>NW_023416291.1:28949348-30348515 GCF_014176215.1 Rousettus aegyptiacus
CAGTTATTTAACCAAACGCTAATCTAGGTGTTGCTGTGCCGGTATTTTGCAAATGTTGTTAACATCTACAATCAGTTGATTTTAAATAAAGGAGATTACCCTTGGTAGTGTGGGCAAGACTCATCCTGTTAGCTGAATGTTATTAGAAGCAAAAACTGATGTTTCCCAGATAAGCAGTTTTACCTCAAGATGACAGTATCAGCTCCTGCCTGAATTGCCAGGCTGCCAGCCTGCTTTATGGGTCGTGGACTTGCCAACCCCAACCCCACAACTATGTGAGCCAATTCCTTAAGACGCCTTAAAATAAGTAAAATATATGTGTGTGTGTATGTGCATATATGTGTGTGTGTATACACACAGATTTTATATATATATAGCCTCCCATTGGTTTCTCTCTAGAGAGAACTTCTGTTATTATAGAAACTTGAAGATACAAAAGAACCCAACAGTAACAAATAGTGGGCACTTTTCTTCCTGGGTGGAGAACTCATGGGTGAGTCGTCTACTTCTTAGTATACATTCAACCTTCTGGGGACTTTCTTGTCCACTTCTTAGTATACATTCAACTTTCTGGGGACTTTTTTTCTGGAGTTTAAAGAGGGGCAGGGAAAGGAAGAAGAAATAGTATATCTGATGCTATAGCCTTATGACACCTAT
Source organism: Rousettus aegyptiacus (assembly GCF_014176215.1). Classification (NCBI taxonomy): domain Eukaryota; kingdom Metazoa; phylum Chordata; class Mammalia; order Chiroptera; family Pteropodidae; genus Rousettus; species Rousettus aegyptiacus. The sequence goes on from NW_023416291.1 coordinate 28,950,006, forward strand.
CTTTGCCTATCAGACTGAGAAGTACTCAAATGGAACCTAATTCCTAAACAAAGCAAGTTTACATGATATTGTTATTATTATGGCCCAGCTATAATTAAAGTGTGTCAAGTACTGTGAGTTTTTTTTTCTGCTCTTAGAAACTCCCTATTTTTCCAGAAGGGTTACATAACTCTGATAAGAAAACCTTGTCAAGATTAAAACCTGGCTTGCATTGCTTCAGGAAAAGCTCAGAATGTATTTACTCCATTCAATGGAAATAGAAAAATAAGGAATCTTGCCCAAAAGGAAGAAGGCTTGTTCCCTTTTCTTCAGGAAACTGCAGCCAAACTTTAAGAAACTGTCAGAAATGGGTTTTCCCTAATTAAAAGGGAAAAGAAATGGGTTAGAGTCTGGTTGGGGTGAATGTTACTCTTGAGGGCAAATTTGGTCAAGAGAATTTTTTAAAAGCACAGCTAGCATGATTCCTGAGACATTTACCCTGCTTTCTTGGGGCTGTTTGGTATCTCAGTGAACACGCTGAATTTCCACATGCTACAGGAAGAGAAGAACCTCTTAGAAACCTGGTCTTTAGGAATTTAAGCTTACCTGTGAAAGAAAGTAAGAAAACTCACAGAGACCTTTCATTTGCTCCCATCTGACACATTCCAGCATGGAGATGGAGGGTGGAAATGAACTAGAGGACCTTCTCCACCAGGAAGTAGATGAGGCCAAACTACAAGCAGACCAAGAACTAGTCCCTGCTTTCCAAGATGAACCTGTTACATGGGAGTATGGGTTGCCCATATCATACAGAGCCATTAGTGAGATGCCTCCAAATCAACACTCAACACATAAGAGCTGTTAGTATTACTACTATCAGTTCAAAAATAACTGTGCAGAGAGAGTTCAGTTGAAAATGATACACCTACCTAGTGCTTCCTGCATGTTGACCAGGGATCGATCTACTTGTATTAATTCACTGGAATGTTCACAATGATCTTGTGAGATATGCAGCATTTGTATCCCCATTTTGCACAGAGGGGGAAATTGAGGTATGAAGAGGTGAAGGTGCTGACACGAAGCCGCACAGCTCTCGGAGGGTGGAGAAGAGGTGAGAGCCAGGCATCCTGGCTCCGGAGCTGAGTTCCCTACCGTGCTGGTCCAACTCTCATCAGGAGGAGAAGTGATCACATTTCTTTTTTTAAGTCTGAAGCATTTTATCAGGATCCATGGTGACTTAAAGCACTTAATACAATGCTTATTGAGAGTAGACACTCAATAAAGCTACTTATTGTATGGTTATTGTGTTTTTAAAGCAAAGAACTTCTCCATTTGATATTTATTCACTTTGTTATTTTGTTCCTTTCTATTGGGTACTTCTCTCCTGCTTTTAAAACAGTATAAGTTCTACCTAGCTCTCAAGGCACACCCACATGTCAGCTCCTATAAATCTTGATCCTTTGGTCCACAGCATTGCCCCCTCCTCAGCATATCTATACACAGGTCCTCCAGGAGGTTTAACAGTTCCCTTCTCCTCCCCTCACTCCAGCCACTAAGCTCCCAGGCCTTATCCAGATCCGGATAATTAGTGAGAAGAGGAGCAATAATGGAGACACTGTGTTATAAAGAGCCAGGTATTCAAGAGAGGGTGTGTGTGTGTGTGTGTGTGTGTGTGTGTGTGTGTGTGTGTGTGTAAGAGAGAGAGAGAGAGAGAGAGAGAGAGAGAATTTAGAAGAATGGAGGATGAAGAATAGGGATATAGACTTCATGGTAGCTGATGGTGGGAGAGGCATGGAGAAAAAATAATGAGGCAAATCTTATGAATTAAATTCCTTTTAATTGCTTTAGCCTTCTTTGAAAGATGCCGCGAAAAAAAAAACCTAAAATTACTTTTAGCTACTGAAACATTTGAGTGTGACAGTGTACTGAGACAGGTACACACGGCCTTTTGGTTTATTCAGACCACACCTTGGAGTCTCGTCCAAGATCAAGCGCACTTCTGACTGCACTTCTTATTTGGTTCTTAATCTTACACTGACTCATGTTATCTCAAATAGTGTAGTAAACAATGTTTGGGAAGACCTGGGCCAGAGCCCCATTACTTCATAGCTGTGTGACTTTAGGGAAATCACTGAACTGGTCTGAGCCTCACTACTAGTATCTTACTGTTAGAAACAAGTAAGACAATATCCGTGAAATGTGCTGGGAACCATAAAGACCTGCATAAATGTTACCGACACTCAGCGCCTAGCAGGGACTCATTAAAATCTTGTTGATTGATTAACTGATTGATTAACTCTGGTTAGCTTTCTCAAAAGTTTCCTCATTTAGTTGAAAAGTGGGATAGCTACGTAAGTCAAGCAACATCCAAGAAAATCCACTTAGGGCTTTACAGCAGCCTTGTCCAAGGGATTTTTAAGTTTATAAATTTACTTGCAAACAAACCTCTTTCTATTGCTCAATGAATTCACTTTGGTTGGGATGATGAAATTTTTCAGAAGAAACGAGAATTTCATTTTGGCTAAGTGCACGTTTGAGGTTGGAAGGATTTGGATTCCAAAAATCTAAGGTGAGGTGCCAGGGACGCTGACCCCTGGACACACAGTAGGCCTTTCTAAAATCACTGGGGATTGGACCGAGTCTTGAATCCAACCATCCATTTATTTTTGAGTACACGACTGCCTGGTAAGTTTTTTGTGAAACATCTCGGCACTTTCATGACCTCACAAAAACAAAAATGACTTGAAGTTGAGTAGAGTTGAAGCGAATGAAACTTCAAACTAAATTTTTATTGAAATTCTCATTGTCAGCCGACATTTTCAATTTTCATTTCCCTGCCTCAGCCCATTTTGCCATAGAAACTTGGATGTTTTCATTGAACGGCAGCCAGTGAACATTGGACTGAAGGGGCACACTATAAATTTGGAAAAATAAATAAATGCTTCAGAACTTCCACTTGAAAACCACAGCTAAAAATGAAATCAAATCTGATCCACCCCTTTTCTTTTAAATTGTGGGAACAGACTCAGTCTGCCTCAATTTTGAAGTCCATATTAAATTTTATACACGCACCTTGGAGATCAGTGCATGGCTTGGTCTAAAGCAGTTGTGGAAACTTTGGCTTGTACAGCAAGGTTCAGAGAGCTTGAACCAGAAGGTACCATCTCTCCTATAACATGTTCCTTAATAAACAAGTGTGCTTAAAAAATAAAAAGGGAAGAAAAATCAGTTTATGGGCATAGAGAGCATCATTCACTCCAAATTGCTCCTTTGATGAATGTGGACAAAAGAATAAAATTTGTCACCCAGCTAATATTACCATCAATATTTTGTCCAGCTACATTCCTTCCAATTTAAAAACAGTTCAATATCCCTTTTACCTTCAAGTAGCAGCACTTAATAAACAGTGATGGATGGTTTTTATTTTTGTTCGCATTTCAGTCTTCCTTGCTTCTGTTACAAGGGAACTATTTTGCTTGGGGGAAATGTAGATCTTCCGTCTTTCTTGCATTGACATGCATCCCTCAAGGAAAGACGGCCATATTTAATTCATAACCCCCATCGGCTACACAAACATACAACTTCCCATCAATTAGGCAACACAGAGATGTTGTTAAAAATCAATGAGCTTATTATTAAATATATTTTTTTCATGTAGCAATAATAGTTATTGCCTCACTATTGTTATTACTGCAATGTCAGCTGTTTAGGCAGCTTTCAGAGAATTTGATTGGTTTTGATGTTGCTAGCAACATTTATGAAACGAGGCAGTCCATGAAACGAGGAATCCAGGTGAGGGTTTCCTGTTCTTTCTACTGCCATATTTAGAAGCCACCAAGAGAAGGAGGGGAATGAATGCAGTAGTGGGAGGAACCTTGGGACTGGAGGCGGAAGACCTGGGCTCTAGCCCCAGTTCTGCACATAACTAGCGATGTGACTTTGGGTCAGTCCCTTCTCCAGCTGGGGCCTTACTTTCCTCATTTCTATAAACGAGAGGGTTATCCTACATAAACACTGAATCCCTCCATTCCAAACTTTAGGATTTTTAAATAACTGTTGTTTTACTAGTGAAGGAAGAAGGAAGAAATTGGTTTAACTCAGCAACTCTCAATTGTTCCTTTTCAAAGGACTCTTGACTTTAAAAATAAATAATAAATAAATAAATACATACATAAATAAATAATAAATGAGGTGGAGCTGGGGAAACATTACTGAATCTGAAACAGACGTTAAATTGATCCAAAAACCAAATATGCCCATATTTATGTTTTCATCCTCGTTGTGTTTATTAAAAATAATTTTGATATTTTGACACATGCCACTACTGTGGGAGCCTCCTGCCTACAAACAGAGATGTTAAAACTGTGCCAGCACACGCAAAGGTTAAAAACAACATTGCACAGATTTTGGCAACGACATCATATGCTGTCTGGCCACAGCTGATCTGAACTGAGTCCCCCGTAATTACAGGAGAAGGTGGAACAGGTTTGCTGCTAATTGGAAAATTCTGCAAATGGCAGCACTGAAGTAAATTGACAGTCGTTAGAATATTAGTGAAATGAGAGTACTGATTAGTAAAAAGCTCAGATGTGGACTTTTTTTTTTTTTTTTACTGCCGGATTCTACTGGCAAATTGATAATAAAAGCTGAACTTAATAACAGCTGTTATTTGACCTGGTAATATTTTTTTTAATCTGTTGCTGTTCCCAGACCAATAACAAATAAAGAAGGTCTGTATCCACTGTTGCAAAATTATTTTGAATCCCAAAAGGTATATTCAGACTCAGCGAAGAAAAACTGTGCTTAAAGGGGCAGCCCATCAATGGCCCCCTTCTCGTGAGAGAGCGTCCTCTTACAGAGCTGTGAGTCATCTTGTCTTTGCCACTTTCCAACAGGTCTTGGTAGACATGCCGGAGTATTCATGTGAATTTTTCAGAAGGGGGCCTGCATCCTATTTTCAATTCATTTTAAATCTGTGACTGGTAAGAATGTCAACGTTAACTTATTTTTCACTTTAAAGTGGACAGGAAGGGAAGTTGCCAGACTCAGAGGTTTCCATCACCACTTCGCTGTTTGTACTTCTTTTTCGACCATTGCAGGCAGCAAAGAAGAGATGAGGAGGGATTTGGGAACGGACACGTTAATTAGAAATGCTGTCACGAATCTATGGAAAAGGGACTGTGGCCTCTCCACGCATAGCTCCACATTACACAGATACACGTGATATGCCGACAAGGCCTCCGTTTGGGGACGCCCTGATGTGCTGCGGGTCAGAGTGTGGTAGTGTGATCTCTTAGGCTGTACGGCTACATGGATCAAAAGTCTTAAAAAAGGCATATGGCTTTTGACCCAGCAATTATATTTTAAAGGTTTTTCCCAAACGAAGAGTCATGCATATGCTTAACCTTTACCAACAAAAGATGTTCCTTGCAGCAGTGTTTATAATAAATACAACAGTGGAAACCATATTTGTCTTGAAATGAATAATTGACTGTGATATACAAAGGAATACTATGTAATTGTTTCAGATTTGTTATAGAATATTTAATAATTCTGAAAGGTAGTAAGTTAAAAAGAAGAGACTACAAAAGAGTAAACATAGGACAATTGTTCTTTTTTAACTAAGAGAGAGACAAGACTGGAAGAAGACTAACCACAGGAATTAATAATTGTTCCTGACTGATGGGTTAATGGGTAGTTTTCATTTTATTCTCTTTTGCTTGTCCATGTTTTCTAAATTTTCTAAGATAATCATGCATTGTGTCAATCAGAAGAAAACGTACAAATTATTTTTAGAAATAAAAAAATTTCTAGGCAGTTCCCATTGTTAAGTAAAAATTCATTCAGTGGCAGCAGGAACGGCAGCATGCCTGAATGGCAAGTCAACTCCTGTGACTGCAGGATCTACTGCCTTATAGCGTAAGACACCTTCTGTCAAAGAAAGGAAAAGAGTCAGCTGAAAGCAGGTCTTAAAACTCTAGGTGAAGAACAGGCCTACACACACACACACACACACACACATCCCTCTTCTTTTTGATATCCGTTCTCTGAAAACACAGTCAGCAATGCTTCAGGCCCTTATAGAGACGGATTTTTTTATGACTTTGGACTTCGTACTTTGGTAAGTTTGCCATTTTCTTTTGCCCTTATTATGATAACACAGAACCTCATTTATTTTGAATCAGTCAGAAGGGAGTCATTGTAACTTTCAAATTTCATCTATCCACTAGTGGATTAGAAGGGAGTGGGGGTTTGGACCCACACGAATCCAAACCCAGCCCACAGCGTCACAAGAGATACTGTGTCCGTGTATTATAACAAGTCAAGTTCACTCCTAACTAGATGCAGTCATGCTGCCCAGGGCCCTGTTGACGGCTCTCTGCACAGTTCAGCTCAGCAAGAAAATGTACGTGGCTTGAGCTCTCACGACACTCCCTGTACTTGAATATCAGCCAAGAAGTTGAGTGAGGCTACAGCATTTCAGTGCTGGCCTGAGAGCACGTGTACATATGCTGGGGCAAAGATGAATGCATTGCATTTCTCAACAGGTCTGCTTTTTAAAAAATCCGTATTAACATCCTACGGCTGCACTGCCAAAAACATAAAATTCCAAAGGCAAATCCCCTAAGTTAAAGCACTGCCAGAACCGGTCCAGCTAGGCTCTGCCCAGGGACTGTAAATTGCCACAGTTGCTTCTAGCAAGGAGCACAAAGCCCACCCCATTAGTTTCAGCCACAGGACCAAGTGACTTTCAAGCTGTTTCTCGCCAGAAGTGTGGGTGGGCAAGGGGCAGGATCCCAACGCGACAAGTAGATTCAATTGACTGTAACCCAGAATTCTTTTTTTAAGTGGCTCTTTTGGATGGTGGGACCCAGGCCCCGCACCCTTCATTCTTTCTAACAGTTATGCATCAGGAAAACAAAGCGATGAGGAGGGGAAGGTGGGGTGTTGCCGCAGCCAGCGTGTGCCAAATACTGTTAAGGGTGGAGCGGGAGGTAGGATTGGAAAGGGGGTAAAAATCAAGTCACTTTCAATCAAGTGTCACACCTTTAAATAGTGGTTAAATCTTTGCATTATGCAGCTCATCCCTTTACAACATGGGGTTCCCTTAGAGAATTCCCTGTTTACACTGGGAATTCCTCCAGGGCCGCATCAATAAAGCTGAACAGATGTCAGGGTGGAATGCCAGCGGCAGTGGCTGTTGTCAGGGGTACTGGGGAGGGAGGCGCAGAACAATGAGAGAGGCATCTGCTACACAAAGCCCTCACGCGTGGGTCAGGTTCTGCCAGTGTGTAGAGATTCCACCCTACCCTTTGTCTGGGCACATTGCCTTTCTTGTTTCTCGATGACAAGGGCTGACACATGTCACCGGCCCTATCAGGAGTGTTATTTGTTTGCCACTTGCATATGCGCCAGTGTGCCTGACCTCCCCCGCATCTCCGCAGAATGCGTGGAGCAGTGCTCAAACTCTCCAGCGCTGCCCCAATCTACAATTTCATTATGCACTTTGAGTCGAAAGTGGGATGTAGATGTCCTTCTTTTTAATTAAAAACATGATTGATGAGACTTAACTGACAGTAGGAAATGCAATTTAAATATTCCTTAAAGAGGCACTAACCCTGTTTGCGCGGTGAGGTTTGTGTTCGGCTCCAAAGTTGCAACCAGCGGGAGAAAGGAAATTAAAATAAAAGCCCGTTAAAGTCCGCTGGGCAGTGCAAGGGTGGTAACGTCAGACAGCATCTGCAGCCCTGTAACCAGAAACTTACGCGCATTAGGAGCTAATGTGAGGTGTTTCTCGGGGATGGTAACGTTCAGTGTGACGAAAGGCAGCAGATGAGTGGAGAAGAATATAATAGGAAATCATGTCCAAGCAAAAAACAACTTTCACCATATTTTAAAGGGACAACCGGCTTCTAAAAGACCATACACTGAAACTTCCTATTTGCCTGATCTACAAAAGTGGTTTTCTTTCCCCCTTCTGCTGTGTTATTGAATTTCTCCACCCTCGGCTCCTCTCTCAGCTGCTTTCCCCACGTCTTTTTTAAAATTCTCATTATAAGAAAAGTCCTCAGTGCCTGGGACAGTTTATCTGTCGTGGGACTTAGGCTGCGGTTCGAAGGCAAACAGGAAAGCATTCACTATTTTACTTTAAAGGCCTTCTCAGATTTATTCCCTCGATGGTTGCTAAGTTGTTGGGGAAAATTATGCAAACCACAGGATACAGTAATATACCAATCATGGGAACCCCGAAACGTAACAGTCAGAGGCAAGAGTAAGTCTTCCCAATTCTAGGAACTTCGCATTGCTATTTTCAATAATGGATAAAGTTGAATCTTAGCCTTTACCCAAATAGCATAATTTAAATGACACCAATAATAGCAGTTTAAAATTTATTTTCAAAATAAATCTCCCTTCTCTTTCTTGGTATCATTTACAAAGGGATTTTTGTTGTTGTTGTTTCAGTATGTTTTGTTTTGTTTTCCATGGAAATAGTATTTTCTGAGAAACAGCAACTTTGAATTTAAAAAAAATAAAACACACACACTTTCCTAGATGTATATTCAAGAATGGCGGAGTCTACACTCTGGTGACCTACTAAGAGTATATAATATTCGTATGTTTTTCATGCCTAAATATTTTATTCTAGGTTTTCAAAATCCCTAAAGAGCAATAGATACCACACGGAATATATCTTTTCCATTTAATTCCTAGTAAAAGACTGATAAAAAAGAAAAGCTTTTATTGAAATGCTTGGATTAGAGAAAAGGGGGCTACATTGAAGTTGATTTTTGATGAGTATTTAACTCGCAAAGGTTAATTAGAATTGTAGCAATGAGATGTAAAATAACAGATTCTGATCAATTGATTAATGACATGTCAGAAGTACAAGAATTCACCTTTGGGAGAAACATATCAAAAATGAAATATATTTGCAAAGCCATAATGTCTTCCCTCTTATTTCATTTATTAACAGTAGCAGTAGCTGTAGATGTTTTTCTATCTACGGCAATATACATACAGAAAATTACAGCCCACAAATTTACCAAAAGTAGCACCAAAATGTCACCTAATTTCTCCCAATGCCCACAAAAGTTAAAGTCTCCAGGAAGAGGCCAAAATCTTCAGCATTCTCCACTTTCATTCCTCTCCGCACCCCCCCCCCATTCCCTCTGCATTATATATTCAGCTTAATTTAAAAGATAAGTGGTTTTGAAATTCTGAATTTAAAATTATTACAATAGAGCATGTTATGCCCATTCTGGATTTATCGATTCATTAGCCCCGTGTCAATTTCACTGCTGACATGGGTGATGGGGCGGGGGAAGGACCTCACTGGTGAACAAACAGATCTCCCTATTTGTGGCATAGATGTTCTTTGTCACCGTAAACCACAGTATATTATGTTTATATATGTCCTTCAGGCATGTCACAACAGTTTGGCATTCTGAGCGGCTCTACCACTGTGTACATTAAATAGTCATGTAGTTACATTAAACAGTGGGGAGTTCACACTTCACAACCACTCAGTGTTTTAAAACAGATGTGGGCTGTCTGTTGTCAGACTCTAGTAGAAAAGCTCAGAAGGGTCTTGGTGGGAATGCAATCTCCAAATGATTGAGGGCTCCCCAAATTTTCCACTCAAGTTCTCTCATCCCCTCATACTAGAGGATGTGGGTGAGAGAGATTTGGGGGAAAGGAAGAGAAAAAATAGGGGAGGGCAACAACTTTTATGTCTTATAGTACAGAGACTTGAAAAAAAGGAATTCAGAATTCGGAATAGTTTGTGGCACGGAATATTTTGAGCGGGGTGGGCTTGCTGGGGTATCGTGGGATTTACTGACAGGAGAATTTTTGACAGTTGATGGACAGATGAATTCCGTCATGGAAGCGTTAGTCGAAAGCGGCAAGGCCAGATGGAAACTCACAGCTTGTCTTTAATATTAATTTTCTTTTTTTTTCAGGAGATCAGAATTCCCTAATTCCCTAAAATGTTTCAATGCATCTTGAGGTATTATTTTTCAGATGCCTTTCTCCACCTACTCTTAGTAAGAGTGTTCCTTTGTGTTAATGTTATTTTTCCTCCCCTACTTTGAAAGAAAAAAAGCCTAGTTCCTTTCTTTCTTTTTCTTTTTTTGTTCTTTCTCTTTCTTTCTTTCTTTCTTTCTTTCTTTCTTTCTTTCTTTCTTTCTTTCTTTCTTTCTTTCTTTCTTTCTTTCTCTTTCTTTCTTTCTTTCTCTTTCTTTCTTTCTTTCTTTCTTTCCTCTAATTGTACAGCTATTAAAATTCTTCCTTTGTTTCCAGCAAATATAGAAGACAAATATCTTAACCTTGGAATATACTAAATCTAAATATGAGAAATGCATCTAAGGCAATTGTAACACTGAGCTATAACTGAAGGAGTTGAAGATAAGATTTTCTTTGTGGCCGAATGAAAGGCTTAAGTAACTCTTTATGCTTTCAGAAGGAAGGAAGGGGCAATTGGGCTTAGGGTGTCCATCTTCTGGACAGTGAGAATGAAGCCATCAGTAATCCAGTGGGGAGAGGGCCGGGCTTAGACTCCAAGCCCAGCGCTCCAGTGCTGGCTCTGCCTAATCTGCTCAGCGGCCCTACGATTGCCTGGGCCTTGTTCTTACTTAGAAAATGTGGTTGGTATTGTCAGGAGGCAGTGAGTCCTATATAATCTCCACATTTCCCTTTAGGATGCATTAAATTTCTAAGGGAAAAGCTGCGTATTCATACCGAGAAGTCGCAGACTTGCGCTTTCTTCCCCTCATTGTGGAGCTCCTGAAAGATCGAGGCGATCCCTCCTTAGAAGCCAAGGAAATAGGACAGTGTCTCCCTATTTATTCTCACCTTTTTCCTGCTGCTCCACACAAAACAAGTACTGTGCATTTTTCTGTTGTGGTGTCTTTACTCTTAAGACAAATACCTAAAAATTTTAAAAATGAGTGACCAAGGATGATATTCCACATTGCAACTAAATAAAGCTCAAATTCTCCTAACTTTTCCATTCAGTGATCTTTTCTCCCCAGTTTCTTTACTTTTACATCATTGAATTCATTCAAACTGAGAGCATTACTTCAAACTTCAGAGATATTTCTATGTCTGTGTATTACCTATTTTCCTAACATGATTTCAAGTTTGATGTAGAAACATTCACGTAGGACAGCTTTCCCCAGCTTCCTGACCCATCACTTCAGTTATGTGTTGGTTTCTTCTATGTGTGTGTTAATGAGCTAGCCTTGGTCAACCACAAAAACCTTTTACAATTAATGTAATGAAAACATCTAGCTAAACAAAAGAATCCAAAACAAATCAGTGGACTGCTGTCTGTTGGTAAAAGGAAACAGGGGTTTCTCTGTGTAAGTTGAAAGAGCATTTCTATGTGGCTCAGAAGGCGCAAGCAGCAGTCACAAAGTTCTCATCATTCTCTGAAGGGTCCTACTGTGTAACCAGGGACAAGTCACTTAATTTTGTTCTTCCTCTTTATCTATGAAGCAGAGAGATCATTATCAACCTAGACAAGAGAGGAGTTTGAGATAGATCTAATACCAATAACTTTAAATTGTTTAGGTTTCCCAAAGACAGAAAGTAGGACCAGTGGGAAGGATTTACCAAGGGGCAGATCTGATTCAATATGAGAAAAAACCTACTAATATATAACTCTGCTCAAAATCAAAATCAACTCCCTTGTTCAGCGTGATTTCTCGATCACAGTAACTAATCCATTATCGAGGATGCTACACAGAGGATGGCTGTGTGACTTAGCAGGTTGGACTGGATGACATCTAAGCCATTCTAATTAAAAATATGTGTATATTTGATGATTCTAAAACATATAGATAGCCAATAGGGTATTTCTCTCTCTCTCTCTGTCTCTCTCTCTGTCTCTCTGTCTCTCTCTTTCACACACACACACACACACACACACACACACACACACACATTTGGAAATATTATCATGAACAAATAGACTGTTAAAACTGAAAGAGACCCTGGGGGGAAAACTCTGGGCAGCCCCAACATTCCACTGCAGCTGGTGGCAGAGCCAGGGTTCACGATGACTTATGTCTAAAGAGTAATTTACAAAGTAGTTTTTCTTATACCTCTTTGAGCCTCACAGCAACCTTCTGAGGTAGGACTTACTAGCTGCACTTTTTTTTTCTGACATAATAAACAAGGACAGGAAGGTTACATGATTTGCTTAAATCCGGACAGTTAGCAGGTTGTAGAGCTGGGGATGGACCTTGGAGCTGGTTCCATCCCCGAGCTGCACCCTTGGCATTTTTCTTTCAAAGATCTCTGAACATTGTTTTCTTAATCTCATGATACCCTCAGCATCCCAGAGATAAGAGTTAAGAAACATTAGCCACAGAGATTCATTAGTTACCAGAAATGGAACGGAACCTCTGTGGTCATGTCCCTCCATTCTTTCATTTTGCAAAAAAAAAAAAAAAAAAAAGACATTGAGGCTTGGATAAGGCGTCGTTTAGCAGGCCATCTGAAATGAAAACCTTGATTTCTGCTTGGTTCCTCAAAGACCTTAAAATAGGCACCAGCCCCCTTGACTAGGCAAGTAATGATTTAAACCAGGTGAGAGCAAGAATGACTTCATTCATTGCATTTTCCATGTGCCTCTTGAGGGAAGGCATGTGGAATATGTATATACAGAGAGAGAGACCCCCAACCACCACTGCCTCCCCTTCTCCCACACATGGTAGACTAGTAAATGTTTGCTAGCTATTTGTAAGGCTAACAGTGGGGATTATTTTTCCCGTGTGCCAAACAACTTCATCCAAAAGGAAATACTTTACTCTGGCAAGATTTAATAACAATTATAATGATACTTTATATTTATAGAGCACCCTATCTCTAAAATATTTTTTCAAGCATTATTTCATTGGTTAGTTGATAGGGTGTGACACCAAAACCCATAGGCGTGAAGAGTGGAGTGGCAGTAATGGCAGGGTAGAGGCTGTTGCTTCCTCATCGCTGGGGCCACCCCACCCCCACGCTTCCTCTTGCTACTAAGGCTGGACAAGAACCTGCAACCCCTAATCATTGCTGCTCTTTCTTTTTTCTGCTCACCTTTCCCATCTGACACTCTTTGGAGGAGAATGAGATGATAATACTAGAGAAGAAGCAAAGGAGTCTGGGAAAAGAAGGGACAATAGAAATTATGGCTCTTCCATCATCTAACCCCTAGTCTGTGCCTTATGCTGTGGAGAAGCATTGAAGACACCCAAGTTGACCAGAAGGATCTAGCTACTGTCCCGGACCACTAGCTGCTGTCAGAAGAGCCAGACCCACATCTACACCGTCCACTGGTCCTGCCCTATTCGTCCCCTTCTTTACAAAACTCCCCAATGTCACAAAACCATTATTTATAATACTCCAAGAAACTTATTAAAATGTGGTGGGAGTGTCCAAAGTGAACCATTTTCATTCCTAAGATGACCTGGGGTTTTAGTCCTTTTCAGTCTGCACTGTAGCTAAATTATGGATTCCTTGTTTATTCAAAAGATGTTTATTGAGTATCTATTATTGGATAAGCACTGTGCTGGAGGCTAGAAAGAGAAGGGCATGTCCCTGCTCTCAAGGAACTCATGGTCCAGTGAAAGAGATGAACATCAAAGAGAAAATCCTAAGATTCTTTCCTGAGTCCCAAGACAGAGGTGAGCCCAAAAGGCTTTGGAAATGCCTAGGAAGAACAATGAACTTCACCAGGGAGCACACATGATTCTCAAGTGTACCTGTCCATTTGGAAACTGGAAAGCCACTTCCAGAAACCTGTATTCTAATATAACTTTTCCCAGTGCAATTTGGTTTATGTCTTAGATGAAGGAGTCTGGTTAAATGGTAAGCTACATCAGGCACCTTTAAAGAATGTACCATTCAGTACCCCTTAGTTTAATGTTGGTTCGTTGTCTGTCCTCAATCTGTGGAGCCCACGAGTAAAGGTGTTTCCAGGGAGCTGGAAACAGAATGACTGGGGCCAAACTCTGGCTTTCTTTAACCATTTTAAGATGTAGTATATTTATGTTTGTTTCATTTGTAAGATATTTTTTGGAGATGTTCACAATTTGCAGTTTTGAAAATTGTAACAAAAAAAAAACATTTTCATTTCAGAAAACAGAAAACTAAAAAGCCTATGCATGGGCCCCGGGTGACCATCAGACACTGGAACACTTTAGATTTGTGGCCTCCCTACTTCTCAGTCACTCCAGCGCTCACTTGGGTGTATATACTTCATGCAATTTGGTATCACGAATGGCTTGTATTTGGTGTTCATTAATGTGAGAACACTTCGGTCTCAGGAAAAACTGAAGAATTCTTCTGAGGGATTTACCATGCCCTAATACTTCACATGAGAAAACTATATATACATATACTCTATATAATATATGTATCATATGTTGAATAGTATACAAGTTATATAATAAACTCCATAAATGTTAGATTAATAAATTAACTAATATATTAATTAATTGCAGTAGCTCCTTTTCCAAACACCCTGGGCTCTGTCTTAGCTCTGACATGCTAAGAGGATGTTAAAACTATCTCCGCCTTTGTTTTCTTTGATTCTCAGTGCTCCCCCAAACCCCTATTCTGAATTCTTCTGGCTCCTCCGGGGCTGAGCTCCTTGTTACCTGGAAGTTCCTGGACCCTGACCCAGTTTGACAACCGTTCCACCTACATTGGGCTCAGGAACAGGAGGAGCCACTGATTCCTTTACCCACGAGGAGGAATGTCACTGGGCGGCAGCGTCCTGGCAATGCAGTTTTCCTTTTCCCTTTGCTGGGAGCAGCGCTCCTCCAGGACTTGGGGGTTTTCAAAGCCTTTTACAGCCATTAGTAAACTGACACAACGTCCCTGTGGGGCTTGTCCCCCTTTTAGAGAGGCTCCATGGAGATTAACTGCTGTCTGAGGTCACCAGGGCAGAGGCCAACCCCTAGCCCCCTCCTCAGGCAGCTTCAGAGACACATACATGCCAAAATCACTCTTGAAATGGAAACTAAAAGTCTTTCCTCACTTGACTTAAGCCTAAATTGGAGAGTCTACATTTATCTCCTTTCCTTGATAATTGAGGAGGTTGGGGCTGCTAGGCGAGGGTGACTCTGGAAACTGGAGCACCCTCTGGAAACCGGAGCACCCCTGCGTCCCCCCTCGCCCTGCCCCTCAGGCCCAGGGGCAGCTCCCCTCGGATGTCACAGAGCTTAATGACCGCTGCCCATGCTCTTCTACGGGTCCCAGGCTGCTCCGCAGACTTGGGCGAGGAGCGGGTTGGAAGACATTTTGCAGATGTGCCCACGTTCCACCTCAGGGAAGGGGTGACGTCCTCAAGCACGGGATTTTCCTCCATGGAACCAGTATGAACATTGAAGTTCATTTTCACAGGGAGATTCACAGGATTCTCTTCTCTTTAAGCCTGTGAGCACCTTGTCTCAAGTGTGCAGGAGCTAAATGGGACTAATGGCCAAATATTTGTTTCTTCTATGGAATAGAATTGTTAAACTAGGACAGGCTTCAGAGGCCTTCTGGTGGGAACATCTCCTTCAGAACTATTTCCTCACTCCTAGGGTTCGCTCTTCCTTGCTACCATCTTGCTTGCACAGGCTCTTAAACAGGGTTGACCTTCGGAAGAGTAGCTGGTGACTGCTTTAGTGCCAGATCCCTAGCTCGTGGGTTAGGTGACAACTGTCTACCCCTTAAAATAGGAACCACTGGGTTTAGCTGAGAGGCTAGACAACCCCAGGAAAATGGAGCACTTCCCAGTATTGTCCCCAATCAGAACACCAAAACACTATGAAAGAGGCCTATTCTGATCTGGAACATTCTTCTCCTTTCCGTTCCTTGCTGGAAATAGAGCAGAATAAGATCTCGGAGAATCCCCATGACTCTCCCGGTATCTTGAAAGATTACAAATGTCCTTATCAGCTTTCAGCTAGAAGAAAAAGACCTAGAAAAGAACAGGGCCCCAGTGTGCCCCAGACTGTGGCCCCAGCCACACCCCAAACAAGCTCCTGTTCCTCTTTAGAAAATACCTGTCTGAACAGATGAGTTTAAAAAGGAGGACGTCACTGTTAAAAATTCATCTGCTTAAAATTTTTGATTTAAGTTATGCTAAGCTCTTGTTATTTGCTTGGCACATATTGGGTCCTCTACGGGGACAAGAGAAGAACATAAGGCGCAAGGAGCCACGAGCTCATGTGAGGAAGAGACACAGATGACAGACGGCCGAAAGGAAACTTCTCACCTGAAGTTTATAAGCGACTTCGTAACCCAGCATTTAGCTGAAGTAATCTTTCTTATCTCTAAACCCGTAAAAACATCTACCACTCCATGTCTCTTACCGCGCTGGTGTATTGCCTACTACAGCTAGTTCATTCCTCATGGGTGTCAATCTTTTCTCCCCTGAATAAGACTAGAAGCTTTTGCAGGCAGAGGTCAAAGTATGCTGTTTAAGTCCCCCTTAGCATCTAGTACAGAACTTTGTACATGGTTGGCCTTCAAAAAATAAACAATGGCTCGATTATTAAGTGCAGTAGCATATCCAGCCCAGGGGTCAGGGCCTTACTGATATTCTGATGCGCAGCCACTGTTTAATAGGACAGGATGCAGTTATTCAGGCCTGCTCTTGAGAAAGTTATTTAACTCTCTAGGCTTCAGGTATCTCAGATATAAAACAAAACAATGGGCTAGACCTTTAAGGTCAAGGGCTTGATTCCTGTCCTTATTCCGTGTGATAATCCTTCCAGCACGTGAAGATTGCCATGTTGCCCACTCACCTCCTACCCTGGGCTGCTCTGCTCCAAGCTTCCCCTGGCCCTAAGACCTGGACTACACGTCCTGTTATCTGGTTTCATAGCCTGCATAGTTCTAATTGCTCTCTTTGTCATAGGCCCAGGGTGTCAATATTCCTCCACTGTGGCCCCAAAGCTGAACACAATACCTATGTCTTATCTCGGTGAGTTTCTTTTAGGCTGTATATCTTCCATTCAATATTTATGTGATCATTTATACCAGGAAATTTCTAATATTTCTTCCCATCTAGAATTTTGCGGGTTGCTGAAGTTCAGGGGCAATCGAGATAAGGGAGCCCAGGCAAAGATGCCACCCTTTCATGTATGTTACCTGTGTTTTATTTTCACCTGATTCAAGCTCTTGGCCTGAAAGAAGCTTCTCGCATCACATGGTTAGAAAAGCAAAGAGAGTCTACCTAGGTTCACCCAATACTAAGGGTCTCTTATCTTAAAATCAGGATACAGGAGGAGTGGCATCATTTATATAGAATCAACTATTTCTTTCTTCCTCGACTTTATGTATCTTTCAGCTTAAGCTGTGTTTGGCTTCAAGGATACAGTAAAAGCCTGTAGAGCTTGTTTCTGATAACGCAGTCCTTTGAGAGCTGCTGAATAATGGGTCTATAACTGGGATTATGGGAGAAAAAAATAAAGTTGGAGGCAAGGTGGTTCTGATTCCAGCTGTATTAAATTTTAATGCTGCTGGAGGGTAACTAAATTGATTGGGAAAAGGGATTTTATATTCCTGGGGCTATATAAGGATTCAGGACTCTTAAACCTTCTAAAATGGTCTTTCTTTTATTCCAAAGGTGGGAGAGTCTTTCGCTATTAGTAAAGAATGCTGAAGTGTGGTCTCAGCATGAGCGAGGGTCTGGGAGTGGGAGAATGGCCCTAGATGAAGGCAGAGCAGCCTGCCACCTTGGTGGTCTGCCTGCCGAAGCATCAGGAAGTCCTCACAGACCAAAAGCGTCTCTCCTGCTGTCTGGTATGGTGGGGAAATTCCACCATTAGAATGAATCATTTCTGATAAGTTCTTCAACTTCCAGACTCTCCTATCAAAGCACACCCACCTAGAATAGCCAAATCTCCTAAGCCTTTATTGGCAAACACCCTATTTGGAATGAGGCAATAGCTAACTAAGAACAAATTCCCTTTGGGAGTAGGACTCAGGGAATGTGAGCACAGGCCATGGAGAGTGTGCATGGAAGAGACCTGCGTGTAAACACCTTGCGAACGGGATCTGTACCTTACTCATGACTTTATATCCCAGGCCTAGCATGGTGTCTTACCATATGTAAACATGCCTGCTGAGAGAGAAGTGACGAAAAGAAAATGGAAAAGTACCAAAGACTTCCCAACTTTCCCAACAGTCATTTGGGATGGTGGGGAGGGGAAGCTGCTCCTAATGGGAAAGGTTTATTCTCTGTATTTTACAGGAATGGCGTTATTTTCCCACCTACCCCATCTCCATTACCTACACCAACCAGCAACTACTTCCCAACTATGCCCCCAATCCATCAACCAAGACAGAAACCTAGAAGGCAGCCTAGAATTCTCCCTCTTCCTCACCTTTACCTCCAATCGAATACTGCTGCTTCTACCTCTAAATGTTGCAAGCTTGTCCCCTACTCTGTATATCCACCACTATGCCTTTGTTCAAGCCTCCTCCATCATTTCTTGCCCAGATTAGCCGACGGTCCCCTAACAGTTGCCCTGCCTGCAGTCTCTCTCCCCTAGGCGCAATCCTCCCCTCACTGTCTAGCTCTAGTCAAAGGCAAATTCAGTCAGGTCACACCCCCTTCTTAAAAACTTTTCATTCTTGCCCAACGACCCCCAACATGGCCACCGCATTCAGATGAGTCCACGCTCCTTTGCTTGGCCGGAGGGTCCCATGCTAACTGGGACTAGAAGTTCTGCTGTGGGGCACGCATCCCTTCTCCTTTGCACATGCAGTCCTTCTACCTGGATGCCATCCCCTCCTCCCTACCTTGGTCGCCCCTCTTCATTCTTCACCCTGGGGGGGCATCGCCCATTCAAGGAAACAACACGTGATTCTACTCTTTTCCCAGACAGAGGTAGGGAGGCACCCTTCCTATAAATTTGATACAGATCTCTGAGAAATACTCACTCATGTGCTCTTCTGACATTTTTGGTTTTCTCATCTGTTTCTCTAGTTGAACTCAGACCCTCTAGAGAGCAGGGACCGTGATGCTCAACTCTATCCACGGAGCAGAAAGTCTGTTAGATGGAAGATGTGTAATGAATGTTTCTTAGGACAGGAACAATGTAAGAAAGTTCTTCCAAAGAGCTTAGTTGGCCAAGTATGCATGCATACACGCATTCGTTCATTCACAGAGTCATTCGACAAGTCTCCTCTATTGTGGTGGTAGAATCTGATGAGAGGTTAATCCTAAGGGAACTGGTTGTCTGAGTGATTTGATTTCTTTTCAGCCTGTCTTCAAACATCCAAAAATGACAACATGCAGTGTCTCTCCTTTCACACACACTCAACCCAGCTCAGGGGTTTTGTGGATGAATGAAAACTCCAACCTGTTATTTCTCTGGAGAGCAGGCATTGTTCCTCTGGGAAGACAAACTGGTTCTATGACTTGGAGCAAGCAACCACGTGAGAGCAGCTCCGATCGGTGAGAAAGCACTTCTTTTCCAGATACCCCTCTGATACAGAGGAAGCAGACCAGCCCGTTGCTTCACCTTCCCCAGTCACAATGTCTTGTGAGGGATGGGCCCAGAGTCCCACTCTAATTATACCCTGTTTGACTAGGAAACAGAGCTCCTGATCACATTCCTAAATCTCAAAATGACGCGACATTTATAACTACATCAAAAAGGAAACGCTCTTTGCTGTGTGCCTTTACTCGAGATAATTGTATAGTGATAACACTGTTGAGGGCCTGAGGCCCTTCCCAAAATGACAGAACAGAACTGTGACTCATAAAGTAAAGGAAATAGTGGTTCCCTCCTTGAGCCCTGAACACAAGGGAAATAAATGGAGCCTTAACTGAAAAATGAACATATCTCACAGAACTCCTGGGTTTTGGAACTCTGGGAGCTCCAAAATCTAATCCTGCTTTGGCACTGACTGCTTCTGCCTTTCCTCGTCTCTGCAAAGGGAGGCTGGCCAGGGTGTGCCTTTAATGCAAACTCCAGCTACGGTTGCAGACCCCTGGACAGCTGGGGATCACTGCAAGTGAACTAGCAATCGAAACACACATCAGAAATCATGGCTAAATAAGTAATAGGTCTTGCACAAATATACTCTTCTACTTTTCAATATTTTTCAGTCATCATCATCCTCGTTGTCATCATCCTCATCATCATTGCTACCGTTTGAGTGCTCAGCATATGCCAAGCACTTTCCAAATACCATCTATCTACACATTAACTGATTTAATCTTCGCAATTCCCCAATAAGGTACATTCCCATTTTTGTTCTTATTTTATGGATGAGAAAGCCGAGGTACAGAGAGGTCAAGTAACTTGCCCAGAGTCACACAGGTAGAAAGAAGTGGGGTTGTGAGTAAAGCCAGGCAATCTGGATGCCATATACCTTCTAACTACTAAGAGTTATTAAAAATACCCTCATAATTATGTTGGAAGTCTGGTGATTGTTTAAAATATTTTTTATATTTAACAGAGGTTCTCGTGCAGTTTGGAACCTCTAGTTGGGCTAAATAAAAAGCTCACAAGAGCTTCTTCCTGACAAAACACTCCTCCTACTAACGCCTAAAAGCTGGCTATCAGAGATCCCTTTCATGGGTTTAAAGGTGGTCCTCGTCATGCCCTTTTAAAACGCAGGTACCCAAAGAAGGGTTATATAAGAAGTCACTAGTCCCTTAGTGCAAGTGAGGTTTCTGGATCATCCCTTCACTAGCAGGAAAGAAAAAATCAAGGGCATGAGAACGGTATTATCATAAGGGAGGAAGGAGCGGGGCGGGGGAGGTTTTGGAATGGGGGGAAAGGATAAAAGGGAGGTAATCCTAAAAAGAAAGGAAAGTGACCACATTTGGAGGCAGTCAGGGAAGTTGAAAATAAACTTGACCTACTTCACAGTTTTGCCTAGAGCTGACCTAGGAGCATTCATCAGTACCACAGAGAATGGCATTTTGGATGAGATGTTTTACATCAGTTAAATCACTATTGCTAGAAATATTAACCTCATTACATTTTGAAATAAAAACTGTATGAGTAAGCAAGAGGCCAAGCCGATCTGGAATTTCATTTGAAGACAACAGGGCACAGCCTATCAGTATATAAATGTATTAATAAATATAGTCTGAAGACTGACTTTGATTAAGGGTGGCCCCCTCATTAAGAGCACTTGAAGTGAGTCATCCCACTGAGCTGGCTGTTTTCCCTTTTTATCAATGACTGATAGATAATGGAATACTAGGTTCCATTACTTTTGCGGATGCCTTTCTTTCTTTAAGCTCGCACAATGGCTTCTCAACTTCTATAGTTTACTAAAATAAGATGGCTTCTATCACCAGTGTCCACCCCATATTAGATGTGCACTTTTTTTTTAGGCAAGGCAACCCTTGGTTGACCTCACAGATTGCAAGAACATGTCAGCTTACAATGCCTTATTTTATTTATTTGTTTTTTACGCCTACAGCACCTGGTCTTCCTAGGTGGTCTCCTATCCAAGTACTAACCAGGCCCGATACTGCTTAGCTTCCGAGATCAGATGGGATCGGGCTTGTTCAGGGTAGCACGGCCATAGACACACATTTTTATTTAAAAGAATAATAGAAATGTACAATAAAATTGACCTCGTTGTCCAATTACCTTAAAGGGCCAAAAAGTACATGCAGAGTCTTTGCATAAAGGATGTATCTACAACACATGAGTTCTCAGAATCTAAATGCTCCCCTTTTCCAGAAGGTTCCTGGCTGCTAAGGCAGGTAGCCAAGCCACCTTTGGCCACTGCACTGAACATCTCATCTACTTTGGTCGAAGAGGGACAGAAATAACCACCGATGACATCTTATCCATTGCTGCATCTGTATATTAATACACAAGAGTGAGATTTACTAGAGGCAAATAAACAACAAAAGGATTGGGTCTCCTTCAGGGAGGAATGGGTTAAAGTATTTTAAATCACTGAGCCAGGGTCTGAGATGTCACCATAATTGTTCATCACCAGCCTCAGGCATAGAACCAGATCAGGGTTTGGGCAACCTTCAGGCAATCTTTTAATGCCTTACTGCTCCAGATTGTACCAGAAATGCATAATTCACAAGCCAGTTAACAAATCTTAGGCCAGTCTTCTACAATTTAAACACAATCTAGTAAGAAGAAACCAGAAGAAAAATAAGTGCAACTCAGACATGAAAGGAAAGTAAAAGGGTTCCCTCCCCCCCCCCCACCCCACCTTCCCACCCCTATACTCCCACCCTGAGCTGGTACCCAGCCCAGGATAAAGTAGTTTTTTTATAGATTTTTCAAAGAAAAAAAAAATCTCTGAGTATACTGTATGTCTTTCTCTTTAAATGAAAACCAAAAATAGATGCTGCTGCTCTAATCTATCTGATTTGGAAATTATTTGGCATTTTTAGAAATTAATTTTTCCGGGCAATTAAATTAGCCAGTAATTTGATATCACCATCTTATTTCATTATATAGAACACATGCTGAAATGACACACAGCCTCATTTTCATTTATTATTTTTGCAAATTTAGTACTCATAAAAAGGTGTTGGGTCTACTGTGCCAGCAACTAGACTCGTCTCTGCTGGCTGGGAGAGAGCCCGAGGAGGGGTTACGTGAGCTGGAACCCAGGCCGGTCCAGGCTGGGATTACCAGCTGTGAGAGCAGGATCAAGTCCCATGTCGTACAGTCCTTTATTCTCTGCTCCAGAATCCTAGTTGGCCCATCAGCTGAACATGATAAATGGAGCCACCGCTGGATGAAATCCACCCCCTCACTTCCCAATGGCCACCTGGTATTTCTGTGATGCCTGCATCCAAAGAATTTTTAAATACTTTCCAAGTCATCCAACTCAGTTCTCCAACCCTTTTAGACAAAGACAGATCTTTGAAAACGTGGAAATTCACTTGGGAGGAGAGAGGACACACACACACACTTTGCTTGAGCAGAGATGAGTGAGTTTTTACTTCTCTGCAACTTTTAAAGGTGAATTGTTATGTTCTACTAAAGGGAGAATGAGGTTGAAGATTTCTTTTGGATTCATAGGTTCCTAGGAAGAAATGAAAGCACCAAGCATTTCATCGATAGGCAAAGGCACAGAAAGAAGAAGCAATGGCTTCGAGCACGGCATGTACCCTAAGACAAAAAGGCAAGGTCAAAATTAACATTCTGGATTTATCAGAAATGATACTTTTGTTTAATTATTTTTAAGATGAACACTTTGAAGAGTGTTCAAAGGGAGCTCTGTGAATATTTACACCAGGAAAATGGGTACGTAAACCAAGACTGTCCAGGGCTACCCAGGATATGTGTTCACCCTGTGTATGTGAGAATTTATAAACCAGCTGGGTGTTTGTGTTGAGAACTATTACAAATCATTTCAGCCTTTGGCTCTTCCCTAATCTGCCAAGTTCACTTCTTATTGCAAACTTTGTTAATCTCTCCCCAACTTCCAACTTGCCCTTCATCTATGCAAATCCTATACTTTATTTAAATAAATGTCCACCTCTGCCACACAGTTCTTCCTGCTTACACCAATTCAATCTACTCTTTCCCCTTGCTGAATTTTTTTTTTTTTTTTTAGTATTTATTGTATTCATCATATAACATAGCTCTGGCCTACAGAATGCTTTAGATTTTTTTCTTTCTGTTCTGTAAGTATGAAGTTCTTTTCCCAATTAGGCTTTAAGCCCCTTGAAGGATGGGATCTGTCTTGTGCTTCTCTTGGATCTTCCACAGGACAGCCTCACACCTTATTCGGGGTTAGGACAGGGAAACAAATGGCCTCCACAGAGATCACTAACTTAAGGAGCAGATCAAGAACCTGAGGCCCAGAAAAGAACAGCCTTCCCTGAGACCCCCAGCCCTAACACAGCCTCTGGTAGGGTCCTCTGCTCTATGCCTCCACGGGACCTTAAGCACTTCACTACATGGCACATACCACTGTGGTATTTCTTTACCATAATAACTGGACCATAATGACTCAGTTAGTTAGCTGTGCATTCACTGTATTGGAAAGCTCTGGAGAACCTTTGTTGGATTGATTATGATATCCTCAATATGTATACATAATACATAATAGATGCACCTTAAATGTTGGTTGAATAAATGACTGAAGGAATGAATGAACACATGGTTTTCCTTAAGGTAATAATACAGGCCTTACTAAACTTTAGTCAGGAGAAAAGAGATGAAATCTTCTCTTTCCTAGACAAGTCATAGGATGCCAACTGGGTGGCTGATTCCTGTTTGCCTTCCAGATTGGATGATAGAATCCATTTCCATTGGCCTCTGGCCCCACTCAATGTGGGGGAAAAGGCACTAAATTCAAAGTCAGAGCAAGTGATCTGGGCTGCCCGTCACTGAGCCTCTGCACCGCCACCAACTAGACACTGTGCTTTGGCCTTCAGATTCTCCATCTGAAATAGGGGAAGGCTGGCCCCAAGGACTGCAGAGGTCCCTTCAGTCCCAGCACTCATTGGCCCCAAAGGGTACTCATCCACTGTGCACCCCGCCGCTGAATGATGATTCCTGGACAGGTGACACCCCCAGCCGCCTCAAAGGGTTGGATGCCCAAGGGCTTCTGCTCCCCACAGTCAGGAAGTGACAGCTTAGTAGAAGAGCCTCTGAGTCCCCCTTCAGCAGCTTCCCAACAGGAAAGTGGGCCTCCCAGCAGTGCATTAGGTTGCAAAGTAAACAGATGGAATGCAGATTTGAGATCTCTTAAAGGCCGGGGCATTTTTGTTATACATATAAGTTGCTGTCAAGGTGTGTTATTATCTCTTTATTTAAACAACCTCCTTAGTCTTTGCACACAGAGCTGTGACTCAAAAAAAAATGATGAGAATAAATAATCTATCATGTTAGCAACATAATTATAAGAACATATGTTAGCTCGAACTAGCTATATTCTAGTCATATTAAGGGTGTGCGTGGGAGAGAGAAAGATGGCAGGAGTCTCTCAAAATAGTCCAGGCGGAGGAAGAGTGATATAGGACTACATAGAGCCTCCATGCTGGCCTCGGTAGCATCCCAGAGGGCTGCCAGGGCAGGCTGCCTGCTGTTAAGCACAGCCACCTGGGTCTGGATTTCCGGCGGTCACCTTGCTGCTCAGTGGCTCCACCTGAGCGCGCAGGCCAAGAAGGGAGACCAGTGTGTCCGTTTCACCCGCTCTCTCAATGCCAAGTGCAGAGATAGCACCAGTCCAGGGAGAAAGGTCCCCGAGAGGCAAAGGCAACCGACTGGTCCCGTTTCTCGCAAATGCTTCTTGAGCTAAAGAAAAAAAAAAAAATCGACGGCGGCCTTCGTCAAGAGAGTCAATGGGAAAAACTCTATGTCATGTAGTTGTTTCCACCACTCTGTCCTCCCTGCTCGTCCAGATTTTACCTGCACTGTTCAAGCCCCACTCTAATCTCCCTTCCTACTCCACCCACCTCCATCCCCTCAGGCCCTCCCCCTAGGGAACTCCTGTTCATCCTTTAGGTTTCCTGTCCAGGTCCCTCCCCACAGGAAGCCTTTCCTGCTCCCTACACAGGTTTGGGTCCCCTGATCATTTGCTGCCATAGCACCCTGCAGTGCTGGATGATACTAACGCTCATTGCACTTTTAATTATACCATGTCTGCCTTCATTGAACGGACTGCTGCCTCCACGAAGGTAGGAGCTGTGCCTAATTTGTTCACCACAGTGATGGCTGCACTAGCTCTGGGACCTGGGGTCTCCGTTCTGAGGATGCAGGCACAGTGTGCCAGCCTGTGAGACAGCTGTGAACAAGGTGCCCTGAGAACCCCCGATGCTTGGAAAATCAGAGTCTTGCAGAAGAAAGGCCAAGGCACATCCCCAAGAAAAGCTCGGGGCTGCGGCAGAGTGGAGAAACTGGATAGATCACTGCAGCAGGGACAGCCAGGGTTCGGTCTTGGGCTGGCAGAGCCATAGACCAGAGCTGGACTCGGTGGGCTTCCCTCGCGGACACCGGCAGCTGCTGCCTGGTCCTCAAGCAGAGAACACCATCATGCCGTCAAGTCTGTGCTCTAGGAAGTTAGTTCTTGGGCATGAGAAGGGCTTAAAAACAGGAAAACAGCTTCAAGGCCATTACATTTGTCATGATGAGAGATAAGAGCCTAAATTAGGGTGGAAGTTCTGGGGATAGAGCAGAGGGAGACATTCCAGAGGCATTTCGTGGGCAGGATTAATGATTATGTGTGTTATGAGACTGTAAGCATTGGGGTGCTTAAAAGGTTAAGGGCATCATAGAGACTTAATAAATATTTTGCCAACATGTAAAATGTATATATTCATGTTTCCAGGAACATATAAAGATGAAAACAAATTTTTATAAGTATATTTTTAAATAATGTTCTTTTCAACACATTGTTTATATTTTTAGATAGCCTGATGATATTTTTTAAAGGAGAAGGAGAGCGCTTGGGAGAGTCAACTGCTTATACTCTCAAATGACATTCCTCCACCAGCCACAATCAAGGACACTTTCACCCAATTTCCCACTGAGTTTGGATCCCTTTAAAAGCTCTCATTTTGGCTACATTTAACTTCTACCTACTGTGTTTGGCAAGTATAGATACGAAATTAAAATATTCATGTACCTTTTCTCCACCCCACACCCCCACCCCAAAAAGTATGATACCAAAAGGATGTGTGGGGGGTCTGCAGAGGGATGGTGAAAGGAGACGCCAGAGAGCCGGGACCGTGGGAGAAAGTGGAGAGGCGAGGCTGGAGCCCGCAGGGGCCAGGTGGCACTGCTGTGGCAGAGAAGTCCTCATGGTCGCCCTCCCTCGGATTCTCACCCACTTTCGTTTTTAAATGCCAACATTTAAACAGTATCCTTTCTCAAGATGACACACACACACCATCAGAATTGAATGTAGTCCAGACTATTATGTCAACAGCATTGATATAGAACACATGACGTTTGCGTTTATCCCCAAGGAAACGCTGCTCATCGAGTGGAGGGAAGCAGGAAGTCCAGATTGACATATCACCCACTGCTGTGCATCTGCCAATATCCACATTGATAGACTGGAAATATGTGGCTAGGACCCCATTTATTGCTACATCTTCTATTGCTTTTAAAACATGGGACAGGGGAGTCAGAGCACACACCGAAAAGCACTCGCTGTCATCTTTGAAAGAAGATGGCAGTGGAGTTTCGTGTCCAGGCTGTCCTCCTGCCCCCTGATGACTCAGCTCTTTGTTAAAACTGCCACTTCACCTCGAAGAGCAAACCTTTCTGCCCCACAGGTGATGAAGGTGGCAGTACTTTACATAGATTAATACGGGACATTCTGCAAAATATTTTCATAGTTTATTTTCTCACAAGTGTCTCATGGAACAAAGGCTCTAAAATACAGTGGGTAGTTATTGTTTGTCTTGTTGGGGAAATGAGGAACCAACATTTAAGGGTGGCAAAGTGACTTTGTACAGTGTCCCACCTCCGAATTCAGAGTCGGACACCTTTCCACTCCCCGTCGGCTGCCCCGTCACCTCCCTGCTGCGCTGCCTCTACGGGCATTCTGCTGGTTCCCTCACATTGTTTAACCACATCCAAGGCTGGACAAGGAGTAGAGGAAACCAGGCTACAACCACAGAGACCAACTTCAAGCTTCCTCTCAGTGTTTAAACTCAAGGATTGCCCTGTAACTCAGGGACTGCCTTCAGCCAAAGAGGAGTTCCACCCAGCTCTGCAGGGGGCGGGGGAGGGGGGGCAGCGAGGGGGGCAGATCAAACTGGGTCAGGCTTCCCTCCACAGCCAAAGAGAGGGTGATTGGCAGAGAGGATCAGACCTCCTTGCTACACCTCTTCCCGTGAGCTCCCCATGCAGACGACTGACTAACCTGCTCACTGATTCGGGCTCTCCAGAGACATCCCAGTCATTTCGAACTAAACAGGAATTGATGGGCGCAGTTCCTAAGCAGACCCCAAACAGCGGCTCCCACCTGCATCCAGCCTGCCCAGCACCACGAGCTGCTCCCGACAGAAACAGCCCAGCCGGCCCAGAACAGGAAAAGGTAAAAGTAAATAAACGCTGCCTTAATCTCTCTCTTAGATTGGAACAATCTGAACCAACCTGTAATTTTATCCAGACATGCGGGGAGAATAATTTTTAAAGCTTTGCTAAACATAAATGCACCTCTACTCATTATGATTTCACCGGCTTTTTTTTTTTTCCTTGCTGCCCCCTTTTCCATCTGCACTTTATTCAATGAACACATCTGCATTCCTTCTCTCTCTTTTTTTGGCCAGAAACTCTATACAACCTTATCACTGACACCTCTCTGCAGTTTCAAATTCCAACTTTGTGCCAAATCCCCATTTCCTGCTGCTTAATTTCCATTCATTTACTCTTGTTTTTGCTTCTTCTGCCATTCCCAGCATGGACCAGCTCCAGCCCAGCTTCTTCTAATTTTTTAAGGAAGGCTCCCCATCGAGTGCTATTGGAATCCGAGCCTCCGCTCCATGCCAGTGACTGGCCATTGTTTATACTAGCTAACGACAGTTGCCAACGGGACTGCTTCTTTCCCTTTCTTTGTTTCACTCCCTGAGTGTGTATACTAAGGCCCAAGAGAACTTTCCACCACATATGGTGACCCAGTAGGTCTAGTTTTATTATTACTTGAGTAGAATCTGAAGTAGCCTCTTTCCATCCCTTTTCTGAGAGAAAAAATAAAATAAAATAGTGTCTGGAAGCTTTTGTTTGCCCTGCTCTTGGAGGCACGATCGGCCCTAGCCTGCGCTTAGCTGCTGTGTGGACTGGTCCTTGGGGGCCTCATCAAGTTAGGCTCAGTAAAAGGACAGGAGGAGGGCGCTGGGGAGGATGAGCTGAGGGGAAACTTTATAGAGAGGTAGAGGAATGACCGCTCAATATTTTTTAGGCTCAAAGATGTCTTAGATTTGTTAAGATTGTTTAGCAGAGTCAGGAACAACCTAGGGTTGGTTTTCTGGCTTCCAGGGGGAACACTCATGTTTAAAATATGCTCTTATAAACAAATGAATTGTGCTTTGAAAAGGTAACCAACATTTTTCTTCCCACAGTGGGATTGATTCTATTCTGTTGTTTGGGGAGATTTTGCTTTTTATTTTGTTCTTCCCGAATCCATAGCTCAGCTGTTGGTTTGGTCCTTCAAACCAGAGCCATTTCGCTGTCACCATGGCAAACACCTCTGTCCCAGGTCCCACTATCTCTGACCTCAACTTCTGTGCCCTTTCCTTTGCTTCTGGGTTTCATTACCTAGAACTACATCTCTGTAGCCCCAGCTCAAACCTGGCATCCGAAACGGAAGGGTTAAAAGTCAGGAATGGGGATGGCTCAGAAGCGAATGTCATCGAGGCACGAGAAAAGAAAATCATCAGTCTTCACAAATGCTTAAGGGACGCAGACGTTCCTGACCATCTCTGCTCACATCTGTCCCCGCTACAGACATTAAATTGTAGAGCTGCCTCCCTGACATCCCGCCACGCTGCGGTTTCTTTGTCCATCCAGCCTCCCGATACCAAGGTTCTCCTATGCTGCGCTCCTCCTCTGAAGCTGCAGTCAGAACATTTTGTATCCAAGAGGAAACTTCCATCCCGCAAAGTCTGAAATGTGCTTAGACACATTCTCTTTTCCTCCAACTTGCATAGCAACACTTTTACTTCTCAGGAGAGCAAAGGGAAGGCGCCTTCTTACATAGTTTTATGGAACAGATGTGCTTCAAAAACATTAATTTTTGTTGATTTACTTTAGTCACATTGTAAGAGCAAAGTCATTTTTCCAGTAGAGCAGAGCTGGGTTAGCCTTTTGACCCAACTGGGGCCAGGAGTCTCTCAAGTAGTATAATTCACACTTGTATAATGCCCAAGATCTGAAAGCATTTCTCAGACTTTTAAATCGTGTGGTGTGTGTGTGTGTGGTCAATTGACTTCAAGAACAAAAACAATAATTAGGTAATAATGCTTCATTCTGCAGATAAGAAACCAACAGTTCAAAGTTGCACCCAAGGGCAAGTCTAAGACAGAGTAAACACAAGGACCCAAATCCCGGCCCACTTGTCTTTCCTGGTTTCTGGTAGGGCTACCCTGGAACCCATCTATTATCCTAAAGCAATGTTCTTCAAGCATCTAAGCTGGGAGGAGCAAAGAGCACCTCGCTGGTGACTCAGAGACAATGACCATCCACGCTTACATTGTGCCTCCAGCTCGGAGGCTCCACACCGTGATGGGCAGATTCAGCCCTTGCTTGGAGACATACAAGTGCCCAATATCATGGCCTCACTTGAGTTTCTGGGTGAAGGAAAGTCATTAGATAGTGTGTTTTAAAAGAAGTAGATTCCAGTGCCTCAGGACCAGCTGTGGCTCTCCTCACGCAGCTTGGGAAAGGATCTCTAAAGCTAGGTTTTGAATAGGCAGTACTGCCCGTTCTAACGGTAGAAGGCAAAGCAAAACCACTGCCTCTGAAAATAAACTTCATATGCAAATAAACAAATAGATGGCCAGAATAAATATTCATCAGGTCTCACCAGTGTAATAAATGAATGAGGGATTAAAATTGTAGGGATATCATTTGTCACATCAATAGTCAAGATGAACCCCACTGGAAAGGTTCAACTTACTGTAGATTTTCTGCTTTGCTGGGAGATACCTGTAGATAATTCTCACACTACCTGAATCAGTAAAAGAAGAAATAATCCCTTGAAAACATTTTGCATATTCAAGAGACTTTACTCTTTAACATTGTTCTTTCTCTAAAGCATCTTCTAAAGGCCTCCCAAGAGCTGAAGTTGTTGGGTTGGTCAGAATTCTTTCTACCCACGAAGAATCACTGATAGATTCTTCAAAAAGCTAGAATATAATATGTAATTAATTAAATCCACTTAAAGTTATCTTCCCCACCTCATTCAATTCCCCAGTATTAGATTCTTAAAATAATGGGTGAGGCAAATATGACAGGTAAACAACTATACAGAAATATAAATATATATGTATATATCCATATGTGTTTTTAAAATGTTATGTGTGTATTCATAAATACCTATGGTTCATGGTGGGAAAGAGGTATATATCTACTATATTGTGTCATACATGTGAAAAATAAAAATAGGAAAACATTACAATTAAAATACAAAAAGAAAGTTTCAGTACATAGAAAACAAGCTTGGGTGCTTTGGTACATGAAGAGTCATTATAGTATTCTCTCCACTTCTATGTGTATCTGAAGTTTTCCATAGGAGAAGCTTAAAAATTTAACCTGAAGAGGTAAGAACTCAATTTCCCTAGAATGATTAAAATGAATTTTATACTTTGTTATTTCTGGGACACTTTGAGGAATCCATAACATGGAGACTCTTCCTCATTATGCTAGCTTTCCTAAACTGCTCTAAACTCTTTGAACAGAAAAGAGCGATAACTCTTTCTGGCAGGGTCCATGCCCCAGGGGAGCGTACAGCTGAAAACGGTGGTGTGAGTTCTCCCTCATATGGAAAATGCCTTTGCTTGCCGTAATTCTTATTAAGTTAAAAGCTTGTTTTTTTAATTACCTTTCTATAGATTAAAGCCCCTCCAAACTGTCCTTAGAAAACTTATATGCCAAACCATATTTTCCATAATTCTAAAATATCCTTCCACTCATTGCCCAACCGAGCTGTGCATAAGAAATACAAATTCATTAGAGTAAACAAATTTAAACACAAATAACGAAGGAGGAAGGGATGTGCATGCTGAGTGCCAAATATAAGTCCAACTTGTTTTCTACTCCATTTAAACGCATATTGTGAGTTAATGTATTCCTACACATGAAGGGTAAAACAAAGAAACGAGAGGGTGGTCCAAATTTTTATTCCAAATCCTGTCCAAGGCCCACTTTCTGGAGGATTGTTGTAATATGAACTCAGGGTGTTGGTGGTGGCGGCTCATTGATGCACCTGGATTCCCCTGGATCTCGATTGCAAGGGGGCTGTCTCAGATAACAAGTTAGTCCCAGGATAACAGGCCCCTCCAGAAGCAAGAAGTATTGGCCCTGATGTAAGTTTGCAGGGTCCCAGGAGATAGCGGCCCCTTCGGATCAGCTTCTAACTATTATCTGGACATATCGGAATCTAGCCTCTGAACCTAAAGCTGTCCATCTATCACGGATAACACCACCCACTTTCTTGGATCCAAATAGCCTGACCCTCCCCCCTCCACACACATATGCGTGCGCGCGCACACACACACACACACACGTCCTGCGAGTGTGACATCAACATGTTTTCCTCAGCTAACAAGCTTCTCTATTCACCAGGAGCCAAAAATTTTAAGTGGCTCTTAAACAAAGACAGCCCAATGAAGAATAATGATGTCAAACCAAAGCCATAGCTCCATGGTGTGAACACAAAAGCTACAGGACCCAAGTTCAAAATGATTTACAGACAGTTTGATCAGAGTCAGATGTAAAATGGTGTCTTACTGGACACAAGCCAGTGGCTATCAATCCGAATCCCCTACAACAAGTGATGTCATTAGTCAGAATCAATACATTATGGAGACAATTTTCCCTTTTGTCTCTCGGCCCAGGGAATTTTCCGAGTTGACTTTCATCGCTGGATTGCCAGCACTTGTATTACAAGGTGGCTGACAGGAATCACAACCAAGACTCCCTCCTGTGGCTCCTCTGGAGGAGCCAGGGAAAAGTTTAAGGAATAAATCGAATTAGACATGGGAGAGTCAGAGTAACAAGTCCAAGGTCTTTGTTGGTAGATCGATTTTGAACTCCTCTAGCCCATTCCTGTTGTTTCTCATGTGTAATAACAACACAGAGGGAGAGGCTTAGTTCCAGGTCCACCGTGGAAGGAATCACCTGATCACCTTGGCTTAGCCGAGACTCAGGTAAAGCAGCTCGCTGGGAAGGTCAAGCCTTCTAGCCTTTGGCTTCTCTGCCCTCTTTTTTCTCCTCCCTGACACCAGTTAGCCCCCATTTTCCCATAAGATCTTTGTTCTCTGCTTTCTCCTTTAAGCCCAAAGAAATGGCCAGGGTGTGGCCAGTTCATGAGTGTAGTTCTGGATGAGCCTTCCCAAGTGCCAGCACGTGGACAGCACTTTTCCATCGTTAATGTCATCAAGGATATTTTGTATCGTAGCCTTAGTGCTATCTTCTAAGATCTTCCAAAGCTCTCTTAAGGAGTCTGGTAGAGAATAGGAATGCAAACAGGAAAATTAAAGAAAACGAGACTTGTTTTCTTATTGCCTTTGAGCTCTTTTTAAAGAAAAATTCTCTATTCAGTCCCATGTGCGACTCCAACACAGAATATTTTTCCAGCTCACTGGTATTTCATAAACACCATTTGTTGTCATGTGGTTAAATTAAAACTGAGGATATCAAACATCAAACAGTATGTTAATGTCAAGTATGCTTGAATAAATAGTAAGAGTTCAACTGAATGGAATCTGTGGATTGCTAGCTAATTAAGCAAGAAGCAGGTGTGAAAAAAATCTAATTTAGGCAATTTTTTTATAATTAATAATGTTTACTTGTAGTACCCTTCTAATGGGGCTCTAGTTTAGCCTCTTGTGAATTGCTTGGAGTTTACTCCAGTATTTTTAAATTATAATTGAATGGAGAATTTTACGAGATATCAGGTTTCCTTGCTGATGATGCAGCCCTATGTATATAGAAGGTGCCTGACAGTACTTTGTATCAGTAGGATCAATTAGCAAATCACCTCCAGCAATTAAAAAATACACAGGCATACATTCACATGTAAAAATTCTCTTGTAACCCCAGCACCAGCAGAGGTAGAAGTGAGCTTGCATGAGCCAACTTGAATGAGAATACAGTATCCAAGCCTAACCATTGACATGGATAATGAGAGCTTCTGTGAGCGTCTGCAAGGAGTGGTGACAGAGAACGTTTTATTACAATTAGGAGCAAAAAATTAAGATCATATCTAAACTACCCCGGCAAATTGCACAGCACAGGTCAATTAATCCAAGTATACATTTAAGGTTGGTTTTACTTTCCAAGAAGCCAAAACGAAGAAGAGGAGGAGAAAATGTCCACAGATGTGAAAACAGACCTGGAATATTTCATGGACGTGACATATCTACTGCATTTAATTAAAAGAAGAATGTATGAGAACAATGTATCCTTCTCAATCCGGGTCGAGGGAACAAAACAGGACTGGATTAGATAGGACAACTGGGATCCCCAGAGACAGTCCCATGTTTAATGGGAGAGCCACATGTTTGATATGTAGGGAAGTAAGTGGGTGTCCTGGACGGAGTCCACTATTCATCATAATACCACAGCCCTGTTCATTCCCAGAGAAGAGACTTAAAACCATGAAACCATATGTAGAATATTAAAAATCATTTAACGTTAAAATGCACATTATGAAAGCATGCACTTTGGGCAAGGCTGCAGTCCAACAGAGCTCTGAGAAATCTCCAGTTCAGTAGATAGTGGTTATAAAGGTAAACTGAGTTATCCACACACACACACACACACACACACGCACACACACACACGGACTCTCATAGAAACTTGGTCCTCATCTCTGCAATGCTGCATTTTATCACTGTTTTCCTTACTGATTTCCGTAGTGAGGTCGGTATCAATAATTGATGATACAATGATACCTAGAGCCTCAGTACATTAATTTATAATTAAAGATGAGAAACACCAGTTCCTCTCCTACCACCCATCATTTGGTATTAAATCAAATATAGATATTAAATTGTTTCTCAGACAGAGTCAATAACCTTACTATATTTTCATGGGCTTTTCATTGCCACTGAATTAATCACAGCCCTTCCCCTAACCACATGGAATTTTATTTCCCATAAGAGCGATGTTTACTTTGGTTTACTTTGTTGGAACTCAGAGTACTTATTCAGTCTGTAAAGATTTCATGTAACATATTTTGTTAAACAACATTAAAAGCGCTCACTGACAGATCTTGTCTTATACTGCTTCACTTACATGCAGATTCTACATGCTTTTGATCTCGTCTCACTCACGGACAAGGGCCATGCTCAGACTAGCTCCAGTGTGCCCGAAAAGGCTGATGCCTTTGCAGGTTGAGAGTTCTATTTATTTTCCTCAGTTGCCAAAAATAATATATGAAGTGAAAAGTAAATGCCACGAACCTGAGCACGCACTCAGGGAGAAATCCTATTTGTCAACTTTTAGCAGATGACGGACACCAAAGATGGTAGCAAGTCACACTGCTTGTCAGTAGTTTGATTTTTACCATTCCAGCTAAAAACACAAGGACAGACAACTGCTATAAGGGCCACCAGAGGACATTAGAGCCCTTGCTGAAGGGAACCCAACCCCTTCCCCAAACCCACACAAAAACTCATGGTATGACCCTAAAGTCACCTCTTCTGCCGGTCGTCTCAGTCCTCCCAGGGTGAGAGATCGAAGGACATTTACTAGAATGGCAAACATCAGAGCTAATGAAGCAGAAAGAAACTCAGAGGTCTGTACCTCACTAGGAGCAGCATGGCCTTGATTTCCTCTGACAGGGCATTGTAACATGCTTCCTGCCCTCAGTGGTACTCACTATAGTTGGCCAGTGCACTCTGTGGACATAGCGCGATTTTCTCAGGGATGAACGAATGAATGTGGATGAGGAGCGTCACCTCCTTAAGTGATCATTTGGGGGAGAAGGCTGGAACAGTGCAAGGCAAGAGACGTCAATGGGAAATAAGGATGGGGGACTTCCGGCAATGCCGACGGGAGCACTCATTCCACCCCACTCCAGGTCGGGCTGGTTCCTTTCTGAAGGGAAAGATGGCTTTTTCTCAAAGCTGGAGGCCTTAGGGATAGCAGTATCTTTCCAGTCAGGGAGGGAGCTACATTGGTGCTGGGCTTTTGCTTGGTAGCCGGGCAATATAAGAACAGGTGTATTTGATGGAAGTCACTCAGACCTGGCCTCGGCCTAAAGTCACTGAAACCTGGCCTTGGCCACATGGTGTCCCTTCGTACTCTTCCCACCCCGGCTCAAGCCTGTTCCTGGGATACTCTAGGACCCAAAGGGAATCATTTCCTGGACTCTACCCTCACCCGCACATTTATTAAACAACAACAAAACATCAATCCAGGCAGAAAGGAAACAGTAGTTGCAAGAAGGTATAACTGCCATCTGAGAGGTTTGCTGTAAACTCCAGTGGAAGGTGGGGGTGCGGGAGAAGCCTATAGATCCCACTACATAAAGTATGAGGTGAAGTTTCTGAACCGTCTTCATGAACAAACCTAAGTTCTTTCTCAACATCCTGACAGGATTGCCTTGGCCCATCTCCTCTCTGCGTCCCCAAGAAGTCTGACCTATTTCGCTCCTTCCTGTTGTTTTAACCTTCTTGCCATTTTGGTGATGACAAAGTCAATAAAGCAGGGAGAATCCAGCCAGCGAGCATGCCACAGCGTACAAAAAACAAGGAGTAATTCTCCAGAGCAAAAGAGCAAAGCTACAACGAGCCTTGGTGCCCTTCCTGGCAAAGGATTGGAGATCTTAACTCTGTGGCCTATCAGTAGATGGCCTGCCCAGACAGTGTCTCCGAATACATACGATTTCTTGACTTAATATCAACAATGGATGAGAGAGTATTAATGGGCAAGCTATAGTGGATATAGCTACAATAGATGACGAGGAGGCTAATCAATAAATTCATCTTCAGTGATGATGCAAGAAAATGCAGATGAGTCTTTCTATTCGGAAAATCAACCCTCCGATTAATGGTGCACACAGCATGCTGCTGAGTCGGAGCTGGCACTGGGTGGAGGCTGGAAAGCAGAAGATAATGTGTGTTTATTAAATCACTGCTCAGGACAGAGGCTAGACGCCAGGGCTGGGGAATCCATTGGTAAGTCTTGAAAGCAGAAACAGCAAAACAAACCTCCTTCTTGAGTAGAGAATTGGGACATATGTATGTGGGTATTGGGGGTGAGCGGATACATTTAGTGGCTCGGACCTTTACCCACTCTCCATAAGGGGCAGCAAGGAGCTCAGAGCGCAGCTCCAGAGTCAGACTGCCTGGGTTCGAGCCCTGCTCCTTCATTTAGTAACTTGGACAAATTTCTTAATCTCTCTAAGTCGTAATGCCCTCATAAGTGAAATATGGATAATATTAGAATCTGCCACAAAGAAGGCTACTATGAAGATTAGATGAGACATTAGGTAAAACACTGATGACAGTGCCTGGCACACACAGTACGTACTCACAGGAAGTACGCGCATATGGTACACACTTACAGTGTGCAGCCTAAAGAATCACGACGAAAGCTTTGAAAATATATATAGGCTATAGGTGGTACTTTTTTCTGCACACTGGTGGGCTATTTGGTGAAAGATGGGGCACCTGAGAGCTACTTAAGAATCTCAGTGAATCACATGATCAAAAAGCTTTCTCCCAGTGGAAATTATGGTCACTGGTCTCTGGATCCTCCCTGGATCAGAGTCCTTCTCTAAACACATCCCAAAATCAGACCTTGGAGAACAAGAAACTGTCTAGGAAGATTCAGGTTCAAGTCTGATTAAAAACAAAATTCATCATTGAAAGTTGGCAGATTCCTCTTTGTCCCATATGTTAATTGCTTCCCTGGTGTTTAAAATCGGCTCTATTTCTGGTGGGCAGCCTAGGAACCAGGGGTAAAAGAATTAATTCATCAACTGGTGTGAGCTGGAAGGAGGCTCTGCAATCAGTCACCTATTTCAGAAAATGGAGAACAATCGAGATGCTTGTCTCCGGTCATCTCCCCGTCCTCCTGAGGACTGGAAGTGGAGCATCCATGCATGTGGAGCACCCCTCATGTAAAGACACTTTCTAAACTGAGACTGTAAAAAGGCAAAGGAAATTTTAAATGAGAACATGTTTGCTTAACCAGAGCATATCTCAGGACATAGCAAATTTATGTTACTGTCATGGTATTTGGAAGTCCTTTCTCACCCCTGAGTCTCGTTTGAGGCAGGGTAGTTAAAAGCTCAAGCTTGAGAGTCACACAGATCTGGGTTGCTGAGTAACCACGAGCAAGGAATTTAATTTCTTCTGGAACCAGTTTCCTCATCTATAAAACGCAGATGACGACATTACCTATTTTTTTAGGATTGCGGTAAAAATTCAATGGGGTGATGTGTAAAACAGGCATAGTACAGTGCCTAATGCATAGCAAATGCTTGACAAATGTTAGCCATTATAATTTATTATCCTCACAACAGACCTTTGAAACAGATTTTATTATCTTCCCACTATGAAGAAGGAAGCGGCCACACAGAGGTAAGTGACTTGAATACGATACCATCCTGACAACATCACTCCCTCTTCTGGTCCCATCCTCTCTGGTCTGCTTTCAAAAGAAAGGAGCCCTTCAGATCCGCATGCAGCCGGGCCAGACTCTGGTTTCCAGGCAAACCCAGAAACTGCCTCCAGGCTGGTGGCTGACTCTCTCATCCTGGGGTACCAAAGTGTAAGTGAAACACTGTGCCCGGCTCTTCTACTCGCCTCTACGGGAGCCCTCATCTGCTCCCTTCTGGGAGTGTGTGTCGTCTCAGAGCCTGGCACTGAAGCAGGTGCGGGCATATTTTAAGCTCCAGCAAATAACTTTAATTGAGCTCTCCTTAGACATATGAACCCACAGAGTGATTTTTTTTTTCTCTCTCTCTCTCTCTCTCCTAATAAAAAAAAAAAAAAAGCCCACGACAAACCAGATGGGTCTTGGTCCCTCCCCAACACCCTCTCCCCACTCTTCAAGCTCCCCTAATAAATCTTTCAGCTATAAAGAAGTTACCTTTCTTGAAGTGGGTATTTTATTTGGTTACATGTGTGGAACCGAGAAGCCTCTGTGGGCCGGAATGTGGGTCGGAAGGACACAGGACCAAGAAATGAAGCCTGCTGGTACAGGCCGGGTTAGTACTTGCATTATTATTCATCCAGAACTTTCCATCGCCAGTTGCTCCCCTCGCTCCTGGCTTGCTGACCATCACTGTGGCTCCCCCCATCTCGTCTCAGATTTGAAAACTTCGCCTTTCTTCATGCTCACCTAAAATCAAATCTCTACCCTGGTGAGGGCAAAAGATCTAGATGGAATTTCCTCCATCAGAAGCCAGCTTAACTCCCATCCAGAAAGAGTATTGAAAAAAGAAGCCAATATCACCCCCCGCCCCCCGACCCTGTCACCAGAACACAGCAGTGTGGGGCACGGAGGCCTGTCTCATTTTGCAGACTTGTGTTTTCTTTTTATGTCCCATACAAAGATGGCAGCAGGAGGAAGAGGGAAATACAATGTGAATGGATTCCAGACCCCCCTAGAAAAAAAGACTTCAAGAATCGCCCAGGGCAAGAGAGAGAGAGAAGCAAAACGCTCTGGGCTCTGATTTATGAGCACTGAATTATTGGTAGGAGGGCCCAGAAGGAGTCGTTTACAACAGAAATTATTGCAGGCAAATGTTGGTTGGTATTTTAAATCACTCACTAATATTGATAGGTTACTGCCTGTCACACTTGCTTAAGGGTCACCGGGAAAAGAAAAAAAAAAACTTTATCTTCCACTAGTTACTGGCTACGTATAATGATAGATACATCTTTTTTTTTTTTTTCTTTCCTCAAGCAAAGCCTGCTGTATTATTTATGGTTTTCTGCGTCACTGGCTATAGCCGGTATCTGGGTTTTAAAAGGGTGATTTGCAGAAAAACAAAAACAGGGCCCACGGTCTAGCGAGGCTGGTGGCGACGCAACCGCAGCTCGCAGCGGCCCCTCTGAGGACCCCGGGCTGTGCGGCGGCTGGGCGCCCGGGGCAGCCAGGGCCAGATGGCGAGGGCGTATTGTTCCCTTTTTGGTGATAGTCCTGCTGTGGAAAATAAAGTTAAATCAAAAGGTTAGCACTCTGCAAGAGGCAAGAGGGTGGCAGAGCCGGCTGCAGCTGACAAGGGCCAAGGCTGCTGAGCAGTGAGGACGCACCGGCTGTTCCCGCCGATGGCAGTGTCAAGGCCTTGACTTTGCACGAAGGGAGCCCTCTCCTTCGTGGGGCCTGAGGAGGAGCCGAAAGATACAGTCTCGGCCCACCCAAGACCAGGGATTGAAGGAGGAACAGACTTCTGTCAGCGTGAGGTCAGGAAAGCTACCTCTGACGTCTCCTCTCCGCCCCCAAACAGTGCATTCCTTTGGGAGTGATTTGGTGGTACTGGGGGAGTTCGGTTTGGGAGGGCCAACAGCCACCCCCTGTCACGAGTATAACAAAACTGTGGAGGCCAGGTGGACCGCGCGGATCATTCCTGGTGGGCGTATAACGCAGTCGAACCCTGACACAGAATTCACCGATTATTTCATGGAAGGGCAAAACTGGAAAGGATTTAAGAGACTATGGAAACACACACACACACACACACACACACACACACACACACACACACACACGCCCCAACCGCGCAACCCCTCTGCCCTCATCATGTTACAGAGGGACAAAAAAGAGGACAGAAAAGAGAAGAAAAGTGATTTGCTCAAGGCTCAAGGTCATGCAAGGAGGAGGCGGGAGCCGGGACCGAGGGCCAGCCTTCTGCGGCACACCAGCTGCGCAGCCGCACCAGAAGGATGCCTGGCGGGGCCTGCGGGCCAGGTGTGCCAGGGAGGTGCGCAGTCACAGGGCCTACCCCGTGTGCGTTTTCAACAGCGACTGCAAGGTGATGTTGCCCATAAAAATAAACGGATACGATATGCAATATTGGCATTGTTTTTTAAATCACCTTTTTAGCTATTCATGTTTACCTTACATTTCAAAATCTTCGACCCTGCCCAGCTCCAAGAATGGGAGCTTCTAGTTTCTTCTTGTCCCCTGGGCTCTAAGTCAAAGACAGGTCTTTAATGCCCCTTTTTTGGTGGAGTTTCTAAAGCACATCATTTACCCACCAGGTGGTTTCCAGGGAATGAAACACAATTAGGTGTCTGCAAAGCGTTTGTTATTTACCTATGAGACCCAGGCTGTCCTACGGTGCCAATTGGTCTCCCAGGTAAATCTGAACCTGGGCAGACTCCC
Organism: Rousettus aegyptiacus; assembly: GCF_014176215.1. NCBI lineage: Eukaryota > Metazoa > Chordata > Mammalia > Chiroptera > Pteropodidae > Rousettus > Rousettus aegyptiacus. The sequence continues at coordinate 28,990,952 of NW_023416291.1, forward strand.
TTTTTTTTTTTTTTTTTTTTTTAGAAGTAAACATTAAGATATGTATTTAGGGATTTTTAAATGCTGATTCCATCTTTTTAAATTAAGTACTTTTCCTTCTTGTACCCCACTGCAATACCCTAAACAATATTATTTATGCCATTTGAGTGCTTTTGACACTGTTCTAATCTAGACTATATTTACAGGCAGAACATTATTTCCTACCACAGTTGGCTGTCTGAGGGCACAGCAGCCACCATTTCTGTTAAGCAATAGTGTGACTTCCCTTCGGAAATTTATTTAGGAGGAGGTGGCATTTCCAAAAACATGTAAAATCGTTGATGAACAAGTTTAATTTTTAAAAAACCGTGAGCTATATTTCCATTCAAGCAGATTTTAAAAAAGAACTCTCAAATGACCACATTTCTATCTGCTTGCTTAGATTGCTTACTCCCTTGGAGCTAGTCAGTTTTCACTTTCGCAAGGAAATATACTGGGCTCTGCCATTCCCCAAGAACATGAGGTCTGAGTGCCACATCTCTACTAGGGTTCCAAATGTAAACTACTTGAGAGACTTTAAATTCTTGCTAAAGATAAGAACTTCAGAGATGGAAGAGGCAGGTAAGATCGGGTCAAACTCCGATATTATCGACGAGCTCCCTGAGCACCCACAGGAGCTGGCACAGGTCCCAGATGGAGCGAGCCGGACCCAGGCCAGGACCCAGGTCCCCTCACTCTTCACCCAGTGCCCCTGCCAGCACCTCCCGCTGACTTCCTATCACCCAATTCTTGATTTGAGCAACCAGTGACTTCATTGTGCAGGCCCAGCCGTCACCAGAAAACAAGAGTAAATAAGAGATTTGATCGAAGTCCAGTGCATCTGCTGTCCTTATGATAAGCTGAGAGTACTGCTGGAGAAATGGCTATGTTATTGAAGTAAATGTCTTCTCCCTTATACCTGTTTGGGAGAGGCTCTGATTGGGATATTAGCTAGTGGCTAGAGCCAGAAACTGAGTAAAATCTTAGTTTGAACTACTAATATCATATGGACTGTTCAAACAACTGAGTTAGAATATTGCTATTCAACTAAGTATTTTTAAATACATATTTGAATTAATATTTTTTAAATGTTTTTCTGACAACACATAAATATATTAACAGTACAGTAAATAGAACTAGAACTGCAAAATACCATGAGCCCCTTTACTCCCACCCCAGCTAAAAAATACGGTTTCCAAGAACTGCGTTTTTCTGACATCATGTGCATTTTGAGACTTCCGGGGAGACTTCCCATTTTTCACACTCAGCATTTGGAGGGCCATCGGGGTCAAGGCACCAGTATTCCCCCAAGACTCCTAATAGTTCATCCAGAACAATCAAGCTACCGGCTGCTCCTCCCCTCTTGTTACTCCCTGACATCAATTTCCCAAATAAGCATCACCTTTTCGTTTCTTTCGATCCAAAAGACAAAGCAAAAAGATGAATCAGAGAGACTATGAGGTTGTAGACATTCCAAACTCAGCTCTAAATCGTATTTCTTAAACACCAGGTGCCCAAGTTAGAAAAAAGGCAATGAAACTTTACATCCTGGTCTCAGAGGCTTCTGTTAACACAGGAACTACCACGCTGAACTGAAAAATCACATCTTCTGCTCACCTCTGTGAGCAGGGACTATAGGGGGAAATGAAAGAAACGATACATGTTTCAAATTTTACGGCAGTTTACATCATGCAAAACTGAAAGGGCCTTAGAGGTTTTATTCTTGATGAAGTATAGTTGGTACAGAATTGGCAAGGTCTCAGGAAAACACCACAGGCACAGAATATAATCTAAGCAACCATCGAAAGCAACATCACATACTTTTCCTACCTCTTCTTATGATAAAACTCAGATGCAAATTTTTACTGGTTAAATAATATGACAGAGTTAAATAGACATTCAAACATTAATAAGTTAAATAATGTTTTGCAGCTTATTAATACACTGGTCATACATGCTGGCTTTATCAAATGAAATATTTGAAATACACAGTCTGCTTCTTATTTCATTTTTTAATTGTGCTTTATATTTTATATAAACAAGATATATATTTTTGTGTTATGTATTTCTTTACAAACAAGTCTAGGATGCTTTTATTCCTCATCTAATATAAAACTGCAGGATTATGTTAAATGAGTTTTTCTATTTCCAAGCAACATTTTTTTAAAAAGAAGAGTTTTCTCCTCGTTTCTACAGTAGCTCAAAGTTTTCCAGAGTTGTTAAAATTGGCATTGTGCACACAATTACCGAGAAGGATTAATAGGCAAAAAAAAAAAAAAAAATTATCACAGTATCTGAAAATTCTGCTTAAGCAGAGCTGGTGACTGGTGATTTCAGATCTGCATTTGCACAGTTGACAAAGGAAAGTTAAAAATTACACCTAAAGGATGAACAGCTGTGGTCAAAATTATGCTGCAATGTTAATCTTTATGAGCTTCTTCGATAGGATTCAAACCAATGCCAGAAATTTCCAAAGAGATTCTTTCCACAGAATGAGTCAGAATTACCATGTTCTTAGCTTTTGGTCTTCTTCAAATTAAAATAATAATAAATTCAAGTACATTAAATATGAAAATTTAAAATTGAACTCTGTTGCCACATGCTTTTTATGAAGATGAATTAAAATGTCTTCATCGCTTTTAAAGGATGTGGTTAAAATTATTAAATCATTATTGAATCTAGTTCTCAAAAACCACTTGCAGCACTTTTCCATGTTCTTTCACATGTTATAATGAAGATTCCCTAAAATTTTGCCAATTTGGCTACAGGTCCAATAGATGGTTATTAAGCAGTGCTTGACTATTAAGCTTTCTAACTTCCATAATATTTTGTAGTCCCCTATAGAATGTAAACTACCATTCACCATCTTTCGAATCACTCATAACGTTCTGGGCAAAACCTTAGGAAAATGACACAGAGTTAGAGTTAGCTGCCAAGATACAATATATTTCAACTGAAGACTAATAATATTTGGAACCGATTTCCTGCATTTCTTCTCTACTTATTTGTTAATCTAATATAGTTTCCAAGGGTTAGACTGTTCATGCCTTTTGTGTTCTAAAAAGAGATTAGGGGCTTCCTGGGAGGAATGGTAGGGTGGGGAGGGGCTGACTTTCTCTAGCCTGAGTCTCACTTAATGCTGAAGGTCTTTTAAACCTTCTAAAGCAAACATAAATGTGCATACATTAGTGGCGATAGCTTTGAAAAAAAAAAGAAAGAAAAAAATTACCCTTTTCCCTGTAAATATGGACTCTTAAGCCTCTAAATGATTTGCCAAACTGAATCGGATAATAAAGGGTTTAAACTTTGCCACTTTGGGGTTAATGTGAAAGGCTTGTCAACATCAGATTGTTTAGACATTAAAAGGAACGCGCTGCGCGCCTCCTTTTAAACCCCATGTTCACTTGAGTTGCAGCTCCCAGTGAATTTACCCAGCTGTAAGTGATTCCAGATGCGCTGTAGTGACAAGCTTCAGTCTCAGGGTACTTATTCATTTCACATTAAAATCTCATGTTCCCAGGTCTAAGCTGTTATCTGACTGAGATCTGAATAGGGAATAGAGCAGAGGCATTTCCAAACCCGGAGCCTGCCCTCACTCCTTGGCATGGATCTCTGACCATCAGGCTCCTCCGTGCATGGGAGAGATGCTCAGAGGTGCGCAAAGGGGCGGCCAGGGGTTCAGATCGATCATTTTCATACATATCACACAGGCCCAGCGCTTTCACTAGGCTATCTTATTTAACCCTGGACAGAGCGGTAGACATCTCAGTCTGGCTAATTCCTCCATCAAACACAAGCTTTCTCCCCCCAATTAAGCAGGGAAGGGCCTGTGAGTTTGTACATCATCTAGCACAGCACCGCATGCAGAGGAGAGATCAGTCAACGTGTTATGGGTGATGATTGATTTGCCAGCTCCACAAGCCTGCAGCTCCCTCTCTTGCCCCCAGCTATGTTTGAACCATGACAGAAGAAGAAAAGTAGAAGGGCGAGGGGAGGAGAAAGAAACATAAAGGAGGTCGGGAGAATGGAGAAAGCAACTCATTCAACCAGGTGAGTTGCCCCTTTGTCCCCACAAACAGGCAGCGACTGTCCTTCCTTACCTCCGACGCGGATGGGGTATTTCTATCTGGGTCAGTTTTTACTTCTTTTCCCCAAGTGCAGAGGTACAGATGCTACTGGCTGACAGTTTCTACCATGACACACGTCAAAGACACGTTTGGGAGCCACAGAAATATCAGGTGAGCGGGGGACCGTGCGCAGAGGCTGACGATGAGGGGCGTCTGCGAGGGGAGCGCGCCCCTGTGACGCCACAGAAGGAACGAAATTAAGAATCATTAGCATTGCAGTATTTTCCCCTCTAGCTAGGTTTTTGGTTTGGCTTGGGCTTCACTGTTTTGATTTGTTGTGCTCTGCCCGTTGTCACTTTGAAGAGGTAGAAAGAGAGCACCATGAACCCCCAGCTGATCGACTGTGGTCACAGGCTGCTGGGCAGCCCCAGAGCCCGTCAGAAGCTCCTGTCACTGGACTCTCATCACACTGGAAGGCCCAGAAAACATGCATTGAATAGTGTAACCACACACACGACCAGTCTCCCCCAGGAGGAACAAAAAAGGATCGCTCAAACTCCAGATCCAAAATAAAGAGGATTAAAAAGTCGGGGAAGCCCGAAGCCTGCTTTGGGGGGGCTCCAGTGGGGGGAAACGAGCCAGCCACATGGAAGGAGAGGCGCGGCATTTGGTGTGGTGGTAGGCAGATTTTCTTTTATGACTGCTAAATGCCTGCCTTTCTCCCCAAGCAATTACAGTGCTATTTCCCATCAAGATGGCTGTTAGCAGCGGATCTCCAAGTTGCTACAAATAAATCAAGAATGCTATTGGCAGCTGTTGTGGAGAGTGGCCTGGTCATTCCATGACGGCGGTGGGGGCATCGCAGCAATGGGCCCAGCCGAGCTGTATCCAGGAGCTAAAGAATAAGGGCAGCGGCCCTCCGGAGGCCCAGCTGGGCGGAGGGAAAGGCGTGCTGCAGGTTCAGAGCCGGAGGCCAACACGAACTTTAACTGCCCCCTGTTGTACATGCTTCGCCCAAGGAAACGTGTCTAAGGCACCTTCCTCCAGCACATGAAATGGCATCAAATGCCATCATTACGATTAACGAGGAGCAACACAAAAGGGCGATTCGATGCACAGTGGGCACAATTTCATGTAGTAATGAACGCTCTTAAAAGACGATGTGCAAGGTACAGGTTAGACACTGAAGGTAAATAAAGGGTCTGCCGTTCGGCGGATTTCACTCTACAACTTGCAGTGGCTCCTGGTGGACAAACAGGCTGCCCCAAGCTTGCAGCACCTTTGATCCTCTCACGACACGGGGAGTTCTCGGAATATCAGTGCCCGTCTTTGTGCGGATGGACACACAGCCACACCAAGGGCCGGTACAGAAAGCTGGGGCAAGTTTCCTGTGCCGCGCAGATCTCTCTGCTCACTCTGTCACACCCACAGAATCATTCCAGCGACTTGCGGTGTGTCCCACAGATGCATAAAGCACTTCCTTCATGATAGCGTTTGGGGGTGAAACAAGAGTAAATGATTTGGGAAAGCTGCCAGGGGTATTTGGAGGCCAGGTGGGCCGTGTCCTCCGAGGGAGAAGCGTGCTGGGTTAAGCAGCAGTCCCGCACCGGACAGGCTCCATGTGCCAGCTGCAGACCCGAGCCCTGCCCCCGGCCCTCAAGTCACATTGTGTCATGCCACACAGCATTTGGATCAGGAGACGGCTGTGGCGTGCTGCGTAATATTTTTAAAAGCCCGTTTCCCTGTTCAAGGGGGAAGCAGGTGGAAAGCAGAACCCCTGAAGGGCAGATACTTCGAAAGGCCCCACAGGCAATTCTCCAATAAAAGAGCGAGCAGAGCTGGCAAGTATCCCAAACTTTCAAATTGACCTTCTCTCTTGATCTGGGACTTAATGCCTCCAAACCAAACTAATTCCAAAAGTCACCTTCTCAACTTCTCCGCGCAATTTTTTTAAAAACAAATGAAAGCTCAGGTACAGGCTCCCCCCATAGCCCTTCTGACGTCCTTAGCTGCTCAAATTAAATCTGAATGGTTCGTCTCTTTTTATTATACGATGGGCCATATGTCACCAAAATAAAAACCCAGCTGAAATCCCAGTACAGATAAAGGGCATGAAAGGCTGTTCCAGCCACAAAATAGAGACCCTGTTTAAATCTTATTAAACAATAACACCCACCCAATCATCCCCTCCCCCCTCTGGAAAAAATATTCAGGAAGGAAATTGTGGTTAAATCATCTCATAGTTTGGCAAAAACTTCTACCTCTGAAAAATGAAAAGAGAAAAAAAAACTTCGTTGTGTGCCGGACTCACACGGGCTAATAAAAAGCAGTACTGTATTGCTTTACACTGTAGCTGTCAAATTCTTAGCAATGAAATACAGATCTTGACTCTCCTGGTCCCTTGGGCCCTACCCCCTCAGACCACCAGAAAAGGAACAGCAGGGTTTGGGGTGTGGGGGAGCATCATTTATCCTTTCCCACTCCAGAGTGAATCTCGTTGGTTGCTTTGTTTTATTTTTAATTTTTGGTTTTTGGCCTGCACGTCTCTTTTCCTGAATAAAGTTTCCACTGTTCTTACAAACACAGTTAGATAGATATGTAAGGCGGTGTTTGGGACTGCTGCTTTAAAGAGTTGTGATTCTGCTTTCTTGCAAAAATTCTACACACTTACATTCAGAGAAGTCCAAACATTGCCGCAATGGTATGTGTGTCTTTAAATTAAGAAAGAAAGAGAGAGAGAGATCAAAAAGAAAAAACATTTCCATTTCACAAGGTCCCCCAGTGGCCTCAAACGCTCCTCCTTCACCATCAAAAATTCATAAAGGGGATCAGCATTCTTTACCAAATGGATCCCAGTGGCACCATAGACCCTGTTGGGGAGAGAGGCAATAAATATCGAATTATACACCTCATGGGAAGAAAGGACTGAAGACTCGGCTTCAAGCCCTCCACATGGTCCCTGGGGGAGCTGGGTCCAGACTCAAGGTCCAGCGCAGAAAGGAAATGGGTCAAGTGTGTCAATTTCTAGACCGATGACCTTTGACTTCCTTAATGACACTGGGAGGCCACCACACACACACACACACACACACACACACACACACACACACAAAGATGCCAAATGCCTTGGAGGAAAGACGTGAGGGGAGGGGTTCAGTTGGGGGGCCACAAGCAAAGTGCAACCACAGCACCGCGGTGGGGGTGATCCCCGTCCCCCGTGTCAGCTGCGGTTTGTCCTTGGGAGGGTTTGACCAGCTGAGTGGTAGAAAGTCCGTGAGTAAAGAACTTCGATTGCCACCTATCTTTGGGTGTTAGCCCCAGAAACAGCTTATCTTCCACTTGAAACTCAGAGCACGTTCCTTGCTCCTTCTCCCTCCAGCCTTCGCCCACGCAGAGCCCTGCCTTCTCCCTACCATGCCGCCAAAGCCTTCTCCCTCTCCTCCTCCGACGACCCTCGCTTCCAGCGCCCCCATCTGGTGGCCAGCCACACGTGTGGCCTCCATGCTTTGCTGTCTTTCACCACTCCCTCTGCATGCGAGTTTGTGCCGTCTCCCTACTTCTGACCCCTGGCCAGTGGGCGCTCCCTGCCCCATGCCCCCTCCCACGCTTCGCTCCGTGTCACGGATACCGAGTCGACGCTCCGTCATCCATGCCCATCACTGCAAAGCAAAAGGAAGAGCCTGGGATCTAAAATGAAGTTTACAGGGCAACGGAAGTCAGGAGGGAGAGAGGCAAGCACAAACAGATGTGTTCGCGTAGCATTTTCCAAGCTTAAAAACATGTGTAGTTATTCATTCAATAAACGGGATACCGAATAAATATGCCCCTTGCCTTACATTGGATGATCTAGATTTAAATTTTCAAAATAATTTCACAGCTAAATGCAAATCAGGAGTTTCACAATTAATTTGTTAATAAAATAAGAAAACTTCCTATAGATCAGAACAACTTCAGGTAGGTCTAACAGAGCTCATGGACGTAAGCATTTTTTTTTTTTAAAGCAGTTGGCTGTACTTGTTCCAGAGGGAGGTCTCAGTAGCTCCAGCTCCTCGTATTATATATAAAGATGACCCAATTAGAGTTTGGATTTGGATGGGCATTTTTAGCTACGCTCTCGGACACCTGGGCTGAAGTTCTCCTTTGTACTTCAAAAACAGTTGAAGTACTTCCTTACTCTAGCTTTCTGAACTCTGCTGCCAGTTCTGTGAGTTAGTCCTTCCGTCATCTGCTAAGTGGTAAGTGGTGAGAAAACTACCCAGAACACCCACACTGAACTGTGTTCTTTCTCCTCCTTCCCAGAATTTGGGCTGGGTGGGACTGAACCTCAGCTTGACTCCCTAGGGAAAACTCCCCACTCCACCTCTAGTGTGCTACACCACCCCCCTTGCCCCTTCTTCAGTGTGTCTGACCCTCTACAAAAAGTGGGCATGAGAAGTGAAAGGTGAAACTCAGATCAGTCCCTGGGGAAGAGTTTCAAGGCCAGGCTCCTTGGGGGAGGAGGCTGAAACCACCATTTAAGAGGAGGCTGGGGGATTGTGCGGGGATTTCATTGATCTGTGTTTACACTGCCCTCCAAGACCATCAAACGGCTGCTCAGTGGCCCCTAACCTTTTCAGAGCGGTGACAGGCTAGTGCTGTCAGATTTTACCAGCACCTTCCCTTTCCTCCCCCGCACCTCCATAAGAGGAAAAAACGTTCCATTCTTTTTTTAAAAATTAAGGTTGCTTTAAATTATTTTGGTTTTCAGAGTATAGAACCAGCCATGAAATTGAACAGAAACATACAATGGTGACATGCACCAAACTTTCTGTGTTTATATTATACCATGTTATTATAATATAACATTGTATACAAATGTATAATTATATATCGATGTATCGTGTTTACATATTGTTAATATATTATAGTTATATATTTCTATTTATAGGGTTTACATTTACATTACCTCGGTTCTATGGTGGAAAAATGAGACTCCAAGAGGTTCAACAGCTCTCTATAATCACCTCACTAATACGCAGCAGAACAAGGACATATACCCTCGTCTGCTCCAGAGGCATGAATCAGTTCAGCACAGCATTTTCAGAAGTAAAAAAAATTAGAACTTTCAATACAGCAACAATAATATTGAATGGTTAAGTGAATTAGGTCATATTCATTCACTCGGTGGAATAGTATTTACTCTTTAATAAAAGGATAAAGAATATATGAAAGCATGGAAAGTGTGGAAGTTAAAATAACAGAATACAAAACCCTGTATATTATAGTGTACAGGAAGACCGAAAGGAACACACAAAAGTGAAGATATTTAGGATAAAGTGCTGAGAGTTATAGGGATTTTTTTCCTTCTATTTTCCAGAACTTTATTTTGTTGTGCTCTTCCATTTTGTAATTGAAAAGAAAAACTTGAACACAAGTGTCCTAATCCAAGCTCAGTGCTGCCTCTAATGGAGCGGTCTTTCACTCTCCTATCTTCCCCCCGCTGCCGATTGGCACCCAGTTTGGAGATTAGGCTTTGGGTTTCCAACACTACCCGAGAAGCAGGGATGCCAGAAAAAAAACAGGACCCCCGAGTCCCAGTCTTCAGCGTTCACCCCCAACCCCAGCTTCCTGAGCACGACACTCTGGCTGCGTGCAGCCTCTGCTCACCAGGGGCCTCTGGGCTTATGAATTATGAAAGCTCGCTGGGTGTGCCCACTGGTGCGTACGGATCAGCTGAGACCAGAGTGCTGGAGACAAAACAAAGGGTTCTCCCTCCCACCACTCAGTATCAATGTCAATTTGAAAATCAAAAACTTTGCTTTGTGAACTTTATCCTTCAGTCATCGGCGGAGTGTAGTTTAAAAGATACCCTAAGAAAACTGTTCAATGATTGTTTTTTAAAAATATCTAAGAAGTTCTTTAGTGGCAGATGCATGCCCTCAACATCTGCCACACTGCCATAGGCTGGGCTCTCTCCTCCAGGGGTGCACAGCTGGGGGCGTGGTTACCAGGGTCAAGGAGAGTGAAGAACAAACCGAAGGTGTGTACCTTTGTGGGTTTATGTGTGTACTTGAATGCAATCTGGAATCTAAAAAACATTGTTTCTGGGATATGAAATCGAGGAGGAGCTGGGTCTCCAAATTTATGAAGGCTATAAGAACTTGAACATTTCACAGAGCGGGGAAAGATACAGCTGTTTTGCTGGAACAATCTTGTCTGATTTTGAGTGTCAGATTCACACACAGTTGCATTAACCATATGATTAGAAGCGTATGTAAATAGATCCCCAAATTCAAGTTTCCTGACATTTACAAGCAAACAAGGCATAGAGCCTGGGAAAACTCACTGAGCTCCACCGAGCCTTCTCAGACTTTAGAAACCCCACTTCCAGGCGATGAAATTTGCCCAATGTTCCTTGATGTCTACATTTTGGGAACAGCCCAGGGTTCTTTCTTCGGGTAGAGGCCGTTAGATTTTTACAGAATGAGATCTGCAAAGCCTTAAACTGCAGCTACCCATGCTGGGTGTTCTCAAAGATTTTTATCCACCCACTCCCTGAAACTGAGAAACTTCTCAAAAACTGTAACTTTCTGCCAAATAAATAAATAAATTAATTAATTAATTAAAAGTGCAGCTCTACAATAAGCAAAGGAAGGAAAAAGTGTCCTTCTTCTGCCTCCAGATCTCAGGGACAGTAAACCCTGCTCTTATGGGGGAGAATTGTACTATATTTGAAAATGATAAAACAGAACTGAGCAAAGTATAGGCTGTGCTGGGGAGGAATGTTACCTAGGTGGGAATTAACCAGTACGATGCAAGCCTCCAGGGAGTTCTCAACGTTCTCCAGGGCTCCATGCAACTAGTCTCCCCCTTCTCTGCCTACACCTTATAAGACGTACCCTTTAAATTGGCTGGGAATTTAGCTGCCGTCTTCTCTGAAATACCCAGTGGCTACATATAAAATATATAGTGCCACAGCAGATTTCTTCACACATGATCTACACGTAAAATTTCAGCATACTCCATCAATAAACCCAGCTGGTAGGTCTCTGGAGAGCAAGGCAGAATAAACGGTCCAAGGGGCTGGGGAAGTTTCCTGAGTCCACTTGGTCTTAATGAGAAAGCCAGGCACTCACTTGAGAAGCCAGACTTCTGAACAGAAGAAAATGCTATAGTGCTACCACTAACTAGCTGTGTGACCCTGGGTAAGTCACTTAACCTCTCGGGGTTTCAGTTTCCTCCTCTGTAAAACTATAGACTATGTGTCATTCTCAAGTCTCTGACATTCACTGAAAGCCTACTCTTGGTCCAGCCAGGAGAGGAGAAGTTGAGGGGGATAGGCAGTAATAGGACTCTTATTACTAGAAAATGAGTTGTGGTGCCGGAAAAGTTTCCTGAGTTCGGTGGTGATGTTACATAGCCCTGACGTGTGCATTCATTTATATAACACATATCATGAGATGCTGGGCCCATAAGTGAAAGTGACAAAATCATGGCTCTTGCCCTCATGAAGCTAGCTTATGGTTCAGCATGGCAAGTGTCTCCGAATCCATCGAGCGCCCTTTTGGATGCTTATACAAACCAGGCTGGGTCTCACTCCTTGGCCTCTGTCTGTGCTGCAGCCCCTACCTGCAGTGCCCACCAGCTATTTAAATTCTACCTGTATTTCAACTCCCAGCTCCTTTGTAAAGATTCCCTCTGCTACTCATGCAGGTGACTCTGGCTCCTCTTGTCTCTGGGCTACAGGACTTATAGGCACACTGTTAAATATGAATCATATCGCTTGTAAATTGCAAAGTGCCTCCAGATCATTCTCCTAACTAGATTATAAACTCCTCAAAGATATGGACATGCTTCAATTTTTGTCAGGTCCCCCATGGCACCAAACTTAGCAGTTTCTCAACGTATATGCCTTGGTTAATCTCAACTTAAGAGAACTATGTTCTGGTTATCTGAAAGTTATTTTTTAAATTTATTTTTTCATGTATTAGTTGGAATACAATTTTATTTTTCTCATCCTCCACCCGCTTCCCTTTTGGCAACCATCAACTCATTCTCTATATCTATGGGTCTGTTTCTATTTTGTTTTGTTTATTCATTTGTTTTTATTTATTTTTAGATTCCACTTATAAGTAAAATCATACAGTATTTGTCTATTTGTCTTCTCTGTTGTGCTTATTTCACTTAATGCCCTCTAGGTCCATCCATATTGCTGCAAATGGCAAGATTTCATTCTTTTTTATGGCTGAATAATATTCCATTATATATATATATATATATATATATATATATATATATATATATATCACATCTTCTTTATCCATTCATCTATTGATGGACACTTGGGTTGCTTCCATATCTTGGTTATTGTAAGTAATGTTACAATAAATAGAGAGATGCATATATCTTTTCAAATCGTTGTTTTTGTTTTCTTTGGATACCAAATACCCAAAAATAGAATGGCTGGGTCATATGCCAGCTCTATTTTTAATTTTTTGAGGAATCTCCATACTGTTTTTCATAGAGGCTGCACCAATTTATAATCCCACCAACAATGTAAGAGGGGTTTCTGAGAATTAATTTTTATTTCGATCTTTACTTTTTAATTCTTTTAAATCAGATTAGCAGTCCATTGTCTTAATGTGGCACGTCAATACAAAAACAATTTGTTAAAAACTAACTTTTTTGTTTTTTGGATGGCACATTACGCTGTGGTTAGTATGACCAATACCGCCCTATAAACTGTAATAGACATGGATGGAGAAGTTCCTGAGATGGAAGCTGAATCTGTATTGACTCTAAGCCAATGGGTTTCTAACTTTTTAAAGCAGCTAAACTCTTGAGTTCAATAAAATTCTAGAGAGAAGCTCAATGTGGACAACGGCTCTGCCAAAGCCCAAATGGGGATCCCAGGTCCTTGCCTGGCCATCCTGCCTTCATCCCCAGCAGCTTGCCTTGGATGCTTGAGGTTCTGCAAAGCGTGACTCAAAAAACACTGCTATGGACATTACTGTGGAATTTTTGTTTTAAAACCATGACAATTTTCATCTTTCTCACTAAAGTAGAAAAGGAGAATAAAACTCAAGAGGGACAGGACTCAAGGACAGAGAGAGAAATGATGTGGGAATCTGATTTACTGAAGTTTCATATTCATTGAATAATAACCTAAGTTACATATGATATGAAGAATATGATATGTATATGCACATTACATATATGTGCATGCCTTGTTTTATTGCACTTTGCTTTATTGAGCTTCACAGATGTTGCGTTTATTAAAAAGTGAAGGCGAGACTCTCCACCAGCAAAAAAAATTAACACTCAATATACTGCTATACTTTATTGTGGTGGTCTGGAACTGAGCCCACACTATCTCTGAGGTATGCCTGTGTGTGTGTATGTGTGTGTATTTTTATATTAAATAAAACATCGATTAAGACTTTAGCTGTATACTCAAACACTATTATTTCCCCAATTTACAATTAAGAAAACTGAGGCACAGAGAGGTTTGTTAGCTTGCCCGAGGTCACACAACTAGCAAGTAGTAGAGCTGGGAGTGGTCTCAAGAGTCCTTCTCTTAATCACTCTACCATAGCTGGCTCTACAGGTCAGTCAAGCCTTCAAAAACCAATGGTCATACCACCTTCCAATTGCTCAGCATTTTAGAGTTTTCTAAGAACTTTTATGCATGGTATTCTACCCGAGCCCTTCAACTAGTATGTATGAGGATTATTGCTTCAGTTCTTCAGCTGAGCAAACTGAAGCACACAAAGGTTAAATTCTACATAGAATAACACAGCCAAACCAAAACCCAAGTCTCCCGATGTCTAAGTTCAGTGCTTTTATATCATAATACTCTTTTCTAAACCAAACTTCATAAGAATCCAGTAATAGCTGGCTGTCTACAGACACATCAGCAACCACTCAAGTCTATGGTACAGTAATACACAAAAAAGTTATAATTTTAAAAAATCTCTTGAGGACATTTATTAATTTGCTAGGTTTTTCTTTTCATTTTATAGGGAATCCTATAATTCACTAAAATTTTGTATAATGTAAGTACATTCGAAAGACAGCTTCATGGTGTCCAAGGGTTTTGCAAGAGACCCACTACTCCTTCAGGATTTCCTGGTACCTCTTGTCTATAGTTCCATTTGTCAGCCATAGGATAGAAGGTTGGAGAATATGCATAGGTGAAAAAATAGGCAGTTGAGGCACACACTCCCACCCCGGGGCCCTGACCACAGCTCTGAGAGTCCCGAACACCTCAAAGAGCTGCCCACAGAGCAGCAACAAGCAGAGACAAGCAGACAAACTTTGATCTTGTAAAGACTCTATTAGTCCCTATGCATCACTCCTCACTAATGGTAAACTCCCCATACACATGCAGAAATAGTCTACGTGATCACATATGAAGACATTTTAATGAATTTTACAAGTTCATGTATACAAATATTAATGGTGATGTATGTATCAAGAAACATCTGCCAAAAATTATCTCTGGGCATCGCCATTTGAATGGGAACCTATCATGCAGTGAGAAAAAGAACCAAAGGGATGGAAAGGCATGATCTCACTTTTTGATTAATCAATAAATCAATCATCTTATATTTATTGAATAATTTCTATGCACCTGGCACTATGTGGAGTTACAGAAATAGGAAAGTAATGTGACATTTCCTGGGCAAGGAATGTGCAATCTAGTTTGAGAGAGAATTACAATAACAACTTTTTACATTTTGATGAACAGTTTGTGTTTTACAAAAATGCTTTCTCAAACACACAGTCCCATGCTTCATAAGACATTTACTACTATCCCTGTGTTGCAGATGTGAAAACTGAGGCTCCAAATGATTTGCCCAAAGTTGCATGAAAGAGCAAACATTTCAACTCAGTTCAAACTCCAAATCTACAACTCTTTCCAAGAGACCGTTATGTTGGTTCTGCAAAGCAAGACTAAGACATGAAAACTAAACTAGCAGCATCGCATAATTCAATTACATCAAATTTAATTGTGTGAGATTCAACATTGAGGGACAGCTGGGATGTAGACAACCCAGCACCAGACTTAGAGGCAGAACGCAGGTTCTCTCACTTGCTGATAAAATATATGACCTCACACAAATTCCTTAGGCTCTTTGAGCCTCAGTTTTCTGAAAAATGGGATTAATAGCAGTGATCCCAAAAGACTGTTGTCAAGCATAAAGCAAATACTGCATATGAAGATGCCCTATGAACAGAAAAGGAACAATCGAATGTGACTCTTTAACTATGGGGGCAGCACAGTAGGAAGGGGGGCTCCCCTCTGCTGGAGAGGTTGACGCTCATCACATGGAGCCAAACTCACATTAGATCAGGTTTTACTGTCTCCTACGTGACATCCAGGGCAAGGTGTTGACTTACAGCACATTCAAATCTGGATTATGAAGGTCTGTGTCGTACCAAACTTGTAAAAGAGCAAGACCTCATTTGATCCACTCTGGAAGATGATAAAATACACAATTTGCAAAGCAGATTATTTGGCATATGAAAATTTGTTTCTTTAAACAAATATTCACCTAACCAGGGGGTCTCGGAGAGTAGACATTATACTGTTCAGCCTTATATAGCTGAGACACTTGGAGATAAAAATGATTTGGCTATATGACAATCCAGATGTTTGCAGAGAACTCTCACTACATTTACAGGTAGTTTAAATTTCTAACCCAGTCTCTCTCCAGCATTCCTGCAATAGAAAGACACTGTATTCCATGTACGTAATGGGAAGAGCACGAGAGGCTCCCTTCCACAAGCTCAGTTGACTTGGCTTTCTGCATAAAAGGGCGGGTTGGTTCCCTGTTCCCGTAGTTACCAGTCAGTCAACGTGACAGCAGCAGCACCAGCAGCAGACGTGCCAGGAAGCTTTCCACTGAGGGTTAATGGTTTTCCTTTTGGCCAGTTCACTTGACCTAGGGGTCAGCTTCTAGAGCCTAAACTGCATTAGGATTAGCATGGGAATTCAGCCCCTGGTGGCTCTCTCCTGTCATCTCCTCTTCCCAGCCCCAGAGGTTGCAGATAGAAAAGAAAGCCCAAGGTCAGGGAGCAAGAGCTATATTCATCTGCATTCAGTAGGTACATAATAACATCTTGCCAAAACCACAAATTTCCGCAACTGGTCATACGGTATAAATAAGTAGCCTATACACATGCATGCATATGACAGTGCTCCAGGTGTACACACGCACACACACAATCAAGAGACTCATTTCTCCAACAGCACATCTTTTCAAATTTAAATTACCTTACTTATATATGCATTGTGATATTAAATAACAATAAAAAGGTCTATAGGTAGGAACTTTATAAGGTCATATATATATTGTTTTCACAACGTTGAGAACAATCTGAGAACCCTCCGCAATGTCAATCTAGAATGAAAAATAAAAAACCCAATTTGGACAGCTTGGGGCCAAGCACTCGTGTCCAGGGTTTTGAAGACAATGTTGTAAAAAATAGCCTGTCCTTCTTATTCCCACAAAATTTACCATCTCTGGAACTGAATTCAGATCCTCTGCATTTTCAAGCCAAGAAAAGGGAAAGGGACTGTCCTTACCACAATAGCAGACTAGCCTGGAAATATTAAATTGACTCAACCCATGTTTTATTAGACACAGCTTAACAACTCTGAGTTTACAAAACTCAGCCAAACAGCATCAGGCTTCAGCATAAACTTTTGCTAACTAGCCCACATAGTTCCCATATGCTCTGAGATGTTGTTTGAGCCAACTCGGTACCTTATAATTATAAACACACGTCTTTCAGCTCTTCTGTGTATTCTTCCCAGGCAGAACGGAAATATGTCACTTAAATTAGCACTTGGAGCACAGAGCGGGTGCCAAATTTGGGTTAGCACAAACAGGGTAAATAAAGCAGCACCAAATTAAAATGGTAAAATAAACTTCTCTATGCTCCAGTGGAAACTGCTAAGTCCTAGCTGAATGGCAGCTAATGGGTCTGGGAAAAGGCCACCCCTCAAACTGTAGCTCTTGGCTTTTGAATAAAGTTTTCTCATCCAAGGATCTCGAAGTAATTTCTTGCAAATCTCAAGGAGTATAGAAAAAAGGAGTAGATGTGATTTCTTTTGCAAACTCTTTTGCCATCATTTTTCTTCATCATTCCCTTTCTGTAATACTGAAAAGGTTCATATTTTTATCCTTATGTAACGGAAAGATTGTAGAGGAATAAATGAAGGCAAATAAATGTGACATAACTTAGCAAAAGCCACAGAGCTAGAAAATGATGCAGATACCTAACTGAAAAAAAAAAAAAAAAAACCTTCTAACTAGAAGCCTTTGTGCCTCCTCTATATAATCATAACTACTTATTGAATACCTATTGTGTGCCAGAGACTGATCTGGGACACTTTTGTACCTTATCTCATTTCCTTCCCACTGCAACCCTGTGAGAAAATTATTCTCTCCGTTTTACCCATGCATCCTGAGTGTGCTCTGGGACCAACAAAAAAAAGGTGGGGGCAGGGAAATGGGGCAGAAAATGGAGGATGGCCAAAATAAAGAGAAGACTCAGAGCAGCTTTATTCACAATGGCAAACACTGACTATCAGTAGGAGAAGAGCTAAACAAACTGATACATACCTCATCTTATTGCACTTTGCTTTACTGCACTTTGTAGATGTTGTGTTTTTTGCAAATTAAAGGTACGACCCTCCACCAGCAAAAAGATTATGACTTGCTGACATCTCGAATGATGGCTAGCATTTTTTAGTAATAAATTATTTTTTAATTAAGGCATATACATCTTTTTTTAGACATAATGCTATTGCACACTTAATAGAATATAGTATAAATGTAACTTTTATAGGCACTGGGAAACCAAAAAATTCTTATTGACTTGGTTTATTGCAATATTCCCTTTATTGTGGTGGTCCGGAACCTAATCCGCAATGTCTCTGAGGTATACCTTTAGATTCATACAATGGAATATTACTTGGCAATAAAAAAGGAACTATTGATAATTGGGCGAATCTTAAAAACATTTTGCTGAGCAAAAGAAGCCTTCCATTAAAGAGTATATTTTGTCCGGTTCCATTTTTATGAAGTTTCAGAATAGGCAGAACAAATCCAGGGTGATAAATTATCAGGACAGTGGTTGTCTCTTGAGGGGTGCATGGGGACAAGGATTGCTTGAAAAGGGGAATGAGGAACTCTCTGAAGCAACTAGAAGGTTCTCTGTCTTGATGGGGTGTGGGTTACCCTGGTGTATTCACCTGTCAAAATCTATGCAATGGTATGCTTAAGATTTATGTAATTTATTGTATATAAACTGTACCTTAAAAGAAAAATGGTAACTATAAACAAATAGTGAATTCCAGTTAATGATATGCATGCTGAAGTACTTAGGGGAAGTGTACTGATGACTGATACCCAAAACTTACCTTGAGATCATAAAAAATATATATACAGATTGCTGGAAGGATAAAGAGATAAATAGATATGTGATAAAGCAAGTTTTATAAAATGTTAATAATGGAATCTGGGTGGTAAATATACAAGTATCTGTAAGATTCTTTCATCCCTGTATATTTGAGCATTTTAATATAAAATGTTGGAAAATAGCAGGAGGATAAAGAGGGAAAACAGAATATGAAAGAAAATAAAAGAAAAGAGAAGGTCAGGGAAGATAGATAATGAAGAAAAGTCTGGGAAAGGAAAAGTAGAAGGAATCAAGTTGGAGGATGCCAGAAAATATAACAGAAATCATGGTAGGAACATATAAAGAAAGTAAAGAGTAAATAAGAAAAAAGGGGGCAATATATGTAATAACAAAGGAACTAACTAAAGGCAGATGAAGTGAAAGGAATAGAACAAGAAAGGCAGTGTCCAGGCTGACCGCAGATGCAACCCAGGTCTTCTCCAAACCACCCAGCTCAGTGAAGCTGAGCTCCGACTTGAACAACCATAACCTGGCTGTCATACCACCTCCATTTGGTCACTTGGTTAGAATCTAGGTGAAAAGGGTAGAGAAGATTCGAGTGTCTTTTGTACCATTAGCTACTGATCCATCAAGCCTAAAAACTAGAGGCAACGTGGTATTTTAAAATGGTTTTCAAATTTTGTTGTTAGGTAATATGTATTTATTTAAATATTTATTGATTTAAACAAAAACTTCATATTTATAAATTACAAGAAATAATAGGTTAAAGGGACGATGCTCTGGTCAGCATGTAGGGTATGGGGGTCAGGCCCTGTGTGCATAGTTGATCAGCTACCTCTCACTGCCCCTCACCTAACTCCAGTGACAACTAGTGACGATTCCAGAGTCTGCAGATCCCCAAGGCTCTAAATATACTAGCTAAGTAGAAAGTCTGCTGCACTAAAAAACAGAAGATGAGGCCTGCTTCTGTCACTAACAAACTAGTAACTTAAAGCAAGTCATTGAAACACTCAGCATCTTAGTTTTATTATCTCTATCTGCACTGTCAATCATTCTGAGGTAAGAAGTTCAATTAAGGCATTACTGTATAGATTTTAAAGCACTTTGCAAATGCCCAAATATTAGGGCTCTTCATCACTATGAATTTGCCACATACACCCATCAGTAGTCTGTGAACTGATTTCTGGCCTCCAGCTAACAGCTCCCTATGCTGTCTCTGCTACCTTTCTACTTCAAGATCCAGAGAGATGAAGAAGGAGGAGGAGAAGGAGAAGGAGGAGAAGTAGGGGAGGGGGAGAGGAAGGAGAGTGGGTAGGGAAGGAGGAAGGAGAAAAGGAGGGGAAGGAAAAGGGGAGGGGAGGAGAGATGGGGAGGAGAAAGTGGGGAAGAAGAAGAAAGTTCACAGCAACACAGATTATGACTTCTAAAGTGCACCTCTGCCACCGGCCTGGTCTGAGTCTGTAAGTGCCACCTTAACTGTTGTCCCCGCTGCATCCACCCCAAACCACCTTTCAGTCCATTCTCCACACAGCAACCAAGGAGAAAATGAAACCACTGTGTGGACCACAAGCTTGAGATGCTATCCTAGGAAACAGGGAGAAGGAACAAAGAAATGCAATGGAAAAAGAAAAAGAAAAAGAAACATAAAAATGCAATAGAAGAATATTTTTCAGAGCTGAAGAAATATATGCAGATTTGAAAAGTTCATCATGTTCCAGAAATAACCAATGAAAGCTGAGGTAGTACCAGACTTCCTCATTTCAGCATTAGATGCTAGAATACACTGGGAAATGTCTAAGTAGTTTTCAGCGGAAAAGGGTATGACCCAAGAGTTTTATAGCCAACATTTTATAAGTGAAGATCTCAGAAAAAGACTCTTAGACATGCAAAGTGTAAGAAAATATAGCACCTATGCATCCTTCCTAAAAAGATTATTGAAATGTGATCCAGCTTATGAAAAACAAAGTAAAGTTAAAAGCTCAAAAATGCAGATATTATAACATAAAGGAGCTGGTGGGGATGCTAGAACCAGTTAAAAGAGAGGTAAAACTAATAATCAATACAAATAGTGTTCTAATACTTAAAATAAATGCTAAGAATAGTTATTCAAAGGGAAGATATATAGTAAAACAATTTGATATAATTACATTGATCTGGTTATGAAAGCCAAATTTATTATTTTAAAAGGCTAAGAAATGGCATAAAAAGAGAAAAGATAATGTAAAGGCAAAATTGTGTTCAATAACTTGTATCAAACAGGAAGAAAGAGGCATTTCTTTAGTGGCCGACAATAATAAAATATAGCCTAAGAAATATTTTTTTTATTTTAACAAAAAATAAAATTTTTGCTTAAAAGAAGATATATGCATTCAAAAATTTAGAAACTAAAAAGAAAGAAAACAATATCAGTGCACAAAAAAAGAGCAGACAAAGGAAAAGACAAGGAAATAAAAATGGAACAAGATGACAGATGTATGACCAAAACTATCAGCTATAACAATAAATGTAAATAAGTTAAACTTTCCTATTAAAAGGGGATTGAATGAGATATTCACACTGAATTGAAAATATAGCCAACTGTATGCTATTTAAAAGAACACTCAGGTGTCCCATAATTCTATTAAGTTATTAAAAATTGCAAAATATACACTGAAATGGAAAATTTTTTACAGTATGTCAACTCTATCTCAATAAAACTGCTTTAAATAAAAAGAACACTCAAATCAAAAACTAAAAATAAAAGGAGGTATCAATTATAATGAGGCAAAAGTAAAGAAATAAAGCAGGGGGTCACAAAACAAATAGTAAACAAAGTAAAGTTCAAGGCAAAAAACACTCGACTGGATAAAAAAGATAAGTTTATAGTAATAAAAAGAACTAAGATTTACACTGATATTAGTACATAGTAATCATGAATGTTAACACACTACATCAGAATACATAAATTTTAAGGTATTAGAATTCCAAAGATAAATTCACAGAAAGATAATTATAGCTAGAGATTTAACATAGCCTTCTTGCTCTTTAGCAGATAAAACAGACTAAAAAAATAAACAAAGTTGGAGAGGATGAGAATTACATTAATAAAGCTGTGTTTGTTTAGGATCCCAAAAAGTAAAAATGGTCCAAACCATATTTCCTAACCAAAATGCAATAATTCAAGCTAATCTTTTAATTTTAAGAAAAATAATTCAATCACTTCGAAATCAAAACTGCAATTTGAGTACTTAAAAATAAATGACAATTAGAAAGAAAAAACATAACATATTAAAACTCATGAAAATTTATGGTCAAAACTGTACACAGAGGAAAATGTATGTCCCCAAGTGCTTTCTTTGACTAAAGAAAAAAAAAAAGACCAAAAGAAAAACCAAAAAATAAATAAACTAAAAATTTGATCAAGGAAGCTTGAAAGTGAAATTAAATAAACCCACAGAAAGGAGAGAGTTACCAAGAAATTCTAGACACAGATCATCTTGTACAATCCACTCCCTCCTGCCCATCCTGTGCTAAAATAATCTCTGTATCCTATGCACACATCTGTATTTACCTGCTATGGTTTCATTCCTCTGAGGTCAGTGGGTGCCAGAGCTACATTCTCTCAGATTATCGCCATTGTTTACGCAATTAAAAATAATTGTTTTTAATCTAATAGGCCAATTCTAACCATGCCCATGTGACACGAGGTATAGCATTCAAACTAGGGCTCAGAAGCCCAAGTTCCAGTCCTGTTCTACTGCTAACTATAGTTTTTCTACCGTCTTGGAGAGAGCAATTTCTCCCTCTGGCCCTCAGCTGATAATTTAAGACTCTGTTTGAGTATGCTGTTATTTCATAGAGCTAGTTTTCAAACAAACCAGGGAGAAAGAAGGTTGGTTCCAAAAGCAGATCCCTCTGCACACATGTATATATACTTTCCTCCCAGCCCTCCTCACCCTCATCCTCCACCACCATTATAGGAAAGACCGGACAGAACCCAGAAACCTCCCTCTGGAAGATCATCAGAGACCTGCTCTACAAGAGACAAGACATTATCCTACTTGCAAGAGGCTCACAGTGTCAGGAGGGAGATACCACTGACAGAGTCACGTAGTGGAAGAAAAAAGGAGAGAATTAAGTGACCAAACAGGAGGTTCAGGCAATAGGTGTGAAAGCAGACAGACATCAGCACAAGATGTAGTGAGTTAGGCTGGCCCCACAGCAGAAGCAAAACTTGAACTTTCTTGCAATATTTGAAACAATACGTGAAGAAGGAACGTCCAGTCTTGGAGGAGTCACGGGCAACGTGAAGAAAGACTAAGAAAGTGCATTTTAAGTGGTTATGTTAGGGCAAATTTGCCATAATTTGAATAATTTCTGCATCATGATTCAGAGGATCTATCCCACATAACTCCTCTGCGATGTTCTGTTTTCTTCCCATTTATTTGTAGTACTTTCTGAGTTGTGTTTCAGAGTGTCATTTAATGTCATTTTATGACTCCCTGGTTGTAAGTGTCTGAGTATTACCAGGGCTTAGAGATTTACGGCCTATTTTAAACTCAGATAATGATGTTTAATTTGTTATTGGCTGTGTAAAGGTTAACAAAGAAATAACTCAAATTATCATCTCAGGGATAACACATTACAAGAGGGCAATTAAGCGCAGTACCTGGCATTACACAAAAGATTGATATCTCGTTACAAGAGTGCAGATGAGTTCCGCTTTCACAATGCAGGAAATACACTCGTCACCACTAACTCTCTCTGAATAAACAAATAGCGGTCCCACTTATCAGCGCCACTGAGTTACCAGTAGGGGAAGAAAACACTTTGCAAGAAAATGAAAGATTGACATACAGCCAATTTCGTGTAGAAGAGCTGGAGAAGAAAGAAAAGATAGTCTCCTAGAGAAAATGAGGTGGATGTTACTCAAGTAAAAGATTAAGTTCCTTCTACATGGTAAACAAATGATACTAATGGGCAAGCAAAAACAGACACGGATCCAATGGGCCCTTGAGAAGAGGAAGCAAAATAAATAAAGGCATCAAAGCCAAATTGTTATTAAATTGTCTCTGAAATGGTAAATGGAAAATGATCTATCGCAACAAGCATTTTTATCTCTTCTCCCTAAAACACCTTTCCATGATGATTTGGTCTGCATTCCATGGGTTTGGGTGTCAATAATAATATAAATAGATAATATTTTTAAAACTCATCAGATAAAGATATACTTGTATTTCTCAACTCTCTCTGGAGTCAGTTAACAAATACAGCAGGTCTCAGAGAAAATCTCACCTGACTAATGCCCTATGTCTGTCCCTCTAAGAGGACTTCCCTTTTTTCCTCTGTATTCGTTTTCCATCCCACTCCTTTTCCTCCCTCTGCGGTCTTGATCTCTCTACATCTGGGTCTTTAATTTCTCCTTTTATTTCCCTGCATATCTTCTTCTGTCTTTTGTGTTCGCATTCCAGATCTCATCTTTCCTTTCTTTTTAATTTGCTTCTCATTTCCCAAACCTTCCGTATGTGCTCTCATTTTCTCTTCCATGTGAGTTGCTCCTCTCTACTCCCTCTTCCTGTTGGTCATATTTAGTCTTCCCACCCAGTTCATCATTGTCTGGTTTTTCTACCATGCTATTTTCCTGCAATTCTCAGTTCTCTCACCTTTTTCTTCACTTTCCACTTCCCACCAAATTTCTCCAGTCTCAGCTCTGTGGCTCGAACCCTTCTCTATTTGGACCAACACGTCAAAACAGAGTCTACAAAGCAGACATCCTCAAGTTCACTTGACCTAAAAACTGACAGCACCAGCAACTCGAAAACAACAGGTCCGTCCACCATGAACAAAAACTCTTAAGTAGCCAGAAACTCATAAACAGGGCTGGAAAACTGCAGAAATCACAATGTTATTATCCTGCGTATGTTTTGGGAGTCCTGGTACCTCCTAAATTATAGTCGAGTGCGAGCCTGACATTTTGAGTCTTTACTTCCAAACCACGCTACCACTGGGAATTTGAGACAGGACCTGCCTTCTGTTTGGCTTTATGTTGTCAAGGGAAAGACACAGGCTGTGCTGTATATGGTTTGCTACCAGGCATCATATTTTTTGGCTTGCCCAATTGTCAAATTAATGCCAATGCTGGCTACTCCACCATTGCCAACATCGTCAAGTTGCCTTTATGAAGCACAAACATGTTTTGCGTCCAGTTCCGAGCCTTGTGGAAGATAGGGAGATGTGATCCTTATTGTCTCAGTGCTTACTGCCTCGAAATGGGCACCACCAGCAATGCTCACTCATGCTGAGGCCACACTGTATGAGAAAAATCAGTCACATTCAATAATTGGCCTCTGTTGACACATAAATAAATGCACTATTCATTTGTTCCTGTAATCAACTGGCTGTATCTTAGTTCTGTAACCCCTAATAAATGGAATTGTTAGTGTTTCGTAAGGATGTGTACATTCTAGCAGTCCTGAATGTCACACCAGGGAGTCAAGCCCAGACAGCAGTGTCACATGGAAACACCTGGGATCAAGGGATAATGCATTAGTTAAGCAAACTAACCTTGAGCCTTTGGAACTGAAATATCAACAAAAGGATAAAATATATGTGCAAATTGTTCTTCCCTGTGGACATTAGCCAGGCGTTTGTTCTTTAGCCAACAACAATCAACAGGTGCAACACGACCATAAAAATGCCAGCAGAGGAGCTAATCCAATAAATAAAGAAAAATCCTCGTATTATGGAGAGGCCACCAATGATCTTGCTGTGGAAAGCGAGCAGTTAACTTGAATAAGAGAAGGGAGGTTGGAGCAAAAGTCAGACCTACCTCAGGGAGAGTCTTGACTGCTAACATAATTTTCAGATTTAATGTTTTCTTTAGCATATGATTTTAGCATGCAAACCAACCACATGGCATTGAGGGGCCGGGGAGGGGGTGGTGTACCAAAAAAGTTGCAATAAAAATAACTCAGTGAGCGCTAAGTGCATGCAAAGTGTTGAATACCAAGCCCGGCAAAGGGCCAAATCCTGCCAAATCGTTCATTAAGACTAGAAGGGGGAAGAAGGGAGACCTGGGTCAGCATCTACTAAAATTGGCTGCCACCTTTCAAAAAACTTCCATTGAGAGGAAGAGAAGACAGAAGGAAGAGAGGGAAGAAGGAAAAGAGGTTGATGGAACGAGATCCAACTAGATATCTGGAAGTTATTTACCAAATATTATTAGTGATTAGTCCAAGCTTACGGTATGTATAATTTTGAACAATCTTTCTTGATTAAACATGCAATGTGTATAAAAGAAAGTACGTTTATTTACATTTCTGAAAAAAACAGCTCTGTCTGTTTTTCCTCCCCCACACCTGCTCCCGGAGCAGCCTCGGGATCCTAATGCTGCTGTTCACACAGGGGCCCCAGAAATAGGAAGGCAGAAGGATGAAAGTGACCTGAAATCAACTGGCCTCTCTAAGATAATTATGAAAAGAAAGGGTGCTTCCCTTTCTGAGGCATGATAGACCTAAGAAACTTAGTGGCCAACTTTAGCATGGATGCAGTGAATGAAGTGTCCAGTGAAAGGAAGTTTCAGACCCACAAGGGGGTTTTTCAGACCTACGAATAGGAATTTGGGGCCCTTTGCCTGATAGCTGCACTTAAGATCCCAGCCAGCATGAGGAGCCCAATTCTGAGGCCACGGTCTCTTTGCCTGAAGCCGCACAAAGAAGTCTGCTCTAGGAGTTGGGGGTGTAAGACAGGGCAGAAGAGTGGGCCTGACAGGAGATGGATTTTATTTTGTTGTTCAGTTCTTGGATAAGGGTGTTAGGAAAAAAATTATTGATGAACTACTTTGTCATCGTTAAGAGTATTGCTGACACGCTCACAGCAGGCCCACTGCGAGGCAGACAGTGCCAGTCTACCCAACGCCTTCTGTAGCCGAGACATGTGTTGTGCATTAGGCAAGGTGTGTAAATTATGACAGCCCAGGTTCCTGGGCGAAGGCCGGGCTGAGCACCACTCTGCCTCCTTCTCCCTCTGTGTTCTATTTCCCCACGGCACTGGCCTCAAAGCAAGTGGCGCTCCTCAGAGAGAACATTAACTGGCAGAGGCTCTGGCTTGGAGTAAATATTGCAGGACTGAAATGCGGAGGGAATTATACTTCTTCCCCTTGCAGACTTTGGAGTGCTGGGTGAGAAATAAATAATGAGGGTAATAATAGGCCCAACTCTTCCTGGCTGTGCCTCTCCCCCTGGGTGTGGAGTGTCTTCTAAAGTCAGAGTGTGGCTGCTTGTGGGTATAGATTTGATCGTGAAGCCTCTGGGACTGCCAGCCGTGGTCAGGAGAGCAGGTGGCCAGAAGAAGCCACATCCCAGGACAGCTCCCAGTCAGTCAGCTTTCATCTGGAGAGGGTGTCCTCCCTGTTCCCAGCCTCAGTTTGTAGACAAGGAGCCCAAGGAACAAAGAATATCCCTGACTTTTGGGGCGAAAGGAGTACAGCCCTCGCCTACACTCCAAGAAAATGACTTTGAGATGTTTCTTCGCCCCCACTCTGGGAATTACTCAGAACTTAAAATAAAATGGAGCTGGGAGAGTTTGCATGCTGTGTGTTACAGACACATAGTGGTATAGCTTATCCACCAGCACTGAGTCTGTGGGCAAAACCTGCTAAAAAGTGGCCAGAAACTTCCAAGTGCTTTTAGAAAGACGCTGAATGTCCTACTGCTTCTCTCGCCACCCACTCAATCACTGCTGTTCAATTACTTTCTGAGTGAGGATCTTTAGAATGTCTCTGATAGCTGTCTTTTCCCGCTACTCCCAATCCTTTTCCCAAAACAGGGCAATGAATGTCATTTACGATTACTTATTTGCGATTAAAGCAGCAGATAGATCAATCTCTTGCACTTGAACTTCTGGAACCAGATCCAGCCTCAGGAGGATGGAGCCTGCAGCACCGTTTCTGTGGTGAGCATGGGTGGTGCAGGGAGGGGGCGGGGGACACCTCGCCCTGGCCACAGGTAAGCTCAGGTTGAAATCTGAAGCACTCTGTGAAGCAACTCTAGGACGTGTTCAAGGAAACTCCCGTGAGGAGCCTACAGGTCGATAAAGAAGTGGGTCTTAGAACTCTGGACCATCAGTACCAGCGGACAACTGACTCCCCTGCCTGTCCTCCTGACATGACCCTGAGGAGCCAGTGATACTCAGATTTGCTTCCAGCCACGTGCTAAGAAAGCAAACATTATTGACCCTGCCTACCACCGAATTTTCAAATCCTCTGATCCAAACCCTTCATCTCCCCCTGAAAATTCACCTCTCTGGCAAGGCACCAAAAGAACAATTAGGAATTAACCAAAGTGCTCCCTCCTGCCAGGAGGAGTTCGGATTCTCAGGGGGTCGGGGGCAGTTTGTACCCAAGCTCTTTGTGTCTAGATATCCCTCATCTTTGTTCTGCATCTCATTAGGAGAGGCCTTTTCCTTCCACTGAACAGAAGACTTTCACTTCTAGATGTCATTTCATTGTATTTTCCCCAAGTCTAAAAAGGCCTTATGACAATAGTGACAATGTGTGGGAAAAGGGGGATTAAAACTGATCAAAATAAAATCAACACATGGAGTTTGTCATTACTGTTGGTTTCGATATTTATAAGTTCTTTACACATCGGCTTTTTCTGGAACACGGTTTTAACCCCAGTGTCTCTAAACCAGCAGACATGTGGTAAAATCATTGCAAAAGACTTGAACAAATTTTTTCATGATATTTATTAATACCCAACTTCCAAATTGTTCTCCAAGTGCAAATTACTTCGACAATTGAGATAGGGCTAAAATTGAAGTGATCTCTACATAATGCTGCCTATAAAAACTATGCCACCAAAATTAAATACATCATTCTTTAAGCAGGATAGTCCCCAAAAAGGCTCCTAAACTTGATATTCCAAACCATAGCTCCATAATCAAGGCTGAGAGGTACGTGTCATAGCTCAAACTGAACCCCACTTCATCCCATAATATAGAGCCTATTCATAAATAGTTAAAACAGAATTGTCTTTAATTTCTTCATTTCTCTAGAACAGTGGGATCGCACACAACAGTCCCATGAGGCGCCAGTACTCCTTTGAGGTCGACAAGAGACATGAAGAAGATAATTAAAGCACAAAGAGGAAGAACCACCTGCCCAGAAACACAAGTTTAACGGCAAAAGTCAAATTAAAGAACAGTATTTCCTTCTCTTTATCTAAGGTGCTTTCCACCAGGTCACGAAAAGCCTATGGAGCTTTACTAAGGAATTACTTGGAGTTAGAGAACAGCTGGGCTCTTTTTTTCTGAGGGGTATTTTCTATATTGATGTTCACAGCACCAAGTGTACGATGAGATAGAGCGTCGTGTATGTGTGTGTGTGTGTGTGTGTGTGTGTGTGTGCAGTTTAATGGAAAGAGTTTAACATGATACTAGGAACGGAACCACTGGATAAGCAGTGGTGTCAAAACATGAATCTTTCTCAGTGTAGCTACAATTTAATTTGCCCTTTAAAATGGCCAGGGCCTCCATGTAGCATGTCTCCACTGACATCCTGGTTCCACCTTAGCCGAGAAAAACATTCCCTCCCTGCAGGATAAAGATGCATTTATAAAAATAACTAAGCATGCTTGAACATAGACAAATCCAGAGTAGGAATAAGAAGTCAAAGCATACTCTGAGTTAGGTCATCCAAGAGCTGGTCCAGGCGATCCTTCTTAGGAACACTGGCTGTAATTACATTCGGGAAGGAGAATCAAAGTAGAAAATAAAAAACAGATCCAGAGCCATAATCACATCACCTTAACCACTGACCATTTTATTTTCTCTGCTTCCTGCACGTACATGTACAGGCACATGTGACAGAGCAGTGATCAGTGTATCTACAGTACGGATTCTATATTTCCACTAAATATTTTCCCACATTGCTAGACAGCTTTCGTAGTTCTCTTTAATGGCTGCATGCTTGTGCCATCATTTGCCTGTCATGCTCCTCTTCTTGAAATAGTTTAGGTTGCTCGGGTCTGTGCTATTCTAGATAATAAACAATGTAATGAACATTTTCGTGGATGGAGGTTGTTTTCTGTTACACTATCCTCTGTGAGTCTGTTTTTAAATAAATAACCTCCCATATACTTCCTGGTGAGAAAATCATGTTGTCCAGCCAGTTGCCTTTTCTTGACACCCTCACATCACCAGTGCCCTGTGGGGGTTCTTTCAACATAAATATCAGAAGCCCTGTAGGGTACTGGTGGTGGCTTTAGTGGCACCAGGCATACTGCCCAAGTCTCACCCATTTGTCTCTAAGAGACAGGAAATAGTATTTTAACTTCCGAGTTCCGTTTGTTCAGAACCAGAGTAATTCTTTTTTCTCCTTAGAGGTCATAGGTCTGGGCTATAGGGACGTAGCAGTACCCACTCAGTCCACAGTCCAATGCAGTCACCATCAGAAAGTACGCCACTAGCCATCTTTATGTTGTCATCTTTCTGTGGCCCAAGATGAAAGTATAGTTTTCCTCACCAGAAGGGATGAATACATTTTCCTGTTACTGAAGGAGCTGGCCTTTCCAGGGAGCCAGAGTAGCAAAGGAATTGACTGAGATAATATACAAAATCCTTAAGAAATATTCTCAGTGAGAAACAAAGTATGACATAAAGAGAACTGCAGTTTATCCTCGCTCTTTGAGCCACGCTTCGTCACTGAAGCTTCCTTCTGTGATCTGGTCATGTCACATCATCATGTTTTAAATGACTGGGTCAACAGGGAGAGAGCCTGGCCTTTTGGTGAGCTGTCAGGACGCCAGGCTTTGTGTCCTGCCTTCCACACTGACTCATTCCGCGACTTCGCTCGAGTCCCCAAGCACTCCCCGTGGCCTCTGACATCCTCCATTCGCAAAATGTGAATCACTTTGGTATCAGTTCCCTTTGGGAAACTAGAGATGCAATTTGCTTCATCGTGTTTTCCTGCCAATATTGTCCTTTACTAGTTGTTCTCCTTCACTTAAATTGTGTTTTGGAAAATCATCTAATCCAGGGTTGATTTGGGAAAAAACAAGATGGATAAATAAAGCGATGGATTTTAAAACAGCCTCATTTAGAAAACAAAGGCACAAGTGGAGACTGCTAGGAATTACTCTGAGAGTATGGAGAAGTGTAAGAGATACTAAGACTTCATAGTGGTCGCAAACCGAGAAGCAGAAGCTGGGCTGCAAGGTTAATACTATCCTGGATTTCTGGATCAGACTCAGACCTTAACCCCCTAAAAAGAATCACTTTCCCATAAGCTTACAACATTTCATATGTACGTGCATATGCTCGCGCGCGCTCTCTCTCTCTCTCTCTCTCTCTCTCTCTCTCTCTCTTTCTCTCCCTTTCTCTCCAGAGAAAGGAACTCCCAATTCCACCAAGCCCAGCCTGGTATAACATAAAAAGCATGGCACACAGGTTTCCCTAAAAAAAGAATTTAACCAAGCTATCTCAGCACTTTTCGAAGAAGAAGAAGAAGAAGAAGAAGAAGAAGAAGAAGAAGAAGAAGAAGAAGAAGAAGAAGAAGAAGAAGAAGAAGAAGAAGAAGAAGAAGAAGAAGAAGAAGAAGATATCACTGCATAGTTTCCAAGTGAAATAGTTTTAAATGTCCTACATTCAGGCTGTTCACAGAGGCTAATATTTGAATCCACTTGGGAGACTGTGTCCCCAATTCCAATGCAATCATCATGACCAGCAGGGCCTGGGAGATCTTCGAGGTCAATATTAGTTTTCACAAATTACATACAAGATGGACTTAAGTGACACACGGGTGTGGCTCTGTTTTTACAAAGCAGCATTTACAGCACATGGCAAGGGTCAGAGAAACCTTTTTAATGCCCAGTCCTCAGGAAATACATGGAAAATCACAATGTGCCTAGTGGCTGTAGTCACACATTTTCTCCTTTCACTGAGGTTCCCTTCGCACGTTTCCTACTCTGCACTTGACCAACAATACTGCAAAACACGTTCTGCCTTTATCACCACAAGAAGCCTCTGTTGAGAAGGACCTGGAGAGGTCATGTTCCATACCCATTAAACTGGTGTTTCTGCTACTGTTCAAGAGCAAAAGTCAGCCTGCCTGTGCCTCAGAGACAGACCGGAATGGGGCTGATATACTCAGCACATCGACCCACTCAGTCAACCACCAAAATGCTCACTGAGATGACTATAATTAATATGGAAAATCCTCTGCTGAAAAGAGTAGTAAGGGAAGTTAGGATAAGAATTATGGCTTCGCATATTTTCCCTTTTGCTTGAAATACTAATTGTTAATATTAAATAAGCAGCATTTTATCATCTTTGTTTTTCACAGCCCATGCATTTGTTCCCTTAGAAACTAAACAGAAAGAAAAAAAAAGTTACTCTACTTAGAAATGCATAGTTAACTGTGCGTCTCCAGAATAAACAAACTACCTTCAGCCCTGTTTGTCAATCTCTCCAAACAAAACCAAAACACTAAAACAAAAATAAAAACAGCAACACACTATGTGTGGATGAAATTGTATGCAAGTTTGTAAAGCAAGAGAGTTTGTGCTATTTCATACAGCTAACTCACAAACTGAAAACAAATTTTTGATAGCTTATATATTCTGAAGGGTTTCCTGCCCACATATCCTCAGAAATCCCAGGAGCTTTCCTAGACACATGGAAAATTTCAAGCTGAGCCATTTTTAAGTTATCCATGAGTGAAAAGAGTGGGGAAATCACCAAAAAAAAAAAAAAAAAAAAGAAAAAAAAAACCAGCACATGTACTAGGAGTTTGAATTTGTCATAAAATAAGAAAAAAACTTATTTTGTTCTTTCTTTGAGTTATTCGACAATGGCTAAACACACTTTGCTCAAATTTTTAAAATTTTTTTTCAGGAAGAAGAGAATCCCCTTTGTGCTGAAGCCAAGCCTGAACATATTCAGCGTGTTCTACACAAGTGCACACCAGGGAGTTCCTCAGGCACATCTACATGTAACCGTAAAACTAGCATTACCAGACACGGATCAGATCACACATCATAATGATAAATAACTGCGAGAATCATAAAGCAAGCATGGGTTTAGTATCCATCATCCAAAAAAGAATTCAATTTTTAAAATTATTTTAAAACATTTAATACAGAAATAACCACCTACGAGGTAGAGATCATTTGCTGAAACGCAAACATGGCAAAACCCTGGTAACCGGGTGTTGACTAGATTTCGTGTCTTCCAGCTGTGACTCTCTAAGAAATACTGCCCCCAAATTAAAGGTTTCCGAGGTTCTTTGCAAACAGCATCCATGTGGTATGCGGTATCTAGCAGAGTCCAGCAAGCGTGTGCCAACAACAGGCGAGGCAGAGAGGTATAGAAATTCTGGAGGGTTTAAAGTAGAAGAGTTGAACAAGTCAAGGAGAGGATAGGGGCCAAAACTGTTTTCCAGGGAAACACCCCACTCAGAAATTTAGTTACTGGCTTCATTTCATGAATCTCACATAAATATCTGAGAAGATTGCCGACAGCCTCGAGCCAAGAGGGAAAACATGCATTGAAAGAACGAGCAAGAGAAGCCAGAACATGGAATAATCATTTCACTGGACGCCCTCTGCTGCAGATACTCTTGGCTGAGATCCTGTTAAGAAGGAACGGACAGGATGGATGAGAGATACTGCCTAGCCAGGAAGGGAAGAAAACTCTGCTTTTATAAACAAACTTGTCACAAAGATAAGCCGCACATCAGAAAGGAAAGTAGGGGGGACCTGAAAGGACAGGGGCCCTGAGGTCATGGAGCCCTCCTGCCCCCCATCTCGGCTGGCACAGAAGGAGGCAAGGGAAACCCAATATGAGCATTCTCTAGCCCCGGGTGATTTTTTTTTTTCTTTCTCATAATATAACTTTGTGAATATGTTTAAGAGAGTGTCTGCTGTTATTGGTCTAATGAGCTAACTCTGAAATCTGAGCTAAAGACAGCTCCCTAGTGGCTGCCGACTGTTCCACAGACCGAAAGGAAACCCCTTCCAGGGGCCCATCAGGGCGAACCACTGCTGACAGCTTGGAACGGCACAACACACAGATTTATTTCACAGACAGCCACAGACAGGAATTTAGCACCCTGTGCTGGCCTCCTGCTTAGCGGAGAAGGTGTTAAAATGCAACCATGCAGAGCTCTCCCTTGAACAAAACCCAGTAGCGACTAATCAAGCGGTCACCCGTCCCCCAGCAGAGAACAGAGAACGCGGGCGCCCGCGCAGCTGAGCACCGCGCGGGAGCACCATCCTGACAGCTGCTGCTTCGCTGCCCGCCGCAGCGCCGGAGCTGCCTCGGAAAACGCTAAATATTGTGCGTGACCTTGCAACTTCCAAATTAATTGATTTATAAACAACGGCAAATGTTATTTATTTATTTATTTATGACATCTTGGAATGCCTGCCCTGGATCTGAGGGCACAGCGTACTGCTGAGAATATTCCCTGAGGCCTGCCCAGCAGGGAGACCCAGAAGGTGGATCTTGCTGTCCCTCGTCAAGGCGCCTTCCGCGAGTGTAGAGCCGAAAGGTGCAGACTAAATTAGGCACTGATGTGTATCGTTTACCTGTCCACTCTAAGCAAATCCATAACACAGGATTCCCTACATAACATTAGTGCATTAACTTTGTTTCATGCGTACATAGGTGCGTATTTATGTGTGTACACATGTGTGCATACATGTGGGTATGTATATAAATATACATAAATATACATGAGCACGTCTCTAAGGTAGGTAGCCTTCACCTTCAAATTTGTGAAAAAGTGGGTAATTCTTTCCCCACTGCTGCAGACTCTAAACAAGTACTCAATAGTTGATAGCTGAGCTGTTTAGAGATAGAGGCAAACTACATTTACCAAAGCGATTGAAATTGCACCCTGGTCGCTGGGGGTGTTTCCCAAGAAAATTACATGCAGTCGGTAACATTGCTTATATTGATCATTTTGCTAATCTCACTCTCGCTCACACCAGCTCTGGTTTCTTGTTTTTAAGTTGTGTTTGTGAAACAACCAGCTTGTTCTGGTAAAAGGAGGAGAAAAAAAGAAAACCAGGGGACCAAAGAGGAGGAACAGGAGAAGAAACATCTTCCTTTTATATTTTCCGAGCCCCTGGTTCCCTTGCTTTACACTCCGTTTTGAATGGCTCTAAACACTGTCTTCATCTGTTGTATTCCCAATAAACATCTCTCCTCAGGTCACTTCTCTTTCTCCCCACCGACTCTTAAAGTTTGCCAATCAATCAGTAATAATGACCAGATACTCCCTGAGTCTGCTGTTGTGACCATGCACAGCGCCGAAGGCAGAGACACGTCAGCTCGAACGGCAGTCTGCTTCTCAGAAGGTCTTTAATCAGCTGACACAGAAGTAAATGTGGGATGGCACTGAGGACTGGAAGGACCCTGCCCAGCAATGACATGCATCTTGACAGAATGGAGTCCACATTTGTCGCTACTCTCTGTGGCACCCTCCCAGGGGTGATTCGCCATCCTAGACTTAGGGAAGAATAACGTTTATTTGGACTTAAAAAATATATATGTTATCAGATTTCTGGGACACTTGCACAGCCAAAAAGGGTAAAAAATCAGTAAGAAATGGATGCCCAGGCCAGCATCCCCTCCTGTAACTCCTCCTCTAGATCAGTTCATCTTTTCCCACCTCCCTGTGGTGACTTTACAAAGGGAGCCTTGAAAGACGGAAGCCTCAGAAAACTGAAGCCAGGAGAGAAATCTCATCACTTTACGGAAGACAAATTCATCTGCTCCTATTCCAAGACAGAAAAGAGAAGATTATGCCTTGTTTATTTTTCTACTTCTCCCACTTCTTTGCAAGCATATCATTTTCCTTGTGTCACAGATTCTGGTTAAAGGAACGACATTTTATTTTTGTCCTTAAAGTGAAAAGGTGTGTATGTAGTGTGAGGGTATGAGGGGGAAGGAAGAAAAGAAGCCACAGGTAAGATGTGTTGGAGGAACTTTCTATGGAAGGCTGCCTCTGCTTACCTGTATGTATAAAACATGTATGTAAAGTTCAGACCATACTTACTAGCATAGGGAACATTAGGAAAAGTGCATTTTCATTTATATGAAAATAGTGATTTGGAGAAATACTATACAGAGAAATGGCATCAAAAATAACTAACCTGATATAGACAAAGAAATTCATCTTAACCCCAAATTGAAAATTATCTACGTAATTCCTGATGCATGCCAAGCTTGTCTCTCTGGCTCTCATCCTCACTCTCACTCTCTTCCTAGATTGGGTACCTAGTATATTTAACAGGCCCTTTCATTTCTATAAGCGTGTTTGCATTTCCAAGGTGAAATTTATTAAGACGAAGATGAAGTATGAGCCGAGGTGGGCAGATAGGGCTCTTGCCTCTTCCACTAAGAGGCAGAGTTACTGCTTTTATTCTGGACTTACACATAAATGTTCTACCTTTGAGACATTTCCCTATCGGTGGTATATGTCAGATTTCGAACAGCTTCTACTAGTGGGGCCTCCAGGTAAAAGGAAATGTCCCCTTTTCCTTGCCCAGTGGGCAGTATATACACTCAGAGACCCTCTGCACTTCTCTGTGAAACATTAAACAAAGTCTTCCCTGATGTAGGTCTTCTGCTAGTCATTCTCAAGCTAAATTCATTAATATTCACTATGTTTTAGGCATATGTTGGAGATAAATCATCAAACAGAAAGACAAAAATCTCTGCTCTCCTATAGTGGGAGGGCAATATGGACAATCAGCAAATACATGAGTAAGATATATAACACGTGAATTGGTGAAAAGCATAATGAGAAAAATCAAATAGGGAAGGGAGGTAGGAACTGTGAGACAGGGAAGGAGGCGCTTCGCTGAGGTGACATTTAAGCAAAGACCCAGAGGACATCTGAGCAAACACTTCACACTGAGACATCCAGTCTCAATTAAAAAGGAGATGTGAATTAACTGATGACAACGATTTCTCCATTAGTTTTTATCATTCTAATCACAGCCAATGGTAAAACTGCTGTATTTCTCCCCATTTTTCTCCCAGAGACCACATTGTATTTTCCCACACTCTTTTCTGCATTTTTTTCCCACTGAACTCGTACCATTTGGTTCCTGCTGACTTAAGTAATATTTGCTGAGCTTCTACCCTATGTCAACATGTTGAGGAAGAAACATCAATATGGTGTAGAAGTGGAATCTATGACATCACATGACTCTTCTCCTGCTCTAATAGTTCGTCTTCCCGCCGCTCTTGCCCCACATCCTACTTGCTTTCCTTTCCCTCTTGAGGCAGAAACATTCAGAGATCCGAATTCGGTAGTTGAGATTTGTAATTTAAGACACCCCCAAATTGTAAATAGAGGTGCTCCAGTTATAACAGTTTAGATTCCCTGGTTTTCTGATACACACTACCTAAATCACATTTCTCCTCATTATTAAAAAATCAAGGCAAGCCACAACAAGATGACTCCATGCAATTTTGTATCACAGGTAAAAGAAAACCTTGTCGATATGAAATCAGACCGTGTAAAATTCTCTCCCAGAGGAATCTGGCATTATTACATCCCCCATCAATCATGGTATTGTTTCTCCAACAACTGTATCAGATGCAGCATCCGGATATTGCTCTGTCATCTTACCAATTCAGCAGGAAAGTCAGATACCATTACAAACAATTCTAGGCCCACCAAAATCTAAACTCTTCCAGAAGACTCCAAAGCCCTCATTTGTTTCCAACTATTAGCAACTCTCCAAATTCTAGAACTTTAGTATTGGGTATAATGAAATTAGACCTAAACATTTATGTGTGACCTTACATATACATTTATGAGAATACTCTATGAATTTGACCTAGGCATATATGAAGAAATGCTATATGTACATTACAATATAACATACAATATGATAATACATTATTGATGGCATATACTTTCAATCTTAATTTATCAAAGATTAGTTCCTATTCTGGATATTTCATTTAAACACAGGCAATAATTCCCTCCAATCCATATTATAGATCACTTATAGATAGCATCTAAGCATCATTCCAAGTATCCAGGATAGATACACTAATGGATCCAGCAAAGCCTCTGCCTTCTGAATACGCCTTTTTTTTTTTTTGGTAGAAATGTGGTTTTTCTTTCATCACATACTCCAATGTGTGGGAAAATTATAAAACCAAGCTTATGCTTAAGAATAGATACTGGTTGAATCTTGAAATTGCCTTTTCTCTATCCCCTTGTGTCATTAGGAAGAAAACACATCCCCTTCCCCTTTCTCTCACTCTCTCTCACACATACACACATACTAAAA
This sequence comes from Rousettus aegyptiacus, assembly GCF_014176215.1. NCBI lineage: Eukaryota > Metazoa > Chordata > Mammalia > Chiroptera > Pteropodidae > Rousettus > Rousettus aegyptiacus. The sequence goes on from NW_023416291.1 coordinate 29,028,747, forward strand.
AGTTGACTTGGAAGGTTTCGATTTCCCTTAACATTTTCCCTTTGTCCCCGCCACTGAGAACCCAAAGCAAGTGAACTGAAGATACTGCCTTGGCCCCTCACAGAAAATGCCTGCAGTACACCCACCTTATAAACCTTATTTATAATCCTCTGTAAATTCGACCAAAAGTCATGAACTACATAATACTAATTCTTAGAGGTTGACATATTTCCCTGATCTTTCATGAGCCACATGGGGAAACAGTTTTCTCCTGATCTGAATGAAGAAGAAAAACAGTGATCCTAATCAACCATTTGCCCTTAGTGGCTTCCCTAAACAAATCTGGGAAAGTGCTTAAAGGCTTGGGAATAACCATGACCCTGCTTGATGCACTGTAATAACCCTACCTAATTATACTGATATAAAAACTAATTGGAAAGATAGCAAATGTCAGAGTAAGATGCAAATTGTAGGGTGTTAATTGCTGAACAGGTGCTGGAATAGAATTAAATGAGCATTCTGATTAAAAGAGTGGAAGAAACAAATGTGGACCCCCAATACAAACTTGGCCATGTGACTTCTACAGTGGTCCATTCCACTGTACTGTGCTGTGACCTCTGTTTTGTGATGGGTGGACCAAGAAAATAATGGTGACCACAGAAGAGAAGACAATATCAACATGACTTCTAGAAGCGATGGCTTAATTTGAGCCCCAGAGATGTGCAATGTGTTTTATGAGTTCTTAGATACAGGGATAAGCCTGGATAGAATCAAGAATGCATAAATGCTCCCCCTTCCCTAGCCATAAGTCTGTATCCCTTTCTACCTTGAACCAGAAGTCCTTTCCTCCCACATCAGTATACCAGTGATGAGCGCTCTAGGTGTTCATTACACATTTGTGAGTTGACCAAATGCTTATTAAGTAATTGAATCGATGGCATTGTTTGCCTTCAATAAGCTGAGGCAGCGTGAGAGCTACAGCATTGGGGTGGGATGGCATAACAAAAAGAATACAGCAGAAGATCCAATTGCTATCAGCCAGTCATTCTTGCAAATGGTATTTACCGATACTCTAGTAATTCAAACTTTAAGTAACATTTATAAGGGTGATTTTCACCTTAGCCCCACGTATCAATGAAGAATGCTTTTCCACAAACTCCTGGTGACTTGTGCAGACTTTTGTCCAACCATCATTAAATTTCCTGACATGTAGCAAAGGCTGGACCAATGGTCCCTCATGCCAAGTCCTTCAAGAGAAAAGAGCCCTGAGGGCAGCAGCTATAGGTGGATCCTGGGTGACAGCAGGAAGCAGCTCCTAAGATCTGACTTAGTACGATCCCTTCCCAATACCATGACGCCTTCCGTACTTCCACCACCTAAAGGAGCCCTTTTCTTCAGCCCCACTAGACCTCTCCGCCCAGAAAAAAAAGCTCCATGTCAAGGTCTTAATATATTTCCCAAAATACAAGCAACCTCGAAGGGAATTATTCCATTTCCAGGTAGGATGCTGCAGCTTAAATGTTCTTTTCTCCCAATAATTTGCAGCTCTTTGAGATTTATGATGCCGGAAACCTGAATGGCTCTTCAGTGCAAGGACTAGGCGGCGCAGTCCTTGCTCTCCCGGCATTTCTCACTCTGGCCTGCCCCCAGGTAGAAAAGCAATTCATTTGCTGTGCTCATTCCACCTGGGGGCCTCTTTCCCCAGTGTCTGCCAACTGTGCGCCATGCTGCCTGCTTATATTTGGGTTTGGTGATATAGACTAGCCGCAGCAGGGGACATAATTCTTCTAATTCAGACCGAACTATACTAAAATTAGAGTGGGGAACTGACAAACCCAGTTTGCTTCCTTTCATTTTTTTCTTTGTATTTAATCGATTTGGCCTCTATTTATATGGGCAAAAAATAATAAATAATATGATGGTTACATTATACAATGCTTCAACTCAGCAGCCCAATTTCAAAGTGCAAACAGGAGCTCCCAAATGCTGTAAGAGGGAAGTGTGGCTGCAGGAGGCAGGGTGAGATTTCACCTTGTTTATTTATGCTTTTATAAGGACACTGAGAATAATAATAAAACAGGATAAGAAAGAGAAAAAATTTGCTCCAGCCTAGAGATGGGTGGGTATAAACTCCTCACTCTTTCTTTTTCTTTGATCTTAAGAAAAGCTCACTCTCTCTTGTTCACTCTCTCTTTAAGGAACAAAAATAAACTGTCTCCTGAGTAATAAAGTCAAGACACTTGCCAGTAAAAATTGCTTAAGGTCGTCACTTCTGAAGGTCAAATGAGTTTTAGACAAGATGTCAGGTGGAATCACCATTCAGCACATTTAGTTAAATGGTTAAAAATAATAAAAATAATGACAGTAGTGAAGCTATTTTTTTTAAAGCACAGAAGTCAGAGGGAAAATGAGAGAACCAGATGTCTTGAAAGAATGCTGGGAAATGCTTAAGAGAAGATTTCTCCCATCCCAAACAAAACCTTCCCGGAGGATCTTTTGAGACGCTGTCAGTATCTGATGTTAATGCAACATCGTATATCTTTTTGTGTGTGTTGCTGTGGGGTTATCTTATTTATTTTATTTTAACAAAGAAGAGACAATGGGGAAAACTTTTTTTAAAGGATGGCAATTCAAGTTGACCCCAAAACGAGTGTTTCCCCAGGTCCCTTGTGCATCTGCCTTGTGGAAGGATCCAAAAGATGCAGAAGTTATGTTGCTGCAATATTAGGTTGGAATAGAAAGAGGCCGGCCTCACACTCAGCTTTTCTGACATGATGCCATCGATTTAAGTGAGGAGAAAATACCACAATCTATCCAGGTTCCAAAGGAAGATCTCTGCTTTTTATAAAATAGAGCCCGAACAGGTCGAAGCTAATCCACACTGACAGGGCAGCCCAGGTTCCAGGTCACGTCACAGCCTTTCACAGGGCAAAGTGAGCAGCCAGGCCTGGTGTTTTTTATGATCGTTCTGCTTTTCCACGGCACAGCTAACCCACAGAACCAAGAAGTCTCCTGTGCCAAGGGATGCTTTAAAACTCCAGCAAGGCCACTGTAAGACTCAAGTTCCAAGTATTGCTCGTTGCCAGTGACAATTAGAACAATCTGAAAATGTTTCTCCCAGAAAAAATACACTCTTTTTTGTTGTAAGAGGGGTGTAAACGCCAGCCAATCTCTTTTGGCACCCACTGCTGTAAGAAGTGCTTTCACTGTGCCACCTCTCGACAAAAACGCCCTCAATGAGCGTCCTCCAAGGACCAGCTTTGAAAAGGGGTTTCGCGTATCAGGTTAATGCATGCACTTGGCACGGCCCAACTTTTGCACCAAGGCTCTGGGGTATGGGGTGATAAGAGCCAGGTTCTGTTTGTTAACGATAAGGCAATTATTTCTTTGGTACTTCATAGGGAAAAAAAAAAATCTTACAGCAAAGATTCAAACAAGGATCCCTAGGGAGACAACGAACTCGTAGGTTGGAAAAGTTTTTTTTTTTTTTCCTTTACAGGAGCAAACAAATGAGCCATTGAAAGCAACAGAACGGCTAAGACAAAGTTACCGACGAACAGGCTGGCAGTCAGCTCCAGCACGAGTCCTCTGTAACTTAGGGAGGAGAAGACAGGCATCAAGGGGAAGCAGGGACAGAAAAAAAAAAGACAAACTTAAAATGAAAGGAAAGGAAAAAGAGAAAAGGAGAAAAGAACAAGAGAACAAGAACAGGGTGAAAGTAAAGAGGCAATAAAGAGAACAAAGGAGTGGCGACGGGATAGAGAAGAAACGGCGCAAGGCTCCGGTGGCACGCCCCGTGTGTTCGGGGATTGAAGGCGTTCATGAACTTGAACGAGTAAACATCAGACCTTTATTTTTGCAGCCGCCCAAGAGAAATTTAGCATTTCATCCCATTTAAAATATAGACAACGAGCCCCAGCGACAATAAGCCCCAGCAGTATTATAGATCCGTAGGATTCTCCGGACCGCCAAGGGGGTCCTTGGTGGAAGAAGGGGAGGGTAGGAACTCCAAACCCCTGGGAAGGTATTAGGCATCCCTCCCCTTTGCCGGCATGATATTTCAGAGGATAAGTGTGTATGATTTTCAGTTTGGAAAGAAGATCCTTTCCTTCTCTCCCTGGGTCAGGCTCTCTGCCTTTAGGGCAAAGTTTCCTGGCCTTTCCTGGAACTTTCTTCCCTACAACAAGCTTAGGCTTCAGAAGCCAGGGAGCTTTCAGGAAGTATTTCTCAAGATCGTCACATCTGACTCACAGCTGAGAGTCACTTCCACAGCTCTGCAGGTTAGGTCTAGCATGACAATATTTTCTGACACATTTTGCCCAGCTGGTTCCCACTAACTCTGTAAAACTCAAAAAATGGTAGACTGTGACTTTCCAAAGAAGCACATCACTGAAGCCTCACATTTAGTTTCCTATCAGGGAAAAAAAAAGAATGCTGAAAAAAAACAAGGTATCTTACAGATAAAATAGGTCTCAAAATAGGGGCTTTCTGCTCAACACTCCTTGTCCTCAGAGTTACGTCACAGAATCCCAGTTCCATGGAACTACAGATCCTACAGATCCTGCTTTCAGAGTAGACTAATATCCACAGTCAATGGACAACCGGCCCCAGACCTATGAGCGGTCAACTAGCTATGGCCCCTCACAGATGTGAGTGGGAGCAGCTGAGCCGCGTCCTTGGAAATTCCCACCCAACGTTCCAGCATCACTGGTCAGGTTGGCCTAGCCTAGCTGATAGAAATTGTGCAAACTCCCTGAACTGCTCTTCCTACTCTGGCTCCAGGTACTTAGGTTTACAGCAGACCCTGGGCCTCTTCCAGAAGTTTCTAAGCTAAAGCCCCTCTCTCTCCGTGAAGCAAGGAGACCTTATACCTTGACTTGGGGCTCCCATTGAGCTGAATTGGACAGGAAATCTTCAGAATGCATATCAGACCCAAAACCGTTTGCCTGACCAGGAGCTAAGGAAAGGAATGCATCTGTTTTCTGGGCGGGGCCGATTTTGAAAAATCTTTAAGCACGTCTTTCATTTAAAGATGAAAATGTTTTAAAGGACCTCCTCCTTAGAGAAGGAACATATTGCCCAACAGGAAAAGTTGAGGAAACTCCAAAATGTGTAGGCAGGTGCCGGCCATCAGGGTGGCAGAGGTCAGGCAGGCATAGGGTGGAGAAAAACCCTAAACAAGATACATTCCAACCAAAACCAGACAAAGACTTACCTCAGTGTCTGATTAATTTACTTCCAGTCTCAGTGATGGGAATCAGACAATTGCTTTAAAAACTCCGAAGCCACCATAAAAATAGAAAATTATTGCTTCCCGTCATGACCAAATATTAAACACAGTGCACGCCTAATGACTCTTTCCCTCCCCAGGGAAGAAGCTTTATGAACAATGAAATCCCAGCAGACACCCCGGGTTTGGGTTTGGAGGTCTCATTATAGGCTCACTGATCCAATACAATTTACAAGCTCAATGGACTCCATTCGAAGTGAAAACCGCCAACCTGGAGTTATAAATGGAACACCTACAGTGAAACCAGCATAATCAATGTCCACCAGGGAGGGAAAAGAGGAAAAGGAGGAGTGAGAAGAAAGGCGTTAGGGTTCCAGTTGCTCATGGAATGTTTCTGGCTGCCTGCATTGGAATCGAGGTAGATACCCTACTATAAAAGCAAGGAGGGGGGCGGGAGGGAGGGGGGGAAGCAAGGGACCCCAAAACCAAAGGCAAGTTGAACAAAGGAAAAAGACGGAGACGAGACAAGGTTAGGGTGTGAAGGAAGCGAGGGAATCAGAGAATTTTAAAATCTGCCATCTTTTCTTCTCCATAGGTTGACTGAACATGGCACTAAACTTTCAAAGTTAGGTTTTTTTTTAAGTTCACTAAATTACCAAGATATATGTCTTAATGTGGTTATCTTTCATCTCATGACTCAACAGCTGGATGATAAAATGCGCTAGCCACTCCACATGTATGGGCAAGCATCGAGCGGACTGATAGCGTTAAATCGAAGCAAAGTCTGGCTCTTGTTCAAACGTCAGCCAAGACCAAGCAGGCAGAGGGAGCTTCCCCTTACCTCTAACTCCATGCAATTTATCACTCGGCCTAAACAATCCCATATGTGGGAAGCGCTGAAGAAGGAGACTTCAGGAACACCAAACAAAGGCTTTCGGGGAAGTCAGAATGAAAGTGAACAGGAGATGGACGGTGGACACTAAGCAAAAGCAATGCAGGGGAGGCGACAAGTCCATAAAACAGGGTCTAGACAGAGCATGAGCAAGGCACTGAGAGGTGACAAAAGAAGAGAGGAGAGACAGAACGCCGAGGAGGGGGGTCTGGGCGAAGAAACTGGCGACGACGAGGGGGCCAAAGAACGCGGGCGCTTCCCAGTGATGCTTTCTGCTCGCCCTGCAGCCTCCCACGTGAATTTCCTAAGTGTGAATCAACTTCCACATAGACCAGAAGATGATGGCTTCTACCACTTGAAGGTAGGAAAAAACACTAAAAGAGAGGAAACAGCACGTGCTAATTGGCTCTGGGGCCAGTCATGGCTCAGGGCCTTTCACACTTCATCTCTCTCCCCCTCCCAGGGCTGTGAGGCAGCCCTCACTTCCCTATTCTTCAGATAAAAAATGGGGATTCAGGTTGTGTCGCCAGATAAAATACAAGATGCCCCATTAACTTTGAATTTCAGACAATATTTCGACATCAGAATAACCCAAACATTGCATGAGAAGGGCTTATGCTGAACAAGAATTTGTTGTCCATCTGAAACTCAAATTTAAGTGGAACATACTTATACTAAAAAGAAAAAAATCATTCCTGTTTATCTGATATTTAAATTTAACTGGGCATCCTGTCTATGGCCATGCCATCCTGAATGTGCCCAATCTCATCTGATCTCGGAAGTCAAGCAGGGTTGGGCCCAGTTAGTACTTGGATGGGAGACCACCTAGGAAGACCAGGTGTTATAGGCATAAAAAAAAATAAAAATAAAAATAAAAATAGATAGATAGATAGATAAATTTAACTGGGCATTCAATATTTTAATTTGTTAAATCCAGCAACTCCAGATTCAATCGGATGGAGGGAATGCATGAATGGGTGAATACAGGCATGGCAGAGGAGTAGCAAAACCCAGATCTGAAGCCAGATTTTATTACAGTCATTATCACACTACAGGAAGAATAGCCACTTCAAGGGCTCAACCCACATGTCATATGTACAACCTTACTTCTGAAGTAAGGAAAAGCCTTTTGCACAGAAGAAACCGGCTACATACAAAAGTACTGCTTATAGTGAAGCGAAATGCCATGAGTATGACCCTTAGCACGGTGCTTGGAAGGTGAGGAATCTTCCAAAGCTTCAGTCCAGTCAGAAGCTCTACACAGTTCAGCAACAACACATCTGATGTGAATGCCATCGTTGCTCCCGTCCCTTGCCTTGCATAGACCATCTTGGTTTTGTCCTGGGAGCTAGAGATCTTGTCCAACCCCAACTGAGTCTTTGACCTGCTTGCTACATGGGCCCTGAAGTAGCTGCTCTTCACTGGGTTTTCTTATCTAAAATGTGGGTTGACAGCCCCACTACATAGCAAAAATTAATCATGTGTATAGCTTTAAAATAATCAGGGAAACATCCTACGCAATTGTGCAAAACTGGACCCAAAACAAACAAATAAAAAAACTCACCCTTTGTCTCCAGAGAACCTACCTCGGGGCTTTATTGGAGGGGCTATGTGTAAGTAACAGCAGTTGAGGTACAGTGACCCTGAATCTACAGCCACTTTCTGAGTTCTCTTTTTTAAAAGTCTTGGTGTCTTATGAGCCATAAAATATGGACATGGTAACCTCAGAGGGGCTGGCCTGAATCCAGGGTTGCATCCTGCAAATTCTTCCACTCCTGCCATCGTATCGGTGGGATTAGGAACTTTTCCCTTATTGCCTTCTCAGATGCTCCCATTACGTGGAGCAGTCACAGTGCGTGTCCCCAGGTCTGGCTCCTTGGTGGTCTTGAGGGGGCTGGGAAAGTTTAACTTCTCTGGAAACTGAGTTTAGAATCAAATCTTCCTGGAGGACAATCATTTAATTGATTACTCAGTCCAGATTAATGAAATGCTGACTCCTTGTAGATTTAGGTCTAGCCTGCCTGACGTGCTTTGAGCTTCTTTGTCACTCAACAACTTTTTTTCTAATCAAATGCTCCATCCAATTGCAACTCTAGGTCAGTGAGAAGAGCAGAGCAACAAAGGACAATTCTTACCAGATTTCGATCAACAAATAATATAGTCAAGTTCTGGTGGGTAGAAATCTAAATCTGCAAATCATCTCCAGATAACCTCTTTCTCGTTTCCTTGGGATATATGCCCTATATCCCAGTCATCTGGCCTGTTATCCTCTTGGCCGGGTCAAAAATAGGCCCAGAAGAACTTATCCAGCCCCATTCGCTCAAATAGAAAAAGAAAATAACTGGAAGTTCTAGAAGGCTCTCTCTGTGTGAACACATAGTCTTATCGATCTTTCCCAAACTCTGGGTCCTTTGTTCCCCCAGAAAACCATCAAGAGAACTCTGGAAAGAGACACCTTTCCCAGAAACAAATATGTATTTCTCATTTCCGGCACAGCACAATTTCAGAGCACTGTTCTTATACTCCTCTTGACTCATCCACTTCCTGGCAAATCTGTTATTTAATCACATCCCACATTTTATAAGGAAGAAGCTGGACGTTGGAGCATCCCACTCTCTGTTCTAAATAACCCCATACATTCAGTCAGTCCTCTGATTTTCACTGGGAATTGATCCAGGGGATCTACATAAGCACTTTGAATGAAAGAATGTTAGTAAAAGTGAACTGGTTTGGGTCTTTTTCCCTCTTTTCTGAAGAATTACTTGTAAATGGTTTCGATTCTGGCCTCTGAGTTTCTGCTTTCTCACAAACATCCCGGCTACTAAAAAATTCACAGATTGCCAGATGGTACAACAGCAGTTCTTTGCAAAGGATCTGAGCTTTCCAGTGAACAAAGGACGGGTACTCATGGGGACAAGTGGCAACATCAGCACAAGCTTTGGAGTGGAGGAGGGGAAGTGGGGCATGGAGAGGTGAGAAAATGCGCCTTTCACCTCCAGCAACTGGTATCCGGCAGGGAAAATCTGACTCCCAACCGCTGCTGGTGGTAGGAGAGGGCATGTACAGAAGGAGTTGAAAAAAATCTAAACCAGAAATGGTGATATTTTTAGCGAAAGTCACAGAATTGGAAGTCTGTGAACATCTTCCCAGTTCCCGGTGGTACACGGTAATGAAAAGGGTGTCCACGCTTTGGTAGGTAAACTGACAAATTCCCAAAAGAGTCACCAAATGAAAAACATTCATGAACGACTATAACGTTTTCCTAATAGGTTCTTATACTTCTGTTCTCCATTTTCCAATCCATCCTCAAAGTTCTCTCTCCAAAATACTGACCTAAGCATGAACCTGCACTACTCAGAATTCTTCAATGTCTTCTTATCACCAACAAAATAATGTCAAATACTTCAGTATGGGGAAATAAAGTCTTCGAAAATCTGGACCCAGATAACTTTCGCAACTTCTCCTATTCCCCTTCACACATATCCATGCATTTCTAAAACTATGAGCAGATTTAGGAAATTCTTTCCATGTGCCCTTCCTACACACTTTCCTCCTCCTGGAATGCCCTTTGACTTTCAACTGCAAATGTCCAAGTTACAGCCATCACACCACACACTTCTACCTGGATGAAAATCATCTTCCCACTTTAGATCTTCCAGAGTTTTTATCCCTACCGCTTTTATGACACTTTTTATATTCTACATTGCATTATAATTATTTCTGAAAAAGCTTTTTTTCCATCTGAACTATAAGCTCCTGATGGGAAAGCTTATTATCTCAAGAGCACCTGGCAAAGTCCATGACATAATAGACCCCCAATAAATATTTACTAAATAAATATGGACTCATTCTTCCTTACAATGCTACATATCTGTTCTTGGCATCGTTTAATACTTATCTGCCACTGGGGGTAGGGGCGGGAGGCGGTAAGATGCTGAGCAGTTGTCAAAATACAAGTAGTCACAGGAAAGGTCCTATATGAACTGGCATAAACTCAGTCATCCAAACTCTTTTATGCTTGGCAGTGGGAGATTAGTCTAGCAACTAACATTTACTGAGTGTCTCTAATACCTAAGCCACCAGACAGACACTGTGAAAGATACAGGATAATAATTGCTATGACGTTCTTCAAAGCATCTATTCCATCATACACTAGTTGGGCACCTTACATACATTAACATATTAATATAACAACTCAACAATATCACATAGCTATTATATATTAGACTCAAGTCTTAAGTAATATACAATGTCTGACATCCAAGAATTATATTTGTGAATGATAGACAAGCTCAGAAAGGTCAAAAAAAAAGAAAAAAAAAACATCCTGACCAAAGGGAGCATATGCAATAAGTGTCACGTGAAAAGATTTTGGCTACATGAATTGATATCTTTAAGTAGGTAGGATCTGAACTAGGTCTCTAAAAGGGGATAAGATTGTATTGGCAGAGAGTTCCGCGTGGGTATTCCAGGTGGAAATGGTGTGTGCAAAGAAAGAGAAGAGGAAATACTCAAAGTCTGCTTGATGGAACAAACATTTTGATTTTATCTGGAGTCACAGAGAAGGACTAGAAAACTGGAACCTATCTACCATCCACTTACCAGAGCATTTTTCGCAGTTTGTAAGTATATATTTCTTTGTATGATTACTTAAGCTGTTAAATCCATGAGAGTAGGAACCATACCTGATGGTCTCTCAGGGCTAAGAATTCACAAACATTAGCTTAACAACTGGACAACAGAAAAAATTACTAAATCAATAAATACGGGAATGAACCACTGTATAGAAGCCTAAACTAGTGTGTGTCGAACCCAAAAGATCTGCGAGTCTAGGAAGATTGGCTAGTCAAATGGAATACATGTAATTCCTAAAAACTGACCCAGCCACAAAGTGAACGTTTGATCTTTTCAGTACCACCCCTTTAATCAGGAGGAAGAGAGTCATTTTCTCAAAGAAAATTGCATTTCTTTTTTAATACTTGGCTCAGGCTGTCATCCAGTGAAGAGCATCAACCCAAAGGGACATTTTTTTTCTACACTAGCAAATAGAAGAGCCCCTTTCTCCTACCTGTGTCTCCCTGAACTTACCAAGAAACTAGCAAAGATTTTACTAGCAAACAAAGAAAGGAGAACATGAAAGAATGATGCATTCACTTTGGGTAGATAATCTGTGTTTTTAGTGAGAAAATCTAAACCTTCCCTAAGGGAATGGAATTTTCACTAAACAAAAAAAAAAAAAAAATTGCCCGGGGCCAGGCTTTTGTAGACTCTTCACAGCACTGGGCTCCCCTCCACTGGAGATGGGGAGTCTGAGCAAAAGAGGCACATATTAATAGACCTGTAAATTATTGATGAGCAAGGATGATGAATTAGCATGCCTGACACCCAAACCTGGGCCCTCAGCTAGAGGCAGAGAATTTAGAGCCGGAAGGTAATATAAAGGTCACCCATTAATCCAATGCACTTCACTTTAGGGACAGGGAAACTGAGGCTCAGAGAGGCAGCTCATGACTTCTGTAATGTTAAACAGCTACTTAGTGACTGGTTGGGGGCCAGAAGCAGAAGTTCTGATTCTAATCCAAGGCCAGTTTTACTATACCATGCTATCGCTCTGATGTGCTGGAGACTCCAACCTGTCACACAGCTGAATGTGACCTGTACAATCTCAGAGTCAAATGACAGTTCAGGGGCCAAAGATGTCCACCACTTCCTCAAAGAACAGATCATCTCTCCAAGTTCCCATCAGTTCTCCCAGACCCTATTCTTCGAAAGCTCTAAATTCTGGAAAGTTTTGCCTTCTATTAACCAAAATCTTTTTTCTCCATAACTTCCATCCATTTACTACACTCCAATTTCACCACTGAAACTGGCAATGTGAATTTGGCCAAATTATCTAACTCCTTAAAACTTGTTTTTTCCTTTATAAAACATTCTCAGCCATTAAAGATTAAGTGCCAATTAAATGTTGAATATTGGTCTTATCCATCCTCCTCAGAGACAGAATTCTTCACTGAGGAAGTATCACTGATGGCATATCTAGCTTGTGCATTTCTGGGGAAAGAGAGCAAGTGGGATCGAAAACCAGCCTGAGTGGCTCAGGACAGCAGAAATCTGATGGGTTTCGTGGATATATATCTTACCAAGAGCTCAACTCTAACTATTATCCAAATACTGCTTCTATGCTAAAAGAGAGAGTGGAGTTAAAAGTAGAACTACACTGCAAATCAAGACTACATTAACATGGAGTTCACCTGATAAATTAATAAAAAGAAAAACTCCACTGTTCAGGATTAATGCAATACTCTCTAACACACATGCAATTGGTAAGGGCTTTACTCCTCACAGTTACTTTCTGAAAGTTCCCATCCCACAAATAACTCTCTCTCCTGGAGTTAAATGATACGCTGGAAAGAGGAATGACAAGTAGGGCCCAGAGGAAAGAGGATCCAAACATGTGGAAGAAGGTAGTTGGTAAAGCAGAGAGAGGCAGACGATGGATGTGCTAGATGGCAGGGGAAGGGTAAACAAGAAGCCTGGACCGAAGGGTGAAGACACCTATCAAGACCGTGACAGGAGAAACTTTATTTAAAAAAAAAAAAAAAGTGTCATGCCCATTAGGATGGTAACTATCAAAAAACAAAAACAAACAAACAACACCAAAAATAACCACCCCCAAAAAAGAAAATAGTAATGTGGGGATGTAGAGAAATTAGAACATTTGTGCACTGTTGGTGGGTATGTAAAATGGTGTAGCCACAATGGAAATGGTATGGCGGTTATTTGAAATACCATATGATGCAGCAACTCCAAAAAAAATTAAAAGCAGGTACTCAAAGAGATCTATATCCACCCATGTTCATAACAGCATTATTCACAATGGCCAAAAGGTCAAAGCAACCCAAGCATCCACCAGCAATGAATGGATAAACAAAATATAGTATATCCATACAATGGAATATTAATCAGCCTTAAAAAGGAAGGAAATTCTGACACATTACAACATGAAAGAAACTTGAGGATATTATGCCAAGGGAAATAAGCCAGTCATAAAAGGACAAATATTATGCGATTCCATTTATATGAGATACCTAGAGTAGTCAGACTCACAGGGACAGAAAGTAGAATGGCGGTTGCCGGGGGCTGGGAGGATTGGAAATGAGTTCAATGGGGACAGAGTTTCAGTTTTGCAAGATGAAAAGAGTTCTGGAGATGGATGCTAGTGATGGTTGCACAACAACATGAACATATGTAATATCTCTGAACATATTCCTGGTTAAGATGGCCGATTTTATGTTGTGTGTGTTTTACCACAATTAACCTTTTTTAAAAAAAAAAATAGGAAGATAGTACCAGGAAAAACCCTCACGGGAAACTAAACACCAAGTATTTCTGAGTAAACCTTTTGAATGAGGGTCATTCGGTTGTTTGTTTGGCTTTTTCAAAAAATAAAATGAATAAAAATACATCAGCATTTGAAATGGTCCTCCTGAGAACAGAGCTCAGAAATATAGAACAATGTCCCAAGACAAAAGACTGGAGCAGTTAGCATGGGAGAAATAGGTTGGATCCACCCTTTCAACGGAAAATATCTGACCAGTAGTCACGTGGGCAGAGACAGCCAACAAAGATTCAAAAGAAATCTTACCCTCCTCACCCATCTGACTTTTCATGGGGCTGCAAGTCAGGATCAGTTGCGACTCTTCCTTTTCCTCCCATATCAGTGAGACAGTTCCTAACTTCCTCTTCCCATAGGCCCCAGATTATTCTGAGCCTGACATTGACAAGATATTCAGAAGAAAATTCCAGACAGACAATAGAGTTTGAAGAGCCCATGGCCCATCAAAAACAATTGAATTAGAGCTTCCCCTCTAAAACCAAAAAATATGAATCAGTGTGAGCCTTTTTCTTCTTAATTTACCACAAACAGTCCTTTAGAGGCAAGATTTAGGCAGAAGACCACAGCAAGGAAGCTGTTCTCATTGTTGTTTTTGTTCTGTTCTGTTTTGTTTTTTTGAATTTTTTTTTTTTTCAGAAAAGGACTTTGGATTTTTACAATAAAACTTAATACACCCTCCTCCCACTCTGCATACACACACATTTGCACACAGAAGGAAGGCTCTGCCGGAGGCCAAGAGTCACAGCAAGTTTTGCTGGGCTGTGTGTTGGCTGGGCTTTTGGGAGAGGGGTGTGGCTGCCCAAGAATTCACAAAAGCATGCTGGAAAGACAACTCAAAATAAAATTAAATTTCTGTTTCTAGAGAGATCAAGGATGGAGTAATTTAGCAGGGGAAAAAGAATTCCCAGTCTGGGGCTAAGTCTTAGGAAATGAAGAACTAAGTCTCTATGGAGGCCATCCTATTGTAAAATCCAATGATATTCAATTAAGAGGCTACAAGGTAGCAAAAGCTATTTGTTATATTTCAAGAAGCCTATTAGAAACTGAATATCTACCCAGGATGTAGTCACATGAGCCAAGTGAAAGGTCACGTTGTTTTGTGTTTGAGGTAGAAGTCTATCCAGTCAGTGTGGTAACATGACATATCATGTCTCATCAGGATCAGAAACTCCGATTGGCCATTGATGAAATCAAGGGCATTTCTGGGATGAGATTTTTCCTTCTCATTCTTTTATATGTCTTTGATTCATAAAAATTGAATTACAGCTGAATTATTACTTGTTAAATGCGGTTTGGCAGGCAAATCTTGCAAAACCCTGAGTTCATCAAGGAAAAAATTAAAAGGGTGTTAGGTGGTGAAAAGTTTGGAAACCACTCTTGAGCATCCTCTCTCCTCCCCTGAACATGCACAATTTCAAGGGAATAAACAGGGTTCCCCGGAGCCAGAGTGGATCGTGCCTGTTGTGTGAGAAAACTCAGAGAGACAGTGTAAATTAACTGCATCTGGTTAGACTGAGCATGAGGAGGAGGAGATAATTAGTTGGCAGTATAGGAACAAGGGCAAAGAAGAGAGTTCTATATTTATTCAGAGAAAATCCAAAATAGACTACTTTGCACCCGTTTGGTGTTCCTGGGTGATCTTGACATCTCCAAGTTAGCAGATGTTGAACCCAGGGACCAGATGTACAACCCAACCAAGCCCCTGATGACACAAACCACCCATCCCACCTCCAATAAATGGAAACCTGACTTCATCCCCTTCCTCTTCCACAAATGAAGTGAAGAAGCCTCAGTAAGCCCAAAAGACATTCAGGAACAATAAGACCAGATTCCGATGAGGGAACAATATCTTAAACACAAGCCCTACAATGACTATGCCGAACAAATACATCTGTTTAAAATAAAATGAGTTCTCTAAAAACTTGGCCCTGATCAATTTATGTACCCTTTGGTATGTATGTGTAGGTGTGCAGCATTTCAGAAGTAACACATATTTCAAGTGATGCAGAGACATCACTGGGCTGTTTTATTGTGCATAGAACAGTAAAAATAAATGCCACAGTCACATAAACCTCCATAACATGCAGCTATATACAGTTTCTATCTTCTTGGAAGAATTTAAGGTATTCTAGCACAAACAATAAAAGCCTCCAATATGAAAATCTTTTCCTCCATAGATGCAAAATAACTGCTTTCTTTTGTTCAGGTAACATGTGTATTATGTAGGAAGAAAACAAGTAAATTCAGCTTCATCCGTGGGTGCAGGTTCTATGTAATTTCTTACAGTGAGAACTGCTATTAAGTGCAGAGTCATTCAATGTGCACTTACGAGGTATACAGTGCAGCTTGCCATTTATGGGTTTGCAAACATTTCTAAAGCTGCTTTATGGAATGTTTATTACAAGAAAAGATGTAACGATCCTGAGGTGAGAGTACCTTCTTGAAAGGGCAGCAAAAAGTTAGTGAAAAAGACTAGACGAACATTAGGGAGCTCAGTGGACATGCTGAATAGGACTAGATCTGCTCTCAGCCTTCAAATTTCCCCTGTGGAGCCAAGGGCATCCTGGGAAGTTGGGTAATGATGGCAAATGCAAGCAGCACACCCAGCTCGCGTCAGTTAGGACAGAGGGTGCTGGGAGAAGGCAGCTGTGGCTGTGAGAGGAGCACAGGCCTAGAAGTAAAGACAGCTGTTTTCCAGTGCCAGCTCTGCTCCGACAAGCTTGTGTAAATGTGGGCAACTCCAGTTACCAGGATTCAGTCTTGTCATCTATCAGAAGAGGAAAATATAGCTGGCCCCAAAGAGTTCTTGCAACTATTTAATTTGAAGCTCTTATGCACTTTCAGGGGGAAAAGAATTACATGTAACTTCCTAAAATTGGTCCCTCCTGAACCTCTTAAGATGGCAAGTCATCATACACATCCCACAAACATTTTCTATTTGGCCATCATCCTCTTCCAAGCATCTTAGACAATACTGCAAAACTGCTGCAGCTATTTTAGTAGCCTCCTGAAACCTACGGAAGCAGGCAGTACCCTCCAGCTCCCCCCACCAATCGTACTGTTGAAGAACAGAGATGCAGATGCTGAGTGTTTTGTCCAAGGTCAGAAGCTAGGACAGAATCAGAATTTCAGCCTCCTTGTTCCTAGGGCTATCCTGTACTTTCCACAAAGAAACCAAGCTGACTTTCTGCAAAGAAACCAAGCTGGCTTTCTGGGAAGAATGCCAGAGGTTCCATTCTCCCAACTGAGAATTCATTGGAATATTGGAATAACAACTTTGGAGACTGTGATCTCTCCAATCCATTTCAGGACCTGGCTAGAAACATGAAAACCCAAAGAAAGAAGCAACAGGGAATTATTCCGTTTTTTAACGAAAGAGAAAAAATTAGGGGTGGGAATATGGGATTTCTTAAAAATTACATGATTGCTGGAAGTTAATTTCATATTTCTTCATTGGTTTGTAAGTTCTGTTTCCAATCACAAAAACAGACAGCTGAGGATGCTTAAGTCACATTTCAATGAATTAGCATCTTGTCCCAAAGAATCCTTCCCACTCCGAGTATAACACAGAACCCAGAATGCAGTCCTCTGTGGTAGAAAGGAATCTCCCGCAATGTGATAGTTTGTCATAATCCCTGAAACTGTAATCTAAGTCAGAAGTCTTAAGCCCAGCAGCAACTGAGAATGATAAAGGTGTTGCCACTTAAGTTGGGATACACTGCCTCTTCTAAGAAACTGACCGAGGCCCTGCCCTGCCATATAGGAGAAATGGCATCCTTGACCAACCTTTACCATCCACACACTTCTTATTGGGCTGAGGCCAGTGCACCTGGAAAAGACCCCATCATAGATTTAGAGATACACATTCAAAAGGAATGTTCTGACTTCTTCCAAGAAAGGCCAACCAGAACAGGAAAATACATGTTGAACTAGCATCGGGCCTTGAAGATAATATGAAACCAATATTATGGCAAAGTCCAAGTGATCAGCACTCAGAGTTGAGATTCATAAAGGAAAGAATCCAGAAATAATAATATTTTTAGTCACTTTTTCCTCCTACCTGTCGATGATGACAGGGTCTGAAGGAGTCTCATTTCGGTTTCCACAACTTTTCTTTTCGCAACACCGACTGTAGATTGGGAAGGAACCAAAAGAGTAAAAGAAATTTGTTAAAAATCAAGAAAATACAATGAGCATACATTGTAAGAACGTTCACAAAACTGAATATGTCTTAGGTCACCTCTTCATTATCAGCCACTTGAGAGCAGAATTTATGGCCACGTTTAAAAAACAACACTAAACTCGAAACCCAAATATACTCATTCGAATTCTCACCCTATGACTTATAAACAGGGTAATCACAAGAGCCATATTTGTAATCTGAACCATGGACAGTTGGATTTTAAGATCTGGAGGTTATTGTTAGCTCAGTGGTAAATTATTTTATAACTGTATATTTTAGATCTTTGTGTCTTAATAAATATTTAAAGAAACGGGGCAAAGGAAGATGCATAAAATAGACCCCAAGTAGCTGCCTGGATTATTATCAACCTTATCTATATGACATCTTTCTCCAGAGAACTCAGTGGACTTTACAAACATTTATTCATTTAGTTCAGTTCCATCATTTTCTAAAGATAAATGAGGAAGAACAGAACTAGGGTGTACATTTTAAAATAGGAAGAAAATAAGGCAGTGAGCTATAAAATTATAGTTTAAATCATTTTCGCCCAATCCAGAACAGAAATGGGGCTAGATGTATAGGTCCCATCTTGAAAGCCCTGCCTTCCAAGCCTTGCACCTAGCAAAGTGCTGGGTACATGGTAGATAATGGAGGAATATAAGAGAGACAGAAGAAGCCCTAGAACAATTACAGCACATAGGAAGGACATTCTGAAGGACTTGAGCAAAGAGCAAAACACTCCAATCTAAGGGTGCCTGTGTAAAAGACCTAGACAAATATGAAAAGGAAGCCTGGCGGCAGACAAACCCTGGAAAATCACCTCCCTGTGTTGCCCCACTGCTGCTTGTCAGGACAGCGGACTTCTGAATACCTCTCAGTTCATTTCAAATGCATGGTCCACCATTGACCATGACTAGTGAAGGATAGAGCCTTGACATGGCTTGTAAGAAAACCATTACCGCCCACACCAGTTGGAGAATATGTCTAATAAACATTAGCAATAACGAAACTATGTGTAAGCACTGCCCTTTGCACGGCAGTTTCTCTGAAGCTTAAGAGTGATGTGGCCCCATAGAAAAATGGCTAAAGTGGGAATCAGAACTCTGGCACCTAATCCAACTCTGTCCCACACCAGCTGCATGACCTTAGTCTAGTCTCTTTAACCCCTCTGGGCTTTGCCTCCCTGTAAATAAAATGTTGCACTAGGTTGTCTCGAGCCCCTTCTAAGTTCATGAGACTATGAGAGTCCCTGAGCACCTTTCGAAAGTGACAACAGGGTAGGGAAAAGAGAAAAAGTGCGTGGCAAAAAAAAAACAAAAAGCAAGAAAAAAAGGCCGAACACAGCCCAGTCATAGATTTGCTTTCTAGTCTCTGTAGTCTATATACCCTCTTTGATCTTCAACAGAATTACAAACAAGCAAATAAATGTTTTAAAACTTTCCCAGCCTATCCCTCTCATCTAGGGACATGTGGATTATTTGGTGAACAAATCTACTGTTCTCAAAAAGTAACATACACTTAAGATATGCTAAAAACAACTTTCAGTGAATGGGCAAATGAGGTTTTAAGACATGTAATCAAATTAGTAAGAAATAAAGGAAAAAATTAACTCAACTTTCTTAAATATCAGAGTTTGCCCCTAGGACTTTCTGAAATAATATTTTGCCTTTGAAATTATATTAGTTCTTTACTTTTAAATTTTCAATCCGTCCCAAGATTAACATCAATAAAAATGCTGGCCAGCAGCTCTCCTACCTCCCAAAGCCCTGACTCTTCCTAGCTCCTACCTCCGCCCACGTCTCCTTTTCCTATTGCTTATGTCAATGCAATACCTTCGCAGCTCAGGCAAACCTTTTCCTCCTAGCAACACAATTTCAAAATACATACATGCTAATTACCTAAAGCCTTCTACCTAGTCTTCCCCTTTGATATCACCAGCATGTCGACCTAACCCAAAGAGGAGTTTGATGACGGGTGTGATTTAATTCCAAGAGCATAACAGAATATGCCAATCTGTTTAGTTTGAGAAGGAATGATTCTGAGGAGGCTGAGTAAGTTTGCAAAGTTGTTCAGCTGAATTCAGCTGCTTTCTATGGGGATTTTCTCTGGAGGAAAAGAAAAAAAAATAGATAAAAATGTAAGCTTGATGCCAGTGTAATACAGTGTGAGAAATGGACTCAGGGAAGAAAACAATATTCAAAGAAAATATGGAGAAACTTCAAGACCCAATCTTCCACTTTCCAACAGTAACATATTTAAGGATGATCTATAATATCACAGAAAAGATGTAGAAGATGCTCGCTTGGCTGTTGCACTATCATAATAGTAAGCTATAACACTAATGGGAGTGGGCTATATTTGCACCACTGAGCCCTCTTTAAAATTTCTCTGGGTTAGCCAAAGCTAATCTTTCTTTTTCTTTTTTTTTTTTTTTTAAGAAAAAGTCTCATCAAAATGTCCTAGTTATTCTTTATCTGGTTTCT
The DNA here is from genome assembly GCF_014176215.1 of Rousettus aegyptiacus. Lineage (NCBI taxonomy): Eukaryota > Metazoa > Chordata > Mammalia > Chiroptera > Pteropodidae > Rousettus > Rousettus aegyptiacus. The sequence continues at coordinate 29,048,910 of NW_023416291.1, forward strand.
TAAATGGCATTCAGTCCCCATGCCAGCAATGTTAATTAGCATAAGCAAAGGAAAGTAGGGAAGGGAAGACATCCATGAACCCCCATTTCCCAGACAATCGCTCTGTGATCAGGTATAGGAACTGGGTCCCTGAATTACTCAGATAATAAATTCAATCCTCCCTTCCCCTTGCTTTGTGGACAAAGCCTGGGAGACCAACTTCAAGTTCAGCTACTTTATCTAAAAGGCTTTTTAGGGTTATTTCCTAACAAGCACGTCTCTAAGTCCGAAGTTCCTGATAAGTGTTTTTAAAAACTGAACAAGACTGAAAAAGGAAAAGAGAAAAAGTTAAACAAAGAGAAGAGGAAACTAACCTTGCACTAGGTTAAGATTGTGTTCCTAACTTCCACAGGGAGGCTCAGAAGTGCCCGCTCTTTCCTGATGAATGAAAATGAAAGCTCTTCCTCTGCTCCTCTGTTTAGCTTGGTTTGGTTTATTTTAATCTAGTGCTTATTTGCAGAACCTTTTACCTGAAATACTCTCAATTTTCATACAGATCTCTTTCATCTTTCCTATCTCTTTATGGAGTCTTAGGAGAAAGAGAAAAACATCAAGCTGGGGATGAGGGGTGGGGGAATATGAGAAATTTTATCCCAATCCTGAATCTTACCTGCACTTTTCAGAAAGGGAGAAAGAGGAGAAAGGGCTGGAGATGAAAAAAAGCCCCGGCCACGGACACGGGATGTCCAGTCAGCCAAACTGCTCAAGACAAGCGAATGTGCCCTTTCCCCTCCAAAATCGTTTTTAAAATTCAACCCTCAACTTTCAAAAATCTGTCTCTAATTTCAAACTCAAATAAGCGCACAGCATGGCGGCTTTTGTTTTGTTTTTTTTCTCCCCAACTCCTCCCTGCGATTGCATAACAAAAGTGTCTAAATTCACACCATCTGGCCGATAAAGACACTGGCCCCACTGCCCGGCTGGCCCATCTGATTAGGGCCCTGTCTAGCCTGCGCCTTGTGGCGAAAAGTCACAGCTGTGGGGTTTGCTCGCGCTCAATACAACTCTGTTATTAGCCAGCTGTAGGCCTTGAGACGACTTCTGTTCAAATTATAATATCTTTTAACCCTCTGAGCATTGAGGGCACAGGGGTAGCTGGCAGCGACATAACGACTAGATTTCTCCTTGCTAATAATTGGCAAAATGAACTAAAGCAGGGAAGGGGGTAGCAGAGACGGTTGGAGAAATGAGAAAAAGTTATTGGTAAAGAGATTCGTTTTGCTCCCCCCCTCAAAGCTAAGCACCAGTTTATGAGTTTTGTGACTAAAGATTGCAGAACATAAAACCATTCGAGGAAATTCCCAGGTAACGCTGAGCAATGAAACTAAGCGTGTGCCACAACCGCTAAGAAACAGGGCATTCGATTCATCCCTCAAGCGTTGACTGCAGTAACTGGCTCTTAAAATGTGGGAGAAGGGACTTCTCCTCCTTACAGGAAAATGAACCAGCTCAGACTGACACATTGAATGAGAACTTCCTTTTTAGATGCATCCAACATTTGCCACTACCCCAGCTCATCTTCCAACGCGTGCGCGCACACACATGCACACATGCACATGCACGCACACACGCACATCCAGACACTGTACCCATCCAATGGATCACTTATTTACCCATAATTAATATTTGTTTTAAATTCTAGTTTGGGAAGAAAATAGCAGAGATTCTTCTCCCAGGTCTCAAATACAGAGAAGTTATAGTACATTAAAATTTTATATTGTGTTACTAATGCAGACTAAACTAGATCCTTTAAAAATTGATGTTGCTACTTAAACAGCATAAAATGAGGAGGATTTGATTGGGCTTAAAAATAAAAATGTCAACTTTAACTACAGCTGTGTGGTACGTGCAAGTATTATTTAAAGTGATAGGTATAATACTTCAGTTTGGGTTTTTATTTTCTTTTAAGAAGATAATCTATCCAAACACAAAGACATTCGAAAATATAAAAGAGGAATAAAAAAGAGCCCTTCAATTAGCCAACCAAATCAAAGTGTTCTGATGATTTAATGAAGGTATCACACATAAATTCATCTTGGTTGTGTATTTTCTTTCTGAACAAATCTAACAAGGAGCCTTAGGATAATGAAGTAGCTATCTGCTTACTCCATCGCCTGACACCTCGCCCAGCTACTTAAGCAAGGAAGCCCCGACCTGCTCAGCTGAGGCCACTGGCAGAACTTTGCATTTGGCAAAGTTTGTTTTTCTAATACTTGGTCAAAACCAAAACAAACATGTCTGATTGTTATGTTTCTTCCTGAGTGGGTTGGAAGGACGATGGGGCTGCCAGAAACTGACCATAAAACAGTCTGAACTACATCAGACTGCCTGCAATTACCCAAAACTAGCAAGTCTGCAGTTGGAAGACATTTTCTAAAGCAATAGCAAAGTGAGGAGGGATTGAGGCTTTCTCTCCAATGGGAGATTTTGAAGGGGGAAAAAATGTGTATGGAATAAACATCTACATTTTTATAGTTTTAAAAGCACCACTTTTTCCCAGTTTCCTTTTTATATCTTTTCTCATTCTGTGGAATCCCCAGTACCTGGCACATATCAGACATTTAGTAAATGTTTGTTGAAAGAATAAATCTGTGGATAAATTTCTTCTAATTTTTTATTTTCTTCTAGTAAAGTAGAAGAAAGGGCTCAAAATGGAATGGATTGATCTCTGAAAAGAAGATGGGAAAAGGGGCAAGAATTCGAGTAGATTGTACTTCTCATGACTTGGCCACCAGAATACAGCTGTTGCTCCAGACCCCAGATCGCCTGGATGGCGTCCTCTCCCCCACCCCCACCCACTGGTAGGTAACCCCCCTCCCCTCCCCACACACCTCCATAGTTCCTCCTAACCTAAGCAACTCCCCTTACAGGAGAAATCATCAAAAATCGCTAGAGAAGCAACGCCCCTGGAGGAAGGAAATGCCTCCTCATCGCAGACAGGTGCCTCCGCTGGGGGCAGCAGGCCACCCCTGAAACGAGCCACCGGACCCGCTGGTGGTCCCTCCCCAGACTTTGGGGTCCTTCCAGTGCTTCGACTCGGCTAAGTCGCAAGTGTTCTCTCCCGGAAATCCACCCGGAGCAGAGCAAAGTGGATAGGCGGGAAATGAGCCCCAAGTACCGAATTCCAGCCTGGGGCGGGAGACCCGTTCAGCGAAAGCCCCAGATCCCAAACTTGTCTAGGCGCTGCCCCGCGCCTCCCTGAGCTACCACTGACTGCTGGGCAGCAGAGACTGTCCAGGTAAAGAGGAGACTCCTGGGGGTGGATTCTGGGTTTCCCTTTCGAGATGCTGGGAAAGTTCGAGTGAATCAGCCCCGCTTCCCGCGCGCTCCGTTCTGAAAGTCGATGCCCCGATGCCCACGATCGCGCTGGCCCCGTCCCCCTGCCCCGCTCGTCCGCACAGCCTGCGGAACAAAGCGGCTCTTACCTGCACATGACTTCGTGGGTCAGGAGAACTCGGCACATTTCTGGATTCTTATTTTGTCCCTCGTAAGCTATGGGCTGCGAAGGATTAGGGGTGGGGGGGACAGGAAAGGAATATGTGGGAGGGGGACAGAGAATAGGGACTTAAAAGCAAGCACCAAATTGGTTTTCCCCTCACTGCCCACTACTTCATGAGGAGTGCCCTCTGGCACAACAGAACCCGAGCTGAGGCCTGGCCAACTCAAGCGAAATCATAATAGACAAGTTTGCCCTGTGAGGACAGAGTCCTTGCAAGAGACAATATTTGGGAAAATTGAATCTCCCCAAAATTGCTTCCTCCTTTCACCGCTTTGCTTGCCTCCCCTCACCGCCAGCATCTTCCCCAGCCAGAAAGAAACAGGACAAGCGAGAAAGAGGGAAAAAATTTTCTAGAGTAGACAGGGTGTGAGTTGATGTAGAGGGGCATGTAAAGTCTGACACAACATTTCGTGAAGGGTAGGGGAAATTCGGGGACAGGTGGGGAAGCCCCCCACCCCCCGAGGAAGAAAGGAGTGGACCGCAGGGCTCACCTGCTTGGTGACGGAGTCGATGAGCCTGACGTACAAGTCCTGCTCCGTGCGGACACCTGCGGGGGGGGGGGGGGGGCACGGGGTCAGGGCCGAGGAGCCCTTCCCAGGCACCACCAACCTATCGGTGGGGTCAGGCCCAGGCAGCCGCTGGGGGTTGCAGGGGTGGAAGGGGGCCTGCAGCTGAGCTGTCCCTGGGGCAAAGACCAGTTTCTCATGCTCCTTTCCTGACTTAGCCTCCCAAAGCCCTGCTCTCCCCAGACCTGATGCTGCTTGCATGCAACCTCGACAAGGTCAACAGCTTTGCTTGAAAGGGACACTGGTGGGTGCCTGGACACAGAGGGCGCGGGTGCTCACCGTTGCTGTAGAGGAGCTGTAACTTGTAGTGGGTGCCGTTGTTGGTCTTCTCGTTGCCTTGTTCCTGAAAATACAGGTGATATTTGAATCTCCTGCTTTCCAGGCCCCCCAAATGAGGGAAAGAGGAGAGAGCGCGTCCCTACACCGCCTCCAGCTGCCTTTCTCCCCCTTGAGCTGGCAGCTTTGAACAACCCCCTGCCCAACCCAGGTCAAGGAGCAGGAGCTTCTACCGCAGGACCAAGTCCCGGACTTGCCGAGGCTCACTGCCACTTGACCCTCTCCAATCTTCTCTCCCTTAAAAATGTCCTCAGAAGTACGATTGACTCCCCCTCCCTCCCCCTTCAGTCAAGACAACTGGACACCTCCGCTTTTAAACAGTCCCCACCAAACCCAACCTGGTGTCCTCACGAAGCCGCAAGGCTTCTCTCAGCAGAAAGGTGAAGGGACCTGTCATGTGGAAGGAAAGCATTCGGCCCTATCTCGCCGGGACCAGCGCCTCTGGGGCCACGAGCTGCGGCGACCAAGGCCCAGGTTCACAAGGGACCCCTAGAGCGCCTGCTCTAAAGCTCACTGTGTACAGCTGAGGAGACTTGAGGTCCAGAAAGGTCAAGAGACTTTCTCTTGGTCACACTGGCTTCCTTTGAGATCAAATGCAGCCCCAAACCCGGGCCTGGGTTGGGACCCGAGCAGCATCGGGGAGTGAGAGTGAGGAGACAAGGCTGGGCAGGGAAGGCAGGCCAAGGCTAGACTCTGGGTTTCCACCTGGTAAACTACCCATTCTGCAGGCGCCAGCAGGTGCAAAATAACAACAACAAAAATAACACAAAGAAGGGCCCTGGCAGCCTTCGATATACTTTTAAACTATACTCTAGTCAGAAGGGCTTTGCCGCGTGGCCAGTCCGTGGCCAGGTTATGCTAATGACCCAGGGGCTGGGTGCGCAGAGCCATCAGCGCCCCCGCAGAGCGCGAGAGGAGGTGTGGGGAAATGGACCGGTTTAGCGGCTGGGAGGGAGAAGCCTCGATTTATCATCTCTGATGATGTGAGCGGAAAAGTGTCGCTAGTGACAGATGGAATCTTTAGTGCTTTGCACGGAGATAGTAGGCCGCGAGGGGAAGAGGGGACCTCCGCTTACTTTGTCGTTCTCCACAAAGTCTACAAAGGCGGTGCGCTCAATCTCCACGGGCTGCCCCTGCCTGTCGTAGAGCGCCAGGACGAAGTGAAAGAAGTTGGATTTCCTCAAGTTGGAGGGAGGCTGCTTCTCAAAGTGGGCCCGGGACAGGGCGACTCCGCTGCGCAGGAAGAGACACGGGGGATATCGGACACCGGGAAGGAGAGAAAGACAGGACATTACTAACGCGCCGACGCAACACCGCAGAGGCTTAAGAGTCCATGTCCCGGGTCAAGAGTTCTGTACCTCTCAGATCTTTTTTCAGTAGGGATTAAGAAGAGAGGACTCCTTAAAGGAGTCACGGTGGCCACAGGGGTCCAGCCTCCAGGCATCTCAGCCCTGGGCAGCTCACTGTCTGGCTTTTAGTGGTGACCACAGGATCCCAGCTGCGAACTGAGGCCTGGAGCAGTCCCCTGAGGTGGCCGCCCTACTCTACCCTATCAGGTTGCTGGCGACTTGGTCGGGAATCGAAGCTGGGCCCCGGGGTTTGGAGAATAAGCACCTCCGTTACTTTTAAAGACGTGACCGGTTTTCCTTCATCTTCACTGGAGTTACCTGTCCGGGAGCTACTGCCCACAACATCCTCATGTTATTTCGGAAAGGCGGTGGGCGAGAACCCCCTGAGGGCGGGCGGAAAGCCCTGAGCCCAAGCCTACGTCCTACAGGGAAAGAGGCCTCGCCTCCTGCTTCCCTCGTTCTTCCGAAAAGCTGCGACCGGGACAGCGGCAGGGCAGAATCCCAGCGACCAGTATTAGGGATCGCGGGCCACAGCGAAGGCGTTATACTGGGGACCCCGAACCCAGAATTGCTGAGCTTGGAAAAGCCAAAATGTTATTAAAAGGAAAAGAACGTCCTCGCCTGGGGCCGAAGGGATCCCTGCTCCAATCGCATCTCCGGGCGGCGCCAGCCAAACCTGCTGACCACGAAAGCCATGTTGGAGGACCCGTGAGGCGCCCTCGAGCGTATGGTGCGCGTGCACACACCTCCCTCCCGACCCGGGGCGGCCGCGGACAAGCCCGCCGCCAGATCACCTTTAACTGGAAAGTCGGGGCCCAGGTGAGAGCGCAGATGGCCAGAGCTGTCCTTCGGCGCTGCAGTCTCTGGGCCTCGCGCCCTAGGGCGCGAGCACTTTTCACTCTTGAAAGGTGAATTTTTGCTAGAATTACCCCATTCGAGCTGCCTGTTTCAACTTCAATAGGTATCTAATCCGGAAAAAGGAGGAAAGTAGGGGCGGTGTCTTTAAGGAGCTCGGCTAAGGATATGGGCCGCGGAGCCGGCTCTGCGGAACTGCCTGATGTCCCTCGGCCCGCAGCCCAGCGAGCCCCCAAACGGCTGCGGAAAGCCGTGGCCGCGGTGTGCATGCAGTCTGCCGGAGGGATCCGGGCGTGTCCGGGTTCCGGCGGGAGGTAGGGAGCCGCCGCCCTCCCTGGTCTCCCGAGCGGTGCGACTTCTGCTTCCTCTCCTCCAAGGGTGGCGGCTGGTTCGCTCTACCCGGGACGTGGCCTTCTAGGAAAGGAGGAATTTTTCGGCGTGAGGGGGATGATCAAGAGAGCAGATAGGAAGACGGGAGCCGTGGAAAGAAGTTCGTGGGCTCTTTAGGGGTAAGGGGCCTTTCTCTCGTAGACAAGGTCGTGGAGACCACAATCCCAGCTCACCGGTGGTGATGAGGGAGGGGGACCAGAACGTCTTCGCGCGGTGGTACCCTGGACAAGGCGTTTACCATCTCAGCACGCGGACGCTTAGAAACAGTCAATTTCAGAGACCAGCAAAACTAGAGGCTGGTGATCCCTGTATTTGCGGCCGTCTTCTCTCCTCGCCTTTCTTCTTCTGCGGCTCCTTCTACTGTTACTCTTTCGTCTATTCTCTTTAATCTCTTCTCTCCCCTCACCCCGCCTCCGTGCGTCTGGCCCACTGTTTTATCTCTGCGCGCGGACCCTCCAGCCTGCCCCCTCCCAGAGCTCCCGGCCGCTTTGCCTTTCTAGGCAGCTGCTCCGGCCTCTCCGGCTCCTATCGCCGCCGCCGCCGCCATCTGCCCGCCGGGCTCCCGGCCTCCAGGAATCGACCCGCAAGATGCGGCAGGAGAGGCGCTCGCAAGCGGCGCGGCCGAACCCGGGAGTCGCCCGGAAGACGGTTCTCCTCTGCCGGCGGCTGCTGCCAGCTCCCGTCCTCATGCTCCGCTCTGGACCGGGCCCACCTCGCAGGACTAGGGGCTAAGCTGCGAGGCGTTGGATGCTACTTTATTTTTCCTCCCAAAGAATGGTCTGTGGGGAAGGAGTAGGGGAGAAACACAACGACCCAAGCAGTTCAGAAACTCGAGTGTTGGCTGCGGGGTAAGTGTTCCCCTGACTACAGCGACCTTCCAGCCCGAGGGCGAGCCCCAGCGCACAGGGCCAGGGAGACAGATGGGGGGGGGGGGAGAAAGCGATAGAGCGAGCGAGCCGGGGGTGGGGGCACAGAGAGACAGTGAGAGCGAGAGAGAAAGGGAGAGCGAGAGAGGGAGAGAGAGGGAGAGGGGGAGAAAGAGAAAGAGAGAGAGAGAGAGAGAGAGAGAGAGAGAGAGAGAACGAGCTAGAGACTTTGAGAGCATAATAATTGTGCGGCCGTCTGTTTACCTCTGCGCCGCGACATTGGCGTCCACCACGCCGACATTCCGGACCCAGGACCTGACCGAATCCATCTCGGCGCCCAGCGATTTCTCTTTCAGAGCTGGTCCTCTTCCTAAAGTATCTTGAATCCCAAACATTTAAAAAGTCTGATCTACTGTCTCTTTAAAAATAAGAGTTACAACACTGTCCTTACTGTTCTCAACGCTGTCACCAAACTGTTTCCTCCAAAGCAATCCAAAAAAGGGGGAGGGGGTAGGAATCAAGTGCTGAAGTTTGAGTTTCTCTTGGGGAGGGAAAAAATAACCCGTCCTTTGCTTCAGGCGTGAGGTGCGGACTGATGTAGTTAAAGTTTGGATTTTATCCTCCGCAAGTTCAGATCTGCCGCCTCAGGCCCTCTGTCCTAAGTCGCTCGCATCCTTCCAGCGGCAGCGCTGCCTCCAGAAAGTGATCACAATTTTGAAGCATCACCTGTTCTGGGAGAAACGGGAGGAGATTGATGGCTGCCTAATCTCTCCCGTTCCTCCTGGTCCCCCCTCCCGTCTGCTCCTCCCCACTGCTCCAATTTAGAAAAAAAAAAAAAATCCCCAACAGGATCAGTTGTAAAAGGAAGGGGAAGACCCGGAGCCGAGAGGAGGCGGTGGCTGCGAGCACAGCGGAGCGGGGCTGCAGCCGCTCGCCGGCCCCATGAATGGGTTACTACGGTCGGGGCCTCGGGAGGCGGAGCCGCGGCCCGATAAGGAGCCTCATTTGCATGGACGCTCGGGATTGGTCGGCGCTGGGCAGGCCGGGCCGACGTCCTCAAGCGGCGCGCGCCAGGCTTGGCGTTGCCGGGAGTCCGGGAGGTGAAAGGGGACAGAAAGCCGTGGACGCTGCGTCCTTGGTGTGCGTGCGTAGGATGGGGCCCCAATACCCAGCACTGAAGCAGGGTACACTGGCCCTGCGGCCTTGGACGCAACCGCTCAGTCTAGATGTGGGAGCGGAAAGCGTGCGTGGATCCTGCCTCTGGATGCAGACTTCTGTTGCCTGCCTGAAATCATATTCATTCCCAGCGCTTAGATCTGTGTGCGTGTTTGTAAAGAAGCGGAGATTGTGACCACATGTCCTTACGTTTTGTGCAAATGTTCCCCAGAATAACTCAGTTCCCTGAACCGCCCTCCCAAGTCTCCTGGAGTTACATGGTGACACTTAGATATTGTGTGCGGTTTACAAGTTGTCGAGACAGGATGTATGAAAGAGGGGCAGGGGGCGGGGAGGTAGGCTGGGGACGAACAAGGCTCAAGTGCTATTCAAATAAATAGTATCGGGGAAACGGTCAAGGAGCTAAGGAAAATAACCCCGGGCGGATGCAAGCGAGAGCCGCACTCGTGCGGATGAGAGGTTGCTGACAGATCGTGGCAGGCTAAGTGCGAGAGCTGCCTGGCGTAGTCCGGGGAGCCCCCTTCACCCTCCCCACCCAGTTCCCGAAGACCGGGGGAGCCAGCAAAGGAGCGGCAGAGAGGCAGCGGGGAGTCGCGAAAACTTTGCCCAGGGCGCGCGGTCGCCGCGGCGCTGGCCGCAGGCTGGCCGCAGCTCCGCCAAACAGCTGAAACCCTAGACGGCTTTTTAACTACTCCGGGCAGCACCGCGGTGCCTATTAAAAATCCTCCTGGCTGGGTGTTATTTTCTTGCTTCTCCTTTTGTATTCTGATCTGTGCATAGATCTGCTGCTGAAATCTAGAACACCAGCGCGAAAACAGATTTGAAGACAATGAATGCAAATCTGTGCTCAAAGACCATCTGCCATGGAAGAGACAAATCAGCTGTTCCGCTGTTCGAGCGACTGCGCCAGAGCTTCCCGGCCTCATTACGGAGAGGGCCCTGGCGAAAGCCTGGATAACATTCAGGAGACTTTCCCCCATTCAGGACTCTAGTTTGAGCGTGAATTAACTCTCGACCAGATCCCTTAGGTGTAGGTGAGCGCTCACAAATGAACTGTGAGAGTTTGCCGCTAGAAGACACAGCGCCTGGCAACTCGTTTGCCTGGGCGTACAGGAAGCTCGCACTTTCAGAAAATGCGGCTGTCCCGAGAAAGGGACGGCTCTCTGCCTCCGATTTGCCCCAGGGGCAAACCGCGACCCCAGACGGTGGAGACGAATAGCGCTCAGAAAGCGCAGGTCTATAGCGCGGAGATTCGCTTCAAAATATGGGGAGAGAAGGAATGTGTGGACCCTCTCTGCACAAACCCAGGGTTCAGGGCTTGGAGTAGTTGATTGGGGGGGGTGGGGAGCGAGAACATGAAACCCCTGCCTCAGGGTAGTGCTGATTGTGGCACCCTCACCCCAGGTCTCTGGCTTGGTCCCCTTTATTGGACAAGAGGGGCAGCGGAACAATGAAGAGTGATTGGGCATTGGACTATGAACCGTGACTGTTGTAAAAACCGAGTGACATAGTTGTCCAAAGAAAAAAGGAGGGCTGTAGTGCTCTTTGTAGAGATGAAACTAACTACCCTGTTTCACCTGGGCAATTATCTGTTCTATGCCCATTTTGTGGTTATTTTCGGCCCCTGCAAAAACTAAGCGCTTTAGCCTTCTACCCTGACTCGCCCTCTTTATAGATCTCTCAGAACCTCAAGTAATCACCCACCCCATCCTTGTCTGTGGACTGTGCCCAGTGGAGGCAATGCCTCGGGTTCCCTGGCGGAGAGTGTGGAGCAGCCCATGAGTCACTCAGGATGTGTTGATGAACCCCGTGACTTATTTTTTGCACCGTGAAGCTGCCCCAGAGAGGAACTGAGCTCAGCCCAAGGGGCCGCAGGGCAGCAGTGGATCCGGGTCTGGCCGGGACCGTCTGTCCCTCAGGCCCGGTTGGCTGGGGTTAAAGGGCAGAGCTGGGGTCGAGGACGCTGGTTCTCCTCGCCCGCAACAGCTGCCACCCAAATTACGACCCTCAGGAGGCGAATGAATTGGTCCTTTCTCTCGGCTTACTGATGTCCGCCCCAAACCAGACGGCCACGCACTGAGGGCGCCCCCACCGCACCTCCCAGAGACAAGTTAAAGGCCGAGGTGCCCCGCCAGCAGGTAGTTTGGGGAAGCCTTGGCCTCGGATTTCGATCTGGGGTAGGGGACAGCAGCACCGCTCCTCGCCGGCTGCTCGAGGAGCGCTAGGAGCTCGGCTACACAGAGCGCTCGGAGCAAACAGCTACTGCACTGCTGGGGGCCCCGCGGGCTTCGAGCCGCGGGCACCCAAGTTCCCCCTTGACTGGGACGACTTTACGGGCTAGCGCGGGTAGGAGGGCGGAGGGGACGAGGGGAAGAGGGAGCAGCGTTGGGCCCAGCAAGGCGGCGCATCAGCCTCGGGGAGCAGGGAGCGTTTCTGCCAACCGAGTTGGGTTTAATTAGGTTTGTGTAGGATTTAAGGAGGAGTAGGCGCGGAGTCGGCCACCCGCGCAGAAGGAGTGTTGGTTAGTGACGGAGTGAGCCGCGGCGGCTGCTCCTGGAGGGTCTCTCCCATCTCTATCGCCTCTGGCTACTCCCTCCCCTCCACACCCCGCCCCGAACAAACCTTCTTTTTGAACCTGCCCTGAGCTGCGCGGGAGCCCGACAGGCGCAGCTGTGGCCCGGGGTATCCTGGCCCCACGGGGGTGCGGAACCCGCGTGCGCCTCCCGGGCTTCGGACTTCGAGCTTCGTTCCGCCGCCGCTAGCCGGAGTTGAGAAAATTCCAAGATGAACATTATTAAAATTCTTTACGACAGTCTATTTACACAAAATCCAGTTGGGGGGTGGCATTCCGTCTTTCGCCCTGTCCCCTCCTTTGTTCGCTCTTCCCAGTTAACCCCCGCTCTCCCCCTACCTCCGCCTATGTTTCACATCTGCACCTCAGTGTTCAGTTTCCTCCGGACTGGTTTTAAGGGCCCTTTCCCTAATCTCGTTCAGTCCAGTCTCCTGGGCGCCTCGTCTCTGCTCTGGGTCAGAGGTTCGGAAATTTTTCTTGAAAAATTTCTCTCCCGGCCTCGTTCTCCTCCAGCAGGGCCCTGGGGTGAAATCAGGTGTGAGAACACCCCCACCCCATACAACCTGACCTTTACCCCCACCCTCAGACACACACATTGCAGCGCCTGGATCTACGTAACCCAAAGAATAGAGCCTGGCTGGTACCCAGGTATTTCGATCCCCAGGGACAGTCTGTCTGCGTTTTGTAAACGAAATAAGTGATCGTCCCCGTAAGCCTCTCTTCGGATGTGAATTTTCCAATTTGTTTGTTTTAACTGGAACCTTTGCTTTTTATTCATCCAAGTAGAAATAAATGGATTTGCTCCCCAACTCACAATCCTGAGGACAATTTAGTCCGCAACTCGTGGTGAAATAATTTTTTAAATATCCAACTCCACTAACACCCCACTCCAAGTTTCAATTTTTGCATTTTTCTTACAGAAACTGCACTTGTATGCTCCATAACTGACAATTCCCTAAACAGGGAGGGGGAAAGAAACTATTCACAAATTCACGACAAACATATCAAGAGTACTCCATCATCCATACTGAACAGTTTGTCCCCTTTTAGGACAGTTTGGTAAGATGTTAGGTTCTCTTCTTCATTTTTCTTTTTCTTTTTCACGCAGTGGAAAGGAATCGAGCGGGAAGGGCTGCGGAACACCGAGGCATGGAGGAACGTTTCACAAAGACATGGCGTTGCACCCAGGCCAGTTGAGTCACTGCAATGACTCAAATTACCCAAAATGAACTGAAGGAGCCAGAGTTGGCTCTGCCCTAATCCTTGGCAACTCCAAAAAGTGTCTTCTTCCTCTCTCCTTTTTCTTTTCTACCTGCTCCCTCTCCATAAGTATCCTCCTGAAAAACGCCCTTCCTTCCCATTCCCTTATTCTGGGTGCAGAGTGAGCGAGGGAGCCAGAGCCGAGTAAGAGACGTGGAGAGGTCACCAGAACAAATTTTCGAAGGAACGGGCTCATCTTGGGGTTTGGAGCCGGGACATCAGAGCTGGGCCCGCGGGCACCCGGGTCATAGCGCCCCGGAGGTGTGTGCTTTGGAGGGCAAGTGATCAGTAGAGAGGGAAGTGCCTGGTGCAGCCTCCACACGAACAGGCGGGAGGGGACGCTGACTTCCTGAGTGGGCGGGTGGCGTGCGCGTGAAGCCGGAGTTGGGCTGTGCTGGGGTTAACGGGCCGGTTGCAGGCACTTCCAGGTACCTGTGCACGAAGACCGTGGCATCTTCGTCCACTACTTAAGGCGCAGCTATTTAGAGGCAAATTAACCCGCGTTAAGAGACCTGATCCGGTAGGTCTCCGCGCAAGATAAGGGACAAACGAACAGAGGCAGGACGTTCGCCTAACACTCCTGGCTGCCAGGCACTGCCACGCACTTGCTCACCCTGAACTCGACAGCAGCACTTTAAGTGGGATTTATCTGCCCCCATTTTACAGCTGTACCAAGTGAAGATGGGAGATGACAAGTGGCATCTCAGCCGATAAATAGGGAACCGAGACCCACGCCAGCGTTCCGCTCGCAACCCTTGACAGCGGCGTGCGACGTAAGGCCTTTAACCAGAAAAAGTTCAGTGTGACTTTTGCCCTCCTATTCATTTTTGGTTTCTCAGCTCAGTTGAGGAGAACGATAACTGAGTATCTCCTCTGAAATGCCCCCCTCTTTTCCCGGTGATGCCCGCCCCCGCCAGCCGGCAGGGGAAAGCCCTTGGGACCTCCCAGCTCGCGGCGGAGGTGTGAGCGATGTGTTGATTATTCATATTTTTGCCGAGCGTACACTCCGGCGCGGCCGGCGCTGCCACATTTCACATGTATACTCACGTACACACATGTACACGCGCTCACCCCGGCCAGCGCTCACACGGCGCTCTATGCGTGTGAGGATTGCGCTGCCCACCCCCAGAGGTGGATAAGGAAGGGGTGAAAAAAGGCTCCTACTCACCGCTCCACAGGTCGCCTCTTTCTCCAAGCCCCTAGAATCACTCCCTTGGCTTCCAGATCCAACTTTCTTCATAATACACTCGTCTTCCCAACTCCCCTCTCCTTGGGTGCGCGCGCGCGCCTGTGGGGGGAGAAGGGAGGAGGGGGAAAGCTACAAATATGGCACCAACTAGATTATCATTCCATTTCGCACTAGGCGATCTCTTCCTCCAATATAACACACACGACCCTACCGTCGCCTCCACGCACCACACATCCAAGGGGTGGCAAGAGAGAAAACTGGGAATTCGCACTTGAGTAACATGTATGTTTTCCCGTTGTCTTTAACGGAGGAAACAGGACTTCTAACTGTGGGATCCCTTCAAACACTGCCCGAGGCCTAGAAATTCCATTACTGGCTCATGGGAACCCCCCGCCCCCGCACCTTCAAGGAGCGGGGCGCGCCTTTCAGAGCTGGCGGGTGTGAGTCGCACAGGTCGTGGCGCCTGGGGAAACCTCAGAACCAGCTAGGAAAAGAGCTAGCTCGCGAGGCTGGACAGCTCCGTTCCACCCTCCAAGGGGCGACATAACTCCCACTTATTCTGGTTCCCCGAAGGAGAGCAGACGAGGGCACCGGACTTGGGGGTCACCTGTGTGAGACAGTCCCAGGAGCTGGAAGCTCCATAAGCAGTGTTTTGAGCAATGCTGGCCGCGCCACATAGGGGGCACTGGACCAAAGGCGGCGAAACTCACAACTCCCGCGCTTTCTGCTCCCACCCAGCGCAGGTTCCCGCGCTCCATTTGTTCCTGCACCGTGGGGCAGCGTCGCCAAGAGAAACTCTTCCATCTTTGGGGTCCGCAGGCCCAGGTCAGAGCCTCGCATTTACTGGGACATTTGCTCTGACTCCTCTGAGCCTCAGTTTCCTAACAGGAAAAATAGAGGTGTCATTCCTCTGAACCTCAGTCTCCTTACGGGTAAAATGGGGATATTTATTCCCCCAGAGCTGCACTTACCTTCCGGGTAAGAAAATAGCTTAGGTGAAAGTATCCGGCGCGTAGTAGGTGTTCAATAAACGCTTCTTTCCCTTCACCATCTGCATCTGTAAAACGAGCATGATATTTGCTTGTTGCACCTCACTAGGTCCTGTGAGTCTCCAATGGGAATGGCGTCCTGCCACCTCCACCCCACCTCTCCTGTGAGTTCCTGGAGGCGGGAATTCTTATTAACTTGTCTTTACGGCCCCTTGGGCTTGGCACGGGGCTGGTTGGGGCAGTGGGCGCTCAGTGATTTTTTTTTTTTTTAACATGGAAATATGTTTAGGAAAGTGCTTTGGAGCCTGTTTGGTGACCACAGGTCTCAGAGGGCAACGAGTGGGGGCCTTTCCCGGGGAGCGATTGAGACTTTCTAGGAGTCTGCCTTTGGGGCTCAGCGAGAAATTTTGAGAGAGTCCAAAATTTTGTATTGGACTCTCTTTTCCCGACCCGAAAAGAGAGTGCAAGTAGCTGTGGGACAGAGCAGGCGGGCAGGCAGACTGAGAGCGCGGAAATCACCAGGGAATTGAAGAAAATCTCAAGGAGTTCTGGAAACGTTAGTGACAAACACCAGGTGATTGGTGGTTCACAGAGCCGGAGCCCCTCCCTGCCCTGCGCCCTCCGCTGGAGACGCGGGTCTCCTTGCTCTACCGGTATCGGTCTCCGCAGAGCTGAACTGCGCGAGCAACGCTTTCCAGGACTCGCGTTAAACGAAGCTGAAGGACAGCGAAGCAAAGAAGAAAAAGAACAGGTGGAGCGAGTCAGGAGGTCGCAGGAATGAGGGGGTGGAGGACTGGAGCAAGTGAGAGCGTCCAAAATTTTGTATTCCATAGGACCAAAGCATGCCTCCTAGAAGCCCCTTTTTAATTGCACATTTTGTGCAAAGGCAACGCACGTTTACTGCTGAAATAAATATAAAAACAAACAAAATCAGCAACAAAAGAAATCCATATCTAGCCCTAATCTCATTAACATAAAAAAAAGAACATTGTTTATATTTAGGTAGGTTTTCTCCCAACTTTTCTTTTATGAACATTTCCATATACTGGTTTGTAACCTTTAGGCTAACAATATGGCATATTAAATATTTTCCTTCAGTAACATTTAATATTGTCATAGTATTTCATTACCCAGAAAAGATATACTACTATTACTTGTTTAACTAGTCCGATAGTGTTGAACATGTGAGTTGCTTCTAATTTTTCACCATTATAAATAACACTGTGATGAACATCTTTGTAGCTGTAGCTTTCCACATGCTGTGATTCTTTCCTCGAGAGAAAGTCCTGAAAGTAAATTTGCAAAATCAAAGCTATACATGTTTTTAAGCCTTTGATATAGATCCACAAATTGTCCTCTTGAAAGACTAAATTTACAATCTCTTTTATCCCACCGCAACCTTTCTTAATCCTTGAATTATCTTCTTATTTTAAATTTTTTCCAATTTGATAGATTAGAAATGTCTTTTGGTGTTTTCATTTGTATTTAATTTCTATTTCATAAATTTCTAGTAAGGGTAAATTGTTTTTCACTCATTTCTTGGCCACTGTACATCTTTGAGAAGTTGCAAGTTCTTATTTTATTAAAGATATTGTATCTTAATTTATCGCATGTGTTAAAAATATTTTCCCTAATATTTGCCTTTAATATTTTAGGGTAACATTTTTGGCAGCAGATGTAGATGTATTTCATTTAGAACATTTTTGTGTGCAGTAACAAAATAAGTGAGTAACAGCAGATGGCATAAGTAATAAACATATTTTATTACTTGATATAACAAAAAGTCTGGAGATAGATGGCCCCAGGTTAGGTGTATCACCCACTAATACCATAAACTACCCTGATTCTTTTGCCCTTCATCCCACCAGCTTTTGCCTGTTGTTTTCAGTCTCTTGTTTATTGTCTCATGGTGGTAAGATGGTTGATGCAGCAGCAGACATCACAGCACACATTCAAGCAAGAGGAAGAAAGATACCAGAAGACACTGCCCTTCCTATAGCAAAGTAAAAGCTTTCCAGAAACAACCTTCAGGTCTCCTTTGCTATAATTAAGTCACATAGGCTATTTATGGTCAGCCGGGTAACTGAGAAAGCAAATACCCACTTTTCTATCCTCTGTGTAACAGATCTCAGAGATGGAGATTGAGCATGGCAGTTGCATTAGGCAATCAATCAAGCCCACCACACACACACACACAAACACACAAAGGTGTCTTTAATTATGGTTAAATCCATTTATCTTTTCTTTTATAATATATGTGGTTAAACCCATCTATCTTTTATAATATCCATCTATTCTTTTATAATATTCTCCTTTTTTTGTCATTCTCAGGTAATCCTTCCCCATTCCAAAATAATTTAACTATTGACCTATATTTTCATTTAATTTCTTTCTCCATCAAAAAATTTTTCCTCAATAAAGAGATTTGTCTCTTGTGGGCTTGATTTCACTTTCAACTTTCAATAAGCACCAAAACTTTAGAAGACTAATTTAAATATAAATTTAGTTATAGATATATTTAAATATTTAATTCATTTATTCTTTTATTCAAAACATATTTGCTGTTTATATATCAACTATATGCCATCTGGAATTTATTTTGGTTTGTGTTATGAAGTGGAAAGCAAACTTCTGTCACCAAATTGTTAGTTATACCAATAGCATTTATTAAATAACAAATAATTTCCCCAAATGTAAAATGTCACTATATGTATATACATATGTGTATCTTAAATAAATAGTGAGATTTTAAAATTGTAATTGGAAATTTATGATATATTTAGAAACTAAGAAAACCACATGCTCCATAATTTGTTTATTTTCTTGTATGTACTACAGTAAAATTTGACAGTATTCTTCACAAAGGTCTAGCAAAAATTTTGTTTAAATTATTCCTAGGTAGTTTGTGAATATATTTTTTCTTTTATAGTTTCTAACTAATTACTATTTAAGTATAGGGAAATTGTTTATTTTTTATGTAACTGTCATCTTACTTACTCCTTATTATTGTATTTTTTAAATGATTCAGTTAGACTTTCCAAATAGACAATTATATCACCTACTAAATAATTTTGTCTCTTTCTATTCAATAAATATGCCTGATTTATTTTATTTGTTTTACTGCATTTGCTAGGACCTCTAATACAATAGCAAATAGTAGAAGTGTTGGAG
This sequence comes from Rousettus aegyptiacus, assembly GCF_014176215.1. Taxonomy (NCBI): domain Eukaryota; kingdom Metazoa; phylum Chordata; class Mammalia; order Chiroptera; family Pteropodidae; genus Rousettus; species Rousettus aegyptiacus. The sequence continues at coordinate 29,067,167 of NW_023416291.1, forward strand.
ATAAATTTTGTCTTATACCTGAATATTACAGATATTTTTGTAATATGACATAAATTGACTATTGTCAGAAATTATAAAATAAATATTTATCTTCAGTTACATATAATTTTGATCACAGATATATATTGAATTGTATCAAATACATTTTTAGTACTTATTAGGGTGGGTATAGAACTTTGCTCCTCTTTCTATTATTGTGAGTAATTATATTAATATATTTACAAATGTTGGCCTATCCTTACATTTCTATAATAAACCCAAGAGGGTCAATCGTTTGTTATTTATTACAAATTTATTGAACACTTACCTTGCTGGAGACACAGGTGAACAATGTGAAGTTCATGCCTTTATGGAATTTATATTCCAATGGGGAAGATGGAAATTGAACTACAGTTTTCTCATGAATTCTATCATTGCAGGTATGTGATGTATTTGATAACTTGACACCCATCATTTATTCCCACCCCTTATGGCTTCCTGTCTTGAAGAAAGGCTTCTTCGGTGTTCTGTGGGTCATTCCTAAGGCTCTGCCTAGCCTCTGCCTCTCCAACTCTTCCAACGGCTTTGCAAATTCCAAATTTCCTTTATTAAATCCCTTTAGGCTTATGATGTTTGGAATAGTTTATATTTCTTGAGCCAAACTAGCACATCAAATTTTGGCATCAGGGTTATAGGAGCTCTGTAAAATTAATCTCTATCCTTTCTTATATTTAAGATTAATTTAAATAGATAGAATCTTTCTTTTTTTAATTAACAGGAGTTGCCTATATGGCATGGAATCTTTGATAATTTTTCTAGTTTATTTAATGGCTATTGATATATTCAAATTTTCTATCTTTTGGGGAGTACATTTGAGCAATTTTTATTCTTATAGAAAATTATCTATATCATTTGTATTTTAAAATATATAATCATAGAGCTGTATCTCATTTTTTGCTTTAATTTTATTTTCTATATCTGAAATAATTTTTCTCATTTCCATTGTTGCATATTTAAATTTTATGTTCTGTTTTGTTTTTATTCTTCAGAACTCGTCCAGCTTACACTCCCAGCAATGATGCACCAACAACTTGGCATTATCAGACTTTCTAATTTTGGCCAATCTGATATATCTGAAGTTATCTTATTTGTTTGTTTGTTGGTGGAGTTGAACGTCTCTTCAAATATTTTTAGCTATTGGGTCCCCCTTCAGTTAAGCACTTCTTCATAGCATTGCTCATTTTCCCAATGGATTTTCAGCCTTGGAGATTGTTGTTGCTAATACTACTTGCTGCTGCTGCTGTTACTGTTGCTGTTACTGTTGATTTGCAGGAAAACCTTGTTTGTTGAGAGGTTAATCTATTGTCAGTATTAGATGTTACAAATGTTATCTCTTCATCTTTCATTTGTCCATAAATTTGTCATTATTATCCTTTTCTGATTAGAAATACTTCATTTTTATACAGTCAATTCCACCCATTTTTGTGTTTGGGGTATTATTTAAAAATTCTTTCTGTACTTCAAGACCACAAAGAAATACCCTTATATTTATTATAGTTTTATCTTTGACATTTATGTACTTATTCTCTCTTGAGTTTAACTGCTATCATGGTATGAGATAGTGGTCCAGATTTTGTTTTCTCCCTTGAGTGAACTGCTTTTATGATGGTTACATTGTTACATGGTATGAAAAAAATTGTCCCAAGTTTGGTTAGGGACAGAACTTTCTGTATGTATGTGATGTAATTTATAATTCCTTCTGAGAAATGATGGGAAATCTTGAGCAATTTTTTGATAGACTTTACTGAGATTAAGAGCACCTTCTGAGAAGTTGTGGGTCTTGAGAGGAATCTGCTCATCTTAATTGGTACCCATTTATTATACCTTCTTTGTTCTACAAATTTCTTTTCCAAGAGAAAAGTCTCTGAAATGACTAGCTCAGAACACTATTCTTTTACGGCAAGTTTAAAATAAAACTTTGACATGAGTTTGTAATCTTTTTTTTTTTTTTTCAAAAAATTTGCTTTAACAAGTTTATACAGTCTTTAGCTCTTTATTCAAATTCACTTCTCAGTTGATCAGAGAACCTTTTTGAGTAATTTTTGGGGAAATTATATGTGGATATTATCAATTTTTACAATAATATCACTGTCTCCATTACAGCTCCATTTGGTAATAATTCCAAAAATGTATGTAGAATCATTTCACAGAATGCTGACATTTAGTGTTAGTTTCTAGTGAATTCTCTACTCTCATTGTGATGACAAGTACTTAAAAGTTGTTTTAAAGTGTTATTTTTAAGTGATTCTAGTTCATCAGATTGATATATTCTCTCTCTCTCTCTCTCTCTCTCTCTCTCTCTCCCTCTCAACATTCTCTTTAAATGTGTAAAGACTTTTCTTTTCCTACAGAGGGGAGTCAATTTGAGTATCCTGGGCAAGCTACTTATCATTTCTGTGCTTCTGTTTCTTCATTTATAAAATGTAATCATGGTATATTTTAGCTATTTTTATTATGTTTTCAGGTAATGGGAGTTGACATTAAGTCTTATATGGATTTAATTCCACTCCTTCAGGGCTGAGTGAAAAAAAGAAGAGAAACACTTAGAATTATTGTACATTTTACTTTTCTAGACTTAAACTCCAGTGGTCTATGGCAGCTCTACTAAACAGCTTCATCCTCATAGTCAAGGGTTATATTTTCATGTTTCTTATGACAACCCAATGTTAACTAGGACAGTGACCTTTTATCTAGGGCCTCTTCTGCCCTCATTAGGGCCAACCTCTGCAGTGCCCACCCTGTGTTTTAGAGACATCCTCAAACAGATGATTATTATGAGCACAGGAGCAGTCCCCTCACCCTAAGACTCTCATTGTACCCACTGCATAGCTCTGGGTCGCATTTAGAGCTGAGAGCTCCTCCACTTCATCTCCAGTCCCCTCTGCTTTGAGTTAGGGCTGGTAGGGTGACTGCCACTGGTTGCTAGGTAGTTTTGCATCTGAAGAAAATGCATGAAATGAATGTGAAGGAAATACCTGTCTAGGCAGACTGCTCTCTCAATCCAGTCTCACCTATAATATATCTTGGAGAAATTCCTTGAAGTTTATTGTATGAGAATGGCACCTTTCTCTAGTTCCCAGCAATAATATATCTTTTTATTAGAATATTCTTTTGGCAATTTCAATCGGAATTTGGAACATGGGCTCAGAGGACTGGAATCTCTTACTCAGTTCTGTATCCCTAACACCCAGTAAAATATAATAAGTGTAAAGAATGTGTGTGATGAGATGAGATGAATTTGATGAATTATGATCACATAATTTATAGTCTAAATCAAGGCCCTTTGGGAATTAAAAAGGGTACTGACCAGATGGGTCACCAGATTAGCAGGAGTAAAATAGGACTGTCCCCAGCAAACTGGGAATATGATCACCCTATGCATAAGGGAAATGAGGAAGAAAGAGAAAAAATAGTAGTGTGAAAGAATGAGACAAGAAAATGATGGGCTTGGATTCCCTGGAGAACCAATTCTGAGATGGAGACTAGGATGCAGGAAGTTGATTGAGGAATGCTCTTGTCAACAGTAAATGAGGGAGTGTGAGATAAGATTGGGCAGAGGGAGAAGTTAATTCTGACGGGCCACAAGGAACTCTAAAACTTGAATGGCCCTTCAGAGATATCCTGAATCAAGGCAAGGAGCCTGTGCCTTTGTACTCCAGCATCAAGTGGTCATGGGATCTGTAGTGACAATGGGAAGGTGGTATAATGTTGGGTGAGGCGGCTTCCTTCCATGGAGGTCAATTTCCTCAGAGAGATGCAGCTGTGACCTTCACCAACACGCCCAGGAGCTAGGGCATGCCTAGGGCCTGAAGGAGGATCAGGTAGCTCACCAGAGTATTCACTTCTCTCTACCCCTTGTGCTGCTCAATCACTTCCTTCATAGAGTAATTTTGTCCTCACCTGGGAAAGGTCCTAGAGGATTCAATGAGACAAACTACAGCCCCTGCAGCTACAGCTGGACTCAAGGTCACAGCTAACATTCATCCTCTGCCTCCACATCCAGATCCCCCCTCACTCTCAAATAGCACTTCTGCTGATCAGGGTGACTTAGAATGTCATCCATGAGAAATGTGAGGCTGTGGCTGTTGGCTGTTGGATTTTTCCCTTTGCCGTCAGAAGTGGGTATGAGAGCACCAAGAGATTCCCCACTGAGTCACTTGGAAGCCAAACACATCCTTCCCTGCTCCCTTTTCCCAATGTAACAGCAACCTCACCACCCTTCTCCCAATGATCAAGGTCAGTTGCCCCACCCAGGATGTTGACTGATCCCTTTCTTCAGCTGCTCATCTCTTAGCACAAGGAGCCCCAAGTGGCCAAGCAGTACCCATAGCTTAATGTTTTAAATTCTTGCCATCCTGTGGTGGAAGTATTACCCTCTCTGGAAACCAGAACCTCTAGGCCCGCCTGGAGTTTTAAGGAAAAGAAACCTAAATTTCCTAAGTGGGTCACTGGGAATGCAGAAAACGAGGCCACCCCTACTCCTGCACCATGTTTCTCAGCCTTATGTCTTCTTTCTATTGGGACTTCGATGCCATTTAATGACATTGATTAAGGGAGTATACTGAGTCCTGGAGGATGGCACCCCATCCTCACAAGATATCATCTCGAAGCTGGTGCCTCAATCATGCTGTCAGGTGAACAATTTCTGGGTGGTGGGAAATGCGAAAGGGCTAATGGGTCCCTGCTCAGGCGCCACTGCCACATCTTCTTTGTCGGAAAGTGGGTCCTCTGGATTCACTTCTCCAGGATCCCATGTTGATGGATCAGGACTCTAAACAATCAGAGTTGTTCTAGCTTCAGCACTACAGGCAAGAAAAGCAAATTCACACTCCAGTTAGGTGTTTGTTCTAGTCAAGACAAATCACCCAAGTGGAAGGTTGGTCTACTGGAGGGCTGCTGCTGTCCGAGAGCTCGGCAGTGGCCTGTTGCTGGCAGGTCGGACCGCTGGCAGCAGCGGTGGTCAGGCTTTGTGAATGAGCCTTCACGCTGTTGGGCCCATGTGTCTTTGCCACCATGTATGTCTGTGTTGTTCATGGGTTCCTTGTGTCAGCACTGTGGTAGTCGGGTACAGAGGCTGGCTGATGACAACAGTCATGTTTGGTTGTTAAGTGACTCATTGCTGGTAGATGCTCTCTGGCATGTGTCAACACGAGACACAGAGATATTCATACTTCATACCCACTCCAAGGGGTCCAACTACCTGCCTCTTTCCCAGTCTTTTTTATCCCCAGTTTTCTCCTTCAAGGCCCTGACAACCCAGCCATTTGCTACTGCTTGCTAGTTCATATATATTCTCATTTTAGAGCCTCATTTTCTCCTACACAAAATGAATGACCTGTTACAATTCACAAAGCATTTCCCACTGAGAAGATTCTCCCTGCCACGGGTTTTCAAGGCCACCCCTAAGGCAATAAGGAAGCCGTAGCACATTTTTGACATACACCACATACCATGCCAACCCACCTATGAAACACTTGGCCTTTTTCCTCCTCCATCAGCCAGTCACAAGGAACCACCCAGCCCCACGCAGCCAGAGGCGCCTGCTGGAGGAGGAGCTGCTACAGAAGCAGACTGGAGATTTGGAGGTTGAGAGGTTCGGCCATGGACACACGCAGCTTTCCGATGCTCTCTGGCTTTGCACACGCCCCGCCCCAGATACACCACTTCCATCTCACAATACATTGCTGCTGGGTCCTCCAGACCTTAGGACTTGGTGTGTCTGACAGAACCCAGCTCATAACAGGCAGTTCTGGCTGCCTGAGCACTTGATGTCTCATGATCAGTTGCTCTATCTCTACTAGAATCCAGAAGCCTTCCAGGAATTATTTTTCAAACATATAGTTCTCTTTTAGCAATGACCTGGCCTGGCTCTAGAACTCTAAGCATCTATATTGTGATTCTTCTGTTGGGACATTTCATAAACTTACCCTGGTATCTTTTGACACCACAGATACCTCTGATTCCATAGGGTCTATTGAATCATAAGACCCAAGTATTGCAACTGCTTGAACTTTAGGCTGGTCCCAAACTCTTTGCTGCGCTGGGTACCCCCAGAGTTGGCAGCCAACGGGAAGCAGTATTCCTAGGTAAGGAATATATTACTTTCAGAACATGAGGCCCGTTGTGCATTGCACTGCTTTCTTAGTGATGAGAGGTGCAAGATGTAATAATTCATCCTTCATTTTGAAAAGGATGTCCTAGCATGCTCTAGGTCACTCACTGAACCCTTAAAAACTTTACTGTGTGACAGGCCCTTGAATCCCCATTGGTTTATCTCACATGTGCTAACACACATGTGCTTACCAAGGCCTTCAACACACTGGCCACCTCTTGTTCATTTGGTCTGATTAAAGTGATGTCAACACAGTGGACCAATGTGATGTTCAGAGGGATGTCCAGATTGACCTGGTCCCTTCAGCCTATGTTATGAAAGGGGATGAGAAGTAAATACAGTCATAGGGCAACATCATAGACATAGATACTTGCCTGGCCCTTATGAATGTGAATTGTTTCTGATCCTCCTTTTTAATGGGTAATGGAAAAGAAAACAGTTACTAGATTAATGGCCATATACGGTAGCTAACACCATCTTAAATTATTCTAGAAAAGACACTATAACCAGCGCATCAGCTCTAATTAGAACTACTACTTGTAGTAGTTTGCGGATGTCTGTCGTCATCCTGAAAGCTCTGTCTGGTTTCTGTAGGAGCTAGGTTGATGTTATTAAATGGAGATGTGATGGGGACAAACCATCCCATTATCCTTCAGGAATGGCATTAATCTCTCCTCTTGCTGCCAGGATGTGACGTTGTTTTTGCATTGTTTTTTTATTTTTTCTCTTATCTAGGGGAAAGGGGAAATTTCAGAGGCTGCTATTTGACCTTCCCCACTGCAACAGGTCTCACCCACCAGCTAAGAAACCAGTGAGGAAGTTCTTCAAACTACCAAATATGTCCCTTCTGATAATACATTCAGAGACAGGGGAATGACACTAGATGGACGATGGCCACGCTGGGCCCACTGTGAACCAGACCCAGGACTGAGTTCCACATACTCCCAGGCTTTCATATGCTCCCCTCTAACAGAGGGGCCATGATGGCACTGCGGGGGCCCAGGTATCAATGCCAACTTGGAACCTGAATCCAACAGTCCCTCAAATGTCTAAACTGTCACCTTTTTCCAGGAAACACTTACTCAGATAAATGGCTACAGATTTTTTTATAGAAGGACTTTGGCAGTGATTATAGACTTGCCGCAGTGTTGGGGTCCCTGCTGCTGAGGACTCTTGCCCTACTTCATTCAGTAGGTCCCAGGTCTGAAAACTGCTCAGGTCTGGAAACTGGGCAAGTTATCATGTCTTTTATCTGGATGGCTGCCCTCAGCCTCCGGACCGCCGCTCCTTGGTTTCTGTTCATTCTATAGATCTGCAGTGCTGCTGCTCCTCTGCCTGTCCCTCAAGATGCCTGTAGTGAGTTCTGGAAATTCAGACTGGTCAAGGACAAAGATATGGCCACAAGGGGGCAGTAGCACACAACGAGCTTGCTTTGGGCAACGCTTTGACAGAACTGTAGGCAAGGGGAAAGTCCTCACAGCAGAACTTCCCGAGATGAGGCACCATCATCCAGAGGGGAAGAAGGCATGAGAACGACTAGGGGAGAGGAGAACAGAGCAGACCGAGGTCTCTAGGAGACATCACTCAGCAGCCCAGCAGAGAGTCTCCAGGTCTCCAAAGAGCAGCAGTGGCTTAGGGTGTTTTAGAGCCCCAGTGTTTGTCTTGCCTAAGGCTAGCAGATGTTGGGTGCAGATGTTTTGTAGAGTATGCCAAGCAAGAGGGCTCTAAGTGGCTAAAAATCTATTTAGACTACATTTAAAACAATTGGGTACTTTGAACTTAAAATTTTTAGTTTGATTCTAGCGGGCCTTTGGTCTAATGGTCTCAGCTTGCTATGAAGAAGTAAACAACTTAATGGCAATGTACAGGCACCATCTTTGGCTCCTTTATATAACAGTGCCATGTTCTCTTCACTGCCACCCCCTGGCTGCCACTCTGATTTAACTGCTAATTATCATTGCTTTCATTTGGCCTCGGATGGCTAAGTGCCTCCACTTGGCCTCTATTATGTAGCCATCTTATCTCATTGCTATGGAAGCCCAGTCACTTAACAGCATCCCCTGCCATCTGCCCTGATCGACAGAGGACAGGCTCACTCAATTTCTCAGTGATGCCGGCACCCCTCTCATCAGCTCCCCTCTTCCTGCTTCTTTGGACAGAGGGCCCTTCAGGTTCTCCCAGGAAACACGATTGGCTGGTGAGCTTTCCGGCCTTACGCGGCATGCCCTTTTCACTGAAGCTTTCCATTTCTTCTTCCACTGTCTTATACAAGCTTCCCTAAGTCATCCTAAGTATATCAGCAATGTCTCCCAGGATCCCAGACTCCCAGGGCCCAGGGTCCTTGCCAACGTATTAAATACTGCAGCATGCCTCCATGTTCACAAACTCGCCTCTATGCCCTGCCCGCCTTGATCCAGCGACCTCAGGATTTGCCCTCACCTAAACTCTCCTGGGTACAGCTAGCACGTGGTGCCTACATCCTGAAGCTCCTTCGAGGCATAGCGCCCTTCCTCTCTCAGCAGGCCCAGCACGTCCATGGCTGGGCTCTCCTGGGACCTGACCTTGCTTACTGGCCCGAGGGGCTGGAGGTGAGGTTAAGTCCTAAGAAGGGTGTGCGCTAACGTGAAAGAGGGCGACCTGTGCATTGCCTTCAAGCAAATGGGAAGCCCAGCCTTTAACAAGAGGACTGACCACCACTCAAGGACTCGTATATTCAAGGGACAAGTAATTCAAGATGTTCAAGTGTAGATGTCACCATCCAGCCTCTCAGAATCTCATTCTTCCCAATCATGACCCTTGACATCTGGAGTTACTGTACTGTTATAAAAATTCAGTCCCAGGCTTATCCTCAGCTTTTTTTGCGTTTGGTTTATACGATATGAGTATCCTTTTATATACTGTCAGGGAGGCATCTGGATTCCACACACAGACGTTAGCTGGTGATTAAGCTCCCTCAGCCTTTCATTGCCTTCTCCAAGGCATCATTGGCTCTCAGCAGCAGCAATCCAATCATGCTGGTTGTTATTGAACTGAATGTCTGTGTCCCCTCTCTAAATACATATGTGGAAGCCTTAACCCAGCACCTCAGAATGTGGCCTTATTTGGAAATAGGATCTCTGCAAATATAATTAGCTAAGATAAGGTCGTCAGGGTGGGCCCTGATCCAATATGATTGGTGTCCTTATAAAAAGAGGAAAGAAATTTGGACACAGAGACAGGCACAGCGAACACCATGTGAAGACAAAGGCAGAGTTTGGGGTGATGTTTCTACAAGTCAAGGATGCCAGCAAACCATCAGAAGCTAGCAGAGAGCCATGGAACAGCTCATCTCGTAGGACTCAGAAGGAACCAGCCCTGCTGACAGCTTGATCTCAGACTTTCAGTCTCCAGAACTGTGAGACAATACATTTCTGTTGTTGAAGCCATTCCATCCATGGTACTTTGTTACCCAGTCCTAGAAAACTAATACAGCAAATTTTCATCAAGTACACAAACTCAGTTTAGAGAGTAAAGGGGTTGGCAGATTTGGTGTCCCCCTAGCAAGTGGCCCTGTCAAAACTGGAGAACAGAAGGAAACAGTACAACTTCCCCAATCTCATTGGTCTGGTCCAAATTGCAGAGCAAAATTCTCTTAACTGTGCCCAAAGTGTGTTAAGATGGACTGGCCCTGATGAATTCCTAATAGATCACTCTTGGACACTCAGTGTTCCTTTGAGCGCTGTATGAGAAATGAGACCCCCCTGGAAGGGATGCAAGGATTTACACTGAAAAAAGAGAGAGATGAAAGGTAGGAAGGAAGGAAGGAAGGGGGACAGATGGCAGGGAGGGAGGGCGGGAAAGAAAAAGACAGACCTTCACGCTTAACATTTCCAGTCCTTGCCCGGACATCTGCAGCTGCCTTGAAGAACCAGGTCCTCAGACAGCCCCACAGGGTGGAGTCTGCATTCATGCCACAGTCCTCTGCGCTCTCCACAGGAGTTCATTGAGTGGGTGACATTTGGGGGCAGTGGTTCTGTAAAGCTGAGAGCCAGTATGAGTTTCTCATCTGTAAGAACAAGAGAGGCAGTCTGCACCGCCTCAGCTACTTCTCCTCTCATCCTGTCCCAGTTTTTCCAGAGAAAGCGCATAGCTCTGTTCAAGTAGCAGAAAGTACCTCTTAGGTTTATTTGTTAAGAAACCATGAAGAACAGGTGATAGCACGAAGCATAGACAATGGAGAACTTAAGCTGTATTCATGCTGTTTGCTCAGAATACTTTCTTATCTATTACCCATATTCGACTTTAGAACATGCCTGTAAACTGTAGAAAGAAGGATTATTTCCATCTAGCAAATGGAAAGCTGGGTCGTAAAAAAGGTAAAAATATGTCAAAGCTGAGCAACTAGCAAAATTAGGCTTAAAAAGTCAGACTTTTTTTTTTAGATCAGTAATTCCATAGATCATCAATGAGTCAGAAACATTGTATTATGGAATAGTGCCTGCCAGCATTTATGTTAAATGCTTGTGCTTCCTTAGTAGATGTTCAATAGGAAGGTAAGAAGACAACTGGTAATTTTCTAAACCTATTATTTACTAAAGGTATGTTTGGTGTTGAAAAGATATACCCAAGTCAGTTTTTATTTCTAAACATTTACAAGCCTTTAAAAGCCTTATGTATAAAATTTTCGTCTACAACAAATATTACTAACATCATGATTTTAAAAAGGTAATAAAAAATTTTTTTAGTTATGTGGTTAACTGCACTATATCAATTTTGTCCTTGTAACTACTTTCTATAAATAAAAAGAAAATGTGGTCTTGGAGTTTACGGAGTTTATGAATCTATTTTGAGTCTTTTCCAAAGGTAATGGAGAAAGCCAACGTTTCCTCAAATTGCTCTAGCTGATTTGACGGAATAGTAACCAACAGCCAAGAGAAATACAATTTTGTTCCAGAGTGGACCAGGGAGAAGATTTCTTTCACAGCAACCATGCAAATAAACGCTTGCCCACAATTTTATGTCTTAAATGAAATCGGGAAGCGGCATGGCTGTGGTTAAATCACAGCTGGAACTCTACACAGTGCTGGTCCTGTATTTCTTCACCAAAATGTCCTTGTAGCAACAGCAAACTCCAGCAGACTCCTGAAATTCACTGGCTAGCCACATTGCATTCAAAATCTTCAGCAAAATTGTTCTCACTTATGCTTTGGGTGACAGATGTCCAATTATGGCTGTGGGTAAATGAGTGCCACCACTCAGGGTTTAACTGGTGTGAAAGAAGCCAAAGGTCCATGGGAGTGACTTTAATGAAAAGCTTGATGATTGTATCTGGTAATGATAAAGATCAAGATGGCAGGCAAAATGTTAAGAACATCATGCTCCCATGAAGCCACATGGATTTAACCCTTGTTGCACCTGTGAGTTTTCTTTTCCTTCATTATTGCTTATAACACCCGGCCTTCCCAGCCATCTGGAAATGCCCAAGGGTCTGGGCACAAGGCTGCAGCAAGGTCCAGGTAAACCCATTGCGGTCCATGTCCTACTAGCAATAACATCTTCCCTTACCAAGGGAAGCAGAGCTTAACATTTTAAATATTTTATATCTTTTATATCTATTATGGATTAAGACTCTATTAAAAAAAAAAAAAACCACTTTAATCTTCCTTACCTGATCCACAAGTAGGGCAGGAAGCAGAAGGGAGAGGTGGATGTTTTGTACTAAGGGCAATGAGTGCTAAGGGGCTGTGTGCTGTCCGATACGGTAGCTGTCAGCCACATGTGTCTTTGAGCACTGGAAATGTGGCTGGGAGACTGAGAAACTGGATTTTCAATTATGTTTTATTTTAATTGATTTAAATTTAAATAGCCATATGTGGTATAACAGCACTGAGTTAGAGGAGGAGAAATAACAGAACCAGAAAAATAGTTGCTGTTTTCTGCAGTCTTTGATGTCAAGTTTTTCATTTGAGTCTCATAACATTGCACATTGGGCCGGATGAGTAGGTAATATTATCTGCATTTTAAGCAGACATAAAAAAGATAAACAGACTCATTTAGAGTCATTAGGTAGTTTATAATGGAAGCAAGCCTCTGACTCACAATTCCTGACAACTAGCTCAGAGCTTTATCCTTCATATCTGTATAATAATGATGACAATAATACATTAACGACATAAGTAATATTACGGACTGCTCGCCATGTGCCAGGAAGCTCCTTGCATATGGTGCTCGATGCTTCTCAGCAGTTGCACATTGTGAAGCTCAAAGAAAATAATCCTGCAGATATGGCATACCGGAGTCGGGTATAGACTGGGACAAGCTATACCCCTCCGGCGTGCCATCTGAAACAATCCATTACACTCAATTTACATTTTATAATTAAGATAAAAATAAAATGCGAAGTAAAAGCATAGTCAACGTTGATTTTGTATAAAACTTCCAAATGTTTCATGAGAAACGCAAGCTGGTTTCTTTAACCATGTCTTCTCAATGTCAAGATTTATGCCTGAAATGGCCATGCACAATTTCTGCCCAAACCCTTTTAAAGGAGGTCTCTTGAGTGGTGAATGATGGTCATCGCTCAAGAGAAGTTTTGTTCACACGATTAGGTCACCAAAGTTTTAAACCATTTTTATAGCCACTTAAAAATGTAGAACAACTGAAATTACATTTAAAGGATCTATAAGGTCTTTCATTGACATACATAACGTTGACATTTATTTATTACATTCTTGTAATAACGTCAATATTTTGAACTTTTAGAGTGAACATGCACTGTGAGCGTGATCACTCTGCAGCTGGCTGAGATGACCCTGAAAAGGGCACATCGGCCGCAGAGAGACAGAAGCATCTCATTTGCTAAAGAGAGGTTTTGACCTTCCCCTGAAGCTGGCACACAAGGAGCAGCTGCCAGGCCACCGCCCCCCACCCCCCCACCCCCTCCCACCCCCCCACCCCCCTCCCACCCCCCCCACCCCCTCCCACCCCCCCCACCCTCTCCCACCCCCCCATCCCCCCCCCCCGCCCCTGGCACAGTGGTCCCCTGGAGCACGGTGAACACGGCCCCCTTGCCTACGGTGGGCAGAGGGACGTCAGCGGCTGGCTGCTGCCATCGGTTTCGATTTCGAGGGTTCGGACCATGTGACCGCCCACAGCAGGTGCCGGGAGCCCTCATCGTGCTCAGTGTCACTCATCGTGCTTGACACGGGCAGGCAGGTACCGCCCCTGCAACCGCACAGGCCGCGCGTTCGGAAGCGCCCCACACGCGCCGCACACGCGCCTTCGTGCTCTGTGTCAGCGTCCTGAAATTCCTAATAATTTTTTAACAAGAGAACCTATGTTTTCTTTTCCCACTGGGACCCACCATTATGCCGCCAGCCCTCTGGGCACTGTTCATGACGTAAGGCTGGTTGGTGGCTGGGCCCTCACGGGAGACTCTCTGCTTCCTTGGAGGGATTCAGTATCTCACAGCAAACTGCACATTGGCACGTGGGCTTGCCAATATCTCGTTTAATCCTGGCAGCAGTTAATCCTGTGAGGCCATTATTACCATCCCCATTTTAGAGATGAGAAAATTAGGACTTAGAATGGAAAGTAGCCTTCCAAAGGCCAAACAGCTCTAGGAGCCACTAGGTTCACTTGCGACTGTCTGGCTCAGAGACTGAGCTCCCAAATCTACCTGCTTTTAGGGCTGGCTTCATCCACTGAACCTCAATATCAATACAAGAAAAAGCAGTAAGGAAAACAACGTAAGAAAAGATTCGGAAGGCTACTCTGAAAAAACATACTTTTAAAAAAATCACCTTGATAAGATGAAACTCAAAAGACTTTCCAAATTGTCATTAACACAAAATATAAACTAAAAATTTGTTCTGGCACATTCATGGCGTTTCTCAGATTTTAAGCATAAAACACCGACTGGCTTGGACAACTTCTGGCTTGTGGGAAGGCAAGGCTGGCCCAGTCACCTTCCAGGGAAGCGGCCGCAGTGCCCCGCCCCACACACCGCAGCCCAGGCACGCACCCTGCTGCCCACTGCCAGCCCTCGGGACCAGCAACGTTTGCTGGGCCCGAGTGTGGGAGCTTGTCTGACTTGGACGCAGCCCTGTGAAGGCCTGAGGTAAGGCATGTGGCCATGCACATGCCCTCCAGCCATCGCTATGTGCACACGTGCAAATGTACATTCACAAAACACATGTGTGCATTCTTACATATGTGCACATGTACCCACACACATCCATGCACAACACATGTCTACATGCACACATGTGTACCTGTAGTGCACACATGTGCTTGCATCTATGCATGCAGTTGTGTACATATGTACACATATAACAATGTACAGGCATACACGTACACACGCATCTCCACATCTACACATACAACGTAGACACACATACACAATACACAGGCACACAACACACATGTACATATGTGTACACGCACATGCACACACACACACCTCTCTGGGGCAGGCCGGCCCTCTGCGGGGAGCTGTGGCAGCTGAGTCTGAACATTGCAGAACTCAGCACTCTCTCTCTCTGACCATTGTTCTCTGCACAAAAAACAAACTCCAAGCCAAGTGTGGGCTTTCCTTCATGATTTGCATGTGACTTCCATCTGAGTGCTGCTGGATAGACTCTTGGACTTGACAGAAACTATAGGAAACTGATGTCACTTTTGTGAGTTGTTATAGATGTCCTGAGTGGCCAGGGCTGGACATCACAGGCCGGAGCTGCCTTGCCCACCAACGTGGTGAGGCTTCAGTGCAGCCTGCCGGTGCTGGAGGACTCAGTTCTCCGCTGTGCTGCTCACAGAGCCGACCTCCCCTCTGCAAGCAGCCTCTGCCTCCCTAGGGCTGCAGCCACAGCCTCCAGACCCTCGCTTTCCTGGACCCTTGAATCTGAAGTTTTATCAGTGATGCCTCCTGTGCTCACTCTCTGGGACAGGTCACAGAGAGAGAAAAAGACCCAGAGAGGTCAGATGTTACACTCAAGGTTACACAGCATGTGCAGGGCAGAGGTAGGAGAGTTAGCTCCAGCCTGTCTATTGAGACAGGCACAGTGATTTGTGATGTCGTACTTAGAGAGGGCATTCTGAAGTCCTGGATCTCAGACTTCCGGAGGCCAGAGATCACCGTGCGGGCAGCATCCAAAATCTTTATTACTGGGTGGCAGTCCCCTCAACTCACTCTGCTCTGCTCCCTGTGACCAGCCCCATCTCTCTTGTTCTAGCAGCTGGGGAAAGTGTTCCAACTGCCCACATGTAGTCAGATTGTGGTTTATAAAGAACTTCAGCAATTATAAGATGCTCCGGTATTGTCAGCTAGAGTCCAAAGATGGAGCAGAAAGAACCTAGATTCTATTCTGTCTCGATTTTTCCTCTGATTGATGCTGAAATGCACAAGTTTCCCCAGTTGAATCACTGGCCCCTCGCGGCGAGGGATGGGGGGCAGTGCCGCTCTCCTTCAGCCCCTAGCTCTCGGCACATGGCTGAACATAAACAAGAGGCTGGTGCCTATTTGTAAAAAAGGAAATAAAAGAAGACAAGGCAAAGATGACAGATGTGCAAAATGGGAAAACACAAAAACCAAAGGCCACAAACCTCAGCTCAGAAAGTAGGTCCCCTCAGCCAAAGCATGTGTTTATGCCCGGCTCTCCCAGGGAGCTTTACACTGGCAAGACAGCCCGCGTGCTGGTGACAGGCACGTCCCGGGAAGCAGCCCAGACCCACGGTGTGTGCCGCTAAGCTCGTGAATTTCAGCTGCCAGGGGTACCCGCATTTGCCAAACCCAACTGGGCCCTGCCAGTTTTGGAGGTTCCCAGGAATATAGAGACCCTAGGCTTCTCGTTGTGAATTGGAGGCGCACAGGAAGGTCGTCTACAGGAGACTTCAACTGTCTTCTTGTTTAAAACATCACCCTTCCGCACCTTCCCTCTTTCTCTTCAGGAAGATCCCTCCTTTCGCCAATCTTTACTCACTCCTGTGAGTGCCACCCAACAACCCCAGAGAACTGGGGAGGGGAGAGCATGAGGGACATTGTCACCCATATCTGCTCTCTGACACTCCGTCCCTTCCCCTGGTCAGGCACTTCCTTTTTGTCTTAGTCAGCTCAGGCTGCCACAGACTGTGGACTTATCATCTCAGGGCTCTGGAGGCTGGAAGTCCAAGGTCAAGGTGTTGGCAGGTTTGTTCTTTCCAAGGCTTCTCTCCTTGGCTCGCACACATGCAGCTGCAGACACATGATGGCAGATAGCTGCATTCTCGCTGTGTCTTCACGCGGACTTTCCTCTGCGTGTGCATACCTGGTGTCTCTCTGTGTGTCCAGAGTTCCTCGTCTTAGCAGGACACTGATCAGATTGGATTAGGATCCAACATAATGGCCTCATTTTAAGTTAATCACCTCTTTAAAGGCCCCATCGCCAAGTGCAGTCCCATTCTGAGGTCCCGGGGCTTAGGGCTTCACACAGGAATTTTGAGGGCACACATTCATCCCATAACACCTTCTTGGAACTGAATGACGGAGTCCGATTTCCGATTTCCACGGCGGGAGCTGCCGACGTGCCGCTCTCTCTTTTCCCAGCCTCCCTTGCAGCTGGGCCGGGCCTGGGACTCACCCTTCGCTAACGGAAGCCGCTCTGGTCGGCGGTGGGGAGGAAGTGAGGGCGGCGGGGCCGCCTCTCCCTTTGGTGCTGTGGGCAGCGTGGCAGGAGCAGCCAGACCAC
This sequence comes from Rousettus aegyptiacus, assembly GCF_014176215.1. Classification (NCBI taxonomy): domain Eukaryota; kingdom Metazoa; phylum Chordata; class Mammalia; order Chiroptera; family Pteropodidae; genus Rousettus; species Rousettus aegyptiacus. Next base: position 29,084,021 of record NW_023416291.1, read on the forward strand.
ATTGCCGGCACAGAAGAGGCGTGCGGCGGGCGCGGAGGCCATGTCCATAGTCTGTGCTCCCGACGCAGCGCCCCGCGCACAGCCGTGTCTGCTGCTCGGTTCAGCAGCAGCAGCGTCCAGGCTCCGCCGCAGATTTGGGGCGCAGTTCCTGGCCGCTTAGCCTCCAGCTCCGGTTCTCCAGCACTCCCTGTAATTCTGTGACTTACCCGATATGCTTTCTAGTAAGTTCCTTTTCCGCCTAAAGCAGCTAGAGCCAGATTCTATTGCTTGCGATTCAGAATCCTAACCCATACAGAAGGGGAAACTTCTACTTTAAAGTCAAATCTCTGTGTGATTTTAAATAAAATAAAAAAGAGATTAAAGTCAACTTTTATTGTCATTCAGGAATAAGCAAATACTTTCAACATAACTAGTAATTGAATTGCATAACAAAAATAAATGAAAGTTTCACCTCCAGATCAGTTTTTATAAAACACTCTTCCTCAAGACCTATGATGACTCCCTATTGCCTACGGTTTAAAGTTCAAGCTCCTTCATCTGACCTTTAAGAAGCGGCATGATATAACTGCAACCTGTCTAGCCCATCTGGGGCCATGTGCAGTTAGAAGAGCCTCCTGCTTGACGGCAAAGGGCACAGGTTTCCCATCAGGCGGCTGGGGTGTGAATCCAGGCCTGCCACCTTTGGCAACGTGACTTTTGATGCTTGTACCCACTCAGCCTCAGTTTCCTCCTGTGTACAATGGCGATGATCATGGTCCAGGGAAGGCATTTTGACTGACCTCTCAACATCCATGCCATCCCAGGAGATGAGTCTGACCAGCAGGTGTCAGGAGTAGTTGCAGGACCAGCAGCCATGGCATCACCTACTAGAAATGCCCATCCCAGACACCCAGAGAAGGAACCCCAGGGGCCTCTTGACTTGGCCTGTCGAGGACCACCGTTCTGGACGAATAGTGTTTCCATCACCAGTGCTGGCAATTTGTATAGGGATAGCCAAGACGAATGTCAGCAAGACTCAAGAAAAAAGTTGCTGCAGCTTCTAGAAAAGAAGCTTCTTGGCTCTTAGCAGAAGGCTGTGGAACGCCACCTCCTCCTTCCCTGGGAGTGTTGAGGAAATGGGTTGCAGTCATGAAGTTAGATGACGCTGATGCACAGGGAGGGCGGCGCTAGGAAGTACACTGAGAAATGAGAAAGGAGCCAGACCGCAGACAAAACCCTGCCTGCACCCCACCCTGCTTCCAGATAACCAGTTACACGAGCCAAAAAAAAAAAAAAAATGCCTTATCTTCCAGCCGATTTGAGTCAGGTTTCTGTGACTTGCAGCCAAAAGAATCTAATGACTCATCTCCTAGGATCGCTATGAGGTGAGATGACACACGTAGAGTGCTTAGCACAGTATCTGACATCCTGGCAACACTCGGTATGTGTCTATCGTCATCATCGCTAGTGTTATCATTATAATTATTAAAAACCTTCCAGATGCATTCAAACAAACTGCATTTGACCAATTCTATTTCTCTGGCCGTGAACACATGCCATCATACGCTTTAGCCTTCGAAATACCACCTCCTTATTTTAAGACCCACCTCAAAGGGGATCTTTTTTGAAGCCTTTGGGAATTACTGAGGCCGTTCCAACCCCTCTCCACTGAATTCTTGCATACACTTCTGTGCCCTGGTCATCCCAGGTTGGCATGTCTTCCTTTCCTGCTGCCAAGCACAGTGAAGAAAAGCCACAAACCACGCTGCCTGTGGTCATTCCCACTGACACTTGGTAATTCTTTAATTAATTTCCTGCTGACTATTAAATTCTTGCAGCTCTTGTCCACCATCTGGAGACACCTGGCCCCTCTCTGCTTCCAATTTAGGAATAACTTAATCCCCTATTTCTCCGAGGTCACCGAATCTTATGTTCCTGCCTCGACTTCCATCCGCTCTGACTCCTCACCTCCCTCTTTTCTAACTGCACTCTTCTCTTTGCCATCATCTCCCCTGATCCCACCTCCTTTCCCATGTCTACACAAGATCATGTTTACTCATCACAAGAATGAAACCAAAGCCCTTCCACTTCACCTGTTCCTTCCATAAGCTTCTGTTCTCCGCTCTTAACCACCCAACTCCCGGAAACCACAGTCAACTCCGCCACCTCTGCTTCTACTTGCCCCCACCTTCTCCTCAACCCAGTCTCTCCTCCGTTGCTCTCCTGGAACTGCCTTCTCGGAGGTGAGCGATGGCCCTCTTGGCACAATGCGCCCTGCCCCCTCGTTCTTGGTAGACCTGAGCCTGCAGAATCACATCTCCTTGGTGAGCTCTTCCCTCTGCTTTCATGATCCTGCACCTCCTCACCTCCTGGCTATCTGAAAACACCTCCTGTTTCTGCCCCCAGCCCTCTTCCCTCCCCTTCCATACTCTCTCTCTCAGTGAACTCATTCACTCTACGAAGGCCAGGAGACACAGCGGTCCCACTTAATACCTAGAAACAAACACAGAGAGGCAGCCAAGATGAGGAGACAAAGAAACATGACCCAAATAAAAGATTTGAACAAAGCTCCAGAAAAAGAAACAAAATGGAGACAAGCAATCTACCACATGCAGAGTTTAAAACTCTGGTTATAGGCATGCTCAATATTCTCAGCAAGAACTTCGATAGAGATAGTAAACATTAAAATGGAGATAGAATACATTTAAAAAGTCAGAAATGAACACTACATTAGAGGGAATTGATAGTACATTACATGAAGCAGAGGATCGAATAAGCAATTTAGAAGATGGTGTAGCAGAAAATACCCAATCAGAACAGCAAGAAGAGTTTACAGCCATGCCACCCTGAACATGCCCAATTTCGTCTGATATCAGAAGCTAAGCAGGGTTGGGCCTGGTTAGTACTTGGAAGGGAGTCCACCTAGGAAGACCAGATACTGTAGTCATTAGGAAAAAAAGAACAGCAAAAAGGAAAAGAATCTCAAAAAACAAAAAATGAGTATAGTTTAAGGGGCCTCTGGGATAACATCAAGTATACCAACATTCGCAACATAGAGGTACCAGAAGGAAAAGAGAGAGACCAAGGAATTGAAAACTTATTTGAAGAAATAATAACAGAAAATTTCCCTAATTTGGCAAAGTAAATAAACATACAAGCCCAGGAAGTACAGAGAGTCTCAAACAAGATAAACCCAAAGAGAGAGACCCACACCAAGACACATCATAATTGAATTGCCAAAGGTTAAAAACAAAGAGGGAATCTTAAAAGCAGCAAGAGAAAAGCAGTTAGTTATCTAAAACGAGCTCCCATAAGACTCTCAGCTAATTTCTCAACAGAAACGTTGTAGGCCAGAAGAGATTGGCATGAAATAGTCAAAGTGATGGAAAGCAAGGACGTACAACCAAGATTACTCTATCCAGCAAAGCTGTCAATTAGAATCAAAGGATAGATAAAAAGCTTCCTACACAAGAAAAAGCTAAAGGAGTTCATCAGCACAAAACCAGTATTACAAGAAGTGTTAAAGAGACTTCTTTAAGAAGAAGTAGAAGAAAGAAAAGATCAAAAATATGAATAATAAGATGGCAATAATTACATATCTATCAACGATAACTTTAAATGTAAAGGAAGAAATAGATAGGATGGTTATGGACAAGAAAACACATGCTCCCTACAAGAGACCCACTTCAGCTTACAATCCCTTATTTTTAACACCTATAAGCACCTGGTCTTCCTACGTGGTCTCCCATCCAAGTACTAACCAGGCCTGACCCTGCTGCTTCCAAGATCAGATGGGATCAGGCTTGTTCAGGGTGGCATGGCTATAGACAGAGACACCCACTTCAGATTGAAAGACACACACAAACTGAAAGTAAAGAGATGGAAAAAAATATTTTATGAAAATGGAAACAAGCAAAATGGCTAGGGTAGCAATACTTATACCAGACAAAACACTTTAAAACAAAGGCTATAAGAAAAAAAGAAAGAAAAAAAAAGACCCAAAAATTTCACTTCTGAGTATTTATTTGAAGAAACCCAAAACATTAATTTGAAAAGACAAATGCATCCATATGTTCATTGCAGCATTATTTACAAGAGCTAAGATATGAAAGAGACCAAAGCGCGCATCAATAGATGAATGGATAAAGAAAAAATGGTACATATATACAATTGAACATTACTCAGTCATAAAAAATAATGAAATCCTGCCATCTGCAACAACATGGATGGACCTAGAGGGCAGTTCACTGAGTAAAATAAGACAGACAGAAAAAAACAAATACCATATGATTTCACTTATATATGAATCTAAAAACCAAAATAAATGAACAAACAAAACAGAAACAAATTCATAGATAAGAACGTTTTGATGGTTGCCAGATGAGAGTGGGGGCTGGGAGAATGGGGGAAGGAACGGAAGGGATTAAGAGGTACAAATTCGTAGTTACAAAATAATCATAGGGACATAAACAATAGCATAGGGAATATAGTCAATAATATTGTAGTAACTATGTATGGTGTCAGATAGGTTCTAGATTTCTCTGGGTGATCACTTTCTAAGTTATATAAATGCCTAATCACTATGTTGTACACCTGAAACTTTATATTCTATGTCAACTGTAACTGAAATATAAAAAGAATATTTTAAAAAATAATAGTTATTAAATGGTCGTTGAGTTCACCTACCTACTGGTCCTATAAAGCAGCCTCCCTGGCATGATATGCTCTTATTTTTCTTTTCTCCCTCACATCTTTCCCAGACTTTAACCAGACTGAATTACTCTCTGTTGCCCTAACTTGTCCCTCTCTCCTGCTTCCACGGTCTCCCTTCCGCTGATTCTTATAAAAAATGTCTTGGTCCCTCTGCATAGCCTTTCCATCCAGCAAGATGGTACAGATGCCAGCTCCAACAGGGACTTCTGATCTCACCAACCAAATGCCCTTTCTCCCTTCTTGAAACCCGAAAAACACTTTGTTTATACTTCTTATCCACTTACTCCCATTCTGTTCATTCATTCATTCATTCATTCATTCATTCCACAACATTTCTTGAACTCACAGTGGCTCAGATTCTGGCAGGAAGCAAGGCATGGAGCCCTGCCCAGGAGATATGTGGGTGCCCAGAGAAGGAAGGAGTTAAATGCTGGTCACCATTAAAATGTCAAGACTGTTAGAAAAGGAGGCGTTCTGAGAAGGCATGGCACAAAGCTCTAACCTGGCCCAAGTCCAGGCGCGTCTCTGAAGAAGTGAGGGTCCCTGAGAACCGGAGGGCGCATGCGCAGCAGTTGGTCCAGAAAGAGGGGATTCCAGGCACAGGAACTGAAGGAACCAGCAAATAGAGTTCTTTGTTGTCTGTTGTTGTTGTTGTTGTTGTTGTTGTTGTTGTTGTTGTTGTTGTTGTTTTGTAACTTGTAAGGTAAGTATTATTGATACCCTTATTGAAGAAACTGAAGCCCCAAGCCCTGGCTGATGTAACAGCACAGGAAGAGCCAGGTCCTAAAACTGCCTTCTCCAACTCCAAATTCATGGCTCTTCCTACTACACAGCTAAAGTGGTAGGAATCAGTGGTAATAATTTGAAAATCATTTCCCTAAGTATGTAATGTAATTAATGAGTTTGCACACATATTTTAGGAACACAAGTATGTGAGGGAACATCAGGTTTTTTGTTTATTTTGCTGTCTGTTAAAAAAAAAAAAAGCTGAGTATGGAGTGGCAGAGAAAAGGGAATTCCTCTAGTACAGTGAAATATCTAGGTGAAGAATCAATAGGCCTTGTGTTAATTTGCCTCGGGGATATTGGCATTAATGCCAAAATCTGACTCCTTGCCAGGGTTGGAGACGATTTGCCTGGACTGGGGCGCCATCTAGTGGACATTTCCACATCCTCTTTGGTACTGGCGCTTAGAGCCTAGCCTCACTTTGAACGTAAGGTGGGTGGCCTGCTGGTTCTCTCACGGTTTCTCTAGGCAGTGCCTTTGGGATTTTAATAGGAATAAACTGATTTAATAGGATATTTCTTTCTTTTATTTGGAATATCATTTGCATATCGATTTCCTCAAAACTTTAGTTATGAGTTCTAATTCTTGAGTTTGTTGTTTGATTTTTATAAGAAGTCCTCATTGTTTTTATAAGAAGTCACCAGGCAACTCGTGTGTGTGTACACGTGTGTGCGTATGCACGTGTGCACTTATCAGTGATTTGTACCATGACATGACTGGGAGGTTGCCATGCCTAGAGCAGCTAGTGCAAATTGGAGGGCAGAGGGAGACCACCCCGAGACAGCCCACCCAGGATGTCAACTATTGCACATGGAGCATGTGGGCTGTGATGCTGTGGCCAAGCCTGACATGTACCTAGCTTGATCTTTCCCACAGGCTCACGCATCCCCTCCAGTGGCTGGGACACTGTGAGGGACTGTTCTCACAGAGGCGTGTGACCTCAGGGGAAACACTCCTGGACATGTCCAGCCTACAATGACAGTTCATACAGCACACTGTTAAGCCATTCAGAACATGCGAGAATAGGTGATGTTTCCAGCTGGTTAACCAATTTGGCGAATTTTATTAGCACTTATCCTCCATCTGGGGTTCTTTTTATACTCATAACCTCTGAAGCACTTTTTCAAACTCCTCGAAAGAATCAAGCAACATTTCTCGGTCTGAAAAATATACCCAACTGCCTTCCTGAAATTTAGGTCTTAAGGAGTAATTAAGTGAATAAGTATGTCTTGTTTTTGCAAAAACCTGTTCACACAGCATATTTTAGTAAGGACAGTGTTTCTTAGTTGGGGGATGGGCAGTTATAGCATCTCCTCAGACTTTGACTAAAATTATGGATCATCTCTCTAGAAAAATATGCTCAAATATACATTTTGATTCACTGCCTCCCAAAGGGGCTTAAAACTCTATCATCAGAGAAAGAGAATAGTTGGTGCTGTGGTTCATGGCCTTTTCAGCATCCAGAGTTTCTTGTCAATTCAATTTTATTCAGTAAATCATTGCAGTGTTTGCCAGGTGCCAGGCACCAAGCTAAGAGCTGAGGATACAAAAATAAACAGACACGGTCCATGACATCAAGAAACGTCATACCATGTTCTCATCTTATCACTTACCTTCTGTAGACTTCATGTTTTGAATGAATTGAATTATAGAATTCCAATTACCAGTTATTCTCTATTTGTCTTTCCCTAAGATAACCAATGTCACTGCCATGAAGAATCATGGATTGCATAGAACCTGGAACACAGCAGGTGTTCAATAAATGCTCCATTATATTGAATGATTGCTAAAATTCTAATCAAAGGTAAAAAAAAGATAGTTATTCTTTTGAGTTTTATCATGGATCAACTTTTTTTCTAAAGGCTAAACTGATATGTGAAAAGCCTTTCAAAATACTGTAACCAGTCTGTGAACACTGTTTAACCTGAGGACATCAGTCGCCAAGAGCCATTGATTAGATGCTCTGAATCTGCTGCCTTAGAAAAGGCTCTTGCCTTTCAAGAATTCCAATTATTCAATAAAAGTCACTGATAAGTTGATTAATGAAAGAAAAAATTCATATAACTCCTTCTTTCATATCATAAACCAAATTAAATTCTGGAAGAATTAGAGACTTAAATAGTTTAAATGAAAAGAAAAGAGAGAGAGAGAAAGAGAAAGGAAGGAAGAAAGAGAAGGAGGGAGTAACTATGTGAATATCTGAATTCTGAGTGGAGAGAATATTCTAAACACAAAAACAAGATTAAAAAATTTCAATGAAAAAAAATTCAACTTTTGACGTTTCAAAAACCTTAAAAGGCAAGTAGCAAGCTGGGACATGAATTGACAACAAATATAGCAAAGGTTAAACAAAGTTGAGAATAGAATAGACATTGGGCATAAAGGCTGCTCAGGTGTGGCAGACACTGAGGCTTCAGTCACCGAGCACAGATGCCAACTCCTAAACGCCTTTCTGCAGCACAGAAGCAGGGCTTCTAATTTAGGCCCCAAAACACCGAAAACCACATTTCCCTGACTCTCTCCTTGGAAGGTGCTCATCTCAGCAATATCTATATATAAATGCAAGCGAGCTAAATGCTCACTGTTAATGGGAGAGTTGAGTAAACTCTGGTGAATCCATAGAGATTATTATCCAGTTATTTCAAATGATGTTTAAGAAAGGTTTTTAATAACCTGAAGTTAGGGAAATCCCAAGGAAAATTACCTCCTTGGAGACTGTGACCTTCCCTCAACCCCAATTCCAAAACAAGCAAGGATCTTTCCTTCCCATGAGGATCAAACAAAATGACATTAACAAGGTTGTGAATATTGTCTTATGTTCTCCATATCTTTTTATTTATGGCTTCTCCTTCTTTCCTTAAAGAAGTATTTATTTAAGAAACCAACATGCCTTGTAATCAGTGGTAGGGGAAGCGTATTTATTGTCACTGATGTGAAGTGAGAAAGAATGGGAAACCAGACCCATGCTCCCTGGGGTTCTAGGAATGAGGCTGAGATCCAAACCCTTGGAGGAGAGGGTGGAGGGATGGAGCAGTCAACTTCCTTAATAACTAGAATGTGGCAAAAAATATAGATATAGATATAGATATAGATATAGATATAGATATAATACTAATCATGTTTTTTATTTTGTGTTTTGACATCTTGGGGGTGCCTCACTGGCTGGGGAGAGACTGGTCCTCTTAGGTCTAGTTAATTTCCAAGAAAATGAAAAATTCACTTGGGAACGTGTCCTTCCTACACAAACCAACCAATCCTGAGTCAATATTCCCAAACATCTCTTTTATCTAATTCTCACACACAAATCCAAAATTCCCACTGCCCTAAATCACCCAGAACCAGGCACCAGACAACTAGAGAACACCCCATAGTCCAGAGCCCATTGACACTCAAATTGTCCTATCCTAAGCTGTTTCTCCCTGGCCTGCCTTGCCTTTCCTGCAGAAAACACAATAAAAGCTCTTGACCATGCTTTCTCCCTTGCTCCTGCTTCTGCCTTCTGACCCAACCCGGCCCTGCAGAGCATGACATGCTCCTTTCTCTTGGAAACTGTAAGGAATAAATTCTTCTTTCAATGTCATTAACCTTTCAATGTCATCACTCAGCCGTTTCCCTAAATTAAAATCCCGTGATAACAATCACTGATAGGATATGCTGAAGACTTCCGAAGTGAAGCCATAAGGGCAACGTGCCTCTCACCTGCTCTCTTTCTCTCCGATGCCCCCTCTTAAAACCCTTGAAAGCACGTTGTGAAGATGCCCAGGCCACCTGGAGAGCCCACATGTGTATGACCCAGCTAATAGCTCCAGCTAACATCCCAGCCAAGAACCAGCATCAACTGCCAGGCATGTGAATGAATGATCTTTCAGAAGTTTCCAGGCCCCAGCTTTCAAGCCCTCTGGCTGAGTTCCCAACACTGAGAAGAAAGGCAAGCTATCTCCACTGTGTCCTGTCCAAGTTCCCAACCCACAGAATTCATGAGCATAATAAATGTTTGCTGATGCCACTACATTTGGGGTTAATTTGTTATGCAACCAAATTAACTGGAACAGAGAATAAGTTACTTCATAATAACAATAATAATTAATAATAATCAAATTAAAGCAAAGCGTGTGGAGCGGCATTGGGACCAGACAGTGGGTAGAAGCTGCAAGGGCCTTGAGGAGAGAATTCGTGAAAGTGTAAAGGGACACGGAGGCACTGTTAACCGAAGTCCGATGACTCTTCAGGAAGTTATCAGGAAGGGCTAGAAGAACCATGAAGGAAATATTGCAATTTAAAGAGAAAGGACTTTGAAATATATTGGTAGAAAAGTTTGCATCGATGTTGCCAATGGTAATGTGTGAAATACAAAGTATACCTAGTAATCTGGGTGACGTAACTAAGAACTCCAGGCCGAGTGTCGGAAATGCTGCTCGGATCCTCCCAGCTCCCTACGGTAAAGTAGGAGAGGAGAGAGATGAGCTAAAAAATGAATCATTCCATTTTCAAGTGAAATTTATAGAAAATATAGAGGATCCAGAACTTATTGGGTTAAAAAATCTGTTTCCTATTCCAAATCTTTCAAAAATTCTCAAATTTAGAAAAGGCATTGGAACAAAAATAAAATCTAGTATGGAATTATGTGATCGTCTGTTAAGACCTCAAAGAGATCTAAGTCGATGCCTTTGAGAACTATTCAGACAGACCAAAGGTACTCTGAAGATCTGAAGAGCATGCTACAAATATTTTCCTGTGACAATAAAGTTTCTAAGAGTTTTAAGGATTTTGGCCCTTGGCAGCTTTACGGAAACTCCCAAATAGAAGAGAATTTATCTCAATTATGTTTCAAGGTATGCCCTTTGTCTAATAATGTGTTCTCCGATAAATTCAAAGACAGATTGCAAAGTTGCAAAGAGAAAAGTAGTGAAAACACGACCTTGTTGAATCTAAAAGAGAAAGAGACGATACAAAAAGAAAAGAAGCCCATGGACCCCAAACTACTACAACAAAAAGCAGCTGGAAAACTACAGCTGTAAACACTGGGCATTTTTTATGAAAAAGAAAGGATGACTTAAAGGGCAGTACAATGGAAACTCATTCCCAGACAGAAGAACCAAGATCTGCTCAAGGAACTGGAAACATATATCTGGCTGGGTTTCAGAATTATCATGGACCAGGGATCACTGTGTGCCTCCTGTGTCCTCTCTCCTTTCGAGTGACAATGTCTGTGCTACTTACATATGTCTGTCTCATCATTATTTGTTTAATGTGGGGGGAGCAGGTCATGTGTCCATTTAGTTTATAGGGTTTCAGATCAAGATATGATAGGCTAAACTTCAGGTATATACCCAAGGTGCCTTGTCCACAGCTGAACCTGTTTAGGAGACAAGATTCTAGACATTGCGACGGAGCCGATGCCATAAAAGGATGACTTCAGGAAGTTGTAGGGATGGAATAAGTATGTTTTGCATGTGATAAAGATGAATTGTGGACAGAAGGCAGACTGCAGTAGGTTATATTATTCAAATAAGGCCATAGCTGTCTTTCTGGTCCCAGAGTTGCTCTTTGACACTCTTTCTATAAAAGACGGGAGTCTAATTCCCTTCCCCTGGAATGTGGCCTTGTCTTTGAAGCAGCTGCCTTGACAAGTAGAAGGTAGAAAAAGATACAGTGAGCAACTGCCAAAGTGAGGTCATAGGGGGCAGCTTACCTTCCAGCCAAGTCTTTCTTTCTCTGAGAATGTCCATCATTGTGACGAGGCCCCCATGCTGCCACTCAAGCACATAGAGAGGCCGTTCACATGTGTCCCAGCTGACAGACCCAGCGAGGGTACCACCCAACAGCAGAATCAACAGCCAGATGAACAAATAAATGAGCCTTGGGTAATTCCAGCTTCCAGGATTCAAATGTTATAGCTGAGTTCCTGGATAGTAGAGAACAGAGATGATTTATGCTCACTGTGCCTTGTCCAAATTCCTGGTTGCAATAGGTGACTTATAAGAAATATACATTTGATCATTCAGATGACTAAAATATATTTGTCATATGTATTTGGTCTTCCTCTACAATTCCTGACTCACAGGTCCCAAACTCTTGGCATTTCCTAACTGTTGGGGTAGGGTGGGGGCAGGGGGTGTCTTTTGTTTTGTTAATGAGGTGACTTTTAAAAAGCATCTAAGGACCAGGTGGGGGCTGGTTGCCAGCAGAACCAACCATGTCATTAGAGAGGAGAGGCTTGAGTTCGAATCAATTGCCAATGGCCAACTATTTAATCTATCATGACTATGTAATAAAACCTCTATAAAAACCCAAAGAGCAGGGCTCAGAGAGCTTCCTGGCTGGTGAGCACGTGGAGGAGCCAGGGGAGTGGCACTGCCAGAGAAGGCGTGGAAGCGGCACGCCCCTTCCCACCCACCTCGCCCTCTGCTTCTCTTCTATCTGGCTGTTCTCGAGGTAAATCCTTTGATGATAGACCGTTGATCTAATAAGTACAGTGTGTCTCTGAGTTCTGTGAGCCAACCGATCCAACAGATTAATCAAACTCAAGGAAGGGGTTGGGGGAATCTCTGATTTATAGCCAGTTGGTCAGAAGTACAGGCAACAAACTGAACTTGTGATTGGCATTCTGATTTGTAGAGGGGTCATTGGAACTTCCAGTTTATAGCCAGTTGGTCAAAAGTGCACGTAAGAGCCTAGACTTGTGGCTGGCAGAGAGAGAGAGAGAGAGAGAGAGAGAGAGAGAGAGAGAGAGAGAGAGAGAGTGTCAGGGTTGCAAGGAGGCAGTCTTCTGGGACTGAACCCTTAACCTGCAGAATCTGATCCTGTCTCAGGGTAGATAGTGTCAGAATTGAGTTGAATTCTTGGAAACTCTGCTGATGTCCAAGAATTGTTTGTTGATGTGGAGGGACACCCCTCATGTTGGAAATGGGTCTAGAAATACCATTTAATGGCACATGGAATCCACGAGCATAATAAATGTTTGTTTATATCACTAATTTAGGAGTCATTTGGTATGCAAACATAATAACTAGAAAAACTTCAGTAGATGGAATTATACTGTAAGATATTTTTATTTTATGTAAAATAGTACAATATTAAGTCTAAGCAGACTATGATAAGTAAATGATGCATATTGTCACCCTAGAGTACCACTAAAAAATTAAAAATACAAAAAAAGTGTAAGCAAAAAGCCTAATAAAGGAATTAAAATGAAATATTAAATAAAATCTGATTTACTCAAAAGCAGGCAGAAAAGAAGGGACAGAGGAACCAAATATAGATTAAACAAATAACTTGGTAGACTTCAAACCATACCATATCAATGATATTATTAAGTGTAAATGGATTAAACATTCCCATTAATTGAGCTACAAGTAAATAGCCATATAAGGAGAAAAAAAAACCTTATCCCATACTTTATACTATACCCAAAACCTGAACTGGAATATAGATCTAAAATACAGATCTGCTAAAGAAAACATGACCTTCTGATTTACAAACTTTTCTTAGATGGGGCACAAGATGTACATACTATAAAAAGAAAAAAATGATTAAATTTTATCAAATTAAAAACTTCTCTTCTTTGATGGAAACCATTAAGAAATGAAAAAGGCAAGCCACAGACTGGGAGAAAATAGTCATAAATTTTTAAAATTATGTATTCAGAATATAGGAAGAATTCTTACAGCTCAATAATGACAAACAACTTATTTTCTAATGGGAAAACAATGTTAGCAGACATTTAACAAAAGAAGATATGTGAATAACCAATAAGCACATGAAAAAATTCTCAATGTCATTATACCAAAATGAGCTACCATTACACACCAATTAGTCAATGTGGTGTTTTGAAATACTGTGAAGCTTTGGTTTTTTTATGTTCCTCCCTTTTCAAAGTAATCTCATTCTAAAGCATGTATTACTACTACTTGAAAGGGGTCTAACCAGCCATTGGGTACAATGTATTTCCCAGGTTTCTGATTAAGAGTTCCAGTCAGGCAAGTATGACAGTAGATGCTGTGGCCCACCCGGGTCCTGAAACATGACATCGGCTTGGCTCATTTGCCTCTACTTCGCACTTTGGCCGGTTCCCATGCCTTTCACCCCACTTGCCCCCAAGGCCCGTGTCCTGCACTGAACCTAGCTCTCATCATTCCCCTGAGCGTCAAAGCTCACTGCCTACTTCCTGCCTTTCCCAGCCCTCGGGTGATTAAAATCAAGAATGGACATAGATTCCTCTAGCTGAGTCTACAGGGTTGCCTGATGTCTGGCTCTTTAGCTGTCATTTACCTCCCTCTGAATTGGATATTCAAGTTTTGATTCTTAGTAGAATGTACCCTAAGTTTGCCATGCATCTAGGACATTGTGCCTTATTCTGTGTGTCTACATCTGTTGGAATGGCCTCTGCAACGGGGCTAGTGCTCCTACCCAAGCGATGACCCACGCCTGGGAAAATGAAGTGTCATCAATGTCAGCTCACTCACACCTCTGCTGTCTTGCCGCTCTGTTCCAGCTGCTTTATTCTAGTTCTCACTCGACTTAAGGTAGCACAAGGGTTACACTTAAATAAATGGTTTTCTTGAAAACACTCAAAAAGCTGAGACTATTTCCAACTTTGTAGTCACTCCAAAGATAAAAAATATTCTCAGAATAATGAACAAATGCAACTGATAGAGCTGTATTTTTTCTGACAGTTGTCACTCTTAATGTGACTTTAGCTCAGTACACTGGCTAGAGCACCAGCTAGTGGGGAATACGCTGCCTATCATAGAAGTGCAGAATGTGGAGAAAGGATAAAGCCTTTTTTACTGATATTAAGGAGGTTTGGAATCCCACGAGGACAAATTACTCTGCTAAAAACAGGAAAGAAGTTTAACTTCTTGAAGACACAAAATCATTTGGCTAAAACTCTTTTAGTACCTTTTTGGAATGAATATATGAATATATTTTTAGGTAGACAATCATGTACTTTGTTAGAATATTATGTAATTGAACTTTATACTCCCTATTTTTAGGCAAATGTGCAAATTACAAGTTAAAAATTTATAATAGTTCTTTCCTGAAGGAAGTCATGTCCAGTATATGTCAGAGAATCAAAACAATTTAGGTTCGATCTCCTACTTTCTGTAGCTTTCATATAGTAATTATTAATGTTTATAGTGATGGACCTAAAGCATTGATTCTCAAGTAATGCACACAAGAGCCACATTTTAAATCATGGGCACTGTGTTTTTAAATACAAATTCCTGGTCTCTAATCCCAGTGACTCAGGTTCACTGGTCTGGATTGGGGACCAAAAATCTGCAATTTTAACAAGCATGGTAAGTGATTCCAATGTATGTGGTCTCATAACAGGCTTGGAGAGATGATTTAAGGCACTGTAAAATGCCACGGGTCCTTCTGAATCATTAAAGAACAATAAAATTATGTGACTATGTATTTTAATGCTTGGAACACTAGTAACCCCATGTGAGTCACATGTAATAGCTCTTTGCAATCGGCATACTTGATAATACAAAACAATTCAATGCCTAAGCAACTTGGGTACACAGGCATAGGAAGACCTGCTACATGCCTGATATCTACCTACAGACTAACCAGACCACACTTCGGAACATGTGTGTTCTGGTTTCGCCATATAATCTACTTCTTTCCGTAGCTAGAGCCAGTACCTCATCTGTAGGTTCAGCTCTGTGGCCTCCCCCAAAAAGCTCCACCACGCTCAAAGGAGTCTTCTAAGCACCGATGACCAGAGAAGTGAGTTCTCCTGACTTCTTTAAATATTTCTCTAAGGCTTAGATAATAAAACTGAATTCTCTCCAAAGCAAATTGACTGATTCAGAGAATACCAGCTCTTGCTTTTCAGCCCAAATCTATCTCTCACACCTTCCTCAAATATATATATATATACGGCTATTTTTCCAGCCTTTCTTCCTCAGCTATTTGGAGCAATGATTCTTAACCTCAGCTGCCATTTGAATCACTACAAAAGATTATAAAAATTCCAATGCCTACCCACCAACATATACAAAAATTAAACTCAAAATGGATCAAAGACCTAAATGTAAAAACAAAAATGATAAAACCCCAAGAAGAAAACATAGGGATAAATCTTCGTGACCTTGGATTTGGCCATGGATTCTTAGACATGACAACAAAAGCAAAAACAATCAGAGAAAAAATAGATAAATTGGATTTCATCAAAATTAAAAATTTCTGTGCGTCAAAGGACATTATCGAGAAGGTGGAAAGACCACCCACAGAATGGCAGCAAATATTGTAAGTCATATATCTAAACCCAGCCTCATAATGAAATTACTTGGAGAGTTTTACAACATATTGATGTCTAGTTCTTATCCTGGAAATCCAGGTTTAATAGGTCTAACTCCTGACTCTGACTAAGTGGAAAAATCCTAAGAGTACCAAGAGAGAGAGAGAGAGGCCCAGTTTTCCAGAACCTTCCAGAACCTTTCAGAGCCTTCTAGACATCCCTGCCCAGGGACTGACATGTGAGTGAAGTCATCTTAGACCTTCCAGACCAGACCAGCCACCGGCTGAATATCAGCATGTGACTCACACCAATACCACATAGAATAGAAGTATTGCCCATTCCAGCCCTTCTCAATTCCTAAACCACAAAATCATGATAAATAATAAAATGACTGTTGTTTTAAACTGCTAAGTTGTGAGGTAATCTGTTATGAAATGACTGATGAAAATGTCCTAAGGCAGAAATAACTTTTGGAGCGTTCAAGGGACCCAAATAATTCCAGCGTGGCTGAAGCTAATGGAGCGCGGCGAGGAGTAGATGAGTTGGGAGAGTTGAGCAGGGGCAGATAGTGTGGTGGGGCAATGCCGTGGACGGCCATTGAAGGGATTTTAGCAAATGAGGTCTGAATTGAGAAAGTTCTTTCTGGCTGTGTGTGGCAAACGGACTGTAGTGGGGCAAGAGTGGACAGAGAGCAACCCATTAGGAAGCTGTTGCAACTGGTGATTTTTCCTGGTTGGGAATTTGGCCCAATATGTAGAAACTTACCTTGCAACACTGTCATCAACTTCCTGACCTTTATTCCAGTTCAAGCAACTGAACCTCTGCCTTATTTCTGTAACTTGTCCCTCACTTTGCATCTCAGTTTCACCAACGGCGTGTTGGTTCTACCGATGGTGTCTCTATCTTGCTCCCCATTGTCCCATGTTAAGGGAGGCAGCAAAGAGGGGGATTTTTCCTTTCGTTGGTTCTTTGTATGTAGAAAAGCCCATTGATATACCCTTGGGGAAGAGGGTAACTTATTGGGGAACAATAAATGTGTTGAGTATAGTCAGCTCCCAGCTGCCCATAGATAGCAAGAGTCCTGTTCTACTTTTTCCTCTGTGATGGAATAGCCCTGTCCCCATGGAAGAGGCCCAGGGAGGCTGAGTCTGTGGTGACTAGGGGTAAGCTCACCTTATTCTGGGATTCAGTATTAAGAAGCTTACTGACATAAGCCACTTTCTTCAACATTTTAGCAATAAGAAAGGTGACATTTTGGCCTCCATTACTGATTCCTGTCTCTCAATTGGATTCAAACTCAGGTGGAGAAAAGAGCCTATTTATTGGGACCCTATGTCCCTAACACCTGAGATCCTGCATCAACAACCTGCCTGCCAGTTAGGACCCTTGGTTGCTCACTAGTGCTCCAAGGAATGACCTGCCCCAGACCTCTCTGTTGGTGGCCACCTGGTTGCCCTGCTGAATTTTCACATACTTCCTGTTCTTAGACTTTCTGGTTGTCACATGACATCCACCTGTCCCAAAGGCTACCCCTCACCTCTGGTTGGATTTCCCAAACAGAGTGTCCTGCGTCCCAGACCACTGCAGGTCACCTAATTCTGGAACTGGGCCTGGACTTCCTTGTATTAACGTCAGCTGAGCCTGATCCTTCAGGCCTATCCTGACGTGGACTATAGGAGGTGTGTCATTCACATGTCCTTCCCCCTGACCAACCCACAGCCTATCAACATTTGAGTTTCTCCTATCCTTACAATACAGATAAGAGAGAGTTCTAGAGTTATACCAGATCCTAACTGTATGTCCTTCATCTAGTGTCTTAATCTTTCTGTGCCTCATTCTCTTCATCTATAAAATGGAGATAGTGATTTTAGCACCTACCTATTCCTGTGAAAATTCATGTTCCTTCAGTGATACACAGGACTTGAGAGGCTGATGCTGCCTCCACACTCACCCCCAGAAGAAAGCTAGGATGCTGGGAGGATGACAGAGAGGTCAATAAGGCCATTGCATGAGAAAACAGAGCAAACGGGGGGAGGACAGGACTCCTCAGGGGCTTACGGGTAACTAGATGGGGTAGGGAAATAAACATTTTATACCTCTGGACTCCAGAAGTCTGTGTGATACAATAATAGTGCGGTCACTAAATATGTTAACAATATCAAGAAAAAAGAGGAACCTGATGACCACCAGGTGGCATATTAGTTTATCAAAACTAAAACAAATAAAAAGAAATTATATTGGCAAAAGAATAGACAAATAGATCTATGAAAGAGAATATAGAGCCCAGAAATAGACCCACATAAATATAGTCAATTGATCTTTGACAGAGCAAAGGCAATATGACGGAACAAAGATAGTCTGTTTAACAAATGGTGCTGGAACGACTAGATATCCACATGCGAAAAACCGAATCTAGACAGAAACGTTATACCCTTCACAAAAGTTTACTCAAAATGGATCACAGATGTAAATGTAAAATGCAAAACTATAAAACTCCTAGAAGATAACATAAGAGAAAATCTCAATGACCTTGTATTTGGCAATGACTTCATAGATAACAAAGGCATGATTCATGAAAGAAAAAAAATCGATAAGCTGAACTTCATTAAAATTAAAATTTTCTGCTCTGTGAAAGATAATGTCAAGAGAATGAAAAGACAAGCCACAGACTGGGAGAAAATATTTGTGAAAGATATATTTTATACTGGACTATTAAACAAAATATACAAAGAACTCTTCAAACTTAATAAGAAAACAACCAACCCAATTTTAAAAATGGGCCAAAGACCTTAACAGATTCTACTTCAGCATAGAAGATACAGTGATGGCAAAAAAGCACAAGAAAGATGCTTCGCATCACACGTCATTTCGGAAACGCAAGCTAGAACAAGATTCCACTACACTTCTATTAGAATGGCCAAAATCCAGAACACTGACAGCACCAAATGCTGGTGGGGACGTGGAGCAACAGGGACCCTCGTCCATTGCTGGTAGAAATGTAAAAGGTACAGTCACTTTAGAAGACATTTTGGTAGTTTCTTATAAACCTAAACATAGTCTTACCACAGGATCCAGCAGTTGCACTCCTTTGTATTTACTCAAAGAAGTTGAGACATATTCACACAAAAACCTGCACACGAATGTTTATAGCAGCTTTATTCATAATTGCCAATACATGGAAGCAACCAAGATGCCCTCCAGTAGGTAAATGGAGAAATAAACTATGTATGGCCAGAGTGGAATATTATTCAGTACTAAAAAGAAACGAGCTATCAAGCCATGAAAAGATATAGAAGAACCTCAAATGCATATTACTGAGTGAAAGAAGCCAATCTGAAAAGGTTATATATTGTATGAGTCCAACTATATGACATTCTGGATGGTGGGGGATTTTGGTAATGGGGGAGGCTATGCATGTTTTGGAGATGACTCCATGGGAAATCTCTGTACTTTCCTCTCAATTTTAGTATGAACCTAAAACTGCTCTAAAAAAAAAATACTCTTGTAAAAAAGTAAAATAAAAATTAACAACTCTTATAATATGGGTTTTTTAGATGCAGTAAATCATTACTTGAGTTCTCAAACTACGAAAATGTCTATTCTTTGTCTACGCAGCTCTGCCTAGAAGGTAGGAAAAATGCTTTCTTAAAAATCTTAGCCCAGAGTTCCAAACATGTAAAATAAAACCATTTTTAGCCAGAATATATAAGCATCAATTATTATTTTAGGTGGTTATTATAATAATAAAATAAAATGAAACATGCTAACCATATGTAGGAGGATAGGAACAAGAACGCATTTCCTGGCCCCAGGAAGTTGAAGCAGAAGAGGAACAGATGAGGAGAGAACGGGCATGTTGAGTTTCACCCCCCGGGTGCAGAATTATCTGACAAGCTTGACAGTCCATGGGGTTTCCTGAGTTTGGTCCCAAACCAGGAAAGTTTCACCTGGGGTTCTTTTTATAGGATGATTTACTCATGCTTGGGTTCTTAGACTGATCTTTAAGTTGGCAGCATTAAGCAAATTTTCTCAAGAAGAATGCATGGGTGGTATATATAGTATAATATAATTTTCTTTATTCTTGTTATGCAAAACTTCTCACAGGAAGTGGGATATTGTTTTCACAGACTCATTTTGAATCACGATAATTCTTTTCTACTTACATACTTAATCCTTTTTTCAAAAAGCTTTCCTCGATTTCGTCTTTGATTATTGCGCCTGTTTCCGTTGTTCTGCTTCGTAAGGTGCCCCCATAAGCCTTGTATTGAATCTCCAAACGAACATCCATATTTATTATTTCAATAATCCCTCATGGTTGTCTTGTTCTTCATGTTTTTCAAGAGCTTTTCACATTTGTTTCTTACATCACTAGTTTATTCACTTTGTTAGCTCTATGCTTTGCAGCTTCAAATGGAGTTAATATTGCTGCTGCTTTGATTACCTTTCCAGTCTTCAACTGTCATTGATGACAATTAACTAAAAATCCTGACTCGATTCAACTTATACAGCAAAGAAATCTATTATTTAACATAATGAGGACTTCTCAGACCTTCAGTTGGATATTGGGATGATGTACATGGCTACGAACACAATTTCTATTATCTAGGAAGTTATCTACTCTATCTGCTGGACTTAAATGGAGTCCTCTTCCACCTCCACCACCTATTTTTTTAGACTTATCGGTTCAAATACATAAAAATATATAATCATGGCGACCCGCTGCCAGCACTCTTCCTTTCTCTGACTTTGCCTGTGGCATTTCCTTAGAGGCCTGATTGCTCTTTCCAGCATGCGACAGGAGACAATGCAGTTGTCCTCAGTGTCAACTCACATTCTCTCTCTCTCTCTCTCTCCCCCCTCCCTTTTTCTTTCACACACACACACACACACACACACACACACACACACACACACCCTTCATGTCCATCTCTGCTGCTGCGGTAATAGGTATTTTACAAATTATACCAATAGGTGGTGAAGACTGAGAAAGCGGAATGGCTGTAGCTGCCTCACAGAGCAGCCTAAGAGAGAGGGTGTTACCAGTCTGTGGTTGGTTCGTACAAGTTTTGAGTTTTTGATTCAGCATGAGGACGAAGAGGCGTTTGCCCTTATTTTAAGCTGGAAGCAGGCTGAGCATGGGTGGTTCATCAATTTACTTTCAACGTGATTCCCCTGACCTTGTTCTTAAGTAGAAGCTCCTTCCAAATCCTGGCATTACTAGATTGTCAGTATTAGTTTATGACGTTTGGCAAGTTTTGGTCTTTTTCTGTGTTCACACAGATAACAGATATCTTTATTTGAACTCGTACTATTCAGAAAATATGCAAAAATATTCACCCCAAATCCACTATCCGAATCTGAAATCTACTGTAAGAAATTTGCATGCCTGAACCGAAGAGTCTATTCAATGATCCTGAACCCAAGCTGCAGGATGTAGAATGCTATTATCTTCCCCAACCTCTCCTGGGGATGAAGTCCTTCATGGTTTCCATGTTAGACTCCAGGGAACATTGGGGAACTAACAACCTGAGTCCAGTGTAGATAGAAACTTGAATGCCTTTGACATAGTATTTCATTATCAACTTACATTGTCATGCATGCCCACTGCATGGCCTAGAGGAAAAACATAATTATAACTTATGTGTCTCGGTAATCTTGTATATGTCCCACAAAGGGACTCACTAAAGAGTTGGTTATGTGGTATGCAATTGAGGTTTCCAAATGCTTTATTTTATTCAGAAATTTTTAGTGGGTTTTATACAGATATCTAAGAATATCTTAGTGGGGTTGTTTTTTTTTTTTTTTTTTTTTTTAGAATATCTTAGTGGGTTTTTATTTTTTTGACCAAAGAAATACTATTATTTTTCCCACTTAAAAGAATAAGTTCTGTACTCTTTTAAAAATTTTGTCATTTATCATATCTTCAGGAAAGAGTGAGATTTAACTCTGAAGGGATGACTGTATTTCAGCTGGAAGTTGGGAACTGCGTCAGCGTTCCTAACCAATGGCATTTTCCAGTCCCATTTTGACCTGTTCTTTTCCCCTCTCCCTTCCTGGCCATTTCAAGTGGTCGCCTCCCAATTTTTATCTCTGTAATATCCTGGACCTTGGCCTATATTACTGTCAACCTTGGACTCTACTGACTAACTGCAGCAGCCAGCTTTACTTCTGGTGGAGTAGTCAACAGGTCAAGCTTGGGTAATAAATAACGGTGGCCTGCAGATTGCACGGTGCAGAGCTAAGGCAGAGCAAAGGTTGGATTAGCGCCTGCAGGAAAGAATGACATTCCTCGCACTCCCCCACACCGCCCTCTCCCTCCCTCCCTCTCCC
This sequence comes from Rousettus aegyptiacus, assembly GCF_014176215.1. Classification (NCBI taxonomy): domain Eukaryota; kingdom Metazoa; phylum Chordata; class Mammalia; order Chiroptera; family Pteropodidae; genus Rousettus; species Rousettus aegyptiacus. The sequence continues at coordinate 29,106,081 of NW_023416291.1, forward strand.
CATCCCACCCCCACAAGTTCACACGTGCTTTTCTCCCTGCAAATAGTAGCATAAGGAGTTAAGTAACATTAAAGAAAATAATCTCTCTTTTCAAATCCCCCAAAGCCTGGCAGCTGGGAAAGGTTGCGCTCACAGGCATCATGTGTCAGTGCTAACTGCAATGATCTCATTATTTCCTCATCAAAAGAGCATTTTCTAACATCACCATTGGCAGATACTGGGCTTAAAAAAAAAAAAAAAAAAAAAAGGAAATCGCACTAACCCAACAACATCTGATTTATTTTTTTAATCAAATATTCAGGGTTAGACCAAAACCGGTAACAGATTTTTGAATCTCCTCTCCCCACCCCAACCTCCCCCCACCAAACAATAACAACAACAACAACAACAACAACAACAACAGCAACACCTATCTGCCATCTTATTTTTGAGAAATCAGGAGTGAAGTGCATTAGCTTTTATATAAAATATCTGCGCTTCCTCGTTAGCCCAGAGATCAACAAAATGCCTACCAGCTAAATCCCACTGACTGGCTATTTCTGTACTGCCAGCAAACTAAAAATAGTTTTTATATTTTTAAATGGTTGGAGGGAATCAAAAAAATAATATTTTGTGATATATGCAAATTATGTAAAATTCAAATTTTGATGTCCATAAATAACATTTTATTGAAACTCTGCCACGCTCATGCATTTACATCTTATCTATGGCTGCTTTTGCAATATAATGGCAAAACTGAATACTTGTACCAAGCAGATCAAGTTGCCCTCCCACAAAGCCTAAAGTATTTACCATTTGATCCTTAGAAAAACTCTTGCCACCTCCTATGTCAGCTCATTAAAATAACCAAACCAAAACACCAAAATGTTGCTTGCATAGTATGATTAGGACATATTACATTATCAGTGAGCCAAGTAACAGCATATCGCAGAACATAAGCTTAAATCAAGGCTCTAAGGAACGATCACCCTTGCTCTTGATTTTATTTACCTACAAAGCAGCTCAGAGGCAAAAGCTGGTGAGTCAAATCCTCAGAGTAGTAAGAAGAGATCACACATGTGGAACAGTGGATTGAAAACCCCGTCCAATGCATTCAGAGGTGCCAAAAACAGTTATTTCTTTGATTTTTTAATAAGTTACTCCACTTAGAAAAGGGTGGAGATTGGAGAAGCAGGGTGTACCAGCTTGCCAGCTACACATATGTCTTTTTCAGTTTAGCAGTTTTTATTTGGGTTACTTTGGTCTCTTTCAGGTAAAATCATCTTTCAAGATTTCTGGCCCCTCACACCCCCACTTGTCTGTGAGCTTAACTACAGGAGAAGGATCTCACATTCAAGTGTAGGCTCTTATGCAAGATTCCAAGTTTCTCATCCCACCTGGTCACGTGGACTCTGTTGTCTCCTCTCCTCCCAACGCGGACAGCCTGGCTCTATCTGCCTCATTTTGGTATTGTACGTGCTCTGAACCTTGACAATGTTCTCCTTCCTTCATCCCCTGGCCTTGGCCTTCCACCCACAAGCCTCGGCTGCAGGTTGCAGGCACCTTAAATGGCACCATAGCAGTTCTGGCTCTCAACTCAGCCACCTTCCACATTCTCCACTAGAAGCACTAGAAGCACACAGACTGCGTGGATCTCTTCCACGGCACACAAGAGCCTAGGAATACTTCCAGGTTGTGGTATCTCTATCCCATCTGTCCAGGCCCTTCACTCAGCCCTTTTTAACTCACCTTCAGGGTGCCACCATGTTGAGTGCAGTCATTCTCTGGGACTTGACATCTCCCCAGTCTGTACGGGAAAAGTGGGGAGCAAAGCCACTGCTCCGGGATTCTGTCAAACTACCTGGATGTGGTTGACGAGGACCCCTTTCAGGAGAAGCCCAGACACGGATGCCTGATTATTTTACCTTTACCTCCTATCTTCTTCGTCTGGTCGGGTCAGCACCTCTCTTGTGAAATAACCTGAGTTCTCATTACCTAAGTCTTGTATGTCTAAGTGCCAGACTTAACTGCCTGTATATAAAGAGACCTTTTAAAATTCAGAAAATAAACATTTTCTCTCTGTGTAAAGCCTGGCTTTCAAAACTATTATTTCAGCATGGAATCAACAAAGTCAGCTTTTGAAAATCAAAGTCCATCAATGGCTTTTTTTATTCCAGAACTGCCTACCCTCCCTTTCCTGCAGTTTATGGCTTAGCATTCATTCATGGTGGAAGGCTGTGGGGTACATGATTTACTGAGTTATGAAAAACATGTCAGTTTAATACTTCAAAATATTATTCCCGTTACCCTTACTAAATGGCAATCTTTTGTAAACATTTTCATTCTTGTTTTAAAAAATTCCATTCTGCCTGAGCAGAGTGCTGTGGAGTCAGCAGTTGTATCGGTTTGCTTGGCCTGCCGTAACAAAATACCACACACTGGGGACTTCCACGACAGACATTTCTCTTCTCACAATTTTGGCGGCTAGAAGTCTAAGGCGCCAGCAGGGTTGGGGCTTCCAGAGGCCTGTCTCCGTGTCTTACAGATGGCCACTTTGTCGCTGTGCCCTCTCGCAGTCGTTCCTCCGTGTGTGCTTATGTCTGTGTCTTTATCTCCTCTTCATACCGGGACACCAGTCATACTGGGTCAGGGCCCGCCCATGCGACCTCATTTTATTTCCATCGTTTCTTTAAAGGCCTGTCTCTAAACACAGTCACCATGGGGGCGAGGGCTTCAACATACAAATTTGCGGGGAACACGGTTCTGTCCACAACAGTTGTCAAGGCCAATATCAAAGGAAGATTTTATATTGTTGCTGCTGGTACGTTTTCTACAAAAGGATTATGGGAATACAAACGTTAGTTGACAAACGTGGGTTGATCTCATGACTTTTCACTTCAGCGATGAGTTCTTGCTGCTGTGTAGGCCCAGCGTTCTCCCAAGTAAGCATCATGACACACATCGTTTCAGAGCAGTCGTTCTCACTCCTGGCTGCAATTAGGACCATCTCGAGAGCTTTAAAAACAACTGCTTGTAGCAAGTGAAAAATCCATTATCTTGAGAACTGCTACCAGTGTTCCTTTTAGGGAAGGGATCATTCTGTTTAGGAAAACACCTTGAGATACAAAGGGAAAGAAAGGGACAGACAGCCTCTAAGGGTCAAGGTTAGAAGACTGGGAGCAAAGAAATAGCTAACTTCTGTGCATAAGAAATAAGCTAGAATTGGGAGGGGACAAGAGAAAGAATGGAAAAGAAGGGTGGAGGAGGGAGGGAAAAGAGAAAGTCTGGATGACAGGAGAAGAGAGTGGAGCCTGAGGAACATCCCAGTGGCAAGTGGATGTACAGTTGACCCTTGAATGACACGGCTTTGAACTGCCAGGTCCACTTATATGTAGATATTTTTCAATAAATACTGTCAATCTATTTTCCTTATGATTTTCTTAATAACATTTTCTCCTCTAGCATATTTTATTGCAAGAATTACATGTATTACATGTACATAATACATGTAACATACAAAATACGAGTTAATCGACTGTTTATGTTATCAGTAAGGCCTCTGGTCAACAGGAGGCTATTAGTATTAAGTTTTAGGGGAGGTAAAAGTCATATGTGGATTTATACTATGCGGGGTGTTGTTGCCCCAGATTCTCATGGTGTTCAAGGGCCAACTGCATTCATTTGCTAGGCCTGCCATAACAAAGCATCACTGGCTGGGTGGCTTAAACAAGAGAAATTTGTTTTCTCACAGCTCTGAACTAGAAGTCCAAATTCAAGGTGTCAGCAGGATTGGTTTCTTCTGAAGGCTGTGAGTGAAGAGTCTGTCCCCGGTCTCTCATCTTATCTTGTATAAGGCCATCATTTTCACATGGCGTTCTCTTTGTATGCATGCTGTGTCCAAATTTCCCCCTTCTTACGAGGACACCAGCTGTATTAGTTTAGAGCTCACACTAATGACCTTATTTTAACTGATCACCTCTGTAAGACGCTGTAAGGTCACATTCTAAAGGGGTTAGGATTGCAACATATTTACTTGTGCGGGACACGATTGTATCCATAACACGGGGCCAAAGGGTACACGGTGATGTCTGATATTCAAGGCCCAGTTGTTTGTGTTCTGGGAGGAAGCCTCTATTTCCTCAGAATAAAAACACTGCGGATTTAGAGGTTTGGCAGCCAAGAGCGTCTTTTCCATGTCCACCTCTGCTGCCAGCTGGGAGGTCTGGGATGGTGATTAGAAATAAAGTAGAGCTTTTCACAATTTAGATGAGCGCAACCCAGGTAGCAGCTGTGGTGAGGCCCGAGACTTTTTCCCAAAGAGATAATCTGGAAAGATGGGAGATTGCCGTCAGACCTACACACAGGCAAACAGTCAGGCCCCACCAGACCTACAGAATCAGAATCTGGGATATCCAAGAGTTTCTAAACCCATAGGACGATCCTGATGCTGAGTTTTAGAACCATCGCAGTCACCAACAGAAAAGGGTCGGGGTCACATCTGCTCCCTCTGGAGTTATTTAGCCTTAATCTTAGTAAAATCTTGGCCCTTGTTACCTCCCAGAAGTGACTAATAATAGAGTTGACCCCATTTTCAAAATGGCAACCCTCTGTCTCTCCAAAATTATGGCCGAATTATTTAAGAGAGGGAGCGTCATGTCTTTTGAAATCCACATTAGCTTTTTTCTCTGATTAAATAGTTTCTCATAAAGTCTCACCAGAGAATTTAGGTAGGTTTGAAATACAACTCTTCCACTGCTGATCATTTTTGTAATGTTTTATATGACCAAGAGATGACTAAGACCTGCCTGAAACTTTGTGTTGCATTCACTAATGGTTTTTTGTTTGTTTTGTTTTGTTTTAATGAGATGGTACTTGGAACGAGATGGGCAAGCCAAATAATCTTTCTATAGTGTCAAGATAAACAAAGCCAGACTAAACTGGTAAGAACAGATTTTCATTGATAATTTACTATTTCAACAGGAAAAAACGTACAGGGTGAACTGAACCAAAGTGAACTTGGTCATATGCCTATGCATGCATTAAAGCTAGCAACGGTGGTAACTGCAATAGCCAACGGTAAGGGCAGGGGCAAGAGTTCCTACCTGGCTGCATCAGCCAAACCGTAGTGGTGACCAAAAAGGCAAATGTTCAGTGGTTTGAGGATTTCCTGCTTGGGGAGTGGGGCTGGCAGTGTTCAAGGTTGGTCAATGACACTTCACTTTCTGGGACATGTTCCCTCTTTCCTGGTCACTTGTCAGTGGCTGATTCTCAGCCCCGCAGAGCCCAATGCCCCTTTTTATAATAAATATTTTATAATGCCCCTTTTATTAACCTAAAATGAAATTACTATCTTATTTAAGTTACCTATACATAATTTTAGAAAAAGGATAATGCCTTAATGTGGGAATAAGGAGGAATGTCAAATATAATAAAGTAATATATATTTCGATATGGGAATGTTTGGATATAACTACATTAGAACACATATTAAAGTGTCAAATGCTTGCAGCCATGTTGAATGTAGCAGTGACAAATGCAGACTGATACATGTAAATTTTATTGATGATCCAAATACCACACGTGGTCTTGTCACTGGTGATGGCAATTTTCCAATATGATGAACAACTCTTGGTAAAGTTTTTCATAAAACAAGGGACAGATATCATATGATCCCACTCATATGAAGTACCTAGAATAGGCAAACTCACAGAAACGGCAGGTAGATCAGAGGTTAGAAAGGAGGAGGAACGAGGAGCTATCACTTAATGGGTACAGAGTGTCTGTTTGGGATGATAAAAAAATTTTAGGTATAAGTATCAATGACAATTGCACAACATTGTGAAGGCACTTAAATTCCACTGGATTATGCACTTAAAAATGGTTAAAATGGTAAATTTTGTATCGTATATTTTTACCACCATAATAAAATGCCAACCAAAAAAAAGTCTTGCAAAAGGGGTGGGTGGGGGGGAGTTGCTTGTACATACAATGGAGTCAGATCCTATCTCAGATAATTAATAATAAATGGCCTTTCAGTTACATAATTGTCCTGTGGGACCATTCTTTGCTGTGCAGGACTGCCCCCCACACTTTGCAGGATGTCTGCCATCGCTGGCCAATCTCACTAAATGCCAGTAGGGCTCCTCTTTGTTGTAATAAAAGTGCCCTCACCAAGTTCCAATTGCCCCAGAGGGCAGTATGTTCCCCCTTGAGAATCACTGAGATGCAAAAAACGAAAGCCAGGTAGTTGCCCGAGTTCTGGCCCAGCGAGGCCTGCGGTCCTCGTGGGACTAGGGTGCTGGGCCAGGAGCCAACAGAATTTCAGTTCTCTGGCGGGTCGACACGGAGCATGCAGCAGGCGAAACAGGATGCAGGAGGAGGCTACCTCCAGTTCTCATCCCTGGCACACCGGCTCCTGGTTTCTCGGGCAGCTGGACTTAATTGCTGTCCCCTCCCAGACGGTGGAGCTAAAGAGCCTCGGACACGTCTGGGTCCTGTGGTTGGCGCAGGCTCGTGCACGCTGACTCGGCCATGTGCAGAGGACACAGCAGAGCTGCTGACTATGACGATGGAAATAACAGCTACTATTTATTAAATAATTAGCAAGTTCTTTACTATATTTTCCACGTCACTTTAACGACCTATTTATTACAGGTGAGAAAACAAGTTCAGGCAGTTGAAAGAATTCAGGAAATCAAAAGTCACTGAAACAGGGCAGGGGCACTGTCACCAAGATCCAAATCTGCACGTTCTGCGGAAGGCTCCTCCGCAGACGTGCTGCGAGGCTCCTGCTCGCTCCCTGCGGTTTGCTGGGACTTCAGCCCAGCTGAAGGCCATGGCCAGGAAGGGAATCCAGCCAGCGCCCTCTTCTCCCCGGGTTTCCTCCCACCGCAAGGATCTGACTGATGGAGGGAGCATGATGCGATCAAGGGTTTGGAAGACTTGGGAAACTCGACGCTTGGAGATCCTCGCGCTAGAATGAATGGGGTTGGGTGACAGCTGCTTCCGGAGCCGGCTTCTTTCTCTGATGTCTGCCTGGAGAGGCTTTTTCCGGACATGAGCTTGGGATCTCAGACACAGAAGCAGGACCGAAGGTCCCCACTTTTCCTCCTTTCACCCCTTTTCAAGGGGCTGGAAAACCCCGCCTGAAGTCAGTTCCTCCCCTAGAGAAGGCCTTAACTTTAACCCTTTCCCTGCTGACCTCCCGGCACTTACTGGGACTTGCCGGTCCGTGAGCACTGACGCTGCCACAGTCATTTTCTTTCTGCGCATAAGATCTCGATGTCGCTTTAACTCTAACCCATCATCCATTGTAATTAATACACTAATTAGGCACATAGCACTAATAATTAGGGCAACTGCTTTTTTTTTTTTTTTTAACAGTTTCACAGCACCTGATTTGACCCTCACAACCACCTTGTGAGGCAGGTGTTATTGTCATTCTCGTTCTAGAGATCAAGAAATGTGAGGCTCCGTCATGCACCTGGAATGTGGCAGACTCAGTCTTGAACCCAGTTCCTCTCAACCCCATAACCTCAGTGTCCTCAGCGTAGGCTTCACAATCCTGCTGGTGAGCCTCTTGAAAAATCACATTTACTTGAGAGCATAGTGTCCAAAGTGCTTTAGCAGTTCCTTCAAAAAGTATCAAGATTTTGTACTTTCTCCCAAAGTATTTAAATAACTTCACACCCACGAACCAGTTTAAGGCTGCAGAACTTTGGTAAGATTCAAAGAGCAGGTCTTATATTCTCTGTTTCGCCGAGGGAGCCACATAGAAGATCATCATGCTCTGTGGGTCCCATCTGGGTCCATGGACCAGGAGAGAGATGGAGAGTCCAGCTGGGATGGCCAGACCCCTTCCTGCCTCTGGTGAAGAATCTGAAGGCCCTAGTGTAGAATTATCTAATGCATACACCCATACCAAGGAGTACAAGATACAGAGACAGCCTGTATGTCCAATAGGCAGGGCAAGGAAGATAAGCCAAAATGACAAGCCAATCATACTGGCAATCATGGGAATCCAAGTAAAAGCATATATATATATATATATATATATATATATAAAAGTATTTATACCTATAGAAATTTCTGGAGTCAGAGGTCATGAGTGCCAGAGTTAAGCTCCAGGTGGGTGAGATTTGGAGTTCTCAAGTTGGCACCTCAGACTACTCCCCCAGGGTCTTGTTGTGTCAAAATAGGGCAAACCACCAACTCCATCACAGCGAGCAATGCATAGAGCTAGAGAAACGCTAAAGCGAATCATAAATACAAAGAAACAAGTAAATCGAAGACCCAAGATGTGAATGCAGACCAATGGGAGCAAGCACTTCACGGGGCGAGTCTGGGATAGCCAGCGGTGCGGGTCAGTAGTTGATGTAGATGACAGGCAACGCTAAGCTCGCATAACAAATAGGGGTTAACACCAACAGACCAGTTATAACCTCCTGACAATCAGCCCAATTGCTTTCTCTTCTAGACCCCCTCGAGTTGCACTAAGTTGGATGACTTTGAGGAAGGAAGCTGGCCGCATATTAGTGTTGTGAATGGTCCTCAACACTTCACAATGAGATGTGAATATTCTTCCCTCATGAAGCCTTAGGAAGACATGTTGCCACTACAGACAATGTCGGACAGCTTATGGAATTTCAAGACAGAAATGTTCCCAGGGAGGATATATGGTCAATACATATTTCTGGCAAGGCTGAGCCACCGCCTGGAGCTCAGATGCAAGCTGAGGTATGTGCAAAGGAGATCTCAAAGCAGGATCAAGCATTTTATTATTTTTTCCTGATAACTGTTATTCTGAGTTAAAAAAAAAATGATGTTATAGATAAATTAATAGAACACCAAGTAAAGGAAAAGTTTACCCACACTATCAATACTCCAAGTTTAACTGGTTTTCATTTGTTCTTTTTCCTATTCATTTCTTGGTATGTATAATTTTTATGTAGCCAAAATCATACTAGTGTGTAATATATTCTTTTTACTACTCAAAATTAAATCATAAGAATTTTTTTATGTTGTTATGGAGTCTTCGTAATTGTTGTTGGCTCACTAGATCTCATGAAAGGTTATCCCACATCACCTACCCAATCATTTCTCTACTAGAGTTCTTTTAGATTGCTTTCAGCTTTCACTACCATACCTTATTTTGTGATGAACATATTATTAGTGCATTACTCAGAGTCCAGAAGCCTAAGGGAAGATTGAGGGTGAGGTGCTGACAATTTTTCAAGCAACTCTCTGCATGAGATGACATGCAACAGGGAGCAAGCCTGTTTTGGCTTAGTGAGGAGAAGGATGGGGAGTCAAAAATGGAAGACTCAGCGTTTGTTCTTTAGTTAGCTAGAAACACTGGTTCTGGTCTTTTGTAAAGAGTAGGTGAACTAGCAGAAGCTGAAGGTGTTTTTTTTTTGCTGGTCCAGGTGTGAAAAACACAGCGTCTGTAGGTCAGGGAAGCAGAGCTTGCCAAGCCCATGGAAATGGCCCAGATGGAGCTTTTTCATGTGGGTGGAGCAGATGGGGCAGAAGCAAAGTGCTACCGTCGAATGGCTTACAGGCTGAGGACTTCCAAGGGCAGGCTGGAGCGGAACAGAGGTAAATCTGGTCCTTAATATGTGTGAGGCATAGGGAGGGGGCTCTAGAATTGATTGGGGGCTCTAGACAGGGTTTAAGGTCTTCCAGTTATGTATGTGAGCTGGGGGATCCAAAGATTACGCACATCAATTTTAATGGACGCTCATCTGTACCCACAGGCAAGACAGGATGGGAAGGGTCAGGGGGTTAGATATTTTCTCTTTTGGATTATTTTCCTAGGATAGCTTCCTAGAAGCAGGATTACTGGGTTAAAGGGCACCAAAGCTTTTTTTCCCTGTGGGATTCCCAAAGCCCGTTCTCAGGCCCAGCTACCATGTTCTTTTCTTTCCCGCCCCAGTCCCAAGGACTCAATTACTTCCATTTTCTCTTCGTGCTGCCTCCTCTCTCTTACCCCGTGGGGCTGCTCTCCATCCAAGACACCGCCCTCACCACCGCCAGCTCCCTCCTCTCTCACTGTCTCTGAAGACAAACGCACAGGTTCATTTTCTTTCCAAGCATCGCTACAAAGGATATCATAAGGGAGCAACTGAGACATTTAAAACAAGGAAAAATGTACAGAAACTTTAGCCCTCTTACTAAGTTTCGAGAGTTATAAATCCTCACTTATAATCCCTGATTCTTTCCTGAGATAATTGCTTAATGTCCGTTAAGACATCAGATTCTCTTAACCTGGGGCTCGATGTTGAAGATTCAGGGGTCTAGATCAGAAAAGTCCTGATTAGGAAACTGAAACCACAGAGAAAATGCAACATAAGGAATTGATTAATCAGGTGTGACAGGCTGAAAGACAAAAAGGAGACACCAGGTAACACAGCAATAACTGCAGGAAACAACTCCCAAGCCAGGGCTGGGGAAATAGAAGCTTGGAGATTTCCACAGAGCTAGGAGCCAGACGTCTGAGAAGAGGTGCTACAGGTTGAATTGTGTATTCCCCCCAAAAAATATGTTGGAGCCTTAACCCCAGTATCTCTGAATGTGAGCTTATTTGGGAATGGTGCTCTTACAGAAGTAATCAAGTTTAAATGAAGTCTTTAATCCAACATGACAGTGTCCTTATAGAAAGAAGAAAGGAGGGTACAGAGATACACAGAGGAAAGACAATGTGAAGACACATGGAAAAGGCCATGCGACTGCAGTGATGATATCTCTACAAGCCAAAGAATGCCAAGGATTGAAGCATCGCCAGCAGCTGGAAGATTTAAGGAAAGATTCTCCGCTAGAGCTCTCGGAGGGTGCATGTTCTGCCAACCTCGTGATCTCAGACTTCTAGCACCCAGAACTGTGAGACAATAAATTTATTCTATTTTATGCCATCCAGCTTTTGGCATTTTGTTTTGGTAAGCAACAGGAGAGTGCCCAGCTGGTGGCACCTCTGAGGGGGATACCAGGAGGCTGGTTCTGAGAGTGTGCAAACAACTGGGAGCTGGAACCAATCAACTGCCAGCCTCACCTGCCACTACTGGGATGGAACACTGTCATGGGCTTGACGCCAGCAGAGACAGCAAAACAGAAGGCCTTTCTCTCTCTTCCAGCTTCCTGGGCTCCCTCTTGTTTGCTCCTTGGCCAACACCCACATAGCAGGAGGAGAGATGTCAGGGGAGAAGCATGCTGTGCTGAGTCTGGGCATCGCCGAGCCGACGCTGGCAGGGGCGGGGTGGGGACTGAGAGACAAGGCCTTACTAACCAGCATGGGGCACCTGAGCTTAGGTAGGGGGAAAAATCACATCTTTTTTTCATTATCCTTTCTCTGAGCTTTAGCATTTCCTTCCTTTATGAATATGGGCCAAAAATAAATGGATAAAACCACAGTTGTATTAGCAATACCTATAACTCTGTCACTAATGTTTTCATTGTATGTTAGAGTTGCTGCAAATATTTCAAAGTATCATTAATGATCATCATCACTACTTTTAAATTATAGTAGGTGTTAAACTTGCTGCTAGATCTAGTAATTTAATGTGCTAATAAAGAAGCAAATATATTACTAACATTACTTTCTTTTTTAATGTTTTTATAACTTTATTATATGACTTTTTTTTGGAACTTCAATTATTACTGTATTTTATGCACTGAAAATCTTATTTGGGGGAAGATGTCCAAAGACTTCGCCAGACTGACAAAGGGGTCCGTGACACACAATGATGCACACAAAAAGTTAGGAACTGTCTGGAAGGGGGAGGGCTGAAGAGTCGGAACACAGAGGATTTTTAGGGCAGCGAAACTACTCCGTATGATAATATAATGGTGGATACATATCATTGCACATCCGTTTAAACACGTAGAATGCACACAACACCAAGAGACATCTTAATGTAAACAACAGACTCGAGGTGATTGGGATGTGTCAGTAGAGGCTCATTGACTGTAACTGATGTATCACTCCGGTGGGGGATGTTGGGAGCGAGGGAGGCTGTAGCTGTGCCAGGGCAAGGCATCTATGGGGACTCTGTACCTTCCCCCTCAGTTTTGCTGTGAACCTAAAACCACTCCAAATAAAGTCTATTTTCTCAGGTGGCAAACCTCTGATGTAGACTGATTCTTTTCTCTTCATTCCAGAAAGCGGGTCTCATCCAACAGCGACACAAACATGGGTTTAATGGGTAGAGGGTGGAAGCCTATTCCAGTGCCAGTGTGAAGGAGGCTAGGTCTGGGCCCGGTGTCCTTTGGTGTGGCTGTGCACACATGTGTGCTTCTTTCTGGGGAGTCCATGGTAGATTGGAGGCTTACCTTCACCATCCTCCCAGAACTCAAGTGTGGGTCACTGCTCCCAGGGAGGGCCGGCTCCCTGGACAGCCACACAGGGCTGGCTCCTCACTCAGATGGGACCTGCACTTAGTTTAAAGCTCTGCTGTTTCCAACTTGAAATTTTGAACAATTTTAAGCAAGGGACCCCTCATTTTCATTTTGCACCAGGCCCCATAAAAATGTGTTCTCAGAAAATGTGCAGGTTGTGCTCTAGATTTTAAATATTTAAGGTGTGACAGAGACTGTGCTTTCATTCCTCATATGAATTAATAATTCACTACTGCTATTTAGTAAGAGCCAAGCCCATCCCACTGACTTCTCCAAATAATTCTAATAACGGTTTGTTTTTCTATCCAAAAAAAGAAAGAAATGGGTGAAGGAAGTGGGGTTTTGTATTATTCAGATATTCTTGGTCTCTCGACATGTTTGAGAACTCCTGAGAAATAAAGCGTGTTCTTAAACACCACATTTGACGTCACTGCCAGATGTACGGCAGATTAGAAACTGGAAGCTTTTACATAACCCCCGAGTTGTGTGGGATTTGCTCGGCTTTTGTTATTTTATTTTTTACTGTTTCAAAGTCCCAGAAGCAAATTTTCCAGGTATTGATGTTTCCATCCCCAGAGTGAGTGATTCAAAGGCCTCAGACCCCTCTCCTCAGGAAGACCTACCCCAAACCCTGCAGCAGCCTGAGAAGCGTGGTCCATTCTTCCTGCATCTGCATGAGGTAAAAGGATGGTGGTGACACATTCAGAGCCAAAATTACAGCAATTACTTCTCTAATTAGATTTTTAAAAGTAAAAAACAAAACAAAACAAACACTGCCATTGTATTGTTTCATTGGTTACTTCAACACATAAATGTATTTCCAAATGAAGGATGAATTATCTCATCAGCTCATTTTCAGAACAGGAGCACTTTCCTCCTACTCGGGGACTGTCTACCTATAGCCGAGCTGTCAAAGATGAAGGCTGGGTGAAGCCATCAAGGGAAAACACAGGGCACCGAGGGTTCCTCCGCTGGATTCTAATGCCGTGAGGATTTCTAGCTCCCGAGCTCATATGCTCCTCACTTAATCACTGAAAAGCATATTTCAGGGAGACTACAGAGTATATATGAATACAAGCTCTGCAGCTAAACTCTCCAGCAATCCTAGCCATGTGATCCCGGGCAAGTTATTCCACCACACTGTGCTTTGGTTCCTTCGTTCACACAATGTAAGTAATGAAGGCACTTACCTCCCTGGGGTTGCTGTGAGGATTAAGGGAACTAAACAATGTAAAGTACTGAGAATAGGGCCTGTACTTTATAGACATACGGTCTATAAATGCTAGATTGAAAATATGCCTGTAGTTTACCCACATCTCTCTAGGAGCCCAGGGAAATGCAAGCCATCTCTCTATCTTCTAGGAATATGGTATTTAAATTGTGCTTGTTGGGTCCTTGGAAATGCCAGAGAAGTGTATCCAGGAGGGCCGTGGGAGATGGGGGTGGAGGATGGTGAGCAGAATGCGCTTGATCTCCTACTCCACTAAGGCAAGAATCTTTACCATATCTAACGTATACAACTGAGTTTTCAGATAAGGGTTCATTTGAAGAAAACATCTCAAGCAAGGCAATGAAGAGTTTGAAAACCACTGTTCTTGGAAACTAGTGTGTAAATGGAGATCCAGTGAATGCACCCAGAAAACAGCATTCTAACACGGCAGTCGGGTGATGGAGGGGACAAGTAGCACATGATCAAATAGATTATCAGAGAAGAATGACATGAAAGGACTATTGATGTAAGTAGAGTTCAAGGAAGCCAAGAAGAGATGATACCATACCTGGAGCCATTATCACTCAGAGATTGAAGAGGGAAATGGAAGAAGTATCTGGATTCCGGAGAGGATGGGCACATGGAGAGGGTGACTGGTGGCTGCTGAAGGCTTTGTAGAGGGATGCAGCCGATCTTGGGAACCTGTGAGGGATGGAGCCAGGAGAACGGATACTGGCCACGCTCTCTTCTCACCTGTCAGTCCCCTTCAGGGACCTCTTATCCTCTAAACCCAACCAGAAGCCAGAGGGCTAGGAAGTCTGTCAATATATTGACACTGCCCCAGGGGTGTGATTGTAAATAAATATTTAACAACAACGCTGAGGGGTGTGTGTGTGTGTGTGTGTGTGTGTGTGTGTGTGTGTGTGTGTCTTATTTGTAATGTTTGCTGATTCCCATAGTGTAAATATTCCTACTGTCACCAAACATGGGGGCAGAAAGAGATAGATGCATATAATTACCTCCCGTGGGCTCCAGCACACCAATGAAGTAGACCAGACCATACGGGCCAGCCTCCAGGCCACAGAGCAGGTGGAGGAGGACAGGAATAAGATCTGGAATGGCAAACAAAAGGAGTCCAGTGCTGATGTGCCGATTTCAGGTCAAGGGTTCTAACCTGAGCAAGGGTATCAGTGCCTTCATCTTCACCATCAACATAACTGCCATTTGCAAGGCTAAGAGAGAATGATTAAGTCCAATAAGCATTCAGCAGGTCAGTAATGTAGGTGAGAAGGGGAATGAGACAAGAAAAGAGCTACAGACAGAAATTCCAGTCTAGGCTAAGACTGGGAAATGTGTGCATTCCTTGTTGCAATAAAGAACAGCAGTAGCACAAGGAGGGTGGGAGTGGGGAGCTGTGCTTCTCCCCCCTCAACTAACTCCATCTGATAGCTCAGCTGTGTTCTGTGGTTAGGTAGGGGTGGGTCCTGTGGAGGGAGAGGGGTGATACAGGAGTCCCAGGGGTGCCAGGACATAATATACTGTCCTGTTATCTGCTGACATGTGGGAGTGGTCACAGAGCCATTACACAGACCATTCTCCACCTGTGTGGACCCATCTTAGCTGAGCCACTGCTTAAGGAAACAGGATTCTAAGATGCTTAGAACCAGCTCTCTGTTTCTAGTGGTGTGTGTGTGTGTGTGTGTGTGTGTGTGTGTGTGTGTGTGTGAATAAGGCGCAGCCCTAATTATCCGGGTAATGGTGTGAAATCAGAGCTTAGCAGCTGCCACAACCTACCCCAGACCTCCCACAGATGGTCTTTCCTGTCATCACCAATATCCATGCCAACATCTCAAGTTCTCCTTACCAACAGCATCGTGAACTTGCCAGGTAAAACCGCAGGGAAGAAAGGCATGGCCCAAACAGGGAGCCAACTCCAAAAGATGACCCCTGTAACCAAAGCAATGACACCAAAGTGAAATCCTCCCTTATTCTCTCCCTACCCATCTCTTTAGCAACTGTCTCCATTTTCCACTCAGGATGACATATTGCTGAATAGGTCATGTAAATTTATGCCAACAATACCTCTTAAGACTTTAGAGGAAGATTCTAACAGCGTTTACTCCTATTATTTGAAGGAAATCAAGGGAACTGGGCAGATCCAGCAGAGGGTCACTAAAGAGAATAGAACCACTGTGTGGGCTTATGAAAATACCCTGGGACATAAAAGATGTAGAGCACAATATTAGACACAGAGAAAGAGTGTGCTCTTGAGCACTATTTAATGCACGAGACAGAAGAAAATGTTAGAAAACAAGATTTTAACAAAAAGAAAATGAGGAAGTATTGAATTGTCAGTGGGTCCAGCTTAAAAGCAAAGAAATAAAAAAGAAAATTAATGAGATGGGGAAAATGAAAAATAAAAAATTCAATTAAAAATTTTAAATCTTCACTATAATCAGAAAAGGACAGGCACAAACTGCAGAAAACTTAATCCAAATATAAAGAACTTCAATAATACATAAAGATAAAATATATCATATTCTTTGATAATATAAAGGGAAAGGATGACAAAATGAAAATCAGCAGATTTAAAGACTAGACAAGAGAGATCCACTTCATGGACAATTGTCTTGTCTCTGAAGGAGAATCAGGAACAGAGGAGACAAAAGCAGAATTCTAGATATTTTACAATAAGTCTTTTTTTCCCCCTTTGAAAAGTATTGCATGCTATAGTGACTAAAAGTTCAGTCTCTAGTGTGAAACAGACCTAAGCTCCAATCTTGACTCTGTTGTCGACTCCTGTGAGTCCCTGACCCTCAATTCCACCTGCAAACCAGGAGAGATAATAGCTCTCACCTCATAGTGTTGTCACAAGGCAATACATGTAAAGCACTGAGCTCTGTATCTGCCAAAAAGCATCAGCATTTCCAAGGAGCTCACTGAGTACCAAGCAGATGCAAGGAAAGCGAGAAACGTCCCTTAGCTGGATGCCCAAGATGAAGAGGAGAACGTGCGTTCTGATGAGCGCCAGCAGTCTGGTCATCAGACGTTTGTGCTTCCTTCTTCCTTCACAGTGAAGGCACCACATTTCCAGTGTCAACACTGTATTAGTCGGGCTTCACGCAAGGAAGCAGAAACCAGTCTAGTATTTCAAATGAGTACTACAATCAGGCAACTGGTTGCTTACAGAATTGTTGGACAGTCTAAAGAAACAGAGATTAGGAAAACTGACTGACTGTCCAGAAACGATGATATGCAGAAATTGCGGGAAGCTACTGCTGGTGATCTCAGCTGTCTGAAGCACCGAAGCGGGCCACATGCGAGATCTCACCGTGAAGCCGCGGCACTCTTGTGTGGCAAGGAGACCAGGACGCCACCGTCTGCCCACGTGTCTACCCGCTGCTGCTGGAAGAGGAACACATGCCCTCTTCTCTTCTGCCTTCCTCATCTCACACCAGTACTTCTCGCTGGCAGAACCTAAACTGGGACCCTGATAGCAAGGGATTCAGAGAAATAAGTGCTCGGAAGGGGGGCAAAGATGATGATGAGCTGACAGCAGACCTCTAAATCACCGAAGGTGACGGTGGCGGGTGGGGCGGGGGTGGGCATAGAAAATAAAGTGCAGTCGATTCTCATTATTTGCAGTACATAGTTATGGTCTATAAAGCCACTGTGAACACTGAATTAGCAAATACTGAAACAACTGCTCCTAGGAGAAACAAACACAGGGTTAGTTTCCTTTGAGCTTCTGGTCACATTTTTATTGTACATAACCTTATTTAATATATATTTCTGTTTAAAGACACCTTATTGCATATAGATTATTGATTAGTTAACATTGCACTCATGGCCAACAGCACCATAACATATGCTTAAACAAAGCTTATCTAACACGCATATTTTCTCCATAAGGCACATCACAGTTTTCTTGTACTTAGACTTGACAGCACTTCAGCACTATGGTTGGGAGCTATTTTAAATACACAATCACTAATAAAAAGCACAACAACGCAAAAAAGCATGGCACTAAATAGACCACAGAAAGGACCCTTATTTACAAGCTGAGAGGTGAAACAAGAGGGCAGTGTCCCCCTGTTTGACCTCAGCTGGGAACAGATATGTCAGGCAACTACGATTCTTCACTGCTCTGTGCATTTCTGTGTATGACTGCAAAAGTGTCATGCATATTGCTATTGAGAGTTCAATAATCAGAGAGTTAAATTAGATTTCTGGTAAAAGTAAATACAATAAGCAAATAAATACAAATCAATTTTAGTTAACAGGTGAATTCACAAATACAGAACCCACAAATAATCAGATTAGCTCTACATGTAACAAAATACAGAAAGTAAAGGAAATTAAGCACAAAATTAGAAAACAAAAGATAAAATTTCATTGAAAACAGTGCAGTCAAAGACAAACAAAAATTACTGAAGCAGCTTTGGTCATCTATCAAATTGTCACAACAGATTAGAATATTGGTACTCATGTAAATGATGACTAATTTTGTAAAAGAAATTTTATAGTAAATATTAAATCCTTAAAAATATTCACACT
This sequence comes from Rousettus aegyptiacus, assembly GCF_014176215.1. Classification (NCBI taxonomy): domain Eukaryota; kingdom Metazoa; phylum Chordata; class Mammalia; order Chiroptera; family Pteropodidae; genus Rousettus; species Rousettus aegyptiacus. Next base: position 29,124,217 of record NW_023416291.1, read on the forward strand.
CTAAACTGGCATTGCAAATCTAGAAATTTTAGCTTAAGTTAATAAGCTTAGATGTATATATACCAAGATTTAATTACAAGGATATGTATCTCAACAAAATTTATAATAGCAAAAGAAAAAGTATATAACTTATAAGCCACATAATAGAAGACTGGCTAAATTATAGTACCTTTATAAAATAAAATACTATGTAGCCTTCCATCATAATGTTATAGAATATTAAGTGCAAGGGAAGATGGTCATCATAAAATGTTAAGGTGCCAAAAAAAGTATTAGAAAACAGTATACAGAGTTTGGTTCCAATTTTATATCTAAAAGGGAAGAAGAAGAAATAATTATTTAATAGTTGTGAAAAAAACAATGTAATTAATTTAAAGGTAAATTTCTTAATAAAATCTTAGCAAATTAGGATTTAAAGAATTAAATATTCTAACATCAATATCATCTTTGGTGTGAAACTGTTTATCAAGAAAAAGACAAAGATACCATTATTATTTAAGTTCTCACCAATAAAATAAGCTAAAGAAAAAACAAAACTAAATCATCATTATTGAAAGGAGATGTACATCATTACTTAAATGTGACTTATTTATGTACCTAGAAAACCCAAATAAGTCAAGTAAAATCTTTTTTAGAAATAATCAGAGTTAAATTAGACTTCTGGTAAAAATACAGCAAGCATAAGAAAAGATATTCAATGTCACTGCTCATTAAAAAGTCTGACCACATTGAATATTGGCAAAGGACCTGGAAGAACTGCAACTATCATTTACTGCTGTTGGGAATGTAAAGTAATATGATCATTTTCAAATGGTTCGGACAACAGTTGGGCAGTTTGCTAAAAAAGTTAAACACGTACCCCCATATAACTCGGCCATTCCACTTGTAGGTATCTACCCAGAGACAAGAAATCATATGTCCATGCAAAGACTTGTACATGAATGTTCACAGCAGCTTTATTTGTAATTACCCAAAACTGAAAAAACAACCACAATGTGCATCAGGAAGTAAATGGATAAACAGGTGTGGTCTACACACATGATAGAATGCTAGACAGCAATAAGAAGAAACAAACTATTAATTTGGATGAATTTCCAAATAATTATGCTCAGAAGACAAGCAGAAATGGGTATATATCGTATGATTCCGTTAATAAAAATTGTTAGAAAATGCAAACTAATCTCTAGTGCCAGAAAGCAAATGAGTGGTTGCCTTGGGCTAGGGGCTGACCCCAGGGAGGGACGGATGGCAAAAGAACATAAGAAAGTTTGGGGAGTGACGATCGTGGTGATATTTTTATAAAGGTATACATAAGTCAAAACTCATCCAAGTATACACTTTAAATATGTGCTGTTTATCTCATGTCAATTATACCTCAATAAAGCTGAAAAAAGGTAAGTAAATAAATGAATAAATGCAACTACCCCTATATTTTGTCTTTACTTACTAGGAATAATCAATTAAAAGATATAATGGAAAAAGTTCTCATTCAACATTCCAATGCAAAATACAAAATAACCTATAATAAATTGAACAAGTAGTGTGGTAAGCATTATATGAAAAAAATGTAATCCATTGTGAGGATTTAAATCTTTGAAAAGGTTTGGAAAAACAGAGTTGAGTAAATGAAAAGACAATACACCCTTACAGGGTTGTAATGGGTGCCGTGACGGGCCATGCAGACTTCCCACTCTGGACCAAGGCACTCATTCCCTTAGCCGTTAAGAGCATTGGTTGCAATGGCTCTTTGTTGAAGTGTTCTCCAGGACTCTCCCTCACCTGAGGAAAGCCACCTCTTCTCCCAGGTAGTTCTCATCTAAAGACTGGTCAACAGTGAGGGAGAAAGTTTTACAAAGGCGGGGGCTCCTGGCCTCAGTGTGGGACAACTATGAAGTCAGAGCTGCAGTTCAGCAGCTTCCTCTGCCCAGTGCCACCCTTCTTGCCCACCCAGGTATTGATCCCACAAGCAAACCTACTACATGCAAATCTCCCACTCGGAGTCTATTTTCCAAAGAGCTACAGCAAAGGGTGAGGGTATCGATTATGCCCTAATTAAAGTGTACATTTAATACAATTTCTCATCAGAATAATAGTGAAATGATTTTATTAAGTGAAAATAACTAAGGCATTTTGGAGGGAAAGTGAAACAACAAAGCTGGATTGGAAACACTGGAAATTAAATTTCATTATAACGTTATAATAATTTAAACAATATATTAATGATAAATAATAGGGGGAAAAAATGAGTGAACCAGGGGAGAAAGCACCACATGCAATACAAGCAAGATCCAGGATGACGTTTTCCTTCTGTAATGTTCTGTCTGCATCACTGACTTTTGAATTCTGTCTCATCCCCGAGGGTAGTGATTCCTTGGGACCCTTTTAGAGGCGGCTGCTCACTCTCTCATATGGACTACAGAAATAGTATTAGCATCTCTTAACTCTCTAATAACCCTGACCAGATATATTTTTTTACCTCCTGGTACCAAATTCCCCTCTTTTAAGGGTCAGGCCATTTTATTATTCCTCCTTCTACCCTTCTTGTTAATAACCTGCCGAAGTGAACATCATGCTTCTATTCTACATTCACTGAGCACTTTGATACCTAGTCACCTTCCTCTCCACCCTAGCATCTGCTATCATCTTAAATAAATTCCATACCCACAGGGGCAGTACATCTAACACCCTAGCCTCTCACCCCCTAACTTTAATGGCAATGAACTCCAGCTCCTTCCCCCTCTGTAATCTACCTGCGTGGCCACAGTGGCCATCATCGTCATGAGGAAGGGTTCTGCCTCTAAAACCTTAAACTCCAGCATCCTCATCTGTAACCGCAATCCCGTGCCTTCCTGCTTTCTCACCACCTCTCTTCTCCTAAGTCCAATCTTATTTCACATGGATCCCAAGAGAGTCTCTAGAACTTTGCAGTTAGTTAGACTCTCAATCCTGCCTGAAATGTCTTTCTTTTTTCTTTTTTTGAATTTGAACCCATCATTTTCAGCTACCAGTCCCTTTGTCCTTCCACCACATCCACTCCAAACTCTCCAGTCCTGGGCCAGCATTGTAATCTGACATCTGAGTGTTGCTGCAGTGGCATTTTCATGTAGACTGGCAGCATGATCGATGGGGTTTCCACTTTCAGGTGTGCTTTCGTGGCAACCTGAAAATACTATACTTTCACTCCTATTTCTGCTCTCTCTCCAGTTTCTCTTTGTAGCTGGTCCAAGTCATTCTCCTCATTCTCTCCACCTGTCTTTACGCTCTATTCATAACTCGTTCTTGAGGCATTTCCTTCCTTTAGCTTCTCAGGCCTCTCATACTCCAGGTTGTCCTCCTACCTATTAATTTCTCATCACTCACCTTCGTGACCTCTCTTCATCACTTGTCCCTTAAATGGTAATGCTCCTAGTGTTCGCTCTTCATCCCCTTTTGTCAACCACAGACAAAACTTCCAACTACTGTCTCTTTTCTGATAACGTTGCAACACTCTTCTAGCCAAGACCTCCCTCCTGAGCTCCAGAATCTCGTTTTCAACTTTGTACTAGACGTTGCTACCTGGATGTTCTGCAGTCATCTCAAACTCAACATGTCAAAAATAAAATGATTATTCTCCCTCCACCCCAAGCCTATTTCTCCTTCTATATTTCTTCTCCAGGATATAGAGGAGGAAGTTCTTGCTCCTTTTTTTTATTTATCTCCTACACTTCCATCTACACCATTCAGAGTGGAAAAGTTACAAAACAGATTGGTCTCCATCCAAGACATAGACTGAGCCACAGTTACTGGTGGCATGAGATTACCGTAAATTAAAATTCCGTGGACTGTTCCACTCTCTTACTTTTCCATCTCATTGGTGCATGTGGCTGGGTGGGGAAATGGGCTTGGCCAGCTTTCTCCTTTTGTACCGTGTCTACATGGGATGGCTCCAATACTTGGATTGAGAGGAAAAAGAGAGAGGTCCTCATCTACATGCTCCAACCCCACACTAGTTCCAACGGAAACAACGTTGCTGCCTTGGTTTCCTTGGCAACTTCAACAGAGAGGCAGGAAGGGGTGGCTGCCAGGACCAATTTCTAACACTAACTTCTAACACCAGGTTTTGGCCCTACTACGATCCCAATCACCAGCAGCTTAAGCATTATCCTAGACTTCCCTCATCCTCCCCTTCCTCACCCAATCAATCGTTAAGTTCTCATCTTTTATAATAATATAGTCACTGGAGCCCATGGCTTTTTCTCACCCTCAATGTCCTATTCAGGCATTTATACATGTGTATCTAGACTGGTTTAACAGACTTCTCTCTGGAGTCTCCTGGGCTTCACTTTCAACTCCTTCTAACCCATCCCCTGCAGCATTGCCAGAGAAGCCTGTCTCAAAGATAGATTTCATCAAATTACTTTTTGGCTATGGTCTTTCTGCCCTCGTCGGTCTGTCCCAGACGGCCCACCAAATCAGGCCGCTGCCTTCCACAATCCCTGGGTTCCAGCCACAACTTGCATCATGATGTTCTATGCCCTCATGAGTTTGCATATACTGCTTCCTCCACCTAGAAGGTGCTCCTCACATTCACCTCACTCTTTCTCTACTTATTTCCCCAGGAGCACTGATTACTCCTGCCTAAAAAACCTTTGTTGTCCTTTATACATACCCAAGGCACTTAGCACCCTGTATGGATCTCAGAGCCAGAGTTCCCTGCTAGACTGTCAGTACCTTGTGTTCAAGCAGATGTAAATGACATATTCATTATTACATCACCACACCTATCTCACAGTGCATGGTACAAAGCAGATACGGGCAAACATGAGTGATATTCTACAGGATAGCTCTAAGAAGCAAATAAGCTGACAATGTGAAATGTGTAAGACAGTTCCTAATGTACAAAGAGCACTCAAAGTTTAGTTTCCTTCTTGTCTCTTTCTCCTTCTATCTTTTGCCATCTCTCCTCCCCATCACTTGTCTTTTCTCCTCTTGGTTCTCATCTCCTGTCCCTCTCCTCTTCATGACTTTGGAAAAAGCAACAGGAGGAAATAAATCCAACTTTTTTACACCCAACCATCACCACCTTCCAAGCACTCCAACTCCCAACCCATGACTCAGCTGGTACTCACCTCGCTATTGCTCCACCTTAATAAATAGTTGCCCTTTTTGCTCATCTGACAAGGAAAGGTTGCTGGAAACAGAATGTACTCATTAGGGTGTCCCAGAATCTTCCTAATGAGGAACTACTGAGAGTCTAAGCACTTCACTTAACAAGCCTCGGGGGAAGGAATCTGTGGAATTCCTATAGCCAAACCCAACTCCACCCTCAGTAATGTTCTGACCACTTACTAACATGGTCATTAAAATCCAGATGCTACTTGACATTGTACCAATGGAACATATAAGATGTTTCAAATTATTCTGGTGATTCAGAAAATGAAATGAGCTGGAAACAGAGAAATCACCAGTTTACAAATTTTAGCCAGATCTAAGACTAAGCCAGTGTTCCCTTGATACTCATGAAAGGACATAATTTTACAGCATAGCCCTATAGACCTATCTTAATATAGAGACAAAGATGAGACAGAAGGCTTAACATGGAACATAAATAAGGTAGTAAAGACAGTAACTATTAGTAGCAAAATCGTATGAGGGCACAGAAGAAACTAAGGAAACAGAAAAGAAAGGAAAAAATCTTCTCACTTACCAGCTCCCTTCTGTTTTCTAAATTAGGATACAAATAATAACAGTAATGTAATACTATAAGGAGTATAATCTAACTCCTAGTCTACATATTAGAAAACTGAGGCTCAGAGAGATAAAGTAATGTGTCCAAAATCATGCATCGGTCACAATCAAATTTGATGTCAAGGAGACATCGGTTACATCAGGTTTCCAAATCAGGTCTGCCCAATTCCAAAGCCCATGTCATTTCTAGTCCCCCAGGCTGCCTCGAATAAAACATACTAAACACATATGAAATTAATCCACCAGGTTGAATGGGGTTTATCTAAATTTATTGGTCATTGTCTGGCAGAGAAGTATTTTAGAACATCTAAAACCATTAGGAGGAGACCTGCAGTTTCTCATCCAGCACTTAAATTGCTTGGAAATCATCATTCTGTCCTAACAGCAATTGAAAAACTAAGAAAACTGAAAATAACAAGCCAATAACATCTTTTTTTATAAAAGTTATGTAGAAAAAGAAAAAGAATTAATTCAATGCAAGCCTTAAATATAAAACAATTGTTTTATTCTATGATAAATGTAGAAAAATATATACAAGGTCAATATTGAAAGTGAACTAAAATAAAAAGTTATTCACACAATATTTAATCTCCATTTCTTACTCCTAATTTGGGCCACAAAAGGGCTGGAACTAAGGGAAACTGCAGATGGGAGTAAATAATATTTTCTGTTATTTGAAATTATAGACACATGGTATTTTTGAGGAGATAATTTACATATAAGCCAAGTTTTAATAAAAATAATGCAATTTAAAAGATATTAAATCGATGTTGGTGTTGATAAGAATAAAATACAAGTTGTGGGCCTTCCATATTATTTTGCAAAAATGCTCTAAAAACAAAGTGCAAATTGCACTATTTATCTTTTCTTCATTTAAAAATCTCTAAGATAAATTGTTAGTAGAATTATAACTACAAGTGACTCTTGAATGATCAGAAAAAGAGGAAATCATGGCTATTAGAGTTTGTGGATTAAATGAAGCATAAGTGGTTCTGAGCAGGAATTTTGAAATCCAAGAGATCTGGTAAAAAAAATAAATAAAAATAAAAAAATAAAAAGTTACTCTAAGTAAGTGAGCTTATATATGATTTTTTCTCTCTTCTTCCATTTTCTTTCCCCTTTGTCCTGTCATCTTGAAAAACTCAACCCTAAAGCTATTAGGTGGGCAGAGTGGATGGGACAAGGTGGTGTTGGGAGGAGGGTGTACCTGAGCGGAGTTCAGAGCCCAGGCCTACTGAAAGGCACACACAGGTAGGGGCTACTCAGCACAAGGTTCCAGAGCCTATGTAGCATAATGAGAGAATCTTCACAGGAAGATCCTTGCTGTCAAGTGTCAGAGCCTGGAAGGGAAAGGAGGAGAGGAGAGGATCCACATCCTGGGCACTCAGACCCTGAGCAGGGCGAGGAGAGTGGCCACAGTGGGGCAGTGGGCAGCCCAGTGTGGGAAGTCAGAGCTCTATGAAGGATTGGAAATGAGGTATCAATGTGAACTCATGATTTTTAAGATAGATAGATAGATAGGCAGGCAGACAAATGGACAGATATAAGTAGATAGATACATGGATAGAGTGATACATAAATACATAGATAGTTATACACATAAAGAAATAAATATAGATGTATGTATAGAGAGCACATATGTTCTCTAGCTTTGTTCTCCAAGAGGGCATGGGAATAGCAATACCCTCATCGAAATGAACACACTTACTTCCTAGATTTTGGATTCTAAATGTCATCATCCACTAAAAGTAACCACAGCTTTTTGGAAAAATGGCCAGTTTCAGGTCCAAGGCAGATAAATATAAGATGAGCCTGGACCATCTTTTTGTGTTGGAAAGCAAGGAAGTATTCAAAGAATATTGAGGCACGTGAAAAGAACACAGAAGAGATCAGGAAGAAGCTCCCATTTTCTAAATAAAGGGCAATTTTAGCATCAAAAGAAATGACAATGACAGATTATAATCCATTAAATAAAATGAAAAACCATAAGCCCATATTGATATAAATAAATAAATTGAAATTTTGATTAAAAAAAAACAGGATATTTTCATACGTTCAAAATAACTTCACAAAATACTTAATATTTATAAAGGGAAAACATTTACTTTGCAGAGCAAAGTGAGTGAAATGAACATTACCTGGAAAGGGACAAACAGAAATCACGTACCACCTCTCCTGTAAAAGAGGCATCGTGTGAATCTTACTGTGAAAAAAATGTGAGAGAAACAAAAATGAGAGACGAAATAACTGGCCTATAACCTTCAAAAGCATTAGTGTCATGAAAGTCAAGGGCAGACCAAGGAAATATTGCAGACTTAAGAGACATAAGAACTGAATAGAAGTGACTCTGAACTGGGACCCTTTGTTATAAAGGACATTATTGGGACAACTGGTTAAATTGAATGAGAGCTAAGGTTTAGATGATAGCAATACATCATTGATAATTTCCTGGTTTTGAAGGTTGTATTGTTGGTTATATAGGAAAATGTCCTTGCTTGTAGGAAATATCCACTGAAGTATTGAAGTACTGTAGGTTGCTAGGGCTGCCGTAACAATGTACCACAGACTATGTGGCTTACACAGATACTTATTGTCTCACAGTTCTGGAAGCTGGAAGTCCAAGATCAAGGTGTCCGCAAGATTGGTTTCTCCTGAGGGCCACCGAAGGGAGAATCTGCTCCAGGCCTCTCCCCCGGCTTATCCATGGCCGTCTTCTCCTTGTCTTCACATCGTCTTCCCTCTGTACCATGCTCAAATTTCCTCTTCCTATGAGGACATCAGTCATATTGAAGTAGGGCCAACTTACTGATCTTATTTTAACTTAATTGCCATCTTTAAAAAAAAAAAACAACTCTATCTCCAAAGTCAGTCACATTCTAAAGTCCTAGGAGTCAGGACTTAAAAATATAACTTTAGCTGGAGAGGGAGCACATAATTCACCTCATAATGGGTATCAGGGGTTTAATGGGGTATTACATCAGCAATATACTCACAAATGGTTCAGGAAAAATAAGTTCTTTGTACAGAATTTCCCATTTTTCTGTAAACTTGCTTTTGTTTAAAGTGATGAAAAAAAAATGTACTCACAGTTGATCCTACAGTCTTTCTATAATACTCTAAAACCAAATGAAGGTAAGAGAGTGGTTGTGTTTTCTAAAGATTTAAATGGAAAAGTGTTAATTTCATTCCTGACATGATAAATTTCCGTTATTTTGAAAATGCACTTCAGTGGAATACTTCATGCCTCGGAGATACTAGATATGTGGCATATGGTCTGACAGATATGCTTTAATGCCAAATAACATGATCACAATGGACTCATCTGTTTCAGATCTCTGCTGGACTTCCCTCGCACAGTCAAGCTCAGGCATTTTGCAGGATCAATGTGTTCATTTCTGAAGTGGCATCTTACATCATCTTATGGCTCCTTCGGTAGGCTACCAGCTGTGTGAGGTTCCCGCAGAACCACGAAGTGTATTAACTAGCAACAGAAGGAAAGGGAAAGGAAAGAGGAATGTAAAGGAGAGTTTAATTTCATTTTACTGGGTTTTGCCAAATTATAACATCACACCATATGGTGTATGTGTGATGATGGTGCTGGGTCTGGAAAACACAGGTGGAGCTAAAACGGAAGAGAACGGGAGAGGATAAAAATGGGAGACTGGCACATAAATAGAGCAACCAGGGAGAAATGACGCTCACTGGGAGATACGAAGATAAGATGTAGAACCACCAATCCCTCTTCAGGCCTTTATCTATAGCCTCCCATCCCTGTTCCCCCAAATACCACACCCCTAGACAGAGATGCTCTTCAGGGCTCACTTATTCACTGTGAGAATGTGATTGCGCTCCCTGATCCAAGGTATGTTCCTTATAAACCTCTTGCTCAAAGTATAAAATTCCACTCTGAAAGAGCAATTCCACCAAATAAATCGCTGAGTTTCTAAAGGTTTTTCTTTTAAGATGTAGATAAATATATAGGAAGAGTGGTGAGTTAAGACTTTCTCTGTCACTTCACCTCCGAATGAATGGGTCTGTGAAATAACTTCTGCAGGACAGCTGCCTGAAATCAATCGGTCTGAGAGAAAAGCAAAGAAAGGGGAAATCCCATTTAATGACAGCCAAGACTACGCAGGAGTCCATTCTTTCCCATCCTCTCTCTCGAGGACTATCCCGCCTGCCCCGAGACATGGGTCAGGGAGACTGGATTAAGCACCATTTCATCAGGACCCTCTGCATTTTCTAGGTCCTAACTTACTCTTTCCCCCATCTGGGTTTCCCATCCAGCCCACAATCCCCAATTCAGCTGAGAGTGTATTGATCCTTTAGAGTCGACTAAAATGTCGCTTGTTCTATGAAGTCTCCTGCCATCCTTCACCTACTTCCCTAGCTCTCTTTCACACCTCTCTTTTGACACCACATTCTGGCGTTTATCTGAGTACTTGTCAATTCCATTCGTAGGTCGTAAACTACTGTAGCGCACGCGCCATATCTTGCTCCACTTCTGCATCCATCTCCTACTACACTGCCTGAAACATACAAGCGTTTCATAAATGTTTGCTGAATTAAATAGACTCAGAGTTAATGAGACCTTTGATTTTCCGGGGCCTTGGCTACACATTCTTCTCACGCCACTGTGTAGGAAGGCATTAAAAGAAAAATGCATGGGAACAAGCCTCTTAGTGCAGTAAAATAAGTTTCAAAAACATTAATTAAAAGGCATTTCCCATTAAAAGGAAAGAACGTATACAGGGGCAGTAACTCCATCGTCTCATACTAGATAGTTAAAATGCATATGCTTTTGTGCCATGGATTTGAGAGTCATGAACTTGAAAATCAGTTCCCCTTAGCTTTGTGAGCTCTGAATTGTATTTCCTTCCCCATTTTCTTAACATCAATGACACCCAGAACAATGCCAGGAAAGGCTCTGGGGGGACCCATGATGTTATCAGTGCCTACTGGGGAACCAACTTGGGAGCCTGAACTGGGGCCTGGCCAAAAAAGAAAGTAAATTTTAAAAGATTGAATTTTTCACCCTTATTGGTTATTCAAACATGCTCTGAAAGGTTTGATTTTGTATTAGAGATTTTTCAAACCAATACACTAGAATTTACAAATCTAAACAAGTATTCACCCCTCTAAAATCTTTATGCTACCACTGCTAACATTGACCTCACCATGTGTTTGGAAGCTCTCCTTGGGATTGCCTCTAATCTGAGTCATCTAAGACTTACATTTGAATCTTAAATGACATCCTCAAGTTGGGTCTCTCGCCTCCTTTTACCAGACATTACTCTAAATAACCTGGAGCTGATTTCAAAAATGAAATCTGCTCTAAAATGACAAAGTTACAACCACTGAGGATGTATAAGAGAGTGTGCCTCCGACACTCGTCTACAGTGATAATCAGCTCTGGAACAAGCATCACAGGTGCCAAGCTCATGCTATAAGGGAGAGGCTAATTATTCAGAGATACCAAATTCTGGCATGTTTATTTAAAGGACAGGCTCCTGGCCTTCATCTGCAAAATAGAAACAATGGTCCCATCTGTAAAAGAAGAACAATGACCTACAGGAGAAAAAAAAAAGATAATTATGTGAGGTGATGGAAGCGTTAACTAACATTATTGTGATAATCATTTTGCAACATATACCTGCATCAAATCACCACATTGTACACCTCAAACTTATCCACTGCGAAGTGTCAATTGTATCTCCATAAAGCTGGGGGGGGGGGGGAATAAAGAAGTGGAGATTTCAGAAAAGAATGATCTACAGGGATTAAATAAGGAGAATGTGGAAAAGGGCAGGACATTGTTCATTCATTCATTCATTCACTCACATTTATTAAGCGCTGGATCTAAGGAGTGCTGCTCCAGGGACAGAGGATACAGACGTGTGAGATTCGGTTCTTGTCTCTCAGAGTACTCATACACTGGTTGGAGTGAGAGACACAGAACATTTTCATATTATTTCAGTGCTTTCAAGGGAGCCCTACAGAGGAGCTGTAGCAGCATATAGGAGGGGCGCTTACCCTGGACGTAGCCAGCTGTGTGTGGGGACAGGCCTGGGACAAGCAGGATGGACTTTCTGGAATAGGAAAAACCCACTATGTAAACATGAGCACTAGTTTGCTTTAAGACAGACCACACTGCAACGACCTCATTCCCGGTTAAAATATCCCAGCACCCAAGAAAGGCTATATAGACAATTTATCCAGAGCCTGACAGAAGATGGAACATGGTAGTCCCTGCAAATAGCTACATAACTAATAAAACATAAGTCACTATTCTGTTTAGTCTAGAACACTGTAAAACATCTCAAGGGTATACCAACACAGAAACAAAGAACAAAGATGAACAATGATTGCCTCTCACCAGGATCTGTCACTGCTGGGTTAGACTCCTCCCCACTCATCCTCCTCCCTCCAGTCCAGCTGCTCCGATTTGTAACGATTTGTAACTTAGGCAGAAGGAGAAGGAGTGTCCCGTGGTCTGAAAGTGAGACCTTGTTTCCACCTTCAAATGGTGCTTCCTAATGGGGAACTACCACTAACCCTACCTGCCCAGCCTCCTCCGCTTGTGGTCCTGGATTCTAGTCGAGTCAATCCCACGACTCGCCAGGCCCAATTCTAGGAGAGTTCAGTTATGTCCCCGTTAGTCTGGTGCCCATCTTGTCCCTGTTCTCAAAGCTAGTCTCCAAACTTATTCTCTAATCCAACCACCAACTCATACTTAGCATGTTTAACACATAACGGTTCCATGAGACCAGTATTAAGTTGCCTTAAACTCTCATGAATAAAAAATTCAGGTTCAGAAGAAATGTGAATATTGTCCAATATCCCACGATTAGAAAGCTACTGAGCAGGGGTTTGAACAATGTCTTAGTTGTTTCAAAAGGCGTGCTTTCTCCTCTGTTCCATCTGGCCTCCCAACAAGAAACCCTGTGATGCCTGAGTACATTGTCTCGCCTCTCTGGTCCCTATGCTCCTCGTCTATAAAAGGAATGGACATATCAACATTTCCAAAGTTCTTGTTTCTTGGGTAAGCTCATGTTCACAAGTTAACAGGGTGGGCGACGGTAGGCAAGGTTCACAGTCAAGTACATTTGAGAAAATGAATTTACACAAAGACCACCAGCATATTTATCTCCTTCAGGATTTCTCAGAGTCTTTAACGTATTAATATGCTTTGGGAACTTTTGAGACAAAGATACAGTCTTGTTTCCCCCATTTAACCAGAGAACACTCTTCTCCCTGGAACATCAGTGCCCTGTGAAACCAGTTTGGGAAACAGTGTCCTGGATGCTAAACAAGCGGCCTCCAGTTCCTGCTTTCCGTGCCTGGACCCCAGAGCCTCTGATTCTCTCTCTAATACTACACAGTTTTAAAACCCTCTTGGGAAGATGAATCCATGTTTCTTCGTGGCCTACATTGAATCTGCAGAGAAAATCTGTTAAGCTAATTAATGGAATTGTTAATTCTTTAGTTAGTACAAATATAGACTACCCTTCAATTTCCTCCGCGAGGACCCCAGCAAGATCGGAGTCGTGGCTGCGGAGCACTGTTTGTTTACACAGGCCCCTTCCGCTTCGCACACGGCTGTCACTGATTCACGTTGCTGTTTATTCGTGGTCAGTGATTTCTCCCTGAGCACTTAGACTTGGATTCATTTCCATAAACTGAAAGCTGCTATTTTAGGATTTGCTTCTGTTACTCTAAATCGATTCCGTTCACAGTGGGCTACACTTCGCTGCTTCTTCCTACAAGGAGAGCTTCCCATTTGTCTGGATTTAGTCCAAGCGCAGCGTTGTCTGGATGGAGGGGGCTGGGCGGAAGGTTTGTGAAGATTCTTCAAAGCCCAAGATTCTGTGATTCTCAACTTTTTTATCCCACTCCTCATATTTTTCCAACTGTTTCAGGGAGCCATAGAAAATTTGAAAAGGAAGGAAGAAGGAAAGGGAAGGAGAAAAGAAAGAAAAAATCTGATTTTCCTTCTTTCCCATTGCTCAATGCTTTCTATCCCCTCTATATTTTTTAAAAAATAAAGTTCCGAAATTCTTAAACCCAGGGAGGCCCTAGCAACAAGATGAGAATCCCCGTTTTCAAAGTTAGGAAGCTAGCTTCTATTTAAACTGTCCCTAGTTTTCTACAAACTAATAGACAAGTCACAACAATTTTGTCTGTTTTCTTAACTATAAAATCGGATAATCTCTCTAATCCTTTATTCCACCCTTAGATTGCCCCAAAGATGAATTTAATCCTATAAAATCACTTTGAACACTTCAGTGAAAGGGCTTACACAAACAAAAGACATAATTATAGAGCCGCTGGGTAAAGCAGCTATTGCATTCTGCCTACAGTAAACCCAGGCCAAAAATCTTATTGAATTTTGCTGCTCTGTGTAACCACCATACACTTATATGACACATTCTGCTTCCCATTGAAAGGAATCAGGGCTTCTTGGAGAAAGGGCTGATGTCAGATCTGGAACATCCTATCATGACAAGGTGGCAAGGAAATTAACAACAGCTGTGAGAGTCATTTCAAAAGGACCACAAGATAATCCCAGTAAGCTCCCATTGTCCCAAAATGGAACCATTGGAGCTTCAAAAAAGGATAATAACTAAAAGGGTCGAAAAGATCAACATGCTTAAATTTATCAGCTATAAAATACTCTTAAACTAATTCATGAGCAATATGTTTATTTTCATATCTGGAGTGAGGTTTCATATGTGTCCAGACTCACCATATTGTACACTTTAAATACATGCACTTTATGTAAGTTAGGTCTCAATAATACTATATTAATCTAATTGGTTAGCATGAAGTGATGCTATAAACCAACTCATTATTTTGAAAATTAGCAAATAAAGGGAGAGAATCAAAGAGTTTTCTTTCCAACCCAATCCATACATCTCTTCTGGAGATTTGAAATATTTATGGATGAATATGTACGATACCTGAGATTTGCGTCAAAATAACAGGGAGGGTAGGAAAGGCTGAAATAAGATTGGCACATTGACATTCATGATACTGTTCTCTCTACTTCTGTATGTGTTTTAAATATTCCATAATAAAAAGTGTATTTTAAAAAAAAAAGTTTATACATCCTCTTGGCAGGTGAGCTAATGCTCCATCACACCCTTATTCAGTAGCATACAACCCCTGGGACTATTTATATCTATTAGTATTTAGAAAATGCTTTGAGGTTTGAGGATGAAAGATACCATATGATTGTAAGGCATTATTACCATATTAGAATTAAATAAATTATGCAGTAAATTTGGAAATCTAAATCTGGTCACCACCTAACTCTAGTTTGAGTCACCTGGAGAATGAACTTCTTGAAAATGCCCATAAGAGACCAACGATCAAATGTCGATTCAAAAGACATTCTTTCCCACATAAGACACACACTTAGGCAGAGCAAATCTGAGGCAAAATTTACTAAGAAAATTAAGTTCACCTTTGTGTCTTCCATCTTCCTATTCAAGATACATCCTCTGCCTCTTCTATTCCCTCTTCTATGCTTCTAATTAACCCGTGCTAGATCTGAACGCCCAAAATTACCATTCCTCTCAAGACTTCATTCATTCATTTACTTGACTCGACAAACATTTATTGAGTGTCTGCCCTGTGCTGGGAATACAGATGTGAATGCAGTTCATTCTCAAGGGGCTCATGGACTATCGTGGCAGCAAGACATCTAAATAAATCATTCCAATGCAGCCACATGAGTTGCGAACAAAGTGGAAGGAGAACAGAATGAGTTATTAACTCTCCATGGGAGGATCTGGGAAAGTGTCACCAAGGCAGTGACATTTAACCTGCTTCGTGAGGGATAAATAGGAGCTCATGGGTGGAGTCAAAGGGGAGAGGCATTCAAGATGCATTAGTCAGGGTTCTTCAGAGAAACAGAACCAGCGGGATATACAGAGATACTTGGAAGAGGAGAATTATTGCAGGTATTGGCTCACCCTGCTATGCAGGCTGAGAAGTCCCACGATCTGCCCTCTGCAAGCTCAAGAGCTGGGAAAGATGATAGTGTAGTTCAGTCTGAGTCCAAGAGCCCAAGAACCAAGACAAGAAAGATGGAAATCCCAGCTCAGGAGAGCAAATTCACCCTTCCTCGTGGTTTTGTTCCACTTGGGCCCTCAACAAACTGGGTAATGTCCTCATTGGGGAGGTCGTCTGGGGAGGTTTACTCAGTTCATCAATTCAAATACCAATCTCTTCACACACTCACACCCTCACAGACACACCCAGAAATAATGTTTTACCCTTAGTCCAGTCAAGCTGACACATAAAATTAACCACCATACAAAGGTAGTGACACAATCAAAGTCATTAGACTTCTGGAGACAGCTTACTTACAGGGTTTGTTGGTTTGGAAAGTTGGATGGAGTCAGATCTTAAAGAGCTCTGTGCACTGTGCTGAGACCTTGAACTTTATCCTGAGGACCTCTGTGGTGCTTTCTAAGGAAGAGATGCCTTGTTCAGATCTGTGTTGGGACTGCACATTTATTTATCTTTGGACCATGTGAGACTATAAATTCTTTGCCTGTGTTGGTTCTATCTGATAACACCAGTTTCCAGAACAGATGTGGACCTTTTATAAGGGTCAGACTTCATGTCAGCATTTTTTTTTTTTTCAGACACAATAGCTATAAATAATGCTTTGGAAAGGAGCTTGAGGGGGAAAAAAAAGAAAAGAAGGTTCTTTTCCTTAAAATAGGTCTAGCTTGGCAACATGAGTTAATGTAACTTTCATTGCCACTTCCAAACTCTGGAATGTCCCTCCTCACAAGTGTTCCTTGAGAGAAACTAAAAAGGGACCTAGAGGTCAGAGGTCATGTCTTCATACTCATGAGTATTAAGATTACAAAGGAAAGGAGGAAAATGTAGGGCCCGAGTTCCTGAAAAAAAGAGAAAGGGAGTTCACTTTAAAAGAGGAGGGACCTGCATCCTCATCATGGGAGTTGGGTCAGGGGAGGAGGATCATTGGTGCAACACAAAGCGGAATTTCCCCAAGGAGCTTCCTCACCGGCTCATGGGAACTTGGTCTAAGTCAGTGACAAAGGGAGCTGGACATACGAAAGATCAAGACTACCACTGGGATTTTTAAAAGAGTCATAAATTCTCAGAGCACTTGGGAGCTGCACTGCCTGCAGCCGGCATGGAGGAAGTCCCAGCTGCAAGGGCCTCCTTCACTTGGGTGGAAAGATCTCTGACCTCAGTGAGTGAGTTTTCAGGGGGCGGAGAACAGGAATGAGTTGGGGAGTGGAAGAAACTTATAAAGCACAGGCTAGGGACCCCCAGCCTTCTAGCTGGACCTCTGGCAGTCGCCCCTGGACTTAGAGGGATATGGCTATGCAGCATGCCTATGGATGAGAAGCAGCTGTTAGGGACCAAATAGTGAGTGGGTGGAGAGCTAGTGAAGACCCAGCAAAACAGTTGGGACGTCCACCCCGGAGATGGGACTTTCTGCCTCTGAATCACAGGCTCCTGATAGTAGTTCTCTTGGATGTCTCAAATGCTGGTCCCTGCCTGGAATGTGGATGACATTAACACCAGCTCAGACCTCGTTGGATTACTGACACTTTTTAGTCTTCCGACAATACTACTTCTCTTAATTTACTCCAACAGACTTTTCTTCCTTTGGTTTCCTTCCCACTGTCCGACCTTAGCATTTGAAGCTGCTTTAGAGAGAGAAGACATGATCCTGGAAAGCCATACATGTGGCAAGTTTTGTTTCTCTAAAATAATAATCTACTTAGGTCCTTTGACATCACTCGATTCTTATTTTCTGCCTTTTTTATCCTCCTTATTCACAGACATTTTGAGAATGTGTCTGTCACCTTTTTAATTTATTAGCAATAATCAGCAATAGGCAATTCATTTTTTTCTATTGTTCCATCATTGACAGCCTGTCATCTACTACCACTGTAGCTAAGTGACTAATTGTTGGTGTAAACATCATTGCGTGTATGACCAGTTTGGACTTTTTCATTGGTTGATCCCATTTGCAGTCCGATTGACTTAAGCATCAATCGGTGGTGCCCAGCGGGCGTGATAAGCACTCATAAGGTTAAAGGCGTGGTGCACAAACGTCTACATTTTACAGTATATCTCATTATATCACTAAAAATGCTGTTGCTGATATACTGGAGTATTGTATTTGCCTGTGTTTAGTTTTTTTAATTTTTAGTAAAATAAAGTCAAAAGTAAAAAAAAAAAAAATGTTGAGTGGGAATTGAACAACTACCTTACAGTTACAAGCAAATGTCTTTGTTTTTTTCTCTCTTTGATCTATGTTAGAAATACATGGGGCGCCAGGATTTTGAATTCAGTGTTTGGGTGGCTTTAGTGTGCAAAAACCTTAGAAAAATGTTCTTGAAGTAGTGCTTTGAAGCGCCTGACAGAAAAGGGACACACTTCTCCCTGAGTATAACACATTTAGAGTGTATGTGGGGGTTGGGGGAAAGAGTTGAGATAATCATCCAAAATATGACTTTTGACTACGAGCACGATGTGTTAGTTATCTCTTGATCAGTGACAAATTACTCCACAACTTAATGACTTAAGTCAACAATAAACATTATTGCGCTGTGTATTGCCTCTCAGTTTCTGTGGGTCAAAAACTCAGGGGCACCGTAGGTAGGTGTTTCTGGCTGCTGGCTCACAGGTTTCTCATGAGGTTATAGTCAAGATGACAGCCAGGGCTGTAGTCACTGGAGGCTTGACAGGGACTAGAGGATCTGATTTCATGGTTGGCAAGTTGGTGCTGGCTTGGCAGACGTTGTTCCTTGCCACATGAACATCCCCAGAGGACTGTTTGTGTCCTGAGAGCATGGCAGCTGGTCTCCCCAGAGGGCATGATCCAAGAAAGAACCAAATGGAAGTTACAATGTCTCATTCTTAACCTCAGAAGTCACACACCATCAGCTCTGTAATATCTTATGATTGCACGGGTCAATTCTATCAGTGTGGGAGGGGACTGTGCAAGAGTTTGAATATCAAGGGACGAGAGTGATGGGGAGCCTTCTTAAAGTCTAGCTACCCCAATAACCAGATAGACACCAGCCCCTTAGTATTTCTTAGTCTTGTACCTTGCTAGGGTTTTCTAGTCCTTCATAATATAAAAATCAGCTCAAACACCCATCCCATATATGGTATAAAACCTAATGACCATCCCAACATCTGCATCATGTCCCAACGCCCCAGGACCTGTGTTGGACAGAGATGCTCAGCCCAGAGCACGCCTTCAAGAAAGGACCTGTTTTCCCACCTGCTAAGAATGCCGTGAGCAGAGCCTTCTGGTGTCATCTCCTCCAGGGCACACCTGGCCCAAGGCCACACCTGCTGAGGTGGCCTGTGTCCAATGACGGATGGAGGAGAGCATATGAAGGCCCAGCCGCTTCAGCCCAACTGGAAACAACTCTAACAGGCCACTCCAGCCCCAGATGGGGTCCCTGAGGTAGGGCACAGCTCAGCCTCTCCCGGTGTCAGTCCTCCTTCCTCACATAGACTTGACCCCACAGGCCCTGCTTAATAGATGTTCCGACACTAACTTCCATCTGCTTCCTAGAAAACCCAAACTACAACACAGCCACTCACCCCCCTTTTTCCTAGCGTTCTTCCACAGCTTTCTCATTCCTCGATCCAAAAATTTCTGTTCATTTCTTTGACAAAGCTGATTCACTGATTCCAACTCACCTGGCCACAGAGGCCCTGCATTCTATTTTATCACAACCAAGTTGCTCCGTCGAGATCTTTCTTAAATAGACTGCTCTCTCCCTTAGGGATTCTAAGCTCAAGTAATAAGCAATGATATTTTTTTCTCACACTCAAGGAAGAGTGTGAGATAGGAGAAAGCCTCCACTTGATGTCCAGGCCCCATCTTGCCTCCACGTCAGCCCATATGGAGCCTCGGCCTCCATTGCAGCCCATCCCCGCCTCACTCCTCACACAGCTGTTTGCCCCATTTTTAAAGTGCTCCTGTCACCAGCTCCTTTCCCTCAGCCTCCTTTCACTGCCTCCATAGCTAGCTGGTTGTACCCCCTCCTTGCAGACATGGCCCTGCCCCAGCCCTAAAGCCTATCCCAATCAGGCCAAAAAAAGACAAAAAAAGACAAAAATGCAGCCCCTCAGCATGAAGCATCCGTCCTAGAGCATGGGTTTGTGATGTTTCAGGGACAAGGAAGACCCAGCTCACATTTTTCAGTGCTGTTTTCATTTTACGTCTGAGTTCTAAGAACGAAACTGTGCTCCACACCCCCATTCCCAGTTCCTACCTGATCCCTGGCCCTGTTAGACTGGGACACACTTTGGTTTTTCCAGGTCCCCCAGTCAGGAATGGACTCTGGTCGTGCCTCCTGGAGCAAGATGTGCTAGATCCCTTGCACTGCCCCCCATTTAGTTATCAAGTGGGGACTGCTTCCTGCATACCCCACTGCAGTGACCCATGGAACAGCCTACTTGGGCACATTGCATATGCCACTGTCCCCAAGCTGTTGCCTTCAGACTCCTAGCTAAGCCTGCACCCAGTCCTCCAACATGGGCCCCCAGGAAAGAATCACAAGTGAAGACTATTGCCTCTCTGTGCACTGTTGGTGGGAATGTGAATTGGTATAGCTGTTATGGAAAACAATATAAAGATTCTTCAAAAAAATTAAAAATAAAACTACCATATGATCCAGCAATTCCGCTTCTGGGTATCTTTCCAAAAGAGATGAAAGCAGTATCTCAAAAAGATATCCACATTCCCATCTTCATTGAAGCATTATTCACAATGATGAAGACAGGGAAACAAGTGTTCATCAACAGATGAACGGATAAAGAAAATGTGATAAATATATATGCACATACATATATACATATATGTATATACACACACATACAATGGAATATTATTCAGACTTAAGAAAAATGGAAATCCTACCATTTGCAACAACATGGTTGAAACCGAATGGCATTATGCTAAGTGAAATAAGCCTGACACAGAAAGAAAAATAGTGCATGATCTCACTTATATGTGGAACCTAAAATAGTCACACTCATAGAGGCAGAGAGTAGAATGGTACTTGCCGGAGGCTAAAGGAAGGTAGAAGTGGGAGATGGCACAAAGCTGCAGTTATGCAAGATGCATAAATTCTGGAGTTAAAACGTACAGCATGGTGACGATAGCTAATGACACTGTATTGAATATTTGAAATTGCTGAGCAGGTAAATCTGAAGGGTTCTTATCACGCACAAAAAGAAGAAAACTGGGAAGTAATGGACTGTGGCAATCATTTCATAATGTAGAGATACAACAAACCATCAAGTTATATACCTTAAATATATACAATTTTTGTCACTTGTACCTCAATAAAACTGGGTTGGGGGAGAGGGATAAAGACTGTTACCTTTCTCTAAACTGCCCTCCTCCCTTCTATTCCAAACCTACCCATCTTTCCTCGACTGCTTCCACCCACAAAAATATCTTCTTCTCTCAACTCCTCCTATGCTTAAAAGCGGAACCATAGTTTAGTACATAATTATATCCTTCCTTTATTTGCTCACTGCTTTGTGTGCATTATGTCTCACCAACTAATTTGTAAACTCATTAAGTACGGAGAATGAGTCTCCCTACAATGCTCATATTAGGCTGACTCATTCACTAATTCATTAGATATTTCAGTGACTACTCTGTCCTAGGCATTTTTGTTCTAGATACTGAGGTGTAGAAGATGAGGTGACAAAAATAAACATGATGCCTGCTCTCATGGTGGGAAGACAAACAGTCAAAAAATCACACAAATCAATGTAAAATTACACCAGAAAACCACTATGGAAAACAATATGGCAGTTTCTTTAAAAATTAATGATAGACTTACCATATGATCCAGCAATTGTACTTCTGGATATATAGTCAGAATTGAGGGTGGGGTCTCCAAAAAATATTTGTACACCCGAGTTCATAGCAGCATTGTTCACAATAGCCAAAAAGTGGAAACAACCCAGGTGTCCATCAACAGAGGACTGCATGAAGAAAATATGGTATGCAGTATACATATTATGGAATATTATTCAGCCTTAAAAAGAAAGGAAATTCTGACACATGCCACAACATTGGATGACTGTTGAGGACATTATGCTAAATGGAACGAGCTGGTCATAAAAGGACAAATACTGTGCGATCCCACTTACATGAGGTACCTAGAGTGATCAAATTCATTGAGACAGGAAGTAGACTGGTCGTCACCAGGAGCTAGGCAGAGGGGAAGTAGGGAGTTTGAGTAAATGGGTAGAGTTTCCATTTCGCAAGATGAAAAAAATTCTAGAGATGAATGATGGTGATGGTTGCCCAACAATGTGCCTGCACTACTGTCGCTGAACTGCACACTCAACAATGGTTAAGATGGGAAACTTTATGTTAAGTGTATTTTAGCACAATTAAAAATAATTTTAAAAATAAGAAAAAAAATTACACCAGCGATAAGAGAAATGAAGGCAAGTTGAAGCTGACCAGAGGAAGTGACAGGCAAGCTGAGTTTTGTAGGACGAGCAAGGGCCGTCAGGGTCAGTGGTGCATCTGTCCTTCCCACCGCCAAGGTCATCGGATTGCACAGAGCCCTTTAGGTTTCGTGCTATTTTGTTTTTCGAGAACCAAACCAGTGCTCTCAGACTTTTGTGAACACAAGATTCATCAGAGGAATTTGTTAAAGGCAGATCCCTAAGCCTTAACCTCCCACATTCTGATTCAGTAGGTTCAGGTGGGTCCCATATATATAAATAATGTAGCCCCTCCAAGTGCCTCTAAGGAAGACCATCCGAGACCACAATTTGGCGAGATACTGACTTGGATCTCTACTAATTTTTTAAATCTAAGACTCTGTCATTAATTTGCCACTCAGTTGTAGGGTTAGAAACAGAGGCAATTTATTTCAGAATGGCCTCAGATAGTCACATGATGCCTACGTCTCGAACTACTTTGCAGACGAAATTATCTTCTACAACCTTCTGAGCTGCAAGGAAACATTATAATGCCCATTCTATAAATAAATAAGTGAAGGCAGGCACAGGGCAGTTATATGAGTTATCTATAAGAATGGAGCTTGTCATGAAATATGGCTCTCGACCACATTTCTGGTACCAGAGTGGGCCCAGCCCACCGGTTCTACACGGCCCTGATTCCCTAGATGCAAGGCTGTCATAGCCACTTATTTAGAGGCTTGCACAAGTAATGTTTACTGTCTTATTAGCCCAAGCTATTAAAATATGTTCCCAGCAACTGTGATTAGATCAAAGCTGGCGTATTTAGCACTCCATCAACCTAAAACCATTATTTTCCAATTTCTCTGCAATGATGATCACAGTCGACCTTACACCATTCTTAGGACAAAATCCCATTCAATCATCAAAGGAAGATAACTCAGTTCTGTGTGGTTTTATGGTGAAATACACTACATTAAATCTTATTTCTTTGAAAATTGGTTACAAGGTATTATTAAATAGCATGTTTATTTTATAAACCTGAATGTGCTATTCCCCATTCACGACAGATAGTGGTCCACCTGCCCCTCTATGCTATAAATGACATTGTTCATTTCACTGGGCTCTAGATGGGGCTGGATATAAAGTGGCATGAACACTCATGCAGAGTTCGAAACAAAGAATTTCCTGTTAAAGAGAATGGGCCATTTCTTTGTTTTATCTGGATCTTTTACTTTAGCAGAATACCCATTAGCCAGATTTATTTAATTTCTACTCTTTCTGAGACTTCTGAAGACATTCATTGGCTCGATCATTCCACTTTTTTACTCAACGTTTCTTACTATTTCATTCGTTTGTGTCTTATCTTCTTGGCGGGCCAGTAAGCAACCAGTTAAACAAAAATTTTAACTTCTACTGGGGAAATTATTTTTAAAAGAAAGGGTTTATTAGGCCATCGCTAGTGAAAAAGGAAGAAGAAGAAGGAGGAGGGGAGGGGGAGGGAGAGGGAGGAGGGGAAGGGGAAGGGAAAGGAGAAGGAGACTGGTCTTGGGGCATAGAGCCTAAACCACCGGCAGCATGGCTAGGTAGGAAAAACAACACATTCTTTGCCAGGAGTTTTGTAAGCGTTTTTACATGTTAAGTGAGGGGGAGAAAGATGTAAGCTATTCTGAAAGGATTTACCTTCACTGTAGACAAAGGAGATGGGAGAAGCTGGAGTGGAGCTAGTCCCGGATTAGGCACAGCAGAGTCCACACCAGAGCCAGAAAGCTCATGTGTAGATAAGATGCGGAGGCTCCTGAGGTGGACAGCTCCCGGCTAGTCTCTCTTTTGGATAATCATGGAAATCACTTGGAAGTTAATTAATAATTCCAGCACACACTAAGGAATGTGAGTTGTCTTTTGTTGGTTTTCCCCTGCAGTTGTGAACTGATTAACCTCTTTTTGTCTCTTCCGTCCACCTTCTGCCTGTCATATTTAATTTAGGGCATCTCAGAATTTTCTCCTTGTCAAACCTAAGGAAGAGCCAGAGTGAAACTTTAGGCCTCCTGATTCTTTCTGGCACATGGTTCCACATGATGAACCTCCAACTTTTTAGTAATTTTATAATACAATGTAGGATGGTGGCCTGGAAAACAAGTCCAGTAATTCTTGGGGTCTGATAGACCTGTGTTTGAATCCCAGTTATATCAGCTGATATGCTTTCATACACAAATAACAGAAATCTTGAGTCAAATCCTTAAAAAATAAGTATATCTGTCACTTCTCATGACAGAGAATTCAGAGGTAGGGTGGCTCCGGGTTGGCTGGTTGATTCAGTTGCTCAAAAATATTAGCAATAATGTAAGTTCTTTCTACCTTTCTGCCCTACCCAACTCCGGACATTGCATTCAGGCACAATGGCCAATGGAAGAAGACTAGTAACTTATTTGAGCCTAGTTTTCTTTATTTATCAATTAGTCTTATTATTTGTACTTTACAGAGCTAGTATAAAAATTGAGGAAGATAAAATACATGCAAGCCCGAAGCAGAGCACATGGCCTGCGTAGATGCTAAATATACAAAGACTGGGCGAGGTGTGATCAGAGCCTTGTAGGGGATATAATTTAAAGGAGTAAAGATATGGGCCTTGGATTTAAAATTCGTCACCACTGCTTACTAGCTGAGTCACCTTGGATAAATTTACATAATGTTTCTAAGCTTGTTTCCTCATCTAGAGCATGAAGATAATACTAGCACAAGTTAAAGGTTTGGGGAAAGGTTAAATAAAATGATACACGTAAAACACATAGCACTGAGCCTGGTACCTGGGGAGTTATCAATAAATATGAACAATTTCCTTTTTTTAATATTGATGATCACAGCTGAAGAACAAAGAGTTCCATGGCTTGGTGAAGAAAGTCGGCCTCTGTTGTTGTTGCTGTTTGCTGTTAAGGGGACGCTGACTCCTGCCGACCCTATGAATGAGTGACATCCACAATGTCCTGTCCTCAATAACCCTGCTCAGCTCCTGTAGACCTGCGCCTATGGCTTCTTTTATGGAACCGACCCATCTCACATCTGGTCTTCCTCTTTTCCTGCTGCCTTCTATTTTTTCCCAGCACTAGTGTCTTTTCCAAAGACCCCTGCCCTCTCATGATGTGCCCAAAGTAGGATAGCTTCAATTTTGTCATTTTTGCCTCCAGTAACATTTCAAGCTAAATCTGCTCTAGGATCCACTTATCAATCTTTCTGGTGGTTGAGGGTATCCCTCCTTCAACATCGTATTTCAAATGAATCCATGTTTTTCCTATCAGCCTTCTTCACTGTCCAACTTTTGCATTATACAGAGTAACTGGGCACATGAGTTGAACTTACTGGGCCCTAATGATGCATTTAGGGAGGTGAGCCTTACTAGCACACTGAAGTGCAGACTTCTGTTGAGCTGGGAGGTAAGGTTAGCTAGATAAGGTAAAGTGAGACCTGGTTTTTACGTTGTCTTCAATTGCCCAAAGAAAGATCAAGACTTTGTGATGGTAACAAATTGGGAGTCCTCTCTGCAAGAATCTTGTCCAGGAGCTGGAGCTGAATTTGCTCCACCGTGAAGGCCAGGCCAGTCTCCGCAGAGGAAAGGGCAGGGCCCAGGCTGGCTTGCCTCCGGATCTCCGTAGGTGGCAGTGTGTGTGCCGCGACCGCGGGCGTGGCCATCCCTGCGCCTGGCCCAGACGCTACGATTCAACACCCGGGAAACCCCCGGCCTCCGCAGCACCCCAGACTGCCGTCCAGCTGCCCATCGACTCGCCTCCCCTTCTCCTTCAGTCAGCCTGCTGTGCTGGAAACAACACCCGGATTTCTACAGGTTCATCTGCAATGAAGATAAAGCATGAAAAGCCTCAGCTGAGTTTGTAAACAGCAGTACCTACCCCTTGCTCTCAGAATGTATTCTTAAATTTGTTTTTACTTTAGGGAACTGATTCCGTGGTTAATCGTTCCTTCTCAGTCCTGAGAAAAGCATTGTGCCAGTGAGCCGGTTTAAAGGGAGGATTCTGTGGCTTTAAGGGCTCAAAGTCAGGCTAATTCTTTCTCCGTGTGTCATTGACACTGAAGTAAATGTTTTGCTCAGCCCACTCCCTGCCCCTTCGAGATGTGATTTGAGGCTTACATGGATTTATATCCTCAGGACTCCACAAATTCTCTCCTTCTGGCACCTGTTTCAGAGTCTAAGAGTACGGGTTGTCTGGAACACATACTTACAAATCCTATGAAAACAGAATGTTGAAGTCCTAAAGACATCAGCCCCACAAAACCAGGCCGGTGGCTACAGTTTTATGAAGAGTACAGACAATGAAGTCACGGATTCAAGTTCTCTCCCCGGCATTTATGAGAGTAAGTTACTTGGCTCTTTTGATTCAATCTGCAAAATGGCCCCACCTCAAGGATATAAAAGGATTAGCAGTGCCATGCCCAGCCTTTTAGGATCTGGAACCAAAGAAAAAAAATCACTAACATGGATATCCTGTCTTTATGTAAATTCTTGATATTTTCCTCATTGTTGATGTTTTTGCATTAATTTTTATTTTTTAAGTAAAAGTTGCATTGAGATGTTATTAATCATGATTACTGAATTGAGGTGGGTTTTTTGGCACCTCCTCCTCCTTAAATTTGGCAGAAGAGGTGAACACCTCACTCACCTCGCCCTAGTCAAAGACCCTGGGAGTTAGATAAAGTAATGTATGGAAACATACCAAGAACCCTATAGACTTGCTATAATATTTGCCAAACGGGTGAATAGAGATTTGGGGGCTGGGTTGGGAGGCTGGGGCCACATGAACACAGAATTGGACCCTCTCGCAGAGCCTCTTGTTTAAAACCCACTACAACTTTGATCTCAGTGTTAATTTCCCCATCTTCAGATGAAAATCCAAAAGTGCATAATAGGGTGTTTGTAGAAAAATAATGTTCCTGGTTCTCCGACAGCTCAGTTTTGCAGGTCTGTAGCAATGATGCTCTGCTCTGAGTCATTCGAAATCTTCCTCCGGCTGCCTCTTTCCCGCACACCCACTTGCATGTGAGACAGCGGGCCAGCCAGGCAGTGCAGTGCTGGCAGTGGGGGCAGGTGGCACGGTGTGTTCCTTAAAGGGGGCGGGGCGCCCTGGAGCAGCCAGAGGACCGGTCATCTGGTGGAGGGGGAGGGGGGGTTCCCAAGAGCTCATTTCAGGACCTATGTCAGCACGTTTGTGATGCAAAACTTGGTCACCCCTGTCTTTGGAGTAAGAAGGGGAGAAAATGACCAGCAGCATAGTGTACTTACTGAAGTTCTTTACATTTATTTCCTTTTCTTGGAAAATAAAATATTATTATTAAGGTTCAACTTTTTAAAGAATGTCTCCAGTATTATTTCTAACCTTGAAAAAAAATTTAGAGTTCAGTGGTTTAAGAAAAATAACTCTTCAATGTGTCTTATAAATAAGCTATGTCTGCCAAACAGAAGAAAGTAGAATGAGGTCAAGTGGAATGGATGGCGTGCCTGCTTGCTTCCCAGAGTTTTAATTGAATGCAACCAGTAGGTTGGTAAGGACTTATTTAAAGCAGCTTCCACTTCCACTGCTTACAGCATCTCCTCCCTCCATTCTTGTTCCTTTATTCTCTCTTGCTCCCCTCCAGGAAAAAGAAACAAATTAAATAGCTGTGTCAGGTCCTATGTTAGGGGTTTCCAACGTTTTAGCAATTTAATGTTAAAATGATGCTATGAAGTAGACATTCTTATCTTTTTAAGGATGAAGACAACAGCTCGGGTTCACCCAGAGTCCAGTGGCTACACCAGGCCTTAGCCAGGCCTTCACCATCTTAAATTCTGGTTTCAATTTTGCCGTAGCCCATATCTAGATTAGTAGATAATGGGTGGCCTGCAAAATGTTGCGACCTTGAATTAACCACACCCAACTGTTTATAGTTTTATTAATCTTCATTTTATTGTATAAAAGGTAAGAGGTGGACATTCATTCTCTGTTTGAAATGAGAGAACAGAAGTATCTTGAGATAAGAGTACTCTCTGTAATCACTCAATGAATGAACACGGGTCCAGGTCCCAACAGAACCCCATTCTTTGCCCAGGAGACCCTAGTGTGAGAAATGGGTTACCCTTTCCTTGGAGCTACTTCTCCTGAATGGGATGAGACGCTCTGGTCCTACTGATGGCAGTGAATATATCCAGGGACCAAGTACACAATGCCCGGTGATCAATGTCAGGACAACAATCACTTATTCACAGTTCGGAGGGCAGTCTCCACGTGAGCTCTGTGCATATATATGAAGATAAAGATCATGAGTATGGAGATGGAAGGATATCATTTTTTCTTTCATTTTGGCCTAGGTTGAAAAACATTTGCAACATCATTTCTGTTTTCCTTGGTTTAAGATATCAAAATATTAATGATAGTTTCTACGTATAGTAGAAGAAACAGAAGGAAAAAACAGCTGTGTATCTCCTCCAACATGGAAGAGGTAAGAGGGGTAAAATCTGCCGACCTTAAAGTTCCAGTCTCCCTTTTTCCCTTTGTGTTAGAATCCCAGACCTCATTTTCCAGCCTTTCTTGCAGAGGCTATGTGCCTAATTTCTCACGGAAGAGAAATAAGAAGTTTTGTGTGGGACTCAGGAAAGTCTTTTCACTTTTATTTATTTATTTTTAAAAAAGTCTTTTTCGAATGGAGATGATGCTCTTTTCTTCTCATTCCTCCATCTTGCAGCCTAAGCATGGATGTGATGACTGGAGCATTAGCAGTCAGCATGGACCAGGAGGCCACCCTAGGGCAGAGCTGCAAGCAGGCTTGGGTCTTTGATGGCTTTGTAGAGCTAATCACACAGGCTCAGAATGCCTAACTCTAGTCTTTTATATGAAAAGAAATGGAATTTTATCTTATCTCAGACTAAATCGAGAAGGGGGCATCTATGGGGGAAGAGTGTTTCTATTTCATGCAGGTAAACCTAATCCTAACTGATAGAGAATTTATTGAAACAACATAATCCTATTTTACTAGGAACTTTATTTTCTTAATGTTTGGGAAGAGACCTTGGCCAGGAGAAAAGTTGTGTCATGAATCTCACTTTTCCTGCATTTTTAAAATGCCACATTCATTCCAGAGGCCAGAGCAGTTGACTGACTGAATACATATTTACTGTGCGTTATTAATGTGCCAGGCTCAGGGCAGACTGCCCAGGGAAGTCCTGCCCGTTTCACAGTGAATTAATGAACCAAGTAGACCATCAACATTTCAGAGGTCCCCCCACCCTTGCCTCCTTAGCACTGAAAGAGGGAAATGAAATAATCAGCTGTCACTGGCCCTGATGAGAGGATTAAGTGACATTAACATATGCCAAGGTTTCACATCCCCACCTTCTTTTAAACTTTAAATCAAACTGGTAATAGGTGTTATTGTCCTCAAAGTGTAAGCAGCAATGCACAGAGATGGACCAGTTAACCCTTAGACACCCAGCCAGTAAATACTTGGGATATGAGTAGCTCAGTAAATATATGTTGAATGAGTGAAAAAAGACCCATACTCTGTTCACCTCTTTGCCAAACACAAATGTCAAAGAAAAAAAGCTCACATGAAACACCTCCATTCCTAAATATCTTTGGGATAAATGAATGAGAATGGATGTGGGTGCTTCTCTGAAGCCAATATTGGATGAGAAGTTCTATCTGCTCTAGACTCCGTACATTTATCAATCAATCCACTGACCGACCTCCTAGACTGCACTACTGAACCAAGAACAAAGCTTCAACCAATGGACACTTTGATTTTTAGGCACAATTCCACTATGACATGTGTGACCCTCAGCAAGTCACTCAGTCACTGAGCCTCTTGTGCCTAATCCATAAATAAGGGTTTTATTCAACAAATACAGGGGCTCAGCACTATGCTAATTGTGGAGGATGCAGGAAGAAAAGATATAATTCTTGTTGTTAAGGACCTGAGTTCAGTGAGGAAATTTACAGATAAATACAACATAATGGTGTGGTTAACGTGTAACATGCTGTCCTGACCCTGAAGTCCCTAAGTTGGGGTGCATGAAAATACTCCAGTCCGGCTCAAAAACAGAGGTGCAAGTTCCTCTCTCCCTCCTACCCTGACTCCCTGGCATCGCCATCCTGCTGGATTTCCAGTCATCAAGGGGTTTATAAATCTCCTTGTGTTGCAGGGCAGCATCCTCTCAAGCACCCTAATGCTCTCGCACTTCAAAGTGCCCCCAAAGTGGCCCTTCTCTGGGCCCCCTGGCACTTCCTGTCAGAGGAGTAGCCCCTCTCCTGGTAACATTCCCACAAACCTTCAGGGTTCCTACCCACAGCTAGTCAGTCCTCACTCTCCAAAGGCCCAATTTTACTTTTTTTTCTTTCAAATGATAGGTTTCCCTGGCCTATAACAAATGACATTAGGACAAAATCCAAACCCTCAGTTAACATAAAATAGAGAATCCAGACTTTAGAAACAAATGGTCTTCCTTCCCAATGAGGGAGAGAAAATTATTTAACTAGGGTTAGAGTGGTACTAGTAAAGACTTGACACTACAAGTAACCTTCCCTGAACGTTCAGGGCGATGAGTTATTCTCAGTCAGCGCTACCTAACATTTTTTGAGCATTTTCAGCACTATGTGCCAAGCACTGAGCTAAATACTTTACAGCTGAGAACTTTAATCCCCCCTCTAGCACCCTTGTAATAAAATCCAGTATCAGCTAAATTTTAAAAAGGTACCAGAGCCATGTAACTTTCCCAAGGTTAAGTTGAGTCTGGCCCTTTTGACTCAGGGCCCACACCCCTAACCGCTCTTCAAGGTTACATTACAAGCCTTTTGTCGACTGCTTTGAGGATTCCAAGAGATGTCTTCTTTTGTTCAGAATGCCCTCCTGTCACTCCTTAGTCTAACCAGCCCTTTCTTACTCCTGGGCCTCAGGTTGCATTAATCAGCTAGGGCTACTGTAACAAAATACCACAGACCGGGTTGATTAAAACAAAAATTTATGTTCTCACAGTTCTGGAGGCTGAAGTCCGAAATAAAGGTGTTAGCAGGTTTGCTTTCTCCTGAGAACTCTTTCCTTGGTTTCCAAAGAGTGACCTTCCCTATGTGTCCTCACATGGCCTTTCCTCTGTCCGCACATTTTTCTGGTGTCTCAGTGTGGTCAAATTTCCTCTTCTAATAGGGGCACAAGTCAGAATCTAAAGACTCATTTGAATTTAATCACCTCTTTAAAGGTCTTCTCTCCAAAGATAGTCACATTTTAAGGCTCAGGGAATTAGGGCTTCAATTCATGAATTTGGAGTGGGTAGACACAATTCACCCCATAACACAGGAATAAATGTTATTTCCCAAGATAGGTCTGTGATCTCTTTGGTGAGGCTAGTTCCTCCCGTTAAATGCTCCCATAGTGCCCTATACATGTTCCTGCTAGCAGTTAGAACTAATATAATTAATTACTTAAACGACTCTTTGTTCAATGTCTATCTCTCCCGAGCTATGTAAGCACCATCAGGGGAGGGGTCAAGTCTTCCTTGTCCTTTCTGTGTCCTCATTTTCCAGCATAGTGTCTGGCACCTGATAGGTACTGTCTTAGTCCGTTCGAACTACTATGACAATACCGTAGACTGAGCGGCTAGAAAAACAGACATTTCTCACAAGTCTAGGGGCTGGGAAGTCCAAGATCAGGGTTCTTACTAAGGGCCATCTTCCTGGTTTGCAGGTGGCTGACTGTCTACTGCATTCTCCCCTGGCAGAGCACAGAGAGTGAGAGAAAAATAGAGGAAGCGGGCTGTCCCATGTCTTTTCTTATAAAGGCACCGATCCTATTATTAAGGGCTCCATCCTCATCTCATTACCTCCAAATACCATCAGATTGGGGATTAGGGTTTCAACATATGAATTTCTGGGGACACAAACACTTACTCTATAACGTGTACTTAATAAAGACTTTTTAAATACGATGTGGAATAAGGTGAAGCATTTGTATTTTTTAAATTATAAAGCATCATGAAGCTTCTTGTATTCTTAGAAACTTTTACAAGTGAAGGAATGTTTGAGCTAGATGATCCTGATGATTATTTCAATGATTTCATGAAATCATTGCCAGAAAAAGATCCTTAGGGAAATTGACACCCTGGCACATTGTGTTTTGCCTTTTTCTGGTTAGGTGGGGGAGGTGTGTTGCTTAAGTTTTTATTTTCTTTTAAAGCAGTGCTAGAATCAGTTCATACTGGCTCATGGAAGCTGCTTTTTAAATATTCAGGAATTTTTCAAGTCAGCTGTTAGACATAGCCATTATTAAAAATTAAATTCGATAAATTTGTAATTCAATAAGTATATTAAAAACAAAGAAACCAAACTCTCCAATATTGTTACTAGTATTTTTTTTCTGATATATCTCCTTGGACAAGGGAAACAAAAGAAAAATAAACAAATGCAGCTACATCAAACTAAAAAGGTTTTGCACAGTGAAGGAAACCATCAACAAAACAAAAAGACAACCTTGAATGGGAGAAGATATTTGCCTACACTACATCTGACAAGGGGTTAATATCAAAAATTTATAGAGAACTCGTACAACTCAACAACAACAACAACAAAACAATCCAATTAAAAAATGAGCAGAAGACCTGAATATGTATTTCTCCAAAGAGGACATACAGATGGCCAACAGACATATGAAAAGATGCTCAATGTCACTAATTATCAGAGAAATGCAAATTAAAACCACAATGAAATATCACCTCACACTTGTCCCGCAGCTATTAAGTGGCACCGTTAACACTGAAACCAGTTTATACTAACGCTCTTTTAATCACTGTATTGCCTCCATGGTGAGTGTTCAGCACCTGTGGGATATCCAAGACAATACGTCGAGTGGGTCTAAGACTGCAGCTCAGGAGAAAAATAAGAGCTGAGAATAAAGACTTGTGATTTATCAGCGTATAGACGGTATTTAAAGCCATGGGAGTGAATAAACTCTGCAGGTTGAGAAGAAAAGAGGGAAGTGGGCAAAACTCTGAGAAAGCCCAGCTTTCACAGGCCCATGGAAGAGGATTCTGCTTACAGTGTTGTAGCCGCCAGCCCCCCATAGACACACGGACTACCGGAACTCAGTGAGTTATAGGAAACACACTCTGTATTCAGCCAGCTGGACCTGCCAGGGGTACACAGACCCTAAATTAAGCCGCCTCGAAAGGTAGAGGTACAGGATTTTTAAGCCCTAAACCCCATTCTTCATTCTGTCTGAACACAAAAGTCTATTTTTCTTCTATTTTCTAACTGTCAACCCACAGGTCAGTTGTGCAAGTCAGGGTCAGAAGAAGAAAGCTTATTGTTGGAATGTTATGTTCCTATGGGTGACAGCCTATGTTCCCATGGGCGATAGCCAAGCAGTCATTTTGCAGCCAACGCAACAGCAGAGGCTGGAAATGTGGAGACATAAACACCTGGGGAGTGGAGCCTTGTTAGGGGTGTGTGGCCACCAATGTCAATGCTTCGAGGACCTTGAGGAAGATTAGGAGATGAGCAGATGCGTGTCAGCACCACAGAGGTGGCGTTGGCAAGAGTCATTTAGTGGTGTGCCAAGTGGCTTCTAGAAATAAAAAAAAGTAAGGAATGGAGAGGGCGAGTGCAGATCACTTTGTCACGCTTTCAAAAATTTTAAGTATGATGAGAAGCAGAATATTCACCTGAGGGAATGCGGGCTCGAAGGGGAGGCTTTTCTGTCCCATGGAGGAGATGTGAGCATGTATGAATGCTGGTGGGAATGAGTCAGCAGAGGGAAGGCGAAGACACGGGAAAGACAGGTTAGAGACGCAGCGAGGTTTCCGAACTGTGGGAAGTTCTGATCCAGAGTTCAGGTCCCTTAAAAAAATATTCCTTGAGTGTCTACTTCATGTATGGTGGGGTCTTAGATAAGGCACCTCTTCACCTCTTCCACTGTGACTGAAGGGAAAAGGCCATGTAGGACGGTTTCAGGTGGAGGGGGAGGAGAGGGAGGGAAACAGTGCAAAGTCTGAGGAAGGAGGAGCCAAGAATTAACTTGATTGAAAGAGGTTTGAGGACGATGGGTAAGGACCAAACTAGCCGCTAGGCCACCGGGAACGGAAGGGCCGCAGTGCTGTGCGGAGCGCCCGCTGGGCGCGGGCAGCTGGGTCACAGCAGCGGCTGCCTCCCGTGCGCCCCGGCAGCACTCAGCTGGCGCGGTGATGAAGTTAAGTGCATGGCTGGTTTGAACTAATACTTTTTCTCCCCTTTAGGTGGAAGCAATACAATGATGATAAGACAAAGAAATGAAGGTATTGACAAAAGACCTGATGAACTGATGTAAGCAGAACGAAGTAAAAATAGAATAGGGCTGATAGAAATTAGAAATTTCTAGGCATTAAAAATCTCAGTGAATCAGAGAACAAGTGTTGCAGAAATAACAAAGAAAGAGCACTGTGGTAACTTAAAATATGTTTACGAATTTTTTGGCATTCCATTCAAAAAGGGGAACATAGTTGCACATGGGCTGGACCTAATTCTTTCCTTCTAACATATAGAAAAAAGCAGAAGGTGCTTGCTTATAAAAGGCATTTCTCTCTTAGATTTCTTGCTCTGGGGAACTTAGTTGCCATGTCTCGAAGACACTCGAGAATCCCTATGGAGAGGACCACGTGGTGAGGAACCGAGGCCCTGCCAACAACCCGCATGGACTTGCCTGGCGTGCAACCGAACTACCTAGGAAGGAAGGAGATGCCTCCAGCTCTGCTGAACACCTTGGATGCAACCTCCTGTGAGACCTTGAGCCAGAACCCCCCTACTAAGTTGTTCCTGGATTCCTGATGTCAGAAACAGTGTGAATTAATACCTTTTTTTCTGGTTGTTGTTTTAACTGGCTAAGTTTGGGGGTAATTGGTTTTGCTACATTAAATAACAATACAGGCACTGAAAAAATAGGAGACTGAGAAAGGAACGTAGAATGTTTGAATTCCAGATGTCAGAGGTTGTGGGTTCATGGCAGTGATTTTCTAAAGTGAGCTAGAAGTGGTAGATACTGAAGCTGAGAAGTTCAAAAAACAGAGATGTTGGTCAGGTTGTCTGAATATATAAGGAAGTTATCCAAATAAAGGCAGAACTCAGTTTAAAGGAAGACTGTGAGTCACAGGCCAGGTCTCGAACGAGCAGGAACAACTGGGAAGTGGGTAGATGACGTCAGTGAGCGGGGGCAGATGGCACAAGCAGGAATCTTTACAAAAAAAGCGAGGGAGTAATGATTTGAAAGCAACACAAGCAAGCGAGGAGGACTCCGGTCCCTCTCTGGATGGCAGGTCCTACTGGTGTGGCAGGATAAGCAGGGCACTTAGGAGAGGCTAGAAGACGGCTAGGTTTTACATAAAGTCAAGAGCTGAGAATCCTCTCAAGCAAGAGGCCGAGAAAGTAAATGTGGGAAAGTGTATTAACTGCAGAGTGGGGATGCAGGAAGGTGCAGTAAACGGTTTGAGGAGAAAGGGAGTATAGGGGTGTGTGTGTGTGTGTGTGTGTGTGTGTGTGTGTGTGTGTGTGTGTGTGTGTGTGTAGGACTGGGGCTAGAAGTGCGGTGGTAAATTAAAGCTGAAGCACGTTGGAGAGGATTCGGGCAAGGTTAATGGACTGACTTGTGAGTTTCCCATGATATCTTTGCATCCCTGTCACAGCACTAATTCAATTTATCAGTAGTTCATGCCTATAATATGCACATTACTGGAGTCTCACAAACACAGAGGTCCTGCATGTTAAACATGGCATCTGGGTCACACTCATTCAAGACATCAAGATTATTTTCTCCACTCAGATTGAAATTGAATTTTATTTTTTTTCATGTAAAACATTGTTGTTGCAAAAGTGAAATTTATTTTTCACATTGTTTGAAAAAATATAGCTAGAAAACAGAACTTTAAAGGCAATTTCCCAATTCTACATAAGTAAATAAATATTTGTTGCTATATGGTTGGTTTTTCTTTGGTTGTAGAGATTATTCTTTTTATTTTATTTTTTGTAAAAAATAAAAATGCTACATTTTTTTATTCCTGAAGGTATTCTATAGAAAATAATTCAGTGTTTGAGACTTACTTAGGTTCTGTCGAAAAAGTAAATCCTTAAATATACAAATTTATGAGTTGGAGTTATAAAGATGATAATTTGAAGTCCTATAAAGGAAGGAGATGGTTATATGCATATATAATATATGAAAACATATTTTTTGAAGGGTAAGAAAAATATAAACTTACAGTTTATATAGAATTAACTGTAGTGTCAAATAACAGTTCTGAAAATGAATAAAAGAAGATATGGGATGAGGAGGGGGAGGTCAGTGCTCACTTAACATGTAAGAAACAGAACTAAAGAATCCATTGAGCGTTTTCTGAAATCAGAACAATGTAGCATTCTAGACACTGTGACATCACTTTTTAAAAATAGCTGCTTTCACCAACAGATAGCAGTTTATAATGAAAACGTTTTTTCATTTCTTTTGGGAAGAGGGAGGGGAAAGTTAGGGGAAAGGGTGACTAGTGACTAAGTGAGATAAATGTTCTAATTGTCTCCAGTCTCCATGTAAATAGAAATGTAACTGGCACCAAGCTGCAAGGTCACGTGCACATTCTCTCATGAAAATATTAAACAAATAGTTCATTTGATTGTTTGGTTTTATGACTGGAAAGTCATTAACATAATGAATTTTAGTATTATCCTACTTTTAACAGATTAGAAGCAATCACACTAACCAGACAAAAATCTCCGTGGATGCTTCCATGATGACTTTGATGAGGATGATAAAGGTGTGCCCTCCAGAGACATTGACTGGGGCCAGGGCTGTGATGTGCATGCAGGGGGCTGGTACCCACCCAGGATCAACCTCAGCCTGGGCAGATGGTGACTCTGCTCTACGAGTCTCTCTGTGCCCCACACAGTCTTCTGTCACTCAGTGTGTAACATGCCATTGCTTTCAGAGTCACGTGAACCTTGTTGCCAGTGGTGCGCTGGGAAAGTTGGCTCTTGAGGAAGTTTCAATGGTAAAAATGCTGATTTCAAGCTCCCCAGTTCGGAATGAGTTGGGAAGAGCCAGGGTGTTCAGACTCCAGCACACTCTGAAGCTGTGCCTGCTCCGCCCCCGGCCGGCCCCTTCCTGCCAGATGCAGTTACTAGTCCACCATCAGTACCTTATTTATAAGGTTTGGATTCCCTTCAAAATATAAATCTCCGTGGAAAGGCTGGGGGCATAGGAAGTGCTCATTTTTCTTCTCCTCCATTTCCTCTTCAACATCTCCTCCTCCAGCCTGCCCTTCTCCTCCTCCTCCTTGTCATCCCTCCCTCTCTGCTCTTCCTCTTCTCTCTTTCAGAATTTACCCAGGACAACTCTGTGATGCACATTGTGCCAGACACTGGGGTACAAAGACTGGTGAGGATTCATCCCTGACAGTGGGAACCGGTGGTCTAGCCGGTGGAGACCAATGCAGGAAAACAAAGCTGCACAGGGCGCAGTCAGTCTCGGAGGAGAGTGGTTAATTCTATGCAATACAGGACTGAATCTGTAAGGAAAGGCTTTAGGAAGGTGCTGATGCTTGAGTTCAATCATCAGATGTGTCCACGTTTGTATCTGTGTTTAAGATTCAATTCATATCAAGTGAAGGTCAAACACTGAAAACAGAAATGGCAGCAGCTTGTCCTGGGCACTCTTCTAAACCGTGTAGCACCTCATGCAATCCTGACAGCAACTGTATGAAGTTTATGCTCTCATATTTTATGTCAGATAATTGAGGCACAGGGAGGTTAGGTGACTTGCCAAAGACCACACAGCTGGTAAAATGTGGAGCCAAGATTTGCATTTAAGCAATCTGACTCTAGAGTACAATCTCAACCATCTACAATATACTGCCTCAAATATTGTCACAGTATATGATGTAACTGAAAGTTTTTCAGGAGTTTGAACAGGGCCGAACCATCACATGTGACCTCAAAAAGCCCTGGGCCAGGGCATCGGTCCTACTTTGGCAGAGCAATTCGATGTTCTGTGTGGAGCCCACCATTAGACATGCGTGCCTGGCAACAGTTCATTAGCTGTAAGTGTGGTAGTAAATGTACCATGAAGAAATTTTCTGTAACCAATTCCAATAATAATTGGATTAGATACTTATTAAGTGCAGATTTCAATAAAACTGCAATGTTAACTTCACGTTCAAGTGAACAAAACTGCTTTGCAGAGATCAAATGACACCGCATGACATTGGCATTGAAGGTCACCCGCTGGTTAAGCATGGGGTCAAATTATTTTGAACTGGCAAACAAGCCTTTGAAATTATTAATGTCATTTTGTACAACATACTATGGAAGTTAAAATATAGAACAGTTTAACTAAAGAGCCAGACCTGAGGCTATAGAGCCTTATTAAATAAGAGTGTTAATGAAAGTGTTATTTAACTACATGTGTGAGTTGATTTAACAAAACATGATCTAGCATGTTAAATTGATAATGCTAATTTAAATATTATTGGTTTTGTATTTTGGTTTGGACTTAATGTGTACGTTTGCCTTGGTTTTATAGTTGTATAAGATACATAGGGAATTTATCTCCTTTAAGTGAATATTGCAAATTTCAACTTCTATCTCACCCTTTGTTTAAAAGTTTTTGGATTTTACTATTATTTCAACTGTTGAAAACTGAAATTTGATACTTGGCTAAAATGGAGTACGGACACCCAGAACATGGCTCATTCGTTTTTTTGGAACGCCTTCTCCAACTCTGTGCTGTGTATTACCCCCAAAGGCAGCAGTTTTCAGTTTTACATTGTGAGTGTGTAAATAAAGCACTTTCAAATGCGCTTGGGCTACGAGCAGCCGAGCAGCCGAGTATCCCATCCCTAGCTACACGGAAGTTTGAGAAGGCAAGAGTTTTCGGTTGCAGGTGATACTCTCCTAAACCAAGTCAGGGGAAGGCTGGCAAGAAAGAAATGGAGATGGGTATTGGGAAGGAAACTAGCAGAGTCTGCTGAGGTGAATGAATAAAGGAAAGAAAAAGTCAAAATCATTCTCACATTTCTCTCTATTCAGCTCCTCCTTCCCACTGTTTTTTCCTTGGTAACTTAAAAGCAGTGGTGTGCTGATATGTGTGTCACATGAGGCTCACTGGAGGGAAAGCTCTGATTTATAACATTGCCAATTCCCGTGGTGTGTAAATATTCTCGCCAAGGTGGGTTTCAAGCTACCAGCGTGATGGTGCCCGTGCGCACAGTGTTGGGAAGAGATGCAGAATAGCACACCATCCCATAGGTTTCCCACCAGAAGATACAGTAAGAGTCAATAACTCCAAGTTTATAGAAAATAGCATAATGTATTAGTTAGTTTGGGCTACCAAAACAAGATACCGCAGACTGGGTGGCTTGAACAATAGACATTTATTGTCTCACAGCTCTAGAGGCTAGAAGTCCAAGATTAAGGTTGTCAGCAGGATTGGCTTCCTCTGAGGCCTCTCTCCTTACCCCGCGGACGGCTGTCCTCTTGCTACCTCTTCGCATGGTTGCCCTGTGTCTTTGCACGTGCGTCCCTGGTATTTCTGTTTTCCAAATTTCCCCTTCTTACAAGGACACCAGTCAAACTGGATCAGGGTTCACCCTAAAAACTCAGTTTAACGTAATCATCCCTTTAAAGACCCTAACTCCAAATACAGTTACATTCTGAGGTGCTGGAGGTTAGAACTTAACATATAAGTTTTGGGGGGTACACAATTAGGCCCATAACTAATGTAGTAAAATAATTAACAAGTGTTGAATTTTGAGTTTTTCTGTTGTTTTATTTTATTTTTTGGTTTGATTTACTTATTTTTTTATTAAAATTTTAAAAAGTTAGATATTTACAAAAACCTGTGAAGTGGTCCCCCCAGATGACTACAGCAACCATTTGGCATTACATCCGACCATTACAATAACATTGACTCTATGCTATGCTCTAAATCCCCGTGACAGTTCTGTAAGAATTCATTTGTACTTCTTCATCCCTTCACCTTTTTCGCCTCTAAACTTTTTGCCAGAGTGGCTGTACCATTTGCAGTCCCACCAACAGTGCATGAAGGTTCCCTTTTCTTCACATCTTTGTCAACATTCGTTGTTTTTTGATTTATTGAGGATAGCCGATCCAACAACTATGAGGTGATATTTCATTGTGGTTTTAATTTGCATTTCTCTGATAATTAGTGACATTGAGCATCTTTTCATATGTCTGTTGGCCATCTGTATGTCCTCTTTGGAGAAATACCTAGTCAGGTCTTCTGCTCATTTAGTCACTCTGAACCTCAGTCTCCTCATCTGTAAAGTGGGGGATAATAATAACCCGACTCATAAGTTAACTGTGAATAAGTCGATTCATACAGAGTTCTTGGCATGGTCCTGGTATATGGTACTAGGACTCATAAATGTGAGTTATTATTGTGAAGATTAAATGAGGCAATACATACATACAGCGCACGGCCCACAGCAAGCTTGACTAAATATTATCTGGTATTATCACATTCCAACTTGAATTTATCTCACCAGCCCTCTCTGTCTCACACTGTCTGACAAGTTGGCTCATCCTCCAGCAGGGGATCTCAGTAAATGAGAACTTTATCTCCCATTTCCCTACTGCCCGCGGCCAAGCAATCACCAAGTTCTCGCTGTTCCACCGCATCACTCCCTTTCTAGTCAGGCTACTTCTTCCATCCTCGGTCCCTCCCATTGGTGTCCCTCCCTGGAGTGCCACAAAGCCTCCCACCTGATCTCTCTGCCTCTAGTCCTGCCCCTGGCCAATCCATTCTTCTCACCCTGCAGCCAGAGTGATCAATCTAAGATGCGCATCAAATTATGTAATTTCCCTGAGGGCTTTGCAATTGCCCTCAGGCTGAAGTCCAGTGTTCTTAATTGGATTGTGAAGCCAATCAGAGTATGAACTTTGCTTTCCTCTCCAGAGTCAACTCCCAGACTCACATTCATTTCATTTTTTCTGCTTTCTCTAGCCTGTGTCCTGCACGTTTTTCTAAAATTTTCTCCTCTGCCCAATCATCTGGTGCTTGCTCTTTAACTCTTAACTAGGATGACATCTCCTCCAGGAAGTTTATCTGACTGTCCCCCAACTAGATAAGGTGTTACCTCCCAATATACTCTCCTAGAATCATGTGGACTATCCAGTTACAATTATCATATCATTATAATTGCCTATTTATTGCCCTCTTTAGACATAAAGTTCACTAAATAATGGTCGAATGCATATATAGGCAACAAATATAGAGCTGTCCTTTATCCTGAGTGGCCTATGACATTGTCGATGACTCTCACCATAGTCTGGGTGGCCCTTTTTCAATCTCTCCCAAATGACATATATTCAATGCACTGGAGAGAATAGGTGGAAAATTGGGAGAGCTGAGTTTAAGTCCTGTCTGTCATCTACTATTTATGCAATCTTGTTAAAGGCATTAAGCATTTTGAATATCAGTTTCCTCATCTAAAAAATGGAGACAGTAATACTTTTCTTCCAGATTGCTGAGAAGCTCAAATAACGTGTAAGAAAGTGCTGTATAAACGGCAAATCGTCACATGATAACAATTCCAACTCATTTCTTTTGGAGGTTCTTGGTTTGCCCTTTTTCCTGCCTCAGTCTTTCTCTCTCTCTCTCTCTCCAACTCCCCCCTTCCTCCCTCTCTCTCTCTCTCTCTCTCCAACCCCCCCCTTCCTCTCCCTCGCTCTCTCTCTCTCTCCAACCGCCCCCCCCCTTCCTCTCCCTCGCTCTCTCTCTCTTCTCTTTCCTGCCAGGGGCACCCAAGACTTGGCTGACAGTGGTTTGCAGACACCTAGAATCAGGGAGTTAGCAACTTTTGAGGACAAGCATGAAAGAGCATGGAACTGGTCAACCAGGACACGTAGCCCAGGACGCATGGCCATTCATCCAGTCAATGGTCAGAGTACAGTGCAGCTGACCAACAATGCATAAGGGAGTCCAGATAAAAACCGAAGAGCCAACCTTTCAGGCCCAGCATAAACTGCTGATAAGCAAACTGGGAAGTTCTAAAGTGGTTTTTGTTTTAAGCCTCTAGCTTTCAATGTGATTTTTATGTAGTTATAAGCACTTTAGAACTTCGGTTTGAGTCTTGATTCTCTCATTTACAAAATTGGGATCATAATTATTTCCCACAAGCATGTCGAGCCACTAAGCAAATAGAAGATCATCAATAAATGTTGCATTAGAATAAATATAAAAACCTGAAAACAAAAATCATTTGTCCATCCTGAGGACATTCCTCATTTAGCTTGTCATCTAAAGCAGGGGTCCCCAACCGCTCCGGGGCCGCAGACTGGTATTGGTCCGTGACTTGTTAGGAACTGGGCCTCACAGCAGGAGGTGAGCGGCACACCAGATAGCGAAACTTCATCTGTATTTGCAGCTGCTCCACAGCGCTAGCTTCACTGCCTCAGCTCCACCTCAGATCATAAGACATTAGATTCTCATAGGAGCACCAGCCCCTGGTGCCAAAAAGGTTGGGGACCGATGATCTAAAGGAAACACAGCCTCCCCCCCCCCCCCCGTCTTCAAGCCAGGCATGTCCTCAAACGTTCTGCTGGGGCTCTGTGTGTGAACCAAATTCAGAGTTCCCAATTACTAGATCTAATCAGTTCAGCAGCAGATGGATCCTGCAGGGTTGCACACTATTCGATGTGCAAGCCCAAGTGAGTTTTAAGGATGACAGATTGATTTTTGCTTCCTGGAAACAAATTTAAATTGATGCGACCATAATGAATTCTTTCTCCCATTCCTGGGGGGTTCAGATAATGCTTTAAGCACACTGTAAATGAGAACTGTTTGCCAAGCTCTCTGATACTGAAAAGGCACTGGATTCCCCTGCTGAAAAACTGGGCTTATTCAGCAAGAGCAGTTTCTGGGTCTAATGGAAACTGTTTCCACTTTAGATGTCAAGGACTCACTCTCCAACTTCTCAGAAGTGATCGGCCAACAAGGGTTTCTTTAGTTCTAGTTATTTGCACCATCTTAGGTGGTTTTGGGGGAAGTGAGAGAATAAAGCCACACTCTCTCAACCATTCATTCAACAAATATTTATTGAGCACCACTTCTGTTCAAAGCACTGTTCAAAGGATTTGGGGTATATCATTAAATAAAACACTCAAGGGGAAAAGGAAAAGAGAGAGAGAGAGAGAGAGAGAGAGAGAGAGAAACTTTGCCCTCCTGGGGATAAAATTATTTGGAGAAGACAGATTTAAAAATGAATAAATAATAAATAAATAAATAAATCTCATGAATGAGTTAATTATATAAGAATAAGAAAGTTTTGGGTGCCCTGGAAAAACTAGAATCAAGTGTAGGGAGTAGCAATGTCAAGTGGACTATGAACATCAATTTTAAATAGAGTACTCAGGGTAGGCATTGTGTAAGCCTCAGTTGATAAAACCACGCGGCCCACATTGAGTCAGTGGTGGCAGCTGAGGTGGCGAGAACAACTGTGGGTCCAAGAGCTGAGGGAGGTCAAGAAAATCTAAAGAGGCACAGAATGTATCTTTAACACACCATTGACACACTGGAGCCACCTCGTACCAGCTCACTGGAGCCAGGTGTGCTCATTCCTTCCTAACTCTGTGTGCGGTGTTGCCATGTTGGTAGCATGCAGTCCGCCATGATGAGCACACTGTGGAAGCTGGCAAACGCTGCATGTCAGGGCTTCCTTTTTTTCTGATAGGAGCTGGTTGTTAAGCATTTCGCATGCCACTGAGTAGACCCACCTCCAGTCATACCATGGGGGGAGTGCAGATGTTTGCCCTTTAGTAATAAGCATGAGCAAAGAGGGCAATTAAGTGTAACACTTACAGGGAGAGATCACTATGGCAAAGTTTCAGGGAAAAGCTTTCTGGAAGAGGGTCTCTTGAGAGAGGAACTAGATCTAATTTGCATGACTGAGAGGAAAGAGAGGACAGAGTGGGTAAACAGGGATGATTGATGGGCAAGGCACGGAGGTTGGGCTGACATGGTGTTACAGAAAACCTCCACCAAGCAAACACCAGCCTGACACTGAAGTCAGCATCTTACTCAGTTTTCCAAAATTGAACTAAAATTATCTTGTCTTTCACGCCCCCACCAAAAATCATTCCTGGCTCTCTGAAAGCTTTGTAAACCTTGATGAACATGGTCCACATGTATCTTTAGGAATGAAATGTGGGTACAGCATCTGTTTGATTGGAGTTCTCTGAATTTTTCTCCATGGAAACCTGAGCTGGTAAATAGAAACTAGAAAGCTGAATGTCTGGTTCTTTTCCCATCTCATTAACTGCTTTGCTTGGTGACATCAGGTGAGCTCAATTTCCCCACTTTAAAATGATCAACTCACATTCTTCACTCGTTGGTGGATAAAGATGAACAATATCATCTTTTGGGAATATTCTTAGCTCTTTGAAAAAAAGACATATTATTTTTCTTCCAAATACAAATATAAACATCCTTAAAAAGCTCAAAAAGTAGAGAAATCCATATTAAATGTTTCTGTTGTCAGGGAAGCCTTTTTCTTTCAAAGTATTCCTCCTCTCGCTCACAAATTTACAGAAGGAATTCCTTCATAAGGCTGTGGTTAATCTGG
Organism: Rousettus aegyptiacus; assembly: GCF_014176215.1. Taxonomy (NCBI): domain Eukaryota; kingdom Metazoa; phylum Chordata; class Mammalia; order Chiroptera; family Pteropodidae; genus Rousettus; species Rousettus aegyptiacus. Next base: position 29,169,044 of record NW_023416291.1, read on the forward strand.
CCTCCGATCGCTGGTTTGGAATATTAGGCTATCAGTAGTAGAAATATAGAGAGTGATGGGGAGGTCTTGGTCGGATGCCATGTTCAGCATGACATTCACTCTCTCAAATCCTCTCACCTCTTCAGCACCGTTCTTCTGCGGTGACACTCCAGTCCTGGATGAGCCAGCGATTTGTTTTGTTTCAATTTACATAGGTGCTTCTGGCATAATGGGGGGAAAAATCATACAACTTGGCAAATCAATGGGCCTAGAAATTCTTGACCACCAGCATTAAATGGGCTTTCAAGACTCACTCAACAAGGTTACTATGGTTTTTTTTTTTTTTAACATGATTTTTATCCTCACCACAAAAGCATCTCCCTTCACTCTCAGCTAATACTCATCTTAGTTCAGGATGCTATAGCAAAAATCCCATAGACTGGGTGACTTAAACAACAAATATTTATTTCACACAGTTTGTGGGGCTGGGAAGTCTAAGATCAAGGTGCTGGCAGATCCTGTGTTTTTTGTTTGTTTGGTTTCTTTGGTTTGGTTGTTGTTTTGTTTTTTATTCTTTTTAATTTTTCTATTACAGTTAGCATTCAATATTGTATTCGTTTCAGGTGTATAACATAGAGGTTAGACATTTATACAGCTTATGAAGTGATTCCCCCCATAAGTCTAATATCCATCTGACACCATGCATAGTTATTACAATATTATTGACTATATTCCTTATGCTATACTATACTATACATCCCAGTGACTATTTTGTAACTGCCAATTTGTACTTCTTAATCTCTTCAGATTCTGTGTTTGGTGAGAGACTCTTCCTGGTTTTGTAGATGGCTGCCTTCTGGCTGTATCCTAACACGGTGGAGAGAGAGAGAGGAAGCAAGCTCTCTCTTGTGTCTTCTTATAAAGGGACCAATCCCATCATGAGAGCTCCATCTTCGTGAACTAATCACTTCCCAAAGGCTCCACCCATTAATATCACCCCAGTGAAGATTAAGCTTCGCCTTATGAATTTCCTGGAGACGCAGTCAGTCCCTTGCAATAGCCTTGCTTTTATTCCTAATTTATAACAGGAAAGTCACTAGATAAAATTTTGCCACCACTAAATTCACAGACTCACTTGCCACTACATCCATTTCTTTTCACCCTTCTTGCAAAGAAGAGTCCCTTTTCCTCTTAGGACCCTGTTCTTCCAGGTAAATCTTTAATCCCATCTCCTCCCATTTTTTTCAAGGACCCCAGACCATTGATAATCACTTCCCTTTCCTTCAACTTCAATCTCTTCTTCTGACTTGATTATTCCTGTGAAGATTCTAAGATGTGCTCATAACTACTACAACTTTTTATTTTGAAAATAATGTATGTGTATGTGTGGAAGTGTGCATGTGTACATGTATGTGTATGAAGGGAGGAAAGAAAGAATAGAGAGAGAAAGAGAAAACATGGGAAAATTTTAAAAGTCATTGAATTTGTCAAAATGATCAATTCACTTATATGAGAGAGAAATCAAGCTGACCTCAGAGTTCTCCAAAGCAATAGTCAATGCCAGAAGATTATGGTACTTACAGGATCTTCAAGAAAAATAAACGTGTTGCTCAAGGATTTTATATCCAGACAAATTATCTTTCAACTACAAAGATTACAGACTGTCTTAAATATGAAAGAATTCAGGGAATATTCATTCCATGAAACTTTCCTGAAGGAAGCTAACACAAATTACAGAGAGTCTTGAACATGAAAAAATTCGGGGAATATTCATTCTATGAACATTTTCTTGAAGAAATTACCAAAGATTGAATGTCAGCCAACTAAGAGATAATTGGAATATTATGCAAAAAAGATTGCCAGCAAGCTTTGAATACATTTACTTTAGATTCAAACTGAAATAATTCTACACATTAGAATAATTGAAAAATATGAAAATTATGTATCCTGACAATACATAAACTACATTGTTAACAAGTACTGGTAAATGAAGAAAGTAGGTGAGAGGTGCAACAAGTTTCGTGATTGCTACATCTGCAATACGTGGGAGTCAAAATACATCTCTCAGAGCAGACAAAGCAAACAATAAAATAAGCATTTTTACAGTACAAAAAAAAAGTTGTCGAATCTGGGTGAAGGTTATATTGGAGTTTTTGTGTCATTCTTATAATATTTCTCAAAGTTTTAAATTTTTTCAAATGCCACTTCCTCAGAGAGATCTTCTCAAACTATCAAATATAAAGCTGTTGCTTAATATTATTCTCTCTCTTGGTAACCTGTCCTTTTTATTTTAGAACTTACCCTGTCTTGTAATCCTATATGTACAGCAGCCACCTCAGCTGTGTTTCATCCATGATGCAGATATAACTAAATGTATCTGGAAGTCTGGCAGGAGCAGATGCAGGGCCAGGCCTTGGGTGAGGCCAGTGAGACACTCGCCTTGGGCACAGAATTTACAGGTGAACCTAAAACCAAGGAATCAAGATAAATAATATTTTAATATAATATTTTGAAAAGTCAAAATTAATGCAAAAAAAAACCCAATGATGAACAAAATATCACAATTTTATATAAAGAAATACCCCAAACCTGTGCTTGGATGACCCTGCCTCCCTCACTTTACCCTAATCTTTGTGTTGGTTTCAGTAAAACTTGACTTATAAAACCAGGCAGCTAGCCTATGGGCCACAATTTGCTGTTCTCTTTGAAAATATTGATCTCAATTACTGAAGCTTTTTTTGCCCCCTTAAATTTTCTCTTGTACACCTGAAACTTACTGAATTTCATTAGTCAATGTCGCTGTAATAAAAATTTAAAAAAAAATTTCCCGCACCCTGGTCCTAGCCCTGGGGAGATCCCTCTACCACTTTCATAAAGATCTGCTGAAGAGCCCCAAGGGAGTGTGAGGAGAGGTGTGCGCGTTTGTTTATAGGTGGTGGGCTAGCCTCGAGGGGGAGGGGCAGTTCCGAGCTCAGCACAGTGTCTGTTGCTCCAGCTCAGCCTGTTGTTTTGTCAGGTTGATTTAATCGCCCTTCCTCTGTGATTCCCCAGCACCCTATGTACACTTTGCAGGCTGCATATTCATGTACTACGTTTCATAGAAACTCTATGTATTTACAGGCTGTGTGTTCTTGGAAGGCCAGATTGCATCTTTTATCCATAACTCTAGAGCCTGAGCAATAGTCAATGTAATGGGGTGCCTGCAGCTTCAGAATCTCACCATTTTATACACGTGATAAGCTGCCAACCATTGGGCTGAATGGACTTAACTCCCCTGAGAGACCCTCAGTTGCAGAACTGTGGTTGTTCTTGTTTGGAGGGGGATAGAAGAAGAAAATGAATAAATCTGAAAAGCATTCAAAGGCCTCTTTGGTAGCAAGCAAATGGTTTGCGATTTCAATTCTTTTCTAGCTAAAGGTCAACATTATTAGAAACTTCTGATGAAGTTGATGCTGGCAGGAAAATCCCCAGAGGTGAACAGCTATAGGGAGAAGAATCGGAACTGGTGGCCTAGACCTACATTCCCGGGGAAGGGCTGGTGTCTAGAAGGGTGGCTAATGCTGTGAACTACCTGCAGATCCAACCTGATGGCGACAGAGTCATGCTTTGGAGTAATGCCTAAGTAGGTAAATGTAGATTACAAGAGCTCTAAATTTGAAGTTCAAAGTTGAGACACAACAAACACTAATGAGAATCTGGACAAGCAAAATGATCGAGTCACTTAAAGGGGCAAGAAGCTTTCCTCTTTTCATCAACATAAAGGATGATTATCCATAGGTATGAAGGAGACCAGTTTTAAAACAATAATGAGACATTGAAAGAAGCAACGTCAGAACAAGGACTAGCCTAGCATTCTGGTGTCTGATGCTCTTAGGCAAATCAGAGATGCCTCAAGAGGGAGAAGATGTACTTCCTGCTAAGTTGGGCATATGTGAGCTTGAATGATTAATTGGAAAAATAGAAGAGTTTGATCACATTTGCACACCCAAACTGCTGCCCAGGCCGTGCTTGCTTCGGTAGATATCTGATAAAAGCTCGATGAGTGAATATATGTTGTAATTTCTTCTGCCCCACTGCCTTTTACCCTAGGATACCAGGAAATTAGAGGAGAAAGGGCTAGACAATGAGAAGGAAGAAGAAGGTCATTTAGAGCTATATTGATTATATCCATACGCTTCCTTTAGGTGAAAATTTTCTATCTTTTTCAGTACAGACTATATATTTTCATACCATCTTTCCCAGATCAGCAGATATTTATTGTGCAAAATGCACCTTTGGTTCAAAAAATTTGCCTATTGAAGTGTTTTAGAATTCATTCTCAGCAGTGCTTCATTATTATGCAGGATGAATCATAGATCTGCATCTCTCTGTGGTATCAAGTAAAGAGGTCACAGTAGAATAGAGCCCACGTCTTTGAATATCCAGATTTTCTTCCTTGTTTAGACACACAGAAGTCCTTTCATAACCAATAATATTCTTGGTACTATAAATATGTAAGAATCTAAGAGAGACTGATCCAGGTTTTATGGATCTGCTTATACAACTTAAGGGCCCTACTTTCAAAGGAAAAGAATAGAATTAAAATTAGACATGAAAATGAATAGTTAATCAAAATGAGAAAATAAACCACAACAAACAGTGATATTCAAAAGCAGATACATCTAGTAAAACTGACCTAAAAATCCAGAAATTTGCTGCCTAATATCCTTCTATAATACATTTTCCCTACAGTTTTTACTGCATTGTCTTTGATCACTTTTTTATCTAACAATGATTTCGTAATACAAATTACAGAGAGAATAAAAGGTAGATCCCTCTTTTTTTCTAACATGATTCCTTGAAAAATTTTTTTATTATTCATAATTCCAATTTCTAGAGCTATTATTAAATTTAAAAAGTCCATTGTCGAATTCTTTTATATGAGGTGTAGAATTTGGAAGAATCTTCCAGACTTAATTTTGAAACAAGGCTCGTTTCCACTCCACCCTCCTTAAACTTGTAGGTCTGGGTGTAATGGGACACATTCATAACACAGTAAGTCCCTGAGCCCCACACTTCACATCACCACATCTGGATGGCCAGCAATAACAGCTAGACATAAAAATGACTGTGAACCACATAAATTTATCCCATTAAAACCAGATTAAGTGTACCCACAAATGGATTTCCCCTTAACTAGATCCCCCAAAATGCCCGTGGCCATATCAATACCACCAGCTGCCCCAGACTCTCCCCTCAGCTGTATTTGGCTTGCTAGATTATGACCCACTTGCCTCCTCTTACAAATGCATTGAACTATTGTTTGACTCAAAATGGAGTATGCCCATACCCTTTGGGCTCTGTACCTTGGACTCAGATCCTTGTAGCTGGGTCCTCAGATGTCTCCAACCATAAATTCTGCAATGCCCCAATTTCATCACAACTGATGAGGCAGAAATGATTTGGGTAACCCCAGCTCTACTATACTTCTCACCTTCCTTAGGAAAGAGAGGGTGTTAAATCACCTCTCCTAACCCACTTGCAACTTTTCTTTCAACATACTTCACCTTTTCACTCTAGTAGACCTATTATCTCAAAGGTTTCCTAATTATGACATTCAACATAATAACTAATGACATTCAGTTCATATCTTCTCAATTTTTTTTTTTTTGCAATATACAAATTATTGACTATCCCTTATTAAAACTCTTCCCCTTGGTTTTCATACTACCTGCATCCTTACCTAGCTCTCTATTAGTTTTCTCCCTTACTTTTTCCCCCTAATTATTGCTTAAATTTAGGCCTTCCCTGTTGATCTACTTCTTGGTCCTCTTCTTCCAAACAATCTTCCTTAGCTTCAACTACGACCTTTAAAGATGATTCCTAAATCTAAATCCGTGCCTCTGGTGTGTCTCTCAGTCTCCAGACTGTATTTTTCAATTACTTTTTAGACATCCCACATGCATTTTCTTCCTGGTTTCATACTACACATACCAAAGCTGAAATCTTCACCCAGCAAAAGCTCTTCTTATGTCCTTGTCTTTATCAATCGCCTCGCCACTCACCCTGGGCTTGAAATCTTTAATTTTTTCCCTTCGATAAACCTGTCAGATCAAATCATGTCGAGTCTAGCTCTACCACACCTCCCAAACCCTTGTCCATTGGGTTTCGGTAGCCATCTTTCCCGTCCAGGCCATTCGTTCCTTTCATGCAGGCGTTCACCTTGGTCCCCTAATTGATTTCCCTGTCCCCAAGTGTTTCTCAATCTAATTTTTCCTTCGTACTGTTGACTTTCATTTTTCTGCAATGCAAATTAGTGCATGTCACTTTCCTGTTCAAAAAAATTCTCTTACTTAACAAGGAAAGCTCATATTCTTGCCTGTGGCCTCAAACATTTCCATAATATGCCCCCGACTTAATTTCTCTGCTTCATCTCCCACATAAACCTCCATTCCCATCAGAATCCAGCTACCTAGCCACATCGCCCCTCCCATATGTTGCGCATGCTGTTCCACCAGCCCCATGCTCCCCCTCTCTTCCCAATCTACCCTCTCATTTTTTGAAGCCAACCAATCTTCTTAATTCAAGAGAATCACCCTCTCTTCAGGGCCACAGCATTGGTTTGGAATGATGTCTATTTGGGCGACTTCCATATGGTTCACATATATTTAGATGGAGGCTTCTCTTTCCCATTAAACAGTGAGTTTTCCAAAGGCTACAGTGGTTGGTCTTCCTCCTACTCATTTTTCTCCATTCTTGGTGGTGTGCCCCTTTTTGGTAAACCCATGATGGTTGTGGAGGCTGTGGTTTAGAATCCTTGGGGACAGTGTGACTCACTACAGTATGGCCCAACCGCTGGGTAGATAGGTCCTTGGGTTTGCTATCAAAGAGACCCAGATTCCAAACCAAACTACATTGTTTATTAATAATATGACTTTGAAAAAAATGGCTTACCTGCTTCTGATCTTAGTTTCAACAGTAAAACTGGAATAATTATAACTTTACAAAGATTAAATGACATAACAGGAACAAGAGTGCTTGGACTCAATCGGCCTCAAATTCTGACTGGACCTTACTTATCATGCCATCTCTACCAAGGCCACCTTGATTTTTTGTTTTTGCTTTTATTTTTTAACCTGAAAATATAGCACAGTCCAAAATATTACTTTAGAGTGAAAAATACCTTTAAAATCTTTAAAATTTTGCACTGAGAGAATAAAATTAATAGCTAACACAGTAAAGTGATTATGTGATAATAATTTATTGGCTATATCTTTCCCATGAACTTCTCAAAGGAAAAGGCTGTGACCTTTTATCCCTAACAGCCAGCACAATGCTTGGCATGGAGACAGTGTTCAGTATAAGTTTATCATCGATTCAGAGAGTAATTTTACAATCTTTCACAGATTAAATTGCACATACTCTTTGATCTAAATATTCCACTTCTAGGAATTATTTTACAGATAAGCTTGCACAAATGTGCAAAAATATAAATCCAAAAAAATTGCAATTGTTTAAAGTAGCAAAGAAAAGTACCCCAAACCTTCAGAATTAGAGGTCCAGTTAAATAAATAAATACATGCACACCAAGGAACACTATGTAACATTTAAAAAAAAATGAAGTAGATCTCCAGGTACTGGCATCAAAAGGTGTCCAATATATATCAGTAAATGAAAACAGCAGCTTTATAGTGCAAATATATATAATAACATGCACACAAAACCTACATACACACATAGGCTTGCACGTGCAAGAACAGCTTCTTGAACGATACACAAGAAGCTTTATAGTGGTAACTCCTACAGATTGGGACTAAGGAGAATGAGGAAGAATATTTACGCTCACTGTTTATGCCCCAATACAATTTGAACTTTTTACCCCCAGTAGAAACTAATTTTTAAAAATTTTAATAATAAAGCAAACAAAGATCTGTGGAACAATTTAATTTTGAGTTTGTCTGGGCAGAATTTGATTATTAATTTCCATCAGCAGGATAAAGAAAGTGATATGTGAGACTCCTTTCTTTTCCCTTGATGTGAGTTCAAAGAACATAGGAACAATTTCCGGGACATTTGGTTGCACAGCAGGCATCTCTGGTGGTTTATCAATGTCACTAAGAGCTCCAGATGCATTTATAATCCCGCTCTGTAAGAGTCGATTGTGGTTTGTTCTCCATGATCAATTACCAGCCCCATTTTACACTCTGTTAGCGGAAAGCACAGCCTCCCTGGGACAAAAGGGAGAATGGAGAAAATCAGCTTTGCAGATTGTCTCTGCAGACATCACGCTCTCTCCCTGGAAGTCATGTGGCTGCCGTAACAGTTGTCCCAAAGCTGGCACTGCATACAGGAGAGGGATCTATAGCAGCAAGTGGTGGTGATTAATTTTAAGCTGTCATGGAAAATGTTTTTGCACTTTAATGTCAGAGAACTGTATTATTATTATGGCTCTGATGTTCCCTTGCCAAAGCTGTGTGTTTGCTCCCAGGATACAAAATGAACACAGAAAGCCTTCTGGTGAGCTCCCAGGAGTATCTTTTGGAGAAAGGACAAAAAGGAAAGCTGCCAAGCTAGCCAAGTCCCCCTGGATTCCTCAGCGGGAATGTCAGGCTCTCCTGCACCAGCCTGTCTCCCTCCCCCAGGCTAAAGGAAGCCCTAACTACTCCCCTCCGCCCTTACAGTTGTCCTGACAGACCCCAGTTGGCCCTCTTGGGCCATTTTAAAATCCCAGATAGTAGTGGACACCCCAGAGGAGAAAAGGATAGAAAAGATAAAGATTCACTACATAGAAAAGAAGTCATAGACAGTGAAGAGACAGGTGGAAGAGAACATGGGCCAAGATCAACCAGTACACGGAGATCGTTAAGGCCTGTGACATCTGGGTCTGGGTCAGAAACAAAACTATTCCTCTGCTTTACTCATTTCCATGTCTATCACCACTTCTCTCTCCCCACTGTACACAGGGGGTGGGGGGAGAAGGTGGGGAGAGAAAAACTGAGTAGCTTTTGCATTTCAATAAAATATTTATTTCTTGCATAATCTTCCAGTAAATTAGATCAAAGAGCTGTCAGTTTTTTAAATCATGCAATTCATTAAGGGAAAAAACTTAAAATATACTTAGTCTAAAATAACATTTACCCAGAGACAGGATTAATTTATGTGGCTAGAACAGATCTAGGAACTAAAAGAGAGTAAGAAAGACAGAGAATCAGAGCATTTATTTTACGTCACTATATTAAACCTCTTTTTAATAAGATTATCAAATTAATAATAATAACTAGCACTCATTGAGATCCTACCCTGTGCCAGGCCAGGCACTTTACAAAGTTTTTATTATAACCCTACTACATGGTAAATATAGTCATTCTCATTTCTCTAATGAAAAATCTGAGAATCAGAGAACTTGCTAAGAGCACACTGCAAGTCCATGGTGAGAACCTTCCTGTCTGTCTGCCTGTCTGACTGTCCACCAGCCCATGCTGCTTCCTGGTATGCACTAACAGGAGGGAAACATGTCATGGCTAAACAGCCTACATTTTAAGCTAGTAGTCTTGGATTCAAATATTTCTTTTCATTGTATCTTTATTCAACCCTTGACAGAACAGAGGTCCTAATTTAAGCTTAAAAAGAAATGTGGTTCTTGAAGTTTTCAGATGCTGGCTACAATAAGCCAATAGGAGAAACTGATCTTGCACCTCTGAATCAAGAAATATTGCTATATTTGATGTTAGAGCTTGACGGCAAGGTGCTGAATGTCCATCTTGCATAATCATATGCTACAGTGTCTATAACTGGATTCCTGACCAGTGGATGAATAGCTACCTCTTAAGTGCTCAGAATAAAAATGATATATTGTGGACCATCTTTAAACCAGCTCTCTCCTCTGGGCTCCAGAATCACATAAACAATGCCATTTAGATGCCCCAAACAGGCCGCTCCAGTTCATCATGGTCCAGAATTGAACCTAGCATTTCCTCCAAACTTACTCTTCCTGGTCTTTCATCTGAGTTAGTAGTCCATCTAAATTCCCAAAGGCCCCAGACAGTAACTGGGGTGAGATCTCTAACTTCCCACTGTCTGTGTTCGGCACTCACCCAGTCATGTCCATTTCGCTCCTTCATGTCTCAGCTGTGTCTACCCTTCTCTCTCTGTATGACTACATCCTTGGTTCAGGAGATCTCTCCCAGTCTTGCCTTATCCCAACCAAACTCCATACTCATTCCAGAGAAAATGTACTAAAGAGCAAATCAAATGATGGCATTTTTCTGTTTAAAATTGAATGACCTTCTTATTGCCCCCAGATTTTTTTAACAGCTTCATTATGTATCATTTACATATCTTACAATTTACCCATTTAAAGTGTATAGTCCCATGGTTTTAATATATTAAGAGTTGTACCACCATCATCATAGTTGGCTCCAGAACATCTTTATCATCCAAAAAGAAATCCATACCCTTTAGCAGTCACTTTCTATTTCTCCTCAACCCCCTTTAGCCCCTAGCAATCAATAATCTATTTTGTGTCTAAAAATTTCCAAATTCTGATATATTATATAAGTGGAATCATATAATACATGGTCTTTTATGACTGACTTCTTTCACTTAGCATATTTTTTTCAAGGCTCATCCTTGTTGTAACAAATATCAGTACTTCGTTCTTTTTTCATGGCTGAGTAATACTCTATTGTATGGATATACCAATTTGTTTGTCTATTCTTCAGCTGATAGGTTATTTCCACTCTTCAGCTCTTATAAATAATGCTGCTGTGAACATTCACATACAAGTCTTCGTATGGGTATACATTTTTTGTTTCTCTTGGCTAGACATGAATGAATTGCTGGGTTTAACTTTTCTTTTTAAACTTTATTTAACTTTTTAAGAAATTGCCAAGCTGTTTTCTAAAGTAATCATACCACTCCCAGATATTTTAAATCCAAGTTGTTTACAAAGTCTTTCCTAATCCAATTGCAGCCTGCATTTTCACCTTCATCTCCATCTACGCCCCAGCTCAAACTGTGTACTCTAATTGTGCCCAACTTAGCAATCCCTTTAAAAAAAAATCCTCTGTCTCCTTTGGGCTCTGTAAACACTGTTTCCCACGCTTGGACTACTCCACACCAGGCTCACTCAAACTGCCCTTCAGACTTTGGTATCCATGACACTTCTCCCTGGGACCTCTAACAAGACTAGACTCCCTCTGCTGCTCCCTCATATTTGCCTTGAATTTTGCTTCAGCAGCATTTATCATACTACGTTGTCATTGCCTCTTTGCTGGTTTTGATCCTTCACTAAACTATAAACTCTCTAGGGGTAAGAATTATACATGTTCCTCGACCTAGAATAGTCCCGAGTATCTTGGAGGTTCCCAATAAATGTTTGCTAGATGTACAAAGCCCCTTGCATATAAGGGGTCATCACTCCTCTTCTCTGCTAGATTAAAGCTGTGGTGAAATGGTCCAGAACTTTCTTCTCCCAAAGGAAATCGTTCACAAACCATCTTGGAAATGCATAACCTGATTTTAAAAATAAAACATTTGTAGTTCCTTCCTAATTCCATTTTGCTCAGGCTAATAATAAAATGAGTTGGCATTTCTTGGGTATATATCAACTGACAGTAGAGGGAGCCAAGCCAAGAATGTGTTAGGTGGCCGGTAGGAATCTGTATGCGATTAAAAATAGGCTATGTGTAATAATGAAGAATTGAAAATTACTCAAATGATGAACAATTGGGAAATAGATAAATTCTTGTATTAGGTAGATAGATAGCTAGATAGATGAATTATACTGCCATTAAAATTATAAATATGGAAATGATCTGTCAATGACCAGAAAAGGTCATGTCATAGAACCATATTAATAGTGGGTGCTTTACAGTGACATTTAGAATTTTTGTTTTTCAACATTTTCTGCTGTTGTTGTAAAACTCTATAATGAAGCATAGTTACATAATTTTTCCAAAGTGTGAATTTTGTGTAATTGGACCTACTGACCTTTTCTAAATTACCTAAAGGCACTGTTTATTATTGTTTGGATAAATATGATGCATTGCATCTCTTAATTTAAGAAAATATATGTATGTACACATAAACGTATGTATATACTTGGATGTATATATGTCTTTTATAGTGCTCTTAGAGAAGGCAAATTGTTTCACTTTGTTATCACATCTTGCCTACAGCACTTCTGGGAGTCAGACATAACATGCACTATGGTATTATCCCCTTTTTATCAATTTAACTCTATACACAAGTTGAATTTGAGCTTTATGAAGCGACTTGCCTACATAGCTAGCAAGGATCAGAACCAAGACCAGGATCCAGGCGTCTCAACACAGACACAGCTCCTTCCCTCTGTCCAGAAACCTAGCCAGAACAGCAGCGAGAGTTCACTTCGAGCACTCAGGATCGGCCAAGTTCTTTGCCAAAGCACCTTACACAGCATCCCCTAGATGTTCAGGTAGTATTTGTTCAAAGAATCAATGGATAGATAGGAATTTAACAGGTCAACACTGATCAGCAAAAGTTGTTTGGTACACTCTGTTGTGCCAGGCTTCTTCAGACTTTCACTACTACTTTAAATTCTTCCTCTAGAAGTACTTCATCAATTCATTTATTCATTCCGCAATTAGGTAACCACTCTATGTTATATGCTGTTAGCAGCTTAAGGAGTAACAGAAATAAGATACTTTTCTTACCTTTAATAAATGTATAATCTACTAGGGAAATGAGATTTGTATTTTTAAAAAATTACTGTAATTCCTGGCAGAATGTGAAATTAAGAGAAGATAAGCAGTGTTCAGGGTCCAAGGTGAAAGGAATGATATTCAGCCAAAAGAAAAGAGGCAAATTTCATGGAAACGTGGCATTTCAGCAGGGCCTTGAATGACAGGCATAATTCCACAAGAAGAGATAGGGGAGGACATTTCAGGTAAAGCAAAGCATTTTATTAAAGGAAAGAGGTGAAAACTTTCACAAAAGTGAGGATCTAAAAAACACTCAGTTTCCTTAGAGAAACACATTTCTGCTAAAATGTGTAATCTTTTTCCACAGTCACTTTTCCAGTCCCTCTGTCTAAAGTGAGATAGATAGTGCTTCAGTCATCTCATCCAACTCGTGCAGGTGTTAAAACTCGGGCCCCAGCTGTGTAAGAATAAACTATCAGGACCGGTCTGCTAATTTCCTCCCTTTTATGAACGAGATAGAGAGTATTGTTAGCTCTACTTCACAGCCAGTGTGAAACAAAGGTGCAGAAAGACTGGGAACTTTCTCAAGGTCACAGGATGAGTCAGCTGGAAAGAAACCCTAGAACAACAGCTTCACCTCTCCAAAGGAGGCCACATGGGACTGTCTGCATGAGCAGACAGTATGTTCGCACCAATACTTTCTGCATCCACGCAGTGCCTTTTTCCTGGGAGCTCAGCGTGCGCTGAGACATTATTTAATTAGTTCTCTCAGTACCACTGTGGCTGAAGCAGGGTGAAGGCATGTTTATGTTCTTTCCTCAAATAGACAAACTAGAGTCCGCAGGGTATCTTAAGCAGTTCATCAGAGAGCGAGTATGTATGTTAGAGTTAAGTTGACAATTGACGCAAAGACAGTGTTCTCTTTGGCTCTTGTGTTGGGGCTGAAGGCTAATTAGACAGGTGGTAGGCTGGAACGAGGCCCAACATTTTGAGACCTGAGTGCATATTTCAGCTCTATCATTCACCTGCAATTTAATCTTAGGCTATTGCTCAACCTCAGTTTCCTCATCTGTAAAATGGAAAGAACATGATATAGTTGTATCTGTCTTCAACATAAAATTTTAAATGCTAAGAAAAACATCTGGGAGAATACCCACAAATCCATTAAAAATGGTTAGTTTTGGGGAGGAGAGTGGAACTGATCAGCTTCTATATCTATTCAATGTATTTCTATTTCATTTACAGTGACCTAGGCAAAGAAACAAAGAATAAAATTAAAAGCAATCTCATAAGTTACCATTTAAAAAGTACCTAGAATAGTGATTGCCAAATCCCACCTTCTCAATAAAAATTAGTCTCATATTTAAAAATTAATGATTACAGCTTATGGTAAAAAGAGGTGGACTTGAAGGCAGAGAAAAATCAAAACACAAGAAGAGAGTAACACAAAGTTTCCAATTAAGAGCTAATTAAAATCCTTGGGAGACAATGAAAAAGAAAGAACACGGGCCTAGCTTTGAAAAACAGACGTGGTTTTAAATCCAACTGGTTTAAATGCCACAGATCCATTCTGTGACATCGGAGAAGTCACGGTCTCTTTGGGCCTCAGTTTCCTTAGCTGTAAATGGAGATAAAAATTCTCACCTCATAGGTTTACCATGAGAATTAAATGAGACAAACATGTAAAATGCTTTAGAGGCACTGAATATCACATATAGTGTGGGCCACACAAATACAAACCTTGAGCATACCTGCAGAAGTCTTATTTTACCTGTTTTCGGTAGCTATATCATGTTCCATAGGGCATCTATAGGGCCGTATAATGGGGAATCTCTTAAACTCTTTAAGCCATAAATTGTTCTTTTAAAAATATTTTGGATTGTATACCTGAAAATTGCTATAAGTATAGGGCTTCGATATTCTCACCATAACAACAAAAAAAATGGTAATTATGTGGGCTAAAGGATGTGTTAACTCACCTTATTGTGGAAAATATTTGGTATGTGTACCAAAACATCACATTGTACACCTTAAACTTACACTATGTTACATGTCAATTACATCTCAATAAAGCTGAGAGCATATAAAATAAAGCCCAGAAAGCACATTGAAAACCAGCCAAAGTGCTTTGACTTTTCTACCTTTCTGATCAAGATAGATTTTTCACACTTGCTGTCCTGGGTGATCTGGTGCTTCCCAGACAGGCCGTGTTTACTTGTGCAGCCTTCAGTAGCATGTATTTAAAGAGCCATAAACTCAGCAACAATAGATGGGACATGCTTACTTTCCTGTGGCTTTCGTTGTACTGATTCAAAGAATTTTTTTGTATAGGATTCTAGCCCGAGTGCCCTGTTAGGTAGCTAAGAGATATTTCTACAGGAAGCTCTTGATCTTTGTTTACTTTGAATCAGAGCAGTTAGCTTTCTAAGTCTGTTTCTTCACCTGTGACATGAAGCAGCCTTGTTGTTACAATAGTATAAAATCATGGCTTACTGATTTAAATGACACACTATATATGAAAGTGTTTTGCAAACTGGGAATGCTAAACCATCCAGAAGAAAATGCACAAGGGGAGCTGAGGTCCCAAATGTTAGAATCACAGGATCGATTTTCTTAGCTAAGGAGAAACTTAATGAAAACTTGCCCAAAATTCAGAGGAAAGGCAGTATTTTGCTTCTGAACATTATAGTGTTCCTTCCAATATCTCCCACTCTTATTCACCTTAATCTCAATTTTACGCTTTTTATTTTGGTTCAGGGCTTCAGCCTGTGTTTCTATGTTTTATTCATTTCTCCTACCTCTCCTCCTCTTCTCCTCGCTACCATAGGCATTTTCAGGCCTCGGGGGGGCATTTTGCTTCTACCCTGTGAGGTGACGGAGCTGTATTTCTGAGAGGAAGCAGAGGGGGAAGGTAGTGGCTGGTCCATCCAGCCTCTCTTGCTAATTCCATCTCTTAATGATATCACAGAGGACAACACAACTTTCTAAGAAATCTCGTCTTCTCATTTATTGACCGTTCCAGCATGCGAGACACTGTTTGAGTGCTTTACCTTCATTCTTGCTTACAATCCTCCCAAGAGTCTATGAGAGAAGATTTTATCTGTTTCACAGATCAGGAAACTAAGAGTTTAAGTAAAAAGTTAAGTGACTTATTCAAAATCACATGGCTAATTACTAACAGAGGTGGGATTCAAATTCGGGTGCATGTGATATCAAAGCCCTTAGCCGCTGGCCTACACTGCCTCCTACCCAGCTAAAACTTTTAGAGGTCCCAGAGTAATTGGACCCCTAGCCTCCCACAGTTTGCATAGGTGTCCTTTCTCCATCAAGCCCGGGGCTTCCTCTTCTCTCTTGAGAAAACCCTGGCTAACCCTGTCGGCCATTCGAGACCGTTCAGGAGATGCCTTTGCTGAGAAAGACTCACGGACACCTCCAGACTGGTTTCAAGGGCTCTTCTAGGTTCCCACCACCCTAACACTATACAGTTTTATATTTCAATTGTCGATTTACTTGTGTGTCTCCCTCACAGTGTGGTGGGCAACCTGAGAGAAATATCTAAAAGTTTTTGTGCATTCCTGGCATTTAACTGATGCCTGACACTGGAATCACGTAGCCGATCCTCAGTATTTGTCTGTTGAATGAATAAATGGACTAATAGATAATGAATACATGAACGGCAACAAAAGCTACAACAAAGAACAACCCAACCCTGCTCCTTACTTCTTATACCTTATTCATATCAACAAGACCAATCAACTAACATTAAATCAATTCAACAAAGATTTATTGAGCTGTAGGATGGTGTAGCAGAGTGCTTGCACTTTGCATCAGAATATCTTAGAAACAAGGACGCTGGGCACTGGTTTCTTGTCTGTAAAAGGAGTATAATAATCATACCTTTATCGCAGGATTGCCATGGAGTCAAATTGCAGAATGGATATGAAAGCACTTTGGGAACTGCAAAGTGATACGCAAAGGTTGGTGGTCGTTACTTTATTGTTATTATCATGTACAAGGCACTATGTCACACCCTGAAGGGGGACTTAATGGTGAGTAAGCTACCGCCCACGGGACACCTACAACACAATGAGGCACTCAAAGAACTATGAGTAAGGTGGAAAATAATAAAAGTGCAAAGACCTAGAGGGGCTCAAAGTAGGGAGAAATCAGGGGCCAGGAGTCAGGACAGCCCATTTGTCTAAAGCCATAGGAGCTCTGAGGGAGGTTTAATGACACGGTCCCCACTCTCAAGCCCTTCATATGGTGTCGTGAAATATGTGGTGTTTGAACACAAAGAGCTTTTCCAGTGTGTGGTCAGTGAAGGCATCAGAGACCAGGGCTGGATCTCAGGGTAGCAGGGAGGAGGAATGGCTTTCCTTACAGGGAAGAGAATGTAAACAAAGGCAGGATTGAGTTTGGAGGTTCTGGGAGAGGCCTGAGGAGAGCAGAGAGGGCCCTGTGTGCTCCCTCGTCCTTATTCTATGACCTCGAAGCATCAAAATCTTATGAAGTGCCAGCCCGCTGGATCAATGGCCCATTCAGTACTCTATATTCAGACAGTAGCTCCAGGGGATATTTTGGGAGAGCCTCTGGTTGTGCTGTTTGGATGATTCTTTAGCAATTAGGAAGATAAATTATATAATAGCTCATTATGGAACAATCATTCATGAATTTTTAACCTTGTCTGCATCTATAGGCAAAAATACCAAGAAAAAGCCATCTTAAAGAAATGTTCTATGATACAAAGCTGTTTCCATGGGGTCTAAGATGGCTGATAGGAAAAAGTTTTTTATATAAAAAGCAACCAAAAACAAAAAAACCCTAAAACTATAGAGGCAGAAAGTAGATTGGTGGTTGCCTAGAGCTGGGACTGGGAACGGGAGTGACCGTAAATCAGCACAACGGAACCTTTCAGGGAATGGAAGCTTTTGAAATCCACCTTCCAATGGGTTAATTTTATGGTTAATTTTATTATATCTCATAAAAATTTTTTAAGAACTTATATAAATGTGTCTTCCAGTCCTTACTCATAAACCATTATTCTTTATAAAAAAAAAAAAATTTTAAAAAAGATATGACAAAGACAGCAGGGAGAATGAGAGGAAACTCAAAATCATGTCACATGGGAAAATGCTTCAAGGACCTGGGGATGTTCACCTGGAAAGGAGAAGGGAAAACAGGAGAAAAACCTGGGGGGACCTGGCCGTCTGTGGGAAAGGGATGAGAGGTGCTCTGCATCACCCCCAGGAGGCTGAACTAGCTAAAACAAATGAAGGTTACAGTTTGCTCTGAGAAGCAGGGAGCCAGCCACCCAACATTGGAAAATTCAGACCTAGGCTGGATGCCCTGTTATTGGAGATTGCAGGATTTTAAACAATGGTGAGGGCATGGAGTATGAGGACTTGAAGGCCTTTTCTCGCCCTCATAGTCTATGGTTATATAAACTTAGTGAAATGTGGCTTTGCCCCATATGTAAGGAGAACTGAGTTAACACACTCTTTTCTTCCCAAATAGCCTCACTACAAAATTGGGCAGAAAGATCCAGCAACCAGGAGAGGGACCTGGATGTCAATAGTCACTGCCACCTTTCTTCTCCCAGTTTTTTATTTCTTTACAGTATTTAAAAGTTGAGGATCAGTTATGTCATATCTTTGGGGTTTTTTAAAAATAAATTTCCTCATTATTTAATTATTTACTTATATATTTATTTAGGTGACCTTTGGTTGACCTCACTGATTGCAAGAAATTGATCAGCTTACAATCCCTTATTTTTTATTCTTTACTCCTACAGCACCTGGTCTTCCCAGGTGGTCTCCCACCCAAGTACTAATCAAGCTCAACCCTGCTTAGTTTCCAAGATCAAACAGGATCAGGCTTGTTCAGGATTGCACGGCCATAGACATTTTTGGATCTGAAAGACCTCAAGTTCAATCCTTAGCGTGGCATCCAGAAGCTTTATTCATACTATTCCGAACTCCCTTTCCAGCCTTACTTCAATATTCCCTGCTACAAACCATCTGTTCCAAGAAAACTGGCCAAATGCAGCCCCCAAACACCTTTCACATTTTCCATTCTGCAACTTTCTTTAGCTCATTTCCATTGTATGAATGCCCACACTTGCCCAAATCCCAAGCTGCCCACAGCCCGAGGTCCAGTTGCTTCCTACCACTGCCTCACAGGTGAGAGCTCCATGGAGGTGTGTCCTGGGAGTTCCTCACTGGGAGCTGTCCACCCACCAAAGCTGACCATTGGGAGTCTGAGGCTGCAACAGGGCCAGGGGTGAACACAGAAGCGGAGATCGGAAATCCCAAATAGGTCAGAGCCACAGGGATGTCACCTTTGGCACAGGACTGCCGATCCAGTTGGCCTTTTTTTCTTTCAAGGCTTTCATCTATATATACTTTATATGTAATATTAATAAAGTCAACCTGGAAACAAAATAAAATTATATGATCACCATTTAAATAGCTTACTTGCATAATTGCCATTTTTTTAAAGTTCTAAGGTGTATTCTATTTTTAATTCTAATTAAGATAATGCCCTTGTTGAGAATGTAACAGTTATTGAAACGTCATTTCTTCATTTTAGGCAAGCCAGAGAGGGGGTAATTATAATTTCTCAGTCCGACCATTTTAGGGACCAACTTATTGAGCATTCTCCAAAAGGTATCCTCTTGGCCTTTGAGGGTTTCTATTTTCAAACTTAACAGTAAAAATTGAAAGATGAAGAGACTACATCCTGGCAAGTTTTTAAAACCGAAAAATGTTATAAAAATTCAGTTTATATTTGTCATAATCATTAATCTATGGTCTATATATAACCTTTGCTTTATTATTTTAAGATACTATTATACCAAAGTGTGTTAGGCACAAAGCCTGCATGCAAAACATGTGTAATAAATTGAAGTAAATTGAGGCACTCTGTTCCTAACAACTAAACCCACTATCGCTTTTCAGCCTTGGTGACATGATTGGATAGCTTGTCACATTCGAGTTGGTTACATCCTTGGAAAATATAGTCTGTCCTTTGGAGTGAAAGATTGCAGCAATTTCAGGTCCAAGCCTTGGAAATTTCTCCCTAATCAATATGGAATAACCAAGGTCCATGAATTGTCTGCTCTCATCTCACCTCCAACATTGTTAATCCACAAAGAGGTAGATTTTATAGATAAATTGGATTAAAAACAGCAGCAGCAATCCTTTCAGAGTCAGGGAAGCCCAGACAATGTGTGCTCTTGGGATAGCTTAGCTGTGGTTTTAAATCACTGATTAACCATGTGTGTTGTCTTTAAAAAGAAAAACTTGATTCCTGGCTCCAATTGCATCCGTGGCTTCATAACACAGGAATCTACCACCAGAAGGACCCATCTTCAAAGGAAAAGATTTCTCCACCGGTTGTAGTAGTAGCATCGACATTTATGTATGTTTGGGTTCCACGATGTAAGCATGTGACATAGGTTGATGCTTTTACAAGTCTCTGTAGGGAGACTGAATGTCACAGATGTCATCAGTACAGAGGCAAAATCTCTTGGGGTTTCTAACTACCTGTTGCAGGTCCATAAGCATGGGCAGTGGTTCCCCCTCTGCTATCAAAAGGATCAAAGTCCCTGTGAGCTCCTTGTGTTAACTATATCATAATTTCAGCTTCAATGAGGTTAATCTGCCCGCATTTCAGGGAATCACATCACTCCATACTTGAACAGCCATTTGGATCACGTAGTCAGCAACCTTCCGCACCATGTCAAATGTCACTCCTGTTTCCGTAGGTGACATGATGTTTTACCCATATTGGTTTCCCCCATTATCGTGCTGGACATTGGACACTCCACATCAAGGCGTACACATCATGGCCAGAGGAGACACATCCAACTGCCCAGTCACATTGAACCCAAAGAACTCTGCATTTCCTGGATTTTGCCCACCACAAAGTCACTAAAGACTCTCATTTTGAGCACTGTAGTTCTTTCCGTCTGGAGGCCATGAAAGGTGAGTGGTACCTTTGTGCAAATGCGACATTATTTTCTTCTGGACTGTCATGCAGAGGAACAGCTTCAGAAGCAACAGCTTGAAAAAAAAATTAAGGGAAGAAACTTCATTTTAAACTCCTTTGAATAGTTTAACCCACTTTACTTTGTTCCTTTTCTGTTTCCAGCTGGCTCTCATTCCTGCCTTATATGTATGCAGGTATATCCACCCCCACCATTCTTGCACAGTTCTGACACCAGCTCTCAGGGAGCACTCCTACCTCTCGATTCCTTATTATCTGTACCTCCTATTTAATGATACCTTCTAGCATTACTTGACTTTTCATAAAAGTGAACTGATTTACCAACTGTATTGTAAAACCCTTGAGGACACACAGGCCAATCTGAGTTTCCAGATTTATTATTATTGTTATTTGCTATTTGTATTTCTTAGGCCGACATCTCCCTTCCACCTCCCACTCTTCCCTTCATTCCAAATATTCAACTTTAGACCAAAGTTTACACTGGTGCATTCAGATGAAAATGAGATGGGGAACGTAGAGCTCCTGTTTAGCCAGAGGGAAAGTTAGCCTCAGCACTTGGGATCAACGTCAACAAATGATGGCATTATTATAAGTATCTCAAATCAAACCCGATTTTTAAAATTTGGCTCTATATCTACAAATGTATATGTAGAACTTTTAGGCTTTTCTGAACTTTTGGTTGTTGTTGTAAGGCAAATAAATGCTGTTGGGAGAGGTCTAGCCTATAAATAAAATGTTCTTTCAGAAGAAGACTTGATTTAAAATATTTTATTGGAAGTCATTCCACAGCCTTTGAGTGCTGTAGCTGTTATTTGTCTTGGAAATAATGACACAAAACAGGCAGCAGCTGAATGTCTCTCACACTCCTTTCATTAGTAGGAGAACCACAGACATGTTTTATAAATAACCCCAGTACAAGTGGAGGTGGCTAGCACCACCTAACACATCCACCTGCCATGGAAGTCCTAGAGAGGGGAGATTGCTTTATCTTTTACTCAGGTTACTGGCTCTTGCTTTGAGCATGGAATTGTATTTAAAAGAGCCATTAGAGGTTATTTAACTTAAGCTCCCAACAAATTCTGGCATTCTCTTTTCTACCCGGCCTCTGTCTGACCACATCCAATGCCGGCGCATTCGTGCTGTGCGAGGCGGTTCTGCCCACCACTGCCCAGCTCTGGTGGGCAAGAAACCTCTGATGGGTGAGGTGGACCTTTGGGATATTCGTCTGAGATTCCCCTCATCTGCTTCCTTCCTTGAGTGTAATGTCTTAAACTACCAAGATGGTGCCAACACAAGAGGGCACGGATACACATGTGGGGGGTGTACTCTGACTGTCAAAACCCAGGGAAGACTATGTTGGAATTTGTACTGTAGTGTACTCTCTTTTTCATTTCTTTTTTCTGTTCTTTCAGATAAGAGAGTTACATAACAGTTAAATTTATTAGGGACCTCAGTGTTAATCTAGATCATGAATTCTCAACACAGGCCAAAAAGAAGAACCTCACTCTTTTTACGTAAAACACAGATGTACATACAGCACATAAACAGAGAGACAGTATATCTGGTGGTATTAAATGATTATGAGAATGTGCAATTAAAAATTTTTCTTTAAAAAGGGTTCTTAGGGGAGAAATAATGAAAGAAAAAAGTTGAGAAACTCTGATAGACCAGGATCTTCAGACCAATTAAATCAGAATCTATGAAAAGTGGGATCCAACCAACACTATTTTTTAAAACTGTTTTTCTACCATACATCTGAGAGCCACTGACCTAGACCAACCCGTTATTCCATGGGGGCAGTTGAGGACAAAAAAAAAGAAATAATCTGTCACGATGACCAAACTAGAAATAGAGTCCCTTGTGACTGCTGTTCCAACGTTTTCACCATGATGTATTTTTCAACTTTTATTCTGTAAAGTTTTATTATGCTTTATTTTGCAATTTGGTTCATGCTTTTAAACCAAACTTTATCTTGACAGCTTGAGTAATGATGTATAGCTCTTTGTAAAAGTTGAAAGAAAATGTACTGTATGAACATGGTTTTGAAAAATTCAAATGTAAAAAGTATATTATGAAAACTGAGTTTCTATTTCTCAACACTGACTGCAGTCTCCCAGTCACCAACCCCATTCCCCAGATGTGGGATCTGTACCAAGTGTTTTGAGTATCCATCCCCCCAAAATTCAGTGCCTCCTTCTATAGCTTTTAAATAATGAAAGCATTTGGTAATTAAGCAGGAAAGGATTATGTTCCAATTAGGTCTCCTAAGCATTTTTCACTTGTAGCTCCATTGTAGCTTTCTTGGGGTTTGGTAACAAGCGCACACCCTTCTTCAGGAGTGAAATTAACATTATTTTGAACAACACCACGATTATACTTTCATTTTATACCTAACCTGCCTATACCGGAAATGTCCCAACTATGAAATAGGACCACAACAGACTGTCTCATTGTTTTCTTATAAGGCAGCAGTAGTGGTAAGTTACCCAGCATTTCATAGAACAATCAACTTATCAGAGAAGGAAAACTTTGCATATCAGAAATTTCCTTTTTTTTTTTTGCTTTAAAAGCAAATTGTTTTAAGTGCAAATTGATCAAAATCCTCTATAACAAATATATTTAGTGAACTGTAAAAGGCATGGTAGTCTCTCAAATGCACATAAGCCTATATTATCTTTGTTGGTTAATTTGGATAGTTTGATTATTGATTCCTCTTTTGTAATGAGATGTTTAAATAGAGCATCTCTCTATCTTCCTTACCAAGAAATTCCTGATGTCCCAAAGAGACCTGAGGCAGTGACGGGCAATCATCTATCGTCTCTTATTCTAGGCTGATGACTAATCTCTAAAGTTCTGCTGCTTTTCTCCACCCAACCTCCAACTCCGAAGTGTTACCCTAAGAAGAAAAATAATTTTATTTCTCTGGAAAGATAAAGTTTTAAAACTGTTCTCTTGGTATTTATCCCTTCCCAGAACATGCTGACATAGAAATAATAACAGTTAAATTTAAAAAGTTCTTTATCAAATCAGGGAATACTCCAGATGAGAGGGAAAACGGAGCTCTCACCCATTATTTCATTTCACAGAGAAGGAAATAGAAGACTAGGGAGGTTAACTGGTTTGTCCACGGTCCCGTGGGAAAATTCACTCATTTTCCTTTATAATTAGTTGTTGAGTGTCTACCATGTGTCCAGTATGTCCCAAGCACTGAGGTATAGCAGCAAGTAGGTTCCTGTGAGTGACACGAGTAGCAGTGCCTCGGCTAGAACTCACGTCCCTCGTGGGGGACCTCTGGCCTTGCCTAAGAAGAGATAAAAATAAGACAATTTCCAGGAAGATGAATGGAACCTCATTTTTCTCAGTTCCTTCTGGCAGGAATCAAGACATTGGGAGGAAGCCAAGGACATGAATGTGTCCTTATTCATAGCAAAGATGCCTCTGTCCCCGAGCCCATAGAACATGGGCCTTGCATGATTTTATAGATAGCCCTTCTACGATCATGCACTCCCTCATGACTCAAGAGAGGGGACCTAGAAATGTCTATGGTGCTCATAGAACACCCATGAGAAATCTGACCCGCTCAGGCTGCACCCAAGACTTTATCCCTCCCAAAGCAGCGCTGTGGCCCATCCAGCCACAAACAGAACAGCCCTGCAATCTGGCTTTGGACCGGCAACTCACTTACTTCTGCAATATCTATTTATTTTGACTTCATGACTTAACAGGAATAGTGTGAAGTAAAACAACATAAATCACCTAAAGCCTTTCAGATGGTGAAGCACCAGCTTTAACAAGAAAAATAAAAACCGAACTATACAGACAGGCAGAAGGCATGAACATGCACACATGCAGATGCACACATCCACACGCACAAACACACACAAACACACACATGCTGACGCTAAAATGTCTCCTTACAAAAATAAAATCCTACCATAAGAAACTTCACAAAACACTGACTCTGGAATATCTCTATGAATGAGTATTTATTTTGCTTAAAAAAAAAATCAAATAGATGAATGGACCTTGCAGACATTATGCTAGGAGAAATAAGCCAGTCACAAACAGACAAATACTATATGATTCCATTTATACGGGGTCTCTAGAATAGTCAGATTCATAGAAATAGAAACTAGAATGGTGATTACCAGGGGTGAGAGGTGGCGGTAGGCAGAATGGGGAAATGGGAAGCTGTTGTTTAATGAAACAGAGTTTCAGTTTTACAAGATGAAAAGCTCTAGCAATTTGGTTGCACAACACAGTA
Organism: Rousettus aegyptiacus; assembly: GCF_014176215.1. Classification (NCBI taxonomy): domain Eukaryota; kingdom Metazoa; phylum Chordata; class Mammalia; order Chiroptera; family Pteropodidae; genus Rousettus; species Rousettus aegyptiacus. The sequence goes on from NW_023416291.1 coordinate 29,193,956, forward strand.
TTCTTAAAAATGGTTAGAATGCTAAATTTTACATGTCTTTATCACAACTTTTTAAAAATTTCAAATGAAAGCGATGTAATATCTGTGCTCCATCAATACACCATCATCGTATATAGGTGTCAGGGAGGAAAAGCTTTCCCTCTACCCTCTTATGTTCAGTTCTTGGGGGCCTGCGAATTAAATTGACAAAGGCCAAATTAGCAAGAGAAAAGACAATGTTTATTTACACAGTGGAAAGATCACAAAGAAAGTGGCTCAGCTCAATAACTAAAATTAGGGGTTTATACACCTAATGTGATGGAGGAGAAAAAGGAAAAAACAGATGAGTTTCTTTAGGAAAAAGAGATAGGGTTTTAGGAGAACAGAATAATAATAATAATAATAATGATATAATGTCTGATTATGCTGGTAAGTGGTCATCTTCTTTGGAGCATGAAACTCCCCTGAAGAGGGGATTTATGGTAGTTCGATTCTAGGGCTTCTTCCTTGGAGTGAAACTGCTCGAAAGAGCAGAAATTCTGGTAGCCTCACCCCTAGAAGTTTCTGCTTTTCATCAGATAAGGTGTGTGTGTGGAGGGGGAGAGGTCAGATAAAGTCTCCTTTAGCATCTGTTAATTCTCAAATGTCTTCAGCTCAAACCAATATTGATGCCACTGTGGTATGATTTGTATTTGTATTACTTAATAAGTGTTCTTCCAAATATTTAAAGGAGGTGCTATTTATGATATTTTTCAAAACTGTAATCAGTCATGCCAAATGAACCTCTTCCCTCCCTGCAAGGAGCACAAAATTTAATATTTTATATATATTATTTAATATATTATTTATATATTATATAAAATGTAATATTATATATACATATGATGCATTTAAGTATTTTCATTGTATGTATGTATGTATGTATGTATGCATGTATGTATCTATATAATTTGTGGGAACCTTATCTGTTCAATTTTAGTACACATAACACTGAGGCTAAAAGCTCAAAAGGTCTTTTGAGATCGGTTGTCATCGAAGAGTGGCAGTGAAGTGAAAAAATTGGGGTTGTATATTGGTCTGAAAATGTGATTTTATACCTAAAGTCACCAGCTGGCTAACATGGAAGATTTTATTTTGGCTTTAGATTCTACAGCCCAGAAGAAATGAAATTGATTCTCAGAATTCTATGTGCTCTATGCTGTCATTTCAGGAATTTGGCAGAATCAGGAATCAATCCTCAAAGCCTGCTACTCTAAGTGTGGTCCTTGACCCATTGCTTGTGGGAAATGCTTAGAAATGCAGATTCTCAGGCTCTACCCCTGCATTTCGAGGAGATCCCCAGGGGATTCCCAAATGACTGGTTTTAGAAATGTGGGGTTCTGGGTTCCACCTTAGTGAATCTTTTCTAAAGTCTAAGACTCCCATGCCTAGAAGTTTCAACTTACTTTAAAAATTTCATATAAAAATATGAAATTTAATATCCATAGAATTCCTATGATAACGATAATCACTTCTGGAATCACTTCTGGAAGGGTCATATTCATGCCATACCCTTTGTATGGCCTGAATTTTTTCTTATTATGTGTCCAGATGATCTTTACCATGGTAAAGTAATCACGAGCCTTTTCAAACTATCACATTTCAATAGAACATTATAATTTGCAAAGTACTTCATATACATAATTTCACGAATACTCTAAACATCCTTAACAAGAAGTGGTATATTCATATATTACTATCTTACAGATGAAGATGTCAAAGTATAGAAATAAAGATTAAATAAAGGAAACCCTGAAAATTAGAGCCAAAAATATGATCCAAATGTTTAAAATATTTTTTTAATGAAAACTTATAATATTTAAAAAGCAAACACAATATTACTATGAACCCTCCTTACCCCCTACTCCATTATATATATACACACATATATGTATATTTTTAAAGATAAAATTTGCATACATTGAATTGCACAAATCTTATCAGCATCCTTCACCCCCCCCCCCCCCAAATTTCTATCTTGTTTGAAAAATTTCGGCTCTATTGCCTCTCAAATGTAAATGCTATTGACGGATTTCCTGCTGTTTCCTACACTGAGTTGAATCATCCTTCCCTCGATTTAGGTTTGGCTAGAAGAGGAATGCCTTTGTTCTCGGTCGGAAAGCATCTGGGATATCAAGTCTGGTTGCTGCGTTGCGACCCACTCACAAGTACAATCCAGGCATGGCCATTCGAACTGCCCTCTTGGCCAATAGTCAAGAGTGTCCTTCCAAAATGAAAGCACAGAGTCCCTGAGCCATGCTCCACCCCGAGCCAGCCTCGCACCCCACCTGAGTGCTCAACACTGAGTCACTATCAATGTCCTCAGTGTTTAGTGATTTAGTCCTACTATGTTCCAGGTATTGCTTGTATTTGATTTCATCTCAAAGATACCAGAATTCTTAAGCCTCTCATTTCCCTTTAAACGCTGGGAAAGAAAATATAAACATGTCTTCCATCTCATTGCAGGAGATGAGTCAGCAGAACAGGAAATTCTCCCTGCACAAGCCCTCCTGATCTCGTGGGCTGGGTGTGTGTGGTATCGAGCGAGGGCCGGGAAGGTAACCCGCTTCTCTCCTGGAACCACTTTGAAAGGTGAACAATGCAAGTTGGCCAGTGAGTTTAGAAGTGTTGACACACACCTTGCCAATTAGAATTGTCCCAACATGTTTTGGGGAAAGCTCTCTGCTTCCAAATAAGAAACAGGGCAAGTAAGGAAACTTGTTGTTGCCAAAGTGTAGGTGGCTTCAGAATGCGAGAGGGTAGGGGAGTTGCTGCTCTGAAACTCCAGGTGTGCCTGAGCGGCAAGCCTAGCTTTCAGGGATGTTTGAGGAGAGAAGTAATTTAAGGTGGGGTTCAAGGAAGGCCCTCTAATGCCACAAAAGCCCCAGTGGTGCAATTATGCACACTCAGGGAATTACAGAACGAAGCAGGACAGCGGGTTCTGGACACGTCTACACGAGGAAGCCACCCCTGCATAATCCACGAAGGGGCTCAAGCTCTCGTACGGGTTCTGCTCCTAACCAGCTGAGAGACTTGGAATAAGCCATTTAACTTCTGTGGGCCTGTTTTCTTGTCTACAGAAAGAAAATTAAACACGATAAGTTCTTTCATTTCTAAATACTGTAGCTCCGTTACAAATTCAAATTGGTTTAGCATGAAACCCACTTTTTCCTTCCCTTCCATTACTTTTCCAATGAGACAATGAGGGAGAAATAGCTGAGTATGGATGTTAGCAAAACCAGGACTCAAAAAAAATAACTATTCTGTGGGAATCAGTCACTGGATGCTGTGTGTGTGTGTGTGTGTGTGTGTGTGTGTGTGTGTGTACACATTTCTAATGGGTGGGGCTGTGTAGAGAGGAAAAAGCATTCAGCCAGCTCTAAATGTTTCAGCTTTGCAGAAAAATAGACGCAGCTAAGATTAAGGAGTGAAATTTTGCATATGAGAAGAAGGTGGGGGAGGAGTAAATGTGCTGAGATTCCAGCACTGAATTAAAATAAGGATAAGGACGCAGCTAGAAGGGTAGGCTGAGAATGAGCCAAGAAATAAAAATATGCTAGGGCTTTTAAATAGGGTGTAGTCAGAGCCGGTTAAATCCTACTCTTCCACTCCGACCGGCCTTCCCCCTCACCCCACCCGGACCCATTCTAAATTCTTTCAAGTCTCAGATCCCTTCCCCTCCTCCCACGCAGAGAAATGATATAGGAGCTGGGAGGAAGTGACACATTTTCCTGCCTGAGTGGAGCAGGCCCCTGCAGCAGCCTCTCGGCATTCGTCAGCAGTCTTATCTCACCCCAGCCATCACAGGCGCCTGGTTCCTCAAACAATGCTTTCCTCTGGCTGAACCCTGGCTGATGACTAGAATGCCTAGGAAAGCTCCATGCTCAGAGGTCCAGGGCACCCGTGCATTGTTCAAGTTCCTTTCCAATGCAATGCACCTTCCAATCAATAAAGAAACGCATTTAGAGCTTTGTTAGTCCCGTGGAGAAGGCCAAGTCCAGCCTCTGCGCTTCAAGTGTAGGACTCTTGGGAGGTGGACTAGGAGAATCTCAAGGATGGGAGTCCTTGAGACCTGAATTTGCATGCCAGCTCTCTCACTTACTAGCTATGTGACCTTGGCAAGTTACCCAGCCTCGCCAATCCTCTGTATCTTCTTCAATAAAAGGAGAGGGGACAGGTAATAATAACTGCCCAGAAGGTTCCAACAGGGATTTAATACGGTAGCAGATGTGAAGCGCCTGGAGTAGCGTAGATATGTAAAGAAGTCCCTCCTATCTTGAACCGCCCCCACCCCCAACCTGTTCAACCCACACCACTATTTGCCCACCCCTTACTGGCACTTCATATCAGTACCGTATTCATGTAGCACTTAATTTCATGTAGATACTGTAGTTTGATCATATAGGCTTCATTCCCTTAGTGACACCAAAAATGTAAATCAGCATTCCAGTCTAATATCTCATTAGTAGTTCTTGAATGACTAACTAAATGCTGTACTAACAAGATAATGAAACTACATAAAAATAGAGGGAGAGTGAAGTTAAAAGTATTGTGGGCAAAAACAGCCCCTAGTCCTCTCTGTTCACATTACTGTTTTAGCCCCACCTTGTGTATAATTCTATAATATAGGGTTTACCTTACTGTGTTGGAATAAAGTTTCTGTACTTGTTTCTCACTAGACTAGCAGCTCCTAGAAGACAGGGACAATGCCTCCTTTACCTTTGTATTCCCAGAGCTTAGCTTAGCAAAACACATCGTAGGTATGGAACAATTACTTAATGAATTGTTCTGAGGAAGCCATTAGATGAGTAGATTTTAGCTTACTCTGTTGACCAATGTAATTTCTACACATGGACTAGTTCTTGGCACATAGTAGGCACTCAATGTGTGTGTGTGTGTGTGTGTGTGTGTGTGTGTGTGTGTGTGTGTGTGTTGAATGGATATCTTGGGACCTTCCTGGGTGGTACATTCCTCATCTGTATGAAATTAGTTTATTCTGGTCAGTGATTCTCACATCTTAGTTTTCTAATGCACCACAGCAGAACTGCACCAGAATTTTTAAAAGATACAGATTTTCTGAACTCCATTCCTGACTGATTCAGCAGGTTTGAGCTAAGACTTATAAAGTCGTACAAGGAAGAAGGAAGGAAAGGAAGGAAAAGAAGGAAAGAAAGAAAGAAAGAAAGAAAGAAAGAAAGAAAGAAAGAAAGAAGGAAGGAAGGAAGGAAGGAAGGAAGGAAGGAAGGAAGGAAGGAAGGAAGAGAAAAAAGCTTTCCAGATGATTCTGGGACACGACAAAATGTAGGCCTCATTGTACCAGACATATCTCAGTTCTCAAGCAGTATGATTCAATACATCATTTTGTCTGTTTTCAAAAGATGACAGATCATCAGAGTGGTTTACTAGGCTGATATAATGTGAATACATAGAGCTTGATTTAAACAAACAGTGCCTCAAGCAGACTGGTTATCATGCACCCTTTAAACCAATGTTTTTTTTAAATCATGTATTTAGTGGGATTAGAGAGGAACATATTTTTTAAAAAAATAAATACATATTGTATAACTCTTTATGAATAAGAGATTTATGACATGATTTTTTTCTGAATTTCTAAACCAGGCAACTTCTTAAGAGGCAGATACCATAGTTTCAAATTTAAATAAAAATAAATTGTTCCATTATTCAGGCGACTGTCAGCTGACTGCCTTCAAGGGCAGAGCAGGATCTGAATAAGGTTGCACCTGGACCTTACACATGTGCCACAAGATGCTAAAGGTACCAGGAGTACACATGAACAGTAGGATGGGTTTTGTATTTCTTCAAGGGCACTCCACTTTAGTGAGAGCAAGGCCGATTTATATTTCACCAATGAGGTAATAAAATGGCATTAACTGGCTGGAATGGTTCCACCTTGCTCCACTGATAACTAAAAACTATGCTTTTTAGGTTGATGTCCCAGGTAGCCACCTGGCTGGCTGGCCCATTAGTCTTCTTCCCATTTGAGTCCTGCTAATCAGATGACAAAAGAGTACTTCTACGCCCACAAATATTTTTTGTCTCTCTCCCAGGTCAATGTTTTGGACTTCATCTGTTATATAAGTGGATAAGGAGGTCCAAGGTGGAGGAAGAAAGTGGGTCTATTTTGAACTAGATCAAATTCCCTCCCACTCAGTAGTCAAGGCATCTGCTAAGAAGCCAAGTAACTGAGGAGAAGAGTCCATTTCTTTGTGTGCACAAAGAAATGTGAAGCCTGTGAGCAGATACATAAACAAACACATTAGTGACAGTCAAGTGAGGATCAGACAATGAAGGTGCTGTGATCACCCATTGAATTAAACCAGTGTGTTTATAATTATTCTTTTTTTTTCTAGTTTGATTTAAAAAAAAAATGTTGCTGTTTTTATACTGTCACCGAATAACAAAAAACCTGTGCCATTGCACAACACAGAGGCCATTTAGTCAACTTTGACAGCTCTATCATGTTTTTGACTCAGAAACATTCCACTCCTCTGGGATGGTGAGGGTGTCACATGTCTGCCTTGTCATTCCCCCAAGGCTTTGTTTATGTCACTATGTGACTTTGGGTGCCAACACAGGCAGGCAAGATCAGTAATATAATCATGGTCCCCCAAGATGTTCTGTTTGGTGGCAGAGGAAAGCATACCCTTCAGCACCTCCCCACAGGGGCTCTGGAGAGAGACCTCCTCGTGAGTCGCTGGCAAAGCAAGTGCATGCCATTGAATTACAGAACAAAGTTCAGGATTTAACAGTGACATTCCAAACTGCAAAGTTTTGGTTCACCGAACGAAATGAAAGGGACATGCACGGCTATTGTAACACCTTCCATCAGATTTTAGGAGCTGGACTGACATGGTAAAGGTCAAAGACATTTTGGATTTGGCCACAGACTCAATTTCACTGGAAGGAGCAGAAGCTCACCCTAAAAGATCTCCAAGTTCTTCCTCCTCTGGGACCCAAGGCTGCAGAGCACATCTCAAAGCATGACCTGGAGGAGGTGGCTCCTATGGTAACCAGTAGGACTTGCATTTCACGTGGAGTCATTCATGGAGTGGCAGCTGATCCAGGTAGTATGAAATGGCACGTATTCATGACTGCTTTCAGACTCTCTGTGGAGAGGTTCAGCCCAATGACAAAGAAGACTGGGGATGGCTCCTCCATGTAAAACCAAAGTAGCGTCAAGGTTTGGAGTAACCATTCTGCCTTTCTTCAAAAATTTGTCCCCATGAGCACTTAAGAGAGAGGTCACATTCTCAGCTGCAACTTTTATGTGAGTGGAAACTCTTGGTAAATAAACAGAACTAGAACACACTTCAAGTCATCATACTCCAGTTCCCTCATCTGTAGCATTGCCATCCTAATGTGTCCAATTGTTTTATTTTCACCCTAAATTTCTATCCCAGTAATAATGGTAAAGAGTCTGAAAAGCAGCAATTGTTTTGCAGCAGTGAAAGTTCTTCCAAATATTTATTAATTATTAGTTGTCCAATTGGTCCTCTTATTTCTGTGATACTTCGTGAGGATGGACCCTGGAGTCAGACTGCCTGGGTTTGATCTCAATTTTCCCACTTATTAGCCGAGAGACCTTGTCGAATTCCTTACACTCTCTGTGCTTCCGTTCTCTTGTGTGTAAAATGAGGCTGATAGTATCTACCTCCCAGGGTTGTTGTGAGGCACAAATGAGTTAATATATATCAAGGGCTTAGACAGTGTTTGGCACTGCTGGTGAGTACAAGGTAAATATTTGCTGCTTCTGTTGCTGTTGTCATTCCCTCCTGAAAGCATCCCATTCACTTAGCACCAAGAGCAAACTGGCCGTGTGGACGCTTCACATGACACACCTGTGAACAGAAGAGGTAGTATTAATCCCCTTTCATCAGGGCTGGGACTAACAAAAACACAATACTCTATTGTGAGTGATATTTTTTTAATCAGGAGCACTGATTCCCAGGGACTAACCTTAAAGGGCTAGTATTCGACCAATAGAAGGATATTTGCTATCCCAAATAAATTATTTCATATAATCTTTTGCTTTTCGATAAATCAGTGTTTCTTAATATTTTGGGTCGTGGGCTCCTTTAAAAATCTGATGAAAATGATGGGTCCTCTGCAGTGCACATTCACACATCCACGGAATAGTTTGCAAGTAATGCCATAGGATTCACTCATCTCAAGTGAGAGTTCCCCTGCTATGGACATGGAAGAATTAGAAAAAGAAAATTCTGGAGTGAATCTTCTTGCCAAAATTCTTTGAGGCACGTCTCCATGGTGACTGTTTCAAATGCCAAGTTCGAGGGCTATACCTTCATAAGATGAACCTCAGAAATCTAATAATTTTTGCCATTATATTTTTTACTTCTTCTCTTGCAGTGGTTCTCAGCTTTGACCATATGTTAGAATCACAAGTGGAGCTTTTTAAAATCCCAGTGTGTGCCCAAGTCATATCCTAGGTCAATTAAATCAGAATTTCTGGAGGGTGAGAGTAAGACATCAATAGTATTTAAAGCTTTCAGATGATTCATATGTTCAAGCAAGGTCAAGAAAAGACTGCTCTACTGGCTCTCCATAATTAAGAAAATAATTCAGTTAATCCGGGCATTCCAGCCCCTTGCAAACCCTGTATTTTCCTTTCTCTGTCTTTTCTGTGTGGGGTATAACATTTTCCTCTTTAGCTAATAATTGGCTTTCACCTCATGTCATTTAGCATGTCACTAAGAAATGTATTGTTCAACTACCTCTTAAGAAAGGCTTCATTTGACTCAGAGGTTCTGATGGGAAGAAAGAGAGCAGAGGTAAAAACAAAAGCTGCTCTGGATTCTTAAACTCCCTCCAATCTCCTGAGTATGCTTTACCGAAAGAGCAGAAGACAAAGAGGAGATGGCAGCCAAAATTTTTTTTAAAAGATGATTTTAAAGAGCAAGATGACTCAGTTAAATCTGCATGAGTGAAGTCCAGAGATGTGGCAGAAATATCTGAGTGATATTTCTTTTATTGTAGGAGGTGAAGGGTAAGGTGAAGACTGAGTAGGTAGGATTAAACATGGAAATAAGGAAAAAAAATGTTTTTTTTCTTTTAGAGCTAGAAGACACCACTGAGATGCTCAAGTGCTATTTTTTTTTCAGTTTATCTAGAGAATCTTTCTTATTGTGTTTCTCTTTGTATTATACTGCATTCTATTGTTGTCTTGTACTGTTTTCCCTCTTTCTCTGGTCTTTACTCCTATTTTCTCTCTCCGATAGCATCCATTTTAATATGCACTGTATATACATATAGCATATTTCCTTTTTTCTTAATTTTATTAAATGTATTTGGGTAACATTGATTGATAAAATTATATAGGTTTTAAGTATACAATTCAATAATACATTATCTGTATATTGCATGTGTGTTCACTATCCAAAGTAAACTCTCCTTCGGTCACCATATATTTGACCCCCTTAACCCTTTTCTACCTCCCACTTACCCCTTTTCCTCTGATAACCACCACACTATTGTCTGCAACTATGAGTTTTTGTTTGTTTGTCTTGTTTGCTCATTTGTTGTTTTCAGTTTTATAATCCACTTATGAGTGAAATCATATAATTCTCAACTTTTTCCTTCTAACTTATTTTACTTAGCATGTTATTCTCAAGATCCATCCATGTTGTCCCAAATGGCAGTATTTCATCTTTTCTTGTAGCTAAGTAATGTTTCATTATATATATGTACCACATCTTCTTTCTAATCATCTATCAAAGAACACTTTGGTTCTTTCATGTCTTAGCCACCTATTTCTTTCATTTTATAGATAAGGAAGCAACTCAGGTTGGTGATGTTCCACCCTGAGGTCTCAGCTGGTAATGGCAAGATCGGGCATGGGCCCAGGTCTCCTGAATTCAGAGTGTTCTCTCATCCAGCATGTTGCCAGGCAGACTGGGGCACCTATGGATAAGAGAGACCAGGTAAGCAGAGTAAGCCAATGTAACTCATTCATAAGGTGACCATATACTTCCTCGTCTAAACCTAAACACTTCTGAGAATAAAAGGGGACAACAGGAAAACCTGGACATATTTCTCTCTGGACTTATTTGCCATCTTTCTTATGTTATCTTATTGATAATGACTTTCAACTCATCTGCCAGACCTCCAGGTGAGAGTGACAACTTGTACATAAAAAAAAAAAAAAAAAAGTTGCCTGGTTCTAACTCTTTCCTGTCTGTCATCTGGATCCTAGCATTCCTATAGTGTAGTACAGAGAACAGTTTCACAAACATGACTGCAGTACAAGTAAGGTCTCAGATGTGTGTTCTATACCTTGCTCTTCATTTCCTTTCTTGTGGAGTTTCTGTGTGTGAAAATCACACTAAGCAGGGAGGCTCTCTGAGTTGATTTCTCTCTTTCCCAGAGATACAGTGTTCCTTCCCAGGTGAGCACACTATTTCTCCTTCCTTTAAGATGTGTTTCGTTTTGTTTTGTTTTGTTTTTTGAAAAGACAATGCTTTTGACTCCTGTGATTTTTTTTTTTTTTTTTTGCTTAAAATTCAAATCTGCCCTCTTTCCAGATTACATCTTAGTTAAGGGCTAATTTTAGTTATTTATGTTTTATTTAAAGGCCAGATTTAAATATCTACCAAATATTGGTCAGTGACAACAATGGTATCTTTAATCAGTTTACTGTAGGTGTTGCTCTTATATTCCTATGTTAAAATTTTATTCTTTGGGGAACTTCCAAGAACAGAGTACCATTTCCTTAGAGGAGAGGAATGTTGTCTCCAAATGTGCCGATTATATATCTCTCTTGCACCGCCAGGTTTTTTTCCCCAAGAGGCCCAAGACTCAGAGACACTTGGTAAACTCCTTTATAATCTCTGCGCACTGAGATGCAGTGAATTCCTGTAAAGGTTCTTGAAATTGACTTTTAGGACTCCTTTCTAATCGTGAGTGGGACCAATCAGAGCAAGGCTCCATCAAGGTTACACAATCTCTATAAAACCTATAGATTTCGGTTGTTAATACTTGAACGTCCACCCAACTATTGCTGTGTCATCTTCAGATTTCCTAACATAGCAGCTGGTAAATTCAGTTATCTTAATTTAGTGGCTTACCAACCATCGGTCCTCTTTAGTTAGTTTACTGTGATGGAGACTTCTGCCTTATGGAAATTTATTCTCAGATATGTCGGGAGTTTAGTTGTGGCACTGTCTCCCAACTTTGTTGGAGCTGTTACTACCTTATTGTGTTGTCTTTATTTTTATCAGCCTCCTTCTCCAGGTACAAAACAGTATTTTCTGCTAGATGAGTTGCTAAGGGCCATGAAACTCATAGTGAGTAAAGAGGTTAAATTGTGGAGGTGAGAATGGTGCTGGATGAAAATCCTTAGGTTGGAAAGGACTCTGGCCGGGAACGTAGGTGGGATCTTCAATAGCATTCTCATGTGACTTTCAAAAGAACCCCACATTTTTGTTTTTGCAATGTGGTAGGAATTGTGAACTTTCCTGGGGTGGATGAGGTTAGATTGTGGAGGTGGGTGATTCAATAGCATTTGCAGAGTGGTGTCTCATCTAATTTCCTTTGCTGAAAGCAATTTTGAAATTAAACTTTTGTTGTAGCTTTACTGCCTTCCAAATTAAGAAGTTATTAAATTTAAATTTTTATTGCAAAGCTACCAGCATACCATATCAGAGAGGTTTTTGCAGGTCTATTAAATGTAAGCCAGATTTGATTCATTAAACTTTCAATTTTCTCTAAAGCCATCTTCAAGTGTTTGTGGAAGCATTCATAACCTTTTTTGTGGGGGAAGGGAGTTATATTTTTTAAATATGTATGTTTGAGGACATAGCTTCTGTAAGAACTCTGGATCACAGCACAGTACCAAGATAAATAATAGAGAAATAATCAGCTTGGTGGGATAATGGAAGGAGCATTAGACTGAGAGCCAAAAATTGGCTCTTAACTCCCAGCCTCTCCACTAACTGGGTGATCTCAAGCGAGCCACCAGCATTTCATGTTAGCAAATGCCTTAACCTCTTAGAACCCCAGTGTTTTTATTTATCTTATGAATGTCTTTGAGATGATATACATGACAAACATAGCTAATGTACTGTTCCAATGCAGAATGTTACTGTTGATTTTGTTGTCATGAATAACAATATTTTACAATTCGAGATTTGAAACCTGAATTATGATAAAAACTGAAGTGAGCGGTGTATGGGTCACTCAAAAATTTGGAGAGTGAACACAGGAAGACCTACATTGGTACACTTTCCCCCATATACTTCAGGGGCTCTCGTGTTTAAGGCAGATTCGATGTTGGAGCATGGATCAAATTCAGAAGTGCTATTGTTGAGATAGGACATTGTGAACTGTGTGTCAAAATCAAAGGTTATTTTTCCAATGGTTAAGTGACAAACTGTTGTTCTGAGGGGCTTAGAAGCAACACGGACTGGACTTAGATATAGTAGAACAGGATTCAGTAATTAATATTAGAGGATCCCTAGGTTCTTTAATATACCAAACCCAATAGCTTACCTAAATAGCTAGTGTAAAACTGATGGATAGAAAGCCTGGTGAAGGCACATCAAAGGATCTAGAATTTAGGGTTGAGGGTCCCATGGCTAAGAATGTGTGCAAAGAAGGAACTGTGTGTAAGTAAAGGCTCGTGGAAATACTGTTTTCATCAGTGTTGTCAATGAGTCCAGTGAAATAATGAAGGACAGGGCAGAATCTCCAGCCAGGAGTCTGGAAAGAACCATTAGCACTAAAGAGTTTCTCCTGACTTGCTACAGATGGCCCTGAGCTAGATATGGGTAGGGAGTGGATAATGACAAGATACAATAAACCTAATGTAATGCATGTCCAAAATGAGGTTAAAGTACACAAACAAAAGCTTAAGTTAAGTCCTAAAGTGCATTATCAAACATTGGGGCAGAGTTGTGGACCCACTGCTGGGGGCTAGATGGTGGGGGAGGGTGGGATGGGCAGAGAAAACATGGGAGCAATACTAACTGGCATGGTTAGAAATTAATAAGTAATGACTTCAAGCATACCAGGTCAATCTTTATTGCAACCCAAAAACAACTTTCAATTTGTAAGCATAGATTTCTTTTCTATAGATTCATGACTACAGATATTCTAACAGCACTATTTTGCCATCTCAACAGAAAAAAGGTTCACATCCAATGTACATGTATGTTTTAGTAAACATCTTAAAATTGAAATTTTAAAATAAAAGGTTCAAACTCATCGTGGAGATGAGGGACATTATAAGTGGAACATGTCAGTGGAAAGAAATGCTTCAGTGTAAACAAATATTGAGTAGGAAGGAAAGCAGAGTATAACCTCAAAGAAGAGATTTTCTTATGTGGAAGTCAATGAATTCATAGGCAGTGATGTGCTGGAAATGTTCAACAACCATCTTTCTTGTAAGGTGGGGGTACCCCTGATTTTCTAGCATTTGCTGATTTCTGTGGTATAAGTATTTCCATATTGACTAATTTTTGCCACACAGACACTATACATGTAAAGAACCCTAAGAGCATAGGAAATACTAAAATGTAGTAAAATAATTAGGAAATTATGAAATTTGAATATTTATTAGCTTTGTTTATAATAGAAAGAATTGAGTTTAAATTTATATAATTTAACTTTTAATAATGGCTGTTCTTTAACAACCAGCTTGCTAAATTCCTAAAAATCTTACAACTGGCTCCTGAGAGCCGATACAAGCTAGCTCCAGCACACCGCTGTCTATGAGTGAAAGCAGAGCATATACAGGGAAAAATGAAAGGAGAAAGAAATAGCAGTGAGGTGTGTGTTTTTTTGTGTGTGAAGAAAATATGGAGCGATGTGGGTTTAAATCCTTCTTTTGAGTTAATGCTTCAATAGAGAAAGGAAGTTTTTAAGCAAAGGCTGGCTGTATGAACACTGTCAAATAGGAAGTGTAAGCACCTATTGTGAGAATTGGGCTACTTAGTGTCTAAAGTTACTTATGTTACTTAGGCATAAGACACATACGAGAGTCACAGCTAAATTCAAATGTCACCTAAAAAATCTACAGTGTGAAAGTAGACTCATACTTCAAACAGGCTATTTGGATAATAGTTTGTCTATATTGCAGGTCATTTATGATTACTTAACAAGAACCCTGAAAATAGACTTCAAAGATAATGTTTAATTTCATAAATTTGCATTTTATACCAAAGAGGCATTTGATTTATATATTTATAAACTATACCTCCCATGAAAGTATAAAACAAGATTTTAGGTTGAAATTTACAAAAAGAATGTAATGGCATGAATTTACTAATTTTTCTTTCATTTTTTAATATGCACATCATTAAAAGACCTAAACAAAATGTTTTTCTGTTTTATGGTCAAACTATGGGTGAAATCACATCTGTGCATACAATTATAATGGACTACAACTTTTACTTTAATGTGGAAAATCTATACCACAGATTTTATCATCATGTTCTAATATCGGTGTTAGAATGGAGTTTTAAAATTAAATTTATTATATCCCTTAATATATGTTGATTATAGAATATTTGGAGAAAAGCAAATATCAAAGGAGAAAAAAATTACCCATTGTGTCACTGCCCAGAGACATTCCTGGGAACACCTTCGTACATTTCCTTCCTGTCTTTTTTGGCTCTACATATTTTATGTTTGTTTGTTGTACATAACTTGTGATCATAGTGTATATGCATTTTGTATCCTGCTTTAAAGCACAAACAATTTCCTCTGTTTTTACTAAATAATAACCCACTTGGTGGATTCACTGTCATTTTCTTAAACACCTACCAGTGAAGGATTTTTGGTGATTTAATAGTGATTTCTATACCTCAATCATTGTGGTACAAATTGTCATGATAGTCTAGATTTTGAAGAGTTTTGAGAAACTGCCTTGCAGGCCAAATTTGTAGATATAAAGAAAGCATATAAAAATATACTTATAATTTTTCTTTGTAAAGCTCTTGAACCTTCTCCATGTCAGAAAGCATAGCTGTCTTGGGTTTGCCAATATTTTAAATTATATCATTTTCTAATCAGGGACTTCTTTTTCCCCTGAGCTCATGGTCTTTCCTAGACACCCCTTGTTCTAACTGCCTAGAGGAAAGAAATATCTAAACAGTGCCACTTCTCATTTAGTGTGGAGGAGGGTTTGTGTTCATGTTAACTCCAAGGAAAAAACAACTTTCAAGTGTTTTCAACTCTCACTGTATAATATTCTTTAAAAGTTATCTTGCAAAAACCCACATTTGAGTCTCGTTAGTTCCATTCTACTGTCAATATTGTGGATGTACTTGGTGCTTCTCAACTCAGATTGGATGTAGAACAGCTCCAGGACTTATAGGCTCTCCAGGACTTCACTAGGAGGACACACAGTGAATTTTCCTCTTGTGTGAGTAACCTGAACTCAGTTCTTCAGATAGTTATTATATGTGCATCTTACACATGATCAGGTGTTGAAGTTCTGGCTAAGGGCTCACATGAAAAAATGCTTTCATGATAGAATGTGGATTATGCAGATGAGGTAATGGTGTCTTATATATTCTCTTAGATAATATGTATTCCAGGACAAAGGACCAGCCGGGTAGAAGTAGTTGGGATGAATCTGTCTATAAGCAACTTTTACATATTTAACCAACTATTGCCTAACAAATATAGATCAGAATGACCAAGATATATGTAAAATCCCTCTTTCTTCCAGGGATAGGAAAGGTGAGTAAAAACATTTTATGATATGGTCGGCTTTAAGGAGCCAAGTTTCCTTTGGTTTTCTTCCTCAAGCCAGAGAGATTTATTGATTCATCCATTAACCCAACAAATCACGTGGCTGGTAACATGGGGATGAATATGACATGCTTCAAAGAATTCAGTCTAATAACAGACACATACTTAGATAATTTAAACATAACCTCGTGAGAGAGAAATGCATTCGATTTTATGAGAATATTTTGGAAGGGCCCCCAGCCCATCTTAAGGTGGGTAGGGAATGGGGGGGAAAAATCAGCAAAGCCTTCCTGGAAGCAGTTACATCTGAACCGCTTTTTAAAAAACATTTTACTGGCTGAAGAAGGAAAGAGGGGTGGAAATATCTAGTTTCTAGGCAAGCTTTATTGACTTCTAAGCAGAATAAATTGTTTATGTAGACTAAATCCTTTTCAGGATGTGCGAAGATTCGAATCCTACACATGGCAAAAAAACAAGCATAAAAAAGAAAAATGATTTGCATATAGGGATGTCAGTCCCCAGTTTAATAATGGTCTGTTCTCTCTCTCCTTTCTCCCTGAGTTCTGGTTAAGGTGGAGAGCCCTCACTAGTGAAAAAGAAACTGAATAGTAAAGGCGTATGCAGAGGAATACACTTATGAAGTCAATACAAATAAAAGTAAATACAGCACACAGTGCATTGAAGTTTTGTACCTGTTTGTACAGGTAGCTGAAAGGTAACAGAAACAGGGTGGATTTTAGTTTTCATTTGTTTATTGGTAAAGTGAGAAACAATGTAGAAATGGAGCGATAATAATAAAATGATGCAGCTGTTCTATATGGAGGAATTTGGAAACGTTTTACAATTGAACTCTTCTGGAGATCAAGAATAAGGTAGAAAGTGGAAATGATGGACAGGGAGTGTCAGTACTGTAAACTTGCCCTTGGTCTTCAAATGCCTTATCACTCCTTGCAACCTTAATGTCAAATTGTGAATTTTTTTGCAGGTGTTTTGTGTGTGTGTGTGTGTGTGTGTGTGTGTGTGTGTGTGTGTGGAAAATGTAGCTATCTGTCTCATAGGAGTATTGCGGAGATTGAGACATGTAAAGTATACAGTATATTGTGACCACATCATTAACGCATCTTTCAATGAAGTGCACATACCCTCTTGGCTGATGACTGGTGTTTCTTTTTTTATTTTTTTTCCTTATACCTCTTAACGCTATTGAAGATGCTTTCTATACAAATTTAATAATAACTGCAGCTAACATTTATCATGCGCTCAAATTAAGTCATTTAATCTTCGAAATAAGGTAGGATTGTTACCATCATCTCACGTGTGGTGGAGTCAGCATTTGGCAGGCCGGCTTCAGAGCCCAGCTCTTAACCACTTTTTTTACACTTTAGGGCGAAACAGAACTGGGCCACTTTTTCGGCCATATTCTGCTACGAGCAAACTCAGTTTTCTGTTTAGAAACCACTCTTAACTGCTTTCAATCGCCAAGGACTCTCGCCTCAGCTCCCGGGTCACCCAGATGGAACCAGCCCAGCTACGTACGCCCTTCTCAGATCCGTGAACTTTCACCTTGGCTCAGCAGCGAATTGTACCACCGTCCTTTTTTTTCGATGGCCTCAGGGCTAACCCACAGGGTCACTATTTTAAGCAGCAATACGGGTATTCTCTAAAAATACACAGGGCCCGCACAAATTCCTGCGAACAAGCACTTTAACTGCACAGCAACTGAGCCCGCTCCAGAGTCTGGACACTGACACGAGGGTTTGGGACACTGTGATGTGCAGCAGGGCTTGACAGGGGAGAGCGGGCACAGGAGTCACCGCAGAAGACCAGATTGCCGGCGCGCATACCAGGGCGCGGCATGACCAAGACAGCAGGGACCCAGCGGCCGGGCGGGGGAGGAAGGGGCGGGGCCAGGAGCCCGCCGTGCCGCTCCCCCGCCCTTCCCCCTCTGCTCTCTGCCCCAGCCCCCGCCCCCGCCCCGCCCCTCCGGCCCAGCCCGGCGGCTCCGCCCCCGGGTGACGTCACTGGCCAGGCCAGCCGGCGCCATTTTGAAAGTGGAGTCGCCTTCCCCTGCCGCTGCCGCCGCCGTCGCTGTCGTAGCTGCTGCTGCCGCTGCTGGAGAAAGAGCAAGAGCGGGGAAGCCCCAGAGTGAAATCCACCATCCTGCTGGCTGGTCTGCCCGCCCCTCCTTCCTTCTCCCCCGACCCCCGCCCCCTCCCCCCACAGGTGCCATCCACCGCCATCCGCCCTCTCTACCCCCCCATCCCCAGGTGAGGGGGGTGAGTTCAGGAAGCAGAGACCCCGAGGAACCCAGCAGGGTCACCATTTGCAGCGCAACATGGCAGGTAAAGGAGAAATCACCCTCGGCCACTGACAAGGCGCCGCTTCCTTCCTCCTCCCTCCATCACCCCCTAGCGACCGCCTGTGCCTTCCGTAGAGCCACGGGGCGCCCCTTGGATTTCGGGGAATTGGTCAAGTGGGGTGGGGTGGGGTGGGGTGGGGGTGGGGAGGGGTCTGGTGAGGCGAATGGTCGCTGTGATATCGACATGGCTTTTAAAATGAAGGCTGGAATCTTGGCATGGATGGGGGTGGGGTGTGTGCCTACGAGCTGTGGGGTAAGGCGTGGGTGGGGCGGGGTGGGGGCGAGTGCAGATTTGTCCCCACTGCTTTGGAGCCCAGAGTTACCTCTGCTCTTCCCCATCCCCTCGCCCCAGGGTTTTTGGCGGATTTTCATTGGTTTAATTACTATTTTCCCCCTTGCTGCAAGCCTTTCTTGGGTGTTTATACAAATATATTTTGCACTGAGAAAGAAGAGCGCTTTCCAAGTTAAAATACAATGGGTATATATGTGGCTTTTCCCCCTACTTTGGATACGTATATTTTGAGGCTATAGGCCTGAATTTTTTGTCTCAAACCATCTCTCTCTCGTTTCTTACCCTTTACGTCCAGAGTGCAAGGCCTTTAATACTGCAAGTTGCAGGGAAAATGTAATTTCAACTTTCCGTTTTGCATGTTAGCTTTTGTGCAGATGTCCTTTTCCCAAAAGGGTTTTAATAGAGTTAGTTAAAATAGTTGTGGAGTTCAGTGATATAAATAGCCAGGGGAAGAGAGATTTAGGTAAAAGCAGGGGGGGGGGGCGGTGAGGGGAATGCGTAGAGAAAACCGGGTTGGAATATTTAGCAAGGAATGGAAGTAAAGGAAGAGAAAGGTAATTGCTCTGAGGATTACTTTGGTACATTTTGGCGTTGCTGAATATCTTCATCTAGTAAATCAATTCTAGATCTAGATTCAGTTTCTCCATAGATCCAGGATATTTCCTCCTTGGTGTTAAGAGTGAAATAGACAACATTCAGCGAGTAAACCAATTTTCCAAGCCTTTTTTTCAATATTTAGATAGATAATTAAATCTTTGAAAAAGTTAACATGTTGATTTGACTTGTGGTTTGCTATAAACAAGTTGCTCTTTGACCTTGTTGAATAAATGAAATTAAAATTGTTTTGCACAAGATGATGAGAAATTAACAAAATTAATTCTTTGCAAGGTCCTTTGGAATCAGAGTTAAGGTGAAGGGAGGCAAAACAAGCTTCCTTTGACAGTCTCTTCACCAGCATTCATTTCAGCTTTTCCTCTCTGGAGCTAGTGATTTGCTGGTGGTAATGAAATGCAAGAAATGGGTGGTGAGTGGTGTTTGCTGTATATGTGCTTTGGTGATAGGGTTTATATGAATCATTACTCCTCACCCAGGCAGTAATGTTCCTGAAGTTTTCTCTTCGTTCCTTGTTTTATGGTAGTCTAACCTTATTGACTCTTCTGCAGGCTTTTTGTATACTTAAAGGAAAACTCTAACTTTTGGTATTTGCTCTTTTCTGGTAGGTCTTGCTTGAATGTAAGGCTTTTTACTGTATTTGAGGGGAAGGGAAAATGGAAGTTTTGAACACATATACATGTTAATGACAGTACATGGCTTGTAAATATTTTCTCCCTGGAATTGCACTTTTTTTTCCCCCCTAACGAAATACCAACTATTGGCGACCAACCTTTTTTCAAATTAGAGCTCAAGGGTGGTGGTTGTATTTGTGGGCAGTACTAGGCTATTAGTATCATGCCAACCATGGATACCATTTCGGTGTTTACGAGAGTAA
Source organism: Rousettus aegyptiacus (assembly GCF_014176215.1). NCBI lineage: Eukaryota > Metazoa > Chordata > Mammalia > Chiroptera > Pteropodidae > Rousettus > Rousettus aegyptiacus. The sequence continues at coordinate 29,213,846 of NW_023416291.1, forward strand.
ACATGAACAGAACTCAATTTTAATTGGTATGTTTTCTTTTTCCAGGAGCTGGAGGAGGGAATGATATTCAGTGGTGTTTTTCTCAGGTGAAAGGAGCAGTAGACGATGATGTAGCAGAAGGTAAGAAAGCATTTAATAATGCTTTTTGAATATAGAATCTTAAAATCTTGATTACTGAAGTATTTCCTTGCAGATGAATCTTTTATAATAAGATTAAGAACATTTTGTGTTGTCTAAGCAGTGGAAGAACAGTTTTAAAAGTCATCTCTGGAAAATAGTATTAGATCTTTCTTTCTTCGTGCTTGCTTCATTTTATTATTATTTTCCCTGAATTAAATGAAAAGAACAGTCGATGATATATACATATAAAACCACCAAAAGAAAAATCTTAAGGTCTGTATGACAAAGGTTTCGTTGCTATATAAATTCCACATACAAATAAACGGTGATGCATTTTCATATTTGTACATCATTTTTAGATAATTAAATTGGAAAAGGTACCATCAACATTTAGCTCAGAAGCATTTTGACAGCATATTTTATCTTGGGGGGAAGATTTTTAGTTGTTTTTGAACTTGCCTACTTTGAGAGTATGTTGTTGATTGGCATATTCTGTGAAGACATTCTGGTTCAAATGATGCATTTTTTTGTCTTGTAAGGATTAATTTAGGTGGGTAAGAAAACAGTGCTATAGCTATATCACATGTCTTCTGGGGAGCTTATTCTTCTGCTGTTAGAAGCTGAATTTGACCAGTTGAAGTACTTAAGTCTTAATTTTCCTCCCAAATTTGTTTTTTAGTGGATTTTAGAAGTTTAAAGTTCTGACATGTTAGGGTTTTACACTCATTTGTGATGGTCTTAGGTGGAGGAGGCATTATTTCCCTCAAAATAGTTACATTATTTCGTTGTTCAAAAATATTTAAAATTTGAATTTTAGTAGTATTCATTGTCTTGGATTACAGTAGGAATTTTCAAACAACTCAGATAAATTAAACATGTCCTTTTAATTTTTAAAAGTTGTCTAGTGAAAGTTTATAAGTCATCTTTATCTAGATTGTATAGTCCTCATAATAAGACCCTAGTACTCATTTGAGTACTGGTTTTTGAGATTTTGTCCAGGTAATGGTAAGGATGATAGCCTTATGTTGAGCCAGTAGAATGCTTGAATTTGCTTGTGTCATTTTTAGTGAAGTGTTTGATCAAAGTTCAGTGAGTCTGTGGGAAGCCAACTGGCATACATTTTATTTGTGATGCTTATAGGGCACTCTCACGTTTCGTTTCTTTTGAATCCTTGGCTGATTTTCAGATGAGAAACCGGAATCTTAAAGAATTTAACAGACTCACTGATGGTCACACAAATAGGAGAAACCAAGGTTTTTTGGTGAAGCTTATGTCATTTGACTTGTTTAGAGAAATAAATCCTAAGTTCAAGGGAGGAATCATGTGTTACCCATTTTATAATTCCTTTACCTGTTGAATGGTAGACACTCAGATGTATCATTAGCTCTGTGTTGTTGTGTGATACGCACTAAGCTGTGAAAGTGCTGCATACTTGAAAAACCTTTCTTGGTTGACTTACATTTATTCCTTTTATCAGAGATATGTTGGGGGCTTCCTAAAATCTGAGCATGGGCTGTGGGGTGTAGACCATGAACCCTGCCCAGAAAGCCTTCATAGTTTGTTTACTTGTGAAACAGTAGACCACATGGGTTTTTGTTTTGTTTTCTAAATAGGAGAAAATGTCCAAAATTGATTGCAGATATACATAAGGAAATGAGACTCAAACATATTGGACAGTTGAGGTTTACATGCCATTTTGGACAAAAGAGAATGGGGGACAGGAGTCTGGGATTTCAAAGGGAAAGACAATTTACACACAGATGAGAAAGAGTGAATGTGTGGTAAACAAATTCTTGCTGGGCCACCCAGAAACAGTGGTACACAGAGGGAAGTTCAACAAACAGACTTTGCTCGATTTCTCTGTCTGCAATAGGTAGTTTATACTAGGATGCTAAGGTGATTCTCCCTTCCTTTAATGAGGCTTTTCTATCTGATTTCCTTTAGGCGGTAGGTAAAGGGGAAGGGTCAGAGGTTCTTTCTCATTCTTTTTTCCTAACAACCAGCCTCTGATCAATATCCCAAAAGGCATATTTTGGGGCGGCAAAACTTTGGTCTCCTTCAGCCTTGCCTTTGAAACTTCGAATTAAAAGTTTTACATTTCAGAAGCTAAATTGGTAGATTGCTTCTTTTTCATCGAACTAGTTATTCAATCCTGAGAGTAATAAGTCTAGTTAAAGCATTGTGTCTCATTTCAGAAGGTGGTGCAGATGGGCTCCCAAACTAGGCACATGGGTTTTATCAGAAGAAATTGATGATTCCAAATTTACCTAACTGAACCAAATGATTGTGATAAGATGGATTAATTGTAGTTCTCTTCTGCTAATATTTAGTAGCTGCATTTTACTATTTATTCATTAAATAATTTTGATGCATTTCTGGCATCTTAACATGCTGTGGCTTGATATGTATATTTCAATAAAAACATGACTTTCTACTTATGTTTATGCAAATTATTAAGTATGAAAAGCACCCAATTTTCAAATTACACTGTTTTAATTTGGGTATTTTTGCACACTATGCATATCAGTTTATTATGTTTATTTTACTAAGGGAAGATTTACTTTTCTGAAATAAAATTAAAAAGTTTTCTCTAGTGGTTTAGAATAATCTCTTAACAGGTTATATCTAGCTCAACCTTTAGCTTAGCTTACCTGTCTTATGTTAATCATACATCCCAAATTTTTCCCATTAAAGGCTCCAAATTGTCTGTCTTTCCCCTCCTACATGCTGTTGGCTGCTATGGCATACCATTTTTACTTCTGCCCTGTTTTAATCTTTCCACATATCCACTTTCACCCTTGTTCAGGTTCTCAGTATCTCTCATCAGGATTGCAATAACTTCCAAAATGATTCCCTGCTTCTTGTCCTATGTTTTCTTCTAAGTTAACCTTAAATGCAGTTCCAGTGTTATTTTCCTCATAATATTCAGTGGTCAGTGTATCCACAGGATTATTAATTACTGTCAAGTATTACAGCCTAGAATGTGAACCTGTCACCACTCTGGCCCATACTGCTCTAAGTTTATTTGATAGTATGGTTTATGATCCAGCTAAACGGATATCGTACAAGTCCCGTACACTCTTACTTTGGAGTCTTTGGTTTTGCTGTTCTCACTTTGGAATGCCTGATACTCTTCTCACAATTATTCTCTTACCAGAATCCAATTTATCTTTCAAGTCACGCCTATAGCTCCTTTACTTACCTCCTTTTTTTTTTAGGAAATATTTTAAAAATCTTCCGTTATTTCATTTTGTGTCTATAATATTTAGTACTTCGAACTTTACTATGATACTGTAAGCTTAGTGCAGGGCTAATACATCTTTGTGCTCAATGCCAGATGTCCTATATAAACTGCTGTGCATAGAACAATGTCTAGCACACAGTAGGTGTTCAGTATTGAATGAAAGAATGTAAATGTTACTATTATGAGGTTATAAAGGGGGAAGAGAACAGGTGAAAGGTAGCCTGATGGAGATATACTTCTGGCAGTCGTGGATTTATTTATTTGGCAGGCTTTATAACTGTATTGATGAGATACAGCTGTATAATAGAAAAGTCAGGAGACCTTGGTTTTTTATCCCAAGCTAGTACATGTCACTTTGGTAAATACTTCTCTGGGTTCCAGTATGTTTAGTCTTAAAATGACAGGACTGAATTAGGTGATTCCTGTTGTTCCTCCTATTCTAATCTTGTTAATTTTCAAAAAGGTCTTAGAAAGAAGCAGCCCAACATTATTACTATGGAAGGTTAAATTGTTTGAGGTGTTGGACTCTCTGAGAGCTTTAATTAAAAAGTAAGTCTTTCCTTGACTTCGTTACTCAAGGCTTAGAATTTTCATTAATATTAATATTGTTAAATGATAAATTTTTATAATTTTTCTTATCTTAATGTAAGTATAATTTTCCTCATATTTGATCATCTTAAACTTTATAGGAAATTTAGAATATGTTTTTATTACATGAAGCCTGTTTTTATGAAACTTGGATCCAAATGTATTGCATGTTTTCAACAGTTTACTTCCTGTTTATTTTTGGTAGGATTTAGACTTGTGGACTGTTTTTTGGGGGAAAAATTTCAATGGTAGAGTCTAAATACTCCCCGAATAAGGACATAAGTAAAATTTCAAGAAATAATCCGTGGCATATCACATAATATTTAATGGTTTTAAATTCATTCCATATGTAATACTACAGTATAAATGGAATATAAGATAATTTGTGTTCTGTGTTTCTTAGAGTGGTATGTATGGTAGATTTACGCACTAGGATTAGTAGAAAAAATGGAAGAAATCTGTATTTTGCAAATTTCAAATATCGGCATGCTAATGATCCATAGCAAAGGTTTTATTTAACATTATTACCTTGTACACCATGCGACACACTTCCTTTCTTTTAATACTAGCATTATTACTGATGGAGGTCTAGTACTTACACAGTATACTCAAAGGCGTGTAAATTTCCCTATTAAATAACATGAATGGCCATATTTATCTAGTATTAGGCAGTGTCCTTGTTTTCTTTTAAGATGTTAAGTTTTTTACTTATTCCTTTGGATAAAAAAATTAGAGGTAATGGCTTTGAAAAAGTATTGACTGACATTTTGTCTCAGGTTATTAAAATAAGCAAAAACCAAAATTTAAGCAGGTATTAATACTCTTTTAGTGAACTGAATTTTAAAATCATTAAAAATTGTGGAATAAGCAGAATGACAAGAGATTGTTTAAAGCAAAGAATTTATTTTGTTAGTGAAAAGATTATATGTATTACATATTTAAACACTTATGTTGCCTAGTTAAGGGGAAAAGGTAAACTATTTTAAGTGTTTTGTTGTTATGTAGAAAAATTGAAGGGTTGGAGAGAGGTGTTTTAGCTAACATCCTCAGCTATAATCTTTTTTCCCTTTTCTTAGGTGGTAATGGAAATTATGATTAAAGAATCAAGGGTGTACAAGTTGCTTTCTTAGTAGAAGGAAAGAGAAGTAAAGGCCTGGGGTTATATAAATTAGGTTTCTTATGGATAATCAAATGTAAATATTACCACTAGATAGTATAAGGAAGAGATGGTATGGCCATCTTAAGTAATCGTGACCGGCAGCATTTATTGAGTGCTTAACTATGTGCCAGGTAGTGTTTTAGGTGTTTTATACATATTAATTTTATTAATTTTGACAAAAACTCCACAATATAAGTAGATCCTGTTGTTTTTCCATGTTACAGATGAGAAACTAGGTGTGGTAGGTTAATTTTTTAACTGTGTATGCTTGAGTAGGTAGTGGAGCTGGGATTCTTACTTCAAACCTTTACTTTCCCTAATGTGATTTTATTTATTTCGGACCTGAACTATTTCTTTTAGTTCAGGTGAAGGTGTTTGAGGTTGTTGAAATGTGACTTGTTATAACGGAGTTTATAATGCCTACTAGATTATTGTCGTTTTTGAAGTAATTAAATTCAGTTTGGAGACTTAGAGTGAATTTTCTGCTAATGGAATTCTTAAGCTAGAATGTTATAAATGGGCTCCAAGGGCTTTACGAACCTTCTGAGATTGTATGTAAAATTGTGTGTGCTGGTACATATGTGCATTGTTTCTAGTCAAGAGGGTCCATAATCATTGTTAAAATAGCCATCATTTATTGCATTTCAAAGTGTGGTCTGGGCAAACCTTCAGCTCTTTCAAAAGGTTTATGAAGTTGAAACTGTTTTCATAATAACACTAAGACACATTTGTACCAGTGGTACAAAAACAGCATGGGTAAATCTGCTGGCGCCTTATCATGAACTAAGTCCTTGGCACCAAACAGTACCACCAGTAAGTTGTCATGGTCATCTTCCATCACCTCATATAAGTACAAGCAGTTAAAAAATGCCAAATTTTCTTAAGAATGTCCTTGATGAAGCAGTAAACATTATTAATTTTACTAAATCTTGACTCTTCAGTACACGTTTGTTTCTGTGTATAACAAAATGGGAAGTGTACACATAAAGCACTTCTGCTACAGACCAGAGCATAGTGCTTGTCTGGAGGAAAAAAGCGTTGGTGTAATTATTTGCTTTTCAAGCTGAACTAGCTGCTCTTTTCTTGTAACATTTTTACTAGTAAGAACTACTGACAAACTATGGTTATTCAGACTTGGATGTTTGGCAGACATTTTCTTAGATGGATAGTAAATCTGTCTCAATAAATTTTGTCTCAATGGATAGTATTTGTTGCCCATGACAAATATTGAGTTTTCATGCAAAAGTCAGAATTTTGGAAAATGCATATCTGCTATCTGGAACTTGATAACTAACTTCCCAATAATTAAGGATTTTTCAGGTGAGATCAGTAGTAACAATAATGACTGTGATTTTTGATATTGTGTAATGAAATGTGTTAGCATTTGGAAATTTTTCATAACTCGAAATCGGTATTTTACAAATGACCAATGCCTGTGATGTTAAAAAAAAATTATGCATAAAACTGAAAGAGCTTTAGATTTTAATGTAACTGATAGGGTTTCAGATTTCACAAACCTTTAAGAAATTACCACTTACCAACTTTTGGTGTAGTATGGAAGAAATATCCATAGCTACGTGTAATGCCTATTAAAATATTCCTCCCTTTCCTACTGTATGTATACCTTTGTGAGGCTGGATTTTCTTAATACAAACAGCACAACCAGAGTAGTATGTTGAATGCAGAAGTACTTAGAGAATCTAGGCATATTCTGTTAAATAAGACATTAGAGACTTGCTGCAGTATAAAACAATGCCGTTCTTCTCACTAATGTTTTTGGTGGGGGAGGGGCAGTAGTCATTTTTTATAACTTTTATTAATGTATATGGCTTCTTATTGCTATTTTTAAATAAATATTTTATAATTTAAAGGTCTTTGGGGTTATCAGATTTTAATAGTGTAAGGAAAATCCTGCCATCCAGAAATATCTGACAACTGTTGTAATGCATTAAAAGATTCTCATGAACCACAAGTGATCAGAATAATGTGAAGCCTTTGTTCATGAATGTCTTAAAGCTTTCCTATGACTTGAGACTGTTCCAGACTATTTCCTTACTATTCTTCAGATACCAAATTAGATCTGCCTTAAACTCTTTCATCTGGTGATCTTGTGAAGAAAGGGTACCTTCAGAACATTAAAATGTGTGTTTTGAAACTTACCTGTCCCTTAGATTAAATACGTATTTGCCAAGATAGTTTAGCTTTAAAAGTGTTTTTTAGGGCAATTTCCCACACTCTGCTCAGGTCCAGTTGTCATTAATACTTAATGTAGGATTACTGAACTCCTCAGAGCCCACTCTAGTGCCGTTTCTGGGATGGCTGCCTGATCATTAGAAATAACTTAGTGCCCTTGACATTGTTTTATTTTGAGCCCAACATGTAGCAGTTCGATGTTGTATTTTCCCTGGAATAAAGGCGTAAAATTGGCATGGTAACATTCTGTTTTCCAACTTGTAACTAAAGGGAGGAAAAGGTGAAAGAACAGTATTTTTATTTAAATTCTACTTTTAAGTACAACATAATTCTGTTTTAAAATAGTTGCTGAATTTCTCATTCTAAGAATGCAGTATTAACTATTGTTTAGTATTTTCAGATTTTTTGTGGCTGTTTTTCTACCTTTTTAAAAAATTTTGTCAAAGTATGTAGGACTTTTAAAACAAGCTGTACCACTTTCCATTCATGTTTAAACATTGAGTTTTTTGTTAAAGCTATTTTTATTAATATATGAATATTTTTAATTAATACTAGCAGTAATTGATTGAAACGTCATCTAGATCTTTGCCAGTGGCATCGGTGGAGTTCTCGGCAAATCATTATTGAATGCTTCTACATACTGCTATACCAAGGGTTATATACTCGTGTAAATTTAGTTTCTGTTGACTTCCTTGAATGTTTAAATGTCAACTGGGATTTTTCTCAAGTCTGTGAATGATCTCTTTATCCAATTCAAGGGGATTCATGGACTATGACCCAGTTTAAGAACCTCTGCTTTAAAGTTTTGTTTATGGTGATATGCTTACTGAAATTTAGAAGGGTCAAGGATATTTTACATGATAATGATCATTTTTAGCCTATTAAGAAGATATTCTTTCTTAGGCATTCTGTTAGTACTTATTGTTCCTGATGTATCATTAGAGGGATGACCCTTCTCTGAGATATTGGACTCGACAGGTTCAGTGTATTCTCTTCTTAATTTTTAAATTAAATACTGTCACTTTAACCATAGGTAAAAATGTTAGAGGAAAATTATTGGATTTTGAACCAATTGCTTTATATTTCATTAAATTCTTCTTCAGTTATCTATATTAAGAGGGAAACCGAAATAAAGGGAATTGGAAATTTAAAAAATTTTTCTAAAGCTCTGGAATCTGCTACTGTAGAGTTTCAGGTTTGCTCCGTATGAATGTAGAAACAGAACCTTTTCAGTACCTTCTGTCTGTTTTTTCTAGCTTACCTCAAGGTAAGAATTTTATGGACCTGGAGCACATGTTTCTAAGATACCGTAAGAGGAATTTTTGATACTTTCTATTATCTATTTGGGAAGGCTCTATGTCAAGATAAACAGGCTGTTGTAGGCAATAAATAATTCTTGTCAAATTTTTATGTAGAGATACAACATGCAAAACTGGTTATTAGAAAAATTGTTAATAGAGATGGGATTGTAGGTTTTTTTCCCTTGGCATAAAAAGAGAATTATTAATTTTTTCCAGAAGCAGGACCAATTCAAGTGAAATATGTTTTGGCTTCTTCTTATTTTAATGCATTTTTTAATTGTAAAAAACATTTGACATAAAGTTTACCATTTTAATCATTTTTAAGTGTACAGTTCAGTAGTATTAATTCTATTCACGTTGTAAAACAGATCTATAGAAATATCTCATCTTATAAAACTGAAACAGGAACCATTAAACAACTCCCCATTCTGCCCTCCCCTCAGCCCCTGCATTTTGTTTCTACGAATTTTACTTAATTTAGATACCTCATGCAAATGGAATCTTAAATATTTGTCTTTTTGTGACTGGATTTCACATCTTCATGGTTCATCCATGTGGCATGTGGCAGGACTTCCTTTTTAAGATTGAATAATATTTCAATGTATGTATATATTGCGTTTCATTTATTCATCCATTGATGGACACCTAGGTTACTTCCACTTCTTAGCTATTGTGCGCTCCTTGTCTTTTATATATAGCTGGGGTTCTGTGGCAGGGAACATTGTACTTCCTATAAGTGATTGAAGGTGGACAGAAAGAGCCCCAGTCAGAACATGAAAGTATCAGATTAGAGGATATTAAAGAATACAGCTTGGTATTGCTGTGAGACAAATCTATTATCCTAGCTTAACAATTTGAAAACTAAAACTACATTACTTTAATTTTTAGTCTCTTTCAGGATAGGATTAAGTAAAATCCAAATTTTTGACTGAAGTTTCACCTCATTTATTCTGTGGTTTCTGGTTAAAAATAGCAAACCCCATAGATTTTACAAATCACTTTCCCTTGAGCAAAGTCTTCAGCATAATAGGAAATTCTGATAACTACATTGCATTTCTTTGTAATGAAATTGTAGGTAAGGAATGATCAAGGTTGCATTTCTTAACAATAGCCTTCAAGGTAGAGGTAGATACCATCATTTCGTAAATGAGGACACAGACTCAAAGGAGTTGAGCAATATTAACCTAATATTATGAGTTAGTAAAACTCTTCCGTCTGCTCTTTAGGCTCCCACATTGCTTCTGTGTGGTTCAATTTTTAAAAATACTATTTGATTAAATATAAATCTCTGGTTCTCATAGGGAGGGGGTGGAGCTAAAGTGAGGCCTTATTTATTCATCCACAAGTCAACAAGTATATATGTTCAGTGCCCAGCACTATGGAGTATGTGAAGGAAATAGAAGTGGTTCCTTCACTTTAGATATTATTAAGGACAATTTTATTAAAATTAACATGTTCTGTAGCATTGTGTGGCTTTTGATATTTAAACTGTTCATGTTATTAGGAGATCCTTGGTTAATCCCATGCAGAAATTTTACAGGTAATGCTAGAATGTAAGTAGTAAATTATTTTCTCTTTTCGAAGTTGACATTGTTGTTTGATGTTGAAATGGTGCTGTAGTACAAATACTTAGTTGTTCCTGGGGATTAAATGAAAGAATTACCTATATCTCAAGTCTTTCTAAGACATGGAAATATGTCTTTCAGTGGTTTTGAATGATTGTGAGTTGAATTTACTGATGAATATTAGTGGAGATTTTCTAGGTAAATGTGGTAAAAAGTTTACAAGCCTTTGTCTCTTTTTTCCTCTGTATACTATATTTCAAAACCTCCATTTTTAACAGTTTGGCTGTTCCTTAAAAGGTTAAACATAAATTTACCATATAACCCATTACTCATACTCTGGGGTGTATACCTAAGAGAATTGAAAACATGTATTCAACAAATATGTATATGAATGTTTCTAGCAACATCATTCTTAATAACCAAAGGGAAACAGACCAAATGTCTGTCAACTGATGATATATAAAGGAAAGGTGATGTGTCCATACATTGTTGTGCAGCCATAGAAAGGAGTGAAGTATGGATATAGGCAACATGAGTGAACTTTGAAAACATTATGCTAGGCGAAGAAGCCAGTCACAAAAGACCATAAATTATATGATTCCATTTATATGAAATAATCAGAATAGGCAAATCTATTGAGACAGAAAGATTAATGGTTGCTAGTGCCAGGAGGTGGGGAGCGTAAGGGGAGTGACTGCTGGCAGCTGTAAGTGATGGTGAAAATGTTCTGGATAGTGATGACGGTTGCACAATTCTGTGAAAGTAGTAAAAACTGTTGAATTGTATACTAAATTTGAAAAAAGTAATAGTAAATAAACTAAAAAATAAACAGGAGAGACAAGGTAGGATTCCCTTTCTTAAACAAGTTTCTAGAACCAGTAAAAAACTTGAATTCATGGAAAACAGTCTGGGGGTTTCTCAAAAAATTAAAAGTGGATAAACCTTTTGATCCAACAATTGCACTCCTGGTTATTTGGCCAGAGAAAACCAAAACAATAATTCGTAAAGATCTGTACACCCCTATGCTCATGGAAGCACAATTTACAATAGCCAAGATATGGAAGCAACCTAAATGCCCATCAACAGACAATTGGATAAAGAAATTATGGTTCATGTATACAAAGGAATGTTAGTCATTAAAAAAAATGAAATCCTACCATTTACAAGGACATGGATGGATCTAGAGGTTCTTATGCTGAGTGAAATAAGTCAGAGAAAGATAAATACCATATGATTTCACTTATATGTGGAATCTAAGGAACAAAAAGAACAAACTAATCAAAAACAGATTCACAAATATAGAGGACAATTTAGTGACAAGGGGCTGGGAGAAAGGGGTGAGGGGTTAAAGAAGTACATATTAGTAGTTGATAGAGATAGATGGTCACAGCGATGGGGAGCATGGCATAGGGAATGCAGTTAGCATTAATGCAATGGCTAGGTGGAGAGCCAGAGGAGAGAGCAATTGGGGAATGTTTTATAAACTATATAAATGTCTAACCAATGTACTGTATACTTGAAACTAATAATAAAATAAAATTTAGAAAAAACTTACATTCACAAAAGAAAAAGCTTTCATTTTTCGTACACAGGGTGCATCTCCATCTGACTTTCTCCACTGTATTAACCAAATTAGTTTGCACATCTTTTTTAAAAACCAAATAAGGCAGTTATTTTGATATTTTACTAACTTGGATTAAACACATACATAATGGTAAATTGAAAGATGTGTACAGTGAAAGTGTTTCTCTTACCCATTCTTCCAGGTTCTGTGTCCCCAGAGGTACTGTCACAAATTTATTATTCCAGAAGTATTTCATGTTGCATGTTTTTACTTAACCAGAGTATGTTCATCATTTCAGATTTGAAAGTTGGAAAATACATTCCAGAAATCCATGATAGGCAGGGTCTGTAGGCTCTGTCTTAGAGAGGATCTGATAAATTGCCCAAGTAGCTTCCATTTTCTTTTAACTGGTCTGTGATTTCTATAGCTTCAGTCCGAATAGTTGTGAGAAGATCGTACAGGTTGGGATATGCATCAAGATATGCAATTAGTGGGCTCTAAAGCTAAGTAAAATTTATCATTAATATCTAAGAGATCCGAGTCTTTAAAAATAACTATTTGGGTTCATTGATGCCTAGAGAGCTTGTGTCTTACTCCTTATTAAATTAGACTTTATACTTTTCTACAATTGAATCTTATTTTATCTGATGGTATCTGAAATGACCAGGTCTTTTTGGTGTTTGTGTAATTAGGACTATACTAGCCATTATTATAGAATAGGCTAGATCCTAAAGACCTAATGTGTCTTTTAAACACATAGATCCTTTGGTTCACATGTTTACCATCTCTAATTCTCAACTGAATTTCTTGGGAATTTTGTTAATATTGTTTAAAATGCCAAAATGTCATTAGTTATATACTCAAATTGATGAGAATACAGCTTTATTGTTGCTATGCAGTATTTTGTTAGTATTAAGAATTTTTATTCTTTAAGGAAAAATAACTTTCTGAACATAAAATGTCTGATATATTTTAAAAATAAGTGCTCAAGAAACTTAGCTAACTGCTATCAGTGTAGGTACTTTTACATACATTATCTCATTTAATCTTCTCAACTAGCCTCGGAGGATAGGTATTATTATTTTCATTTTATAGATTAGGAAATTGAGGTTACATAAAGTAACTTGACCAAGGTCACACAGTTGGTAAGTGGGAGAGCCAGGGGTTGGATGTTCTTTTTGTTCTTCTGATTTCAGAACCACCAGAAGTAAATGAAAAAAATAAAATCTCATATCATTTCACCATTTTTAGATGACATCTGTTAAACTTTTGCAATAGATCTTTCCAGTTTATGGTCCTTTCTCTTTTGTGAATGTATATTTTCAAAACTGGCATTACCTGTATAGTCTTGTATTTTTTCCTCCTAGTAACATGGAAGAAGATAAATGGTTGTATGATATTTAATTGGATTTCTGGTGTATTTAATTTTGACATTTAGGTTCTTTGATTTTTGCTATTATAAATTGATGATGAACATTCTTGTTGAAAATTTATTGCTTAAGGGTTATTTCTAGAAGTAGAATTGCTGGTCAAAAGATGTAATCTTTTTCTTATTGCTTATGATGTGTATTACCAAATACTTTTCTGAATTCTTCTAAATTTGGCTTTCACTTCCTCCAGCAGTAAATGGGAGCTCCCATTTCCTGACCTGTTGACAATGTCAGGCACAGCATTACCATTCAGAAAAATCCCACTTATTTGTATTTAGTGTGTAGAATTCTGTTCATGTCCTTTTGTTCTTTGTGGCTGCTTTTTTTCCTTATTCATTTGTGGTAGCACAGTCCCCTTTTTCCCCTTGGATTATGTTACAGCTAAGGAAAGTTGCATGGAAGCTCAAAGAAGTAATTTGGAAGCTGAAGTAGATGAAGTGATTTTTTGTTTGTTTGTTTTTGTTAGGCTAAGGAAGGCAGAGTGTAAGGAAACAAACATTTAAGAACTACTGTGTGTTCTCTTATCTGTAAATGGGGATTATAGTACTTTCTTCCTGAGGATTAAATGTACATGACAACTTAGTTTGGGCACATACTAATCACTCAGAAAATTTAGATGCTGCAGTTGTTATTTAATGCATGATTAACAGAAATAACAGATTAACAATTAAATCAAGATCAGCCTTTTTTTTTTTGAACACAGTTATAGGCACTTGCATTAATTGTATGTTACATTAATGAAAACAACTTTAGCTTGGTTGGGTTAGAAGTTTGGGAAATCCAAAGAGAAGAAGTAGGAAGATTCGTTTCATTAGAATTGGGATTAGGCTGGAGTCTTACATTTTGACTATTAGTTTGACTAATTAAAAATTAATGTGTGGCAGCAAAAATTCAAACTTGTTTCTTTTTAATTTTTTTTTCTCATTTTCTCAAGTTCCTCCAGTGTTTTGTTCTTTCTTGTGGTTGTATACTCTACATCTGCTTTCATAAATAATATAATTGGGGAGCAAGGGGGGACTTTGACCATGCACTAGAGCCCAAAGTATCTTTTGCTATTAGTTTGATTTTCCCTTAGAAGGGAGGAGTGGAATTGGGGATCATCTGAAGGCATGATCAGGAAAACCTTGTTAGAAGTATTGACCCCTAGCCCCTGAGGCTCTAAAAAGTCCTGTGTACCTCTCCCCCTCTCTCCTCCCCACTCCTTTGTTGCCTAAGGCAACATCATGTCATATTTTCTTTTACATTATAAATATTTTCTTATTACTCTTTCCTTCACTCTTCAGCTGTTCTATGATGGTCTGAATCCTTTACCAGACCTTGAGTAGGCCGAGGAATATACATAGATCCCGGCAAAAAAGATTTGACAGGAATCTGAAGAGAAAGCAAATTTTACTATACCAGTGAACACTCTTATTCCTTCCCTTGATTCCTTCAGAAGTGTGCGGTGTTTTGTCAGAAGAATTGTATTACCCCAATAACAGTACTTTTTGAGTTTATGAATTTCTTGGGAATCTTGTTAAAATGCAGATTATGATTCTGCATGAAGGTCTGGGATGGAGACTGATTTTGCATTTCTAATCAGTTCCAGTGATGGCCATGTTTCTGCTGCTGCTCTGGTAGTCTGCAGTCCACACTTGGAGTGACAAGGCAGCTTATAGCCTTTTTTTTTTTTTTTTTTTGAAGGGAAGGGAGGACAGGTACAGTATCTTAATCCTTTTATTCAACATTTCTGACAGACTGTACAGATCCATTGTGCTATTCTCACATTAGTTAACATTTGTTCAATAAATGAAGAAACACCTCCTGGGGAGCTTTGTACTGGCAGTTAAAAGAGCAGCCTGCATCTTACTACATGTTAGCCATTCCTGATTGTTATATTTGTGTTTGTATTTCAAGTTTAGCTCAGATCCTGCCAAAAGGTTTTTTTGTTTGTTTTTGCTAGTTATTTGTCTTTTTAAATAAATTGTCCCCCGTACTGTGAGGATGAATTTAACAAATGAAATCTTAACTCCAAAATTGGTTGTTTATAACCTCTAATACATGAGTAACCTTTTAATTTTTATTTGTGATTTCGTTTGCTCCATGAGCTTTGAGGTACCTTTTCAGTCTCCAATCAAGATTTCTCTCCCTCCTCAGGTACTTGATCTTAGCTTGTTTTAGGCTGATTTTGATTTTATCTGTAAGCTCATGCATATATTTTAACAGTTTCAAAATGCTAGTCAGGAAAACTGTTTTCTGTCCCTCTTTATCTATCCTCACCTCGAGTTTCCTTCCTCAGACTCTAGCTATTTCTTCTTGTATTTATTTTCCTCTAGAATTTCTAGACATGCCTCATACAGCTATTTCTTTATCAGTTTTAGGCATCCTCAAATATAAATGGTAGCTAAGAATAGAGCTGTATTCTGCCCTTCTTGCTTGCTCCTACCCTATTTTCTCAGTATTTTTATACTAGTGTTCAGAGTTGTAGCAGGTTGAATAATACCATCTCCCCTCCCCCACCCCCCACCCCCCGCCAAAAAAAAATCCGCATTCTGATTCTGGGAACTAGTGAATATTACCTAATATGGCAAAAGGCCCTGCGATGTGATTAAAAATAATGATTTCGAGATAGGGATATTATTTTGGATTTTCCTTCTAGGCCCTAAATGTAAACACAAGGCCCCTTATAAGGAAAAAGGGAGATAAGATCTAAGGGGAAAATAGTGGCTGTGAAACTGGAACCAAGAGGTCATACTGAGTAAGGAATGGGTCACACTGGGTCACACGAGCCAAGGAATTAAGGTGGCCTCTAGAAGCAAAAAAAGGCAAGGAGAAACAGATTCTTCCTTATAGCTTCTAGAAGGAGCTAGCCTAGCTCCTTTAGTCCAGTAAAACTGATTTAGTCCAGCAAAACTGATTTAGTCCAGTAAAACTACCTTTAGTCCAGTAAAACTGATTTTGGACTTCTGGCGTCCAGAACTATAAGATAAATTTGTGTTGTATTAAAGCACCAGATTTGTGGTAAATTGTTACAGTAGCCATAGGAAACTAATACAAGAGTAGACATGTTCATATAGATAGTGTTCACTGCTGCTATGTAATGAATTATGAGTATATCCTTCTGCTATAACATTTTCTCTAGAGTTAATAATTACCTTATTTTTCTCTTTGTTTGATTCTACTGTCATTGTTTTCTTTCTGCATCTTTCAATAAAACTTTCTACATGGTTGAAAGAACCAGATAATCCAATCAGCTTGTTTCCCCCTTACCTCCATGATTTTGTTTCAGTCTGGAGTGATTTGCTTGACTTTCTGTGACTCTATCAATTATCATGAAGTCTCCTATCAGCATATTTAAGCACATGAGATATATTACTGGTTTTACTTTTGCCTTGAGCTTATTCCTCCCATACTTCTTCAGTCTGGCCTGTGTGTTTTCTAATTTTATTGCATAGCTGTTGTCCTTTGGATTTCGTTTTGCTCTTAACTACTTTCACCATGGTGGGAATTCCTTTTACCTCTCTTTTGTGGGATCTCCTTGTTCTACCTGGCTTACTCCCTCATTTTAGTGGTGCACAGCATCCAGTATTTCATGAGGAGTTTATGGGTAGTACCATTTAGGAGATCATGCCTATCTGGAAAAGATGTCTTTATTTTCACAGTTCCATGTTTGGCTGGTGATTGGAAATAATTTTCCTCAGAATTTTCTGTTTACTCTTCTTTTTCCTTTCTGGATCATGTGCCTGTGTGTGGGTCTTTTTCATTAATTTGACTAGTACTCATTGGGCCCTTTCAACGTTTCACTCATTTCCTTCAGAGTTTTTCTGTTTTATTTATTCTTTCTGGAACTCACGTTATATGGATTTTAGACTTTCTGCACTGATTCTCTGTAGTTTTTTTCCCCACTCATATTTTCCATTGTGTTTACATTTTGTTCTACTTTCTGGGAGAATTCATCCATTCCAGCTCTGTCATTGATTTTTACAATTCCAATTTTATTAAATTTTTTAAAGCTTTTTTCCTCCTTTGGAGTATTCCTTTTGTTCAGCATTGTCTGTTTTGTAAATGGAATGTCTTTGAGAAGATTAATTTTATTAAAAATTTTCTAATCTTGGCATTTGTTTCGAGTTTCTTTTTTATTTACGATAGTAGACTGCAGTATCTGGTGATCCTTGGTTGTCTATTAGCATTTAAGGACGAGGTGCTAAAAAGTAGCTTGGAAATTCTGTGTTCACTGGCAGAGCTAATTAGCTGGTAGACTTCACTGTAAGGTGATGAGCTAGGGACCTCAGTGTCTCAGTGTCAGAAGGAACTTCCAGGGTCTCATCTGGGGCAGGTGTGTGTGTGGGAAATGTCATAGTCAAGTCTGACTGCTGACATTCTGGGAGTCAGGAAGATAGCTGAGTATCTTATTGTTTAGTATGCATCCTTTTACTTAATATTGTTTTCAATTTGGTACTTCACTGATACCTTTATAAAGCAAAAGTAGTTCTATTCCTCTGAGTGGGGCTTCTGTGCATTTCATGTAGATATTTCATCCAATATCCCTCTTTTGAACCCCAGGCCTCCCAGTGGTCCTTTCCTGACCCTTTGTAGAGTGGATCTGCTTGCCTCTCTTTGGCAACTCCTTCCACATGCTCTTGGGTTTCAGTTTCCTTTATCCTGCTGAGTTATCTGCTTTCCATTTTCCAGCACATTTGTCTGTGTTCTTTCTGCTTCCTTGTATGTCTGCTTTGTTCTTATTGTCTTAAATTTTATTTACTTATTATCATTTTAGTGGGATGTAGAGGGGGAGAAAGAAATGAATGTGTTTTAAATCTCCTTGTTTAACAAGTGTATCATTAAAATATTTATAGTTCGGTTTCCTTTATATCTCAGAACACTTGGTAATCACTTTCTCTGGCATGGAAAGGGAGAATTCACAGAATTTATATTTGTAATTTTTTAATATCAAAGTAGTTTAATTGTTTTCTTAGATCTAAATCATGATGTGTACTATTGTTTTAATACACTAAAACTTGTTAAATTGTGGAATTCTTTTTCTTAATTCCAGCAAAATAAGATAAATTAAAAGACACTAACTTGTATTTCCAAACCTAAATTTTAGGAATTTAGAAGCCAAAAGCACTGAGATTTATTTATTATTATTATTCTTTTTACCATTTTCAAACTTTGAAATGTATTCTGATTTATTAAACTCTACAGTGACTGGGTCTTTATTTACTGCTATATATTTAGTACCTGCAGCAGTGTCTATTGTACATAATAGGTGCTCATGAAATATTTGACTGAGTGCATATATGAAATTTGTTCACATTTAAAATGTCAGAGAAAGCTTTAGCTTTATTAAATATGAATGAGTTTTAAGTTTTTTTCTACTCTTCAAATCACTTTTAATTAACTAAAATATTGGTCCTAGAGTAAAGACATTTATAAATAAAATGTAAGATTGTAGTCAGTTACCAATTGCAGAGCATTTGAGATCATAATCTTTTATTGGGAATATCATTTGTTTCTGAAACCAAGACATAGAATTAAGGGAATATTAGTTTTTCTGTTTTTCATCAGGAGCACTCATCCCTTGATTTCTATGCTTAACACCAGGCTGCCTCTTCCTGCCTCTCAGATCTTTTTTGTCATTCTCCTGTGCTCACTAGTAGGTCCAGCCACAGGGGCTTTCTTGATGGTCCAGGAACATATACCATCTTAATCTTGCTGAAGGCTTTGAACTTCCCTTTGTAACCTACAATATACTTTACTCAGAGCTTTGCACAATCTTGACTACCCTGTGTAAATTGACTATCCTTCCTAATCCCATAGTATACTCAATGTTATCTACTTTTTTCCTCTTCATAAGCTGCTTTTGGTAGAGATTATTCAGCATCCCAGGTTATCTTCTGTCTTGCTGTTCACCTTTCTGTAGTGTATTGTTGTTGTCTGCGTGGTCAGATCAAGCACGTATCTGTTCAGCACCCAGGATAGAGAGGAAGGCAAGTAACTTTTTTCAAAGATGTGACATGGAAATTTTATACTCATATTCCATTTTCAGAACTTGATCATGTGGCTTCAACAGAGCCCAAGAAATGTAACCTCTTATTTCCTGTTAAAACTCTTTGTGGTTTTGCTGGTGGAGGGGGAAAGTGGGTGCCAGGGTGTTTTATTACTAAAAGGAAAAAGGGAGAAAATGGCCACCTAGGGAGTTAGACTCTGCTATAGCTAGTAATTCTTAGAACTTTTACTCAGGATGCTGACTCCTTAGTTCAGTGCTCTTTCCTTCCTACCTCATCTGCACCTAGTGTTAGAAATTTTCTTCAGGAAATTAAAAAGTAAAAATGTTATACCCTTTCATTGCCAGATAAAATGTTGGTTAGTGCAGAATGGGATAGGTTCTAGAGTAGTAAAAATTAAAATAGTAAAATAGTAAAAATTAAAAATCTTCACCTTTGGTTTGGTTGTGTCTTAATTGATGGGGTGCGGAAAAGGCTTACATCTCCCTTTTAAGAGATGTGACTTTTTCTTCAATTATGAGTGCCCTGTGTAGCCTGCTTCGAATAGGGGAGGCTATTAGGCTGGGTGATGATTTGAGGAAGTTATGCCGTCTTAGATCTTGGTTTTCATATGTATGGCTAGGTGAGAAAAGGCCAGTCTGGCATTTTTTTCATTGGTGGGTTTTTTCATAGGGGGGTTCACAGTTTTAAAACTAAGCTAAATATGAAACGAAGTTAGACATAATATTAGATCTATACAAGGAGGGCTGGAAGGAGCCAGGGAGTGAGAGCAGTGGCCCTTCGAAAGGCTTCATAGCTCTAAAAAGAACCCAAAGAAGAAAGTCTCTCTCTCGCTCTCTTTTTTTTTTTTTTTTTGCTACAGTATATAAGAATATATCTGAAGCTGCTATATTCCCTCCTTCTATTCCTCCCTTTGCCAATTTATTTTGAAAAATTTTAAACTCATAAAGAAGTTGAAAAATAAATACACTGTAGCTATTCTTTGTATTCACCAGTTGTAAACATTTTGCCACATTTGGTTTATCTCTTCTCACACACAGATCTGCACTCCTGCCCTCAGGTCTATTGAAAGTAAGTTGGAAACAGCATATGGCTCTTTACCCCTAAATAACTTAGCATCTATCTCTTAAGAACAAGAATATAATGTTATACAACCACAATACCATTATAATACCCAAGAAATTTAGCATTAATTCAGAAATGTTCTCTCACGCAGTCCATGTTTAAACTTCTTCAGCTGGCTCAAAAACTGTCTTTAAATTTTGTTTTCAATCTAGGATTCAGTTAGCATTTGGTTAATTTTGAAGAGTCAAGGTTTTTTACCTTATCAAATATCACTTTCTGAATTTCACCAACTGTTTTAATTAAATCCAGGTTAAATATTTTGGGCAAGATATATTACATAAGTGTACACAATATGTACTTCCTGGTGCATCAAATCATGTAAATTTGTCTCATTATTAATGATTCTTAGTTTGATCACTTGGTCATGTAGTGTCTGCCAGATCGCTCAAATTTTTCCCTATTTGTAATTAATGGGCATTCATTCATGGTCTTTGCCTGAGGCATTCTGCATTGGTGGATGCAGAAGGGTGATTTTTTACATCTCTTTTTGGTATCACTGTGGACTCAGGTTCTTTTTTTTTTTTTATCATCATTCTTTGTATTAACAGTCTTTCAATGCCACCATTCCTTTTGATGCTCAAGTTATCTGAAATTTGGATAAATGAGAGACCCATCAAATCCCCTCGGTGTCCCTTTTTACATGTTCCAGTCACTCTTGGATCACTCCCTATTTACCGACACAAGGTTTTTCAGATTGTACTTTTTGTGTCCAGACCTGGCTGGAATCAGTATTTTTCCACTGAGCCTTAGGTTCTGTTAGTAGAGAATGGTATTTAGAAACCATTTTATGTGCTGTATTCTTTACTCCTGGAGTGTCATTATTTCTAGGTCCTGTCATTTTGTCTAGACAGCTAGGAAATTTAAAAATTTGGGGGTTTTGTTTTGGTTTTAAATCTTGAATTCATGTAGGAAGAACTGCAATACACAGTTTCTTCAAAAGATAAATTGTAAGAAAAAAACAGGAGGGACGTATAGATTTAAAAAGGCTTAAAAGGTTAAATTTTAGTTTGAAAACCTTACTGGGTCATAATTGAAAAAGTTAAAAAAAATTGTGCATAAGCAATTGGGAATTTGAACATACACTGGATGTTTGATATTAAGAAAGTACTATCGATTTTTTTTTTTTTTTTTTAGATAAATGGTGTTTGGTTATATTTAAAATGGTCTTACACCTTCTGAAATATTTATGGGTGAAATAATTTGAGATCTGGGATGTGCATAAAATAACATGAGACGGCCGTGTAGAGAAAACAAGATTGTGAGTTTTTAATTGCTGAAATTGGGTACCGGGTACATAGGGATACATTCTCTGCTCTTCTACATATTTTTATATATGATTGAAATAGTTTGTAATACAATTTTTAAAATCAGTTTACACCGATCCACCAATTTAAATCTAATACCACAGAATTATGTTTGTATATATTTGTGTCTTTTTCTCCCACAATGAGAACCCTAGTTCCCAACCCTTTAGATAAAGATTGTCAGATAAAAAGAACTTGGATCTGTGATGAAATAAACAAGTGAATTAATTAACCCTGGATTTAATTACCCTGCCTTAGGCCTATGGGAGCTAACTAATAATTCTTGTTATAGGAGATAACATTTTTTTATTGTAGTAAAATATACATAAGATTGTTTTAACCATTTTTCACTGTACAGTTCAATGGCATTAAAAATGTACACATTTTGTGCAGCCATCACCACCATCTTCAGAACTGTTTTCATCATCTTCCCAAACTGAAACTCCATACCCTTTAAATGGTAACTCCCTATTTTCTCCTTCCCCTGCCCTTGGCAATTCACATTCTACACTCTGTCTCTATGAATCTCACTATTCTAGGTACCTCATAGAAGTAGATTTATACAGTATTTGTCCTTTTGTGACTGGCTTATTTCATTTGGCCTGATGTCCTTGTCTTAGATTGTTTAGGCTTCCATACACACTACCATGGACTGGGTGGCTTAAACAACAGTTCATTTTTCACAGTTCTGGAAAGTCCAAGATCAAAGCACTGGCAGATTCTGTGTCTGGTGAGGGCCTGCTTCTTGGTTCACAGAGGGCTGTCTTCTCACAGGGTCCTCATGTGGCAAAAGGGGTAAGAGAGTGCTAGCTAGAATTTTTAATTTCTTCACCTTCTCAGCAACACTAGTTATTTTGTTTTTATTTGATACTAGCCATCTTTAGTGATGTGAAGTTGTTTCTCATTATGGTTTTGATTTACATTTTCCAGATGATTAGTTATGTTGAGCATCTTTTTCTTTCTTTCTTTCTTTTTAGCTATTTGTATATCTTTAGAGAAATGTCTTTTCAAATTCTTTACCTATTTTAAAATTTTTTGTAGTTGTTTAATTGTAGGAGTTCTTTATATATTCTGGGTATTAATCCAGTATTAGGTATATGATTTGTACATATTTTCTCTCATTCCATGGATTGCCACATGGGTAACCGTGTCTTTTGATGCACAAAAGTTTTTTAATTTTGATAAAGTTCAATTTATTTATTTTTTTCTTTTGTTGCTTTTTTTTTTCAGTCATATTCCCTAAATCATTACCAAACCCAATGTCATGAAGCTTTTTCCTTATGTTCTTTCTCTTCTATGAGTTTTATAGTTTTAGGTGTTACATTTAGATCTTTCATTTGTTTTAAGTTAATTTTTGTAAATTAGGTAAGGGTCCAAATTCATTCTTTTGCGTGTGGATATCCAATTTTCCCAGCACCATGTGTTGACCTCGTCTAAAAACGTTTGACCATATGTAGAATAGAATAGAGTGTTTATTTCTGGGCTTTCTATCCCATTGGTCTATATGTCTGTCTGGCTTTATGTCAGTGCCACACTGTTTTGATTGCTGTTGCTTTGTAAGGGGTTTTGACATCAGGAAGTGTGAGACCTCCAACTTTGTTCTTTTTTGAAGATTATTCTGACTCTTAAGGTCCCTTGAGATTCCATATGAATATGGGGATAGATTTTTCTTTGTATTCTTGATTTCTTTCAGAAGTATAAGTGTTTCACCTCATTAAGTTTATTCCTAAATATTTTATTTCTTTTAATGCTATTGTAAAATGAATCGTTTACATAATTTCCTTTTTGGATTATTCATTACTAGTGTATAGAAACGCAACTAATTTTTTTTTGTATCGATTTTGTATCCTGCAACTTTGCTGAGGTATGAAGTAATTTTATTCCTTAAGTGAAGTGCTAAAATATTTGAAAATCCCTTTGACTAAGAACATATCACCTAGATTTCCGATTAGATCAGATACAGGCAAGGTTTAATTCTTAGACACACTGTGTATGTATAGGATGGCTGCTCATGTAGTTTAGATCTCGTGTCGCAGTATGTGGTGGCCTTGTGTCTCTCCTTAATGCATTTTTGTTAAGTCCCTTCTTATTTGTTTCCTGCATATTCATCAGAGGACAAAGAACCTGAATTCTGATTATCCATGCAGTAGATTATACATGTCTGTACTAGAGTATTACGTACAACAGGAAATTTAACATCTGATTTAGTTTTCGTCTATTTTCCTCCTACCCTCTTTTTCTTAGTGTTCTAAGGAAATAAGGAGAATAAGTTACCTTTGGGGAATGAGAGTAAGGTAGAGGGTAACATGGTATAGGAAAATTTTTTTCATCATTAAACCAAAAATGGATATTTTGGTTTGTGAGTTAGAATAACTGTTGGTGTTCTGGTTGACTGAAAGTTTGTCTTTAGTATTAAGTCCTTTCCTCAGTGCTAGGTGCCCATTGCTGGACACATAGCTGTAGGGACATTTTTATGACTGTGATTAGTTTATCCTCTGAGCAGCTGTGTGTCTGATTCCTTTTAAGATTGTAACTATGTCGTTAAAGTGTTTCTGTGCTTACTAAGTTTTGTAATTCTATCTCAAACTGAACTAAGCTTGGTGATATTGCATTTTTTAGAAATCAGCAAAATTTACTTAAATTACCACAGTAGATTTTATTCTGGGAATTGATGATGCAGATGAAAACATCTTTTGTTCTATCCAACAATAGAATTGAATTATATGGCTAGGAAAACCAACATGCATTTCCCATCATATTTATCAAAACAGTCTTTTAAAGAATGTGTAAAGTGCTTTACTGAAACAAATAGCTGTGCCAACTTCTGCCAGAGGATGATGATCTAAGCCCATATGTTAAAACAAATAGATAAACACACAGTGAAATGACCAACAAGCATAATGGGGCAAGTTCAGTTTCCTTGGAAACCCTGAAAAGGATGCCATAATTAAACTAAAAAGAATTTTGGCAGGAAACGGTACAAATGAGAAACATAGTTAGGGAAGTACTTATGGGCCGACTTGGTGTACTTTTTTGTGGTTGAGAAGCCTTCCTGGGGTGTAAGTAAAGGGACCTACTTTGAGCAGCTAGAACTAGGACCGAAGGATGGTCCATGTTTTGTACTTTGAAATTAAAAACTGAATGACTCAGAATGGTCTTATCAAGAGGAATATGATCAATGGAGAGAGGCTGGCTACCCATGGTTTCAGAAGAGAAACTCATCATAGAGCACAAAGCTGAAACTCCCTGCTTCAAAGCTGCCTTCTTTGGCCTGCACCCTTGCTACCTGACTACATATTGCAAAATCTATGAGCTGACCAAGAACGTGTTTAAGTTAGCCTCTAAGGTGGCCCCCAATACTCCCTGCCTCCTAGTTTTCATGTCCTTGAGTGTAATTCTCTCCCCTTGAGTGTGGCTGGACCTAGTGACTTACTTCTACACGTATGGTAAAGGTAATGAGATGTCACTTTGGAGGTTAGGTTACAAGAAGCTTTTGGCTTCTCGTTTGGGCGGCCCTGTCTCATTTGCTCTCAGGGAAACCATCTCATTTTGTAAGCTTCCCTGTGGACCTCACATGGCAAGGATCTAGTAGTGTCTCTGGCCAACATCCAGTGAAGACCTGATGCCTGTCGATAGCTGTGTGCATGAACTTGTATTGCAAGCACATTCTTTCACCATCAGATTTTGAGGTGACAGTGGCCTTGGCTGATACAATGACTGCAGCCTTGTGAGACATTGTGAGCTAGATGCTCCCAGCTAAGCCACATTCAGATTCCTGATTCACAGAATCTGAGATAATACATGTTTGTTTTAAACTGCTAAATGTGGGGTTGTTAGGCAGTAATTGAGAATTAATATAGGAAGTGACAGTGTAAACATCCCCCCTTCCAAAAAAAGATTCGAACTTGGTTCTGAATGTTTCCGATTGAACACAACACAATTCCCAATATTATGTAAACATAGACCTTTCGCTTTAAAGTTTAATACACACACACCAAAAAAAAAACATAGACTCAGTAGTCTGAAAGGTGATTTCCCATGAAACAAACTTATTGCCAGAAACAAGAGAAAATGTTGACATTTAAAGAACAACTAATTAGTGTTCTCAAGGAGACTCGAGTAGTTGAAAAAGAATCAGAGCAGGGAGGAGTTCTTGTGTGAAATTTGTAATTCTTAACTGTTGACTTTTTGGAGGCAGGTAGCAGCAAGGCTTTAGAAATGTTCCCACACTTCAGAGGGAAAAAATAACATGAAAATTATAGGCAAAAATATAAGAAACACAAAGAATAGATCCAGGGTGTGATAAAGTTTAGAATGAGAGGTCAGAGGAAGCAGATAAAAGATAAAATCAGAGAAACAGTAAAACTTTTCCGGAGCCTGAGAGAACAGATGAAAAGACCTCAGGGGATGTTGCTAACATTTATTGAACACTTATTATGTGCCAAGTATTTGTCAAGTGGAAGCTCATTCAAAATTCTCTACAACTCCCATGTGGTAGGGCCTGCTGATATTACTGTTACAGATATCTAAAGTGTATACCAAGCACAATGAGATCCATACCTAGGAATAGCTTAGTAAAATTTTAAATTTTAGGATATAGAAATAATTAGTACAACTATCCAGATAAGAAACAGTTTACTTGCAAAAGAAGGCTTATCAGGTAGGTATTGCCTTTGTCTTCTGTATGCTTGGACAGGCTCGCGGTAGCCACTACCCACATGTGGTTATTAAAGTTAATTAAAATGAAATAAGTTCATTTCCTCAGTTTCACTGCTCGTATTTTAAATGCTCAGTAAGTAGCTGCATGTAGCTGGTGGCTACCATGTTTGGACAGTATTGTGCTTAAAGATGAGTGGCGCCTAGAAAACCGAGGAAACGCTATTATAACCTAAGAATCTTCAGTTGATTGAAACTATCCTTCCCTTAGGCAAGGCAACAAAATGACATTTTTCAGGCTCACGATGACTCCAAGTATGTCACTCAAGTACTTTTCTTGGGGGGAAAAAGTACTCAGTACACTCAACTAACTGAGAAGTGTGATAGGTCAGTTTTACAGTCCTGTGTTGTTTAACCCTCTGTTTTCCAGAATAACTAAAAGCATATAAAAATAAGGGAACATCTTCATTGATGGCAGATAAAAAAAAAAATGATGCCCTTTATAAATTAAATTTCAGATTGTCAAAACAGTGATTTCACCTAGACAGCTCAACTTTAGATCTGCTGCTTCTCACAACCATAAAATAAAGCCATAGAAAACAGCTTTTATTTTAAGGATGCTAATCCACTGAAACCACTTTTGTTGAAATTCATTCTCAGCCCTCAGTTTACTTGATCTTTATGCACTTTCTGAAGCAGTTCATCACTGCTTCACTCCTTCTAGAAACACTTTCTTTGCCTGGCTTCCAGAAGAGCTCTTACTATCTTGCTAGTAGTTCCTGCACAACAACCTCCTTTCCTAGCTGGTTCCTCATCAGTATTAAACATGGGAGAGCCTCAAGGTGCAGTCCTCAGACCAGGCCTCTTCTTTTTTTAATCTGTACTCTCTCACTAGGAAATTACATTTAATCTTTTAATGCCTTCTATTACCTGATGACACCCTCATTTATATCTCCTCTTTCTTCTTTAAACTGCTGTGAAATTTGCCTTGCTGCCTAAATGACATTTCGATTTGCATATCTGGTTGAAATCAACACCATGGATGTGCAAAATGGAATTTTGGGCCCCTTTCCCAAACCTGACCTTTTCTGTTTTCTCTCCCCCCAGTAATTGGCACTGCCTTTTCTCTATAGGGCTTAGTTCTAAAACCTTTGAATCATCCTCTACCCATCAGAAGTTCTAGTAGTGCTGTCTTCAGAATGTATTCTGAGTTCACCATTTCTTTATGGCTGCCACCTGAATTCAGACCATCATCATCTTTTGCTTAAGCTAATACAATAACTTACGAACAATGCTTTTTTCTTCCAATTTTGCACTGTATTCATACAACAGATAATCAGTTTAAAACAGAAATTGGAGACACTCCATTGGCTTCTTATACTCATATAACAAATCCACAGCCCTCTAGCATGACCTACAAGGCTGTATATGGTGTGGCCTCTGCTAAATGCTTGATCTCCTCTGTCACTTTATTCTACATTAGTCTTATAAGTTTAGTGAACTCATTTCTACTTAGGTCCTCTGGAATATAAGTTTAGATGATTACCTACCTGTTCATTTCGGTTTTTGCCTAATCACCTCCTCAGAGAGGCTTTCTCTGACCATCCTACCTGAAATCACCCCCCCCCCATTACTTTCTATTCTTTCCTTGGTTTTTATATTTTTATAGTATTTAACACTATCTCTGGTACATTTTATATTTATTATTCATTTGTTGTAATATGTTCCCATCACTAGAATACAAAATCTAAGATGGCAGGGATATTTTTTGTTTATCTTAGTTAGTCTTGTATTTTTAACACCTAGGAATATGAGCATGATGTAGTAGATGCTCAGTTGTTGAAGGAGTGACTCTCTTAAGATTGAACAAGACAAAATGCACAAAATTTATATTAAAAAAATGAGACCAGTTTTTAGAATTAGAGAAATAAACTTTTAGTTCAAGTGGACAAAATCTTTAATGTTTCTCTTCAATGAGATTCATGAAAGAAATTGCATCTTTGATAATAGAATCATGTGAAAATAATTTCAAATCATTTGAAAAAACATGATTATAATTCTTTAAAATGGAAACATGAATTGCAGTGTAAATACAATTGAAAACAAGATCAGGAAATTATCACCTTGAGCAAATTAACCTACCAAAACCAAGAGGAAAAGGTTTAAAAAAAGGAAAAGATGAACAGAAAGGATTTTTTTTAAGTTCTTTTTTTTTTTTTTTGTAATAGTATGTGATGCATTCCTTTGGTTTAGAGTTTTGATGAAATCATGATATAATCTTTTTTTATTATTTAGCCAATGAATGTTAACTTTTTTCTGTAACCTGAAAATTTAAATGCTGTTAAATAATACTTAATGGAAGGTAAATATTTATTTATTAATGATATCAAGTACATTTAGCCGGCAAAAGACTTGGATATTATTCTTGGCTTTTAAAATATTTAGCTCTCTACAACCTTATCAATGATCAAGCCTTGCTTTATAAACTTCATTGGATTTTTAAATCTATACACCTCTGTTCCCTCTGTTGCCTTTATGCTTTAGTTTCTTCCTCTGTTGAATGAATATACTAATACAACCAACTTTGTAGCTATCTGGTGAAGATTAAGTATCTAACATATGCTGTAAGTGCATTTTAAATGTTAGCTACTTATGATAATATTGTTACTGTACTATACTGGATTAGATCACTACCTTTGTGTACCAGGATTTCTGGAGTAACTCCATATTGATCTCCAGACTTCCTTCTATTTACCTTCTCCTAGTTCCCAGTCCTCTTCACTTCAGCCTGAGTAGTCAAAGCACATCTAATTGGATTACTCTAATATTTAAAATTTCTCAGTGGGCTCTATTTTGCCATTAGAATAAAGTCTAAGATTTTCTATAGCATACTTTAGAGATCTTTAGCTTCTTTAAATATTCTGTCCCTTTGTACCTAGTTTGTAGGTGAGCAGGAGGAATCCTGTCAGAGAACAAACTTAAGTTGGGTGGGACTCTACCAAGATAAATAGAAAATAAAGTGCTTTCTGGTTCTTACAACATGGCTATAGCAACCCTAGTTTATAAAGATTTTAGGTTGATATTAATAACCAGATACCCACTCTGGTTATAAAAATATCTCGATAAGGCATGTGTAGGTGTGCAGGATATTTGTGCAATATTTGTTTGTATAATCTCCATGAAAAACTGTTTGCATTACATTTGATAGGGCAACTTAATGAAGTAATTTGCTTTGTGAACTTAATTATGTGCTAGTTAAAAGTTGGTGAACATCTAATAAAGATGGTAACTTTAGATCTAGAGTGGCCCATTTAGAACTCTTCTTTCTAACATTATATAACATTAATACACCAAGGCTTGTTTGTTAAGATTACACCTATAGACTAAATGTATTAGCAACTGTTTATCTTTCTGTTCTTTGTTGCAGGAAGGTATGGTTCCATTCCATTTTATCCAAACATGATATCAGATTATCCAGGAACAAGTTAAAAAGGAGGGAGACTGGTTCCAGAACACATCTCTGGAAATTACCCTATGGACCCTGACTCTCATGGCAACATTACAATGTAGGTTCTGTATGAGCATCTATAGCCAGTGAGTGGTCTTTATTGAGCTTATCACATAACATGTTCCTGTTCAGAGTCAGAGGCTTAGACAAGTTATTATAAAGTCCCTTAGCACTTACTTCATTTTTAGAAATCTTAGTGTAACTGAGGTGATATTTCGCCAAGAGACACGGGAGTACAGATCCTGTCCTTGACCAGTCAAGCTTCAACTTGAAGACCCTTTGGTATCTATGCAAAAAATCACCAAAACAAGGCAGCTGTAGAACTTTAGACTTTTGGGCTTTGGCCTCAGGCTCCAGACAGCTAAACTGGACCTTTAAGAGAACTCCTTACCTGGGCTAGATTGACTTGAATAGCCTAGAAATAAATTTAAATGCTTGTTTCTACTTTGTGCAACAAAGCCTAAATCCCAGCCAACATCTTTTAATTACCAATGTGCCTGCCATCTGCCTCACGCAAGGCTCATTTCTTTGTACTTATTGCCTATTTAGCATTTAAAACAACTCTGTGAGATACGTATTTTAAAATTGGGAAACTGAGTCTTTAAAAAAGGCTGAGTTACTTCCTCGGAGTCATATAGACAGGTGAAGTGAGGATTTGGCAGTCTTGACTTCTGGTCATTTCCTACATAAGTTCTACAGATATGGCCCCAAGAATGTATTACAGGTGTACTAAGATAATGATCCCTCAGTCTTTGGAGGTGGTGAACATCTATTCTTTCTTTGGTTTTTATTAGTGTTCCTGGGTAGACACGAGTAGCCTCGTGTTATCTTTATACTAGTATGCTATGCAAGTATCATATAGTGTGTATGCCCTGACACAATGTAGGTTGAGATGGACTGGCCTGCTACACTAAAAGTACCAAGAGTCAGCAAGAGGGACCATGTGCCCCCAGTGCCTGTGGCTGCCCTCCTTTCAGCCTCTCAGGTTACAGTAAGATGCCCTGGTCAATGGCAAGTGGGAAAGAATGTTTGAAGAGGGTTGCAGGAGTCTGAAGGAGAAACAAATAGTTGGGGCCATCTCTCCCTGGGGCAGGTTAGGTTAAACCATAACATTATTGAGGAGCGATAAATCCTTAAAGGGGTGACACACATTTAACTTGCTCTTAGGTACCACAATAAAATGTTCTTAACATTTGAATAAACCTGTGTCGTGGGAGTGTCCCCATCTTTGGGAAGAAGTAACAAAAACTTTGAGCTCCCTCTAGAGGTCAACGGTCATAAAAACGCATCTATAGTAGTCTGTAGGGAAATAACTATGTCTAAAGTTAGCCTACTGCCTTCAACAAGAAACTCATTTTATAGATGCTTTATCTTGTAAAGTATTTCCTTATGTTGGGGAGTAATTAGTTATCTTTGAGAAGAAATTTGGGTTAATTATATTCTAATTAGCTAAGTTGGGTCAATCCTAAAGTTTGCTATAGAAGGTATATATTGAACTAATAAAGTAGAAAAGATCATGAAAATGGATCATGTGTCCAAATAGCATACTTCTTAATGGGAGCTCTAAGTATTGAAACAAACCGCATTAAAATGAGAGTTAATTTCTATGCTGTTATGTGCCAGATGTTTTTGACAGCAGCCCCTTGCCTTTAACAGAGAGATAAAGGTGATCAGTATACCTGCTGTGTTCTCACTCCCACCTCTCCAACGTCTGAAAAGAAAAGCATAATAAGCACCAGAAGATTAACATTATGAAATCCAACTTGCAGGCTTATATTAAAACTTCTAAGAAAGCCAACACATAAAATTTCTTACTTATAGAACCTCAGCTGACCAAATGAGAAATCTATTCCAGGACAGAAATCTTAGTCATGTCAGAGTACTTGGAGGAGGAGGAGTTAGTTATAGTGCTGACGTTTACTCTGGTTATACCTTTTGTTCTCAGTATATTTGCACTTCTCACTGAGAGAGTTCAGTTCTTAAAACTTGGTATAAAACTATAGAATGAAATAAGTTAATGTTTAATTCATAATAATGTTAAGACTATGAAGGTTACACATTTTTTAAAAAGTTCCAGAAGAGCCCCCAAAAAACATAAGGTAAGGAGCATGTCAAGGGGACCCAGGGACCAACCTAAAAGAACTCTCAGCGGGCAAATCTGGAACAATGTGAGCAACACAATAAATTACATTGTATTAGTATGAAATAAATACCCATGAGTTGATACTGATAAATGATTGTATAAACAAATGGATGGGAAGAGACAAATTTCCCATACAGAAGAATTCCAAGTAATTTCCTTTCCCCTCAGAGGGGCGGAGCTTAACACTCCCCATCCCTTGTGGGCTGTACTCAGTAACTTCCTTCCAGAATACCTTGTGTTTGCGTGGGGGTTGTGCAGGCAAATAACTTTATAGTACAGAAACCTGGCAGACAGTATCTAGGCTAGATAATCTAGGTTATTATCAATAAGTCATATTGATAGGATATACCCTTGATATGATGTGATAAGAATATTTCACCTTAATTGTCCTGCCAATAACCCATAATTGTAGTGTCGTCATGAAAAAAGCACCTGCAATCCCAAATTGAGGGACATACCACAAAGTGCCTGACCCCAGTACTCTTCAAAACTGTTAAGGTCATCAAAACAAGAAAAACCTGAGAAACTCTTGAAGACCAAAGGAAGCTAAAGGGACAAGATGACTAAGTGTAATGTGGGATCAATAGGAGAAACTAGATGAATGGTATACAGGAACTCTTTGTAATATCTTTGTAACTCTTCTGCAAATCGAAAATTATGCTAAAATTTATGGAAAACAAAAAGATTCAGCTCAGTTCTGCTGTACAAGGTTTTGTTAGTGATGTTTGAAAATTGGAGAACTTTTGTTATGTGTATATACACTATTTTTTGCACTTAAGTAGTTTCTGGCTTTTATGTATAAAAATGAGGATGAGCCCATCTCAGACATGTAAAGAATAATGATAGGACGTGAGAATCTCCAGTATGTCTCCAGTACAGTGGTTTAGTACTGTACAGTGGTGGGAGTTGAGCAGAGCAGAAAGTATCACGTTTCATTGTCTCAGTTCTATTCTTATCCTACCATTGATTGGCTTGTAACTTACTGGAAGCGACTTTCATTAAGTTACTATTGATGAATTGAGGTTGAAAAGAAAGAAATCTTGGATCCATTTTATTAGAGTGAGATCTCTAGAGAAGATCCATGATCCTGGGTAAAGTAGCATGGCTTTTGCAATGTGTTTCCTTTTGGGTGTTCAATTTTTCCGTATTGCAAGTCCCCTAAGAAAAGCATGTTTTTCTCCAGTCGTTATTCCGTTTTCTTCCTCCCCAAAATGTGAAGAGTTTAAGTATGTGAATACATGTTACATATGCTCTGTGAAGGAGAAATTCTCTGAAAGAGATCATCTATATGTTTCTTTGCAGATGAAGAAATTTGAAGTTCATAGGGATTGACGACCTACTCATGGTCAAATTATTACTTAAATAGAGCTGAGACTACTACATCCCCAGGCATCTTGTTGCTCTTGCCTGATAGTTAATGAAGAGCCAAGGCTTGTAGGAAAAGGGGTGAAAAGAGAAGAGGATTTCAGGGAAAATTAGAGCAAAATCTTAAAGTATATTGGCAGAATAAGAAAATTTGATTTTTCTCATACTTTAACACCAAATAATTTAAAAATATTAGTGAGCACCTTTATACATTAAAAGATTTTTTTGGATTATTTCACCAGGGTGGCTTCTGGAACTGACAGTTCCAAGGAAATGAATATGTTGTGGCTTTTAATATAAAACATGAAATAATTTTCCAGAGTAATATATACTCCCTCCATTGTAGGTAAATTATATGAGTCTTTTGAACACTTTGTATTCTTCTTATAGTTTACATGACAGAAAATGGTGTTTTATTTAAAAAAATTTTTTTAATTTGATTTGGCTGGGTATTTCCATACATTTTACCAGTATTGTTATTCTGTGAATTATCTTATGTTTATGAGTTGTTTTTAGAAATACAGGTGTTTTTCCTAGTCTACTTGTCTTTTATTTAGTTTTTATGTAAATCACGTTTTTATTTTATTTATAGACATTGTCCTTCTGTTGTATCACTACCTCTCCAGAGATATAATACGAGTCCCCCCCCCCACAGCCCAATGGACCACATACAGAAGGTCTAAAAGAATGGGGAGAGGAAAGGATGTGTTTTAGGCAAGTAAGTGAGGACAGTACATCAAGTTAAAGGAGGCATGAGGGTGGGCATAAGTATATATGTGGGAGGAAGAAAGCATTTAACCCTCCTAGAGACTCTAGTGAATACTATGGTATTTGAAAGTAAGATGGTACATACTGGCTTCATTGTTAAAATTATGGAGGGGATTTAATGCAAGGATTAGCCAAAATCGTATGGTATTCCTTAGAGGACCTTTGAAGGTTTTAGAGCAGGAAAGCATGGTGAAACCAGTAAGTAAACATGTCATATTAGGATTTCTGGATGTCTGGGAAAAGATTCTAGTATCTAGATTTTCTAGTTGTTTTCTTATGATATAATTTACATACAGTGAAATTCATCCTTTTTAGCATAGTTCTTCAAGCTTTGATAAAAACCACACAGTCATATAGTCACAGTCAAGATAAAAAGCAGTTCCATCACTCCAGAATCACTGATCTGTTCTCTGTCCCTCTAGTTGTACCTTTTCCAGAATGTCAGATAAATGGAATCATATAGTATTTTGAATCTTTTGCATAGCGTAATACATTTTGAGTTTTATCCATATCATTTTTTCTTTCAATAGTTTGTTCCTTTTTAATGCTGAGTGGTATTTTGTTGTATGGATATACCACATTTTGTTTGTTCATTCTTCAGTTGAGGGTGACTTGGGTTGTGTCCAGTTTTTGGTAGTATAAAAAAAGCTGTTAAGAATATTTGCATCCAAATTTTTGTGTGAATATAAGTTTCTTTTGACTTGGGTCAATATCCACTAATGTGATTGTCAGGTCAAATTGTGTTTGTTTTAACTTTGTAAGAAACTGCCAAACTTTGTTTTCCCCCCTAAAGTAGGTGTGCCTTGTTGTGTTCTACCAGCCCTATGTGAGAGTTCCAGTTGCTCAATTTGACTAGCCCTAGGGGTTATCTTTTTCTCTTTCCGTTTTTTTTTTTTTTTAATTTCAGTTATTTGAATCAGACATGTAGTAGTATTACATCACTTTCTTTACCTTGTAGAAATTCACTTGTTAGTTTTATGTTACTGTTATGGTGATGGCTGTCAAGCATCTGTTACTTGGTCTCCCTGTCCTAAGCTTTAATTCCATAACGCTGATTGTTTTAATGTTATACAAAAAAAGGTAAAACTTGCTTTGTAATATTTTTTTAATTCAGTAATACGTAAACATTCTTTCTCAATACAGTCAGATCTGTTATTTTTGTTCTAAGCATGTGAAGTACGCATGGAAAAACTTTGGAAGGATATATACTAAAAAAAACCATAGTGGTTTTCTGAAATGGGACTCATTTTTAGAGTTATGATTATCTATTTTTACAAAGTAGTTTATTTGTGGAATTAAAAAAACAGTAAAATTATTTTAATTAACCATTAATCTGGGATTAAATGATTTTACAGAAATCGTATCATATTTTGCAACTTAAATGAGTTTGCTAAAACTCGGTTATCACCTAGGATTATGTTATTTCTTGGTGTTGGTATTTTAGGTTTTTTATTTCAATTTTTATAAGTTGGTTAGTTAATGGTGACCATTGTGTCATTTTTGAACAAAAACAATACTGTCTTAAATATTTATATACATATCCTGTAAGTCTTTTTAAAGTATTTTTATTGCAATACTGATTTTTTGCCCTTAGCATTTTAAGATTACCAAGTGGTTGAGCATAATCAGTAGATATTATTTTTTAGCTTATTTTATTGTGGTTAGAGAATGTGATCTTTAAATTATAATTAGACAATTAGAATTCTTTAAGGGACTCTGGCTCAATGTATGAGTTTCTTAAAAATTACATAACTCTTTGGAAGCAATATATGTTTTTTACATTGATAATAAAGTTTTCTCTGCATTTTTCAATTATATTTTCAAGTGTCTATCCCTTCACCCCAGATCTCTCTCTTTCCTGCCCCCCATTTTAAAAATCCATCAGGCATGGAGAAGAATATGTCAGTCTTTTATAATTATGGTTTTTGTCAACTCCTCTATTCCTGGTAACCCTGAAATACGTAAAAATCTTTGAGCATAAAGATTTGACTGTTACATCTTCACTATACCTTGTGTTTATTTTATATGCATATATATAAAATAAACTTTTGTACTATTGAGTTCTTTTTTACTGAATTTTGCCAATGATCGGAGGCATTATTGGCATTTACTAGTCATGGCTCAAGTGTGCTTGTTACTTGGAAGTTTGCAGGACAACCCTTGCTTGAACAAGAAAAAATTAACCCATGGCCTTCATGACTCAGAATATTCTGCCAAACGTTTGTGGTGCTGAAACAAAAACCTTCATTTTCTAAGCTTGAAACCCAACTCTATTAAGTATTTTTTGCATGGGTTTAATGTATATACTGAAGTTTACTGTGTAAATCAAGGGAAGATTATGCTGTGAAATTGGAATTTTACAAAGAATTTTTCATGATTTTACAAAGTTAAAGGCTATTGATGGTTTTTGAATTGCCACTATTATGTGTCAATTTGATTATTTTACTTATAGTATCGCCGTGTTTGAGCACTTATATACTGGTCAGTTTTTCAAATATATCCCATCTTTTTTCCCGGGATTGCAGTGATACATATGTTAGAACGTGTGATGTTATCCTGCAAATCAAGTTTTTGTTCTTTTTTTCCCCTCTTTGCTTCACTTTGTTTTGACTTCGTTGTTAGGCCTTCAAGTTCTTATCTTAATCTTTTCTACGCAGTGTCTGATCTATTAATCCCATCCAATGTATCTTTCAATTCAGAAGTTCATTTTTCATTTTTAAATGTTCCTTCTTTATCTTTTATCTTGCATTTCTTATCACATTCGTAATTTATTTTACATTCTTGAACATATGGAGAATATTTACAATAGCCATTTAAGGTCCTTGTCTACTAGGACATTAATTCTATCATTTTGTCATTTCTCGTTCTTTTTCTTTAGTTTTTTCTTCTGGTTATGGGTCATATTTTCCTGATGATTTTAAATTGGATGCCAGCCATTGTGAATTTACATTGTCGCGTGTAGGATTTTGTTCTAGCACATAGTTACTTGAGACTAACTTAATCCTTTTAAAGTTTGCTTTTAAGCTTTGTGTGGAACATTCAGTCTTTAGTGCTGATGTAATTCCACTACTAAGGTTATACTCTTCTGAGGACTCTACCTGATGCCTCCTTAATTATGTGGTTTCTCAATTCTGGATGGTGGGAGCACTAACTATTCTGAGCCTTCATAAGCTTTCTGGTGGTTCTTTTCCTAGGCCTTGTGGAGTCTCAATGACATATCCTCAGATCCATCAATCAAAGATTCTAAATGATCCCTATTTAGATCACTTGAGCTCTCTCTACTCTGCCTGCAAATTCTAGCTACTTCGATTTTTCCCGAACACCAGTTTCTATCCTCACAGCTCAGTGAGATTGCTGGTCAGTGTTTGGATTCTTCCTGACTCGCTGCACTGTCCAGGCAGCGAGCTGGGGCAAATGTAGGGCTTGCTTTCTCTTCAGGTTCACAATCTTACACTCTTTTAGCTGAAAACAGTTGTTTTATATTTTTTGTTTGTTTTCTAGTTGTTGACTGCAAGAACATGAACCCAGATTGTCTTACTCTCTCATGGCCAGAAGCAGGACAGGAGGCCAAATGCAGATTTTTAATATTTATTTTTGTCTTTCACTTAAACCTTTTGAAAGAGGAAATGCTAAGTTACTGCACATTTTTATTGGGTACGTTTTTGGATACTGTTGTTTATGCAGTTAGTTTTAGTGTTCTTTGCGAATCTTTATTTTTACTGAAATGGAACAAAAAGGAGAGGATACTGATTAACGTGATAGAGTTTTGTGGGAAATCAAATATTATTTGTAAAAAGATAAGACTCAGAATATAGCTAACTTGGTAAGTTCATTTTCTTTCGGTTATGAGTTTCATTCATATCTAGGACACCACGCTGGCAACTGCTGTTGTAGCAAGTCTTTGCAGACACTTGCTCTTTTCAGCAGTCCCCTTTGAGATAATATTCAGAACACAGAATTTTAAGAAACAGTGATTATTCATAGAATTTTTGTGTACCTCATGATCATCTTAAGATTTATATTGTCTTGTGTCACGTAAAGTAGATATGTCTGAATTTTTAGAGTTGTTTATTTGCTGAAATAATGTTTATGGTATTTCATGAGTTTCAACCTTTAAAATTTTCTTCTATGTTATTTAGCTTTAAATCCTTACTCAAACTGAGAAAAAGAAAAGAATCTGGTTTGTCAGCATCCAATGGATGCTATATTAACTGTTTCAAGTGGGACTTTGAGGAATCTATAATTCAGATGGTTAAAAATAGATACGCAGTTCCTCCCAGTTGATTTCTCCCATTTTAAAAAGGAGGAGGCATCTTAACATATTTACTCAGTCTTTATGTCTTGGAATTTATTTCGTAATTATTTATTTTGCTTTATATGATATACCTTCTTTGGTTTTCTTAAACATTCACTAAATCCTTTCTTGGTTAACTGTTCATTTGTTGTGGTTACATCTCACTTTCTTATAAGCCTCTTTCAGGGGTAGAATTTAGAATGTGGATTACCAACTGTTTTGAATGTAGCAGGTACTGAAAAAATACTTAAGAGGGACAGACAGTAGGGATACACAGTAGCTGTAATGTGGTCATTAGTAAATAGTATAAAATTGATGTAGTTTGTATTTAATTGAACACAGTCATTTTAGCAATAAAAAAGATGCAATAAACTAAACACTTAAACGTTATTTCTTTATTCATCATTCAGTGATTTACAGAATTCTGTGCTGCCACCTTATCCATATGATTGTTCACACCTGCTAAATTTGAATTTTGGCTTTCGCACTGGGTAGAGGTGTGATGGGTAAATTACTTAATCTCACAGTGCTTCACTGTATTCTTGTGTAAATTAAAATGATATATATAGCATAGCAGTATTATAAGGATTAAATGAGTATATGTAAACGCTTACTCAGCACAGTGCTTGGCACATTGTAGTTGTACATATATGTGTGTATAGTGTGTGCTTTGACATTAGTTAACATACAATTTTATTAATATACAGAAGCAGCGGTTCACAAACATTTTCTGTAAAGGGCCAGATAGTCTATTTCCAGTCTGTCCCAACTATTCAACTCTATAGCCAAATATACTATATTGAAAAATGGACATGGCTGGATTCCAGTAAACATTATTCCCTAAAAACAGATGATGGGCATTAGTTTTCAGACTTGTGTAGTAGACGTTACTTTTATATTTCCTAATTATTATATGTTTAAAATGCATTCAGCTTTTTTAGTTACATGGGTAATTCAGTTATAACCATTTCTGTACTCACTTGCATTGGTTTCCTTCAAATTATTTATTTGGACCATAGTCCTGAAATGGAGTTATAAAGTCAGTGGGTAACCCTGTTAAAGTGTTTCACAAAGAAAGAGTTGAAGTGTTCAGAGAATTTCAGAGCTAATAATAATTTGGTCACTTAAAATATAGTAATTATTGTTAATTACTACCATTTATACTATTATTACTTCTCATCTGATTTTATTACTGAGAATATTTTTGAATCTTTGGCTGTCTGATTGTGTCCTGTTCTGTTTATAATATAGCACATAAGAAATAGAGATAGGTAACAAAGGGAATGGTGTGGTGTGCCTGATGAAGGAAAAACAGACCAGCAATACATGTGTACTGCTATCGTCATTCCCACCACCACCACCAACCACCATTCCACCCCCAAAAGAAAGCAGTTATTTTACCATCTCAGGATGAAACCCAATGCTGATGGTTTAGAAAGAAGGGGTTAGAAGAAATAAGAATTCCATTTTATATAACACATTACAAATTTTTGGTTTTTCTTAATAGTGCATAGAATTTAACAGCAAAGATCAAAAGCATTGTGAGTTTTTCCTTACCAAAAATTTGAGTGTTCCTTTAAATGCTGCCTTTATGTTGCATAGTTTGGAAGTCAGCGTGTGACTAAAATTGCTGTGTGTTGACTTAATGCACAGTCGGGCAACTGACTAATGTTCTGAAAGGGAGCCCTTCCTTTTTATTATAGTGAAAGTTTCTTTTATAATAGACGTTTTTTTCATTGTAAAATAATGTTTTTATTGGTTATAGGAAAGATTCTTATTTTCCTCTTTAAAAGAGAAAGCTTTTTGTTTGGTTTTTGTGGCTTCGTTTTGGTGGTTTGTGAGAACATGACCCCATTAATGTGTTACACTGGACAATGGCTGTAGTTCAGTCTTCTGGCTCTAAAAGTGAGATTAATGTCTTTGCCTTTTTAAAGCATGTTACAGTTACTTTAATCTTGAGCAAAATTTTCTTAAGTATTCATAGCTTTCATGAATAGTTTGTTTTAAAACTGTGGTATCCAGCATTCTAAATTTTCATGAAACAACTTTGTATTTTCAGCCTGATCCTCCTTGGGTCCTGTAAGTAAGATAGTTTCATTTTAACCCAGAGTGCATTGTTGAAAGGTTCGAAATTCTCTTAGTCCTGGCATTCTTGGCTTTGCAATGAAAGTCAGTGTCCACTCTGAAATAAATGTTCTAGACCTAGGCTTTTCAATGTGGTGGCCACTAGGCATATATGGGTAGAATAAAAAAATCAGAAACTGCAGATTGCTAGTGATTTCTGTATTGGACAGTACAGATATAAGACTCATCTATCATAACAGGAAATTCTGTTGAACAGCACTATTGTAGACTTGCTGCAATCATTACTTAGTAATTTTTTTAATGGTATAGCAGTCAGCATTAGAAGAATTTTTCCTAGGAATAGATTTATGTTATGTTCAAAAACATACATACCAGTATTTGGACAACTTTGGATATAGCATGATGTGGGAGCACTATTTTTAGAGCCATGCTTCCTCACCTTTTACACATCAAGGCACACTGAGGTTATAGATTTGGGCGCTCTGCTCTGCAAGAATCCAAGCAAATCTGTAATGCATTATTTACACACCAGTGTGTGTGGCACGTATGGTTCAAAGTTCAGTTTCATAGTGTTCCGCATAATTCTTGAATGTTTTTTTGATTTTGTTCTCCCTTTTATTCATACTTTTTACATGTTGTATTCCCAGTGAGATCTTGGCATTTTATGACTTAGAAAAATTTTTAAAGTGTCATCCATAAACTTGGAGATTTAATAGGTGCTTATGTATATGGTGTCTCTCAGACTTGTACAGATGGCTGAACATCCAGAAATAATGGTGTTTTCTTTTCTTTTTTTTTTTTGAGGGGGAAGAGATAAAGGAACACAATGACATAGTGCCTATAAATTCCATCATACAAACCAAAAAAATAATTTACTTATCTGAAATATGGCTATGTTAAATATTTGAACTATAAAAGTCACATCAAGAAAGCCATGAGCCTGACCACTTACCCTTCCCATACACAGAATTTCACTACACTATTCAACTAAGGAGCAGCTTGGTTGGCTATTACTAAAATTCCTCTTTGTTCATTGGCTTTTGGCCAGGTGTTGCCAGTGTCTTAAGAAAATCTATAGGGAAAATTGTCTGCCTTTCCCCCAGTATTTCTGTCCGTCAGGCATTTAACGTGGGTCAACTTTTATGGTGTAAATCTTTGGTTCTTGTCTTGCCTGATGTTCAGCGTTTCTTGACATTTGGGCCAGTTGTTTCTGGGATTCCTCGGCCTATCTCAAGTATCCCTCTAAAGTTTCTACCCTTGTTGCTACAAAGCTGGTTCAGTCCTAAACACATATCATCACATCACTTTACTCTGGAACTCTCCTTGTAAAATAACTATTTCTAGGATAAGAAGTGACACTTTTTAAGCAAATGTCTTATTCCTGTTGCAATAAATTAGTTTTTTTCCCTTTTCTCTCCACATCCCTTTTCCTCCCTGTCATTCACACACACACACAATACACTTCCTCTTCCTTCCCTCTCTCCACATGATCAGTGACTGCATTATAACTAGCTGTGAGTCAGTACTATCTTCTGTACTTAGGGATATTGTGCCTGCTGCTTTATTACCTGATTCTTGTTCTGTCTTCTAAGAATAATATAGATGTGGAATCCCCACCACCACCCTCCTTATCCCAAATCTCCTCAATTTTTTTTATTATAATAATCTCTTTACTGACTTAATCACCTTTAGGTTTTTCTGCTGTCCAACTCACCTAAAAAAGATTAAGATTTCCACCCTAGCAGAAATTGAGCCCCTAATGCAGCAGCACATCTTTCTCATGTTTTTCATTACTGTTTAGCTGAGTCTGGTCATACCATGATCATTGACATAGCATTTATTAAGTTTAGCTATAACAGCACGTCTACCTAACAAGGAGTTGTAATTTCTTTAATTTAGGTGAATGCAACAATTTGGACCTGGGGAAAAGATGAAATAATTTAAATACTGAGCCAAGACTGCCTTTTATTCCATTGACTGAAGAGGAGAATAAATCTGGTGTTGGTGTCAGGTGTGAGCATTTTACCAAGCCAGGAGCATATGCTAGAGTTAAAGATAGGATTTTTGTCGCACAAATTAGCTGATTTATTTGATTGATGGGTTAGCCAAAGAAACCACAAATTTATCAGTGCTGTGGAGAAGACTGTGTCTAGGGTTTGAGTTATAAGAATTTGCAACTTGAAAGTGATGGTGTCTCTAAGGGATTGACTTAAAAGATAATTTTTAGTACGTGTGACTTTTACTTCATTCCCTGATTTTAGAGCCTAACATTTAAATAAGCTGTGATTCCATATATCCCGTCTAATATATTGTTAGTTCCCACTTATTTTTTCTCTCTAGCTATACTCTGTTGAGATTTAAATACAGAGACTATATATATTTTTAATCCTTTATTATATTCACTACAGAAGTCAGTGCGGTATAGAGCACCTAATAGAATGATCTTTAAGTTCTTATTGATAATTTGGCTTTGCAGAGTAGTCTAATACATTGTTTTACACCTTTGTGCTACATATGCATGCAGTGTAAACAGTAAATTATTTATTTAGTGGTAACCACTAATTACTTAATTAGTGGTAACCACTAACTATGGTGGGCCGTCTAGGCTAAGGTTTTTAACCTGGAGGTCAGGTGCTGTCCAGACTCTCTGAAATTGTATCCAGATTTTTTAGTGCACTTAAATAGGTCCAGTTTCTTGGGAGACCATGTTTAATTTTCAGTAAAAAAAGGTAAAATGCCGTGGACCTAGACAATGGAGGAAGCAAAGAAAACTTCCAAAAATCAAGCTGGACTTAGAAAGATCACTAAAAAGAAAATTATAAAATACAGTGCTGGACAGATTATTGATAAAGCTACACTGGTCAAATTTATGGGTAGATAGTGTTCTCTATTATACAAAGTCACATTGTTAAATTCTTAGAGTGAGCCAGTGTAGACCAGAAGATAACCAATCCTTCCTTCTCTTATAGAAAAAGTTGTCTGATTCATTTAAAATGCATATGATGGAGTTTTTCCTAATTTAGCATTTGCTTGAAGAACTTGCTAGTAACAGTGGTGAACTGTACAGTATATTTGCTTTATCCTAATGCCCAATTCTGTAACTTAGACTTTTTTCTTAGGAAAATGGCTCTGGTGTCAAAAAGCAAGAGGAAAAAAAACTGATTTTATTTGAACTTGACTGTTAAGTTAGGCACCTACTTTGGGTGCACCATGACTGATTCTAGTAGCCCCTGTAGTGTGTATGGGAGCCACAAGAAGAGTTGTGCATAGTAAAGGTGCATAGCACAAAGCATTTGTGGTGTAAGTGTGTTCTATTTGCAGACTTGTTTGAGAGGCTGTAATTTAAATTTATTAATTATGACTATTAAAATTCCATCTGAAATTATAATTACGTTTAAATTTTTTCCTCCATTTTAGTTATACCTGCCTTAATTTTAGAGACCACCTTTTGGTTTGCATAAAGGAACTTATCAAAAGTATATAAGAAATAAAATTAGCAAGATGATTATTAATGTTAAATGGTTCTATTATAGAATGTTTCGCAAGTTGGTGATTTCTTTTCATTCATAAATTTAGTGAAGTATTAAACACTGGTATTTATTGTATTCCTCTTTGTTAAAGTAGTGTCATTAATTTGTCCTGGGAGTCTTTTTGTTTGTTTTTGGTGAACCAAAATATTCAAGAAATCTTTAAGATTTGCTTTATTTCTGATGGCAGATTGATATATAGATTTGGAATATGTAGGGAAAACATGCTAGATTCTACAACTCAAG
Source organism: Rousettus aegyptiacus (assembly GCF_014176215.1). NCBI lineage: Eukaryota > Metazoa > Chordata > Mammalia > Chiroptera > Pteropodidae > Rousettus > Rousettus aegyptiacus. The sequence goes on from NW_023416291.1 coordinate 29,258,018, forward strand.
TGTTTTGGGAAAGAGAAACTAATGTGATTCTTTGTTTGTTTTAATTATACAGCAGATATAATTTCTACAGTAGAATTTAATCATTCTGGAGAATTACTAGCAACAGGAGATAAAGGTGGTAGAGTCGTCATCTTTCAACAGGAGCAGGAGGTAAGTGTTTAAAGTTTAACATATCTAAATCTCAGTTTGCTCTTTGGACTGGAGCTTGTATTGCACTGGAGAGAGTCTTATCAGAGGATATTGGCAGTGTTTATCAAGCCGAATATGCAATGTATAGATAGCTCTGTTTCTCTTAGCTTTCAGTGTGTGTGCACATGTATGTATTGCTTTGATTTAAAAACCTCAATACTTTGATTGTAAAAAGATTTAGTTAGAGAAAGGGCTCGAAAGTGGTGGAATAATGCAAGGTATTAACTGGTTTTGTAGCCTGGGCCCTCATTTTTTTCTTCGTAAAAATTCCATAGCAAAATTGCTTTGATCTCTTCTCAGTTTGCTTTGTGTAATTAGGTGTGGGAAGCTAGCTTAGAGAAAAAGCCATTCGATTATTTTCATGTCAGTTCATACTCTTACCCTGATTTAAATAAAAAGATTTTAAATGACAGTTGCATGTTTATGTATGTAATGTAATTCATAAGCTCAGTGCTGCTTTTAAAGTGGAATTGATTTGAAAATTATTTGCTTTTCTGTTTGAAGAAGGGAATTTCTAATTGCAGAATCTTCAGTTAAAGTGGGTTTGGTTTTATTTTGGGTACAAACCTTAGGCACACTTCTAAATCTGATTGACAGAAGTTTTTACTAAAATTGTATGCTAACCAAAATTTGTCACACTAGACTTTCTCTCTCTACTTGTAGATCAGAGTTAAACCTTTAAAATCATTTTTGAAATATCCTGCCCCATCTCTATAATATATTCAAAAAGTTAAAAGTAATGTGGATAAATTGCAGGTTTTACAAATAGATATCTAAATCATAACAGAATTAGGTTTTAAACGATTGTGAAACTCCTTAAATAAGCAAAGAATCTAGTAATAATACTACTACTTTGCACTTCTATAGCGCCTTTGACCTGAGGATCTCAAAAGTGCTTTACAAACACTAATGAATTAATCCTCACAACACCCCAGTGAGGTAGGTAATTTAATTTTAAAAGAAATGATTAATAGTGTCTGATTAGAAGATGCACATACGCTAAATATGTCTCCTTTTATTATTTTTGGTTGGAAGAAAATATGAAAATAAGACTCAAGCTTTTCTTGACAGCATGTTTTTGTCAGGAGGGGGAGTGCAGAATCAGTTTTCTGTTCCTGTTCTCAGGCAGCTCAAAACTTGACCATAAGAATCTTGAAATACTTAGTGTTGAAATGGAACCTTACAGATCATTACACTTTTTCTATATTTACAAATGAGAAAGTCATGATATTAAGGGATCATTTGATTACTTAGCGACAAAACTAACAACTAGAATCCAAAACTCTGGCATGTCATCTTTCAGTGTTCGTTGATGCCTTTCGTGTTAGATAACCAAAATGTGGATGTTAATTTTGCTCTTCAGAACTTAAAGCTGGCTTTCCCATAGGCATTTTCTGCCTTTGAATCTCCACCCCTGACCCCCTTCACACATACACACTGAAAGTCAATGGCTTTCTATACTTTGCTCTTGTTTTTAAGGAAGGTGTTTGGAGAAAAACACTTAAAAGTAATTTTGTGGCGTAAGCAGTTCTGTCTTGAAGGATAATACATGGGCTTAGCATTGAGGGTGTCTGAGAGAGTCTGCATTTTTAATGAGGGTTTTATGTTATTTTAAAATCTAAGTTGTTAACTAAAAGCTAATTTAGAAATACTTGGTTTAAGAACGAGGTCATTTTCAGCTTCTGTAGAATCTGTTTTATTAAAGTCAATTAAATGTGAAAAAAAATGACTCAAATGTATGGAAGGAGCTGTTTGTTTTAATAGCGGTCCAAAAAACATAGAGTAATAGCTTCGTATTTCCTTAAAGCCTGTCAGTAATATATTGAATTAGAATTAAAGGTTGAACATGGAGTGACTAAAACTGCTAAATTTTTTCTTATATTGAAAAGTAAAGCCCCAGAATATAGGGAATAATTATTTTCTGTGACTTTTTTTTTCCTAAATTTTACCAGAGATTCTAAAGCGCTAGTATTTAAAATATATATGCTTATAAGAAGGAATGACAAAATGACTTGGCTTTTTGAGAAGAGCCGTGGTAGGAAAAAGGGACTTCCTTTTTTTTTTTTGTTTATCATTCTTAACCGCATTTAAGAATTCAAGACAAGATTCATTATACGGAATCTCAGATTAGTACCATGTCTTTTGAGATTTACTTAGTGTAAATATCAGTGTATTTTTTAAGTGATAGGTTAAAAAACGATGATGATGATAATAATTGAACTCCCCGAATATAATCTAATTCATATTAATTTGGTATGTTTTACTTAATTTTCTACATTTTTAAGTACTCTTTTACATTGGAGCTTCTAATATAGTCCTGTCTTGAGGACAGTCAGTATCTGCGTCATTGATTATAAATGTATGTGCCTTACACTTCTAGAGGCACCTTTTTTTGGTACCTACCATATTTAGATTAGATTTTACGAATTCATATATGTATATCTGTAAAACAGTGTTACATTTTGAAAAGTGGACGAGAACTTAGAGATGGTTTCCCCCCTCCACTAATTTTTAGATAAATACCAGGAAAACTTTATATAATGAAGTTGTATTGCTTATGTCTAAATTTCAGTCCAGCTGTCTCTAACAACTACAGCTATTACAATATGTTCCAGGGTACGCTGGTGCCTGTCTGGTGAGCATTTCATAGTCTCTGATAATGATGCTAGTGCTGTTTGCAGAACACAATGGCATTTACACTATTGTGGCTTTATCCTCTCACCTTCAGCTTCAAGTTTGCCAGGGTTCCTTACAGAATTTCAGTTGACTCTAGAGACCACAATATTTTCGCCCCCTCTTTTTGTTGTCCTCAATTAAGAAAAAAAGGTGATCACTAGCAGCCGTGAACCTGGCACATCAGACTTTTTACAACTTTAACCCTTAATTCTTTTACCCTTCAGACATGGCAGATCTTCCTGTCATCTTGTCATGTATGTGTCTCACTGCTTATTTATCCCCCATTCAAAGAAACTAGATATTTATTTAGATTGTCTTAATTCAGTTTGAATGTATTTCAGCCTGGTGATCCTCTAACATTTTTGCTCTCATTTAATAGTATTTTTATAGCATATTTGAGTCATTTTTTTGTTTGGCATAATCGCTGTGGTAGAAGAAGCAGGTCATGTATGGAAATTGAGGCACAAGGGAAAGGTAATTTCTGTGAGGTATCATACCTACCACATGGTCAGTAAGGGTCCACATTTTTTTAGATTTATTTTCCACTTAAAGTTGGCACATGATATTATATTAGTTTCAGGTGTACAATATAGCGATTAAACATTTATACCATATGAAGTGATCACCCCAGTTAGAGGATTCATATTTTTTATATCTAACCCATGACCTGAAATGGATTACCCATCTTACTTATTTTCATAGTTTATATATAATAGCTTTTGACAGCAAAGTAAGTATGTGGTTTTTTTTAATGGACAGTTAAGGAGAAAGATGGGAATGGAGGTGGTTCTTTTCTTCATTTCTTCCTGGATTCTTTCCAGATTGATATGCAGCTTTTGTGTTTTCTGTGACTGCTGGAATTTATTTCTTGGCGAGGTGTTTTTATTTTGTTTGTTTTTGTTTTTGTTTTTGTTTTTTGATTCTTAATGTGATATTCCTAGAAGAAACCTTAGAAAGCATGCTTATCACAAAAGGTAGATGGTACTGATAATATGATTGTATTCTCTTTCTGAATTATTCGAAAAGTTGAGACTGGAACTCAAAAGTCAAGATACAGTTTAATAGACTTCAATATCATTTATATAAAGGGATTGATTTAGTTCGATGTTTACTTAAGGGAAGGAACAGACCTACTGTTATAGAGTGATGTGGCTGCATTCATTTAACATGGTACTTATTGTGTGCCAATCAGAATAGCAAATTTAGACATGTCATGGGGAATGGTTGATGGGATCGAGGCTGTATAACCAGAAGAAGTCACTATGATATTTAGGGATTCATGTGAAAGAAGAGATTATTTTTATGTGAAAATAAATACAGATGAGTTAGATGCCCATCTGTTAGGAATATTGAAAAAAGCACACAAGAAGTTCAAGAAAATACCAGTATGGTTTCTGCCAAAGTTATCTATAAAATAGGGTTTCTTTTCTAAGCTACCAGGCCTTAACTATTTTCATTTTTCATTTACGCTTTGATCTATGATTGTGTTTTTCAGAGTACAAAATGTTAGAATCACTTGGGACGTGTATTTAAAATGCAGATTCCTAGACTGTACTTCACAAGCCCTAAATCAGAATTTTTTATTTTTTAATTTTTTTAGGTGAGGCAACCCTTGGTTGACCTCACAGATTGCAATGACCTTGTTAGCTAACAATCCCTTATTTTTTATTTTTTATGCCTACAGCACCTGGTCTTCCTAGGTGATCTCCCATCCAAGTACTAACTAGGCCTGACCCTACTTAGCTTCTGAGATCAGACAAGATCGAGCTTGTTCAGGGTGGCATGGCTGTAGACTAAATCAGAATTTCTGGAAGCAAGACTCTGGAACTTCACTGTTTTTTTTAAGGTCCTTTGGGGACTTCACCTAAGAGAAAATGTAAAATTAAAATTGTTTGTATTCCAGGAGTACCAGGATGATAAAACTCCAGAATAAAGTTTTCAAGTTTATATTATCTAAAAATACTTTTAAATAACTTTTTCAGGATACATCATGCATATAGAAAAACACACAGTTCCATAAATTTTCACAAAACAAGCACACTTGTGTAACTATCCCCTGGATCAAGAAATGAGTTATTACTGGAACTCCAGAAGCCTACTCTGTTCTCTCCATCACTACTACTCTCCTCTCCCAAAGTCAGCTGTGAATTTTTTGTCCTGTTTTGAACTTTCTATATATATAGTGCATTCATAGAAATTGAGAGGTGAAATTACAGGGTTTGCAAAGGTTCTTAACCTTTTTGTGTGCTCTTGATTCCTTCAGTAGCCTGGTAAAGTCAGAATGTTTTAATTGTATAAAATACAAAGAATTATGAAATAAATTATATTGAACTATGTTTTTCAGGGTATTAAAAAACATTGAGTAACACGTGTTTTCGTGCTGGGGTGTGATTTTTAAAACGTGTTATTTCTTTAGTGACAAAGACACAGGTATTGATAGCACTATAGTTTGTTGCCTACTTCCGTAATTAAAAGAAAAGCTGAATTTCTGCCAGAGATTAGTGAAAATAAATTTATAAGTTTCCTCCACATCCAAGTTCACAAACTCTCCGGGTCCTGTCCATGGACCCTTGAGCTTTGGGTAGTCCGTGGGCCCCAAATTTACAACCCTTGCTAATTCAATCTGCTTTTACCAGTAAAGCAACTGGGGTCTCAGACAACAGATTGACTCATCCAGAGTCAAAGAGGTGAGCCCTTAATCCAGAAGCTGTATATTCTGATTCCCTGCTCATAGTTTTTCCCATTCTGACCTGGGTATATCAATGGCAGTTTATCTTCCAGAGCCCCTAAATCTTAATTAATCTTCACAGCAAAGTAATGAAAATGTATGCATAGTTTCTGTGTTTTGATTTATTACAAATATATAAATGAATTGAGATTTAGAGAAAATAATTTTCTAAGATCACATACCTCATCGAGTGGGTAAAAACTGATTCCGTGTAAGTTGGGATGAATGTCCACAATGCTGGATATTGTACACGTGAAAAAAATCTTACTTGCTCTAATGAGCCTAAGGTAATTGGGCCTTTGTAGCACACAGGAAAATCAGTTTCATTACGTTACAGTAATGGGGAAAGAACTTGATCTTCATACATTTTAATAATAGCCATTAACAAACGACATCTCTATAGTAGGTTTAGAGAAGGAAAAGTTAGAGTTTGAACTGAGAGTTTAAAACCTGAGTTCTAGTCCTCATTTGTATTCGTTCATGAATTCATCCACCTCCTCTCTTGTTCAGCCATCTATTGTCTAGATTTCTACCCAACCAGCTATCACATATTTTTATCAGTTACCTACTAATTTTTGAGTTTCTAATTTATTAGAATACTCTTGCTGGGCTTATCAGTATGAATGCCACTGGAACAACTGTTAATACAAGAGAGGATTCCTTTAAATGTTATTTTTCTTAAGGCCAGGAATTAAATCTTTAAAGAATGCTTTTGACATTAATGTGTCATTTCTCATTTTACTTGTTACTCAGAAGTTGAATTAAACATATTTCTTATATTGTCCAAAAAAAAAAAAAAAATCCTAGCAACAAAAAACAGATCCAGATCTGTGAAACTAATACTATCCAGCAATTTTAAAATTTACTTACTTTTTTCCTATACCATTTTCTCCCCAACTTCACACTCAGAACACTTCTATTATATTCTTATCATAAGTACTTTTCCCCTCTTAATTAAAAACTCATGATATTCATTGTAGACAATTTAGGAAATATGAACAAGGGGCGAAGAAAACACCTAGAACTTCAAACAAAAACATTTTTGGTGTCTGTCAAAGGCCCATCTTTCTAAAATGAGATTATAATATATTTAGGATCGTATTTTTTCCCTTCATGTACCATATATAAAGATACTTTATGTCATTAAAGATTCTAAATCATCTTTAATGATTACATGATATTCTATTACAGAGATGTACTGAAGTTTATTTAATGTAGTCTGTATTGTTAGATACCTACATCGTTTATTTCTGGCTCTGTGTCCCTCACTCCTTTTTTTCTATCATTAATAACACTATGATATCATTCTTGTAGTTGAATCTTTGAAACACATAGTATTTTCTTAGAATATTCCTCAAAGTATAGTAGCTGGATAAAAGAATATAAATATCTTTAAGTCTTATGTTGGCCAAATTCCTTGTAGAAAACTTTATCAATTTATACTTCAAAAAATTTGGGGCCTGCTTTTCCCCCTTTGTCGGTGTTTTTCTCCCTTCTGCATAGAGAGAAAAAGAAATAAATGTGATAAGTTGGTGGTTAAAAATGCACTATTTTAATGGGTCTTAGTTTTACTTTACCTCTTATACGCCCAGTAATTAAAATTATTTGCTCTATGTTCTTTTTTCTAGTGGTATAGTCATTAAATTGATTTGTATAGACCATATATTGTGAGGGGCATCAGTTCTTTCTCTCATGAGATGGTATGTATTTCAGTTTTGTAGATAGATAGGCTGCCTTTAAGTTTTGTTGTTGATTTCCTGCCCTCAAATTTGTTCTCATTTCAATTCATTATCTGGTAAGAATTTATGTTACAGAGATTTTCCCCTCCTCCACCTTTTTTCACCCACTCCCAAATTACCAGGCAGGTTATTACATTGTTTATTGAAATCTCCACATTGAATTTTAAAATGCACATTTATCAGACAAGATTTTTTATTATAGAGTAGTATCTAGACTTCACCGTATTTTACTTTTTTTAGTGCTTTAAGGATGTTAAATTGCAAATCTTTTTTATTTCTTTCAATTTGTGATTTAGTTGTGTAGACAGGTTTTCAAATTTGTTGAAGTTAGGTTCTTTCTCAAATATTTCTTTATGCTCTCTCAAAGTAAATACTTCAGTAGAATAGAGGTTGTTATAGATTTCTATCTCAAATTGAAATTAGGATCCTTGAATTCCCAGCCATTGTATATTTAGCTGCATCATGTTATCTCTAAATGGCATAATGTGGATTGATTGCACTCGGTCCTTATCTGGAAGAGAAACTAATATTAACATTGCTCACTTTTTCATTTAATTCTCAAAACTGCCCTGTCATTCTAAAAGTAATGAGAATAAATTCTTTTTAACGCTCGAAGAAGAAATCGCGGTTCAGAGGATTATTGTATTTTATCAATCTGTAAGATAAAAATAGACAAAATTCGTAAAGAGAAGCCTCCTTCCTCCTTTTTAAATCTAACACAAATAAGATCCATCTGCTGAATGCCTGTATCAGAGAGAAAGCAGCTCCATAAGGGCTAAAGTTGAAATTTCTATTTGAGAGAAACATGGTCAGAGAAGCTTGAGATAATCGATTTCCTTTCCTTGCTGATATATAACGGGAAAAAAACTGGTCTGAGAGAGAGACAGAGCCAGTGAGTGAGCATGGTTTTGTTGTTGTTGTTCTGCAGTATGCAAACCCTAGATTAAATAAGCATTCTTCCTCTGTAACTTTATCCCTTACTCTGTAGCATGGTTTAGAATAAAATATTCTAGGTAATTAGATAATTATAAATAGCACAGTAACAATTTTAGATTTTATAACATTTTAAAGCATTATATTAATTGTAATATATATTACCTTTAAATTTTATTTGAATATTAAAGACAAATATTAATATTGCTTGAATTATTTTCTAATTCTGTCAACCAGGTATCTTTTTTATCTTTGCCACTGTCTTCTAGGGTTTTTTTTGTATACTCTTGTTTTTTTAGTTTTTAGTCTATTTTTATTTTTTTAATTACAGTTGACAATGTTATATTAGTTTCAGGTATACAACACAGTGGTTAGATAGTTATATAACTTACAAAGCGATCCCCCATAAGTCTAGTACCCACCTGACACCATGTATAGTTACTATAGTATATTTGACTACATTCCCTATGCTGTACTTTATATTCCTGTGACTATTTTGTAACTGCCAATTTGTATTTCTTAACCCCTTCACCTTTTTCAACTCAGCCCCACAACCACCCTCCCATCTGGCAACTATCAGTTTGTTCTCTGTGCCTATGAGTCTTTTTTGTTCTCTGTGCCTATGAGTCTTTTTTATGTCTTTCAGTTTTGAGGATAGGAAATTGTGACTGATATTCTTCTAAATTGCATATTGCTTACTATAGTACATAATAGGCACTCAATGAGCATTAGCTTATTAATGGATATAATGTAATAAGATCCTGGAAAATGTTGATGTATGCCACTACCATTATTGTTAAGAAACAGTTGAAAAATAAATTTTTTTTCTGAAAGTTCCCTTCGATTGCAGAATACAATGATGGTGATTAGTTATCAGATGTGAATTAATACTGTTTTGTACCATTTCTGTCACTGTGCTTAAGTGGCCATTTCACAAGACTATATAAGACTCTAAATTACCTTGAAATCAAAACAAATGATTACCTGTAACAAATATAAGATTAAAGGAACATTAACAAATAGTAACTAATTTTTAGTGTTCTCTTTAGACGCTTTAAAAATATCCATTTATTCTCATTTGTGAGATGCTCAAAGTAAATTACATTTAACGTTTTCTAAAATTTTCAGTGTTTTCTTGAAGGAACAAAGTAAATATTTCCCACATTTTTACAATTTTATTTAACGAAGAAGGAAGTTAAAGGCACAATGCAGTTATTTATATTTAGAATTGGCTATTAGAGAATGTTCTTTCAGAAGACATTTTTTAACTCTTGATTACTTTTAATGTTAATTGAAAATATGAAAATTATATCATTTCCCGAAAGAATAAGATAAAAATCCAAAATTATCCCATCACAGGAATGAAGACCCAGTTTGTCTTTCTCTGTATTCTGGGATTTTTTGTATTGTGTTTTTGCAGAACCGGAATCATACACTTATCACTCTGTAACTTTTCATTTTATATCTGTGATGTTTTCTCAGGTTAATCTCAGTCTCAATCAGGGAAGTAAGTGAAGAGAGTATTGGAACCATCAAGTGGAAAGAAGCAGTTGCAAAGAATATATCGAGTGTTTATCTTTTTAAACTTAAGTGACAAAGTTTAATAAACACGTAGCTTGTGGAATTTGCAGAAGATAATATTACATATAAGTTAATATGGTTGGGAAACATTGATCTGCTTAAAAAATTTAATTGCTTCTTTAGTATTATATACTTTACTTGACCTGATGGACATTTAGTTTTTTTATGCATTAAGGTGTTCATCTGTGCATATACTGTTTTTTATTAGGTTACACTTTGAAGTGGAATTGTTGAGTGTTACATTTTTTAAGACTTTCAGTAAGTATTGACAAATAATCCTCCAGAAGGTCTGTATATGATTATACTTCTTCCATTAGCATATTACTTTTGTCCATGTTCTCAATATTAAAACAATGTTCATTATCACATTTTTAATTCTTCATCAGTTTAAGGTCAAAACATTATTCCTTAATTTTGATTACTAATGATGACGAGTAGTTATACTTACTGACCATTTTTTTAATGTAAATTACCAACTTTTGTCATTTTTCAGGGGAGGATATTAATATTTTTCTTAGTGATTTTTAAGGACCTTTGTTTGATTCATGAAAGATAGTAACCTGTCGTCTTAAGAGTTTTCAGTATACTTTTTTAACTTCGAAATATTTTACTTTTTTACCTAGTCAGGTGTCAGTCTTTCTTTGATTTTGTTTTTATACTTACAAGCTGTTTTTCACTTAAAAATTATATAGAAATTCGCTGTTGTACTTTCCTTCTGCTATTTTTATTTATTTTTAAACATTTAATTATTCCCTCTGGAATTTACTTTCGTGTAAGAAATGAAGTTCCAGTTCTCTTTCCAAATGGTTAGTTGGTTTTAACACCATCAGGTTTTACTGTTGTTTAATATATTTTGTTTTGGTTCGTTCGAACCTCAGAGATATACTTGAATGCATAACATATTACCGTTAGGTCATGATGAGGCCCTCTTTAGGCAAACAAACGTGCACTGAGGTGTCCGGCGCATATACATTACTTTTTATTTGCTTAATGTGCTTTTATTCACCTCTCCCTAACATAGATAACCATTTGAATGTGTTCTTTTAATATGTTTTTTGTTTTTGTATGCTGTATTGTTACTTGATTGTGGCAAAATATCACATAACATTCAAACTCCTAACATTTTCCAAGTGTACGATACAGTATTGCCAACCACATACACATTGCTGTGCAAGAGATCCCCCGAACGCCCCTATCCTGCATGACTGAAACTCTGCACCTGCTGAACAACAACTTCCTACCTTCTTCCTCACAGCTCACCATTCTACTTTTTGTATATATGAGATTGACTACCTTAGGTACTTCATATAAATGGAATCCAGCAATGTTTCATGGGTATATGTGACCGGATTATTTTATTTAGTATAATGTCCTTAACATTCAGCCACATCGTAGCATATGACAGAAGTTCTTTTATAAGTATTCCATTGTATCTATGTTATATACCACATTTTCTGTATCCATTTATCTTTTGATAAACAATTAGGATGTTTTCACCTCTTAGCTATTATGAAAAATCTCATTGAAGTCCCGTTTTCAGTTCTTTTGGGTGTATACCCAGAAGTGAGATTGCTGGATCATATGGTAGTTCTACTTTTAACTTTTTTGAGGAATCTTCATAATTTTTTTAAGTGTCTTCAGCATTTTTGTATTATATTTTTAAAAAATGTTTAAAGTATACACAGAAAAACGCACAAAACATTAGTGGGTTATCACACAGCAGACATCTAGGTCGAGAAATAGACCTCCTTACCCTTCCATAAACCCTCTCAATCCCCCTTTCTACTTAATAATTTCTCCCCTGTCTCTAGCACTTAGTTTGGCCTAAAGTTTTAGAACTTTTGGTCTTTTGAGACACGCTTCCTTTGCTCAGGCCTGCTTCCACGTCTGGAAGTGTACTTTACCTTCTAATCTTTTCTGCTATAGACAGTTTTAGAACTTTTTATAAATAGAATCATACAGTATTTTGTGTCTGGCCTTTTTGATCAACATTTTGTTTGTATAGATATACTCACTTTTACTGCTTTAAAATGTTCTTTTTTATTACTGTACCACAATTTATGCATTATCTTGTAGATGCAGACATTTTGGTTGTCTTAGTTTGTGAATATTAAGAATAATGCTGCTATGAATATTCTTGATGATGTTTTTTGGTACACATGGACATCCTGAAATTATTCTTATGGGTTAGTCATTCAGTTTTAGTAGACGGCACAATGAAAAGTAGTTCTGCCCATTTTATTCTCATGAACAGAATGTGAAAATTCTGTCTGTTCCACATCATTGCCAATGCTTTATATTGTCACTCATTTTAAAATTACAAACATTCTAGAGGTTATGAGTTTATCTTATTGTGGTTTTAATTTGTATTTTGTTAACTCTGAGGTCGAGCATCTTTATATGTTTATTGGCCATTTGGATATCTTGTGAAGTGCCTACTAAAATCTCTTGCACATCTTTCTACTGGGTTGTCTCATTTTTCTTACGGATTTTGTAGGCTTTCTCTACATTTTTGAATATGAATGTCATATTTATTGGAAATATCTTCCATCTTAAGACTTGCCTTTTTATTTTTCTGAATGGTATATAATTTGACAAATAGAGGTTATTAGTATTAATATAATGCAATTTATCAATGTTTTCCTTAGGGTTACTTCTCTTTCTGTCCTGTGAAGAAATATTCTCTACCCCAAGGCCCAGGAAGTTATATATTCTTGTTATCTTTTAAATCTCCACTTTCCAGTATTGTAGTTACTAGCTCCATGTAGCCATTTAATTTTAATTCATTAAAATTAAAATCTAAAGTTCATTTTCTTAGTCACAGTAGCCACATATCAAGTGTTCAAATAACTACGTGTGGCTCACGGCTACCATATTGGACAGTACAGACATAGGTGGTTTCCATCATTGCAGAAAGCTGCCTTGGACACTGTTGTCTTTTAATTTAACTATTGAATGTTCACATTTATATTTGATTCACCTGGAATCAATTTACATGAATAGTTTGAGGTAGTAGGGATTAAGGTTTGTTTTGTTACATATGAATAACCAGTTGACTGAAACCATTTAGTGAAAAGACCATCCTGACTCTACAATGCCACCTTTGTCAGACCAAGTATGAATACCCTTCCACTCACTGTCTTCATTACTTTGCTCTAAAGTGTTATAGTACCAATTATATATTTACGGACTTTTTGTGTCTGTGTTGAAATGTTGTTTTGTTTTCGTGTATTTTATTTTTAACATATGTAAAGAATCCTGTGTCTTATTGTGACTTTTTCACAAGCTGTGTTCTCAGGATTCTTCCATCTTGCTCTGTGTGCATCTAACCCATTACTTCTAATTTCTGCTCTATGCTCCATTTACCAGGTTAACCCAAACCTCTTTGTACCATACCAGCACCACTGTGTATTCATTCTTTTTTGCTGTAATTTTTGTGCATTTGGAAAATTTTTATTGAATGTTTCCTATATGCCTGACACTATTACAAGTGTTGAGGATAAAGCACTTTTAAATTATTATAGAAATTTTCACATAAATAGATTGTGTGGTTAAGAAAATAGATTCTCTCTTAGTGATCATAATGGCAAGCTAAGAAAAAAAAAAGGGAGGTGCAGAAGGCCGTGCAAGAAAACCTAAATATGAGATATTTTAGAATGTGTCACAATTCCTTATGGTTTTAGGAGAGCTTGTAGGACCAAAAAAAGCCATATTTGACTTTGATGCATTCTGGTTTGAATGGCACAATGTTGAGGACTTGTGTTATGTTTCCTTTTCTCCATATTTGCTCACCGTACTTAGTTCAGTTCGTGCTCAGAACAACACTCTTACCATTGTGATGTAAATGCGCCTCCCTGAGTTTTAGAGACAATTTCCCTGCTGGCTAAGTCAGTTACCACTCATATATCTTTTTTATGACCTCTTCCATTAGTGACTGCTGCTGTCGTTTCTGCTGTTATTCTTTTTATTCTTGTCAGTATGTATTTAAAAATTCTTTTACTGTAATTTTAGTGGAGTTTCAGGAGAGAGTGGATGCTAGTACATGAGCACAGCCTGGCATCTCTGACTTTTTAGACATAACTTTCTCCTATGTGATATGTATTTTGTCCTGTTGTGAAGAAACCGTGCTTACACTCCATTGAACCTTCCAGACACCTCCGTAATTTTGTCTTTGGATCGTGTTTAGGTCCATGTAGTTACTCTTGATTGTCTAGTATTATGTTCTTTTTGTTTCAGAAAATATTTTCATAGGTTTGTGCTTTTCTTTACTCATCATCAAATAAAGTGTGACCCATACAAACCCAGTTTTTGTATACAGAACGGTGTGTGCTCACTCTTGGCTCTTTGTATGGCTTACCTGAATTAATGGACCTTTATTTATGCTTTTTTTTTTTAATTAAAAATTATTGGAGTGACATTGATTAACAAAATCAAATAAGTTTCAAGTGTATCATTCAACGGAAAGTTGTATGTAGGACATGGTTCCATAGTGAAGAGGTTAGCAAGTCTGCTTTACATGCAGAAAGTCCTGGGTTCACGCCCCAGTGGAGCCATGGTCCATGGTCTACGGCCATGCCACCCCGAACAAGCTCGATGTCTGATCTCAGAAGCTAAGCAGGGTCGAGCCTGGTTAGTTCTGGGATAGGAGACCACCTAGGAAGACCAGGTGCTGTTGGCATAAATAATTAATTAAAGAAAAGAAAGTTGTATATATATTGCATTGTGTGTTGACCACCCAGAGTTAGACTTCCTTCTGCTTAATTTCTACTTTTGACTGAAGTTCCACATAGTCAAGTTACTTTAAGATAGGGATTCTGTCTCATTAAATCTATATCTCTAGGAATTAATGTAAGCAGTACTGTGAAGTCTCTTGTGTAAGTTTAAAACAGCATTCATATTAAAATCAAATTGCTATTGCAGTTTTTTTCGGGGGTGGTGACATGATAAACCTTTTCAGATTGAGTTATTTTAGGTGAAAAAGGTATGGAATTTCTTCTAAAGTAGTGTGAACATTTATTTAATGAATTAGGTTATCTAATTTGGTATAATAGTATAGTAATGAGACAAAGGTTCTGAGTTTGATTTTTACTCCTTCCATATCCCCAGTGTGAATTATGTTCTGTGGTATGCTCTGCATTCTTAATATTGGCAAACACACTCAATCATAATTTATACTACTATCAGAGGGTCCAGATAGAACTGTAACTATATAAATGATCAATCCAGATAATCAAGCTACTAGAAAAAATAACCCAAAACATATGCTTTCAAGATAATGATTCAATAAAATTTTCTTTTAATATGGAGAATAACGATAATAATAGACTATTCTTATTATCAAGTAATGTTAAACATTATATTAGATACTTCATTTTTATTTAAAATAGTTGACTATGAATAATATCTTTCCTTTAAACTGTTTTTACATAGGTTCTTTGAACTGAACTTTGATGGAAAGATTTTTAATTGATGATAGGTTAAATGATGAAATTCTGAACATGGTTAGAATTCTCACTTTTGTTAAGGTATTAGTGTTAATGTCCAAAGAAGTTCATAAGTAGCCTCTATTCAGTAGCTTAAACTATATTCACTCACACTGATACTAAATGAAATAAACCACTGTGTGCCAGGCTCATAATACAGGGAGACTAAATTCTGGAGGGTAAGTTGTTGTTGACAAGGCTATGGGGTAAGATTTGCTGGGTAATGCTGAATGTAGGCTTAATGAGTAACAGCTCTGTAACTGTGGTCTTGGGGTGGGAGGTGGGGGTCAAGTGGCACTATTACATTTATGAGAGTTCTTAAAAGTTTTTCAGCAGTGAAATGACCTAAAGATGGGCAGGAGATAGGGAAAGGAGGAGGACAACATATCATATTAAATAACTGGTTGAGAATTGACCCTAATGTGGGCAGAGCAAGGCGGTCCTTAGCCAGTTGTTTCTGACAGGCTTTTCTCATTGAATTTTTACTTCTTAGATGAGCAGCTTTATTAAGGATGCTCAAACTCTCTAATCAATATATGTCTCTACTATTTAAAATGCCATGGTAAATTAATAATCAAATTGATTATATTTCATTGTTACTTTTCCTGGTGAGTTGGGCTTAATTATTAAGCTTTATTTAGCTTTTCCTTTTTTTCTTTTAAGCTTCCTTATTTATTCTTTCGAAGTCTTTAAATATATATATATGTATATTTAAATGAATCAACCAGAATTTGCAAGATCTGTTTGAATTGATTACATTGACTATTTTGAAATATTTCTCATCAGTGGTCCAAATATTTTTGTTTCTATTTTAGAACAAAATCCAGTCTCATAGCAGAGGAGAATATAATGTTTACAGCACCTTTCAGAGCCATGAACCAGAGTTTGACTACTTGAAAAGTTTAGAAATAGAAGAAAAGATCAACAAAATTAGGTGGTTACCCCAGAAAAATGCTGCTCAGTTTTTATTGTCTACCAATGGTAAGTGAAAGTTTTTCTTTTCATATGCCTTCTATGTACACATATTTTATAGGATACTTTTTTCCCTTTTTAAAGAGAAAAATTGTTAAGAGATCTCTGCAAATAGTCATTTGGAACTATTTCTTCTCCATAGAATGTAAACTCTTCTTTTTCGTCTTCCCTTTTTTTTTTTATTCTTGTTTAGTTTTTAAATTCTATGAAAGATTCGTAGGTGTCAGTTTCCTTTTAACACACACAGTTTGTAGTGAAAAGAATGGGCTTTACCAGGGGATTTAGGTCGGATTCTGTTTCTGCCACTTCTTGGCCTAACCTTGGGCAGGTTACTGACACTGAGTCTAAGTTTTTCCCTCTGCAAACTGGAGGTAGTAACATATATATTATAGTATTGGTATGAGTAATGTGACAATTCTAAATGTACATAATGCATGCTCAGTAAATGTTAATTTGCTTTCTTCCTCCTTTATAAGTGTGCCAAAACTCTCCAAAGAGTATTTCAAAATGTAAATTTAAAATACTCTCTCAAAGAATGGTCCCCATTCAAGGATACTCTTTCTTCTTACCTGGTCCTTGCCATTATGGATACAAACGAATTGACAGACTGTAGCCCTCTCAACAAGCCTCACATCTGGAGGAATATTCTTCTTATTACTGTTTTGCTTCCTCAGGGAAAGTTATTAAGTGTGGGTTAGAATTGTGTGATGACTCTTAACCAGAATTTAAACTCCTTTATTACAAGTCAAGAGTTGGGTCTTTTGTTTGTTTTTCATGTGAGTTGTTGTAACTTGGTTTTTTCTTGGGGGCTAGGGTCTAAAGAGAGTCATTAGAGTGGGTGAAGAGTACTTTCAGATTCTGGATAGCCATAGTCTGTAAAAATTTAGATTAAAACTTCTTCAAGGCTGGAGAAAACCTCTCATTTTCTCATCCCTTCACTATTCATAAAAGCAGATGTTAGCGCCTGGACCTTAACATTCTTTACCATTTGCAAAATGTAAACTCAAATGACCTCTAGGGTGACATGGTAAAAAATACTGAGGGCCCCTTTTATCCAGTTTAGGCCTCATCACTCTCAGTATCGAGTTCTTGGAAATGCTTTCCACAAAATGATGCTACTCTCTAACACGGTAGATCTTTGCTTCCTCTAGCGCATTTTACTATTCATCAGAACTCTCCCTAACCAGCCCATTGAAACTTGTACCCTCTACCCCTCTCTTTTCACATAAACTGCATTCTTATTATTGTTAAAAGAAAAACGAATAGAAATAACAGTTTAAAGCTTATAACTTAGAATATCGTAAATGGAGTACTGTGTTTACTCATGTCATATGTTCGCCTCTAATCTGGTTCAGTTTTAATTTATATGGTAAACTACATTATTTCAAATAGCACTTCGGCTACTGTTTTCTTTTTTGATATGAAATAATACATAATTATACCATTTATATTGCTTTTACTTTTGGAAGTAAATGTCCCAGGGAAGTGTGTTGTTACACATTTTATGTATTGGAATATTCTTAACAGTTTGACAGTTAGTTCACTTCTTACAGGCTAAATCATTTTACTTTTAATAAAGGGGAAATTTTTAAAATACAGGCTGAAATAGAATAGTATAATGAAGCCCTGTAGTAATTCTCATCACTCAGCTTTAACAATTCTGTTATCAGCCAGTTCTGTTTCTCAGACACTTCTTCCCCTTCTTCTCAGTATTATTTGAAAGCAAATTTAATTTCAGCTTATTTATGGATTAAAGCTTAAATATCTTTCAATTCCCACCTTATATATATGCATGTGTCTTCCTTGCAACCTTTCATGTCCTCCAGTGTGGTTTGAAACAAGCAAGACAACATATAACCAGATGAGCTTTTCTAGACACCTAACTCTACGAAGGCTCAGTGCAGGAAGAGACACTGGGAATTCCAGTGGTTGGGTCAGGGGTTTGCGAATCTATATAGTTCTTTTTTGTAGACAGAATGAACAGTGTCCCAAGTAGATTACTATGTAAATTCAAGAAATCATTGATTAATAATAAAAGTTGTTTTAAAGGACACTACACAATGCAGTGTAGGTTTTTTGTGTATTCATTGTTCTTGTTGTTGTTAATGAATGCTAAATAAAATGCAGTATTTGAAGGTGGTACTTTTTTTGGTGCTAAAAATAGAGTCCAATGTGGAAGGACAGAACTGGTATTGCTGTGTCTGGGTGTGGTGGGATAGGAAAACAAATGAGAGGAATAGGACTTGAAGTATATCTGAAAAGCTTTATTAAAAAAAAAAATAGAAGACAATTATGGGGAAATGTCAACATCTGTTAAATCTGAGTAGTATCTTTATATTATTTTGTATATTTTTCTCTGTGAGATATAGCATAATACTACCCCTTCCCCCCAAATGTGTAATGGGTCTTTATACTCATAAAAACATTAGAAACTGCTATGGGAAAATGGGAGAAAATGTGATCAGATGTTTCAGCTTTGATTCACTGAAATTAATCTTACTTTCATCCTTTCATTGGCTTTCCATGATCATCATAAACAGTTTAGTGTTTCTCAGATCATTTTTACTTAAATAATTTTATAGCCATTTTTATAACTTTAGTTCACTTAATGTTTTTCAAGTGATTTTATTCTTTCTCTTTAACCTTCTTTTGCTTTTCTCTGAATTCTCCTCAATTCCTCCACATTGCAAAAACATCCAACTCTAACCTGATGACCCATGGGTCTTGAAAATATGAGTAATACAAAGTTTACTCGTTAGTAGGTGTTTTAGCAGTTTGGTAATAAGTCTTTTGGACCCACAAAAGAAACTCTTGGTAGCATAGTTTTTCCCTGCCTCAGCCCTCTGCTGGGACGAAAGAAACACGGGGACTTTTGGACTTCTGGAATACTTGTTTAGTTAAGAGTGTTGACAGTTTAGGGAATCACATAGAGCAGTACTTAACCTTTTGGAAGTAACATTTCTTTGAGAATTTGAAATCCCCTTCACATAAATTATGTAAATTCACATAATCGTGCATGCAGTCTTATAGAGTTTGATTATTCTCATTGCAGATGTACCTGTGGGCCAAAAACTCCAGGTAAAAAGTCAGCACTGTAGAGCACATCAATTTAAATTTAATTTTATGTTGTATTTATTTAAAATTTTTATTTATAACCTGTCTTGTCCTCAAGTATTTCACTAAAATTGTGTAGTACTTCTGTGTCCTGTCTGTGTCCTGTCCTGTGTTTATGCTAAAGTTTTTTTTACCCTCTTATGTCACAAATTGTACCACTTTAAAATTTTTGAAGTTTAATTTGTTTTAAAAAAAATGTTTGCCCAATTTTTCATGACTTTTAAAATTTTCTTCTAATTTAAATAAATTTCATCTCATTTGGAAGTTTAATAAGTATATAGTAGATTTCTTTATGTGGATTTCTAATAAGGTTGTTGAATTTGAATAAGCCATAAGACAATTATGGGGATTGGGTCGAGGAGGCTTGTCATTCTCATCATCTTTAGATGATAATTTCTCCCAAAATGTAAAATTTAGGCTTGATTCATTTCTATTAAGATTTGGGCAGAAGTGAAATATTATTCTAAAGTATATATTTATCTAACTTACATAAATACATACAAATTAAATAGCATGTAAAAATATGTGTAACAGCTGCACAGTAACTAGAAACATGATTTCATAGGGCTTAGCTGAAATATTAGGTTACAAATTAGTAGAGTTAGCCATTTTTCGGTGTTTACACTTCATCTTTGCAGGACATCCACAGGGGCAGCTGGCTTTTCTCTACAAGGCTGAGAGAGGTGGCCAGGCTAAAGGAGTCCTGCTACCTGTGTGTATGACAGAGTTTTTAAAATCCTTTTATATACTTTTTAAAAATTGTGTTATGCCCATTTTCTTATGAAAGATAATTATTAAGAATGTGATATTTTTATATGAGTGCAATTTTAGGATTATAACAATGTATTAAATAAGCATGAGTTTATAGTGATATAAACAAATGATTCATTAAGCAGATAATTGGGGAGAAGGGATGCTTCTTATAGGAGAATTCATATATGTGGATAGATGACTCCTCCCACAGGGAGTGTAACTTAATTCTTCCTTTAAGTCAGAGGTCACCAACCCCTGGGCCATGGACCAGTACCAGTCCGTGGCCTGTTAGGGACTGGGCCACAGAGCAGGAGGTGAGCAGCTAGCAAGGGAAACTTCGTCTGTGTTTGCAGCTGCTCCCTAGCGCTGCTAGTATCTTGGCTTCAGCTCCACCTCAGATCATCAGGCATTAGATTCTCATAGGAGCATTGGTCCCTGGTACCACAAAGGTTGGAACCTTTAAATGACTCACTTCCAAACTATTAATAGAGTATGGCAAGTGGGAAAATAGTAACTGCAGTGAAGAAACCTGGCACATACTGCCTTAACCAAGAGATCAAAGCTCAGTAGCATCGCCCTCAGAAGAGTCCTGTTGATCACACATATACCCTGACTTCACCTCCCATGCTCTTCCGGAAGTCTCATGATTCCAGTCTGGTTGAGGAAGCAGCAAACATAACCAGTTAAGGTATTTCTGCAAAATACCTCACCACTGCTTCTATAGACTGTCAGTATGAAGAAAATAAGGAAAGTCTGAGAAATTCTTAAAGTTAGATGGAAATTTGACAACTAAATACAGTGTGGTTTGGATTCTGGATGGGATCTTGAAACAGAAAAAGGAAGTTAGTAGAAAACCTGGTGAAATCTGAGTGTAGTCTGGAGTTTAATTAATACTAATATGCAATGTTAATTTCTTAGTTTTAACAAATGTACTAGATTGCATGATATATTGACATTGGAAGAAACTTGGGTGAAGGGCATATGAAAACACTCTGCTACCTTTGTAACTTAATTCAAAAATAAAATTTATTTTTTAACATACTACATATAGAGAGAGACTCAAAGGGAAAGTTAAGTTTATTAGAAAAGGGTTAACACTCCACAGAGTGTGGTCTCCTGTCAGAGGCAGAGAGTGAAAGAGACAGAGTAAAGAATACTGAGAGACAGTGAGAGGGACCTATATATTCTTGATACCTAAGAATTTTGTCTTGAAGGACTTGGGGACGTATGCTTTAAATCGGTCAGGTTTTTTTCAGACCCTTTTTACTACTTATGAATCCCTAATATACAGTGGGGAAAGATAGAAAGAATTTGTGGACTGATAGGATCCACTAGGAAGTGTGGGACCAAGAGATGGACATTCCTTACCATAATAGTTAGGCTATCCTAACCAACTTTGTTACTTGTTCTCTTTTTAAAATTAAATATTGGATACATTTGTATGTATATATAGACAGATGTGTTTATATGCACATAAATTTTTCCCCTTTAGCAGCTTTACTTTTAAAGGATAAAGACCTGGTTGTGACTTGATTTTAATATCAAATAGAATTTTAGGAGTTTCATTAATATAAATCTGCAGTTTCTATTTTGTATTTCCTTGTTATGTGTTTTTATCTACCTAGTAGTAAGAAATTTGTTGTAAGTCTGGTAAGAGATTTGATTCTTGAGATTTTTTTAGGTGAAATATGAAATGACATGTTTAAACATACCTTAAAATGTTTTACTTCCATCAGTACTACTCTTTTTTTGAGGACTTTGTTCATTGTCTCCCTAGATAAAACAATAAAATTATGGAAAATCAGTGAAAGGGACAAAAGACCCGAAGGGTATAACTTGAAAGAGGAAGATGGAAGGTATAGAGATCCTACTACAGTCACTACACTACGAGTGAGTACATAAGAAAAAAATGATTCTAATTTTGATAGTGTTTTGTATTCATATTACATATTCTAGATCCTGAGCAGAATTCGAATAATTAAGATGATTACTATCTGCCCCCTCCCCAACAATTCTGGGACTAGGGAGGACACTAAAAATGCCTAGTTTAAACAGAACCTGACCCACACAGAGGTCTCACTATGGCCAGGAGCAGAATCGGGACTCAACACCAGACGGCTATAATTCTGTGCCACACTCTTTTATTCTTGTGGTTTGAATATCAGCTATTACAAAATTAAGTTTCAAGAGATCAAAAAGCAGAAATGGATCAAATCTCCTTGAGTTCACCTAAAAAATATCAAAAATTAGACCCGCTGGGCTAATTTCCTTTTTAGTTACTTTAATTTTAATCATAATCACTTAATAACTTTGCAGGTCTTTCAAGCAAAAGATTGCGACTAGGAAGAACTGCAAATCCTAATAGTATTGCTATCTGGAAAAGAAGACAAATTGTTGAAATTATTTATTTTTCTTCTCATTTCAACACTTTGAAGGATAGATAAACATCAGTTGCTCTTAAAACTTAAATACGTATATTCTACTATGTTATGCTCTTTCAAAAACTGTAGAAATGAAGTGTTCTGAACCTTAAATGCTGTTGTAAACAATGAATATTTTGTAATGACTGTTTTTCATGTGTCTTATTGACAGGTGCCAGTTTTTAGGCCCATGGATCTAATGGTTGAGGCCAGTCCACGAAGAATATTTGCCAATGCTCATACATATCACATCAACTCAATTTCTATTAATAGTGATTATGAAACATATTTATCTGCAGATGATTTGAGGATTAACCTTTGGCATCTGGAAATTACAGACAGGAGTTTTAGTATCCATTTGTTTTTATTTGTTCTTGTTTTGTTTTGGTGGTATGAAGTCAATAGAAATATTTCTCCAAATTCCCATTTCATTGTTTATATTACAGCCCTGAAAATTTTCTGTGCGTATACAAGTATGTGATATATAAACATATATACCTGGCACACACATATACGCTGTATACATATAAATATAGAGATGTATATAAATATAGTTTTTTTAAGTATATATTTTTAAAGTTCTTGATAAATGTTAGCAACTGTTACTACTACTGTTAATACATTTCCAATACATATCATTTGAAAAGTTAACAGTTCACTATAATTTATACTCTTAACAGTATATAAAAAGAGCCGGTGTCCCTATACTGTTAACAGTCTTGTGAAAAGTCTTTTGCTGTTTTGATTTGCATTTTTTTCATTATGAGTAAATGAGCTTTTTTCATATTTATCAACCATTTATTTTTTCTATTCTAATGTTTTCCTTGGACTTGCATATTTTTGTTTTCCTTTGTTTTTAAAGAATTTTTTAGGTAAATTAGCTCCATCATTTGTGTACACTACTTTCTCTTAATATTTCAGAAGATAAACTTATCTTTATGGCTTTTGGGATTTGTATCATACTCAGAAAAATAGACTGCTATATTCTAAGTGATTTAAAATTTGTACATATTCTCAGATTTTTCTTTAGGCATTATAAGCTTTGGTCTCTCTGGGATTATACTTATAAGGACTAGAATACAATTCAAAATTAATGCTTGTGCTTTACCCTATGAATGAATTTTTAGACTTAAGAATTGTAAAACTATGTTTACCCTTTCTAAGTGGAAATTCCTTAATAAAATGCTATCCAGATATTGTGGATATTAAGCCTGCCAATATGGAAGAGCTAACAGAGGTGATTACAGCAGCAGAATTCCATCCAAACAGCTGTAACACGTTTGTATACAGCAGCAGTAAAGGAACTATTCGGTTATGTGACATGAGGGCATCCGCCCTCTGTGATAGACATTCTAAATGTAAGTTAATTGCATCTTTTTTTTTTTCCCCAAATGATAACATTTTCTCTTTGTCTGAAATTAGCCTCAGACATGGTAACCATGTGTCCATAGGTTTAAAAATGTGCTCAGAGCCTGCTCTACCCTTGGTGAGCTGCTGACTTTATACAAGGCATCGTACATTATTCTCCTGGAAGAACATAAGTGGCTTTTTCAGGGGCCTGTCTATTGACGTCCTAGTGGATATATTTTTAATGAAAAGTTACTTTTTGGGGAACTTGGGGTGAGGCTCTCCACCCCTGTATTCAAGTAGAGCAGTTCCTTTCTTTTTTTCTCTCCCTCTCTTTCTGTTTGAACTTCCCAGGAAGATTTTTTCTGAAAAGAGTTTTCCTTGGCTTAACAAAAAAGTTTGAAAAGCACTGGGTTAAAACATTAAGGGGTTGCATTATTATCTTAATGTTTTTAAATATTTTTAAGACTTGGTACATAACTTATCAAAATAATTTTACCTGGCCACTAAAAAATAAAATGATATGAATTTGGTGAGGATGGTGTGTTTCTTGTAGCGATAGTGCAGACAAAGTCAGTGAGGTAAATTGCAGAACCTACAAACCTGGGGCTCTGGAGTATAGCACGTACCTCCACGCTTTCAGTTTTAGTGTTTACGTCATTCTCTTAAGAAACTTTCAGGGAGCTTATAGCCAGAGAAGTGTTTTTCAGTTCTTTATTAGCCTGTCATTTTTAGCTTCTTCCTAGGAAGTTTGTGAATTGTTTCAGTAAATGCTTTATGCAAGCCAGAATATGATAACAAATTCCTTCTTCTTCTTCTTCTTCTTCTTTTTTTTTTTTTTTGTTGTTGCTTGTTTTTAGTGTTTGAAGAACCTGAAGATCCCAGCAACAGGTCTTTTTTTTCTGAAATTATCTCCTCTATTTCCGATGTAAAATTCAGCCATAGTGGTCGATATATGATGACTAGAGACTATTTGTCAGTCAAAATTTGGGACTTAAATATGGAAAACAGGCCTGTCGAAACATACCAGGTATTTGCAATTTTGTTTTTCAATGATCATATATATACCCTATTTACTTTCAAGTGTTTATAGAGAAGGATTTTGTATAATGTGTTAATCCTTCTGCAGTGTTTGTTCACCATTAGGCTTTTTTCTACAGAGGTCCATGAGTGTGTTACTTTTCCCTACGTTAAATTTATATGTACTTTTATAGGCTGTGTTGTCTATTCACTTTTGCAGTTAAAGTGTGATTTTGCTTCAGTATCACAATTTGGTTCAGTATTGATAGCTTATTTCCCCTGCTGCTTATCTACATTTAAGTTGAGGAAAGAAGCACACCCTCTATTAAGGTCTGGGGAGAGAAAAGGATTGGGGAGAGTGGCCAGTCCTAGTCGAATTGTGCTGGTTAGAATATTTTTAATAGTAGTTGAACTAGAGCCTAACTTTAGCATGCCAAGTTAAAGGCACTGGCATTCTGCCTTCTGTCTGAAGACCCTTGTCTAAAGCTAAAGGAAAGGGGCTTGAAAGCCCAGCAAGTTGGGCTGTAGAGTTGCCTCTAGTAGGATGTCAGTTCTGAATTCTCTCCTTGTCATCTAACCACTACCATTGACCCCTAACCTCCTCTTCTAGAGAAGAGATGAAGAGGTACACAGTCGAGAACAAGTGAGGGTGGCAGAAACTTGTGTTAGGCCCTCGGTTGTTAAAGAGTAGAAAACACTTCACATACAAAATTGATAAATGGTACCTTCTTTATGTGGTATGTTCTCAGTAAAATTAGAATAGTATTTCTCAAACTTTTCAGTCCATTTTGACAAACATAAAACCACTTAAGATTCTCCTCAGTGGTGTCTGAAATTTTTAAAGCAAAAGCAAGGAATGCAATACTGCTGTCTTCAAATTACTTTTATATATAATGGCCAAGATTCTAATTTGTCTCCTAGAGACCCTCACCGCCACCACCACCCCATTACCATAGAGAATAATTGATTTGAACTTGAACTTCATTCCCTTAAATTGTTTGATGAGGAACCTTGTACATACATTCTAAAACTTTGCTGAATTGTTACGATTTACCTAATTTTGCCTGATTGGCAGTTTTTCTGCCTATACTAAATTAGATTAGTGATTGAGAATAGAGTCACATCATACTCAATGTAGCATATACGCATTCAGGTATTCTTGCTGCATTTGTATAGGCATCTCGCTAAGCTGTGTGTGATTGAAGGGTAACTTTGATCTTACTAATATTTTGCCTTACATGCTTACTTTTAATCGTAACCGTGCGTGAGTTGCAATTCCTCTGTGTTAACAAATTTTTACTTAATGTCACACAAACATGGCCTGAATCATTCCACTAAAACTTGAAATGGACATTTAAAGTGACTTTAGGTTGTTTCATAAAGAATAGAGAAGTCTAAGCATTTAGAAGTAACTACTCTTTTCTATCATCACTTCTTTTGAAAGTTCTCTGTAAGTGAAAAAGGATAGTGAAACTCCTTTTTTTCCATCTGACCACAAGAAATACTTTGAAATTTTAAAAAATGAAATGTATCATTTCTTAGGATACGTTTTAAATGCCAGCTTTGTTTTCTAGTTTATCCCTTTGTGAACTAGTGAGTAAATATAGAATTATAGTTCAAAAAAAAACAGAAGTATATTTTCATTAGTTTTCAATATTGTGTAAGTGATATCAAGTGATATCAGATTTTTCAGTGATACATAATTTATCACTAGGCCAGGGCTTCAGTTATATGCCCAGAAGTGGTATTTAAAAGGAAGTAAAGCACAGTATTGAGTGTTTTTTAACAGCAATTCATGGATTGAAAGCTAAGTGTTAGCATATTTAAATATTGTTATAATATTCTTTAGTCTCTTCTCTGTGACATTTTCAGTATTTTCTGGCCTAATTTATAGAGAGTACATCTGCCATGCCCAGAAGGGTGCTTTTTTTGGTTGTGCAATAGGAAAAATGTGTGTTCACAGAAGGGGGACTCATGTCTATGCACACCTTTTCTTTAAAAATACAGATTTGTTAATCATCAATTTCCTAATTTTAATTGGTAGGTCTTGAGATATAAACTAAGAATGTACTTTGTTTTTCCCTAGGTGCATGAATACCTCAGAAGTAAACTTTGTTCACTGTATGAAAATGACTGCATATTTGACAAATTTGAATGTTGTTGGAATGGATCTGATAGGTAATTGATTTTAATTTGAACTTCTCATTCAAATGTAATTTTGTTAGAGTAAAGAAATTTACTATTTTTATCACTCCTGGTATGGTTGCCACATTCACTAAAAATATGGCAGACTTTTTTTAGATTGACATAAATTATAAATCCTAACTTCATACCCCCAACCCCCATGATTTTCTTGAAATAAATTTAGTAATGTTATAGCAATAGTGGCATATAAAAAATTAAACATTATGTTTATTAGTATTAAAATATATAAAAAAGCTCTAGATATTATAAATTATTATTTTAATATCTTTAAATATTTCCCTTTTGTGAATCAGATCAATCATGTTTGACATGCCAACAGAAGTTAATTCCCTTAACATTTAAATTTTTAAAAAAATAATCTCAAACTTAAAGAAAATTTACAAGAGTAATACAACTCTTAATTAGCCTCAGCTCATGTTCTTCTTGTTGCTGTTTGCTGTGTCAATCTTTCTTATTTCTTTTTACACATACACACATACACACACACACTTCAATTGAACAAGTTGGGAGTAAACTCCAAACGTGATGTCCCATTACCCCTAAATTCTTTAATGAGGATTCCTAAAAGACACTCTTCCTACCTAACTCTAGAGCAGAAAAATTCCCATCAATGCACTACTTGCATCTAATCCACAGATCCCATTAAAATTGCACCAGTTCTTATTTTAGTTATATTTTGTTAGTCTCCATTAATCTAGAACATTTTTTCATCCTTTCCTTTTTCATGACCTTAGCATTTTTGAAAAGCACAGGCCAGTTATTTTACAGAAAATTTCTATAATTTGAGTGTTCACTAATGTTTCCTCATGATTAGATTCAGGTTACATATTTTTGACAGGAATACCTCAGAAATGCTGACATAACAACGCCTTTTAAAATTTACAAATAGCCATAGATAGGTATCTTTATTTATTAAAACTTCATAAATTCAGAAAACATGGTGATACCAGCCTGAATTACATAAATCACTTAAAAAGAAATATAGTTTTATTACTTACAGGTACATGCACGAACTTGAGTTTAAAATGTCAATTGTTTTGGGGGGCGTTGATATTACTAAATAGATGATAATCATTTGTATTTAATAAATAACCTGTATATCATATAATTATGAGTTGTTTTCAAGCATTAAACAGTTTCTTAGTATCCTATAATCTTATTTACAATAATAATTTAAAATATTGTGAGAAGGACGTAGTAAGTAATAGCACCAGATCCTTTCTAAATGATTAATGGTTGTGAAGCTTTGTTTATTGGGATATTTAGTAAACATTGAGCAGTGATGGATAGCAAGTAGGACTGACAGATGTGTCTTGGGCAGGTTAAGAATTTGGCACCCCTTTAAACTGACTGATACTATTAAAAATATTTGTAAAAAATTTTGCTTAAATTTAATGTTACAGATAAAATGATTTTTGGTTCACAAAAAAATGTTTATGCTACTTCTTAATATTTAGAAGCAGATTTGCTATAAATATCATAAGATGTGATTATCCAAACCAGACAGTGTCCTGAGAACAAATAGCTTGTAATTTAAATCATAAAATAAGCCTTGGTTTCTTATGAACCATATATCCCATGCTTTGTTCTTTTTGTTTGTTTGTTTGTTTGTTTGTTTTGGTTTTAGAGCTTGTGAATCCCACAGTTGGTTGATATTTCTAGAAGCTGTCTAGTTTAGTTGATCAAGTAGTCTGTAGTTGCACAGATACTGAACAAAGACAATTCAGTACTATTAAGAAACTTTACTTGAGGCTGCTTTCAACTTTAGTGATAAGTTTTGGTAGTCACGAAAGGAGTCATTAATAGAAAATCGAGTTAATTGCTACCCTATTTATGGTTGGTGGCACCAGCCCTCACCCTAAATTTTAATCTTCATGAATTAGCTGTTTCTGGTAGATTACGAGGCTAGATTCCATCATTGAATCATTTTACTGAAAATAAGCCCTTATCCATTTGTTTGACTGAATACTCTGTCTACTTTCACAGTGTTGTCATGACTGGATCTTACAATAATTTCTTCAGGATGTTTGACAGGAACACAAAGCGAGACATAACCCTAGAAGCATCACGGGAAAACAACAAACCTCGCACGGTTCTGAAGCCACGCAAAGTGTGTGCAAGTGGCAAGAGAAAGAAAGATGAAATAAGTGTTGACAGCCTAGACTTCAACAAGAAAATACTTCATACCGCCTGGCACCCCAAGGAAAATATCATTGCTGTAGCTACTACAAACAATCTGTATATATTTCAAGACAAAGTGAATTAGGGTTGGCATTCCTAGCAGAAGAGCCCACTTCCTGCTTAGTTGAGATAGTTGAATCTAGCATTCGTACCTAAAAAAGAGAGAGGTCCATTGTGGCGCCCCTTTCCAGTGTTTGACAATGTGCCATTCGACAACACATTTTTTATAGCTACATGGAGAAAGCTCTGTGGATTCATCACTGTGGTGTTCTCCATGTCTGCTAGCCATTTAGGTAAGGGTAGGGCACTTTTAATTTAAATGACTTCTTGCACCATCTTGCCTAATGGACTAGATTGGACTGTATCAACATTGATTTACTCCACTTTTTATGCCTTCCATTGTGATGACGTCAAACACAGTGAAAGCCTTCAGTCATGCTTATGGGATTTAATTGTGTATCCTCATTACTGTATCATTTGTGGGGTACACCCCTTTCCCTTTTTTAAATTAAATACAGCTCATTCTTACTGTGGCTTGTAGCATTCCTCCTCTTCTGGCCTCCTGGACTCTTCCCCTTCATTTCTCTTACCCTTGCCCCCTCCACCCAGTCTTGGTGGTGGTATATTAAAAAAAGAAAGAACGAAAGCACACAAAATGAGTCAGTTTGGGGTCAGTGGTAAAGGGGGTATGTGTTGCGAACAAATGTTTTAATAACAGTTGGCTGTAATCACTCCTTGCCGTGTCTGGCACTGAAAATAAGGAAAAAAAAAAAACTACTACTGAATAAAAGTGACAAAGAATGGAGAATCTGGTTTTCTTTTTCTTTTTAATCTACCTCTTAAAGCCAGTATTTTGTGTCATAAATTTGGGTTCAATGAAAGGAAATGAGTTTCCATTGTTTTATTGGTATTTTTGTTAATTATTTTTATCATGTTCTTTTACATGGAGAAGGAGAGGTATTGGTTCTGTATGAACATGTTTCGAATATATATTGGTATTACCAAGGATTTCACAGCCTAAATGCTACTAGAGGTTTGGTGTTTTTTTGTTTTTTTTTTTACCATAGTTATCAAGGTTTTAGATACATTGTATCTACACTTAACTCATTATCTGTTGATGAAATTGTTGTAAATGGGAACCAAATTTGTAGTTTCATTTTTAAAGACTTTTTACAGTACTTAATTTCATTTACGCCTTACTAAATACTAAGTCAAAGACTTAAACTTTTTTAACAAATTGAAACTTTCTTTGTCATTCAATCATAAAACATAAAAATATCCTCAAGTGATTTACATAGATAAAATTAACACTGCACTAAATATTTTTTTTGTATTGCTATCAAATCTGAAATGTACTTTGCCATAGATGTTTTTTCTCTATTTTTGGTTTTCCAAAGCTATTAATATTAAAGACAAACTTTAAAGGTACAGTGTTCGAAAAGTGCTTAATGGACTCCAACAGCTGCCTCAAATAAAAATTTAGTGATCTGTATATGACTACATTTCCCTAAGTGATGATATCTTGTCCAAAGATAAAGAGTACCCCTATTTTATATAGGTAAAATGTACCTTTGTCAATCTTGCAGAAGCTTTAATGGAGAACAAATGGACTTTATTTTTAAAAAGATAAATCAAGTAGGCATTTATATTATTAGAGAATGGTAGTACGCTTTGCTTGAGCAGTAATATAACAACCTTGAATTTTAAAAGACTCTGAGTGCTTCTTATGTGTCCACTACCTATTGTTCTTTTCTCATCAGTGAAAAATGATTAAACATATCAACCGTAAATCCCTCTGCACTTATACAAATATAATGTCTTGTAAGTTAACATTTTTAGCACACAGAAACAATTTTATGTAATAAAATTACTGTATCTTTTGGACTTAACAAATCTGAATTTGTGTTTAAACACATTGATTATCTGTCTGATAATTCTTAAAAGAATGGCACTTGTACTAATTTATTTGGGGATCTTGGATGCATTCATAATTTGTATTAGTTATTCTTCACACTCGGCTTGGAAGTGGGCTATTCCCTTGCCGCAGGTATCAAACACCAATATTCTGTCTCTGATCAAGCATTTTCCAGAAAACCTTTTTGGGAGATTGTTTTCCTAAAGTTTCGATGTAGGTCTCGCTATAATACCACCAAACAGCTCTTGGAAGTTCTTTTTTGATTCTTCATTAGCTATGATGATTCTCGTCCATGACACTAAAGGTTAGTTTTATATATTTAAGAGAAACGTTGCTAAAATTAAAATGCCTCTATAAAGGAATGCTATTATAAATATTGTTAACAATATTCTCAAGTATCAATTTTTAATTTCTTTGGTGTAGCCAACTAAGCCCAGCCACTCATCTTCTATGGTCATGGTTAATCTTTTCTTAATAAAAATTATACTAGAAGAAACTTAGTCTTGTCAAGTTGCTTGTATTCTCCTGTTTTCTTGACACAAACGCATATTCTATTCCTTCTGACTTAACCTTTTTTTAAAAAAATGGTAGGAAAAAACTTTAATTCTGTTAATCTCCTTTAATCTTTGGTGGCTGGGCAGTAGTTACTTTATAAATCTCTGTATATAAATATGTGTTTATATGACTAGATATTAAGCTTTCTTCTGTGAAGCTGTTAGTCTTGAATAAAAATATACTTTCAAATTAAGTGAGGATTTTTCTAAACCTTAAATGTATTCTGGTTACAATAATTTCTAAAGAAAACTAGAAGTATGAAAACAGGTTCTTTTAGTGTGTAACAGTATTTATGCAAGTAATGTGTTTATTCATAGAAAATTATGTGAAAGCTAATATAGTACTGATAAAATATTTTTAGTGAAATATATAAATATAAACCATTACCTTCTTAGGGAACACTGCTTCAGCGTGTTTTTTTCCTACCACATACAAAATCGAGTGGAAATAGTAATGTGCACTCCTAGAAGAATAAAATTAACACCCACCCCCAGCAAAAAAAAAAAAGTATGTTAGCAAATCAAGTCAATTTACTTTAGTATTTGAGAGCTTTACTATTTTAGGTTGTCTTACCTTTTCAAATGATTAATGATTCAATGTATGCTTATGTTTTACCATGGTTAAAGGTTTTTATGCCTTCCCCCCACTCCCGTCCCCACCCCCGCCAAAAAAAAAAAAAAAGCTTTGGAAATCGACTCCACTTTATTTTGTAATTATGAGGTCAAAACAACAGTTTAGTATTACTGAAATATTTAGTGAATTTACAAAGTCTTGGGATGTTCTTAAATGCTGAAGATACTTTTTAAGTGTAATGGTGAGTTTTGTCTCCTTGACATTTCATTGCATGTTGATATTATTAGACTTTGTAACCTATACTATTTCTAGGAATTAAGAAACACCCACCTTACAAGCTTAAAGTGAATAATAACATGTGAAACACCTTCGACACAGTTCCTGTCCAACACAAAGCACTACAAAGATTAGTTTCCTCCAAAAGAAGGAATTTGGCAAAAATAAATTGGCATAAGGGGGAAAGCTAGTATTTTTGTTAATGTTCTACACTTTTGTTGATTAGCAATATGTGAACGGCAACGAGTCATTTGAGGGCTTTCCCGCTAGGAGGCAACAGATAAGTCTTCAGCATTTACCAGGGATTATTGAGAATAAATGGGTTCTTCCTGTACTGGAAGAGCTTCACAGTTAAAAGCCAAATTGGGGACCAAAAAAGGGGAAAGTCCAAAATGTATTTATGCCCAAGTAAAACCACTATTCAATATGACCCTGAAATGAGAACTTGAGGGCCCAGTAATGGAGGGAGAACCCAGGTGTCAACTACAATGTCTGTTGTGGTCATGTCTTACTGGGGAAGCAGCAAAAACGAAATCGAAAGTTCTGAGCTGCTCTTTCTTTCCATCATGGGTTACTCAGTCTACCCACCCCTATGCAAAATGAGATCCTTGTGCCATGTTGCCTTCTTCCTGTACAGGGAGACAAGGACTTTCATGATGCACATTTATGCTGCTTTAATTTAGGAATAACTAAATTGTTTTAAAACTTTACTGTTCTGAATATAAACTCAGAAAGTAGGGCAAAAAAATACCCCACCAATAATCTCATTACTCAGAAAACTCCCATTCACATTTGTATTTATTCTCTCATGAGCAATAATTTATATATATAAATGTATATATATGTGTGTATATATACATATAATGAAACTGTATACAGTCCTATTTCTCTGAAACATGTATCACAAGCAGTTTCCCATATCAAATATTCTCTTTCAGCAAGATTTCACTGTTATGGAAAATCCATTATTTAAGTCCCTTGTCAAAACCGATGCTTGTATTGGAACTCTGAACATCATACCAGTGTAAGATTTTTAGGATACATTCCTAGAAACATGGTTACTGAATAAAAGGATATGGAGATATTTAAGATTTGATAGTGTCAAATTTCCTTTCTAACAATTGAAGTTCCGTCACAAGTGCAGCAGATCTTTGAATAGTGTTTCGTTTTAACGTTGATGAGATGTCACAGGAACTTTTATTGATTAGCCTATGGTAAAACTGCTTTCGTTCTATGGTGTATCACCCTGGTTCCAAGAACTCATTGACATTGAGGGCTTACTGTATACGTGATTTCCCTTAGCTTTATGCTCACTAATGGACAGAATCCCATGATTTATCTTCATCGATTTGAAAAATCAAAAATGATAACCCAATTGGTGTTTTCATATTTCTAACCAGATATTAATTTTGATAATTTCGATAATCTGGATACAAGACCTTTACCAGACATGTGTTTTATAAATATTTTCTCATTTTGAGGCTTGTCTTTCTGTCTGTGCTATCACCCATACTGCATTGCCTTCATTAATTTAGCTTTACATAAGCAAGTAATCCAACTTTGTTCTTTTTCAAAAGTGGCTTGCTATTTTAGTTCCTTTGCCTTTCCATATCCATTTAGAATCAGCCTGTTGACAACAAGAACAAAAACACCCACCTTGGATTTTGATGATTAAGAACTCTTGGTTGCATCGAATCCATACACCAGAAAGAGTGGAGATATTAATATTTTGTCGTGCAATCCATGAATGCAGCATATTGCTCCATTACATAGGCCTTTGATTTCTTTTATCAGCATTTTAGTTTTTAGTATACAGTTCTTACACATATTGATAAAATCTCAAAGTTTATGTGTGTGTGCTTTTGTAAGTGGTACTTTTAAAACTCAATTTCCAATTGTTCATTGCTAATATCTAGAAATACAATTGATTTTTGTATATGGACCTCGTATCCTGACAGCTTCCCAAATCCACGCATGTAGATTTTTAAGTTTTCTCCTTAGTCGTATTATCTGCAGATGATGATTATTTTTAATAAGTGTTTTCTTTCTTTCCAGTCTACAGTTTCCCTTTCCAGTGCTTTTTATTTCTTTTTCTTATCCTGCTGCACTGGTTAAAACCTCCAAGCGGTGATGAAAGGAGTGGTGAGATTAAACACATCCTTCCCTAGTCACCATAGGGGGCAAGCATTCAGCATTTTACCATTAAGAATGTTACTTGTAGGAATTTTGTAGATGGCCTTTGTCAGGCTGAGGAAATACTCTTTTATTGCTAGTACGCTGAGAGTTCTTAATCATGAATGGATTTGATGTTCATCAGATTTTTTTCTACATCTATTGAAATGATCATGTAGTTTTTCTTCATAATGTTGATGTAGTGAATTATGTTGATTTTCAATTGTAGAACAAGGCTTGCAGTCCCAATATATTGCTGATTCTTTTGCTATTATTTTGTATTTTTGCACGAGTGTTTATGAGGGATACTGATCTGTAGTTTCTTTGCCTTTTAATATCATTGTTAGTAATATTGACCTCACAAAATGAGTTTTCCTCCTCTCCTATGTTATAGAAGATAGTAAGTAGAATTCATATAATTTCTTCCTTAAAAGTTAAGTATGATTCACCACTGATGCCATTTAGGTCTTTTTATTGGAAGATTTTTATCTGAATTCAGTTTCTTTAATAGAATTGTGCATATTATCTATTCTTGAATGAGTTTTGACAGTTTGTCTGTAAAGGAGATTATCCATTTCATCTAAGTTGTCAGACTTATGAGTATTCTTTCATAAACTTCAATCTGGTCAGACTGCTATAACACTTTTTTGTGGTCGAACCAAAAAGTTTATTTTGTTTATGGTTAGAAAGTCCTTCCCCAACCTAAAATGAAAAAAAAGTTATTTTATATTCACTTTTTGCATTTAATGCTTTTTTATGAACTATTTTATTCATTTCATTTTCATTTCTATTAATGATGACAGAGCTCTTCATTATTTTAAATTTAACGATTAACTAGAACATTTAATCATTCTAGTATGTCAGTTGATTCTTTTATGTTTTGTATAATTATGTTGTTCCCAAATAATTTCTTTTCCAATATTGTATCTCTTATTTGACTTCTCTGCTTTAATTGCAGAAACTTTCAAAATAATGCTAAACACAGTAATGCACCACATAACAATATTGCAGTCAATGACAGACCATGCATATGACAGTGGTCCCATAAGGTTATAATGGAGCTGGATTTCCTGTAAGAAATGGAAGGAATGTGGTTCAGGAGAATTTGTATTCTGTACGGGAAGCAATATCTGTGGGGCTGGGCAATAGGGTCCCTCTCACAGCACCTCAATTTCAAGTGCACAGACTACATACATCCCAGGCAGTCGCCACTGACCTTTTTCAGCCCAATGGAGCCTGTCTTCAAGTGCTGTATATTCAGGGGACCCACAGCCCTCCCAGATCTAGCATGATGGTCTTCAGGGTACATTGCTCTAAATTCTTTCTTGATGACTGAAGATCCTGTGTAAGGACACAGGTCCATGGGAGCTACCTTAACAAATATTAAATGCCACTGCCACTTTAGAAAAAGCTTTCTGTGGTCATGGAGCTAGCCCATTCCTATACTTCAGAAATGTTTTCAGGTTCTAATAATGTTAAAAACATGGGTAAGTTTTCTTTCTTCTGTCAATTCAATGCTAGAGAGAGTCCTTGGTGCCAGATAGCATCAATGAAACCAAAAACAAATTTCCAATGTCAAAATATTGAGTCCTCAGTTCTACTCCTTCTTCATATTAAACCTCTTTTTGTGTGAGTACCACAAAGTTCCTTAATCTGACCATTGGTTCAATGTCAAATAGCCAAAACCGCATCACCATGACAGTGTCCTCCGTTCCTTTACCTCTCCGTAATTTATTTCTTCTGATCCTAAGACCACCTTTTCCGTTCTCCCGGCAGTCACTATTATGCTAATCTACTCCTTACCCAGCCAGTTTCTGCTTTATATTTCCAGTCAGGCCGCCTCACATGTCTGCTTATGGAGCAGCATTGGTAGCTTCGATGTTTTATATCTGACCTTGTTGGAAGAACACAGGGAGAAGGCTTGGGGGGAGAGTGTTTATAAATCTACAGTCGTGTAGAGTAATTCCTAGGCCTTCATGTTCAATCACCACTGACAAACAGCAACTTCCAGTCCTGTAAGTTTCATCAATGCTAAGTGCCCTGTACAGGCATATCATTTTTAATCTTTTATGCCATAATCATACTGTATCTTTTCTATGTTTAGATATACAAACACCATCGTGTCACAAATTCCCTACAGTATTCACTACAGTAATAAGCTGTACAGGCTTATAGCCTAGGAGCTATGGGCTATACCATAAGCTGTAGCATCTAGGTTTGTGTTAGTGCTCTCAATTATCTCTGAGCATGCCAGTTTGCTGATTACTGTAAGGCTGTCTCTTTCAAGTCTTAGTCAAACGTCTGCTCCTCAGAGAGCACTCAAGACTAAAGCTAGTGCCCTCCCCTTAAGTTAGTCTTGATCACCAACACCAGCCCTCTATTTTTTTCATGGCGCTTGTTAGTATCTGAAGTTATGTCAACCGTTCATAATTATCTGTCTTACTGAGACAGGAAGCTACAAAAAAGGCTTGTCTGATTTCTTAACTGCAGTGATTTGGATCCTGAAACATGTCTGGCACTTAATAAATGCTCAAAGAATATTTTACTGAATGACAATAAATATATCCTGCCTTTTTGATTAGTCTTCTATAACCTTGCCCAAGCTATTCAATGTATATAAGCTTCAGATTCATTAGTAAAATGATGCTAATAATGATACGTATAAGGTCCTAGAGGATTAATTGAGGTAATATATGTACAGTGCCTAGCATAGTCCCTGGCACTAAACAGTAGCTGTTATGATGTGGGCATTTTTAATAAGATGTGATATTTTGTAATGTATTCATTGAAGGAAATTTTCACTGGATAGAAATTCTAGGTTTAATTTTATACTTTTAGCATAAAAGTTTAGCTTTAGTTTCCATTGAGAAGTCTGCCGTGTTCTTATCTTTGTCTCTATAAATAATGCGTTGTTTTTTGCTTCTGCATTTAAGATTTTCTCTTTATCGCTTTTTTTGCCATGCTGTTACAATGTTCATTAGTACAATTTTCTTCACATTTTTCCTACTTGGGGTTTTCTGAGTATTTTGTAAGAATGGGATCATAGTTTTCATCAATTGGGGGAACTTTTCTTCACAGAAATTATTTCTTCAGTGGTTTTCTCTGCTCTCCTTATAAGACTCCAATTAAAAGTATGTTAGACTTTTTGTTAATATCCCATAAGTCATTGAGGGCCTGTTCATTTTTCCCCATTATTTTTCTCTGTGTACTTTTAAAAAAATGGATTCTATTGTTTTGTCTTGAAGTTCACAAGTCTTCTGCAGTATACAATTAGCTGCCATACCCACCCATCTAGTGACTATTTCATTGCAGATATTTTTTTTTCTCTAAGCATTCTATCGTTTTTTTAACTTCATTTTTCTCATTTTTAAAAAAATCTTTGAGCATATTTACAGTAACATCCTTGTCTACTAATGCTATGATTTTTATCATTTCTGGGTCTATTTCTATTGACTTATTTCCCTCTTATTATGGCTCATGTTTTCTGCTTAGCATATCTAGTAATTTTTTTATTAGTTTCTGGACGTTTTGAATCATAGCGAGTGTATATTGTTGAACATCTAAATTTTGTTTCCTTTTCTTAAAGGATAATGGGATTTGTTTTGGTAGTTATTTGTAGTTCATCTCTTCAAGACTTGTTTTTATTAAGCTGCATGAAGTTGGCCATAGAACTTCAGTGTCCAATATGGTATCCTCTAGCCATATTTTAACTGTTGAAGTTACAATACAAATTATTTAAATGAATTAAAGTTAACTAAAAATTCAGTTCCTCAGCCACACTAGACATATATCAAGTACTCAACAGCTGCACATGGCTAGTAGCGACTGTTGGAAATCATTAGTGTAGAATATCTTTGAAATAGTTTGGACCTACACTAAGGGCATGACTTTTCTGGGGTCTCTACCGGGTGTTAAATGAGAACACTCCCATCTGTCTTATCGGAACTTAAATATATCCCATTCCTGGATGATTTCCATCCCTGGAAATTGTTCATCTTGCAATTCCCCAAACATTCTTTGCTTGTGGAGTTTCACTTTATGCTTGCATGGCTTAGTATCAAAGAAAGTATAAAAGGAATTAATGTGCAGATTTCTTTCTCATGCATTGGTCCCTCTTTCTAGAACTCTGTCCAACAACTTCCAGTCATTGTACTTCCCTGAACTCAGACCTGTCTCTTCAACTCATCAAGTGTGCCAGACCTTGCTTTTGAGTCTTTTTCCTGCTATGGTCCTCACTTCAAGTAGAAAGCCAAGGTAGTAGGGCTTGTTTGTTTTCTTTTATGTATCCAAGTACTATTCTTCCCATTGTGCAACATCTGAAAACCACTGTTCTATGTATTTGATTCAGTTTATTAGTTGTATATTGTCAGAAGGTAAGTTTAGTCTCTATTATTTTATAATAGCTGGAAGTGAAGTTCTGTTTCAAAAAATGTTTTTTAAATTTTACTTCCTGTCCTAGTGACTTATCCAAAATATCATAGATTTACTTAATATTTCTAACACTATTGTACATGATAATGAAATTATACACTAATTTTAGCAAGACATTCAACTTAAATAGATATATCTAGGTTCTAACTTTAGTCTACAAATTTCTTAGACACCACAGTGATGCATTCTTTACTTGCTTCTCCCATATTTACACAATTTTAACTGTATATTTCTTCTATATTTAGATACCAAGATATAGGTATCTAAATCAAAACCTCCTAGATAAGGAGATGACTATGTATTTTAGTGCAAATTGTGAAAAATGACAATAAATTTGTAATATGTTACCATTGGAATGTGAAGGAAGATATATATATATATATATATATATATAGAGAGAGAGAGAGAGAGAGAGAGAGAGAGAGATAGCAAGAGTTCAAAAATTGCACTCATTTATTTTAATCACTCTATCACTTTGTTCATTTTTAATATATTAAAAAAGATATATAATAAATTCATTTTCTATTGCTTTTAAGCAAATCACAAATTTAGGGGGTTAAAACAACACACACTTGTCATTTCACAGTTCTGTAGGCCAAGGTGATCTTGGCTGGTTCCTCTGCTCCAAATTTCACAATGATAAAATCAAAATTATTCATTGCTTGGGAGAAAAAGGAAGGTAGGGGCAAGTGGGAGAGGTTTAAAAGAGCACTAGGGTAATGTTGGGGCTGATGGACATATATATTGATTATGGTGATGGTTTCATAGTATACACATAAGTCCAAAGTTATCAAATGGTGTAGTTATAATTGCATTGTTTGTTGTATGTCGATTATTGTGCAAAAAAAAAAAAAGTTGTTTCAAGTAAAAAATCCACAACCAATAGCCCTCTCTTTTGGAACATGCATTATCTTAGGAATGCTATTCTTAGGTAGAAAATTTCACCTAGCTGATATAATTGCATAAATTATGGTAATAGGACCCATAGTGAGCAGTGAATCTACAATTTTTGGATTGAGACTAAAACAAATATGGGGATTATGCTAAAATACTATTGTAGATTATATTGTTGTTCTCAATTCTTCACCCTCCCAGAATTGATTCTTTTGCAACATGACTTTGTGGTTGGCTATCTGACTTGCTTTGGCCAATGGAATGTGTCTGGAAATGATAGTTCAGAGCTACCTCTTTTTCTTTTATTATTTTCAGAGAAATATGTTCTGGCCAACCCATGGTCCAAAGAGGATGACAGAAAGGGGAGCAAAGCTGTACTTTCTTTCACCTTAGAACTAAATCCATCTGAACTAAGTCTATATTAACTATCCTTCAGATGCATGAGAGAACATTAATGTTTCTGGTTTAAACCAGTGAATTGGGGGGATTTACTATGAAGCATGATTTGGCAGTAGCTATAGAATACATATACTATGATGTACTCTAACAATATTGAAATGAATAATGAACAGAAGTTGTTTGTAGTAGAGAAAAGAGAGAAAAGAAAGAGATTGGGCAAATATGCTACCTTATTTCTATTCCTTGAATTTATCATATTAAGTTGATAAATCAAATGATAGATGTATATCTAAAATGACAAGTAAATATTAAGAGGGAATATGATCAACTAAAAGATGAATAGTTGAGGTAAAGGAATTATATTAACCATTATTGTGAAAGAATAGGAATTATTAATATAATTATTAATACTTCATTATTGTTCCTTTCTGGGCATTAAAAGAAACTGTCTAAATAAATGGAGATTAAAGAAATTACAGAAATATACAGTTATAAAGGGAAATAAATGAACAAAAATAAAAATTTCTAAGTTTTAAGGTGACATACAAAACAAATAGGCCCATAGTGAAGGACATTTTAAGATATTAAATGGAAGATATGATATAAATAACAATATTAAATCCAAATACATTTATATTAATAAATATAAATGTGTTAAACTCCCCTATTAAGAGAGAAAAAAAATCTAACTAGACCCTAAAACAAAGGCTACTCTTTGCAGTCATCAAGTGACACACCTAATAGAAAGTGACTCAGAAAGGTAGAAAATTAAAAGAATAGGTAAAGATTTATCAGGACATTGCAATTAAACAAAACACCACCACCAACAATAATAGATAACCAGCATCATGATTTTGATATCAGACAAGGTTCACTGAGGCCAAAATTATAACCACTTCACATAATAAAGAAGCAGTTGTTAATATTTGCATCTAATAATGAAGCAACTATAGTGAAAGGAAAAGAAATAGAAACATATTAAGAGTAAAAGATATTAATTGATCTCTTGGAATCCATGACACCTAAAGGAGGAAAAATATATGTTTAAATGACATTATTATTAAGGTAGTTCAATAGATGCATCAAATTTGACACCCTGAACACAGAAGTTACACCTTCTTTTAAAGGACTCATGGAACATTCCCCAAAAGGAAC
The DNA here is from genome assembly GCF_014176215.1 of Rousettus aegyptiacus. Classification (NCBI taxonomy): domain Eukaryota; kingdom Metazoa; phylum Chordata; class Mammalia; order Chiroptera; family Pteropodidae; genus Rousettus; species Rousettus aegyptiacus. Next base: position 29,299,729 of record NW_023416291.1, read on the forward strand.
CATATATTAGGCCTCAGAAAAAACCTAAGATGAATCTGCAAGCTGGAAATACTACAGAAATATACTCTGACCAGGAAAAATTCTTAAATATCTAAATAATGAAAGAATAAAATAAGATGGAGAGTGATAGGTAATAAATACAAGGATTCTTTTGGGGGTGACAAAAGTGTTCCAAAGTTAGATTGTAGTGCTGGGTGTTTAACTCTGAATATAATAAATACTGAATTGTGAACTTTAAAAGGATTAATTATAGTATGTAAACTATAATTAAGTTGTTAAAAAGAGTTCAGAATAATTTAAGTCAATAAAATAGATAAACCATTAGGTAATACAATCAAGAAAAAAATTAGAGGACAAATAACACAAAATTAGAAATAAAGATAACATCCTATAAAGCAGAGCTAACCTCCCTAAAAACACTATGTCTGTGTGTTTTCTTAGGGAAACCAAATCCTTAAAAGTAATTTTGACTTCACCTACTTGAGACCATAGAAAAGGAAACTTCCTAATTATTTTTTTATAAAATTAGCATAAGATTATATCAAAACTCAGAAAAGATTAGTAAATGTTAACGATATTTTTGAAGAAGGAACTTTTTTTATTTAAGAAAAATAAGGGGAGGATATCATTGTCTAAATGGGAAAACAACTTTGTAAAGAAATATAGCAATAATCCCCCAATTAATCTATTAACTGAATACATTTCGGAGCAAAATCTTGAATTTGCACTGGGATTTGACATATCAATCTTTAAAGAAATCTTTTTAGTATGAAAACTTTCAAATATGCTCAAAAGTAGAATAGTTTAATGTAGCCATTACCTAGTTTCAGTAATTACCAACACATGGTCTATCTTGGACTATCAGTTTATAAGTTCATATGAAGAGTGAGTAAACAGTCATAAAAATTGTTAGAAAGACAAATGAGGAGACACTTTCTCCACTAGTTATCTAACAGAGCCATTCTGGAAACGCTTGTAATAGACTCACCTTTTTGTGGGAATTTAGAACGTGATAAAGGTGCAATTTCTTATCAGTGTAGAAAGGATGACTTAAAACCTAAATATTTTTGAGCCAATTAACTACTCAATTAGGAAAAATTGAAGTGAAGTAATTTATAACAATCAAAAATAATTTCAAACGTATTAAGGGTCAAAATATAAAAATTAAATCTATAAAAATTAGAAAAACATAGGAAATAGATTCATAATCATCTTGGTGTGCGGGCATTCCCATCATATAAAAGATAATAAATGTGATTTCTTGAAAATTTTAAATGTCTGCAGAGTAAAACAAAGTCAAAAGACAAATGACAGACAGAGAAAAATATATGCCACACATAAATCAGACTGAAGAACCTGGACCAAGGTACAGGGAGATATGAAGTAGGTGGAGTGTTTGGAATATAAAATAGTTTAGTGTCACCCACATATAGGAAACATGGCTTCACACATCATGTTCCAGGTATAAGTTAGGTGATGGGATTTGGGTGATTGTTTTATGCTTTCCTGAAATATTCCTTTATTCTTTTTTTACAATGATCACATGTTACGTTTGTAATTAAAATTTTTGAAATTCTTTTAACAACTAAAAAATCTGATCTGACTTACATCGTTAATGTTTCACCAGTTTTATTTTAGGTTTAATGACGGAGAGACACTGGGGTCTTTGCTTCCTATGTATCACCACCAAACCTATTACAGAAGTGGGTCCTTACAGATATTTTTAAAAAATGCTCACGGGTGGATAAAACAATGTTGAACTCGTAGATGTGGGCGAATTGGGTGTCGACACATGAACACCTTACACTTCCTCATTACACAGTTCTCCCTATCTTGCATCCCAATTCCAGTGGCATAACTCACTCCATCCTGTCAGTATAAGTGACACGCAAGAACTCATTCCGCGCGCGCGCGTCAACGGGTCTCCAGCGTCTTCACGTCTCGAGTCCGTCTGGGAACGACCCCGCTCCACCCCGTCGCTTGTTGTGTTGTCGTCACGTGGTCGAGGCGGGCCCTGACGTCACGGGCAGGGGAGGGACTGCGCAGGCGCAGAAAAGGGGGCGGGGGACTCGGCTTGTTGTGTTGCTGCCGGAGAACCGGAGACAGTCTAGCTGCGGCCACAGCTTTTCCAGCCGCCCGACGATGTCGTCTCATTTAGTAGAACAGCCTCCGCCCCCGCACAACAACAACAACAACTGCGAGGAAGGGGAACAGCCTTTGCCACCGCCAGCCGGCCTCAACAGTGAGTGCGGGGCGGGCGGGCTGGGTGAAGGAGATGGGGGAGGAGGAGCTGCTCTGGCCGCCGCCGCCAGCTCCGCGCGGGAGGGTACGAGAGCAGAAGGTAGCCCATTGGTCCAGGCCGGGGATGTGCGGGTGACTGACGGCTCCCGTCAGCTGTCAAGGGAGTGCTCCTGTCTTCCTCTGGGCCCATCCCCCCTCCCTTCTGGGGTCTTGGGTAGGGGCCTGTTTGAGTTCGCTGTTGGGGAGGACAGGTGGCTGGGAAGAGAAGCGGGACCGGCCGACCCCACCTGTGCTGGGCCCCTGAGCGGAGCCAATCGGGGCGTGGAGGGGCGGGCCTTGGAGCGCGGGGAGGGAGGGTGGGCGGAGCGGGCCGCGGAGGGTACGTGGGCAGGGATGGGGACGTGCGGCGGGGACGCCAGGAGATGGACGCAGGCTGCCGGCCGATGGGAGGGGGCGGCCGAGGGACAGGCGGGAGGTCAGGTGTGCGGCCTGGTTTGGCCTGGCCCAGCTGACCTCACCTCGCTGGGGCAGCCTCTCTCCGGGGCTCGAAACGTGAGCGCTCTGGTCGCGTTCTTTTGTTACCACAGGCTGGTCAGGAAAATTATTTGGTAATTTAGTGGTTACTTGTATCACGTGGGGTGGGAGGGGGTGAGGAAGCGATGGTACTTTTTTTTTGAAATGTTTCAGAGTTGCTTAAGTGATTTTTTTTAAACGATGGGGCTATGTGCCCTGTAAACCAATTTATGAACAGACAACCTTTTGAACCGTACAAGATTGCACAAATCACAATCACGGAGTCTGGGGTAATGAATTTTCTGAAACGGAATTAAAAACATTCATACACAAGGGGGTTTGAAAATTAATGGCAATATTGAATTACCACCAACTACAGTTGCTTTTCATAACATTTTGGTACTCAGACATCTTGTCCTAAGGTTATTCCCCAGATGCCTTTAAAACTCAGAGCCTTGGAAAGGTTTTGCCTAACCTTTCTGTAATTCCTGTCATGAAAGAGGTGGTTGGGACACTTAGCATATGGCCAGAAGAAACTGTTTAGAAATCTTTTGGGTGCTTAAATGACATTTAAAGGCATTGCAGTATCTTTCATAAAAGGGAGGTGTTCCAGTATGGCCTAAAAATTGTTTTAGGGAAGAGAATTCTCACTTGAATGGCATAGAATTTGAGTGTTTTAAGATGTTTTCATTGCTTACTGCCACTGTTCCATGTTTTCATGGATAAATTACTTAAATGTTGACTTATTAAAACTTCTGGTGTCATGTTCTAGAATGTAAGACATTGTTTCCCACGGTAAATTAAGATTAACTTATGTGTCTATATGTTATCTGCCTGACATATTAATATGATTTTTAAATTATTCTTTAGCATATTTTTAGCAGCATAGGATTTTAGAATGGCAAGAGACTTTAGAGCTAACTGTTATTTACCAGTAAAGAAACAGGTCTAAAGTGCTTTGTCCAAGTTTACAGCTGCCTGGGACCTAGAGCTGAGGTTTTTACTTTGACCCACTCTAGTGCTCCTTGCAGGACATTTCTTTTCAGTAGCCCAGAATCCTGATTGTGTGTTTCTTATTTTCTCAGTGTGTTATTCCACCTAATGTAATGTACAGAGGTAACCTGTCTCTCCGTCCCTTTTTAGTATACCATTTCTTAACTGTACTCAGTGTTTCCCTGTGATACTTTTAAGTTAGCTATTTGGTTAGTATGTGTATACGGTTTCACAAGCAAAGGAATTTTAATTTTCCTTTGACCATTTAACAAAAAAATGGGGTTGAGTTATATGTGATTGTTTATCTCTGTATGCAACAGACCTATGAGATATTTGATGTCCTTAGCCAAGCAGTTGCAGCTACGTTTATGTTTACTCTTAAGAAGTAGAACACTCAGCCTGTGTGTGATATCAAAATGTTGCTTTGGGAAAGCTGCTAGATAGAAAAAGTATTTTTGGGGGGATAGGGTGAACTTCTAAGTTACTGAAAAGCTTTTAGAGAGTGTCATATTTAATTACTCCCCTCTTGCCTTTTACTTTGCTCATTATACAACACTGGACTGAACAAAACAAGAAGCTTTATTGATTCTTTCAAGTGATTTTGAGGCACTGGGCAAAACAACTTATTCAGGCATTAACATGTACTGTCCAAATTGCTGATAGGTTGAAGTTCTTTGTTGGGTAATTTGCACAGCTATGAAAAACAGGAGATGAACTCATTGTACAGATTATTTCTGCCTTGAGATTTTATCTTTAGTTCATGGGTCAAAGCAGAGTTTTAACAGCAAATTAATGATATTTGGAATAATGAAACCTTTCTCTCCGATTTTTTTTTTTTTACATTTGCCATTGTAGGAAAGTTCACTTTCATTTCAAATTAGTGGACAAGTATCTAAGCTACTTTCAAAGCTAAAAGGGTATTTCCAATTTCCAGTTGTTTTATTTTTAAGAAAACTATTGTTATTGTATAACTATTGTTATTGTAAAGGACAATATAGAAAATATAGGGAATATACAATATTTGTATAGGACATTTATGTCATAAAAATCAGTAGGTACTACAAGGAAATCATGGTAGCAGTATAATTCTTATTTAATGTAGGAAGCACAGCCTTTTTTTATTTTTTTAAACATCTGCCATGATGTTCTTGCTTCCTTAGCATGGCAAGAAGCTTTTAAGATTATGACATGTGAAACTTCACTGCCTCGTAATACTGTTTTAAATACATATGTAACTAGTGTCTAAGTACTTACCAGTGCAAAAATACCAACTTTTTTATAAGAATGTCTGTGACTGTTTATGGTCTGGATTCTAGCATCAGGTACTTGAAATAAATTAAAGGCTTTAAGGAATGAAGATAAGACATAATGAAATGTGTAACCCAGGTTAGGGTCAGAGTGACATGTGAAGCCTTAAAAACTTGTGTGTGGGGCAGGGGGAGATGAGAAATAGTACTAGTTTTCATTTACTCCTCCAACCACCCCCCAGATTTCCCACTCCCATCTTGCAAGAAGATCTAACTGGTAAGATAAAACTATAAAGTGTGTATACAGCATACAGTCATAAATATAATCACAATCACTGGACCAGCCATCATGATGTGCTGTATTAGAGAATGTCAGAGCATGCTTCTCTGAATCTCAGTGATTCTCAAAGACTTCAGCTAGAAAATATCATGTATTGCGTATACGTGCAATCTGGCATAAGAGAACAATTTTCAGTTTGTAAGTAGGCTTTTAATAAGAGCCTGCAGTTTTTAAGTTTAAAGCTTGATTATTAGGAAGAGAATTTACTTTGAGATTTTTTTTCTACTTTGTGTTACTTGGACAGCACAATCCTATCTTACGTTGTTTCCTTTCCAAGTAAAAAGTAATTTAGGTTTGGTAGAGTTAGAACATCAAGACATTTTGAGATTGTAAATCAGGAGTCACCTAGGTGATGAGAAAAAGGCGTGAGTAGTTCATCTATTGAGAAAGATAAGTTTGCTTTATTTTCTATTTTTCTCAAAAGATGAAGCTGATGTATAGCCTCTTAATTATCTGTGTGCATAACTTTCTCTACAGTACTTTTTTTTCCATAGATGATGTTTTTGGAAGATAATTATTGAGTTAAAGGAAATTTACCTTTTTAAGGCTCTTAATACATATTACCAAATTACCTTCCATTGAAGCCTTGATTTTAGTAACATAATATTAGAAACAATAATTTGGATGATGGTTAACCATTGCCATTTGGATTATGGTTAAAGTATGGTATATCTTTATAATGGGATGCAAGGCAGTTGTTTAAAGGAATGAAGTTAAGGCAATACATATTGACATTAAAAGACATCTATCTGCAAGTTAAGAAACTCTATAGAAAAATATGTGCAGTGCAATTCTGTGTTTTTTAAAAGCTCTAGAAGTTTATATATGAAAGTTATAAAAGTGGTTTCCTTTTGGATAGGAATGTGAGATTGGGAGGAGAGGTATTTTTACTTTATGTACCGATGTTTGCATTTTTAAGAAATGTCATTTTTGTAATAAATACTTTTTACAAGATAGAGTATAATTATAATAGCTAACATAGCACTTGCCTCATACTAACACCTGTCCTATGCTGTATTTATTTCATCCCACTAACAATATGAGGTAGGTAATTATTATCCGTATTTTACGGATGAGAAAACTGACAGGTCAAGGGTGTAACAACTATAAGTGATAGAATGGGAGTCTGGTTTCAGGCTGTGCTTTTAACCACCATACTAATATATGCCAAAAAAAAAAAAAAAAGTCTGCCTTAAGTAGAAATGTCTTCAGTTATGCTGAGTGTTTAAGGCAATTAACAGAGATCACTTTACTAAGCCTTTCTAGTTATGTCTTCTCAAGTACCTAGGCTATGGTTACTTACATATTTTTAATGCAGGAAATAGAATTGGTTTGGAAGTCTTTCAAAAAAGGTGCAAAAAATCTGATATTGTCATACTCTTTTTCCTCTTTGATCGGCTACTTCAAGTTAACATTAATTGTATTTATGGAAGACTGGCTTCTACAGAGACCCACTGGGAACTCCTGGTTCCTTAGTTCTTCTGAGCATCTCCGGCCTTTTATTTGTTTCTGTTTATCTTGTACACTGGGCTTCTGTACAAGAAGAATTGGTCCTATTTGTTTGAAATAAGTTTGAAAATGCTAGAAACAGTGCAAGTTGAAAAGAACAGTTTATAATATACCTCTCTCTTGCTCTGTCTCTCTTTCCATTTAAAATATTTTGTAGAGCTCTGAATTTAGGGATGCTTTTGGCATGTTTCTTAGACACTCCAAAGATTTAATTAAATTACCATCAGTGTTAGAGCTGTCTTAGCTTTGCTAAATGAGTTTGTTAATCCATGTTGAGTTCTGTCTAGCCTGTGTCCATTTTTGTGTGTGTGTAGAATGAGACCATGGGGATGCCATACAACTGTGTTTGGCAGTATGGTTAGTCTCAAAGAATCGGTGCTAATTATGGCACTGTGACAGCCCCGGACTGCCTTAGAAGGAAAGGAAGGAGGGTAGAGTAACTTCAGTTTTATTTAGCAAACACATTCTAAAAGTACTTTACAAATTAAAAACTTTTAACTGGTGTGTAACTGACTGTCTACTGTTTACTAGATACTTATGTTCCTATATTTAATCTTCACAACAGCCCTCGGAGGTAGGTGCTATGTTATCATCTGTCTTACAAGGAGGTAACTCAAGGTCGAAAAGTCAGATAGATAGTAAGGGGAGGGGTGAGATTTCCAACCAGGTCTGCCTTTGAGCTTTTCCTTCACTTAAAGGCGATGTTGAGTTCACTTCTGGATCTGGAATAGTCATCACCTCATTTAGAATGTCTTTTGGTTTTTAGCCTCTTTTGGTAAATATTCTTATTTACTGATGGAAGACTGTTCAGCCATAGAACTCTTCCTAATACTTCTGTTGAGGTTTAGAGGAATGGCCCCATCAACCTACTTGATTACATTTTCTAAAAAAAAAAAAAAAAATCTACTGTAAGGAATGGAAATTAGGAAAAAATATACTATCTCTTTTTATCATGAAGTTGGCTTATTGGCTACTGTTACCAATTGTTATTAAAATTAAAGCACCTTAATGTGTTCAGCAAAGGGTTAAGCCAAGAAATATTTTCAAGACCCAACCAAATTGCCAGGGACACATCTCCTTTTATGTGGCTCCACCCCCTTCAGCTGCCACCCCGCCCCCCCCCCCCCCCCCCCGCCCCAGAAGACTTCAGTGTCTTCTGTAGCAGGTCCACAGTTGTTTCTCCTCCCCCAAACCAGTGAGGCTTAATGAAAACACTTGAAAATAGGAACTTGTGGGAGAGAAGAGAAAAAAGACAAGATCACAAGGTATGTTTAGTGCATAAAGAAAGAAAAGAAAGAGTGAGGTATAAAGGAAAGGAAGAAACTAATTTGTGGGATATAGGTAAAGCGTTATTTAGAATTTTTAGTGTTATTCCTTGATGTAGTTGAGAGCCAGCCACATTAATTTTATGCTCCAGTTTTGTATACAAATTGAAAGTTATCGATTGCATTTAAGTTTTTTCTCTGGGTGGTTCTCAATTTTTTATGCTAATTAAAATATAGTGTTAACTTATTTAGATGCCTTTTGAAGTTTTTAGGTCATGTTTATTTCATTTGTGGAGAGGATATAACTAAATAGCTAAAGTAGACTATAGAAAAATATATATATAACTAAAATATTAAAGGTAAGTAACCTGCCTAGAAATAAAGTAGCTAGCTATTTCTTGAAAAGCAACCTAAAGTTTTCAGTAAAGTATTTATTGTATTTATAAACTCCGCTTTAACCAAAGAGAAAATCATCAGAAAGACATGTTTTCTAAGATACTAGTTTTAGAGTTCCAGCTTCTTGTAAATTGGTTGATTGTGTGAGCTATTTCAGGAACAGAACTATATAGATTTGTAGACTTTTATTGTTCCTTGTTTATTTTTTTCAGAATACTTTTTGCATTTGGTTTGAGGCGAGTCAGACTTCTTATCTGAATTTCCCATAGTCACATCTGTGTGCACATGACAGATTTCGGTCCTGCTGTGGTTAACTTAAGTTATCTGACTTGTTCAACAGGTTCCTGGGTGGAGTTACCTATGAACAACACCAATGGCAATGATAATGGCAATGGGAAAAACGGGGGTCTGGAACACGTCCCTTCCTCATCTTCCATCCACAATGGAGACATGGAGAAGATTCTTTTGGATGCACAGCATGAATCAGGACAGAGTAGTTCAAGAGGCAGTTCTCATTGTGACAGGTTAGTGAGATCTGCATTTCAGTGGAATTCAGGAAACAGACGGGTTACAAGGCCAATTCTCATTAGAAAAAATAAGTGGCTTACATCTTCATTTAACAAAATAAGATTCCTGGTTCATTGTAGCATGTGTATTTAAATCAGAGAGCTAACTGACAAGTACTTGGATGCCTTTTGGTTTTCCCCATATTAAACCAATGTCCTTATCAGATTGTGTCATTTTTAGATGTTTATCAGTTTAAAAGTCAGTGGCATAAGTGTTTACTTACAGAATTAATTTTTCTCCCATTTTCTGTGTTCCGGTTTCACAGGTCACATTCTGCTTTGAATATAGTTATCTCTGTGTATAACTGTCCTCTCTTCTGGATTGTGGGGCTACAAAAGGCACAGGTCATATTTCATCTCCTTTGTATTCTCACATTAATGTGCTGGCATATAGTAGGCACTCAGTGAATGTTTGTGTTGTAGGAACTGCAAGTTGATTCAAGTTATAGCAGTATTTATATGGTGGAAGCACCAACCAAGCTCTGTAAAAGATAGTTTATTTTGAAGACCAGTCCATTTCCTCAGCAAGTTTTATTTCAGACGTCATTTTTCTATATTTGAGTTAAGAGACCGAGTTCTGCTGATAAAGGACTGCTGTGGCGAAAGAGTAAGAATATAGAGATATGTATGAGTAGAATGAAACCGAGCTGTTGGTTTATTTTTTAATATGTGTCTCTTTTTTCAGAGACACTAGATATTAAATTACAGTGGTATATTTAACAATTCTTAGACCAGTGACAGCCATACTGATAGCATCCTGGGGTATTGGATGATCTTCTGGTTAATTAAGAGTTAACAGATATCAGCCCTGTAGAAAATGCAAATGCACAGGAAAGATTAAGGAAACATTTAAAAAGTAAACAGCGATTTTCTCTAGGGGATGGAATTACAGATTTTTCTACTGAATATTTTTGTATTTTGTAAAAATTGTGTGTATAATATAGCAGATATTATTACTTATCAGAAAAGGTATAAAAAGAGAAACAGTTAAATCTTGTTTGAAATTCTTGTATGTCTTACAATCCACTGATGTTACCAGGGCAGCAGTGGACCTGTTCGCCAGCTCTGTGACACATTGCACCCCACCACCCCAGCTCATCTCTGCCTTGCCCCTGGGCTTCTTAAGAGCCTGGGATGACTCTAGTCATAAGCAGAAGCAGAACAGATGGCTCTCTTCTGAGCAGCTTGCCATTTATTCCAGTAGCTACAGCATTAGTCTGTCTTTCAGAATGAAGTTTATATTATAAAGGCAGACTTTGGAGATACTATGGGTTTGGTTTCAGATCACAATAAAGCTAGTATTGCAATAAAATAATTCGTAATCTTTTTGCTGGTGGAGAGTCTTGCCTGTAATTTGTAAAAAATGCAATGTCTGTGAAGTACAATAAAGCGAAGCACAATAAAAATGCAAAAAAAAATAAAACAAAATGCATTGATAGGTTTATGAAGCTTTCTTCTTTTTATGGGCCTTTTGATAAGAGTTTTTCTGTACACTCAAGTATATTTGACCACTGATCATTGGTACCAGTGTACCCCTTAACCTGCTCTTCACTTGGTGCTATCACTCAGCAGAGAAAAGTCACCTGCTTGTCTTTCTGGTCATTTTATTTCATTTATGGTTGCAGTTATCTTTGTGACCGAATTCACCTTCCCCTGATTGCGTTTGTTATGTTTCTAAAGACATGAAGTGAGGTTACGGCAAATATTGTTCAACACTTTCCTGTCCCTCAGTCTCTGTATTTCAGGCTCTGGGTTACGGGTCATCTTTCAGAGGAGGCCTAGAATTCTAGCTCAGTAATACTCTTCTTGGATATAACACACTTTAACTTTTAAAAGTGTCTTCAAAAGTCATGTCATTTTAATTGGCGTGAACCTCTGTATTTGAAGTTGTTGAGAAGTGTTTCTTATAGGTGGAGAGGTTTTAGGATTGGTGGATATTGGACCCAAAGCTAACTTATGTGTGCTTTCAATTTAAAAATGATTCCATAGATATGTTTCTGTCACTGTGGTAGTTGTTAGAAGATAACCTTATGTGTTTTGCTTTGTGTTCCACACTGTTGTAGGAGTTTTCAGCACTAGATTCACCCAAGGAGATTTTAAAAATACCAGTGCACAGCCTTGAAGATCCTTATTCTCTTGTCATGGTGAGATAGAAACATGAGAATATTTTGAACGATCCTAACGTGAGCCAGTGTCGAAAGCTCTCATGCATTCCAAATTGTTAAGAGTTGTAAACAGTTTACGAGTAAGCGTTCAGTATTTTTCTGAATGAGACGGGTGCCAGTGGTAAAGCGGAGTGTAGGAGCAGAGTACTGCTCCTGTCGGATTCTCGGCTTTGTCATGCTGCTGCCTTGACCTGGTCATGGCTGTGTAAAGCTGGACCTTAATTTGATCTCTCATTGTGAACCCAACCGAATTATGAGCATAATGACAGTAAGCTGAGGACAGCAAGAGTGCTTTGTTCTACTTGGTTCCTGTGCTATAGCCTGAGATTTCTAGTTCAAGAGAAAAATGTTCTAAACGCGTTAACATGTTAGTTTGATACAGAACCAGCTTTTCTCTTTTTCCATCCTCATTTAAGGATCTTCCGTGTCAATTATAATAGTCTAGTCTCCTAGGCATAATCAGTCTGATACTTTTCTGGTGATCTTAATATTTTTGAGTCAGTCTCACCAACATCTCTATATATTAACAATGTACACATGCTCTTGATAATTTTAATAGTTAATGTCTATTCTTTTGAGCAAATTAAGCCTGGAGCATTTTTCATCTCTATTTGAATTTAGATTTTGGGAGGTGGGCTGTGTAGTGAAAGACCTAGATACCTGCTGTGGTTACACAAGGAATCATTGATAAAGCTAAGAATAGAACTTAGCACATTGTATTCATCTATTATATGAAATACAGTTCATGATCATGTGTTTTTGTCTAAAAATTTATTTAAATTTTTATAGTTCTGGGACTATCTCTTGTACTTTTCATTAAAGGTTATATATTAATATATAAGCTTGCCTAATTCTCTCTGAAGCAGATATTTCTGAAGGAAATAGAATGGTGTTTCTCAAACTTTTTGGTCTCTGTGCTCCTTACACTCCTAAAAATTATTGTTATCCTTAGGTGTCCCAAAGATCTTTTGCTCATGTGCGTTATATGTGTTGGTATTTACTATATTAGAAACTAAAACTGAGAAATTAAATATGTATTCATTTATTCAATAATAATAAACCCATCACATTTTAACATAAGTAACTTTTTAAAAATGAAAAATTACTTTTTCATAACCAAAACAATTAGTAAAACTAGTGGCATTGTTTTACGTTTTTGCAAATCTCTTTACTATCTGGCTTAATAGAAAACAGTTGGATTCTCATCTGCTTTTGCATTTGATCTGTTGTAATATCACACATCATGGGGCCTTTGGAAGACCTCAACATACACTCATGAGAGAATGAGAATGAAAAAGGCAAATAAATCCTAATAGTATTATGAAAAAATTTTAACCTCGAAGTTCCTTTGAATGAGTCTTTGAAAACTGTTTTCATGCTTCATGAACTGCTGGTGATGAATTATTTAATGATGAGAGAACTTTGAGACAAAGAACCCCAAACTAGGTTTCTGAATTTGAGGATCATTTACCTGTATTGGAAAAAAAGTAAAAGTAAGAAAATGTGACAGTCTTGTGTATTTAGGTAACATTTCCTATGTAAAGTTATCCCTGTGAAGGAGTTTATCATCGGAACATTTTGGGAGTAAGCGTGTTCATTTTTTCTTGTATGAGGTTATGATACACTTTCTGACTTGGTTCCTTTTCAAAGCCATACTATTGTAACTTTGAATTATCTGATTTCCTGTAGAGGCTAAATTATTTGACAAAATGAAAATGAAAACTAATGGCAACATTCTTTCTCTTCTAGCCCCTCCCCACAAGAAGATGGGCAAATTATGTTTGATGTGGAAATGCACACCAGCAGGGACCATAGCTCTCAGGTATGTGTGTGTGTATGTTAATTTATTTTTTTGATTTACAGTAAATAGGAAAAATGCAAAACTATGTTTTGCTAAAATGTATTAAAGGATAAGAAGACTTTAAAAATTAGTTTGAGGCTATTTTAAGTTATTCAGTTTCTGAATTCGGAATTTATTTAGTGCTTGTACTCCTCTACAACTCAGAATTTGGGGACCCAGCACCCTAAAATAATTAGAAAATTCTTGTCTATGATGTAGCAATCCACTATTCCAGGCTAGTTTCTTGAGTTTATAAATAGCAACCCAAGATACATCTCTTATGTCACAAAATAAATAGAAGATTTTGTAGAACTGGGTGTAAAACTTTTTCAGTGTCCTGAATGAAAGCAATGACTTTTGAGGTGAATTTTAACAGCCAAGATAAAATTTATCTAAATTATGTGAGTTTCTTAAGTTAAATAAATGTAGTCTATTATAGGAGTTGATGTTGGAAATATAGATAGATGGATATCATGTTGGAAGCTGTAACAATGAAAAAGAAAGTGTATAAAGTTTCAAAAAATGTACTAAGGAATCTTAAGATAGAGAAATGAAATTAATTCTTCGCTGCAGCCTTTCCTGAGGGAAGATGTCCCCGGTCCATATTGTCTTTTGTACAGACAAGTTGAAAGTCTAGATTAACATTTTCCAAAACATGTGTTGCATAAGGTAGTTCTGAAGTCAAATAAGTGGGAAATAATGCAGCATCTGGGCTCCCTCACCACCCCCTCTAAGTCACAGAGCACAGTAGCATATGAAAAGTCCTGACAGTTCCTACAGTAAAGAAATAGTTTGTTCAAACCACATATCTCTCAATTATTTATTTGACCTTAGACCTCCCTTCCCCTCCACATACACTTTTTTCTCCTAATGATCTACCTAATAACCTAATGGAACTCTTTGATAAGTGCCGTCCTGCCTAGCTCATGGAATGGCAGGTATACAATTAGGTTTAACCGATAATTGAATTTTAAGTGATTTCTAGAGTTGTAAATGTAAGACGTTGGCCTCTGTGTCAGATTATGATAGGATTGCTAGTGAGATTCCTATTTATGAAACAAGGATGTAAAAGAACATTGGTTGTTATCAAGCCTTGAGTAAGTGATATTAAAAGTCATATCAGTCAAGTTTATGTTTTGGGAAAAGCAGTCTAACTCCTCTTAAAAAATTATATCTTTAGTTGAAAATCATGTGATATCACTTACATGTGGGATATAAACCTAAAAGCAACAAATGAGCAGGACAAACAAACAGACTCATGGACAGGGCCTATAAGCTAGTGGTTACCAGAGGACTATAGACTAGTGGTTACTAGTGGGGTGGTGGAGGAGGGGGGAGGTAGTCGGGGGTAAAGGGGGTCAAATATAGGGTTTAGGGGGAGGGTGAAATGGATAAAAGGGATCAAATATATGGTAGCTGAAGGAAACTGGACAATAGAATATACAGATGTCAAATGATAATGTACACCTGAAAATTATATAATTGTGCTAACCAATGTTATCCCAATAAACAATTAAAAATTTTTAAAAAGTTATATCTTTTAGAGTAAGACCTTTTAGTGAGAGAGAAACCAGTAGATATAATTTATTTAAACTTTCAACAAGATGAAATAGTTCTTTTTAATGGAAAAAAACAATAATTTAAAAATTAATCACTTTAGAGTTTGGGAAGGTGGGTTTTTTCCTGAATGAGAAACAACTTTAGGGTTAGGAGACATAAACAGTTAACAAAGGACTGTTAATCGTACTTGCTCTGATTGCTTTTTATGAGCCTAAACACAGAATAAGTAACATTTTTAGCCTTTTTTAGGAGGAGGAAGGAAAAGCATTAATAATTTGTTAGATATAGGTGCTATATTTATTTATTTTTTGAAGTTTTTCTCAATTCTAATGTTCTCAGCCCAGTCTGAAAGAGCTAGTATCTCCATGAACAAATGAGAAAGGTAAAGCTTTAAGTTACTTGTCTAAGATTACAAAACAAGTAAGTGATAGAGTCAAGGTTGAAACTGGGGCTCAGAGCCTTGTGGCCCCTGTTCCTTCTATTAAAACAAGTCCGTGATTGGGGTCGATTTCAGGAGTGCTCACAACGTCAAGAGAATGAACTAAGACACATCTGGTGAGTTACAGTACGGTATGAGGAAGCCTTAGGTATAATGCATTTGGGAAAAAGATCATTCAGATATACTTTTAGGATGATAGTCCTCAGGAGTCTCAGTTTTATAGCAGAAAGTAGACTGTAATTGTCTTTTAAAGACATTTTTTGCAGTGTGTTTCTGGGACCCTATTGGGTATCATTGGAAGATGATAGAAACTGAAAATTGCCCTCCTTTCTCCACTTTTAAAACTGTGGTATATCTGAACATGGACCCCATTATGCAGTTTACTATCCATGTTTGGAAACCTAAAGAACTTGAGGTGGGCCAGAGAAGGAAAATGTAAGTGATTAGAAGGCAAGGGCCTTCCACATGAGAACAGGCTAAAACCATCAGAATATTCTATCTGAGTAGATGTAGGTGTAGAGAAAGATTGTTGATTTGGTTGAAAGCATGACTTTAAGTGCATTTTTACCATGTTCTGGAAATCCAAGAGTTGGAAGACAATCTAAAACCAGAAACTGGCAAATTTAAGATTAATAAAAGGAAGCACAGGGAGTAAATAGTAAATGGGAGAGCTAGAGAGTTTATGATCCTGATTCTTAAGGTAAGCATTCTAAACTAATCTGGGATTTTTTTTCTTTCTTTTTTTTTTTTTTTTTAGTAATGGTCCAAAGATAACTCTGCTTCACTCAACTTAGAGAAAATTCTGTCACCTTAAAAAAAATTTGAACATAAAGTCTTACTATATTTTCATTCCCTTTGGAAAGTATGATATCCAATCTGTTCACAAATTTAAACCTAAAACTTAGAGCAGTTTTAGAGAGAGACATGTGAGACCAAAGTTGGAAACCAAATAGAAGCAACCTGCAGCGTGTTGAATAGAGTCAGATATTGTGTGTACACAAATTGGCCTATAAATAAATTGTAATGATTTATTGTTTTTGGATTTGGAATGTTTTCAGATTTACTGTAAAGAGCCAACTCATGAATCTGAGTAATCTTAATACTCAGTGGAAAAAGCTTAATTCTAAAGGCTAATTGTGTTATTCAGTGGAATTTGCCAAGTCCAGCAGAACTAAATAAGAATGGCACTACTGAGTAGCAAAGATCCACAGGGATTTTTACTTTCGGTTTGCTAATAAAAGGGACTATCTGAAGCTGCCTTCCCCAGGCAGCTATTCCACCGGGAACTAGACCTGTCAGAAACGAATCACAGAGATTTGTCAGGCTCTACATTTCATAACTACCTACTGAAAAGAATGGAAGCTCTGGTCAAAGGGTGTATCCTATTCAAACAAAATAACAAATCAGAATAATTCTTAGCTTTGAGATCCTTTGGCTTGAGGTCATAGCATCACATTCTTTAAAACTGATTAAAATAATGCTGAGTCACTTAGGAATTTTCTTATTCCTGTGGGTTCTCTTGAAATTTTGATTGTTCTTTGCCTAAAACTTTAAGTTATCATTAGTAAGAAAATGAATTTCTTTTTCATTTATTTGATATGAAAAATGTCAAATTCTGAGTCAATGTAAAATAACTTATTCCAAAAAACTTTTGGCTTAAGTAGTTTTGAATAAACTTTGGGAAATGTTTGGATAGTGATTTTACTCCCTTCCAGGAAGTAAAACCTGATGCTTAAGAGTGGGGGCTCTAGGGGTCAGTTTGCCTGGGTATGAACACTGGCCGTGCTCCTTAATACTTATGGAACCATAGCTAGTTACTTAATATATATCTTAGCTTCCTCATCTATAAAATGGAATATTAGTAGTTTCTATTTTCATAGGGTTATTGCAAGGTAAAAGTTAATGCATGTAAAGTGCTCAGAATCATGCTTGTCTCTTGATACATGCTTAATAAATACATTATTTCTTCATCACATCTCCCAATAGTTTTTCACATCACATTATATTTGTTAGCATATATTTATTCTTTGATATGTCTCCTAAAATTTTAAATGCTTACAGAAGTAAAGAGGATATTACCATCGAACTCCATATAAGCATCACCCAGGTTCAACAATTATCAACATTGTCCACATTTTAGTTAGTATTATATCCAAAACACTCTTTTTTCAGATTTATTATTATTTTTTATTAAGGTGTAATTGAAGTTTCAGGTTTACATTCCATGCTTAGATATAACAAAAGTGAAACAGATTCTTTTTAAGATAGTAGATATTCTGATTTTAGACTGTTTTGTCAGTCTTTTTATAAAAAGAGTGTGTTTTTTACGTAAAAGTTACTAATGTACATACAGTCTTATGATTTCATATATTTTTTGTTTAGATTTAATCTTTTGTGGTAGGAAGAACTAGTCTTTTTTTCTTTTTTAAAGTTTGAATTCTCCTTTATAGTCAGAAGAAGAAGTTGTAGAAGGAGAGAAAGAAGTTGATGCTTTGAAGAAAAGTGTAGACTGGGTGTCGGACTGGTCCAGCAGGCCTGAAAACATTCCACCCAAGTAAGTTCCTGCGTGTTTCTTTTCAGTGGACACAGTGGATATATATACAGTGGACCTGCTAATTCCCAAGAGTTTTTCAGCAAATGCATTTCTGATACCTACTTCTGAATTTCTTCCCCCAGGGAGTTTCACTTCAGGCACCCTAAACGTTCTGTTTCTTTAAGCATGAGGAAAAGTGGAGCCATGAAGAAAGGTGGTATTTTCTCTGCCGAATTTCTTAAGGTGTTCATTCCATCTCTCTTCCTTTCTCATGTTTTGGCTTTGGGGCTAGGGTAAGTACTAGTCAATTACAGGTTTTTTTTTTCATTCATTTTATACTCATATTTTATTTCTAGATGTAAGAAATATGTGTGAAAGCAGTTTGTATTGTTTTACTTTTAATATTTTAGTGCAAATAGGGTGAACTTATGAGAATTATTAAAGTTGATATATTATTGGTATAATGAAAAGATTTTTAATGGAGTTTTCTTATTTGAGAAAGTTATATTAATGTCCTAAAATGATCGTTTTTTGAAGTGGGCTCTTCAGTTTTTTTCTTTTTGGGTTTTATTGTTGTTTATAAATTACACAAGATTATCTCAATTTGAAAGTAAACTAATCTATAGTGTGTAAATTTGAAGTTGACATGAGCATGTTTTTTCCCAGATGGGACAATGCATCATTTTATTGAATAGTCATTGAACAAAACTGGTAGGTTGGTTGAGGATACTGTTTTTTTCTCTCCGTAGTATTTTCATTTGTTTTTCTAAAATTGGTCCCACATTTACCTGCAATTCAATAATTTCAGTCATCTTTTACATTTTTTCTTGATTCGAATAATTGAGGAAATGTTTTTTTGAAAGATTTTAGGAGTTAAATACTAGCTGTTAGTTTTTTTCAAGACATCTGTTATTATATCTAAACATGTCCAATGGGTCATTTTTTTTCTTTCTTTTTTAAAGATTGATCTTTTTTATATTCACTTCTCAGCGTTAGGTTTGTGGCAATTCTGAATTACAGAATAAACTCTTTTATTTTTATTTATTTATTTTTTTTACACCTGCAGCACTCGGTCTTCCTAGATGGTCTTCCCAACCAAGTGCTAACCAAGGCCTGACCCTACTTAACTTCCGAGATCAGATGAGATCGGGTGTGTTCAGAGTGGCATGGCTGTAGACCAATGGGTCATTTTCTGTATATACCATGCAAAAGATACATCATCCCTTATCTTTCTTTTAAGGAAATCAGCATATGAGAAAAATGCTCATGGTCGGGAACATGGGAACATATGCATGACTTTCCCACACACTCCTTTTGTCTTTTTGGGTGCTTGATCTGCTTTTGTGATGGTGAGGACAGTGATCACAAACATCAAAGTGGAAGGTGTTTGCAATGCGAATGTCATATGGGGCTGGTTTAGAGGCAGGGGTTGGAGTTTAAATACCCCGGTAGTGTGGACTGCACAGTAGTTATTTTCTCTCAAGAGGTCAATTTTTGTACCCTGCAGTGTCTCTTCCTCTCATTAGGCTTCAGACTTTCTCTCTTGCTGGTGTAAGTTTAACCGCTATTATAGATGAATGTATAAAAAAAGATTTTAAAAAGTTGATTGGTTTTATTACACTGGAGGCGGGGATGGGGCTAGTCCTGTATTTCCCTTAACTTCCCTTCTGCTTATGTTATTTAAAGATAAAAGATGGGCTTGGCACGGAAAAGTAATACTAGGCTCTTAATCCTTAAGTAAACTGTTGGTAAGAACCCTCTAGAAAGCACTGGCAGCTTTATAATTTGTCACGTTATTATATTTTCTCTCTGAAGTGTCAGTCAATCTGGCTGAACTTTTGGTCTACCATAAAGGAATATCTCAAAGGAGGTTGGTTGGCTTTGCTTTACTCTTTGGAGGGATTCATTCTCTCTAGCTTTCCTTTGTCTAATCACTGCCCCTGTGCTGTCTAGTCCTGCCTAATGAGTAAACAGTCATATTAAACCAGTTTGGCTAGCTAGTGACTAGTAAGTTGGTGATGTTTTCAGGGTGTTAAAGGAACTGTGCACATATATACCTCTTGAGCCTTTTAAAAGGACTGGAAATTTTAGTTTTTAAGTTGAATTCAACCTGTGGACAAGCTAGTGTGTAGTACTGTTGAAACAGATGAAACATGGTGCATTCTTCTTTGCTTTCAGCATCTATATTGGGAAACGACTGAGCACACCTTCTGCCAGCACCTACTGAAGGAAAGAAAGCCCCTGGAAAAGTGTGTGGCCTGTGAAGTGGTGTATTGTCACAGTAGTTTATTTGAACTTGAGACCATTGTAAGCATGACCCAACCTCTACAACCCTATTTTTACATATCCAAGCTCCAGTAACTCTCAAATTCAGTATTTTATTCAAACTCTGTTGAGGCATTTTACTAACCTCATTCCCTTTTTGGCCTGTAAGACACTTTAGAATTTCCTAACGGAGTTTACTGTTGTTTAGAAATTTGCAAGGGCTTCTTTTCCGCAAATGCCACCAGCAGATGATAATTTTGTCAACAATGCTATTGTCTCCTTTTAGTACCACCAGACTTAGACCTGCATCATTCATGGTATAAATTTTACTCTTACAGGATAACTACCATCCCTCTCTCAAAACAAGATGAGTTTAGCAAATGATATAAAAGCTTGTTTTGTTTTGTTTTTCAAGACAAGACAAGCTTTCCTAAGCTTGAATTTATAATTATTAAAAAAGAAAACAAGAAAAAAAAAAACACAAGTCACAAGAAAAAAAAATATTCTGGGCAATAAAAAATTATTGTAAACCAGCTTTGGAGCCACTTTTTGTCTAAGCCTCCCAATGGCGCCTTTTAATTTGTAGGAGGCGGGCTATATAAATTATAGGTATGAAATAGAATAAGAACTAAAATACATCAGATTTTAATACTAGTATGTTGTTATGCTTTTTTTTCTATGGTGTAGAGTCTTTATTTCTGATAAGGAACGTCTCAGGCCTAGAAATACATGAAATTACTTTTGGGATTTTTGTGTGTATGTTTGGTATTTTTATGTTGATTAGCTGCATGTGAATTTTTCATGACTTTCTTTAACTTTTTTTTTTTCCTAAGAAGAGACTTTGGAATGAGGTCCAGTTTGTCGTATAAATGCAGGCTTCTTGTTTTAGGAAGCATCACATTTACTCTGAAGCCTTTAAACTCTAAAGATAATTGTTTCACAGTTATTCCAAACACTTGTGCAACTTTGAAAAACAGACTTGGTTTGTGGGAACAGTTGACAAAGTTCTGAAAAGATGCCATTTGTTTTCTTCTGATTTCTCCCTTTTTAATGTTTACTGTACCATCTTCCCCAGGTGATTCCTGTGATTGTGCAGGTACTGGTCATTTTATCCTGTAGCCATCTTTTCAGTTATGCTAAACTTCTGAAGTTCCAGAACCCTTAACAACTTCCTTCAATGATATACTTTCCTTTGTTTGTTTCTAAAATGTGAAGCTTTAGGACCAAATTGTTAGAAAGCATCAGGATTACCAATTATTTCAAGTAGATTTATTGGATTTCAGAACACACAGCATGACTCTGAAGGATACTATTATGTTTTATATATAAATAATTACTGTTTATGACAGACATTACTATTGAATATTTAGAGAACCGTTGTTAATTTTAAAACTAGCAGTCTACTCATTAAAGTACATCAGGTTGACTTAAAAACACTATGACAACCAGGTTTGCCAATTTGCAGAAACTATGTAACTCTTTTCTCTCTCACAGCAAGTTTTGTAAAATTGATGTGGTATAGTGGAAAATAACATACAGATTAAACAAAACATTTCTGACTGTCTTTTTTTAAGAGTATGTCTGGGTATCTTTAAGAAAAAGATGATATACCCAAAATAGTTTTCTGAATTATTTTACTTTTTCTTGTTAGCATTTGATGATAAATAATTTTGGACATCTTTTTATTATACCTTGTTTCTGTCTTATTCTTAAACCTGGTAACACTCTATTTGCCTTCTATAACCTATTTATTTCAAATGTTCATATTTGAATTTCTTTGGAAAGAGTAAATTTGATGACCTACGGATTTTGACAAGCCTGAATAAAATCGGAAAGGCTGGTAAAATTAAGAGAACTAAATAACTAAACTGATATAATATAGTTTGTATTACAGTTGGTATCATGGGAGGGAAAAGTAAAATTATTCTTAAGAGCAACTTTTTACAGGCAGTACATCATTGTTCTCTTTTGAAATGCAGTAGCAATTCTGTCAGTAGTGTGATTGAACTTGGATATATTTATGATATTTTTTTCAACATTGAAAGTAAATTTAACTCTGCCCTTTTTCTGAAAATATCTGTGAAATTTTGGACTATTAAGTGATCACAGTAGAACTTCTCATAAGATAAAATCGTGCAGTATTTGTTGATAGCCCTAACATATGGGGTAAATGTTTATGTTCCTACTCAAGATTTGTGTTGAACAACAGAAACAGATTGTGTGATTGGAAAGGAGAATCCAACAATTAACAGTTGACATTTTAAGATTAATGTTTAAAAAGCTTTATACCTGTTTACAATTTGGGGATGAAAAGGCAGATTTCTTTTTCTCATGTTTGATGAAAACTGGCTTAAAATATTTGTAAATAGGATCAAGAGCAAAACTGCACAAACTTGTACTTTGAAAAGTACAAGTTACTTTGATCGCAGTAAAAATATTTACTATTCTAAAAATGAAAATTGAAGACTTAGCCAAGCAGATGAGTTTTTAAAAGAACCAGTTGTTGAAATTATTGGAATTAACTGAGCCAAAGTGATTATGCATTCTTCATCTATTTAGTTAGTACTTTATATCATTATATACAGTTTACAATACATGTATAACTTGTAGCTATAAACATTTTGTGCCATTAAAGCTCTCACAAAACTTTTTCTGTCAGTTTTTCATTTTATGTCCTGTGTGTTGTCTGGGAGTTTGGAGGAGATGAGGCCTCACTTGACTACACAGAAATTTTTCATCGAGTTCCTCAAAATACTAGAGTGCCTGAATGTGCCACATGCTACAGGAGTGAGTGATACTCCTGTTGTCCTGTGCTTCTTACTCTCGGGGGGACAGTCACCACACGATGTAATTATTGGTGAAGTGTGTATGAAGTATGATGGAGCCATTGGCATTCGGAGCATTTGTTCTGCCAGATAGATGGCATCAAGACATTATTCACAGGGAAGATCACATTGGAAAGATGAGTAGTGTTCAGGCGCAAAAGGGAATTATGAGCATGCCTGTAAAGGGAATGGCAGAAACTGACATGGGAAAATCCATTCCAAAACTACCACAGATTTCACTGTGGCTGGGAAGCATGGGGCAAAGAAGAAACTGAAATGTTGAACCAGACTGAAATTTATATGACATTTTGGGGGTTGAACTTAATTGTGTATAGTCAGTGGGATACCTTTGAGGGGCTTAATGATTGAAGAGTTACGTTTTAGACAGTTAAGAAAGGATGAAGGAAAGTACCAGAGACAAGGAGGTAATGTCAGTTCTGTAGGTAATGAAGATGGTCCTGTCCCAGGCTGTTCCCTAGAGATGGGGAAGTTGGGCCAAAGTCGACATGCAGGTATGAGGCACAAAGCTGGAATCAACGTGGGAAGCTGATTTGGAGAGGAGAAAGGCACGTGTGTCCTGTCTTGCAGAGGAGAGCCTGAACATTTATTGATGGCGTTAACTTCAGGAAGTGTGGACAGTTGGAGTAGGGGGAAGAGGGTCGGTTGCCATTCCGAATATACTAAGCCTGGTTTGAACATAACCACTTCTTGTATCAAACTAGAACTGAGGAGAAAGGCTTGGAATCTAAATGAAATACACTGAGATGCACATGCTTCTGATGTTATACAGTATTTAAAGTTTTGACCATGAGGAAAGAAGAAAAAATAGCAGTGAAATCTAACATTTGAAGATTGAGCAGAAGAAAAGCTCAAAAAGATGAATAGTGCAAATAGCAGGAGAACCCCCAAAAGAGGAGGAGGCAACCAATCCCATCAGATGAAGTGGTTAAGGAGGGCAAATTGAAGGGGAGTTTTGAACTTGGCAATGAATTACCACTGATGGTCGCAAGAGCATTTTCTGTAGGAGCACAAGAGGGGTCCCGGATACGACTATGGGTCCATGAGTGAATAGCAAGTAAAGTGCTGGCCTTCCTCAGTAAATTCGGAGATGAAAATGAGGGGGAGTATTTTGAAGAGAGGATGGTAGGATTGTTTGCTTAGCTTGGGGTGTAGAAGTAGGAGTAGGTTTGTAGGCTAAGGAGAAAATGCAAAGGAAATTTTAAAAGTACAAGGGAGCAGATAAAATAATGGAATAAGATCCTGGAGGGAGTTGGAGGGGTACATTAAGGGCTCAGAGGGAAGATTAACTTTAGAAAGGGGGAGAGGGACTTTTGGAGCCATTAAAAGTTCATATAATATGAAGCATCTGGGGTTTCTTAGTTTTTCTGAAATAATTCTGAAGGATCAATTTATATCCTGAAAACCACAGCTAACCAAAATACGAGACTTCTTTATTAATATTCTTACAAATTGTCAACTGTTTTAATAGATCTAGGAAATAATCTGAGTCAACACACCCAGGCAGTGTTGTCAGCGTGGCATAATTTGTTAATGTTTGGCAACGCTGAGAATCCTAAGCGTCAAGTCATCCATTTGGACATCACTAAGTTCATCATGATAAATATGAAAAAGAAAATCTATACACATTTCAACCATTTCTGAGAGTTAATTTTTCTATCTGTGCTTTTATAAATGCTCTAATGTTCCTGCCAAAGAACCCATGTTTTGGGTGAGTGTAATTTGGGTGGAGGCTGTGGTAATGAACATGGTCTTCATTCCAGTCTAGAACATGGGAGCAAAGAGATTGGTCAATCAAAAATGTATTACGTGAAGTACAGGTCGGAACTGTACATACCGGGGGAAATCATTGCAGAGTTTTAAACAACAGGCGTAGATTTACATTATTAAAAGACCTATCTTTTAAAGAATGAACTTGAGAAGGACAAGAATGGGTATGGGATGACCAATTAGGAAGATATGGTGGCTTAAAACTAAGCTCGCGGTTGTGGAGATGAGGAAAAAGGATCAGAAATAACCAGGAAGTAAAATCAATAGGGCCAAATAAATGATGAGATATGTCCCAAACGTGAAAATGGTTACTCCTAGGTGGCTAACTGGTTGATGGTTCCGTTGTTTGAGGGACAGCTGGTCTAGTGGTTGAGGGATTGTCAGGTCTAAGTCCGACTAGGTCATTGGATAGATGAGTCTGGAATTCAGAGCAAAGGGCTGGGCTGCAGGTACAGATTTTGGTCTTAATCAGCAAAAAGATGGTAAATGAAACTGGGGGATAGAGAGTGAAAGGGAAGAAGGAAGTTCTAGGAAGAGCCCTAGAGAACCACAACACTGACCATTTGCACAGAGGAGCAGCTTGAAGGGGGGTGGAAAAGAAGTGCCAGAGAGGAGGAGGGCAGCCAGGCGTGGGAACTGAGACCAGTGCTTTTCTAGAGCCACAATGCCCAGGGCTGGTTCACTGTCCATTTCAATGAGGACCACTGCTTTCATCGACATGGAAATCATAGATTGGAACCACAGCCCATTGAGGAGATTGTGCCGATGGCGTGAGAAGAGGAGCAGCAGGGGCAGCCCTTTCTGGAAAATGTGGCCATGAGGAGAAGAAAGGGGATGGGAACTGGGTGGAGAGGGTCGAAAGGAGGATTTTTTAAAAGATGGAATAGATTTGAGCATATTTAAAAAGGATCTAGCGGAAGCTGGAGATAAAGGAGGGATGCGAGTTCACAGAGTTTTGTCGTTTTTGACATATTAAGTTCTGTGTCACACAGGATAAAGCTGCCTCAAGATTTCTCACCTAATTGCTCCATAAGGTCACTGGGGACAGCCGCTGAACACAGTGACATGCTTGCTTTCACCATTAAACCAATAAATATTACCTGCAAAAGGATTTTTAAAGGCGTGTTCGCAACTACATCTAATACTTGCAGTTACACCTTGAATGTGAATTGAGGGCATGAGGCAGAGAGCTGAATGGTTCCTTATGATTCAGGGTGGGATGTTTGGGCTAAGTGTAGGTTCCTAGGGGACAGAGAAAGAGCTGGCAAGAGGAAAGAGGCCACAGAAATTCTCTAGCAGAGAAGAATTTGGAATGTAAATCTCTCTTTCCCAAATCAAATCTCCAGTGAAGTCTCCCTTGTTTGTCCCAGAGACTAAGTAGATTATTGGGGTTGGAGGGGGGTGGGTACTCAAAGAGATGAATTTCATAACTGGGTCAAAACTATAATTCAGAGAAAGCTGAATTTACCAAACTTATTTTTCCCGTTAAAAGTTATGCTTAATTTATATAAAGTAAAACTCTGTTTAGTATACAGTTGTGCTAGTTTTGACAAATGTATACAGTTGCATAACCACCACCACAATGAAAATGCGGAACAGTTCCATTGCCCACCTCCAAATTTCCACATCCTCATGTTTATCCTCATAGTAAGAACAAAATACTGATTGGAAAACTGGAAACAACTTCAATCAGTGGTAGTTTGCAATGCTTAAGTAGTCACCTGACAAAAGAGGTTTTTTGTTTCTTTTTTTTTTTAAAGATGGGAGCAAGCAGAGAAACTTTACATCAATTTAATAATTTTACCAGGGGTGTGGCATCGTAATTGCAAGTGCTAGATGTACTTGCAAACATGCCTTTGAAAATCACCTTACAAGCAATTTTAGTATTTGTGCTGCCAAAGTGAGCACACTTTACAAGCAATATTAATTGGATTAAATGGTGTCATAAGGAGCTCTTTCCAACCTGTTCTAAGCAAATTAGATTTTAAAAATCTTTTAAGGGGGTAAGCCATAGCCACTCTCAAAACATACTAACCAACCATGTCCATAAGCAGAAATATAAAACTGAATAAAAGTGGAAACTGCGAGCCTTTCTGAACTCTAGTTCAACAGCAGGCTATGGAGCCTCATACCCTAGAGCCGATGGAGCCAAGCCATCACTGTCAGTCCGGCTGGGGGCCCTGGGAGATTGGACAGATGCCACAAACCACACAGGTGGGGGACGCCCCCTGCACGCAGTCACACTACAAAGACCTCTGTCATTGGATGAGCCTGCAGACCAAGATCCCAAAACATGAAGATACCTAAAATAAAGCAAAATAAAGCTAAAATAAAGCAACTCTGCTTCACGCTCAGCTGTTTCTCTGCCAACTTGGGAGGGGAGGAGGTGCACAGGACAAATGATCATTTCAGAGCTTAATTTCCTAGCAAACTGAAAACTACTGAATAAAGTCATTTCAACTTTTCGAATTAAGATATAATTATTCAGCACAATTATTCAGGTTTTAATTTTTTTTTTACCACCTCCCCCCCCCCCCCACACAGACAGTCCCATCATCAACACACCCACCAGAGTGGTACCTTTGTTACAGTGGATGAACCCATATGGACACATCATTACCACCCAAAGTCCACAGTTCACATTAGGGTTCACTCTTGGCCTTGGACATTTTATTGGTTTGGACAAATGTGTAATGACATGTGTCTTGATAGTATTGTACAGAGTATTCTTACTGCTTCAAAAATCCTCTGCGCTCCGCCTGTTCATCACTCCCTCTGTGCTAATCCCTGACAACCACTGATCTTTTTACTGTCTTGTTGTTTTGCCTTTTCCAGAATGTCATATAGTTGGAATTATATAATATATAGCCTTTTCAGATGGGCTTCTATCACACAGTAATTTGCTTTACAAGTTCCTCCATGTTTTTTCATGGCTTCATAACTTATTTTTTTAAATTACAGAATAATATTTCATTGTCTATATGTACCATAGTTTATTTCACCGACTAAAGGACCTCTTGGTAGCTTCCAAGTTGTGGCAATTCCGAATAAAGATGCTATAAATATCTGTATGCAGGTTTTTGGGTGGACATCGGTTTTCAACTCATTTGGGTAACTGTCAAGGAGCAAAGTTGCTGGATCACATGGTAAGAACATGTCTAGTAAGAAACCGTCAAACTGTTTTCCAAACTGGCTGTACCTTTTGCATTCCCACCAGCAGTGAGTGAGAGTTTCTGTTGCTCCACATCCTCACCAGCATGTGGTATTGTCAGAGCTTTGGATTTCAGCCATTCTGATAGGTATGTAGTGGTATTATTGTTTTAATTTGTATCTCTCTGATGACATATGATGTAGATCTTCTCATATGCTTATTTGCCGTCTGTATATCTTCTCTGTTGAGATGTCTGTTTAAGACTTTGGCCCATTTTTTTAATCGGGTTGTTTTCTTACTGTTGAGTTTTAGGAGCTCTTTGTATATTTTGGATAATAGTCCTTTATCAGATGCGTCTTTTGCAAATATTTGCTCCCAGTCTATGGCTTGTCCTTTCATTTTCTGACTTTTACAGAGCAGAAAATTTTAATTTTAATGAAGCACAGCTTATTCTTTCTTTCAAGGATTGCGCCTACCGAAAAAGTCATCACCAAACCCCAGGTCATTTAAATTTTCTGGTATGTTATCTTCTGTGTCTAATAGTTTTGCATTTTACACTTATGTCTGTGAGCCATTTTGAGTCATCTTAACCATTTATAAGTGTACAGTTCAGTAGTGTTAGCCATATGCACATTGTTATAGAGCAGATTTCTAGAACTTTTTCATCTCGCAAGACTAAAACTCTACACTCATTAAAGAACCTCTCCCCTTCCCCCCGCCCAACTCCAGCCCCTGACAACCACTATTCTGTCTCTTTGAATTAGACTAATCGAGTTATCTCATTTAAGTGGAATCATATAGTATTTGCTTTTTATTGACTGGCTTATTTCCCTTAGCATAATAAACTCAAGGTTTATCCATACGACAAGAGTTCATTCTTTTTTTAAGGCTGTGTAATATTCCATTGGTGTTTTCCAGCGGCTAGAAGAACAGGGATGGGGAGTTACTGACAAAACTTGGTCCAATAAACACCTGACGATATTTACAAGTACCTAGGCCGGATGTTTATTGTATAGTCCAAGGACAGCTAGGTTATCTTGGTCTCCCATCATTGAACGCATTCCGGCCAGCCTTGGATGGCGGAGCTGGGGATGGTTCATTCAAGCTGTAGGGTTGATGCCAGCTCCTGGCTCTCAGGCTGTCTTGTGATGAGCCCAGTAGTATTACTTACCACTTGTCGTTAGTGTCTATATCACCCCAGACCATGAGCTGCTCATCTTTGAACACTCAGACCTATTGCAGTGTTTGGCAATTGGTAGTTGACCGGTGAACACTGTAGCACATTAATTAATTGTTCTAGTACTATTGTGTTCCTGATTTCCTTGCTCAGTAAATGCTATTTATAAAACGTCTACTCTGTGCTCAAAATTATTGTCCCAGGTCTTTCACATGCTGCGATGGGCAGAATAACAACGCCTCAAAAATGTCTGAACCTGTGGATATGTTCGTTACCTTATGGGGCAAAAGAGACTTTGCAGTTGTGATTAAGAATCTTGAAGAGAGATTATCCTGGATTATTCAGGTGGGCCCAGTGTAATCACAGGGTCCGTAAAAGGAAAAGGGAACATTAGAGTCAGAGAAGGAGTCGTGACAGTGGAAGCAGAATTCTGAGTGCCATGGGGCCATGAGCCAACCAACACAGCATCTAGAAGCCAGAAAAGACAGGGAGGTGGATTCTTCTCTGGAGCCTGCAGGGGGAACGCAGCCTTGCTGACCCATTTTCAGCTTTGACCTCTGGAACCGTAAAGTAATGCATTTGTGCTACTTTAGCCACTCAGTCTGTGGCAGTTTGTTACAGCTGCAATGTGAGACTAATGCCCACAAATTCTCTCATTTACACCTCATGACCTTCAAAGGTAGGTATTGTTATCATACTACGGAGGAGGAAAATGGAACTCAATTATGTAAGGACTCAACTGTGCAAAGTAACAAGTACTGGAGACTGGATTTGAAGAAATAGCTGGCTACTCCAAGCCATGGGCTTTGAGTCCCTCCTGAACCCAGCACTCCCGCCTCTAAAATGAAAGTTAAGTTCAACCTGAATACTTGGGTGCCATGGTCCCAGATAGGTGGCAAGAGTTCATCCCTGGTAAGGTCTTAAACTCCTCGGAAGGAGACAGACCATAAAACCACGTAATATATTGGCTTGAGGTATCTTAAGTTTTATCTCTACTGCCTTTCTCCTTCTTTTTCTTCTTTTTTTTAAAGAAATAAACCACACTCCTGAATTTTGTTTGTTTGTTTGTTTGTTTGTTTGTTTAAACCCCTGTTTGGGTGTCTTTTGGTTGATGGACATGCATAAGTAGTTGTGTATCAGTCAGAGTTCTTCAGAGCAACAGCATCAGTAGTAGATATGTATGTAAAGAGACTTAGTATAAGGAATTGGCCCACGTGAGAAGTTCCATGATCTGCAAGCTGGAGGCCCAGAAAAGGGGGTGGTAAATGTTCCAGTTTGAGAACAGAAGATCAAAGTCCCAGCTTGAAGATAGGCAGAGAGTGCATTTTTCCTTCCTCTACCTTGTTGTTCTGTTCAGACCGTCAGTGTGCTGGATGAGGGCAACCCACACTGAGGAGGGCCATGTGCTTTCCTCAGTCTGCTGATTCAAATGTTAATCTCATCTAGAAAAACTCTCACAGACACACCAGAATCACGTTCAACCAAATTGTCTGGGCATCCCATGGCCCAGTCAAGTTGCTAACAAAATTATCCATCAGAAACCTCCTACAGATAAATGAGAAAAATGTCCAGGTAACAATTATAGTTCAGGACCTGGAATTGGAAGCATGCTGAGGTCACAGTTGATGATAGTAGGTCTTTGACTCACTCAGTTTTTAGGTCTGGAAATGACTTTAGAGGGCATCCTACCCAACCTCGTGCTGAAGGGCTTAAGTGTTTTGCTCAGATACATGGAGCACTTAGTGACAGTGACCCAAGTGCCCTCGAATGAGCAGTTATGTGTTATAATGGTAAGTTAACAAGTATTGAACCTCACCATGTGCCGAACACCATCCTCAGCTCGTTCCCTGTATTGATGCCTTTAGTAACACACGAGCCCCTAATTTGACAGATGAGGGCACTGAGGCAGATCTACACAGAGCCAGGAATCAGAGTGTGCATAATGTTCCAGAGCCTGTGCTTTTAACCACCGCACTAGAAAACCTGACTGATGTGCCTGAGGGTAGCGTGTGAGCCCGAGGGAGCTTCTTACCAGCATGACTTTTGCTAGGTCACCTCAGTTAGAACCTGAGTGGCCACTGTGGACTGGACGACTTTGGCTAGGTTTCGCCTCTGCAGCCCTTTTGAATTGGCCTCTAAAAGGGAAAGGACCACATTCACTGTTAGGGTTCCATTAAAGCAGCACCTGTGTGAATCAGGTTAGTCACTGACTGATGCTGTTCAAGAAAACGGTGCTGATCCTTACTTTGGAAGCTCTCGGCTGCCTTGTGACGCTTAGGAAATGAATCAGGCAAGTGGGGTTTTGATACCAGGAAACTACTCAGTTTACTGCCCTCCAGGGATAAACAGGAAGCTGATCTTTCTCTGCTTCCTTCCCCCACAGACTCCTGTCGCCTTCTCTTTTTTTCTTTTTAAAAATGAATCTTCGTGTTTACTTCCCATACTTTTGTATGTTTTGCCCCATTTGTGTTTTACCCATTAATGGCATTTTACTTTTATTTTTTAAAGTCACACTGTTTTAGATCAAGTCCCTAGAAGCAGGGCCTGAGACGGATACTCTTGTGAAAGTGATTTATTAAGAGAGTGCTCTCCAGGAAGAGCCTGTAAGGGGGAGAGGGGAACAGGATGGCGAGGGGGAAGGGCTGGGGCTGGGTAAGGATGTAGTCTCCGGTAAAGTTTAGGTTTGGCTGAATCCACCTGTGGAAGGTTCTGGAATATAAACCTTATTGCAGAGCTGACCTACCTCAAGGCAAGGGGTCAGCTTTGTACCCTATATCAATCAGTTTATGCCTGTGGGGGTCCCTGTCAGTGGACCATCCTTCAGACGAGGGGGCGCATGGGCCGACGGCAGCCGCAGTCACCATGGTGGCCTGGCAGTGGTTCTGGTAAGGCCACCACAGCCGCCCCTCCGCACAGCTCAGTTTGATAGCCCAGTGCCTGATACCGCCTCTAACATCTTCCCTCCTCCTGTGTGCTGCACACTGCAGTTACGAAATCAGGCTTGTGATGGGGTTGGCGAGTCAGGAGAGGTTGAGGCCATCTTGCTTTTGTCCTGAGTCATGCACACTTAGCCTGGTATTCAGAGCACGGATGTGAATGCTCAGAGTGGGTGCATAGGAGGGGAACTTGGAAAACATTTGGTCTACAGATGGGCAGGATGACAGAGCGTGTAGGCACCATGCTGTAGGGCACGGCGTGGATTAGTGACAAAATCAGGACCAGAACTCAGGTCTTCTGATTCCAGGCCAGCCTCTTTTCCTAACAGTTTGCTGCCTGCGCTGCCTCCTCAGAGAATCTCCTTATGGTGTCTATGCCCTGGAGCTTAGTGTTTGCTGTATGGTGACCCCGGAGGGAGCCCATTGCTACAGGCTCAGAGAGGTTGGGATGGATAAGGGAAGGGGGAGACCTCTGGTGGTCCTGCAGTGGGGAAGCACAGGGAAGTGGATGCTGGTCACATCATCTCTCAGAGACAAGGAAGCCAGGAAACTGTGTTATGTCTTGAAAGCAAACCAAAAAGCTCTGTTTTTTCTCAGGGGCATCTTGGCATTGGGCATCTTCAGCAGATGGCACCTGGACTCACCTCCCCACTTTGATCAGCTGGAGTTGTGGTGGGTACGGTGCCCCCTGTGGCTTCTGGGGCAGTACTGCAGAGGGTACTAGTTGTTTTATACCCACTGCCTGGTAGGGTCCAAACCTGTTTCTGCTGCCGTGACCCCAAGGCTCAGGTGAGCCTCAAGCACTCATGCACCCCAGAGCTACCACCCTGCCCCTACTGCCGGCTGGGAAAGACCTGTCATTCCATCTGTGTTCTGTTTGGCACTTCAGATCTGGTCTGGACTTGACACCCTGCTGACACCCTCTAGGGTCATTCCACCTGGCCAGGACTTTCTCACCCAAATAAGCAGCTGCAATTGTGGCTCCATGGTTCACCTGCCCTTCAGCATGTCTGCCACCTGGAGCCTCCCACGGTTGGAGCGTTCCACGGTAGGACCCTCCCCACCTTCCCAACTTTTGGCCTTGTTGGCTATTGGCCTACATCAGTTTCTGGCGGCTCCCCACCGCTCTTGCAGTGGTTTGTACTATACTGATTTTCACCCACATCTGAGGTCAGCCTTACACTGGTTATTCCTTTCAGCTCTGAATGGGTCAGAACCTCTCCTCCATTTCTCTACCATCCCATCAGCATGTCTTGCAGCTGAGCCTACCCGAGTTATATAGAATTAATCTTACCTTGTCTTAGGTCTCTTCCTTTCTTCCTTCCTCTCTATAAACCTTTCCTGAGAACTTGGAAGGCACCAGACACTATGATATACTGTGATAGGCATTAGGGAGAAAAAGTTGAAGGAAACATGATTGCTAATTAACAAGGAACGTCAGAGTTCTGTTAGAAACATCCCTGAGCTCCGAACATGTCTGAGCTGGCCAAAGACCTCTAAGTTCAGGTTGTGGGAAGGAAGGTTAACCTCAGGTCTGCAGACAGCCTCATTGGTGTCTGCCTTGGCTCGAGTGTAATTATCTTATGAGACTGTGTCATTGTTTAATAATTCAGATGGTTTATATCTCTTCTGCACATGGAATTATCTTCTTAAATTTCTCTTTCATCATGCTACTTTCTTTTTTTTTTAAACACCTACAGCACCTGATATTCCTAGGTGGTCTCCCATCCAAGTACTAACCAGACCCAACCCTGCTTAGCTTCCGAGATCGGATGAAATCGGGCACATTCAAGGTGGCATGGCCATAGACATCATGCTACTTTCTTAGCATAAAAATCACCAATGACTTATCCTTGCCTTGAGGATGGTCTAAGCTTGTTGTCTTGGCATTTGAAGCCCTTTCCAGACAGGCCTGTGTATATTTCTAGCTGCATCTTTCAATGCTCACCTATTAGAACATTCTCCAAATAGTCTGGTTAATTGGCTGACAACCAGGCTGACATTTCATTCCTGCTCCTGCACTCAGCTTTCCTCACTCTTCAAATACCCATCCTCTGTGTCCAAATTTGCCCCATATGTCAAGGCTAGCCCATAGAGCACATCCTCTTAGAAGCCTTCCCAGTCCACCCTGTCCCTCTTTTAAATCAGTGGCTCTCCTCCATGATTGTATGTTGGAATCACCTAGGGTGCTTTTAAAAATTAGATGGGGTGGGGAAGTGGGGGCACCAGACCAATTTAATCAGACTCTCCAGAGATTAGTGCCTGGGCGTTTGTCTTTACTAAAAGATCCCAGGTCATTCTAATGTGCAGTCAGGATTGAGAACTACAGTACGTATTGTTTCCATCCCTTTGGCTATATGAAAAAAGGAATGATTAAATCAGTTTGTTCGGGGAGAAGTGGTAGAATGGAGGATAGACCAAGAAAGAAAAAGATGGCAGACGACTTGTAGCCATCCAGTCAAGGAATGACGAGGGCCTACACTGAGATTCATTTGGCGTCGTTGCTGGGGGAGGAGTTGGATAGGATGGAAACCACTGACAGAACTTCATCTTGAGGTGAAAGTCGATGGACCACTGATACCACTTTGTAAAAGGCTCTTGCATGTGTTTCTTGGCAGAAATAGGTAGGAGGTGATACCATGCCCAACACCATCTGTTAGAGGTTGGATTAGTTGCCTGGGGCTGCCATAACAAAGTACTACAAAATGGATGGCTTAAAACAGCAAAATTTATTCTTTCACGGTTCTGGAAGCTAGAAGTCCAAAATCCATGTGTCAGCAGGTTGGTTCTTTCTGTGGGTTCTGAAGAAAATCTGAGGGGAATTCCAGGCCTCTCCCAGCTTCTGGTGGCTCCTGGCAATCCTTGGTGTTTCTTGATTTGTAGCTACCTCACTCCAGTCTCTGCCTCCATCTTCACATGGTGTCTCCCCTGTGTGTGTCTGTGTGCTCAAATTCCCTTTGCCTTAGAAGGCCCGCCCTACCAGTACAACGTTTTTCTGCGATTCCAACTAATTCCAACTAAGGTCACATGCATAGCTACCAGAGGTTGGGACTTGAACAAATCTTTTAGGGGAACACAATTCGGCCCACACCAGGTGTATTGAATGTACTGGATAACTTCTGGCTGAAGGAGGGGAATGGGAGTTTATCTACCTGCATAACTGAAGCACAGGGAGTGGCACTGCTGTCCTCGGTGTTACATCATTCACAGAATTACAGAAAGAAACGCCCGCCCCCCCCCCCGCCCCGCCCCACCGCAGTGTCTATGGTTACCCTCTCCCCACGGTGATTCCGTGCAGCTTTACAAAGGTAATCGCAGAAAAATGACCCTCTTCCCCAGGCAACCCTCCAACAGGAGTCCTGTGCCCGTCCTTTGAAACGTGAAGACAGCTTGCCTAAATCATAATGACCAAAGAGCAAAGAGGAGCATCGTGGAATGTGGGGGGTGAGTCTTCAAAGCGCCGCCAGGCAATGTTCTTTCTTTGCCTCCACCTAGATGTGGGCAGGGAAAGAAAACCCCAGCTGGAAATACCAGCTTCTCCCTGGCCATCTCGCCTGTGTAGGCTACTTGCACAATAGACAGACGCCGCCTCTGTTGACTTGCGGCTCCTGTGGTTTTGATGGATGCATTACCTGTCAAGCCCTTTCTTCATTCTGTTCAGGAATCTGGCTTTTGCCCCCATGTCCTCACCTGCCCACAGGGGATGAGAGCCAGTGAATAAGGTTACTCAAGTGCATGAGCTGGGCTCAGCACGTACTGTTCTGTGTCTTCGAGGCCGTGGCGCAGGATGGCTGGCCTCTGGGCACTGCCCCTTGCGCCATGAACTTTTGGCACTCCCTGACACGCATCAGGTTCTCCCTTCACAGCCCCCATTGGGGCGTAGGGAATCCCCTATCTGTCTAGTGCTCCAAACTGGCCCTCTCCTTCCTCTCTCAGCAAAGAAGCTAAAAATATCTTGAGGTCTATACCTGGGTCATGACTCCATAAACATCCTACTTCCCACCATGGTCGTCACTCTGAGCATCTGAGATGGAAAACTGCCCTACTTCCTGCCGGTGGGCTTCCCTTCAATGTTGCTTGTCCTCAGAATTTCCTGATCACAGGCCCGCAGAGCTAGGAAGAAACAGGACAACTAGTCCAGGCCCTTTTCTGTATAGAGGGCGAGACCTTCATTTGGGGCAATGTTGGGGGAAGACGGAGTACGTGTCGTGTACTGGGTTGACCTGCTGCCTTGCTGGATGCCTGCCTTACTTCCTTTCTTCCTTCCTTCCTTCCTTCCTTCCTTCCTTCCTTCCTTCCTTCCTTCCTTCCTTCCTTCCTTCTTTCCTTCCTTGTGTCACAGGTCAACATGGCCCCAGGTCTGGCACTTGGTTTTCCACCCATGTTTTTCTCTGTAGGACCTCCCATAGGGCAAAACAAAATGTTAATGTTCTCATTAACAGTATCGTCAACAAAAACAAAATAGTAATAACTACCATCCCCATATGCCAGGCCCTATATTTAGTTCTTTCTGATCAGTAGCTCATTTACTCCTTCATCCTAAAAACTAGATATCGTCCCTACTGTTATCGGTGAACATACTGAAGTTCTGAAAGAGGTTGAGTAATTTGTCCATGTTCACAAGCCTAGTATGTGACAGGACTGTCGAACTTGAGCTCCGGGGCGGTCAGGCTGCGGGAGGCAGCACGGAAAGGAGGACGGGTGCTTGCTTTGGTTCCTTTTCTGTCTTGTCCTTGGCAGCACCTGCACTTCTCTCCCAATTCCTGGCCATCCCCTACGTCCATTTTTTTTTTAATTTGAAGAAAACTTTATTTTTTTATTTCTGCATTAATTTTTTCTTTTTAATTTTCTTAAACTTATTTTTCTTGAGGGATGTTCTCAGTGTTATTTTCTAACCACGCTATCATTTTAGTCTTGAGTTTTTCTTTAACCCAAGAGTTAAAAAGAGTGTTCTAACATTTCCAAGTAGTTAACCTTTTGTCATTAATAACTAGTTTTTGTTTTTTTAATGGTGAGGTGGGAAGGCGTGTGTGTGTGTGTGTGTGTGTGTGTGTGTGTGTGTGTGTGTGTGTGTTTAGGAGAAACTTGTTTATTTGACTGGCATTAATTGTTATGAATTGTGTGAGGGCATTATATGGAACTCCACAGGACACATAGCGATGGGCAAGGCGACTTTTGTAGAGAATCAAGTCTCAATCACTTGCTTCAGCTTCTAGTGTTTTTTAAATTTTTTTTTTATTGAGATATAATTGCATATAACATTGTATTTTAAGCGTACAACATAATGGTTATATATATGTATGTGTGTATGTGTGTGTGTATTTCAAAACAATCACAGTAAGTTTAGTTATCCATCACCACACATATAGATTTTTTTCTTGTGATGAAAACTTTCAAGATCCACTCTCTTAGCAACTTTCAAATATATAATTACTAAAATGTTAATTACTAGTTTGTATTGTATTGCAGCTAGTTATGTGGTCTGTACAGTTTCTACTTTTGAAATGTATCAAGCTTTTTAAAAGAATATACATTCTCTGTAAAAATAAATGCTCAGATCTTAAGGCTATGAAACAGAGAAGAAATAGGGGGAAAGCTTCATGACATAGGATTTGGTGATCATTTCTTGGATATGACACTGAAAGCACAGGCAACAAAAGAAAAAATAGATAAACTGGACTTTGTCAAAATTAAAAACATTTGTGCTTCAAAGGGTACTGTCAGCATAAAGAAAAGACAACCTCCAGAATGGGAAAAAATATTTGCAAATCATATATCTGATAAGGGATTATATTTAGAATATGTAACAAACTCCTACAACTCAACAAAAAAGAATCCAATTAAAAAATTGGCTAAGAACTTGAATAGACATTTTTCCAAAGAAGATATACGAATGGCTAATAAGAACATGAAAAGATGCTCAGCATCGCTAATCATTATGAAATGCAAATCAGAACCACAGTGAGAGATCATTGCACACTCAATAGGATGGCTATTATAAAAATAATTAAGAAAGAAAATAACGAGGACAGGGAAGGACATAGACAAATTGGAATCCTGGTGCATTTCTGGCAGTAATATAAAATTGTACAGCTGCTGTAGAAAACAAGAAGGTGGTTCCTCGAAGAATTAAACAAGGAATGGTCCATATGATCAAGCAATTCCACTTCTAGGTATATACCTAGAAGAATTGAAAGGAGGGACTCAAACAGATATCTGTACACCTATGTTCATAGCAGCATAATTCACAATAGCCGAAAGGTGGAAACAACCCGTGTACATCAATAGATGAATAAACGAAATGTGGCATGTACATAAAATGGAATATTACTATTCCGCCTTAAAAAGGAAGGAAATTTGACACACATTTCAACACTTATGAGCCTTGAAAAGATTATGCTAGGTGAAGTAACCCAGTTATAAAATGATAACTATTGTATGATTCCATTTATATGAGATACCTAGAGTAGTCAAATTCAGAGGCAGAAAATAGGATGGTGGTTGACAAGGACTGGGGGTTGGGGAAATGGGGAGTTAGTGTTTGATGGATATGGAGTTTCATTTGGGAAGATGAAAAAATTCTGGAGATGGATGGTGGTGATGGTTGCACAACAATGTGAACATACTTAATGTCCCTGAGACATACATTTAAAAATGGCTAAAATGCTAAATTTTATGTTTTGTATATTTTACCACAATAAAAAGGTAAATACAGAGCTCTTAAATCAAGTTAATTTCTTTGTATGTCTTCTATGCCACCTTTTGCCTAAGAGATGTGACCGAAAAAGAGGGAGTCTTTAAGTTTCTAAAACTGATGCTTCGTGACCTGTTTTTTCCCCTTTTTTGAAATAAATACAAAATAAGCCTTATTCCATTTATAGTTTTCGTCTTGAGTTCTACTTTGTATGACATTAGATTTACCACCTCTGTACCGCGCCCCCGCCCCGCCCCCCCCCCCCCCCCCCCCGCCTATTTCATTCACTCTTTCCTAAGGTCGGTAAATAATCATGTGCTCCTACAGTGAGCCAGGTACCATTCCAGGCGCTGAGGATATAGGAGGAAACAAAACAGGCCAAATCTTTACCCTCCTGGAACTTACATTCTAGTGCAGGGAGAAAGTCAAACAAGGTAAATATGAAAAATACAGTACTGGTGTTTTAGATGCTTTCTGTTTAAAGTGTCCTCCACATCGCAGGCAGAGGCACCCGCGGCATAATGTGGGAGCGTTTTTAGAAACTCTAGGACCCACCTTGCACCAACTGAATGTGCATTTGTGTTGTAGCAAGATGCCAGGTAAGTCACAAGGACATTCGTGTTTGAGAATCATTGCTTAGCCCCTTAGAAACGGTAGGCAGTGAAGGGGTGAGGGAGGCCTCTCTGGCAAGGACGACTTTGAGTAGGGGAGGAGAGCTCTCCAGAGGTCTGGAGAAAGAAACCGCAGCAAATGGAAAGGCCCGCGGTCACTGGGGCAGGGCTGGCTGTTGCAGGGAGGCTGGGGCACAGCGGACTGGTAACCTGGCGCAGGAGGGTTCAGATGAAGTGGACTCATCTCGCTTTTCTGTTCATTTCGGGCCTTTTGTCTGGGTGTGCCCTGGTAGCGCTGTTTCTGAGCTGTAATTTAAGCGGCTCTGCAGGACAGCGAGGCTCAGGCATGCACGGAGCGTCAGGCTCTGTGCGTCCTTGGGGACACAAGTAAAGCGTTGTCAGCTCCCAAGACTTTCCTATCTTCGGCTTTGCTTTTAAAATGCAAATCCCTCCCTTAGATCAGCTAGACTTGCAGCAGAAGAAACCCC
Source organism: Rousettus aegyptiacus (assembly GCF_014176215.1). Classification (NCBI taxonomy): domain Eukaryota; kingdom Metazoa; phylum Chordata; class Mammalia; order Chiroptera; family Pteropodidae; genus Rousettus; species Rousettus aegyptiacus. The sequence goes on from NW_023416291.1 coordinate 29,339,271, forward strand.
AAGGTAAACTTTCGGATTTTCTCCTTCCCCAACCTATCCGTCCTTCCCTAAACTCCGCTTCCCAGTCCAGCTATCTCCCTGTTTTTCCATTCTTGTGCCATCGAAATCCGTAGAAGAGTAGTCCAGGCAAGTGAATCTCAAAAGAAGGCAACCTAGGAAATCACCCGTGTCTCCTCTTGTCCTAGGTTTTTGAGTAGGAAGGCCGTGGAGTCCGGCCTGGATCCGCGTCTGACCGAACCGGGCTCCGCTGCCCAACCTGAGACCCTGCGCAAGTTACTTCATCTCTCCGCCTTTTAATTTCCTCCCCTGTGAAAATCAGATGACACCCGCCTCACTGGGTTGTTCTGAGTCCCAAGTGAGATCATTTATAAGAGAACAATGTGTAACTCATAAAGTGCTAAACGCACGTGACTAATGTCGGCTCCTCGATTTCGGCTGCACGATTGATGTCCGGACACCCCCCTCCCCCCGCCCATCTTCTGTTCTCTTCTGCACCCGGAATCTCTCTCCTCAGGACGTTGCACACACTGTCCTCGATTCCACAGGTTTCCCCAGCGAGGACAGGCCGGGTGTGGAGTCCCGGATCCATTGGCTGGGAAGGAGGCGGGGCGAGCGGTGACGTGCGGTGCAGGAGAGACTGCGCGGCGCGGGGTGCGGGGTGCTGGGAGCGCGGTTGGGTGGGGGCAGGAAGCAGCCTGAGGGATGGGGGGCCGGGATGGGGAGGGGCGGGGCAGGTGGAGGGGAGAGAAGGGCGGGGTCGAGAGGAGAGTGGGAGAGAAGGGCAGGGTAGGGTGGGGCAGAGTGTAGGGGTGCAGGAGAGGAGCAAGGTGCAGAGAAGGGAAAGAGGAAAAGAACGGGGTGGGGCTGATGAGGGAACAGCGATGAGGGGCGAGGGAAGGAGGGGGGGTGCGGCGGGGTGGGAAGAGGGAGAGGGGCAAGGTCGGACTGGGATGGGACGCGGCGCCCCCTGCCGCCGGGCCGGAGGCCGGGTCTTGGCCGGGGGCGACTGCGGAGGACAGTGTCCCTGGCAAATCATTACTGGTCCTTTAGGGTAGAAGATGGGGCCTGAGATCCGGCAGAAGGAGCTCAGAACGGGGCCCGCGGGTGCGTGCGGGTGTGCCGAGGGCACAGGCGGGGACCGGGTTTGCAGGAGCTGGCAAAGCTTTGGCTCCGTGCAGCCGCCCCTCCCAGGAGGTTTCCGGTCACAGCACGTTTCTTGGCATTTCTGTTCTTCCCGGGCGGTTCTCACAGCCGCCGCCTTTCCTTCCCTCCACTGCTGCACCGCGCGCCGACCGGGTCATGTCCTGGGCGTTTGGTGGCAGAGCTATGGAGTGGGGCACTCGGCGACTCCCAAAGGGACCTACCGTGTGTGGGGAGGGCGGGGGAGAGGGGAAGCAGGTGTTTCGGAATTGGAATGCAAGGTCACCAGGAGGACCCTGAGAGAGAGGCAGCGACAGGGGGGTGTTGAAGGGGGACCGACCAGGGGGTTTGCGAGCATCAGGGTGGCGGAGGCGTGGGCCTTGAAAGATGGGGGCGATCTGCTGGGTGGAGATGTGTGCCCCAGGCCGAGGGAATGAGGTGACGGAAGCATCTGCTTTCTGGGGTTCAGGACTCGGGGAGATGGAAGGCGCTGGAAAGGTCCCAGGCAAGCCCAGTGCCCTGCTGAGTCTGCCTGGGGGAGGCAGGTGCGAGGGACGCTCCTACCCTCAGCGGTGTGACCTGACCAAGGTAGCCTTTCTGAATCTTGATGTCCCCTCTATAGGTGGGACAATATCTCATGTGGTGAAGATTTATAATACACGTAAACCCGCCGTGCCCTTCCCAGCATTAAGTTCTTAATAATCTTAGGTTTTTTTCCCCTCCTGGGAGAAGGAGGTTAACTTGTGAGGCTTCCCTGGACACTTTAGCAACACAACTAAGAGCCACGTAAAGTCTGATGGAATAGGTGTCTAAGGGTCAAATAGAACAGACGCCTGCCTGGCTGGCCATCTGTTTCTGGGATGCACATCCCCTTAGAGACAGAGTCTGCATTAAAATTAATCCCCATTGAGGACTCTTCTGTGCCACAGCAGAGGGCCTGTACTGACACCGATTGCATCGGAACGGATGGGCGCGCACTGAGACGGACAGTCATGGCTTCATCCCTTCTTAGGTATATAGACCCACCCAGATTATCCTCAGTCCGAATTCCTTGATTTGCAAATCTGTGTTGGGGTCAGGGTTCTAGCTTTAATGGCATCAACATAACAGAGTCTGAGAGGCAGGATCCCAGAACCTCCGTAGCAGAGCCTTGGGCAGAAGTTCGGCACCACCCCAGGCCCCGTGTCAATGATACAGCGCAGGGCGCAGTGATGTATCTGAAGTCACATAGCATGTGGGTTGGGCTTTGCGGGATTTGGACCTCACTTAGTCACTGAAGTGTTGAGAATGCCCTGGTAGGTCACTTCGATGACTCAGTTTCTTCAGCTGTATATCAGGAATAAGGATACCGACTGTTTAGCTTACCTTAGGGCAGGTGCAGCCTTAAATAGCTCCTCCCATGTCAAGGTACTTGGTGGGTAGAACTGTGATTTTTGTGAGATGGAGTGGGAACAGCCTCCCAGTGAGTTCAGTGCCTTGGCATGTCTGAAGCAACACAGAGGAGCCTGGCAGGGAGGGTGGCACCCCACAAAGGGAGAGGAAGAGGCACGCTGGAGAGGTGTGGCGGGCTTGGCAGAGAGAGCCCTCAGGACACTTGGGTTCCCCTAGGGCGGAGCATGGCTCTGTGAATGCCCTAGTTCTGGGAGGCTTCCCTTTGTGCCGAATATGGGGCTGGGAGTTAGGAAGTCGCTTGAGTGTTGGAACAGTCAGGGCTGAGCCACGGAGTGCCATAAATGCAAACAGATGTGTACCTTCTTTTCTAAGATGTAATAGGCAGCCAAGCCCTCCAGAACCTGGCTCAGCCTTCCTTCCTTCTCCAGGTGGGTCCTGCTTTGATGACGACAGGCTCATTTTCGGAGGTAGGGGTTTTCCTCAGAGCTTTATATAATGCGATGCCAACCAAGCTTCGCTGGTGTTGGCTCCTAAATGTCATTAAAACATCCCAGTGAACCTTACAGGGAGCACTGAGTAAACAAAACTGAAACATCTATGAGACCCCTCTTCCAGCCGCTCCTTCCATCCCTCAGCATTACTACTGCCCCTCTCTGCAGCAAGCTCATTGACATCTTTATACCTCCTCGCAGGGTACTCTCCACATATTCACCTAAAATACTGTCTCCCAAGCCAGTCAGTCCTTCCCATCCTCCAGTCCAGCGCCAGCCCCACTTCCAACTTCTGCCCTTCCCCGAGAGGTCAGCCTTGTTCTGTGAACTCTAATAGCATTCAGTGTCATTTCACACACTTATGTGATTGCGACTTGCCTGTCCATTGTTCTATATTTATGACTCTGACCTCCTCATCTGGAGTGTAAGTTTCTTGGGGGCAGAGATGCTACCAGATACATCTTTGTATTCCTGTAGTACCCAGAGTCATGCCGAAGGAGTTCAGGCTCTTAACTAAATACTTCCAGGTGAAACTGGCGGGTTGCATAGTTCTCTTTTCCCTTCCCCCTCCAGCTTAGATGGGCCACTTTCTGTCCACCCCTTCCTGGGGCCCTGGGATAATAAGATGGGTTCTTTGTAAAATGGAAAAAAGGAATAGAGTCTCTGTTAGTCTAACACACCTGAGTGGTGCTGGAAAAAGCAGTCAGCTTTAGCAGATGTTTTAGTTGCTGTTCCAGTCTAACAACTCCCGCCCCCCAAATTTAGTAACTTAACAACTGTTTATTTGCTCATGAATCTGCCTTCCGGGCTGCTGCGCTGGGCTGGGCAGGCAGTTTTGCTGCACATTTTTGCCCGGGGTCATTTGCTTGGTGCACTCAAGTGGGAGCCCAGCTGGGGAGGGCCGAGATGGCCCCACTCACGTGGTTGGCAATGAGCGCGGCCATCAGTGGGAGCCCCTTGGTTCTCCATAGACCCTCTCATCTTTTTTGTAGGCCGGACCACATCCTAACAGCATGGCAGCTGGGTTCCGAGAGGCCTTTATTGCCAAGGCCCAGGAATCGTTCAGTGTCACTACTGCAATCTATTGATTTAAAAAGTCGTAAGACCAGGCAGGACTCAGCAGAAGGATGTGGACGCCATCTCTTGATAAGAGAAATGGCAAAAAGTCACACTGCAGAAAGGCATGTGGGATGGTAGGGATTGTTGTGTCTGGTTCTGAAGTAAACTTCCTCATCGAGAGAGGCCCGTCTTTTAGACATGTCACTGTGAAGAAGCCCAGGAGGGCCCATTTCCCCCATGTGATGTTACCCCACGCTCCAGCACTGTGGCCTGAACACCAGGTGGAATTGGTGGACAGCCGGAGCCAGAAGCTCATGGTTCTGACTGGATTCTGTGGAGCGAGGGAGGGCCCACGGGGATGAGAGGAAGAAGGGAGGATTGGAGAGAGGGAGGCTGCCCATCTAGGGTGGTTTGGTGTGGGCCGAGGTGACTGCAGAGGAAAAGTGAGCAACTGTTGGGCTCTGTGCTGTGGTCTCCGTGTCAGGCTAGGATGATTTTTTTCTGGCAAGAGTTTCCTTCTTGCTTTCCATCTACTTAGAGGCACGAGTTAAACAACAGAATTGATATATGTTAAGAATTTCACCCAAATAGAAAATGCAGAAGAGCTACATTTAAATTGTTACTTGAGACTTTTCATGAAGGAAAAAAAAAAATCTATTATCTCTCATTCTAATACTTGCCTGAGAATCGGGAAGCTAAATAGCTGGGTGCAGCTGTGCGACTCCTTCCTTCGGTGTGAGGGCTTCATCACTGTGCCAGCACCCTCAGCCCCGCCCTGCCCTGCAGCCTCAGAGGCCAGGTCCCTCAGGCCTTAGCCCCCATGTGGGAAGAGGCCAGATCTCTCCAGCGGACCTGATCTCTCCAGCGGACCTCGCACCCGCCACTCAGCTGTCTCTGGAGTGAGCGCTGGAGGAGCCTAGCAAGCTGTAATATCACACAATGCCAGGAACTTTGCTCTCCCCAGCTCAGGAAGCAAAGGACACAATGCTTTCAGTTTCAGCGACTGAGGTGGCATGTGAACTATAGGGGACTCGCCAGGTGAAATATCGACCCCCTGCTCTGTGCACTGCCCTCTTCTGAGCGGTGACGGGGCGGGGCAGCCATCGATCTTTGATTGCTTCCTTACTTATTATAGGAATATTATAAGACTAATATAAGAATATTTTAGGCACATCTTATCCTCTCCCTGCCCCAGCTATTTGTCCTAGGAGCACCGGTTCTTTTTAGCTGAGAATGGATTGATTTAGAAACCAAGATTTGCTTGTTTTAACGGGGGTGTTGTCATTCCCAGGTCCTCTTGGCGAACGGACCTAGGAATATAGGTGTAGATACATTCATATATTTACATCTATGCTTGTATATTTATTTCTATAGTTATCTATACCATTGAAAACCCTGAGCTCACTGAGAGCTTGAACCAACCTGGCATGCCGGACTCCTAGTTTCCTCCCTTTCTTTAGTTGCAACATTTTTTCTCCAACAAGAAATCTGGCTAGCGTCATCTGTAACATGACTACTTATTGATCACTACCTCTATGTACCCAATCTCCCACTGCCACCAGGACCCCCTCCCATGCAGATGTCATTTCTACCTGGCTTGGGCTCTAGCACCCAACTCACATGCACACAGGTGACTTCCTCGGCCTTCTCAGGATCTAATGCCCTGTGCCACCCACACTTCCTGCATGGACTCTGTCCTCACTCTACTTAGGTTTTGATACCCCACACAAGAGCATCACCCCCCACCCCCAATCACTGCGGGCACTTCTCGCCATGCTCAGGGTCTTAACATCCCACATGGATTCACTCCCTGAACTGAGAACCTGCTTGGGGCGAAGTAGGGGCTCCAGCATTCCAGTCTAGACCCCTCTTTACCCTCTATATGGACACTTACCTTTCTAGGCCTCATGTAATGGCTTTAGGACTGAATGTTTTAAGAAGGGAGGGAGCAGAGGAAGAGCCACATATGAAATTTTAACTCTCAGATTCCTCAAAGGTAAAATGAGCATAATAGTAGTTCCCACCTAATACAGCGATCATGAGAACTACCTGAGACAGCGTATGTGAAGTGCTTTCCTAACACGTGGTGAGTACTTGGTGTCAACTGCCATCATCATTATAAATTAACATTCCCATTTGATCGCATCACTTGGAAGGAATACATTAGAGGAGAAGGAAGGAGGGAAGAGTCAATGAGAGAGCAGAGTATTGAGATAGGAGGACTGATGCCTTTTTTAAAAAAATGATTTCTTATCTTTCAATTATAGTTGACATACAATATTATGTTAAATTTAGGTGTACAACATAGTGGTTAGACATTTTTATAGCTTATGAAGTGATCGCCCCAATAAATCTAGTACCCATCTGACACCATACACAGTTATTACAATATTATTGACTATATTCCTTATGTCATACTTTACAACCCCACGACTATTTTGTAACTGTTAATCCTTTTCCCTCCTTCACCCACCTCCTCAACCTCTCCTCCTATCTGGCAACCCTCAAAATGTTCTCTGTATCTACAAATTTGTTTCTGTTTTGTTTGTTTATCTTGTTCTTTAAATTTCACAGATAAGTGAAATCACATGGCAGTTGTCTTTTTCTGTTTGACTTACTCCACTTGGCACAATACCCTCTAGGTCCATACATGTTTGCTGATGGCAAAATTTCATTCTTTTTTATGGCCTATTAATATTCCATTGTATATATGTACCCCCTTTTCTTTATCCATTCATTGATGGACACCCAGGTGGCCTCCATATCTTGGTTATTTTAAATAATACTGCAATGAACATAATGGATGCACACGTCCCTTTTAAGTAGCGTTTTGGGTTTCTTCAGATAAATACCCAGAAGTGGGATTACAGGGCCCTTCATGGCCTATTGTTATAGCCTTTGTTTTAAAGTCTTTCTTGACTGGTATAAGTATTGCTACCCCAGCTGCTTTTTTTCATTTCCATTTTCATGAAATATCTTTCTTCATCCCCTTACTTTCAGTCTGCGTGTGTTTTTTGGATCTGAAGTGAGTCTTGTAGGCAGAACATGTAAGGGTCTTGTTTTCTTATCCATTCAGCCACCCTATGTCTTTTGATTAGAGCATTTAATCCATTTACATTTAAAGTAATTGTTAATAGAGATGTAGTTATTGCCATTTTATTATTCATATTTTGGGTTTTTTTTTTCCTATTTCTTAAGAGAATGAAGACCTTCACTAGAGTTAGCCCTTGTGTCTGTGGGGGATTGGTTCCAGGACCTCTGTGGAAACCAAATCTGTAGACTCTCAAGTCCCTTATATAAAATGACAGAGGGGTGTTTCAGTTTGAAGGGTGTTTGCTGGTTTCTGTTCAGTTCTGGAAGAGCTACATTTAATACCAGTCATTGCAGATGACCCTCGTCATGCTCACCACTACTTGAATTGATAATCCTTGGACCTAGTTTCGAAGAACAATGCAGAAGGGATATTCAAGTAGAACCTGCAGACGTTTTAAAGTTATTTTCGGTATTACATTTTTTTTTGTTTGTGAGCTGATGGCCGTTTATGAAAGATATCGGGGGCAGAGAAAATCACCACTACTCGACTAGGAGAATTATTGGAATGTTTCATTAACCAGGATCAAATTGATGCCTTTGTAACGCAGAAATCAATAGATAGAATCACAGCTTGGTCTTATATTAAACTTGGATGTTTCTGGGCCTGTGAGCCTTTTTAAAGTCTTTTGAGCAATTTTAAATAGAAATCAATTCTGGCTTTAAAAACTTATAAAAAGGACACAATATTTGCATATAACTTATGCAATCCTCCCATATACTTTAAATCATCTCTAGACTACTTATAATACCTAATACAATGTAAATGCTATGTAAATAGCATTTTTTAGGGAATAATGAAAAGGAAAAAAGTCTGTATATCTTCACTATAGATGCAACCATCCTAGGCTGAACTGCATAGTACATGTCAGCAACAATGTAACATTTAAAAAAATAGATTTTCCAACTGTGGTTGGTCGAACCCGAGAATATGGACAGCTGACTGTACATTGACTAAGTTAAAATACATAAATAAGAAGAAATTACTGGGAGAAAACATTCTAGTATGCTAAAAGTGGTTATCATTTTTGGTGAGATGTAACTTAAAGTTTTTTTGTATATTTTCAAAAACTTATTCAATAAATATTACTTAAACTTCAAAAAAAATTATTTTTAAATGTCCCTGGTTAACTTTAGCATAACAGATTGAAAGCCGCTCTCAGCCTGAGCCGTTGGTGGTGCCTCCTTCTGCCTGACAGGGTCTGGAGTCAAGAGTGCCTGTGTCCAAACTCTAGCTCTGCCATTTTCCAGCTGGGTGACCATGGGCAAGTTAATTAACTTCTCCATGCCTTTGTCTGTCTGTCTGTCTGTCTGTCTGTTTGTTTTGTAAAATGGGGAGTCTTACAGTTCCTAATTCAGGATAATTTAACAATTAAATGAGATACTGCTTATAAAGCGCCTGGCACAGGGTAAGAGTATGAAAACATTAGCAGTTAGTGTCATTATTATCAAATGCGAAGGAATGCGAGTGGTTCCTCAGATGTCTCAGAGTAAAGAATTCCTTCCGCTGTGAGTGGCCTCAGCTATGCCTCCCTCAGAATTGGTATCCGGTGACTAACCCAGAGACTTCAAGCAGCTGGAATTCCTGTGGCGCAACAATTGGAGGGAAAGGTGACAAACCAAGACGGGGGAGTGTTTTCTCCACTTCTTGAATAGGATCCAAAGACATTAGTTTCTTAACCGACTCAGCATCCTAGTGCTAGGACACCATGTCTGGCACCCACAGGACAAATGATATAGCTATGTCTGTGTCGGTATCTATTTCAGGATTTGCGCTTTCATTTACTCATCCATTCATTCATTTAGTTGTTAATTTCACATATTTATTAAATGCTTGCTATGTGTCAGGAATATCGTAGGCAATGGGATATACTATTAAAATGCAATTAATTAAAAATATATTAAAAATTAAAAATATAATTAATAAGAGACTCAAACAGGTATTTGTACATCTATGTTTGTAGAAGCATTATTTATAATAGCGAGAAGGTGGAAGCAACCCAAGTGTCCACTAATGGATGAATGAGTAAACAAAATGTGTATATACATGCAATGGGATGTTATTCAGCCTTAAAAAGGTGGGAAGTCTACTGCCACGCCACCCTGAACAAGCCTAATTCTGTCTGATCTCGGAAGCTAAGCAGGGTCGGGCCTGGTTAGTACTTGGGTGGGAGATCACCTAGGAAGACCAGGTACTGTAGGCATAAAAAAAAAAGAAAAGTCAGGAAATCTCGACTCAGGCTACAACATGGATGAGCCTCAAGGATGTTATGCTAGGTGAAATGGCCCAGACACAAAAAGACAAACACTGTATGATCCATTTCAAGTACCTGGAGTAGTCAAATTTATAGTAACAGAAAAAAGGGTGGTTGCCAGGGACTTGGGAGAGGAGAGAAGAGGGAGTTAGTGTTTAATGAGTACGGTTTTGATTTGGGATGATTAAAGAGTTCTAGAGATGGATGGTAGTTATGGTTGCACAATAGCAAAGGAGAGCAGTGACTGAATGAGTCCTTAAAGCTTCAGGCACGAAGGGTACTTTTGGTTGACGTTCAAGGAAAACTTATTATTTTCTCTCTAGTCTCCTTTGCTTTTACTCAAAACTCATCAGCAAATGTCTGTCTTCTTCACTCAACACTAATTAATAATCCAAGTCCACAAGTTATAATGGATGCAGAGCGTCAATCTGAGATGATGAAAAATTCTAGAAATGAAAAGTGGCGATGAATGTACAATTCTATGAATGTACGTAATCTCACTTAAAATGGCTGGAATGGTAAATTTTATGTTATGTGTATTTTACCACTATATATGCTTTTTTTTTTTTTTTTTAAAGGCGGGGAGGGATGTCCCACACTGCTAGTAGAAAAGCCAGCAAAATTTCTTCCTTGGTCTTGTTCTTATTGCCCTCATCTTTAGTGAGAGAGGTTGACTAGATGCTTCTGGGTCTGTGGTCTAATGTTTCCATGGTAACCACAATAAGCAGATGCCTGGTAGACAGAATTTCCCCATCAAATCAACAGGGTTCGCCCTCCATTCTCTAAGCTGCCACAAAGAGAGCTAAAAATCAGTGTCAAATCTTGTCTCTCTCTGCATCTCACACTATCTCCCAGCCACTCTGAAGCTCAGTTGTTCAAATGTGCCATGTTCCAGTTTGTTCCCAGCCAGTCACACATGCTCTTCTTTTCACTCTAAAACACATTCTCCCTTGTCTCCCCTCCCACTCCCCTTCCTCCTCTGTCAAATGTCCCTTCCTCCAGGAAGCCTTCCTTTCTTGGCTGCATGTGTGTCAACTTAAGTTATGAAAGACAGGCAGAGAGCGGCTTCTGTCTGTGAGGCACAGATTCACCTTGGGACACTTCTGGGAAATTCTCTAGGGTTTTAGGAAAACTTCTAAAAGGCCAATGGGTCTGTTCTATTATTTACAAGAATATAGATTCCATGATGGCAGGATCATTCATATCTATTCTGTCTATTTTATTAACGAGCAAATCCCCAACACCTAGAACACTGCCTGGCACTCAAAATATTTTTTCAATGAATGAATGAGTCTTCTATTGATTGGACCCTCTGTGTGCACCTAGATAATCTTATCTCAGGGAAAGAAGAGGCTGCTGGACTAGAAACAGATTTGGGAGCTTACTCGGGCTCTGATTCTAACATGTGTGTGACCTTGGCTTGTTATTTCTACTTCCTGGTTTCTCATTGCTCAGCTGGTGGAAATGGCACCTGCTTGGGCTGACCTCACAGGTGTCATGAGATGGGGTGGGGATCATGTAAATAAAGCTGCTGTACAAATGGAGGTCATGATTGTCTCTAGCCTTGCATCTCTTCAGAGTACCAGCCCTATATCAACAACTAACTTTCTACCTTTGGGCATCTGTCAGATCTCAGTATTCCCAATGAGCAGCCATCCCTTCTAATTTCCTATTTTTTCTCAATTGTATTGCTATTTTCACAGCTCCCCTGGTCAAGAGTCCCTCCCTTCTATCTGACCATTAGCAAAGACTTGACCATCTGCTGTCTCTTGACTTTTCTGCTGTCAGAGAGAGCCTCCAAAGCACAGCTCTGGTCATCCCCCTACTCAAAAATGACCAATAGATGCTCACACACACTGGGATTATAACCAGAGGGCAACTGGGTCTGGGGCTCAGGCTCCTTGCGCCGCTCAGCCAAAAGACTGACACAGGAGCTGGGATAGTTAGAATAAGTGTTCATTATCAGAGCACTGGTGATCTGAGGAGGCAGCAGGTTAACACCTTCCAAACTGTCTTGCCTTCTCAGTCCGGCTTAGGGTGTTTAAGGGAAAATCTGGTCATTGTTCCAGAGGCTGTGTGATGGTTCAGGGGGTCTGTTATGTTTCACAAGGCCCGTCCTCTGGCAGCGCGGTCCTCTGGTGGCATTAGCAACACAGGAACAAAGATGGGAGTCATCTGGAAAGAATGCTAGACCAGAAGGATTGTGATCAGTAACCATAAAGGCCTTAATTATAAGTTTCAGGGCAACTTTCTATGGCAGGGACGTTCCAAGGTCTGGGTCAAGCCCTGGGGACAATCTATGGTGAAACTATAGGGCAATGAAGCCAGGGAGGCTGTGAGGCCTCTACTGCGGGGGTCCTAACTGGGCCCTTCTTCAGGATGGCTGCTACCAAAAAAACAGAAAATAACAAGTGTTGGTGAGAATGTGGAGACATTGGACCCTTGTGCACTGTTGGTAGGAATAGAAAATGGTGTGCCCACCATGGAAAACAGTATGGCGATGCCTCAAAAAATTAAAAACAGAACTACCATTATGGTCCAGAGATTCTACTTCTGAGTATTTATTCAGAATAATTGAAAGCAGGAACTCAGAGATATTAGTACACCTATTTCATAGCAGCATTATTCTCAATAGCGAAAAGGTGGAATCATCTCAAGTGTCCATCAACAGATGGGTAAACAAAGCATGGTATATACACGCAATGGACTATTATTTAGTCTCAAAAAGGAAGGAAATCCTGTCACATGTTATCACATGGATGAGCATTGAAGACATTATGTTAAGTGAAATAAGCCAGTCACAAAAAGACAAATGCTATATGATTCCATGTAAATGAGGTACCTAGGGTGGTCAAATTCATAGAGACAGAAAGTAAAATGGGAGTTAGCTGGGATTGGGGGCAGGGAAAGGGGAGTTGTTTATCAGGTACAGAGTTTCAGATTTGCAACATAAAGAAATTTGGGAAATCTGATTCGCAACAACGTAAATCCAGTTAACATTACTGAACTTAATCATGGTCAAGACAATAAATTTCATGTTATGTGCTTTTTGCTGCAATTTAAAAAAACAACTGGTGGGTGAATAGACTAAATCTAACCTTTACACCCTGGCTTTCGAGGCCTCCCACCCTTGATCTCTCTGCTTACCTGAGCTGGACACGCCCAGATCGCCCAGATCGCCCAGATCGTGCCTGCCTCTTCCAGTTGCCCTTTGGTGCTCCCTCTGGCTAGAACACTGATTTTCTCGCCTTCCCACTCAGTTGAAATCCTGCCTACGCTTTGAACACCCAGCTCCATTGCTCCACAGTGCTATTTCTGTGCTTCATATGCACTGCTATTATTGTATATACGGCACTGTCTCCGAAGTGTCTGTTTGCATTCCTTCCATTGCTCCACACAGTATTCTGACTTCCCCAACAGGAAAAGGATGTATTTGCCCCTGGCTCCCAGCACAATCTGGTCCAGCCAGCAGTAGGTAGTTTGGGGGGACTCCTTGCCCCCTTATGAGGCTGTTTCTGACTCTCTTTCCCTGTCTGTCTGGACCTTGTGTGCTGATCTTGTCCCCTTTGTGGTGGGTGAGTGCTCAAAGGGCAGAGCCTGAATTTTATGCATATCCCACAACACCTTGCCTCTTGACTGGCTCTGAGGGGCTGCATGAATGTTTGATGTTTATAAAAATGAATATGAATCCATAGCCCATGACTCTGCCGCCTCTCTCCCTGGTGGGAGGCTGAGAAGGATTGACAGAGCTCATCTTTCTCCTGCCCTCCATGAATTAGAAACTCTGGTCCTTACTGTCCTGCTTCAGCGTCTCTTTGTGTTGAAGCAGGTGCAGCTGCCAAGGCAGCAGAGGAAGGGGATGAAGGAGTCGCCTCAGCCATCTCAGAGAATTGTACTTGTTGCCTCTAGTGCCAGCAGCCAAAGGCCTTTTCATTAGACCAGGTGCATTGGCTCTTGGCTGGCCAGGCTTCCTGTCCCTAGTGGACTCTGTTTAATGTCTCAGCTGGATTTGGCTGAGTTGGAGAGCCCAGGGAAGATGGCTGGTCCACTTTGGTGGATCAGCACACTGACATCCTGTACGTGTGCCTGTCTGCAGGCCTGGCAGCATCCCTCTTTGTCTGCCTTCTCCTCAGGAACTCATCAGTAGAGGGAGCTGGATCCATCCACCACCCGATGGGAACCAGACTTCATGTTTGTAGAGGAACAGACTGAGTTATTCTGGAATAGTTCAGGTTATCATGATTTGATTCATTAGAATGGAGATGAAGTGCTAAATTAACAGTTAAATGTGATGTAAATTTCATATCTTTGTAAAGTTTTTCATGTAAATTCACTAGTTAAAATAATCTTTTGGACTGCCACTTGGGCAAACTTAGAGGCAAAATGTTCCAGCCGGGGACACAATTTTCTGTTCTGAGCAACATCGGGCATTGCCGTTAAGACATGAGACAAGAGACAGGAGACAGAGGCTGGAGTTAGCCCACTTTGTGCGCAGCCTTCTGAACGCCGCCATAAGGAGAAGAGTAGGTCCCATATAGTGATTTCTTATCTTCCAACTTGCCAGCACCTTCACCTTGTTCTTGATTCCTGAACCTCAATTCCCACTTTGAACTGGAACTTTGCTACTAATCGTGCCTTTTTGTTTTCTGTATTTTTTGGTGCTTTGACATCTGAGGCCTTGCTGATGCTGGAGAGACTGCTCTTCCCGGGGCTAGCCATTTCCTAGAGAAGAATTGTCTGCAAGAGCACCTTTCACATGCAGTGCAACCCACCCAAAGCCCTCGCCCCAACCACTTCCTTGATCAGCTCTCACACTCTGGACCACTATCCCCCTGCCCTAATCACCCCAGGACCAGACAGTGAGGGAAGGACTGTGAAATTATTCGAATGAGCCAGTCCAAAATCTGCTTCCCCTGCCTTGCCTGTTCCACAGTAAAGCCACAATAAAGACTCTTGCCCTCATTTCCCCTTCTCTCCTCTGCCACCTGGCTGATCCTGGCACTTCCAATGGGGGTTCTGCATGGCATGCCATACCCCCTGTTTTTAGAGATATGTGAGTATAAAAAACTTCCTCTATGACAGTCACTTTTGTGTCTGGATGTTTTACCATACTGATTAAAATAATCCTGGGTACAACTTACAACAACTTATAGCCTCTCTTTGACTCAAACCTTGGGAATTCCTGGTGACACTCAGAATGGAACTTGGTTCCTTGCTCCTGGCTTTGATTTTTTAGCCAAAGATTAAGTCTGTCATCTGACTCTTCGGGTTATCTGTTTTCATTCCTCTCTGGCAAATGTCAAACCGGATACAACTAGCAGAGCTGAATTTATGCTTAGAAGAGAAGTTCACCTTCGCAGAGTAGTTTGGGTTGCCCTAAAGAGGCTCCAAGTCCCCAAATAAACTGCACTGTGATGCCTAAAGCTTTCCTGTCACCAGATCACTTCTTTGAGCATCATTCTCTGCTTTCTTCTCATCTTTTTGTTTTGAAATAAGCGTTATCAATTGCTTTCCCCTTGTAATAAGATAAGAGATTGAATCAAAATGCTATACCGATTACATGCATCTATTTCTTCTGTAATGGCTGAAAAATGACTGCTAGAAATGTATTACTTGCAGGAAATTATTTCTTGGCTATGCCCATGGGAACATGGCTATGTCCATGGGAACATAGGCTGTTACCCATAGGAACATAACATTCTAAACAAGCTTTCTGCTTCTGTAACCCCGCTTACACACCTGACTTGTAAGTTGACAGGTAGTGAATAGAAGAAAGATAGCCCTTTGTGTTTAGACAAAATGAAGAATGAGATTTTGGGCTTAAAAACCCTGTGCCTCTACATTTCGGGGCTGCTTAATTTGGGGTCTGCTTACCCCTGGCAGACCCAGCTGGCTGAATAAAGAGTGTTTCCTATAACTCACTGAGTTCCAGTGGTCCATGTGTCTTTCGGGGGCTGGCGACTACAACACTTCTATCCCAAATCCCATGAAATGACAGAAAATGTATCTTTAATAAAGGCCTCCAAACTCAAAGTCATTAAATCCACTCTGTTCATACTGAGAGCATTTGGGGCAATGATGTGTATTCCGATTAGCACTAGATTTGGACCAAAACAGCTCTGGATAGATCCATCAGTGATATTCATGTTGTTCAATGCAACACTTATTTCAGTCCTCATCAGACTTGACTTCTTGGCAGAACTTAACGTTATCGATCATTCTTCTTCTTGAAATTTTCTTTCCCTTGGCCTTAGTAAGCCAGCATGGCTCTGGACTTCTGCGGCCTTGGAGATGCTCCTTATGTGCCATCCTCCCAGGCTCCGCCTGCTCTGCATGGACACTATAGCTGCTTTTTCTGAAGGTCCTAAGAGCTCCTCTCACTTCATATTCTCCCCCTGCCCCCACCATTCAGCCACATCTACAATTCCCACAAAACTACAAACACCGAAATGATCTCTGGTCCAAATATATCTTTTTAACTCCAGACTAGTATCATCTTTTGGACAGCTCAGCATTTTCCTCAAAGTTAACATGCCCTAAGACAAACCTCAGACTTGAACCCAATCCCGGTCCTCTCCCAGCAGCCCCTGTCTCCGTGCATGTCACCACCGACTTGAATAAGTCGGGGTCACCCCTCACCTCTCCCTTCCCTTCCCTCATCCTCTTATCCAAGTCCCGTAATGGTGGGTCCAAAATATTTCTCAAATCTATTCACTTCCTTCCACCGCCACCGCCCCCCGCAAACAGTAACAACCCAGTTTTGGCTACATTTTTTTTTGTTACCCTAACTACCGCAAATGGGACAATAGCTAGAGTGACCTCTTCAACAAGCAAATCTCTTCATGTTATTCTCCTGCTTCCACAATAGGTAAAACCCCTACCATGGTCCTCACCTCACAAAATCCTCACTCCCATTCCACTCCCACTGGCCTGATTTACTCCCTCCTACTCTCCACGCCCCTCACACCTCAGGCCTTTTGTGCATGCAGCTTTATCCTGCCTTGATACCTGGGAACACCTCCTCGGTATTTAAAACTCACCTTCAGCATCACTCAGGAAGCTGACTCTGAGTGGGACAAACCTTCCACTTACAGCACAGCCTCTTTCCTGTGGGAAATCTGTCGCAGTTGCTGTTTTATACAGCTCATGTGATTTGCATAGTATTTGTGTCACCCTTAGACTGTGAACTCCATGCGGCTGGGGATTTTGCCTGCTTTTGCTCACCATTTTGTCCTCAGTGCTTGATCCATAATCACTCTCATAATTTAGCACTTAATAAATACAGAATTCTTGATACAAACCGATCCTCCTGGCTGCCTCCTTCTAAGGCTGGCATAATAATAAAGATAAAAAATTGCCCCCAAATGTGAGTGACTCTAAAACGGATGAGTCCTATTATATTCAGCTATGGAGAATGGCTTTTGACTTTCTGGGAAAGGATCCAGTAAATAATGTTTCTTTCTCCCAGCATACAGTGAGGCCTGATATCTAGCTCATATTTCACACCATCACCATTTCCTTAGAGCTCAAAGGAAGCTCTCAGTATTCCAGATGCCAGAATCTGGACACACTTGTAAGATCTGAATTTTCTCACCCTACCATAGCAGGAAGGAAGTTCCTGAGTTGGGCTCTGTCTGTCTCCTTGTGCATTGTTGATGTAGCCATATAATGGGCACAGACAGAGACCTGTATTTCTCCCAGGGACTCACGGCCTGTCTTATCCAGGACCGAATATGCATTAGGAGAAAGTCAGGACCACAACCTCCCACTGAGTCATCTGTCCAAAGATTTTGGCACAAGTCCACTAAGGAGGGCTTTGGGGAACTGAAGAACACTTTGGGTGTCTGCTTATCCCATGCTCCCTTCTTGAGGATTCCCCCTGTGGAAAGAAAGGATCTGACCCTGGGTATCGTCTCTGGTCGAATGAGATACCTGACTGTATGTGGGTAAATAAAATGATCTTCCTGGAATTGAGGGCTGGAATGAAGACTCTTCTAGTTCCCACAAGTCAAAAGGCCATGTGGAGTCAAGGTTGGCATGACCATTTCTTCCACATGCATAGAGAGGTGAGGCAACCTGACAAGCAGAGGCAGAGAGAGAAGCGAAAGTGTAAGAAAACAAGGGACCATTTGGCCCCAATTCCTGGTTCCAGGCCCCTATGAGGCCTGGCTCTGTTTCCCATCACGATATTTTATAGCATACTCCTATATCTTTCCAATAGACTCTAATTTGCAGTTGTCAATGGTCTATATAAACAGATACAGAGATAAGATGGGGAGGAGAGGTATGCTGAAAGATATTTCAAAGGAAGAAATGCCAATTCTCTTGGCAGAGTGGACATTGGTGTGCTAATGGAAGGA
The DNA here is from genome assembly GCF_014176215.1 of Rousettus aegyptiacus. Lineage (NCBI taxonomy): Eukaryota > Metazoa > Chordata > Mammalia > Chiroptera > Pteropodidae > Rousettus > Rousettus aegyptiacus. Next base: position 29,357,058 of record NW_023416291.1, read on the forward strand.
AGAGGGCGCGCCGAATGCCTATTCACGCCCGGAACTGTGCAAGGAACCTCCTGTGTAGCCCTTCCTTTTTGAATTGCAAGAACCTTATGCAGCAAGTCTTATTATCCTCATTTGGCAGGCAAAGAAACAGAGGTTCAGAGAGGTCACGCGACATCCCAAAGTCGCACGACTAGTAAGTGGCATGGAAGCAGATATGGAGCTGGCATCAGAAGTAAAGATGACAACTCCAGTTGCTCCTGCTTGAAAGACTGACCAGCTGACCAGGAGTCAGGAGGATGGTGGGGTGGCCAATATCTCCCTGTCCAGGGAAGCGGCAGCCCTTTTTCTCTCTTGTCTTAGTTACTCCCAACCATCACTTATCCATGCTTTAGAATGCATCAAAGACATTGCCCAAGCAAAATTCCTTCTCTGCCCCTCAGTCCTGGCTCATTTCCTCTTCTGACATGACAGGGCGCAATTAACATCCCAGCCTTTTTAGGCAGATGCCTGTTTGACCTGTCATTTGAGCCAGTGGCGGTCTGTGCTCCATGTCATTGAGGGACTGGCACATTTCCCATCAGGGTGCCTGGGAAAGTAGGAGCAAGAGGAAAGAGGAGGAAGGTGTATGTTCTGGTTGTGGAGCAGAAATATTTTTGCTTTTCCTTCTTGATGACTTGTCTGCAGGTTCCTACCTCAGGCACTGCATTCTCTCAGAAGCCAAGGCTAATCGTACTAGAAGTTGCCCTTCTGTATGCAAGGCACAAGCATGGTTTCCATGGGAACATCTCAGGAGGAGGATGCTAGGATTCCAGGCTCTTTGTGGCCTTGGATAAACAATAGATTGGATAATTATGAGGAGCCCCAAACCTTCCGTTTACTGTCTGAAACACTGTTTACAGCCTATCCTACCATACATACACAAAGCAAGAGAAATGAAAAATTAAGTCAATTCAGCTTCATTGTGCAGAAAAAAATAAACCCTGTGTTTATTTAGTAAACTAAGTGTGTGTGGGTTTTTAAAACTCACATCCATCAAACTCACTTAGAAGTACAACGAATCCTAGGAGACAATTCTAACAATGGACAGCTTTGGTTCCTGCAAGGTTTTGGGGGGACCCTGACTTCTCTCTGATAACTGTGTGCTTAGTCACTGTCTGATTTAGCAGTCTCTGCAGTGCTGCTCCTCATCCAGGTACCCATTCATTCATTCATTCGTTCATTCCAGCATCATTTATGGAGCACCAGACCAGCTGGGAACACAACACTTAAGGAACTCATGGCATAGTACGGAAGACAAATAGTGGGAAAGCTCTAAGTTACAGGAGAATCCGGATCTGAGCCAGGAGGAATTCAAGCAAGTCCAGCCTCGCATATTATAAATCAGCCTTCAAGACATTTTCATTAATGATCAGCCTTTTGCTTCTTGCCCTGGTTACTTGAGTATTTTGGTCCTATAGTTAGAAGAGAATGGCCTTTCTCTTCCTAGGCCTCCTCTTAAGGATTGGAGCCTGCCATGTTTTTCATTGGCTGCGTGACCATCTCCCATTGGCTGGGCTGTTACTGGACTCTTTCTTCTGCCTGCGGAGGTAACAAAGTACTATCACCTCCTGTTGGAGGGACAAGATATGTCTCTTCCTGTTGGGGTCCATGGTGTGCGTTGAGTGACGCGTGTGTGAGAGTCCTCTCTTCTAGCATCTGGACTCTAGTTTCAATGAGGTTTCCATTTGTTAATTTTCACATCAGTGTTGACATAAGAAACATCTAAACCTATAGAGAATATTTGTGAATTTATTTGAGCCAGACTGATGACAATTGTTGGGATGCAAAATCTCAACAAATGCTCTGGAGAATGGCACTTTTGCAGCTTATTTTATACATTGGAATCAAAAGAAGAGCCATGCGGAGGGTTCCATGAAACCCATTGGTGGTAGATGAAGGGGGCGGGAGGAAGCAAAGCGAGGAAATTTCGGGAATAGTATAAAAAACAAAATGAAGAGACACATACTTCTTTTACATTAGCGGGTACAGGATAGTTGATAAGTAACATCACAACAAGGAGAGATGGTACGCGGGAAACAAGGTAACAATGAGGGCTCTGTGGTCTCCAGCTCTGGTGGTTGTGCCCTGACAGGTCGGGACAGGAGATCACTCAGACATTTCAAAAGTGTGTTAGCTTAGATGCAAAAAGACAGTAGACAGACTCACTTAAGGTAAAGACTGACCTTTGTCAAGGAAGCTACAGGCCTAGGACGTGACTACCTGCCATGACTCGTTTTTAGTTAGAAATTTTTATGTTCAGACCATCCTATGTGGTTACTTTCCTTCTCTGAGTTCGTAGGGCCCACCACACTGGTCTCTCCCGAGCTTGTCAGTCTAGTATGTGGCCCCTTTTTCATCCACACCAGCAGAGAATAACAGTCCCCCCACCCCAGATTCCGAGGAGCCCCTGGGCCCATAAGGACAACACATCTGCACTACAGTTTTCTAAGGCCCCGTTACTGCCAAAATTCTAGCATTGGCTGTAGATTCCAATAGTCGTCTTGTGACCAATGAAAATGTAGCTCTGCTAGGGATCCTCAGGAAAGCAGACACTAGGATGTGTTACGAATGTAAAAGGTTTATTGGTGGTAACACCTGTGAAAGGAAAAGCAGGAAGCGGAAGGGGGCAGGGGTGGGGGCAGGCGGAATGCGGCACAGATGTGAGTCCCTGCCAGCCCTCCAGGAGACGGGAGACAGCGGCTCCAGAGCACACGCCTGCCAGGGGAGCGGGCGGGCTGGGAATGTCCAGGCACTCCTGCACATCATGCTCATTGTCTTGGCTGCCCCAGGAAGAGGTTGACTTTAACTCCAAAGCTGAGGTGGACCCAAAGGAGTTAATGACCAGAGTCTGTCACTTAATCACACGCCTAGTGGCTGGGTCAGTGCTTCCATGAAGGGTGATCTCAGCTAAAGGAAACAGACCCAAAGGTTATGGGTCAAGTGTAGACACGTCATTCTCAGAGTCTGCATCCATGCCAGGCAGTATTGCCCATGGAGATGGGGTATCTTTAGAGTAGCGACGCATGTCAATATCGCACACGGATTTGTGTCATTTCTCTCATCCTATGTGTCTGGGTTCCCCTTCCCCAACAAGATGGGAGCGCTCCAAAGCTACAGAGCAAAAGCCATGGGGACACTTTCCGATCCATCCAATCTGGCTTCTCACTGCTTCCTCATCTGGTTTCCAGTGCGTCCCTTGTGCCATCCCCTAAGCACTGCAATTCGAAGGGTCCATTAGAACAGGCCATACCTTAAGCCCCTGGCTGTCTCTCAGGGTGCATTTCTGACAGAGGAGCACTTTTCTCCTCAGCTGTCTCTCTAGTCATTCATTGTTCTTGTAGAAAACTAAAGAGAAAAGCAGGCAGTGCTTAGGGAAAGCTGTGGCCCCACTCTTGACACCTCCCGCGCAGAAAACCGTTTGACAACCGGTTCCCATGGCAACAGGCTTTCTTCGAAAAAATTTCTTGTTTGGTTTGCCAGACCCCCACCTTTTTCTTCTGGGGAGTCATGGCCAGCATGGTAAATGAGATCAGAGGAGACAAGGAGAGAACATCCAGACAGGACGGCAGGCGGCCTTCGCAGACCCAGGAGGGCAGATCTCAGTGTGTCTCTCTGCAGGGCACACTGCTCATCACCAAGGGATTAAAAGATGCCAGTGATGAGGTCTGAAAAAAGCTGTCAGCAACATTAACTGGCACTATTTAGAGCAACACAGTAGCATAGCGCAGAGTTCTCTAAATTTGGAAAAAGACCATGTTTGCACATTTTGAGCAGCAGTGCCTGTCATGACTTCTTTTTTTTTTTCTTGTTCTTTGTCGGCCTTGGACTATGGGCAGTGCTTTCTCCCCAGAGGAGAGATGGAGAGATGACCCTGGCCCCTGGCCCTCATCCTTGTGACTGGTGAGCATTTAGCTTTGCTTAGGCCTCGTGGAGGCAGTGTGTTTGATTGAATTACTGTGACAAAATTTCTGTTCTTTTTCTTCCATCTTGAAACTTTCATGAGAGAATTATCCCTTATACTCTATCCTAACTGGAAACATACTAGAAAAGGAATCCTGGGGACTGAAATTCAGCCTACCCAGGTTAACATATCACAAAGCCATCACATGTAGCATCCAATAAAAACAAATTATTAGACATGCAATGATTCAGGAAAATGCACCTATGACTGGGATAGAAATATAAACAGACCCGGACATGACAGGGATGATGGAATTAATAGAAAAGGACTTTTAAAAAGCCATGATAAACATTCTCAAGGATAGAAAGGAAAATCTGAAGATAATGAGGTGATAAATAGAATGTATAAAAAGGAACATCTAGAGCTGAAAAATGAAATACCTACAGTGAAAAAAAAATCATCAGATGGGCTTAACTGTAGATTAGATACCACAGACAAACAAAAATCTGTGAAATTGAAGACATAGTGAAGAATCTCTCTAAGCAGAAGCAAACAGAGAAAAAAGCCTGGGGAAAAAAGAACTTAGTGACTGATAGGACAATATCAAGTGGTCTAACTTATTTGCAGTTAGAGTCGAAAAAAGAGAGTGGGATCAGGAAATAATTTAACAAAATAGTCTAAATTTTTCCAAATTGGTTGAAAAATATAAACCTTGATATTCAAGAAGGTCAATAGAAGACACCAAGCAGAATAAATAAATACTGCATCAAAGTACATCATATTCTAATTGATGAAAACCAATGACAAAGAGAAAATCTTAAACTAGATAAAAGATACATTTTATACAACAGCAGAACAAAAATGAGATGTACTAAAATTTTTTTTTCAGAAATAGTGCAAGCCAGAAGATACAGGAATGACAACTAATGTGCTGGGGAAAAAATGCCAACCTAGAATTCTACATGTAGTGAAAATATTCTTAAAAAGTAGAGATAAAATAAAGACATTTGTTCATACAAACAACTTGAGATAATTCATTGCCAACAGACTGGCATTATAAGAAATTGTTAAAGGAGATTCTTCAAGCTGAAGGAAAATTATATTATATAGAAACTCAAAGTACACAAAAAATGAAGAGTACTTGAAATACCAAATGGGTGAGAAAATATAAAAACTATTTCTTCTAATTTTTAAATCTTTTTAAAAGAAAACTGAACACAGAATACTTTCGTTTTCAGTCAAGATGGAATAACAGGGATTAGATTTACACACACGCAACACACATGCACACTTTTTTTTTTTTTGGTCTGACAGAACCAAAAACATACATGAAATAATGGTTCATAAAATATCATTTATCAGGAATCAAAGCTCGGTGATACTTTAGAATCAGGAAAAAAGTGAAGTGACTTTCATAATTGTGCCAGCTTACTTCTTGCAGAAAATTTTGACTACAGTGCAGGGAGCATTCTCTACTCTACCAAGTAAAGTGTGGTGGTCTCTCTGAGTTACAGAGAAAGAGCTGGAAGCACAAGCAGCCAAGTTGCTAGAGTTCATAGGGCAGGGTATTAAAGATGAGAGAGGTACAGAGAGAATTCTGGAGAGCTGCAGGAAGTCCCCATAAAGTAATCAGTTAAGTACTGAGTAGCTAATGTGTATGAAGAAACCACCCAATGCTGGTAAAGAACTACTTAAAGGGATTAGAGGAAACAGTCACTGGTACTCACGCCAGGTCCTGAAATAGTGCCTGTTCCCACCAGCCAGAGTGGAAAGCCTCCTAATTTATGGGGCACTGGGTAGAGTACTCATAAAGATTTTTGTCACAGTATTGGGTCAAAGTCGACCTAGATTAAATTCTATACTGTTGCTGCCTAACAATGCTTAAAAGTACGAATCAAAAGGATGAAGTTGTTACCAAGTAACTTATCCACATCCTAGATGAAAGCTCAAAATATTTATAAGATTTAAAAAACAAACAAACAAAACACATCCGGCAGGCAAAATTTACAATGTCTGGCAAAAGTCACTGGGCATGCACAGAAATAGAAAAATATGACTCATAATAAGCAGAAAATAAGTGGAAATTGACCCAGAAATGATTCAGAAGATAGAATCAGTAGAAAAGATTATTAACAATTATTATGACTGTATTCCATATGTTTAAGAAGCTAAAGAAAAGATTAACCATGATAAGTAGAAATATGGAAGAGATTTTTAAAAACCCAAATCAAATTTCTAGAGATTTATTAAAGATTATTTATTTCAGAAGAAAAGATTAATGAACAAAAAAATATAGCAATAGAAATAAGTCAAAAAGAAACCAGAGAAAAAAGACCTAAAAAAAATGACGGAGCAACAGTAATTTGGAGCACAACTTTATGCACAATTAGAATCACCAAAGGAGGGAGGAAACAGAAGACAATATTTGAAAACATGCCCAAAGTTTTTCCAAATTTGATAAAAGCTATATTCTTATAGCTAGGCCAATGACATTCGGTGAACTCCAAGCAGAAGAAATATAATCTACAAGATGCATAATAGTAAAATTGCTTAAAACTGTGCCAGACCACAAAGGGTTTCAATTTGTAGCCTGAAACATTGCCCCTAAGCAAGACTGTTACCCTGTCCTCAAAAGCCTTGAAGCCTGGCACCGACCTGCCCTCCTTATGGATGAAAGTCTCTTCAGGAATCCATTTCCAGAATAGAGAGCTTTCATCCATATTGAATATTTGCTCTGGTGGATAATTTTTGTCCATAATCAGCTTGTTTAAACTTTTTAAAAATTCTTCTGCTACTTTCATATCGGCACTCATATACTCACCACTTGCTTTCACATTATGCAATGAATAACGATTCTTGAATCATTTAAACCACCCAGAGCTAGCAGTAAAGTCAACAAAATTCAACAGTGTAGTCAGGCCCAGCCTTTTCTTTCAACATTACAAACAAACTTTTTTAAAATTAAATTTATTTATTTAAAATAGTTTCAAGTATATAGTGCATTGGTTAGACATCTATATTGTTCATAAAACGATCCCCCCAATTGCTCCCTCCCTCCCCTGGCCCTCCACCTAGCCATTATATTAATGCTGACTGCATCCCCTGTGCTGTGTTCCCCATCCTTGTACCCAAACGATCAACTACTAATTTGTACTTCTTTAATCCTTCACCCCATTTTCCCAGCCCCCAACCCCTCTCCCCTCTGTCTGTCAAATTGTCCATAATATTTGAGTCTGTTTTTGATTCGTTTGTTATTTTTGCTCCTTAGATTCCACATATAAGTAAAATCATGTGGTATTTATCTTTCTCTGTCTGACTTATTTCACTCAGCATAATAACCTCTAGGTCCATCCATGTCATTGCAAATGGTAGGATTTCATTTTTTTTAATGGCCGAGTAGCAAACAAACTTTTTGCTTTGACCGTGATTATTATAGTGCTGAGAGGGACACAGTTCTGTGTCTGGTCTTCAGTCCGGGTCATTAGATGTTTCTTCCCATGCAATACAGGCTCTTCTCCAATTTCCGTTAGTCCTCAGCGGAGCAGATTCTTTAACAGCTTCTGCCACTTTGCTCTTGTTCTTCAGGGTTGTAGCTCTAGCGGAATGGGCCGTGCCGGACTGGCGAGCAATAACCGTCACTCATTTTCCACCTTCGGAATTCTTAATCACTTTTAATTTGTTTCTGGGTCAATCATTCAACATGACCTCTTACTGGCAACATTAGCAGTAGATTTTATACTCTTAGGGGCTATGACGAAGAAAACAACACGAGTTTAAATCAAGCACAATAGAAAATGATGCAGTCAGGAGATGTAGTAAACGCGAGATTTATGAGGCTCTGCTGGTGTGAAACACGGCATACTGTTTTACAGCAATGTTTTTTAGAAGTAGAAAAAGAACACTTTGAAATAATGATAAAAAGTATAATATAGGTAATACGTAAACCAGTGACAGTTGTTTATGAGCATCATCATGTGTCATGTGCTGTACATAGCTGCATATTTTGTACTCTTATATGACTGGCAGCACAGCAGGTCTGCTTACATCAGTGTCGCCATGAATCTTTGAGTAATGCGTGTACTGTGGAGTTATGAGGGCTATGAAATCCCCAGGTGATAGCAATTTTTCAGCTTCATTATAATCTCACGGGACCACTGTTCCATACGTGGACCATTGTTGACCAAAAAGTCATCATGTGGCACATGACTGTGATAAAATAATAACAGAAATTAATAAAATAATGATGAAGAGGATAAACAAGCCCCAAAGCTGGTTTTTTTTTGAAAAAAATCAATGAAATAACTAAACTTCTAGGAATGTTAACCCAGAAAGAAAGAGAAAGAAACCATAAATAATATTAGGAATAAAAAAGGAGCCATAATTATAGAAGCATTGATAATTTAAAACATCTGAAGAGAATACTGACAAATTTATAACTACATTTTTTGAAAAACTTAAATAAAATGGAAAAATTTAGAAAATCTGAGCTAATATTGACTCCAGAAGAAAATAGAAAACCTGAATATTCCAATTACAACGAAAGCAGTTGAGTCATTAGTTAGACGTCTCTTCCCAGTTGCCCAACTCTCCATGCTGTCGGCCACCTCCAAGGATATTCTAGACTCAGATGGTTTTAGAGGCCAATTTTTACTAAACATTGCCAGAAAAAAAATCTTTATTCAGTGGTTTAAAGATGTCATTCCCCTGTCTATTGACCTCTATTTTCTTGAGAAGTCAACAGTAATTTCTATGTAATATGCCTTTTTCCTATAGCTGTTTTCAATATTTTCTTGGTTTTTAGCAGTTCATCTTTGGGTACAGCAGTTTGACTATGATGTGCCTATGTGTGATTTTCTTCCTATTTATTCCGTTCGGGGTTGTTGTTCTCGTGCTTGTGTTTTGTTCCACTCCTTGTCTATTTCTAGATTTTAATTTCTGGTACTCTATCCTTTATTTCAGACATAGGTTGGAAGTGCCAGGAGTGGGGGTAGGTGGGTAGAAGGCATGCATGGCCGCCCCTGCCTCTCTCCTTATTCCTCAGTATATATCAGTTCCCTTCCTCGTGCCTATGTGGGCTTTGTCTACCTCATAAGCAGATGCCCAGCTCAAGTTAACCTGCGCACTCCTGGAAAACAGCACAGCTCAGAGGAGGTAGATGCCCCCCAGCACTTATCTCTTGCATTACGACTTTAGTGAATTCCTCGGCTGAGCCCAAAATATTCTAGTTACCAGAAGAATGCACTTCAGATCCATGATCGCCTGTTCTGAAGCATTCAAAAACTTTCACATGGGCCCTGGTCAGGGAGGGGTAGCTCCCAAGAAATGCAACTGCTAAAACTGGGTGGTTCCGGTGAGGACATACAACCTAGAGATTCCGCAGCTCTGCTGATCTACTGAGAGCTCAAACAACACCCTGAGTATGGCCTTTGGCACATTGCGGTCTGGGTCCTCACCCCACATTGCCACTTTTTGGCCATAAACTCGGCCAGTGACAGGGCTTAGGACTCCAAAGAATTACTACCTTAGTTTCAGATCCATAAATCACCCCAAAATTGGAAACAGCCCTGGTGACTCTGCTTGGGTAGCTGTTTCTCTGTAGATGGCGTCACACCTAGCCCTTAGGCTCATATAGAACCTTTGCATTTGGAGCTTTTAAAGTGTCCACTAGCCACTATGGAATAGCAGAGTCCCCAAACTTGATGAGTGTCATCAGAGGCTGATGCCATTGCTTGGGATGTTGTCGGGGATTGTGACATGATGGCTGGTCAGCAGAACGCAGTGTCCCTTATTCACCCACGTGATTTTCACTGTCTCAGTTATGTTCACTTACAGCATAAAGTTTACTTTAATGGAAAGAAATCCTGCCATTTGTGACAACATGAATGAGCCTGGAAGGCCTTATGCTAAGTGGAATAAGCCAGACCCAGAAAAACTAGTACTGTATGATCTCACTTACATGTAGAATCTAAAAAAGTCGAACTCAGAAATGTGGACAGTAGAAGGGTGGCTGCTAGGGACCGGGAGGTGAGTCGAAGTGGGGAGCTATTTGGTAAAGAGTACAAACTTTCACTTAAGTAGGATAAGTTCTGAAACCTAATGTACAGCGTGGTAATCTGTATTGTGTACTTGAAATTTGCTGAGAATAGCTCTTAAGTGCTCTCACCACATACACGCACACATACACACACACAACAGTAACTATGTGAGTTGATGGGTATGTTAGTTGGCTTAATTGTGAAGATCATTCACAGTGTATACATATATCAAAATGTCACATTGTACTCCTTAAATATATACAACTTGTATTAGTCTATTATACCTTAATAAAGCTGGAAGAAAACCCAAAATTTAGTTTTATGACAATTGCTTGTTATTTCAAGAAAACTTTATTTTAGTAATTGGGTTTGCTGGCCAAGCTATTCTGCCAAGAAGCAGGAAAGGCTTTTAGTGGATCTGCCTCTAGGCTGTGCAGAGCAGGGCCAGCTTGGGGGATGGGATGGAGGTAAGCTTCTCCCGCCTGCCTTCCTCGGGCACTTCTTGCAGGGGCTTCCAGCCTCAGCACCACTGCAGTCTGGGTAACTCCTCCCTCTGGGAACCTTTCCCTTCAAAGGTGGGTGGGGGTGGGGCAGACTGGGAAAAAGTCTCAGCTGCTGCTTAGAGCAGCCCAGGAAATTAATGGGCCGCTCCAGCTGGTGTCCTGAAAGACAGACTGAAATTCTACACCTTTTTTCTTTATGATAGAATTGACTTTGACATACACTCTTGGATTTACTCTAGGTTTTAAGAAAATGTCCATTTGGAATGTCAAGGACCACTTGGGCAGGGCAGTGATTTATGCGATGCATGTGTGGAGCAGGGACAACTCCAGGAGCTGCTATAGTGGCAAAGGTAGCTTCTGAGAAGCCCACTTAGGGACGCCACTTTCTACCCTAAGTGAGGTTCTTGGCGAGAGTGTCTTCCCTGGGCAAACTCAAGGAGCTCTTGGCCCACCCTGACAGGAAGGGATTGGAGAGATGTCTGCCCTCATCCTGGGCCTTTAGACCATCAGGGTTTATGCTGATGGTCAACAAAAAACAAACCTTGAGCGCATTTGATGATTCTGTCTCAGATACTCTTACTTCACTTCAGTGTTTTGTTTCAGGCTCCACTCCTTCAAAACTCTAGCTTCCAGCCCTCTTTTTGCTTTTCCAGTCTTGACTTGTAGGACTCTTGGACATGTCTCAAATTCATTATCTTTTTCTTCCCCTTTGTTGTTCGATGACGCCCCGCTGGACTGTCCTAAATGGGCCCCACCCCACATTAGCTTCATTGCCAACACCCTGTCCAGGACTGTCAGGACTGGACTGGGGCGAGTGGCACAGCAGAGTGAGTGAGCATAGGCCGGGAAGGAGGCAATGTGATTAGAAGTGGGGGAGTGATGACGGTGAGGCAAAAGAAAGGCTACCACCACTCCCCAGCCTCTCCCGAGCAGGGGAGACAGCAGGTTCACTCAGCAGGCTGGAGGGCAGAGGACTACTAGGAGGACCATTGGTCAATTAAGGACAACGATGACAGGATATTCTGCAAGGATGCTGATGATATGGGCTAGTTTGTTTAGGACATCAAGAATATCCAGTAGGCATGTTGGAGAACCATAAAGATCAGCACTGGGAAGAAGCACAGGGTAGCATGGACAAGAGAGTAAAGATGAGAACTGATGATCAGAGTCTGCATTTAGGATGGCCAGCAGAAGAAGACAGGATGAGAGACTTGGCAGCACTTGCTGGTAGAAGTGGAGATGTCAGGTGACACCTGAGGCCTGAAGACTCTGACGGCCCCTGCTGAAAAGTTACCTTTAGCAGTGGGCTATATAGTCTTGGCAGCCTCAGTCTCTGAGGTCAGGGCTGGAGACACATTAAGTACAAGGCGAGACCAATATCCTGTAAGGTTTTTGCTCTAGTGATTGAGACAGGGAGTTGGACAGCTCTCAGGACACTTGTGATGGGTTGATCTGCACTGCATATAACCCAATGAGGTATGCTCCCCCATTGCACTGTAGAAAAGGGGGAAAAAAATTTTCGAGAGGGCCAAAGTTGAGAGGAATTTTTCCACCTACACATTTATATGGCAAAAAATGACCTCACCCAAGAAATAAAGTATTTCAGCTTTAGGTCATTTCACCCTTGGCAGAATGAAGAGGCTGGTGCATTTCTCTGTCCAGGTACCTGCTTAAGCAAAGGAGTTGGAGGTCCCTGAGGGAACTGGCCTCCCTCTGTCATTTCTTATATTTTAAAAGAGAAATCAATATTAGGTGGATTGAGCCCTCATTCATCCCTGGAGACCAAGTCCAAGAATCCTTATTCCAGCATTTTCCGCTCAGGCTTTTGTGTCTAGTAGAGTTCAAGACCTTTTGGCTTTGGATTGACTTTCTAACCTTGGCTACCAAAGTTTTTCTTTCAGTAATGAAACTCCTTGAAGCAATAGCTTATACAAAACCACAATGCATGAAACAGAAAAAACTCAGAATTTTATTAGCATGTATTTATTTTATGACTTCACATTTATAACATTTTACTTTATACACTGTCAATGAATAAGAACGATGAGACCATTTTCATGAATACAAAAACACATGAAATCAGGATGTATTAGATGATAATTGTATCACTTTGGTTAAACAGTACTGAAAAATATAACATAAATGATCACAAATAGTATCTTTAAAAAAAATGCTTTTCTTATAATCTCAGGATATTCTTCAGCTAAAATTATCCACCACCAGAAAGAATAATTTATTGTTTCAAAGTCGAATCACTAAGAATAGTCAGCAATTGCTGGAATACTTATCACAAAATAACAGACAACAAACACTCAAACTTACCATAAGAACTAAAACGGTTTCTAATGCAATGTTGTCACAACTTGACTGACAGATTATATATTTACTTGTTACTGCACAACTGTTAGAACAGTAAAGAGAGCATGCATTGAGCCGACTATAAGCGTCATGAAAATGAGTCTTAACAATGTATTGAGGGCTATCTTCCAGACGTCATGCTAAGTGCTTAAAAGGCATTATGTCACTTGATCCTAACATAACAACCCTATTCTGTTATCTACCCATTTTTCTGATGAGGAAACTGATGCTTGGAGAAGTTAAGCAACTTGTTTGTTGTATACACAAAGCTACCAGGATGAGATACATCAACCAGCATTTCACTGAATGGCGCTCATTTATGCTTTACTTGTACACTTTACCTCACAGGACACACATGGGCCTGATTTAAACCCCCATGAGGTGTTACAGCTCCCTTAATCTATGAACATTAAGAGAAATTCGGATATATGCTCATATTTTCCAAGGGAACCATTTAGCTAAGGTCTGCACAAAATGAGTCAATTTGGAAACAAAAGTGAGCTTGCTGGTGAATGTTTGCCTAGGTTTTAAAATCTGGACATCACTATACTTGTGTCGATTTGTTATTATTAGAGATTTAAAAGTTTAAAATACATTTTGAAATAGAACTGCCGAAAAATCTCTGCACAATTTGAAAACCGCGATCACGATGGAGGGCAGATTAGCAAGAGCCAGAGAGTTCCGGACCTCGGTCTTAGCTCTGTCGCTTGTTAGTAATTCGATATGGAGACCACTTAACCCACTGAAAGAACTTCAGTTTCTTTCAAAAAGAGCAAAATTATGCCACTTTGGGGTTGCTGAACCTTCAATGAGACATGCCCACAATCCCTGGCACATAGTATAGGTCCTCAAGAAATATGAGTTGCCCTCCTCTCCTCTTTGCCCTCTGTTGCCACTAAGAGTCTTCTGTAAACAGACCAGCCTGCTTGCTAACTCCAGACTCTCCAGCATGCCCTCCTGTAATGTCTGCCCTTCCTTGAGGATGCCTCTCACACTGTGAACCTCTTAGAAAGCAGGGATTAGGCTTGTTCTCTGGTGTCTTCAGGGCCTAACATAGTGCCTAGAACTGTCTATCTGACACCCAGCAGAGAAATGGGGGTAGGGCTTCCCAAGAAAGGAGAGAAAGAAGCCTGTAGGTGGAGATGGTTGTATTCATTTGGCAATGACACTAGACACTTTTATTGGCTTCTATTGCCTTGTACCTACACATAAGGCTAATTAGCTTCCACATGTGGAGGCCATGTCCTCAATGAGACTGTCACTTCCCGAGATCACGGCCATAGGTGTTTGACTGTTAGCTCCTTGAACCGTGCCTCACACTGCTAGGTATGTAGAATTTATTGATTTGGGAAAGGAAAACACCTGACAAGTCAAAAAACTTAGATTTTTAGATAGTTTACAAATTATTCTTCTTACCACATCAATTCTTTCTTCTATGATATGGGTAATTTTGGTCTACTTAGGGGTATTTAAAGGAAACCTGAAGTTTCCTTTAGGCTGATGATGTCATGTTTGAAATTTAATCTTTTGTTTATTGGTGATCTAAGTAGGGTCCAAGAAACTCTTGGATAATTTTTTCTTAGAAGAATCAAGATCTGGCTTCAACACCTTGATTTCAATTGCATTTGTTAAAGAAAATAATATGGGAAATGTCTTAGCCTGGTGAAGCGAATATCCCCAGGCCCACAGGCTGTGTGGGTCCTGCTTTGAGTTGGCTTTTAGTCATCTGCCTCGTTATCCCAGTGGCCATAGCCATCCCCTTCATCTGGCTCTTCAATATTTTCATTTTCAAAAGAGGCCTCTTCTTCCTCCTCTTCCCGGATCACCTTCATTAACTCAAGGAAGCCGGGCGCCGGTCCCTGGTCTTTCAGCTCCCTAAGCCTGCACCACAGGATCTCACTCAGGCTCGCCCCCGCCATGACCTGCTCCAAGCGGACCTGATCTGCGATATTCCTGGGGATGGCCCGTTTCTCCACAGCCTTCCGGAGCAGGGTCTCTAATCGCAACACATAGGCTGAGACTTTCTCTCCCTCCTCCTGATAGGTCTTCAGATATTTCACCTGTGAGGTCCTGCGGCTCTCCAAGCTCCCAAACACTTGCTTAAATGCCTCCAAACACTCTTCCACGCTTATGGATGGATTGTCTGCCTGCACTATATGCATGAGGTCCAGGGCAGGGCCACGCAAGCTTTCCATCAACCACCTTTTCTTTTCTGCCTCTGCCACTGGCCACTCTTTGACTATTTCGGTGGCCTGTTCCAACCAGATTTCAAAGGGCTCTTCCTCAGGGGCGGGAGCAGCACTCCCTGAGAACACTCTCAGCTTCCGGTACCTCATGGGCAGCAGGGGCTGAGGGGCATGTGCTATTGCCTGTCCCACCAAATGGGCCAATAACTCCGGTGATACGCAGGGCACTGCGCCTGGAGACATTCCCTCATGCCCCAGGGCTCGGAACATACCTGAGACTGTTTGCCCCTCTTTTTCTAGAAAGAGGTTCAGTCGTTCAAGGAATTCAGTGTCCTGGTTAGGGGTCTTAAAGACCACTCTCCAGATACCCCCCCTTCCCTGAACCTCACTGGGAATCACTGAGACATCAATATCCTCCATGAGCTCTAATAAGACAGCGTTGGCATTCTCCTGCTTCCTGAATATTTTGCCGAGCAGTCTATACCTTCCCAGAGACTTTAAAGTCTCCTGTAGAACCTCCTGAATCTCAGTCTCATCACACTCCACTGGTATCCCTATAACCATCAATGACTTCTGATCATCCACACTCATTATCCGGCACCAGTCCTCAAACAGTGCCAGTGCCATCGTCACGAGTATTTATTTGCTCTAACTCTACAGGTACCAAATTGTGGTGCAGGCAGGCACTGCCTTAGGATTTAAAGTATCCTGGCTGAGCTCCTGAAACTATAACCCACGAGGGAATGGGTCCAGGTCAGGTCACTCCAACAGCAGTCTCAAAGTCTTCTGGAGCAGTAGCCCTTAATTTTTCAGTGGCAAGAACTCAGCACTTCCAGTTGTCTCTAGAACTGACCCAAGGTGGGTGATCAGTGTCTCGGTTACGACAGCGCCACTGCCTGCGGCTCTGTAGTCCCGTGGCTGCTGTTTCTTTCCTGGATGCCAGCAGCCACGCGGTGGTGTTGACCCTCTCTGACCAACGGAGGCACCTGTGCGAGCTGCTTTCACACCATCCGGGTCTGCTGCCTCGGCCTCACCTCTCTCTAGTCAGTGGGGAAATGCCTCCACTGTGGCGCCCAGGACTCCTGGAGGGAAGTCTCACAGCAGAGTGGCTTGGACTCCTAGTGAAATAACAGTCAGTTACCACACTGCCCTGTTTCCCAGGATGTGGAAGTAGATGAGGGTTCTGCCTCCCACTGTATTTGCGCTACCCTACTCTGTCAGATCTCCTTTGCTTACAGTGACTTTTCTCTTCTCTCTTGGGGACCCTCCTGAAATGTGGCTTCCCCACTGTATGCTCATCAGACATGCTAATTAATGTCTGAGCTCAGTTCTGGCCAGGACTCAAGATCCTTTCCATGTGAAGAATGAAATCAGGAGATGTGGATAGATACCTGTTTATGTGTTCCAGTGTTCCATGAAAGTCGAAGAGCTTATTTATTCTGCTTCTAGTGCAGCAAGATGTCACCCAACTCCACACAATGGCGTGTCTGGGTCCTCCTCAGCTCCAGCCAAGCCAAGCTTCCCTGTTAATAATGGTGTATTTTTATGGCTCAGTAATATCCAATGATGAAGACCATTCATGTGCTTATTAAAAAATATGACAATCCCCCACAATTAAACCACTGAATATAGTTACTTCAGTTCTTTGAGTAAAAAATCCCATTAGAAATCACTCAAATATTTATAACCAGTTAATATTGGTATAACAATATAACTTACATAATATACTTTAATAATATAGGTATAACAATTTAATATAGGCTTAACCAATTTTTAAAAATATCAGGGCCAAATAAGTTAAACTTAGAATTATGAATTCATTCTCTTTTGTTATGTCTGGTCAGGCTTTGCAAATGCACAAGTAGGTGTTTCTTTTTCTATGAATGTTAAGTCACTAACATGACACTATCTTTGCAGCATTTGAACTTGAATGGGTCATTTAAAGGAAAAGGAAAAGAGAGAAAGCACATCTATGGAGAGCCGGTGGAGACCGTGGAGATTGAGTGAAATAAGAAGGGAAGAGTTCCTAAAGTCTCCCAGTTCTGCTGTAGCGTGGGTGTTAAGGGGCCACCACCATTCTGCCTTAGGCCTGAAAATCTCCATCAAGCCAAGTGAGGGGCAGGTGCCACAGATGCCAACCTGCAGCCGTGGAAGCAGTTGCTTCAGGCACATTTCTCCAGTCCTTCTGGAAGGGGCTGAAAGCATGGCACGTGCCTGGGAGCCAGAAGGGCAAAATGCTGGATCATGCCCTGGCCCAGCTGCCCCAGGAATCTGAACCCAGTGCCTTCTCCATGCCTCACTTTCTCCTTCTAAGATATGGGGGTGACTTTCCTCTCCCATTGTAATATTTAGAGGAAACATGAGATGTAGAAAGACATTGGATGTGCAGGAAGAAACATTTCCAAGGTATTCGTAATAACTGCCATGGCATCTTCCTCCAAAAGAAGTCCCTACCTGCAAGGCAACCTTCAAATAAAAAGATGGCAAGTGAATCACCATCCTTGATACACAGTAGGTCCATGGATGAAAATATTTAGATATAGGAAAAAAATGTGAAAATCTCGTATTTTCTAACATAAGGATAGGATAAGTTAGAAAAGGAACCTGACTTTCATGTGGAAGACCCCACCAGCACCACCACTGGAATTGCTGAATCATTTAATTAGATAGTGACCTTGGGCAAAACGCCTTCATCTCTCTAGATCTCACTTTGCTACCCTGGGAAGCCGTGATGGTAAAGCACTCATCTCACGGGCTGCTGTGTGCAGGAAAGGACGCATTTCGTGGGGAAGCACTTTATTCAGATTCGAAGCACACCTGGTGCTGAGTCTGAGGCCCGCTGGGTCTCTCAGCCCCCACACGTGTGTTGCTCCCCTTCCTCCCTATCGCCTTGCCACCCGGAAGCTCTTTCCCAGCTATCATGGTGGGCTCATCTTAAAACTGTGCTGATTGTCTTCCAAATTTAACTCCATTCCCCAAACTATCCCTTACAATTGGGGGGAAGGGTGGGTATCCGCATTTAATCCTTCCATGGGCAAGAGCTGACAACGGGGTCACACAGTCCGGCGCTACCACCCTGCGGTAAACAACCTTTTTTAGCCCAAACCCACCCTGGCTACTGAGCATGCCCAGACCTTCCTCTTGAGCCGCCAAAGGATGGGCATCATCTCTGCAGGATTTTGCCACTGTGGAAAGAGGGCCAGGGCGGCAAAGATTGACACAAGGAAAGGGCGTGGGGATGGGAGTAAGCAATGAAGCACGCTCAGAGACCGGGTTAGTGGCACAAATACAAATGCTCTCTGGATGCCCACCAACCCGTGGTGGCTGTGGCTGGTCTACCCGCACACGCAGACTAAATCCTCACACATTTTTTCCTTGCTTGGTTTCACACCATTCAAAGCACTCAATCACAGCCAGCACCCGGTCTCCTACCGCACACTGGACGCGCGCGCGCACTAACGTCGCTGGCATGAGGTTCTGGCGCAGTGCGCAGCGGGTTGGGGGGAGAACAGTAAGGGTTGAAGATTTGGGGAGTGGGTTGCAATCTGCGCCTATCCCTTTTTTGGGGGGGTGGGTGGTGGGAGGCGGAGGATACTAAATCAAGACATTCTCCTGGGCTCTTCTTGGCGCAGTGGCGCAGTTATGGTACGTGGCGCCCTTGGGCACCATGTCTGCACCCTCTCTCACTGTGTATTAGTTGTTGTGCTGGGCCGGAATTTGCAGACTGCACTCTTCGCTACACTCCCACAGACTACAGACCTATGTCTCCCTTTATACTACACCCCACCATCGGTTGCTATGCCCTTCTGCATTTTTCCCCGCCCTGCTGTGCGCCCCTCACCACTGTGGATGCACTAAGTGAGAACCTTCTCCTTTCAGTCTCTGCTCCCAACAGCCTACCAACGGCTGTGGGCAGACTGAAGCTTTGGTGTCCTGCGCATCAAATGGCCCCCTAATCCTCCATGCGGCCTGCGCCATCCCTTCCCTCTCCTCACTGCGGCTCTTTCCCTTCTCCTGGGTGTCTAGGCGCCAACCAATTTGTTCCCTTTTCTCCATCCATCAGCTCACGACCCGGGTAAGGGGGAGGGCGCCCTCCCCACGGCGGGCCCTCTCCCCTGGCCCACCTCCGCAATACGGTGGGGGAAAGGCGTCAGGGTCAGGCAGGTAGGCGACAAGGGCGCGGGGGCCAGAGGCTGCGCCCTCGGATCTTCATCCCAGCGTGCCTGCCCCATACTCACCCTGGAGCCGAGAGCGGTCAGCGGACCCTTCTCTCCGCATCCATTAGCCAGTGGTCTGGCCGCTTCACTTCCGGAGCGCGGGGCTCTGGGCGGCGCGGCCCTCCCCTCTCCCAGCGCTCCGCTCCCCTGCCGGGCGCCAGGCGCCGCGCCCCGCCCCCGCCCCGCCCGCGCCTCCCTCCGCCTGCCGCTGCCGGGAACTGGCAGCCTCTCGCTCCCGCTGCCGCAGCGGCCTCTCTCCCAGACCCAACTTTGCAGCTCGCGGGAGCTCGCGCGGCGGCGGGGGGCGTGGGCAGGGAGGGGAGAAAGCGGGGTCAGGGGGAGGGCCCGGGAGGGAGGGTCGCCCGCTCGCCAGCCCTCCTTCCTTTCTGTGCACCTTGCAGTGGGCTAAGAGCGGCAGCCGCTGCAGCAGCCAGGGGTTTGTGCACAGAGAGGCGGACTTAGGGACCGCTGACGGACGGACGGACTGAGAGGACCCTCCCGAGACCCCGCGCCATGGCCGAGAGGAAGCAATCTGGGAAGGCAGCAGAGGACGAAGAGGTCCCTGCCTTTTTTAAAAACCTGGGCTCGGGCAGCCCCAAGCCCCGGCAGAAATTCTGTGGCATGTTCTGCCCCGTGGAAGGGTCCTCGGAAAACAAGACCATCGACTTCGACTCGCTGTCGGTGGGCCGGGGCTCGGGGCAGGTGGTGGCTCAGCAGCGGGACGTCGCCCACCTGGGCCCCGACCCGCAGCCGCCGTGCTCGCGACAGAGCCGGCGTGTCGGAGGGGAGCCATCTGTTGAATCGGGCCGGAAGGTGGAGATCCGGCGGGCCTCCGGCAAAGAAGCCCTGCAGAACATCTACGACCAGGTTGGTATTGTGGGGAGGGCGGGTGTTTGAGACCGAGGACTAGGCTCAGGGATCGTCCTTCCCTCGTCCCCCTTCCAGCTCGGTGGAGAAACGAGCATCCCAGTGTGCCCACGGTCCTACCCCTCCCCGCATCTGTACACGCACCCCACCCTACCCGGAGAGGCTCAGGCTCCGCTGTGGGCGGCTGTGCGCCCACAAAGGCTGCCTTCACCTTCATGGACGTGAGGAGGGGGATGGGGCTGAGGTACAAGATGGGCAGATAACTGGCTGGGGGTCGCAAGGTGGGGGATGGGGATGGGCCGCGGTTCCATTCTTCTTAAATCCTCCCGGGCGGCTTCTGATTGCCGCCGCTGCGGCTGGGTGCCCCACCCTTTTGTGATGCAGCTCGGAGCGTGCAGTGGAGGGTTCGTGTGAAGGCCCACGGGCTCCCTGGGGGTCGGGAGGGGCGGGGGCTTCGACGGTGCTCCCTGCCGCGCCCTGAGCGCTTGTCCACCGC
This sequence comes from Rousettus aegyptiacus, assembly GCF_014176215.1. Taxonomy (NCBI): domain Eukaryota; kingdom Metazoa; phylum Chordata; class Mammalia; order Chiroptera; family Pteropodidae; genus Rousettus; species Rousettus aegyptiacus. The sequence continues at coordinate 29,377,639 of NW_023416291.1, forward strand.
ACCTCCTGCGGCTCGCTTCACGCTCGCGTTCGGAGTCGGAGGCCAGGACCATGGTCAGCGCCTTCCGGACCGCCTTGGAGAACCTCATCACCCTGACTCCAGTTCGCAGAGTGAGAAGAACCAGGGAGGCGGTGGAGTCAACCGAGGAAACCCAGACGCTCCTAAATTGCCTCTGTGGAGGACAAAGTTCCGCTAAGTATCTTAGCAAGGGCTTCCCAGAGCGCTCCCCACTCCGCCCGCCCTATTCGGGAGGCGCTTTGGGGTTGGGGGCTAAGTGGATTATGTTCAAAGGTCAAAAAGAAAAAAGAAAAAAAGAAAAAATCTTCATATTTTGAATAGATTGTCAAAGATGGTTTGGACCCGCCCCCCATACTGTGTTAATGGGGGAAACAAAGAGAACCAATTTGGTAAACCTTGATTTTAGAAAAGGTTCGTCATCTCTGACGAATAAAAACTGTGCATTTTAAGTGCAGTCTTCTCACACCACTGTTTTTAATTTATCAGGGTGACCTTCATATTTGTGCATTTTTACTACCTCACAGCCTTAATTTCTCAACTGACAAATTACAGTGAAATGTTTTAACACTTGTTTTCTCTTTCTCAGGCCAGTTGGTGAAAATGAGAAATTAGTCAATGATTGATTATTTATTGAATACCTATTGTGGGCCTTGCATTGTGGGGGAGAGGGAATGTTAGCTATTTAAAAAGTTCAAGGTGATTTCTTTTTAAGGGGCTTCCAGAGTAGTTGGGAGTTGTCTGTACACATTCACTGAGTGATCCCACAGCATTTATTCGGCTGGACTTCAGGATGTGTGCTTACAGTGAATGCATCAGAGAACAATTAAGAGTTGGTGATAATGTCCCAAACATGTTACTGTTTCCTGATATGGCATAGAGTTTGGCAGCTTTTCATTTTTGTAGGACCAATTCTAGGAAAGATAAACCATTTGCTGTCATTTTTAAAAGGTGGGGCAGCTAATTACTTAATTGATTCCTCCTTTCCCAGCCCTGTCTTCTGATTTATTCATATAGAGGGATACCTGGTAATCGTATTTCACTGTGAGTCAACCAGAAGAACTTAATCCAAAAAACTCACTTTGTTGCAAGTGATCAGACAACTAAAGTACAAGTTTCTAATAATGTAACTTAACACTGAAAGCTGAGTGAGTGTGAACTATATACTTCCCTAATGTGAGTACCTTAGGTGAAGGCCAAGCCATGATCATTTGGCATGAACAGCAGAACCTCTACCGCAACTCACTCACGTGGTTAAGTGAGTATTCTCATCTTAAACAAGCTGTGCTCATAATTCTAATGTCTTAAGGGGAGCAGACAAATGCCTTGAGATAAAGAAGGGATCTCTTTAAAAAATGGCAGCTCAGAGGGCAGAGGTTGAGAGTGGCCACGCTGATAATTATGGCAGTGAATTAAAACTCAGGTTTGAAAGGTAAAGTTTCCCTGGGTTTACTAACACACCTCTTTTCCTGTCCATTTAGAGGCTCAGATATTTGGCCACCAGAGCTACTTGTTTGAACACTCTCCAAATCTAATAGAAATTGTAAACCTAGAGCACATGGAGGAGAAGATTTGAAGAAGAAATACCCAAACAGAACCCCAGGTGGTTTTAGCTTATGCAAATCCAAATGTGCTTCAGTTGCCTGGTTATTAGTAGCTGAGGGTGATTCTGGCTTGGTGTTTCTACAGCCATCCCCGAATTTTCATTTTCAATCTTCCCTTATCACGTAAGGGCTCTTGTTGTGGGATTTGTTTCATTCATGACTAAGAGTATTTACCAGTGTTAGTACTTATAGTGTTTGAATATTTCATGTCTATACAAGGAAGAGAAGGCATTTGGTGTGGGTATGAGTGTGTATGTGTAACAATGATTTCCAAAAGCACAACTGAGCCCACCATTTTGACTGAAATGAGTATCCACTCATTAGTTTTCAGCTAATGAGCAGGGTGACTGCCAGCATCTCAGTGCATTCCTATCTGAAGCCCTGGCACAGAGAAAGGCAGGGAGGACCAGAGGGAGTAGATCTCAGGGGCCCTGACTCACATCCTTCCTCCTCCCCTGAATCCGTGTTTATAGGTGTTATTAACACATGGTCAGAAGTAGCTTTGCCCACCTGTTGCACTAGGGGTTCTGCCGTTCCACTAGCAAGGCTTTGGGAAGGAAGGAAACATGCTTCCTTAGCCCAGGTGTCTGCCACATGGCTTGTGGGAGACTGAGAGAGGTCCAGAGTCTGCGTTTGCATTTGCAGGCATCAGCAGCTCAGCACCAGAAAGCACTGGATGTGGCTTGGGCTGGGATGTTGGCTTTTGGTGAAGGGAAAGAGCCAGTGTCAGTGCAGATGAGGAAAGCTTCTACCTCATTACTCTCTTTTTCTTTTGCGTCCTTGGGGAAGTCCACTTTGGGCTGCTGTGAGGTTAAATTGGTGACCACCTGTGAAGGACTCTGAGGCTCTTGCATTAGAGAGCAGATAGGCAGCACTGTTGGCCTTATTCTCCCTTGCCAGTGACCAGGGGCCCCTCGGCCTCCTCCCTCCCTCCTAGGAATTCCCTCCATTCCATCTTAGACATAGTTGAGTAGAACCAGCTATTCCACTAGGGAAATTGGATCATGAGCTCCCAGGTCTTTCTCTCAGCAGCAAATGACCTGTATTTGCTAGAGTGGCAGGGGCGTGATTCTCCATTTCTTCAGGGCAGATACCAGTCAGTGAACTACATGAGAGTGCTGCCGGACTTAATGAAATGCTCACCTAGTCTTCAAAGTGCTTTCTGATATTCCCTTCCACTCTGCGTCCCCATCCCCTCTCCTCATGTTCTTTCCCAGCACTGGGTGCCCAGGGACTCAGCCGCCCTCTTACTGTTCGGTGCCACCTCTATCTCATCCTGTTGGTGATGCAGCTTCTACATCTTTCTTTCTCCAAAAGCAATGAGTTATGAAATCACTTTCTTCCCCTCCCTTCTCCCATTCAAAATCCCTCCCTTGTGTTAATCTTAGCTAGAGAGAAATCCCAGTGATTGAGGCATTGATCTCTTCTGTAAATGACTGATACGCAAGTTGTCCCCAGAGATACTTCTTTGATAATAGACTAGACTGTTCAACAAAATAAATGTCTAGTTAGCAGGATGTGTGGTAGATATTTGGCTGAGAGCCTAGAATAGGGGCATTAATTTGATACTTTAGAGGCCACATTGTTTCAAAAGAGGAGACATAAATATGAACATTTTTGTGTTCAGGATTCTAAAATACCTATGAACCATCTAGGTTCAAAGGGGGAGGGGTGCTTGGGGAGGTGAAGGAAATAGTGATAATCCATAATTATTGGTTGCTCTTGATTTTCCAAATGATTATTTAACTAATCCTATAATTAGTTAAATTTAAAAAACCCTCAAATTGTGGTAAAATACACATAACATAAAATTTACCATCTTAACCATTTTTAGGCGTACAGTTCAATAGTGCGAAATATATTTGTATTGTTATGCAACCCATCTCTAGAACTTTCTTATCTTATAAAACTGAAACTCTGTGTCCATTAAACAATAACTCCCATATCCACTTCCCCCCAGCCCTGGCAACCACCATTCTACAACTATTCAAGGCACCTCATCTAAGTGGAATTTTACAGTGTTTGTCTGTTTTGTGAATGGCTTACTTCATTTTGTATAATGCCCTTAAGGTTCATCTATGTAGCATATGACAGGATTTCTTTTTCTTTTTTTTCAAGGCCGAGTAATATTACTATACATTTTAATGAGACATTGATATTGAAAAATTTTTGCTCAATTAATAAACCTGCAAAGAATTAATTGTGGGACAAAGTAAGAAGTGTTGCATTTGGCATGAGATAGACCCTCTTTCCCACCCACCTGGGACTGAAGACCTGAATAGAAGAAAACTCCCACCAGCTGAACAACCTCTACCATCTTTTTCCCTTGTAGCTCTAGGGTGGAGAGGAGAATTGCTGTCATTGAACCTCCAGTGACAACATCTGGCCATGACCTCTTGAATGTCGTATAGGTCACGAACTTGTGGGCCATGAAATCCAGATAGGGCTGGGGCATGTTCCCACCCTTGAGAAAGACAAGCCAGGTATTCTCATGGGTCTTTTGGTCCCTGTGTCCCTCTCTTCTTCTTTGAGAAAGAAGGAGAAGTCAATTGCTTATGTGTGCTACCATTGAATATTAGAGCTTGAAAGAGACTTCATGATTATTTAATCACCTCATTCAAGAGGTGGAGAAAGTGATGGCCAGGAATACAGTGCTTCGCTGTCACCTGTGGAACTCAGGTGACAGTGCCAAGACTTGGGCGAAGGCCTCTAACTGCTCAGTCCCAATGCAGTCCTATACCAACAAAACATTGTTTATGTACCACTATATAACTCTAGTATGTACATATACATTCTAGATCCTGTATTTTAGAATGTTTATAATGTATTATTATAAAACTTGCCCCAACCCCTTCTGACATTGGCATTATTCTCTTTGTGTAAATAAGGACACTGAGCCTTAGCGATTTACTGACTCAACTCAGGTTCTTTCTATTCAGTAAGTACTTGAACTAGGATTTGAACAAATGTTTCCTAACTCAGCTCCATTTTTCCTGCAACACACTATTTTGTGGCTTTGCTGCCAGAGATAGTGAACTTAAAGGTACAGTTTAGTTTTGTGGCCGAAATATTTCATATCCCATTAAACTTCATATATTCCCTGTGATAAATGCTTTATATGCACCATCCTATTAATGAAAAGACAATTCTAATAAGCAGGTATTACTGTTATCCTTATTTTGCAAAAGAAATATCTGAAGGTAAAAGAAACCTGCAAAACAACTTGTTAATTAAAAGCTAGAGGTAGGATTTGAGCCCAGGTCTACATGCCTTAAGAGCCTTTAATCACTGTGATGTACTTAATTGCTTTCTATATTATTCTTTTCTTATTTTATCACCAAAGAGTTAACTATTGCAAAAAGGTACTGTGCCTACTTCTTTTGTTTTTTGTTATGCAGTGTACTCTTTGAAGCCATTTGTAAAGAGAACTGTTGATCTGTCGTTATGATCGTATCCTAAATTGTGGACAGTCTGTGCATCATTTTTTTTTAAACACAAGCGATGTCTTCAAATATCACCGGGACAGAGGCCAACTCTGAGAATATGAATGACATGCTTTTCTAAGATTAGAGCAATGTGATGACAATATAATTTTTCCATTTGATGTAAATCATAAATGACAAGCAAATAATGAGAGAGCCATCAGTAAAAGCGTTGGCAGGTGGGCTGGTGGACACTTGAGTTTGGTTGCTTGGTAGCACAGGCCAAAAGCTGCACACAGAGAGTGTCTTGAAGGGGGAGGACCTGGTCTTGAAGGTGAGTTGGCTTTGTCTTTGAGACATATATAGAGAGCTCAACCGGGCTAGGAGTCAGGAAGCCTGGCGTGTCATCCTGGCTGTGTTGTTAACTAGCTGTGTTGCCTGTAGTTACCTAACTTGGAGCTGTCACAGGGCTGGGCCTTAATCTGTAAGGCTCTTTATTCCATTTTTCCTAAAGGCTCTGAAAGAGAGCTATGCTGTCTCTGACTGTTTTTCTTTTTCTTTTTTTAATTGAGGTAAAATTTACATAACTTAAAATCCTCATTTTAACCATCTTAGTTTACAATTCAGTGACTAGTACATTCACGATGTTGTGCAACCATTACTACTGTCTATTTCCAGGACACCTTTATCACTCCAAAAAGAAATCCTTTATCCTTTAAGCAGTCTTTTCCTATCTCCCCCTCACCCCTGCCTATGGCAACCATGAATCTACTTTCTGTCTCTTTAGATTTACCTGTTCTGGACATTTTGCATAAATAGAATTACACAATATGTGGCCTTTTGTGTTTGGCTTCTTTCATTTATTGTGATGTTTTCAAGGTCCATCCACACTGCAGCGTGAGTCAGTCCTGCATTCCATTTTATCGCTGAGCAATATGCTATTGTTTTTGTATAGCACGTTTATCCATTCACCACTTGATGGACATTTGGCTTGGTTCCACTTTTTGGCTATTATGAATTATACTGCTGTTAACCTCCTTTTGAAAGTTTTGGTCTAAACACATGTTTTCAGTTCTCCGAGGTATAAACCTAGGAGGGGAATTGCTAGATCAGACGGTGTCTATGGTTATTTAGCCTTTTGAGGAACTGCCAAACCGTTTCCCACAATTCTACCACCTTTTTACATTCCCACCAACAATATACAAGGGTTCCAATTTCTGCGCGTCCTCCACAACACTGGTTATTTCCCCCCCTTTTAAAAACTGTAACCATCCTAGTGGATGTGAAATGGCATCTCTTTGGGGTTTGGATTTGCATTTCCCTAATGACTAATGATACTGAGCAATTTTTCCTGTCTCATTGGCCATTCGTATATCTTCTTTGGAAAAATGTTTCCTCCAGTCCTTTGACAATTTTTAAAAATTGAGTGTTTGTCTTTTTCTTGTTGAATTATAGGAGTTCTTTATATATTCTGGAGATTAGCCCCTCCCTTATCAGATAAAAATTTGCAACTATCTTCTCCTATTCTGTGGGTTCTCTTTTTACTTTCTTGATATTCTCCTTTGGTACACAAAAGCTTTTAATTTTGAGGAAGTTCGATTTATATTTTCCTTTGTTGCTTATGCTTTTGATGTTACATCGACCCTGGCTGTTCTCAGAACTGCTGGAACAACTGAAATCGAGCAAAGAAGTTCCAGAGCCTCATTTCCTAGAATGATGTTCATATAACTAAATCCTATTGTTTTATGGGAGCTTTGACACTGGGAATAGATTAGGATTCTTGAGTGTTTCTGATACTGGATAAGTCTGATCTTTCTATCTCATGATTGTGTTCGTACAAAAAAAATTCCTTCTTGTGCTTGTTCGTGTATTCACACATACATGTGGTGTATTTATAATTTTAATGAAGTTGAAAATTTGCTTTCCAAACTAGTGACTTGGGAGTGGTAGGCTGGCGTTGAGAAGGGCAGTGACTAACAAGCTAAATTTAGGAAAAATAAATTGAGAAACTAATCAAATTTAATTTTTATTTTGTTGTATTTTTAGAGGTAACATGACAAAGTATCATTTTATTGTAGTTTATGCTGATAAGCAATTTTTTTAGAAGAAAGAAATGATTGATAATCTTGTTATTAAGAATAACCACCAATAGCATTTTGTTGTATTGTTTTTTCCAGTCTTTAGCTTCCACCAGAAATGAATGAGAAATGCTGCTTTTTAGAGTTCCTGACAGCATTGGGTATTATAGTTCTTACTGATGTTCCCACATTTATAGGTGACAATGGTATCCTGCCTTTTGCTCATTTTCCTATTAATGTATTCATATTTTAAACATTGATTTGTAAAAATTATATATTAAAATGTATCCATTTTAATGTCATTTGTTACATATTTTTTCCCCCTAGTTTGCATTTTTTTTTTGGTATGGCTTTTATTTTTTGACATCTGGATTTAAATTTTACATGGTTGAGTCAGTTAATCTTTTCTGACTTTTTTTGCCTTTCAAGGTTATTATTTACTTACATTTTCTTCTAAAACCTTTTTGGGTTTTGTGTTTAATTGTATTTAAATCTGGCAATTCATTTTTTACCTGAATCTTGAAATAAGGTATAACAAATTTTCAAATAGTTATCCTAATGGGATTTATTGAATGATTGATGTTTCTTCACTTAGTTCTGATCCACTCAACTTTTTGTATACGTTGGCTTCCTGCTTTGTCTCACTGATCTGTGTTACTGATTCAATCTTTGAGTACTGTAATTTTTAAATATCTTTACTTATGTTTATATTTTCATCATTCGCCTGTATTTTCCATAAAAGATATTTTCAATTACAGAAACCTGATATGATTTTTTACCAGGATTATATCGAATTTTCATGTTGAATTATAAGAAATATTTGTTTTTAAGATAGTAAGCCTTTCTACCTTAGTTTATGGTATGTTTTGCCCTTTATTCATATATTTTGTTCAATTCCTCTGAAATTTTTTGTTACATTTATTCCCAGATGTTTCCTTACTATTGTGAATGGGAAATTTCCCCATTATATTTTGAAGTTTACATTCTAGGTGACTCTTGATTCATTAATATCAATTTTTGCCTTATTAAACTCGCTCTTATTTCTAATAGTTTTCAGTTGATTCTCTTGGGACAGTTTTATTATTTAATATTACTTTTATGTCTTTTTTTCACCAATGCCTTTATTTATTACTTCTCTTCTTTGTCTGGTTACATTAGCTAGCCCTTCTAGAAACATGTTGGATAATAGTGGTAATATTAGGGTTCCCTGTTTGATTTCTGGCTCTATTGAGGTCTCTATGTTTTCATTATTGTTTGAGAGAGATACTCTCAATCCTGTTAAATAATCGCCCACTTCCTGCTTGTGCATACTGTCAATGACCTTCAACCAATGACCATCGGGACCCCAACTGAAGTTGAACAAATGGCATTTTTTACTTTTTACTTGTTGCATCAAAGGAGAGCACACACCATGGGGAACCATGGGTTGTCTTGGTAGTGGGGTGATTTTGGAGCAGGGCCCAAGGAAGTGAGGATTCCCTCTGGATTGGGAGCTGTCATAAAGCGGAGACTATTCTATGATTGAGTATCTCAAGAAACCTTATCTATAGAAAGGCAGATTAGACTGAGGCCAAATTGTGATTGGTAAATAAACAGCAGGCACTCATATTAGTTAGGAGAGGGGGCGTTTGGAATTTTGTGATTCGAACAATGTTTATATTTTATTAGATGTGATCATGGAGGGATCTTTTTTTTGTTTCGATCTGTTGCGGTCACTGAGTGGTCTTGTTTGATGTTGATGTTCTGTGAAATTTACTTTCAACAAAGAACACACAGGCCTTGCTGTGAGTGCCAAACCAGCTGTTGGCAACTATTTTCTGTTTCTCATAATGCTGTTAAAATTAGGATTTGAGGTGATGAGCTTATATTCTGTAATGTTATAGTTTCCTGAACTCTGCCCACTCCAAGGGCGATATCTCCTATCTCTGGTCCTGTAATAGTTTTTCATAAGCTTGTTATTTTTTTCCTTTGGATTTACCTTATTGAACTCGCTCTTATTTCTAATAGTTTTCAGTTGATTCTCTTGGGACAATTCAGGTGAGATCGCTTCAGGATCCATGTTTTTGGCAGAGGAGTGTGTGACTGTCTTTGGCCCTACTCCCTGACCATGTGTACAATTGAATCTTTTCATTAGGCTTACAGTTCGAGGATTGATTCAGGCTCCAGGCCCTTGTCCAATTCCTACTTTTTAGTGCTGAGGTTGCAGACTTTGGCTTGTACGCTTCAGTTAAATTTAAAAAATAAATTTGGGGAATGACTTAAGGGTTATCAAATTGTTCTGTTGCCAAAATAGGGATCCTGGTAAAAAAATTACTGTGGAATATTATCTCATAAAATAAAGACTGTCTTAGCACCAAAACAATGAAAGAGAAAATAACTTTAGAATTTAAAAAATATGCATAAATTGAACTTTATAAGAAATTAAATAAGTGTATTGTCATATTTTTCTAATTTTGATCTAGATTTGTGAACACTTTGCCTTAGGCAGCCTGTCTTCAGCTGCCAGACCAGCATTGGTTGAAGTGGCATCTCTCTTGCTTCTCCTTACCTGTCCCTTCTTGCACATCTCTTTCTGGGAGTTATTATCTCTGTTGCATAAAGAGATATGACCCCTCACAGGCCAGTATGGGCAATTGTTTTAAATCACTGGGATAGATTTTAAGCAGGTATGGTAAGACACACAGACATGGATAGAAATGACTGTCATGAAGGATGATGTTTTCATACTCACATATCCCTAGAAACAGACAGAGCATTCATGCAGGGCAACACAGGGGAGGCCGGGGTCAGGAGGCAGTAGGAGTGAGGAGCAGACATGGCTGAGAGTCATTGTTGTAGTTTCTGGGAAGAAACAGGCAAGGTCAGGTCAACAGGCATAGGACTGGCTAGCCTGGAGAATTTTAGTGGGCCCTAAGGGCACAGGGACTGTTCCTAGTTGGTATCTAAACCTAGGATGATCAGGCTAGGGGGATAGTGGCCCTGAGTTTAAGCACTCCAACGAGAAAGTAGATGAGGGTATGAGCTCTGCACTGAGTGGTTACATATGAAAAGTGCACACCTGGGAGATTTTAGGAATCTAGAAATTAACCAGCCCTGGGAGGGGCAGCCTCTCCAGGGTTGTCATGGTCCCAGATATCTAAGCATCAGAAATATAGAGCATAAAAAGGAATGATGAATGTAACAATATTAACTGGCAATAGTGGACCTAAGATTCTTAGAAGATTCTGGCCTTAGGTGTCTGTTGGGCTTAGGTTTACAGACTTATTGGGCCCTTTTGTATTTGTATGAGTCTTCATTAGTATTTTAGTTAAAGTGTTCTATCTGGGGTCCCTGGCCCAAGGCCTTTTCAAGGAAATCCATAATCTAACTTTTAAGAACTTGATGTACGTTCAGAGTTGTGGTTACGATCACCAAAAGCAGTGGAGCCAAAACCTGTCCATTACACTGCTGGGTTTCTAAACATTTATTTATGTAAATGAACTACATTTTTATGGGGCATATGATTATGCCAGAGCTGGTAATGAAGATGGCTAGAAAAAGTCACCTGCAAAAAACTATCACCTACAGCTCTGCTCACTCATTCTCTTCCAATTTCAGTGAGAGAATCGGCAAAAGCAGAGTTTCCGGGAAGGATCAGCTTTAGCTCCTGATCATGAATCCATCCAGGAACAGTGAGCGCCCTGATCACTGCATTGTCACAGCCATCCTCGCTTATCTAGTACACTAGCAAAACTATTGCTCTGTAATGGTTTTCTTTCCATAACCTTTAACTGGTCAGTGGAATTTTTGGTCACATCCTAATTAAGTATGGACTCTGGAATTATTGTGCAGCGGGAGTCCCTAACCCCTGGGCCACAGACGGGTACCAGTCCATTGTCTATAAGGAACCAGGCCTCATGGCAGATAGTGAGCAGTGGGTAAGTGAAGCTTCATCTGTATTTGCAGCCGTTCCCCAGCTCTAGCATCACTGCCTCAGCTCCACCTCAGATCATTAGGCAGGAGATTCTCATAGGAGCACTGGTTCCTGGTGCCAAAAAGATTGGGGACCGCTGTTGTGCAGAATTCAGGAATTAAGTTCTGCATGGAATTTTTCTAGTTTGGAACCACATAAAGCAATGTAGAAACATTCTACAAACTTCTCAGGCCCAGTAGGACTTGGGATGGCTTTTTAGAACCCTTTAATATTTGACACTATCACCAGTTGGTTCTTCTTTCTTTTCTTTTTCTTTTTTTTTTTCTTTGGCCATTTAGTTAGATAAGGAGATGTACTTGTCATGGGAAAACCAGTCCAATGTTGTTTTTCACACTCAATTCTTCAAGTTTCCTTGAATGTCACTGGAGAATTAAGTGTGCAAAAAATTAGGCTGAGTTTACCATGTCTTTGTTATACCAGATGGTAGCTTTGAGCAAATCACCTATTGATTTTTTAGAGTTGCTTCTTCAGTTGAAAAACTGGCATCAAAATAGCAACCTCCTGGTCACTTACTGTGAGGGCTGAGTGGAGCATTGTATGTAAAATGTTTGGCCGCAATAGAGGCTCAGCAACCTGAGCTGTTGATATTGTAAAATGAATGAGTGATGAATGTGTGTCAGTAATTGCAGCACCATTTGAGGAGGTCCGCAGAAGGTATGACAGCCTTGCTGTGGGAGCACCGAGGTGGGAAGAGTTTAGTCTCTTCTAATTTATGCCCACGGACGACAAATGGACATTCACCCCTTTCAGGTGCAAAGACAAACGCTCCACACCTTCTCTTCTCCATTTAAGTTTCACACACTCTTTCCATCTACCTTCTCTCAGTGGATGACTCTAGTTAATTCACTAAGACTTAGTCGGAGGAACAAGTCTTCGGAGAGGAGCCTGCTCATTTTCTCGCTATAAAATTTATCATCTGTCACTGGCACTGCCTTCCCCTCCCCGCACTCACAGCAGAAGGAAGGCCCCTGCTCTGCCTGTGGCCATTGGCTCCTCTATGCCCTGAATATATCACTCCCTACATCCGGAAACTGTCTACCTCCTCACCATCTACTGGGTAATTTTTATCAGTGTACAAAGTCTTTCAGCATCGCCATTATAAAATAACAACAATAAAACTCACAAAATCCCCGGTTGACTTTGTAATCCCCTCTGGATCCTACTATTTTTCTACTCCTTTTCTTAGCAAACTTTTCTAAAGACTTACCTATATTTGCTGTGCTTCTTCATCTCCTATTCACTGTTTTTAAAAAATGAATTTATATATATCACATGGAAATATATTATTAAACATAGAGATATGACAAAAGCACACTTTGACTATCTTCCCCTCTTGGCCCCATCTCCTCCTGGATAAACCATAACCAAGGTTTATTCATTCCTTTGTCACCTTTTAGACCTCTTTTACATATTTATATGTGTATATGCCCTTGGGGAAAATGTGCAGTATTATTTATGTGCTTCTGTGTGTGTGTATGTTTGCATACGTGTGTGTTTGATTTTTACATAAATGATATCAGCAACTTGTTCTTTTGTTTCTCTGTTTCAGAGGTTTATATTAGTATATATATATTGATTCATGTAAACAAGTTCTTTTAACTGCTGATACTAATAATTGCTAATATTTATTGCGTGCTGACCATGTCTCAAGCACAATTCTAATTGTTTTCCATGTGGTTACTTATTTAGGCCTTTAAATCACCCTGGGGAGTAGATATTATTGTCTCTATTTTAATAAGGAAATTGGGGCAGAAAGAGACCAAGTAATTTGCTTAAGGTTGTGTGCTCAGTAAGTGATGAAGTCGGGATATAAAATTAGGCATTTGACTCCAGAGTATATATTCTTAATCATCTACATTGTCCAGCAGTTTGAACACACTTTAGTGTATTTAGCCATTTTTCTGTTGTTTCCAGTTGTTTTTCATAATAAAACTGGAAACATCTTGCACACTCTTGTCTGCAGGAGTGTGAGTGTTTCTTTGTGGTAGATGCTGGCTAGTGAAACTCCTGGGTCATGGGGTAAGCACATTTAAACATTAATATAGATAATGTCAGAAATGGACAGAAAGGGGCTGTCCATTTTACACTCCCATCAGCCATATAAGAGCATATCTGTTTTCCCATGACTTCACCAATACTTGATACATTTTTTAAAAATTTACCAATCATGTAGGTTAGAAGTGGTATCTCGATTTTCACTTGCCTTTATCTAAATGCTAGTGAATAAAACATCTTTTCATACAGTTACTGGTTATTTATAGTGCTCCTTTTGTGAATAGCCTGTTTATAATCTTTACCTGTTTTTCTGTGGGAATGTTTATCTTTTTCTTTTGGTTTGCATGAGTTATTTATATGTTAGTGATACCAGGACTTACCCTTCGGCCCTTTCCAATATGGTTGCTATCTCTACTGAAATTTGTCAAGATCATAGTATCCTCCATTTAATGGATTCAATGAATCCTTTCCTGTCATTGTCTTAATCCACAACCCAGTCATTTATGACCCTGCCCATAAGGATATCGGAGCTGGTAAAGGAAGCAAACATGACCCTAGGATGACAGTAGCACACAGTCAGGTTTTTTTGGGCAGCACTTTTGACAGTTGCTTGAGAGGGGAGAGTCTCTTATGGCAAGAGACCTTCCTGTGACAGAGGTGTGTGCCCCACCCAGAAGAGAACTCCTGGGGGAGAGGGACATCATCTAGGGCGAGAATTAGGAGCTTAAGTGTGCAGTACTGTGGGTGTCTCTGGGTCACAGGCTCTAAAGGGAAGCAGCAGCTTGGCTTCTATTATAGTCACAAAGTTTGTTTTATCCATGGCTAGCAGATATTAGGTACAGTTTTACAGGATATGCAAAGCAGGCAGGCTATAAATGCCTAAAAATATGCTATGTTTAAAGCAATTGGATGCGTAAAAAGATTGAGTTTGGTGCTGGGGAGTGGGCTTTGAGCCAACAGTCCCACTGTACCGTGAAGAAGTAAACAGCATTAGAGCTAGCATTTAAGTGCCATCTTTAGCCCATTTATCTAACTCTGTTTTTTGAAACAGTCCTCTGCCTTCTGGAATGCCACAACCTCCTGGTTTTCCTCCTAATCACCAGCCTCTCACTCATTTCTCTTTGCTTACTCACACTCTTCTACCTGTCCTCTAAATTGGTGGTTCTCAAGGTTTTTAGACTCAATATGTCTTTATATTTTTTAAAATTATTAAGGACCTAAGAGCCTTTGTTTCTGTAGGTTATATATTTCTCTATTAAAACTGAGGAGTCAAAAAATATCTATTTAAGAATAACAATAATAAACCCATTACAAGTTAACATAAATAACATTTCTTTTACATGAAAAGTGACTGAAAGAACCTTCCGATATGTCAATTTCATCTTCATCATCTTTAAATGTAGACAATATAACTATGTGTTTAGAAATCGAGTCTTCTAATCTCTTCTCTTTAAAGCCAATGATCCATCCTTAAATATATTAATATTATAAACAGGCATTCTTTCATTTTAGAATATTCTAAATAATAACAGTGTGAGATAGTTTTTTTTAATTTAGAAAAGATTTCAAAATTTAAAAAAATTTCTCAAAACAAGCAACGAAGTATACTTGGTTCTAGTTCTGTTTCCACATAGGCTCAAGAAAACATTGAGATTTCAAGGTAATTGTTTATTAAATGATGATACTGCACAGAGATCACAGCAGGTCTAACTGAAGGTAGCTGGTAAGAACAGAGTAGAAGTCCTGAGAGCAGAGTTAATCTCTGAAAACACACATAGTGTGTCTACCACTTTAGAGAATTCTAGAAAACATATTCCATTTGCTGTTGGAGCCATGATGTTATTAGGCATCCTGTCACCTTTGGAAAACTACAAGAGCATGAAATTGAAAAAGGCAAAGCTCATCTTAGTATTATTGTGATAAGAGTTTCCATCTCTTAAACCTCCCAGTGTTGGAGTGAGCACTTTAGGACTCAAACTCAGGCTCAAATCTTCTATGTTTACCTAGATGATGCCATCCAATCCCATGACTTTAAATACATGTGCTGATGACTTGAAATTTATATGTTCAACTCAGACTTATCTGCTTCCCTACTCAACAGTTTCACTTAGATATTTCACAGACATTTTCAAATTGACTGTCCAAAGTAGAACTTTTGATTGTTTTCCTAAATATGGTGATCTCCAGGTCTTCCTCAACGCATGATACCACTTACCTGGTTTCACATGTCAAAAATCCCAGGACTCATCCACGGTGTCTCCCTGTCCGTCTTCCCTCAGCTCAACCCCATCAGCAAGCTGTAGGGTTTACCTGTAAAACACCTCAAATCCATTGACGCTTCTCCACTCATCTCTACTCTTAATATTTAGTCCCAGGGACCATCACGTTTCATGCGGAACACAGTAACAGCCTTCTGATCATCACCATTGATTTACATCTGTTCCACAGCAGCTAGAGTGATTCTTTAAAAATGTAAATTAGATCGTGTCATTCTTTTGCCTAAAGTAGTTCTGGCTTTAGTTTTAATTTCTCAAAGACTTCATTTTGTGGCACTTGCCTTCTTCTCCAACCTCATTCAGACTGCTCATCCCCTTCTTCATTATTCTCTGAGAGTCATTCAAGCTTCTTTTCTATTCCTTGAGCATGAAAATCTCCTTCTCATCACTCAGCCTTTGTATTGTCACTTCCCTCTACTTGGGATTTTTCTTTCCCCACCTATTGGCATGAATAACTTCTTCTTATACTTTGGGTACCTATTTAAATGTCACTTTTACATTGAAGTTTTCCCATAGAAAGTCCTACGGAAAGGACTTATCTAAAGCAGTGTTGTCCAATAGAAATATGATGAGAGCCACATAGATAACTTTATACTTTCTAGTAGCCACGTTGAAAAAGTAAAAAGAAATATGTAAAATTAATTTTTTCACAAGTCAAAGCAATTCTTTTTTTAAAAAAATTATATTTTTATTTTTTTCAATTATAGTTAATGTACAATATTATATTAGTTTCAGGTGTACAACACAGTGATTAGACATTTACATAACTTATGAAGTGATCACCCCAATAAACCCAGTACCTATCTGACACCATACACAGCTATGAGAATACTACTGACTATATTCTCCACACTATACTCTACATCTCCATGACTGTTTTTAACTACCAATGTGTACCTCTTAATTCCAAATCTGATGACCATCAAAATGCTCTTTGTATCTATGAGTTTGTTTCTGTTGTTTGTTTGTTTATCCTGGTCTCTAGATTCCATATAGGATATTTATCTTTGTCTGACTTACTCCACTTTGCACAATACCCTCTCGTCCATCCATGTTGTTGCAGAAGGCAAGATGTCATTCTTTTTTATGGCTGAGTAATATTGCATTATATGTATATCATCACCAAACCAGTATTACAGGAAATGTTAGAGGGACTTCATTAAGAAGAAGAAGAAAAAAGAAAAAAAAAGTAAAAATATGCACATAAAATGACAATAACTACATATCTAGCAACAATTACTTTACATGTAAATAGATTAAACCCTCCAATCAAAAGATAAGGCAGCCAAATGGGTAAGAAAACAAGACTCTTATATATGCTGCCTACAAGAGACTCACTTCAGATTGAAATACACACAGACTGAAAGTAAAGGGCTAAAAAAAGATGTTTCACAAAAATGAATACAAACAAACATACAAAAAAGCCGTAGTAACAATACTTACACCAGACAAAATAGTCTTTAAAACAGAGGCTATAACAAGAGACAAAGAAGGAGCCAGTTATCCCACTTCTGAGTATCTATCGGAAGGAACCCAAAACGCTACCATGTAAAGTTAATTTTAATATATTTTATTTAACCCAAATGTATCCAAAAATATTGTCATTTCAATATGCAATCAATATAAAATTATTAATGACATCTTTTACATTCTTTGCTTTCATACTGTCTTTCTCCCCCCCAGCTTTATTGAAATATAATTGATGTAACACTGTGTAACTTAAAGTGTATACTACAACATGATTTGATATACATATATATTGCAAAATGATTACAACATTTGGATTAGTTAACATCTTTATTAACTCACATAATTACCATTTCTTTGTTGTAGTAGGGACATTTATGATCTCTATTAGCAACTTTCAAGTACATAATATTGTATTGTTACCATTTTGTATATTAGGTCACCAGAACTTATTCATCTTATAACAAGAAGTTTGTGCCCTTTGACCAACATCTCTACTATTTCCCCAACCCACAGCCCCTGGAAGCCACCATTCTACCTTCTTTTTTCATGAATTTGGTCTTTTTTAGATTTTACATGTAAGTGATATATAGTATTTATCCATCTAATTTCACTGAGCATTATAAAGTCCTCGAGGTCCATCCACGTTGTTGCAAATGGCCAGATTTTCTTTGTTCTCATGGCTGAATAGTATTTATGTATACACATATATCACACATATCACATAATATTCATATATATATATCATATCTTCTTTATGTATTCAATACTAGACAGGCGTGTTGTTTCCAGATCTTGGTTATTGTGCATAATGCTGCAACAAACCTTGCAGTGCAGATGTCTTTTCCAGATAGTGATTTAATCTTCTTCAATAAATCCCAGAAGTAGAATTGATGGATCATATGATAGCTCTATTGTTAATTTTTTGAGGAATCTCCATACTTTTTTTCCATCAGCTGTTCTGATTGACATTCCCATCAACAGTGTCAGTAATTATTTTTTAAAATAAGCTTTCTTCCCTATCCTCCCTCTCTGCTCTTTCTGGGATTTGAACAATTCATAGATTATTTTCTTAGATGATTTTCCATAGATTGCATGGACTTTCTTCACTCTTTTTCATTCTTTTTCTTCACTCTTTTTCTTCATCTTTGTTCTCCTCTGACAGCATAATTTCAAAGGTCCTATATTCTAATTTACAAATTATATCTTCTGCTTTATCTATTCTGTTGTTGCTGCTCTTTATTGCATTTTTAAAATTCTTATTCATTGTATTCATCAGGACCAGAATTTGTTTGGTTCTTTTTTGTGGTTTCTGTTTCTTTGTTAAACTTCTCTTTTTGTTTGTGTATTGCTTTCCCGATTTCATTGACTCGTCTTTCTGTGTTTTCTTGTAGCTCAGTGAGCATCCTTAAAACATCTACTTTGAATTCTTTATTGGATAAATCACAGATCTCCATGCGTTTGGGGTTGGGTGCTGGGAGGTTGTGATCCTCTGCTGCTGTCATGTTTCCTTGATTTTTCATGTTCTTTGAAGACTTGGGTTGCTGTCTTCACATTGGAATTTTCAGTCACCTCCTGCAGTCTTCACTGGCTGACTTTAGGAGAGAAATGCTTTTTGTCAGCCCTACTAGTGATTGAGAGGCTTCTCGGCTCTTTTATGGATACACTTGCTTCGTGTTTCTTGCTCCCTCTTGTGGCAGAATTCTTAAGCTTGTATCTCTTAGTTCTGCAATGTACCAGGCCAGGTGCTGATAGCGTCCCTTTTGCTTTTCCAAGAGTGGAGCTAAATCTCAAGTTGTGGTCTCCCCCTGGCCCACAGATTTAGCCGAGATGTCTGCAGGTGCTCACTAGCTGTCTACTAAAGCTTGCTCTCACCACTCTTGCCACTGTCAAGAGCATGTACAGGAAGCTGGTCACAGGGTGGGGTGTGTGGTTGAGGTGTTCAGAGCACTACAGGTACCGGTGAGCCAGTTGAGAGAATCTGCAAGTGAGGCATCCCCAGTGGCTCTTGGGTTGGCTTCTTGATAGAGCACGTGATGCAGTTAGTAGGATCCATATTCTACTTTAATGTCCTGCAAGTGTCCTATCTGCTGCTCTCCCAGCGTTTTTCCACCCCACTCCCCTCATTCAGCTCATTACTTGGTACTCTGAATGGGGTGAGAGAGAAATGGGCCACTGTGGCAGTATCCCACACAGCTGGGGACTCTGGGTGCCCACTCACACATTCTCACTTTCTCCCATGGTAGAAATCATGGACCAAGAAGGGTTCTTGGCATTGAACTGTGCTGCCCTAAGGGAGGTATAATGCAGGTAAAGCCCACGGTTCCTCTTACCAACTCCAGTGCATCCGAACTCATATTTTTTTCTCCAGTGGTATACTGGATGTTTTTACTGGAAACCTGGGTTTCCATAAAGGCTCTCTTACCTATGAGTGATTATCTAAGGCAATGTTCTCCCATGACTCCTGGCCCGTGGCTGACAGGGGCTGGAGCTGGTTCACAAGCCACTGCAGAGTCCACAGCAGGCACTGAGGTCTGTCTGCCTACTACCTGATGCACAGGTGGGCGAGACTCCTCCTGAATCCCTTGGCATATGGTGTTGGATCTTGCAACTCTCGCAAGGGCCTTTTTGTCTGTAGATGGATGTCAATTTATTGTTATTGAGGAAGGAAATAAGCGAAAGGTGTCTTATTTGATCATCTTGTCGCTATCCCTCCATGCTAAGTCTTTGAAATCTGATACACATTCTATTTATGTTTACAACACATCTCAGTTTGGATGAGCCACATTCCCAGCGGTCCGTAGACACATATGGCCAGTGGAAACTGTATTGGAAATCATGGCTTTAAAGTGACACTTCTTCTCCTTGTCCCAGTTGTTGATCACATCGCTGTTTAATTCTTTCATAGCCATGTCCTGGGGGTACTCAGAGGAGTTAGAATATGGACTTCAGAACTAGACCAAATGAGTTCAAATTCTGACTCGACCATTTTCCTGTTGCATGGTCTCTGAGAAACTGAACACTTCTGTGACTTGGTTTCCTTATCTAATAACTTAACGTAGAATCGTCCCTATCTTAGAGTGTTGCTGCGCAGATGTCAGTGCTTAAAACTGTGCCTGTTTACAGGAATTCTACATAAATGTTAGCTGTTATCATTTACTTGCTCAATATTGGTCTTCCTCGCCTAGATTATGACCTTTTTTTAAGTGATAAATTTTTATTAAGTAATAGTTTCAAAAGACCTAAGTTATATTGCAGTAAGCATAATCCAAATAGATGCAGCACAGGATTATACACTTCTCGATGGCAGAAGCCATGTCTCCTTTAACTTTTACATTTCCTGTGCTGGAGGTATAGACATGCTCAACATATTTTTGTTGGATAAATTTGAATAGTCAGAGGCCCATTGGGGTCAAGGGATGTGGAGGGAGGAGGAAAGAGTGACCCATCAGGAAATGCAGCTGCAAGAGCCGTGGAGGCCGGATTGTGGAGGGCTGGGAAGCCCATGCTAAGGCGTCATACAGCTTATGGGGAGCAGGGTGCCAATGGCAACATTTCTGTCTAGATTTTTTTTTCTGTAATATTTTAAATAATGTGGTTTTAGATTTTTCTTTTCTTCCATGGGTCCCCTAAGTTTTACTGTTAGAATATTATGCTGACTTTATAGAATTTAAAGCCTTTTCTTCTTTCTGCTCTGGAATGGTTGACATAACTCGGGTTTACCTGTTCTTGGCAGGTCTGATGAAACACTCCTGGGGGTGTCTGCTGTGGAAAGACTGTTCTGGCAGGAGGGAGAAGAATTGAAGAGAGGTAGGAAGAGTCTGGTGGCAAAATGACCAGAAAAATTAAGCAACATCAGTCAGAAAAATAGACAATTGCAGGCGAGGGCGGTGGCATGGTGGAGAGAGCACCGATTCCGGAGCCAGCTGGAGCTGGGGATGAGTCCATTATTGAATTCCAGGCCTCAGCATAACCGATCTACTGGCTCTGGAGCCACATGAGAAGATAGAGACAATCCTGATTCCACAG
This sequence comes from Rousettus aegyptiacus, assembly GCF_014176215.1. Classification (NCBI taxonomy): domain Eukaryota; kingdom Metazoa; phylum Chordata; class Mammalia; order Chiroptera; family Pteropodidae; genus Rousettus; species Rousettus aegyptiacus. The sequence continues at coordinate 29,398,498 of NW_023416291.1, forward strand.
CATCGTGCAGCATAAATCCTAGCCAAGAGGGTTGGTGGGAGTGCAACACTTGGTATTAGCAGGTGCTTAACTAATGGTCATTTTATGTTAATTAATATTATAAAAGTTAAGATAGAGAGGGAGAGAAGGAGATTTCAGAAGGTGCAGGATGGTCAACAGTGTCCAAAGCAGAATAAAACGAGGTAGAGTAAAGCCTGAGAGGCCACCGGTTGGTCATCAGGCACCGGTCTTCGTGCAAGCAGCCTTGGCTCAGGGTGGGTGGCAGCAGCTGTGTGCTGTGAGGGCGGGAGATGGGGATGTGGGGTGGTGGGCGTGGATGGGGTGATCTCGTCTTGGTGTCCTTGGGGAAGATGGGTAGTTCACTGGGGAGGCAGGCGCAGGGAGGGCCCTCCTGCATTTGTTGAGTTCGTTTGCTTTCGATAAGATAGGGAATGCTGCTGGTCGTGTTTGCTCAGTGAGAGGAAGGCCCAGTGGGAGGGCAGGACTCATAGAGAGGGTGCTGTGCTTCCCTGACAAGGTGGGAGCAACTGGCTTCAAGTGCCGAGGTGCCCGTGGATGGTCTGAGATGGTCTGGGATTTCTCTTGCAGCTAGAAGAGACTGTAACTCCAGGGACGGGGTCGAAGGTGAAGAGATGGCACTTGAGATGTGGATGGGTTTTATTTTTAGGTAGAAGAGGCGCAGAGTATATTTTCCAAGGGTAAGTGGGACCGGGGTGGACTTCAAGAGAGGAGTGAGTTTTGGTAAAGCATTGCTTTTACTGAGATATAATTCACATACCATAAAATTTTACTCCTTTAAATTATGCAATTCAGTGGTTTTAATTTATTCACAGGTTGTGCAACCATCACACTACTTTCAAGGCATTTTGATCAACCAAAGGGAAACTCATTAGGCAGTTACTCTCTATTCCCTCCACTCAAAGCCCCTGGAAACCACTAATTTGCTTTCTGTCTCTATGGATTTATCTATTCTGGGCATTTCATGTAAATGGAATTACATGATATGAAGCCATTTGTGGCTGGCTTCTTTTTCTTAATTTTCTTAATGTACTGCATCTTTGGGTCCTCCCAAAATTTACATGTTGAAACCGTAACTCCCAATGGGATTGTGGTAGGAGATGGGGCGTTTGGGAGGTGAGTAGGTCAGGAGGGCAGAGCCCCCATGATGCAGTTCGTGTCCTTATAAAAGGAGAACGAGAGCTAGCCCTCCCTCTCTCTCCACCATATGAGGATACACCGAGTAAACGGCCACCTGTGAGCCAGGAGGACCCTTGCCAGAGCCGGATCATGCTGACGTCCTGATCTTCCAGCTTTCAGAGCTGTGGGAAGTATGTGTTGCCTAAGCCACCCACAGTGTGGCATTCTGCTAAAGCAGGCTGAACTAAGATACTTAGCATAGTGTTGTCAAAGTCCAGCCATGTTGTAATATGTAGTAGAACCTCATTTTTTTTTTTTTACGGCTGAATGGTATTTCATTGTATGGCTATACCACTTTGTCTTTATCCATTCATCAGTTGACAGACATTAGGTTGTTTCCACTTTTTAGCCAGTATGAATAGTGCTGCTATGAATATTTATGTACAGGTTTTTTGTAGACATGTGTTTCCAATTCTCTTAGGTATATATTTAGGAGTGGAATTGTTGGGTCATATGCTAACTCTATGTTTAACTCTTTAAGGAACTGCCAAATTGTTTTCTACAGTGGCTGCCCCATTTTACATTCCCACTAGCAGTGTGTGAGGGTTCCAATTCCCCTACATCCTTATCAATGCTTGTTATTGCCTTTTTGATTATAGCCAACCTACTGGGTGTGGAGTGGTATCTCATTGTGGTTTGGATTTGCATTTCTCTAATGACTAATGATTTTGATCATCTTTTCATGTACTTGTTGGCTATTTGTATACCTTCTTTGGAGAAATGTCTATTCAAGTCCTGTGCCAATTTAAAAGAAATGAGTTGTTCGTCTTTTTCTTGTTGAGTTGTAGTTCTTTATATATTCCGAATACTAGCCCCTTATTAGAATTATGGTTTGCAAATATTTTTTTCCCATCCTGTTGGTTGTCTTTTTACTTCTTGATAGTGTTCTTTAGAGGTGGAAATATTAGGATTATTAATGACAACAACACTGGTTACTAATATTATTATCCTTACCAGGTGCCAGACACCATGCTAAGCCATTTATGTGGACTATCTCATTTAATCATTTCAAAGATCCATGAGATAAAAGTGTGAGCTCTGGAGTGAGCTGCCTGGCTTTATATTGGCAGTTGCTACTGTTTACCAGCCGTGTGACGTTGGCCAACTTACCTACCCTTTCTATGTATTGTTGCCAGTTTTAGCAAATAAAAATATAGGACACCCAGTTAATCTTGATTTTCAGATAAACACCCAATACTTTTTTTACTTTGTTTAGTATAAGTATATCTCATGCAATATTTGGGACATAGTTATACTAAAAAAATTGTTCATTATTTATCTGAAATCCAAAGTTAACTGGGTATCCTGTATTTTATCTGGTACTGGTTATTTCTTTGACAAAGTCTAAGTCTTTAGATATCTTAGCCAGTTTGGGCTGCTGTGGCTTAAACACCAAACATTTATCTCTCATAGTTATGGAGGCAGGAAGTCTGAGATCAGGGTGTCACTTTGGTAAGCATTGGCGAGAGCCTGCTTCCAAGGTACAGACAGCTGACTTATCTGTGTGTCCTCACATGGAGGATGGGGCAGAGGGGGTGAGAGAGCTCTCTGGCCTCTTCTCCTGAGGGCACTGATCCCATTGATGAGGGTCCCGCCCTCGTGAACTCATCACTTCCCAAAGGCCCCACCTCCTAATACTGTCATGTTGGGGGTTAGGATTTCTGCAGATGAATTTTGGGGGATATAAGCATTCAGTCCCTAACATTAAGGTTGTTTAGAGGGATTGAATGTATAATACATATACGGTTTTTAGAGCAGGAACTAGCATATAGTAAAAACCAAAATATTACCTGTGATATTGCATGACCTTTTTCTATCCGGAAACCTGAATTCATTTCACAGAATGTAGGTATGGAGATTGTGATAAAAAACAAATGAGGAGAATATATGTTAGGTTTCGGGCCTGTTTATGCAAAATTGGATACCGAGATTTGGATTTTTTTCAGTGTAGGGGTCATATAGGTCAGTATTATGAATTGAGATGGAAACATTATTTACTTAGATGGGCTGGTCAAGATGAGCTTGTTAACATATTGACGTTACCTTGAAATGAACGTGCCAGGACACAGTGCCAGCATGTTCCGCTTCGATGACAGAAACTTCAGGTTAACACCCAATGCATTCTGCCTCTCTAGCTGATGGGTACTCTATAAGTAACATTTGTCAAAAATAAATTATTAGGTGAGCAAGATGTGACTAGTGGATTTGCGAAGGGGAGTAAATTGTGTTTAACAAGGAAGGATTAGATGATAAGTCTGAAAGAAGCAAAACAGAAACAAAAGAGAAATGTCTGCGTGTACTAGGAAAATGGTGAAGATTCTAAATGCAGCTTTGTCGATGAGAAAGATAGTGAGAGAATGGTGAGGAGGATGAACCCAACTCGGCCCAGCCGTCAAGGGGAGAAAACGTCTATTAAGCTCGACGTCCCTTCATAGCTGAGAGGCATAAAAATGAAGGTTATGATAGAAATTAAGGATAGATTTATTTGATAGAAAAAATTTTTAATTGATTTTCTGAATAGTGGCAAATAGATTTGTTTACAGCTGTGGGTCAGAAGTAATTCCTACAGAAGGTAATAGTTTCCTTACTACTGCTTAAATATTTGGATCATTAGGGCAAAACCACATATTGTTGGAGAAGCCTGGGAATGGCCTGGGTTCTCCGCTTTCGCATTAGTGGAGTCTGACCTGCGCGGGCTGCCCCAGCTTTGCAAAGTCAAGGAAGGTTCAGGGGCTGCAGGATGATTCAGTGCTGGGTCCCTAACTCCAGTCAGTTTTTGCCAATATCTGCACATGGTCTTTTGTATCATTTATTTAATATTTTAGACAAATTGATTTCTGCCTCTTAAGCTTATTTTTAACTTTACATTTTGAAATAATTTTTAAAAATAATAAAAAAATAAAATGTAGTTGCAAAAATAGTAGAGAATTTCTGTATATCTTTCACCTGGTTTCCTTAAATTATTGGATTTCTACTACATCTGCTTCTCCCCCCCCCTCTTTTTCTCAACACAAACATGACCATATATTTTTTTCTGAACCATTTGAGCATAAGTTGCAGATAATGATGCTCTATTACCCCTTAATACTTAAGCATACATTTCCTACAAGACAAGGGCACTTCTCTCCATAACCAAATTATAACCATAAAAATGGAAAATGAACATTGACACAGTTGAACCACCTAATCCTGACTCCACTCAAACTGCCAGTTGTCCAGTAATGTCATTTGTCGATTCAACATGCCAGTCAGGATTTACATTTAGTTTTCATGTCCCTTTTATACTCTTTAATCTGGGACAGTTCCCTTTTCCTTGACTTTTCTTGACACTTAATGACGATTACAGACTAATTATTTTGTAGAATGTCTCTCAGTTTGGATCGGTCTGGTGTTTCTTCATGATTTATGCTTTTTTGACATACTACCTTAGTCATTGGGGATTAGATTTCAATATATGAATTCTCTAGGGACACAAACATTCAGTCCCTGGCTCCCTAAAATTCATGTCCTTCTCTCATGCAAAATATCTTTATTCAATCTCAATAGCCCTCAAAGTCTTAACTTGTTCTATCATCAGTACTAAAGTCTAGTCCAAAGTCTCATCTAAATATCATGTCAATCAGATATGGCTGAGACTCGGGGTGCTAAATGTGCCTAGTGCTGCTGAGCTGTCATTGTTTCTGAGCCCTCTCATTGGACAGGGGTAGGAAATATATGTATGTGTATAAGTACTGACAGACATGTAGACACACACATCCATATCTATATATTTATCTTTCTATGTCTCTGTATATTGAAAACCGATTCTTCCAGTTCCAAACTGGAGAATTTATTCTAGCTTTCTCCTTTTTCTTTTCTGACAGTAAGCAATGTGACTTCCGTTATCTTCAATATTATTACTTATTTTTTTCAACACCTTTGTATGCAACTGACATCCTGGTCACAGGAGCCGTTTATTCAGCTTGTGACACCTCCCGCCTTGTCTTCCACTCCTACCGGGTGCACTGACTGAATACTCACCAGGACATGTCCTGAACAAAGGGAGGGAGAAGAAAGGGGAAGTAACCTGCATATATGTTTTTTTACTTTAACTTTTGTCTAAGCAATAATATCTATAAAAATATGGGGTTGACATGCTAGTTGTTGTTTCTCATGCACACTAAACATAATACTTTTAATAAAAGTGTTTATTTGGATGCCATCTTGGGTACCTTTACACTGGGAAACAGTGGTCCAGTGGGTCCAGGGGCCAGAGCAACCTGAGCCCCTGGCTTAGCATCCTTCATTAGGAAATAATTTCATAGAACTAAGGGCATGGGGTCATGTCAAGGGTTTCCAAGGAGGCCGGGTATGAGAATCGCCTGGGCACTTAGAAAAATATATATTTAGGTTTTTTGCCCCAACTCCAGCTGTTTCACAAGTATTTGCTAATTTGAAAAACCTCCATTGGCTTTTTCCTCATTAAAAAATCCTTATTCCCAATGCTAATAATGGTAATTTTTGATTTATGTTTTTATGTTACTATTACTATTAATAATGTATTAGTTATCTATTGCTGCATAAAAAATTACCTCAAAATTTAGTGGCTGAAGACAACACTCACTGTCTAGGTTTCCGTGGGTTGGAACTCCAGGCACAGCTTAGTTGAGTTTCTGCTTTAGGGTGTCTCACAAGCTGTGCGATCGAGATGTCAGCCAGCATTGCAGTCATCTCTCACTTCGACTGAGCCTGCTTCCAAGCTCACTCATATGGTTGTCAGAAGGATTCATTTCCTCATGGGTTACTGGACTGAGAGTCTCACTTCCTCTCTGGCTGTTGGCAAGCCCTCGGTTACTGGTTAGGTGAGTCTTTCCAACATGGCAGATCGCTTCATCAAAACATGCAAGCAGAGAAGGCAACTGAAAGAGTATGCTAGTAAGATGAGGCTATTATCTTTTGTGACTCAATCACTTTATTCGCCAGGGTTCTCCAGAGAAACAGAACCAGTGTAAATATAGAGAGAAAGATTTATTTTGCGGAATAGGCTCATGTGATTATGGAGGCTGGCATGTCAAGGGTTCCCGTCTGAGCTCCCGGCTGAAACACTGCAGACCCAGGAAAGAGCTGATGTTGCAGTTCGAGTCTGAAGGTGCTGCTGGCAGAATTTCTTCCTCTTTCTCAGGGGCGGTCAGTCCCTTTCTCTTAAAGCCTTCAACTGATTGGACGAGGCCCACTCACGTAATGGAGACTAACTGCTTTACTCAAAGTTTACTGACTTCAGCGTCACTCTCATCTAAAAATACCTTCACAGAAACATCTAGAATAACCATTAATCAAATATCTGGGTACTGTGGCCCAGCCAAGATGACACATAAAACTGAATGGTCCTAGGAAATGGTGAGCTTTGCAGTGGTTGCCTGCTGCATGGTACCCCAGAACTTCAAAAGGCTATGAGGTTTCTCCAGTTTGGAACTTTGGCCACCTGAGTAGATGTACCAGTTCTGTGGCAGATGAGTTGTGAAGTCCACATATGTAAGTAGAATAACCCTCTAAACTCCTGACACCAAGTTTAGTTAAAAGTCAGGGAGAGCGCCTTAGAGTCCCATTGTCATTCACAGCAGTTACTGCTTTGTTGTAGTTGTCTAAGACTCTTTCGGTGGGGTGAGTGGGTCGCAAGATCACTGTAGTGGGTTGAGACCCACTATAGTTACTAAAGGAGAAGACTTTTGGTTTTATTCTAGTTGCATAGACACGTATGTATGCTGGGTCCTGATGTAAAATGTACTTTCTGCTAAGGATCTTGGTCAAAATGTTTGCAAAACGCTGATCTAAAGTCTTCTCTCGATAGAGCGTATGGGCCGCACACCCCGATGGGGACCAGCAGGGACGTGACGAGCGGTTTAGATTGACTTGGAAGCGTTTTCTGTGGCGCCCGCCCCTGGCTGCTCTGTATTCCTGTCTGTTTTTCTGAAAGACAGTATCTTTATTTATGTTATTACAGAAGTAATACATGCTCATTGTGGAAAATTCAGACATCGCGGAAAGGTATAAAGAAGTCACTCTTATTTTCCTCTTGGATCGTTGTGAGGAATAAGCGAACCATTTATTTATTTAAATAACTAATTAAATTATTAAATCACTATTTAATTAAATAGTTATTTAAATAATTAAGTTATTTAAACAGATTACTTAAATCGATTATTGTTGGTAGTACTTATGTAATATATTATAACACCAGTATAATAATAATGGTTGTGAAGAGCTTGAATCGATATCTGGCACACAGAAACAGCTCATAATTATCAATGCTATTAAAATGTTGGTGTATGTCCTATCCTAGAGTCTTTTTGAAAAAATTCATACATATGCATTTATTTACATTTATTGTCTATATGTGCTGTGTATTTTTTGATAAGTGGGATCAGATGAGAAGGCTGACATGTTAGGCGCTTAAAGTCACGACTCCTATTCTCACAGCAAGAGAAATGCTGAAAACGCTGAACAAACTGGAAATCAACAACTCTTCTTAGATCTATGCGATAAGCGAAGTCACAGGGCGAGCTGCCGCAGCTGCCGCTGGAGAGACCGGCCAATGGAGAGCACCGGAGTTTCCTGGAGCAGAAGCCACTGGAGTGAGCACTGTGTGCTTTTCCCCTGTGCATCCTGGCTGGTTTCTGTCGAAAATTGTAAGACATGTTAAAGACAAAGAAACATAGTTTGAAGATACAGAGTGTAACCACTCATGACAGAGATTCTGAAGTTATCAAACAGGAAATTTAAAATATCTATGAGTAATATACCAAGGGCTCTATTGGAAAAAATGGAAAACATGCAAGAACAGATGGATAATGTTAGCACAGAGGTGGAAATTGTAGGAAAGAGTCAAAAAGAAATTCTAGAAAATAAAAACCCCGTAACAAAAATGAATACCTTTGATGGGCTTACCAATAGACTAGGCCAAAGAGTCACTGAGCTCAAAGAAATGTCAATAGACACTTTCAAAACTAAAATGCAGATAGAAAAAAAGAATAAAAATTCATAAAGAATGAAATGCAGTTTCCTACTGCTCTTCTCCATTCTTATCTGGAGGTCATCTTACAAATGCGCAGACCTGGCCTCCCCAGCACGTGAGGACTCAAGAAAGGTGCTGCGTGAGGCTCACATCCTGTCTCTCAGCTTTGGCCTTGACCCCAAGGGGGGCTGAAAAGGAAGGGCTCAAACTGTTGGCTCCCCAGGGGTCACCTGAAGTTCTGGTGACAACCTGGGCCATCCACCCAGCCACGACTATTTCTGGCATTCTGCAGGCCAGATGGCCAGATGACTTCATATAACAACAACAACAACAACAACAACAACAACCAAAAAAAGAAAAAAGAAAGAAGGAAAAGAAAAGAAAGAAAGAGAAGAAAAATAGTGGGAGGAAGCAAGCAAGATAAAGAGAATTTGTCTCAATATTGGCTTGAAAGAACATTTCACCAGGTCAACTTGATCATCCTGCCTTTGCCTTTCTTAACTTCCTCCATACCACCCAAGATGGATATTTGTCACACTGGAGGGCACCAGTGCTGTGAAAGTGTCCTTTGTTTAAGCTCTCCTATCCCATTCCCACTAAGGACAAGTATCTGGAGATATGTCTGAAGATTCTAGACATTACTATAACATAGAGAGTGTCTCCCAGAGACGGCCTAAAATATGAGTACAGGGTGGTGCTGGTAGCAAGTAAGAGGCACCCAGACCTTAGGGACAGTTTCATGGTCTCCTCTAGTTGGAAAGAATGGTTGTCACAAGAGCCCATCAGTCCTCCTGGGAACTTTAACTAAGTGGATGGGTCCTGAGTCAGATCGGCTATGAATTTTATGCCCTGGAAGTTCATTTTAGACTTAAGTCTCAGTATTTCATAACTAGGACCTTTGTCCAAGGATCTTATTCATTCTTTACCTATCCATCCATCCATCCATCCACCCACCCACCCATCCATTCCTCCATTCTTTCAGAATTTGTTGTGTGCCTGTTGTATGCAAGGCTCTATGTTCTGTGCTGAAGAAGGAAAGTATAGCTTCTGACCTCAAGAAGCTTATTGTCTAGGAGGAGGAGACAAAGTATAAAGAAACAGTGCAGGAAACTGTCTCAGGCGTTCAGACATAAGTCTGTATAGGGCCCTGTGGTGCATAACAGAAGGAGTGGTCAGCCTGCTTGAAGGCTCAGGGATGGCCACCGAGGAGGTGATAGTGCGAGCGGTCAGAGAGGAGGTGGGTGCACTGCCAGAGGTAGAGACGTGAGTACAGACGCAGAGGCTACAAATGAGTCCACGCATTCAGGGAACGCAGAGTTTGACGTGGCTGCAGCATGGAGCGTGCAACACCGGCACAGAGAGCGCTAAGGAAAGCAAGAGAAATAGGCAGGGGCTGGAGGATGCAAAAGCCTGGATTCCGTGCTAAGGATTTCGGACTTTATGAGGCAGGTATTGCGAAGTCTTTAACACATTATAAGCAGAAAAGTAACATGGACAGATCTGCACTTTTGAAAATGTACCCTGACTTCAGGACAGAATAAGACCCAGAAGCAGGGCCCTAGTTACTTACTTGGGAAAGAGGATGACACCTCAGATGAAGACAGTGGTCTCGGGTGGAGAGGAGAAAGGAGGAGGGAAGAAGGCCCACCCCCACTTCGACCCATGACAGGCCCCTGGAGGTTACTTTCTTCCTCTCCGTCTAGTCGCCTTAAAGTGTCCATTTCACCAATTTAACTTTATTTCTCAATTCCAGAGGAACGGAAGGGAACTCCTGAGTCTCATGGATGAGTGCAGACACTCTGATTCCTCCCTGGACTGATAGCACGTCCACATGATGTAGAATCTGGTTTAAAGGACCACATACGCGATGGGCAACCTGCTCCCAGCACAACTCCAGTTGGCTGTTTATCCTCTCAGTGACTTCCTTACCTGTGCGTCCCCCTGAGGTCCTATTCTGTTTCTTGAGGGAGACTCGATTGCTCAGAAGTTGGGTGGTGGTCAGTCTTTGGATGGGTGGCACCCTTGGGGCACAGGGCCCCCAGGCTCGGGGCAGAGGAGCACAGTTTCTTCGGAGCTGGTGAAGCCCTGGGTGTCCATGTGCTACCACCCCATGGCTTTGCCGCTCATAACACCCTGTAGCACATGGAGCGGCAGCGTGTGGAGCATGCGATAACCTCCTGACAGCCCTATGGTCTCCTTGGGCTGGCACATGGGGGATCAACTCCCACTAACTTACAAAGAAATGGAGGGTGGGTGGAGGAGAGGGGAGTTAGGAAGGAAGACCTATCTGAGTGAGGGGAAATCGGCTTCTTTAACTCTTTACATTATCCAAATGCGACGACTTTCAAGAATTCATAGACAAACTAATAGAGATCCTGTCTCAAGGAATGGGCAAAAGGCACGGAGTGTTTTTGAATAAGTGAGCAGTTCCCCAGTATTTGAACATGGCCAATTATTTTAAGAGACAAACTCCTGACATATAGTTTACACTCTCTGGGCACACAGGTCACACTTTTTCTTGACCCTTTTTGGAACTGACACAGCTTCTGAATCAAGGAAGTCTCGGCTTGGTGATGATCTGCTGTGTTTCCTGGGTGTGGTGGAGCCTGAGCCTGCAGTATGGGCCGGGCAAGAGGACCCCAACTGCAGTTAGCAAGCCGGACCTGCAGGCAGAGCTGAGCTTTGCGAATGTCAGGCCTGATCCTTTGGGGGACACCTCCCAGTGGGGTCTGCATGCTTTGTCATGGATAATTGGACCCCAGGCCATGTGATCCAATCCAGTAAGGTGAATTCTTGCCATCTGACATTTTAAAATGGTTTACTTCAGGGGGGCAGAGGTAGAAGGTAAGGCTTGGGTCACCTAGGCCAGGGGCTGGCTCAGTGGGCAGGGCCCTGGGGGAAACCCACATGGGGTCACTGGAGAGGCTCTGCCTTGCTTTGCTTATTCAGCTCCTGTGTATTGACTGAGTGTCATGAGGTCCTTACTAAGTAAGTGGAGAACAAGGTGGCTTAGGGAGCTCGCAATTGAGAGGCAGAAACTAAAAATGCCTAAATAAACACGTATATAAAAGTACTGTCAACTTGTGATCGTTGCTGTTAAGGAGACAGTGCTCAAATAGGGGATTTTCCTTGCCGAATCTGTGGCTGGACTTCAGATAGGGTGGTCAGGGAGGGTCTCCCTGAAGAGGACATTGAAGGATGAGAAGGAGCAGAGAGAAGAGGGAACAGAAGCAGCAGAGGGCCCTGGGAGGAAACAGAAGGAAACCGAGAGCTGCTGAGTATGTGGTGCCGGGAGCACAGGATGAGGCTGGGCAGGACGGCGGTCTTGATAAATCGCTGGCTTTGATTTCTGCAAGTAGACTGCTTTGTCGTCTGAATTTCTGCCAATCAGGGTCTTTCTCTTTTAGGGTAGGGCAAGCACATTAAAGGTTCATAGTTCACTTAAACTTTGGTGTCCATCGATCACATTTCCCATGAAGAAAGAGATGGATAATTAATTTGGGGAAAAAATGAAGTGTCTAAATAATGAACACGTGTAGGTCCCAGTGAACCAATAAAGTTCTAGGAGCCTCGTGTGGCAGCCGGGAACTGTGAAAGGGGTACAGAAAGATGACAGATAACCTAGGCTCACATTTTTCACAAGGCAGGTCCTGGTTCCTGTTAAACAAGTACTTTACCATTTAATGGACCAGTCCCTTGGGCTTGAGACCATCACACAGACCTGGATTAGAGTCCAGCTCTGGACCTGGACCAGGAGATTCTTTTGAAGTGTACTCTCCTGTCTATAAAATAAGGATAAGAAGACATCTAGTAAAATTTTGGGGAAGATTAAATAAGATGTATTTGAAGTATTCAGCACTCTACCTGGACTATGGTAGGTGCTCATTAAATGCTGATTCTCTCTTTACTGACTACATGAGTGTTTTACTAGAAGGCAGACAAGTAGAAGGATGATGATTATAATATTTACCACTTTTGTAAGATGTTCCCATTGGGTAAAAAGCAGGGCTGTTGATGTACTTTGGGGAGCGGGAAAAGTCCGAGGTGAGACCCGTGTTTTTGTCCATATTCTCCTAGCTTTCACTTCTGTAAAAAGAGGAGGTTAGGGGCGGTAGTACACCAGAGGTAGACTAGTTAAAAAAAATTCCTGGGCCTTATCTCTGGGGAGTCTGATCAGAAGATCTGAGCTGATGATTCCAACGCAGAGGCAGAATCACTACAGGTGATTCAGACCCAGGAACACTGGAACGAGGCCCTTTCCTAGTCATGAGTCACCAGCCAGATAAGGACAGAGGGGGCCCAGTGCACTTTTCTCATTAGCCACCAGAGGGCGGGCCTGAGGCATGACCGCCAGACCAAGATGCTGTCTCCCGCTCTGCAGAAAAACCCCAGGGAAAATCTGTGGTCACATGGAGGATGAATGATGTGCAAGGTAAGTAACACAGGGGCATTTGGGAAGGCTGTGTGCTCACGAGATAGGAGGAGAAAGCCAAGTCTACCAGATTCTGTGAAGTGCACGCTTTCCTCTGTGCCCGGGTGGATGTGGATAGATGGGCCTTGTGTCCATATGCAGTCCGGACTTCTTCAGGATGCTTTCTCAGCTCCCACTGAGTTGACCAATAGTCTTTCCAGTTTGAGCAAAAGCGGCATCTGGCTCAGAGGGCCAGTCACTCCTGATTCTCATCGGTCACCACTCTATGCCTGGTAAAGGATGGACCCACTGGGAAAGGCTGTGGGCAGGCTCGCGTCAGTGGCCCTTGGGTGTCGCTCTGCAGACTCTGTCCCTTCAGGTTTGCATGCACAAAGAAAATGGCTGTTATGGGCTGGTTCCATCTGCAGAGAAGGTATCACTTCCAGTTCAAGTGTCCTGGACAATGCCCTCAGTTTTCGGTAAGGAATTCAGTATCTTCTCATTACCACTGCATTAACTTTAACTCCTCCGCAGGCTGCAGCAATGTGGGGACTCGGGGGTCTCTTTTCTCTGCCACATCTAGGCTCTGTTCTTTCTGTCAGCAATTTCTGTTTTGGAGCTTCCCTACTCTGTGACATCTTGAATGTCGCACTTCTGCAGAGGCTCAGGCGGGGCCTCAGAAGCAGAAATGGTAATTCCTGCTTCCCAAAAGGGGGAAGATGAAACCCAGCACAGTGGTGAGTCTGGTCCGGAATGGGACGCATACTGTGTAGGGTGGTGAGGAACTGAAAGCAGCCAGTCACCCCCTCCCCCTCAACCCCCCCCAGCGCTGGAGAGAAAGCACTCCGTCTCCCCACCCCCAGTTCCTGGCAGGTCGTATGATGCAGACATCTTAAAAATCCTGACTGGAGGTCATCACTTAGACACCCACCCATGCATCCCTGTTGGGCTCTGTATGAGGGTAAGACAGACATGAGTAAGACCCTTGAAAGAGTTCCTAGTCTCTGTGAGCTCCACTTTTAAATGGAAGGAAAGTGATGCTCGCCTACTCATGGTATAGGTGAGGATAGTGTACTGTAGGTGGTACGATAACTGGTATAATGTAGGCATGTCCAAAAAATAGTGGGTGGGTGGAGAGGGAACAATTTAATCAAGTGGTGCTGAGAAAAAATTGCTAGAGTTGCTTCTGGAGTTGTTTTTAGGATTGGATGCTCTCTCCCTGTGTTTTCTCAGGTTTGTTGGTATGTGGCACTTTCGTTTAAGTGAGACATAGCTTAAAATTCAGGCAGCTACACCCATGCAAGGAATAATAAGCTGCTTGATGACAAGGTTCTCTTGGTTTCAGGGACTTGCAGGAGATGAGCTGAGCTGCCAAGAAGGAAGACCTAGCAAGGCACTAGTGCTCAGAGAAATGCCTGAGTTGGAGATATTGTTGCCATCAAAACTCACCATCATGGTGACTTGGAAGAATCTTTTTTTCTCTTGCCATAGCAATGACAGCATTTATTTATTCACCAAATGTTGAGGGCCCCTGCCATGAATCTGGCAGTATGCTGGTTCCTGGAAAAAGAGGAATATGCAAAACTCTGAGTCTCTGGGAGTCATGCTTTGATAGAAGAAATGGGCAGATAATTACATATGGCAGGGTGTATGTTATGGTAAAGGTGAATACAGGAGATTGTGCTTAAGGCTTTAGTATAAAGACTTTTTTGAGGAGGTGATATTTAAAGTCACTTTTACAGAAAGCGTTGAGGGAAGAGGGAGGTGAAGGGAATAGCAGTCAGAGCTCAGAATTGAGAAGGGGCAGTGTGTGTGTTGGTACGAGTTTACAAGGCCCCCTGAGCACGGGGATGAGGGCATGGGTGTCAGGGATGGGAGATGAAGCTGCAGAGGAGGCTGCGGTCGAAGTCTGATACTTGGGTAGAACTCACTCCTAGTGCATATGGTGGGTTCTCCCTTCCCCTATAACACTCAGAATGCCCCGTAGTAAAGAACCATTTCATTAAACTGTCATTTAGTCACCACATCTTGCCTCCCTGGGCGTGGGGGCGGGGGCGTGGAGGAGTATGGGAAAGGCCCATAGTGTGGAATAGGCTATCATACAATGCTTTTTCATCCTTGACATGCATTTAATTATTTTAAAAAATCAGAAAAATCATACCTAAGACTAGGTTCAAATATTTGGTAGAGGAATGATTTGAAAGCTTACAGGAAATTTTCATGGAGTGTTTATCTAAAGACAGAGTAAAAAAAAAAAATAATGTATATGAACAATTCTATTTTTTTCGTTGCACTGAGCAATAAGTATGGTAAGAAATGCAGATTGCAGACAGTTCTTTCCCTAGATCCATTAAAATTATTTGCTATCTTCTATGTGCCAAATATTCTTAGGCTGTATCTAGTCAAAACAGACCAAGCAATCTAAACCTTACATCTCTGATTTTTATGAGTGGAAACGTCAATTATCATGGACTAAGAACCTCATATCAATGGCTATAGAAATAAGGTTGACACAAAGGCTCTTGGGAACCTTTTTATTTATTGCAAAGCAAAATATTTAATGGCAAATTGATAAATAACAAGATAGTTACATTTGTTAAGATCAAACAATTCTGGAGCAGGAAAGCAGAATAAGAATAATGAACAAACGATATCATTAGAGGTCATTTTGTTTTAAATTAATTTGAATCTCATTATTTTCTTGCTTGCCAAGTGTTTTCTTATGATTTAACAGGACACTTGATCCTCTGCCACTCTCCTGCTCTGCCCCCTCCCCCCAATTTGGAACCTGCTGTTGGCTTTCCCAGGTAGGAGGGCCCATTTTATGCTTTCTCAAACTTGTGACTTGAACCCTACAGGCTGACACCAATACTTGCTGACATCAACTCACTTTGTTCTTAGCACATCACATGTTAGAGGAAAAGGTGCTTCTATTTTATTTTCGAGATGCACAGCTAATTGGAACTTGAATGAATTAACCAGCCTGGAAGCTTGCTGCATGCCTCATAGACCCTTTCTGGGAATTTAGAATTTACAGGAGTTAAAGGATGCATTCATATCTTCTGGAGATAACTATTCAAAGTGGCCAGATGCAGAAAGACATCAGAACATAGGCCCACAATAGCCCCAGGATTATTTTGTACTTATCTGGCTAATCTTTGCTGAGCAAGTGTGAGCCAATTACATATATCCTCCCCCCCCCCCACCCCAGGGCTGCTTGCAGGCCTTGACTATGTAGGGGATTCTATTGTTTGATCTCAAGCAGAGAAGCGGACAGTTCTTTCCTTAGATCCATTAAAATTATTTGCTATCTTCTATGAGCCAAATACTCTTAGACTGTATCTAGTCAGAACAGACCAAGCAATCTAAACCTTATTATCTCTGAGAAGCCCAAAGTCACAAGACTTTGATTTTAGTCCGTGCACCAGCGTTTTGGGGACAACCTTTCAAAGAAATGACCCATGGTAGCTTGCTCGGGATCCATTGGACCAGCTTCACAGTCCCCCCCCGGCCCCCTTCCACTGGTATTGTGACAAAGCCAAGGGGTCTTAAGCCTATTCAATTGCTAGAGCCAAGAGAGGCCTTGAATGCCGTTTTAGGTGTGATTAGGATTTCTGGGGAGTAAAGACTCTTGTGTTTTAAACTCCGATTCTGGGAGGTTTTCTCCATGACTCCGTTTCCTTCTTTTGGAACAGCTTTCCTTTCTTTCATTCCTCCTGCATCTCCTGTTCATCTCGCTTTTTGCCTCATTATGTGGGTGCGGGTCCGTCTATTCTTTGGGTTCCTTGGGTGCTGTGATCCTAACAGCTTTTCCGTAACAGATCTGCAGGTACCAGCGAAATGTCCGCAAAACGGCCTAGGTGGGCCTAAGTGTTAGAGAACAGGGCCTTAAATTGTGCCATTTTTTGGCTCAACGTGCAGCTGCTACTCCCCCTAGCCCGCAAGTTCCTTGCGACCCGAAAACACAAAGGGACTATTCAAGGAAGGGTTTACCATCCCCAGCAGCAGACTGCGGCCTTCCCCGGCTCCGTCCTTCCCAACTCAGAGGAGGAAAGCCTTCAGACTTGTTTCCAGGTGCCAGGCCGCGTGGATGCCTGCAGCCCAGCGCCTGACCGCCGGCTAGATTTCCAGCCTCGCCTCGAGCCTGCACCCCTCCCCGCCCCCGGGGAGCCCCACCGGACGCCCCAGCGCCGCTCCACTCGCAGGCCCGCGTCCAGACTCCCCTCTCTGGGGCTGGGCGGCGCCGCGGCGAGCCCTCCCCGCCCCGCTCGCTTCCCTCCGCTCGCTGCCATTTGAATTCCCTCGTCGACTCCTGGGCGGAGGTCGAGCGAGCCTTCGCGAAAGGCAAGGGCGGCAGGAGGAGGGCTCGGGCGCCCCTCCCGGGCGGCGCGGCGCCGGTCGGCGGTGCAGTCGCGCGCTCGCCGCCAGCGAAGCCATTGGCTCCGCGCAGTCACCCCACGCGGGGCTGCAGCGGCGGCCTCCGCGGATTGGCGCGCGGGCGGGCATCCACCGGGGCACGCGCGAGCGGGTGCGTGCCGCCCGGGCTGCTCCGAAGCCCACCGACTCCGAGGTGGGCTCTCCCTGTCGGTAATGATCACCCCGCCATTGTCCCTGCGTTGCGGATGCTGCATTTGGGATTGCCACCAGTCACGATCTCCGATGCCCCAGCCCAAAGAAAGGGCGCGAAAAGCGCGCTCCCCTTTCGGGCGCCGGTAGGGACCGCCGCCCTCCGCCGCACACTGCAGCATTTTCGCGCTCTCGCGCCGCTCCCCTCCCCGCTTGCATCATTTACATATCCCACGATTGTGGCCAATCAGAGCTCGTCTCTCTCGAAGCGGATGGCTTTTGCCTGAGAGGAAAGGGAGTGGCTGGCGGCGCATGCGCCGCGGTGGCCGACTTGAACCGAGGCTTTTATTGCTGTAGTTTATTTCCACCCCCTTCCCTCCCGTTCTCTCTCTCTTTCTTTTTTTTTCCGCCCTAGCTGGGGCTGTGTTGGAGGAGAGGAAGAAAGGCAGAGGATTGCATTTCTCCTTTACGTTCCTGGAATTCGCTATCAGCAAGACCAGCTAAGCGGTTGCACCTTTTTCAATACTGCAAAAAATACCAAGTCTCTTTCCTGGCAATTTTTGCTTTAAAGCTGCCCTCTTGAAATTATTTTTTTTTTCCCAGGAGAGAGATGTCTTATCAGGGGAAGAAAAATATTCCACGCATCACGGTGAGTTTGGTACTTGGGAAATCTGCAGTCGGCCTGCATACCTTTTGTGGCACAGAACATCGAAGGAATTTTTTAAAAGGAGGGGGAGGAAGAAGGACCCAACTCCCCCCACCCCCCGCTTCTCCCATTGCTAAAGGCAATCGCGGTGGTGGGAGACGCAATCATATAGAATTATAAGCCACATGATTTGTAAGGCATTAAAATAGGAGCGTGTGTGCATTAAGGTCGTCCTGGGTAGCGCGCCAGATCTGCTGTATCCTTTTATTGTCAGAGCGTGATGCTGCAGTGCTGGCCTGCGGGGTGTAAGCAAATGGATGCCAGATTGAATATGCATGGTTGAAGCTCGGATATTGTTCTCTGGACTGCGTGCTGGACTCCAGGAGCTGGTTGGGGAGATGGGAAATGGATTCTCCTTGTGTCTCCCTCCCACACCATAAAGGGCTTTCTGGAGCCTTCCTCCTGCTCTTTAGAAAAACTAGCGGGTTTCGCCTGGAGGCGTAATGACAGCCGAGAGATGCTGAAAGGGCAGGGCGTACCAGGATAATTTGGAAAAGTGAACGAAAAACAGGGACGCAGTGATGAACAGAGGAGGGTAGTGGCCAGGCGTTGGCTTTTTGTTGACCAGGGACCGTTTCTTTTTTTTGTGGCCCTCTTGGCTTTCTCGCCCTCTGATTCGGGGCAGGGACCCTGGTAAGGCTCTGGGCTCGCTTTCTTGTGTCTTTCTGTCCCTTATTGGCGCAACAAAGCAGGCTGGAAGGGTGGGCGTTGGGGACAACGCCGAGACGGGATCAGGGAGGTAATGGCGCTGCGCGACGCGAGGAGCAGATGGCCCGGTCCGGCCTCGGCAAGACAATGATCGCGGTGTCCGGTAGTGTCCGCGCAGTTCTGCAGCCTCCAGTGATTAGTTTGTAAATCACGAGAAAAACATCTAAGCGATGAATTGGCGATGCTTCAGCGATGAACACAGGTTCTTGCTCCCACTGCTCCCCTGCCCCCAACCCTCTCCGCATCTTTCTTGGAAAAATCTCTTCAGTACTAGTTCTCTACACCCCCAAGTGAAATCCTGGGGAGGGAGGGAGGAACGCGGGGGAAATTCATTGTTATATAATGATGTGCAATTGCAAATGGCCAGCTGATTGCTGGGTAGAACCCAGAGCTGAGGCAGAGACCGAAACAATCTTTGAAAAGTGTGGATGTGTTCAGGGCTGGATTCGAGGGCGCACTTTCTCTCTGGTTTCCTCCGTAGCCACGGGCACCCCAGCTTCCTCTGGATGCATAAGGGCACACCCATCCGCAGAAGAGAGATGTGGAAACAAATGCACAGGGGAGGGGGCGTGTGCTCGGGAGGATTTTATAGGATGAGCTAGGTAGTTTTACAGCGAGGGTAGGTACTAGCTTTTTCTGGAAAGCTAAAGACCCAAGATCCCAAAGGGCCGGGCGCTGGGGGAACCCGACGTGTGTGTTTCCCGATGAAAGGAAGGAGTCTGGGGAGTGGGGATGGAGAGCAGATTTGCTGCGCGCCTCAAATAATTTGCTGTCTTCGTGAATGAAAAAGGCAGTTTCGTTTTGACATTGTGGGGAGAAAAAAATTTAATAAGCAAACAAGACAGATTTTTAAAAGAGCGCCCCCTCTACCCTTTAAAAAATTTGGTTGCATTATGTAGGACCTATGTAGCATGGTTTTCCTCCGTCCATCATCACGGCCAGCCTCTTATGTAAGAAGCCTTCTGGAAGGCACTAGAGTAAACGAGACTGATGTTTCATTTTTTTCTTGGCATTGTGTTGGCTCTGGGATTCACAGTGATAGCGGGATCAGGTACCTCAGCTACTAAGGGAGCAGGTGGTGAAGGGCAAGGCTTCTCCTTGCCTCCCAGGCAATATTTACCCTGTCAAGGCTGGAAATGATGGAGAGAGGGAGAGCTATGTGTACAGAGAAAAGTGCACTGGATCAGGTAACCTTGGCCTAACCTCTCTGAGCCTCAGTTTCTTTTTGTGTCATGGAAATAATCTGGTGCCATCAGCCTCATAGATTTGTTTTGAGGCGTCCGTGACATGGTATACACATAGGATTTTGTAAAGGCCTTTACATTTACCTTATACAACTGCAGGAGTTGTTGACTGTTTATTTCTGCTAGACTTTCCAAAGCCTATGGCAGGTTGACTTTGTACCCTACAGTGTAGAAAATTTACATGGTCTTACTGGTTTTCATTATGTTAGAGAAACAATAAGCACTTTCTAACCCCATGTGTGCATTTATATATAAGTGTATATTCCCTGGGTCTCTCATAGTTTAAAGCTTTTTTATTACAAATTTGCTATAGTTTTTTTCTTGGTAGGTGATAAGTATAAATAGTACTTCCTTAGATATAAATAGTACTTCCCTAGAATATTGTTTTGCAACTGAATTTCGAGTAAACCACTGTCAAATTGATTGCCATCCTTTGAAATGTTTTGCATATTTAAAGGGCAATTTGTGGTTCAACTTAACAATGTTTCAACCCATTCTGGAATAGCACAGGTGTATATACATTGAATGCAGAATTTTAACATTTCATTCATGGACAGCCTTTGGGATAGAGATGAGTCATAAAGTAACATTTTGGTTGTATTCCTGATCTTCGTATGCTGCTTGTCATTTTTTTTTTTTTGCATCATTAAAAATATAAGTGTATCAACAGTCTATAGTGGTGTTAGATTTGAGAATGTGCCATCTCATCTACTTAATTATAAATCTTCACCTTTTTCTTAACAGCTTAATAGTTAAAATGGTGCACTCGTGAAATGTTTTTCCTGCTTTGCTACAATCTTTGTGATTTACTTTAAAGAGAAATGCAAATATAAAGAACATACTGAATTGGAAACTTGTTATGGAGGAACCAAGTATGTTTGTGTAGACTTTCCCATGACAACAGACTTTTGGTTAATTTTCCCGACACAAACCTTGCCAAGAATTGACTTCCCTCCATGTGGGTGTTTTTTTTTTTTTTTAAATGAAATTTAGCCTAAAGACATTTAAAAAGTATTGTCTTGTGGAAAGAAGTTTTCTTTTTTTTTAAACCTATGATAAACTTTGAGCTCTGCCAGTATGTTCTGACTCATCGGGTGATGAATAGGGTGCCACCATACAGGTTCATCTATGTCATTGAACCTTTCCAATTGGCTCATTTTGAGCATTACTTTTGAATAGTGAAAATGTGTCTTTAGCTGATTTACCTATGTTTCGTGTGGGTCAGGTATGCATTGTGACCTTATTACGTCTTCGTTTCAGAGTGATCGTCTTCTGATCAAAGGAGGTAAAATCGTTAATGATGACCAGTCATTCTATGCAGATATATACATGGAGGATGGATTGATCAAGTAAGTGTAACTCATTATGTAGATGTGTACCTTCCAATATTCCTAAGCATTACCTACAATTCACACACACAGTATCAATCATTCTGTTATTTCAGAGAATGACTTAGTATCTGTTTAAGCCCATTTTGAATGTGGTAATTGGTGAATTTGAAAGCCACAATTCAATGCACACCCATTTCCTTAGGCCTTATGTAATTTACTATTTTTAAACCAGGTGACACAATATCTTCTTCTTGCTAGCTCAGTTACTTGTTTTATGATCTATTGAATATATTAAAGATTTTCTTAGAATGTTGTTGTTTGGATGGCTTGCAGTTCTATCAAGATAGCACATCTGCTTTCTGAATCAAGAATCCAAGTGTTTGGGGCCAAAAGACAGCAAATTAATTACCAAGTAATAACATAGACAAATTACTGCCTCATCCCAAGGGAATTTTAGGTTTCATTCTTTAAGTGCCCACAAACACCGAGAAGGCTGCCCTTGTGTTTATTGTGTATTGTGTTACTAACAACAGAGCAGTTACTCCATTAGGGAATTTTTGGACTCCATAGGGTTAAGTGAGCTGAGTACATACCAGTGTCCTCATGCCCTTCCAACTGGGACAGCTCATAGGGTTCTAGAGAAACAGCACATCTGTTTAAAGACAAACACTGTAGCAAATGACATCTTTTGAATAAGCAGCATTCATCAAGTGCTACAGCAAACCAGTCCCGAGGAGTGGAAAACTGGAGTGGATGTGTCTGTTGCCTGGAAACTCACACCCTGATTTATGAACCTAAAATAGGTCTTACCATTTTCATGTTTAATGTTTTCTCCATGTGTGTTTGCTTGTGACAGTCTCAGCTCCAGGCTCTCAAATACCATGACTTGCCTGTTCCATTTTCCTCTGTTCTACCAGAAAGACACTGGCCTAGAAGTGAGCAAGCCTGGGTGCTATTTTTAGTCATCACTAATTTGTTTTTCAACTTTATCGTCTCCTCCTTGATTACTTTTTCCTTTTCGAAAACTGAAAGATGTAACAGAGACCTTTTTAAAAAATTGGAAATGAATCCATGTCCCCTAAAATAATAAATATTAATTTTTCTGCCTTTATTACCTGAGTTGCTAATTCATGTTTCCAAAATTTTAAATGGTTTCAATCACAGCGTTTACTTATTTATTTATTTTTTGCTTTGTTTTGCTCTGCCTCCACTCTTCCACAGTCCTTTTGTCACTAAATTGCAAAGGATCTGGTGAAGGCACATGTTTGTAAAGGCAAATAGCTCTGGAGAAAATTGCTGTAGGATAATTAGCTCAACTGTGTGTGTTACAGAGAAAGTGTAGTGGCATTTTTTGTAAATATCTTGGGGCCTTGTTATCGCTTGATCTTAGGGGTTTTCTAGTAACTAAGCCTTTTGATCGGACCTCTGATGCCTTATGTAGATTTTGTTTTCTAGTAAGTGCTGCATCGCCTCTTAGTTGGTGGGTAGATAGTGGGGAGTGTGCATTTTATAAAATAATCACAGTAACTGGAAAAGTCTAGGGAACATAGGGAAGGATAGTTTAGGGCGTGGTGGAAATGCCTGTCAGATCCCGTTTGATTTGGAGACATTTTATTTATCACCGTTGTCACCCACCCTGTTCATTTAGGCAAATAGGAGAAAACTTGATTGTGCCAGGAGGGGTGAAGACCATTGAGGCCCATTCTAGGATGGTGATTCCTGGAGGGATCGACGTCCACACCCGCTTCCAGATGCCTGACCAGGGCATGACTTCTGCTGATGACTTCTTTCAAGGCACCAAAGCAGCCCTGGCTGGGGGAACCACCATGATCAGTAAGACAGCTTAAAAATAATAATCTTAGTGCTCGGGAACCTGTATCATTTGAAAATGAGTCCGTGCTGTTTGATTCTCTCCTTCTGAAAGTCACTGAATCAAGTGATGTCTTGATCTATCACATAAGGGGCTGGGGTGGGCCAGTGGTCGTCTTGTTTCCTTGCATTTTTCTGTCCAACTCCTAGTACTCCTGTTGCACTTGAGAATGTGGTTCTAGAGAGTTCTGGTAGGATGGAAGGAGTGGCGTCTTGCTTTCCCTGCTTCAGGACTTTTGTCTCCCTTTAATCTGAATCATGATCTGATTGTGGCTATTTTGAAAACACAGCATGTAGGGTAATCTCCAGAGCTATCAGTTTTGATCCTTCACTCGTAAGTATTTGATTTTGGTTTTTAAAAAATTCCTGAGGATGAATCTTCTAGAAATGAGGATGGGACGTGGCAAATGTTGAACCAGGAATCTCTCTTCTGGTCAGAAAATCGAATGGGGATAATACTTCCTGGCCTGGGTTTGGGCAGTCCTGCTTGGAGAAGGATCCACAGATAATATTAATTGTCATTTAGATGAGAAAATTGCTTCCACCAACAGCTGGAGTACAGACATGCAAAAACAAGCCATTAAAGTGCCCTCCATATCTTGCTCTGAAGAATTTATGTTTTTCATTTAGCCAACACTAAAGTATAGTTCCTGGGGTCATAGCACACATTCGGAGTTTGCTTGCAAATGGTCAGTTTCCAACATGCCTACTGAACGTCCCTTTGACAAATATTTTGTTTTTGAGGTGGTAGGCAAGCTGCACAGTGGCCCATCAGACACACACGCGCACACACACACGCACACCAGAGACACGGGTGTGTGTATGTGTGTGTGTGAGTGAGTGTATAAAGATTTCATCCAAGAGTGAAAGTCAACATAAAGTCTGTCTTAAGAGCCAGCAGTTCAGTTCTGCAGAGGATCAAAGTAGAAGGAACTTAGCTATTTAATGCTTTAGGAAAATCTGTCTTAACCAGTTACTTTTCGAAATGATGGTCTCTTTACCTGTGGCTTCGGGATCCATCTCTAAGCTTAATTTTTTCTATCCTACCACCTACAAGAACACTGCCCAGTCATCCCCTCTAGTGTGAGCTTCCCTGCATTTTACTCACATATTCACCTTCTCGTGTTTTCTTAGTTCTGGCCTTCTGAGTGTCTGAAGGACCGAGGACCACTCGCTAGTATCAGCTTTCTCATCATCGTCCGGGAAAAGCCTCCAAGTTTAAGCCTTAGTACTTCTTTCTTGATGCACACCTTCTGACTTAGGGGTGCCACTTCCAAGGGGCCCCCCACATACACCTGGAGACTCTGGCCTGCTGTTTTGTCAGTAGAGTCTGTCACTTGGCACCAGTGGGCATTCCACCAGCTGTGGAGTCACACTGGAGCTTGGAGAAACATAGACTGTTTGGCATCAACCTAGAAGGTAAAGTCGAGATTATAATCTGCCTCGGTTTTGGAGTTCACATGGGGCCCTGTAAGCCCTTGGATTGGTCACAGTGTTAGTAAGCCACTACTAACATTTCCCAAGTGACTGGTCCTGGACGTTTGTCACCGGGGGAATGGCTGGCGGGGAGCCCTTCTTGTTGGAAATGCACCCAGCCAGGAGTCTTCAGTCCTTGTCGCCCTCCATCACTAACTTGCTGAGTGACCTTCTGCAAGTCACCTCACTCCTTTGGGCTTTAGCCGCTCATCTGCACAATGAATGATTTGCAGTAGATGTCCCCGGATGTCCTCACTGGCAGATAACTGAGATCGGAGACAGAGCCTCTGATTGAAGGCACTTCGTTCGACAGATACAGAAAAGCCCCATCAGTCAAAAGACCCCATCAGTCTGCTTTTTCCTCTTTGTCATTCATTTCTGAATGTCCTTCTGCACTCATCACACCTGCCCCATTCTTTGGCTCCTTTCTTGCTTCTGGTCCCGTTGCTGCCTTCCCTCCCCCACCACCTTTACCCAGTGGGCACATCCCTTCTTGCCAGTGCTCTGACTTTCTCTTCGGCCTTCTTTCTTGGTGGTGGTGGGTTTCTTTCCCTTTATTCCAGGTGGTTCCTTCTTTTTAGGGATGAGGGACATCCTCACGAGTCTAGCACCGGGCCCAAGGGGCGGGGAATAATCAGCAGATGGTTTTATGGCAGGTGGGAATGAAAAAGATGTGCAGAGTCAGACTGCCTTCCCTGCGCAGTTGGGCAGAATGCAGTCACATGTTAACATGGGGCGTGCGATGTAGTTGGTTAGGCTAAAGAGTAGGGGGATTAGGTGAGCAAACCCCGAAGAATGGAAGTTATAGGAGGAGGCAGGGATGTGGTCAGAGTTTTCACACCCTAAACTCACTGCTTTTACAGTCTGAGAAAAATATTAACTACTCTTGCAAATAACCTTACCTGAGGTTACCGACCTCCGTAGAATTTCCACTAGCCTGCCCTTCCCTCAGGAGATAGGTGGTAGAATGCAGATGAGGAAATCAGGGTTTTTTCCTGCATTCTGATCGTACATTCTGTATTGCTTCAGTTGAGTGAGTAGCCAGGGCCCTCTTTTCAGAGAGGGAGCTTTGCAAAGGATCATTTAATGGGACTTCACTGGTACCTATGACCTGCTCCTTCAATGAGATCGTAGGTTCTTTAATGAGTATCGAGGCCAGAAATAAATGCTCAGGACACTTTGAAGAGATACGAGTGGAAACCTGCAGAAACAAGCCACTGAAGTAAATTACTACAGTGCAGCCATCACCCCTTCTGCCCGTCTTTCTTGGTTTCTTCAAGCTATGTCACCTGCCCCCTGCTGTGTGTTTCCCAGGTTATGGGACCTGGAAGCTTCATATGGGTCTGAAATGGCACTGCCTGCAGAGGAAAATGCAGCTGAATATTCCCAGTTTAAAAATGGAGGTGACGCAGCAGCAGCAGGAAATAATATTATTGCCGCCAAACAGAGCCTCCTATTGAGACTTGTACAGTGAGACCTTTGTAAGGAGCACACAGCACAGGGCAGAGGGAGCGCCCTTTGCCCTTTCCATCCAGCGATGGGTGGGCAGAAGCTCCAGACGTGCCCAGCCGGCGGCACCCAGACCGGCTGAGGCATCCCGGGCGGGGCAGGGGTGCTGCTTGGGGAAAATGCTGCTGGCTTCTGGGGGGCCTTACGATCATCAGACTCGTTAAGACCCGAGTCTCCAGAAAGCCAGTGGGAATGATCCTCTCCATTATACAGAGGGGAAGACTGAGGCCTGAGGGAAGGCTGTGACTTGCCGACACTGACCCTGTGCTTCAGTGCCCGTGGCAGGCATGGAATGTGTACCTGCAGCTCGGGCTCCACCGCTTGCCAGCTGGGTGATTTGACTCTAAGTCTCAGTCACGTCATCTGCAAAATGAAGAGCGCTGTTACAAAGATTGACTCAGAGGCATCAGAACAACACCTGGCCATAGTTGTAAGCACTCAGACGTGGTAGTTATTATTATTTCATCTCGGACTGGGTGCGAGCAACCTCCCATCTCTGTAGGGTCCCCCAGCCCCCTCCCATCTCTATGTTCTCAGCGGAGACAGAAAAAAGAGGCTCCAGCTGCAGGAGGATCTGACCCGAATGATTCCTTGGATCAGGGCTTCTGCAAGCTGGTTAGCAGGCTGTGTACCCTGGTGTCACCTGGGGTGCATCCTGGGCCCCTCCCAACCTATTGAAGTAGTAGAGAGTGTGGGCAGGCCCCATGACTCTGCATTTGAATCTGGTAATTGTTTTTTGCTGATCCGGACTCTGCATCTTGAAGAACCAGAGCCACAGCTCAGATGCGAGCCTCACTGTTGAGCCTCACTGTCGAGCCTCACTGCCTCACTGTCGTGTCTGCTAACCTGAACTCAAGGCTTTTTCTATAGGGCCTGGAGTCCAGGGCACAGTGCCACCAACGGGGGCTTCCTCCCCTCCCCTCAGGGCGCCATACAGCAGGGATCAGGTGGGACTTGAGCACAGGGAAGCCAAGGACAGACTGTTGCCACAGCTCTGGAAGGGCCCTCTCTCCCAAACTCGGGACTTGTCACTTATCTCTTAGCTGTGGTTCCTAGATGTGCCTCGGGCACCTCCATGCAGCCAGCCCCGGTCAGACTCGCCGTTTCTCCCACTCTCCTGCCTCTCTCCTGGTGCCGACTCCAGAGAGGGCTGCCCTCGTGGTCGTGCCGGCTCAAACCCACAGTGTCATCCTGCGCTGAACTGAGTCAGTTCTGTCTGTGTTATCTCGCACCGTTCCTTTACTGCCCCTGGCTCAGACT
The DNA here is from genome assembly GCF_014176215.1 of Rousettus aegyptiacus. NCBI lineage: Eukaryota > Metazoa > Chordata > Mammalia > Chiroptera > Pteropodidae > Rousettus > Rousettus aegyptiacus. The sequence goes on from NW_023416291.1 coordinate 29,425,766, forward strand.
TCTGCCGTCTCCCAGCCTCCCAGGGGTCTCACTGCTCTACGCTGCCTCTGCAGCCCAGGCTCTCCTCCCTCCCGGCACAGTGCTGGCCATGCTCCTCCCTCCCTGAGGCCCTCAGCCTCCGCTCTGCTCTAGGAATGCAGCCCAAGTGCAGTGCCCTCCGTGACTCATCCCGGTCCCACTACCCAGCCTGGACTCAGGTCGCCTAAGCCAGGGATACCCTTCCTTTCTTTCCTCTGCCCCCCAGGAATCTTCGTTAGCCCTTCAAGGCCCAGCCAAGGTTCTACCTCTGTTGCAAAGCTCCTGCTCAGCCCCCTTTACCGTAATCTGCTGCTGCTTTGTACCTTGACAAACATTGGGCTTTTATTCCATGGCTCTTGTGACATTCATCCTGTGTTACAGTTTGATCAAGCCTCCTCTGTCCCTTTTGTTTTAATATTCCCCATCCACCCAGCAGTGTCAGTGTCGAGGCATTCCATTAATATCTACTTTTGAATGAATGGATGAATGAGTAAATTCATTAATGAGACTTGGTTTTCTGCTTCATATGAGTGCGACGCTAGGAGACTGAGGCTCCTGGTGGGAGGAGGGTTTCCAGTCTGCTGGTAACTGTGTTCGCTGCCTCCTCAGCAGCGCCTCGCTTCCTGCTGCCCAGCCCCCTGCACTGCAGGAGCTGGCGGGGGGGCGGGGCAGGAGGGGAGAGCCCAGAGCTCAAGCCTCAGCATGCAGTTAGGGATGGGGACCACGTCCTCCATCTGGATTGTCCTTTTGGAAGGTGATGGGGATGGGGGCTCTCACGCTGGTTCTGTGAGAAAGCTTGCCTCTGAGTGCACAGGGTCAGATCTGTTCTGAGAAGTGGCACCGAGCACATGGCATGCTCAGCGGTCATTCCCTAAACCCTCTTGGGCTTGTGCAGCTCTTTCTGGAGAGCCTCGCCCGTGGAGGCAGGAGGACTGAGACGCAGGCGAGGTGAGGTGGCTCCCCACGCCTTGCTGGCCGGGCTTTCCTGAGGAGACGTGGCTCAGTGTTACTGCGGCACATCCCCTGCTTGTCATTTTTTCATCCATGTGGCATTTGGGTTTGCTCCCTGCTTCTGATGGGTACACATGTGTGAACACACACACTGTAATACGAATGTGTCCGTAATTGATACTTTGATTATTCCCTTTGCATCATTCATTTGACTCGGGTTAGAAAGTGTTTACAAAAAAGCCTGACCACATCAAACTAAAGTTTCAAAGTCCAGGACCAGAGTTGTCACCACAAGATCTGCTTGTGGTCTGGCGATTAGAAAGCCACGTTATCCGATGGCTGTTGGGGTGGCTCTTCCTGTCTGCTCCTCCTTCAGTCTCCCTAGGGCGAGGTCACGCATTTCCCCTACAGACACGAGCGCCTTCTTCCAGCAGACACTACGGGACCGGGCTTGCTCAGGTGTCACGGCGCAAATCTTGACCGTGAGTAGCAGGACTGGAAGAATCTGTCCTCTCTGAGGGATATTTCGGCCTGGTCACCTAATAACCTGGTGCTGAGCAGAATGAAGGAAGAGAGTGAAAAAGATGACGCATCCTGAGAAATAGTGCAGCTGTTTTTGGAAGCCCGGCAAGCACACTTCGCTCAATGCTTTTCTCATGTTGCAGGCTGCTGGGTTGGGCTCAACTTGCCAGCCTTTAGCCCACTGGGTTTAGGGCCTACTAGGTCCTTCCAGGTCCAAGGACATTCCCGTTTGGGTCCCTGCGCCCTGTGTTATGGACATTGAGGCAGTTCTCCTAATTTGTCCAGTGGTTTCTTACCTGGCTCCCGGCCTACGAGCTGGCAGCTTTGGACATCATCCCACCCCACGAAGAGGATGGGTTTTAATCTCATAGGACGGCATCTGCATCCTCTGTGACCCAGATCTGGCTCTGCCTGTGCACGTTGTACACAGAGCTTGGAGAGTCTCAGTACTTAGACGTTTTCAGAGCCTACCTCTGACTTTTCATAGACTGGGAGGTGCAGACTGTGGGAACTTCTTATCACTCCTGTTTTCTAGAGTGACAGCTAGAGTCAGGAGAGGTCATAGAGGAGGTGGAAATGTGGGCTCCACAAAGTCTTTCTAGTCTTTGGACATGAGGGTCAGGCTTCCAGTGGCCAGCATCCCACAGACTCAGGGTTCCGCGTGGCTAGATGAGAGCCTGCATAACACTCTGATGTACAGGGATGCCCTTGTTCTGTGTCTCGGCCGAGTGAGCTGGGCAGAGGCTTCTGGAGCTCACAGGTCGTGCCCTCTCTGTGTTTACGTGACCCCCAGCGTAGGTGGAAGCTGCCCGTGTTGGCTGCCTGATAAGCAGCCGAATGAGTCTGGACCAAAAAGCTTTGACCCCGTTGCTCCTTCTACTGTTGACAGCTCTAACATTATTTTCCTGGGGCCACTTTATTTTCATTGAAACCTTACCTGGGACTTTCTTACCTGGCAGGTAAGACTGATGAAAGCAGAGTTGCTCTGGCTGGAAAGGAGGGCTGTTGGGGAGCCCAGATCCTCACTCCTTTTCTCCCTGTCTTCCCCCTCTGGCAAGCCCCTTGTTCCTGGGGAATCCTTGGGCCTGGGGAAGTACAGCTGGGAAACTACTTCAAAGCACGGTCTCTGCACGGCTCCCATGTTGAGCTGGAGGGGAAAAGAGTGATTAGTAAGAGAGGACATAACCACTTAGTCACTTAAGAAAACAAACCACACTGTCAGGTTTCAGTGGTTTTGTTTAATATTCCTCCTGTTCAAGACAGAAACCAGGACAGAGATTCATTTCATTTTCCCTACCTAGGTTTGCATTGGTTTGCTTTGTTTTTCATAAGAGTGCATGATAGGTGAATACTCTGTCTTTAAAAAATTAATGGTAGATAGTGTTTTAAAGGAAAAGTGATGGTCTTAGGGGGTGGTTGGCCAAGGGACTTGCGTTTTTCTACCTACTGCCCATAGCTCTGGCCCCAAATCACCCATTTTGGGGCCTTCTCCCCTTCTTTCCCTTTTTCTGTCTTTGAGAAGATCTTCCTGTTTCTTCTTGGGAAAATGATTATTTATTTCTTTGGATTTTGAGGGCTTTGCCTCTGACTTGCTGCTGTTGTTGGGTGAAGCCATTTACCCAAATTCCTTGCTTTTAGTCCGTCTTAACTGCCATGATAATGATAGAGGGGCATTACAGTGAGTAGAAATTAGAGTTCTTTCTGGTTAACCCATTTGGGAGGCAGCTTTCTTTGACTGTGACTAAATGTTCCCCTAATGATAGAGAGGGTTCGGCGGGGGTTGGGTCTCTGTGGCCGAGGCTGACTCTCTGGTGGAGGGAATTTTACAACGAACCAGGGCAATAGTTATAAACCTCAAGTGCTCACTGGAATCCCCTGGGGAGTGTTCGCAAAGTACAGAGAACAGAACTTCTGGTGGGCCTGGGTGTTGGTAGTTTTAAGCTTCTAGGGCACGGCCAGCGTGAAGAGCCACGGATCTCCTTGCTTGTTCCAACTGTTGGACTTCTGTTGAAACTGAATGTCTGCGAGGTTTTTTAAAAGCTAGAGGTGTCACACCTCTGCCCTCTGTTCCCTGCTGTGACCTGTCCTCTTTGGCGAGGGAGGAGGATTACACTGTTATGACCTGGGGTGGGTGGGTTCTGTAGCCAGGTGCCTTCCAGAAGCTTATGAAGCAGGGTGGGCAGAGTTATGTCACCGAAAAGAGCCTCTTCCTTCAGTTGCTGTTCGTGGGGTCTCGAGGTTTTACTTGGCTAAATAGGGCACCGGTTGGGACTTGAAGTTAGTGGGATGGGAGGTGGTGAGCAGGAATAAGGCCGGGTGGTGGGTGAGAGGGAGTGCGGAAGGCAGACCGCGGCTGGCACAGGACCGCTGTCCCCAGCTCTGCGGGCCACCTGCTGTGCTGGTTTCCCTGAGAAAACCCGACAATCTTTAGGTTGAATCAATAGTGTTTATGACCTAATCTCCCTCTAATGATAGGTCAGCACTGGAATCCTTCTTTGTGGGGAGCCTGCGAAGGAAAAATCAAAAGAGCCTCGTAATAGCATGGAGTCATAGGCTCATAAGGCAGCCATTGGGATCTTCCGTCCCAGCTTCTTTCCCAGCTAGGTGAAGGTTACTGGCCCATGCTTCAGAGGGCGAGATTGCAAGTAACACTACAGGACAGGTTGGGAATGTTCCAGGAATCAGAAGATCTAAGTTTATTTTCTCTTTCTAGTACTTTCTGTTTGAGTGTGAACCTCTAATATATTTCTAGATATCTATTGCCACATCTGCAGAATGGTGACAATAGATTCCTACTTTTTAGGACTATATGAAAAGTAAGTGAGACTGATTATGGCATATTATTTAAAAATGATTATTGTGACAGTTTTGGTACATGTGTGAATGTGTCCATCTGTCTGTTTTGTCTATTATCTGTTTATCTCAATTATCTATCTAATCTATCATATATAATTTATCAATCTTGTCTAGTTTATACAGCTAGCTATCTAACCTACTATCTGTTCTATTTCTAAATCTGTATCATCTATTTGATATCTTTCATCTGTCTAATCTTTCTAATAGCTGTCTGTTTGTCCGTCTACATACCTATCTACCTACCTACCTACCTACCTACCTATTGGTCGTCTTTCCTGATCCAAGGGTGCAGTCATATGCCAGCTGATTCCAGATGGGTAATCTTCCTTTACTGACACTCGGCGAGATCAGGAAGAGAGTTCCAGGCTTGCTTCATCTTCAAACCAAAGTAATGAAGTTTGTGTTTTGAACATAGCAGGAAAAACAGCTCTGTGTAATAAGCTCTATAATCTGGCTTCTCATACAAAAAATAAAAACTTTCACTTTATCTTTTTCCACTCCAAATAATTGCTAGAGAATCTGGGGCCTAAATTTCTTCACAACACACCCGACCCCGCAGATGCAAAGCAGTGTCACCAGGAAACAGCTCATCAAGTCAATAACTTGTTCTAGATTTGACTTTTCAGCCAAAAAAGAAATCCAAATGAGGCCAACTTTATAATTGGTCCTTGCTGTGCTGTGGAAATCCGGACCCCTCCGTTTCTCCCAGCGGATCGATTCATTACGGTCTCTTCAAAGAAGTCTGTGTTCCTCGCCCACCGGGTCCCAGCCTTCTCCCCGTAGCCCTGCAGCCGTGGAGCTGCCAGCGCATGGCCCAGGGCCGTTCCTCTGGCAGCATTGGTGACAAATCTTCCCCCAGTGGGTATGCCAGCTACGGAAGCATTTAGTCATACAGCGCCCACCACCCAGGGAGACGTGGCGTGGCCGTCCTGACAGAACGCAGGTCTCTCTCCTCCGCGCAGGCGTGGCGCCTGACTCATTCCTCTTTCATGGCATCAAATAGGGGACTGTGTCGCACCCCTCAGATGAAAAGCGCCAGTCCCTGATCTGTAATTGGCCAGTTCTGGCAGAGACAAACAGCTGCTTTTCTTCGACCTGCATAGCTCATGCTTCTTTCAGCTGGCAGTCTCTATTATTGTTATCTATTTTGTCCTGTGGTTGATTAGCTACACAAATCATGGGGATAAAAAGGCAGGAAGAACAGATCCATAGTTAACATGAGAAGAGAGTTGAGTGAGAAGACTATGCCCTAGGGGTTGACATACTCTGAGCCCAGCGAGAGGGGTTGGACTTAGTATATTGGAGGAAATGCAATTTTTGTTTTAGTGCTTTAAAAGCAAACCCAACAGTGTTGCAGCTCGGTATTGGTGATGTGTGTTTTAAGTGATTTTACACCATTAGATGGGGGCTTCAGCTCTATAAGTAGGACAGGCATTTAAATTACTGTCCAGATGGATGCACTTTTGAGAGTGAAAAGGGATGCTACTAATTTTTACCCCAAGACAACTATGCAAACCAGGGTCATCCCAGGTAAACCTAGATGTGTACGTCACTCTTCCTCTCAGAGGCTTATGTTGAATTCTCTTTTCCTCTGATGATCTCTGAAAGGGAATGGCCCATGGCTGCTCTCTCTATACCCCTCCACCGACTTGCAGGGAATCACAGGGAGGAGCTGCGTGGCTCCATCCTCTGCCCATGAGATGGTTAAAGGAAAGGTAACTTGGAGGGAGCAGATAGTTGATACCATTTATTGGGGATCTGTGCCACAAGAGCCCTATACGCACCATTTTTAATCCTTATATCAATCCTGGAGATAGGTGGGCTTCTTCCCATGCCATAAATGAGGACATAGGAAGCCCAGAGAAGCTGGGTTACTTGACTAAAGCCACAAAGCTTGCAAGAGTTAGGGCTGGGATTCCAATCCAAGCTTTTGGCCAATAGCACTCACAGATCACAGGATAGAGGAGCACTGTTTGCTTTTTAACAATGAAAAAGTGTTCTTGTGAATACTGCTCTGTGTCCAACATGGTGCCAGGTGATTCACAGACATCCCAGATATAGTCCCCACCTGGAGTTTGTGATCAGGTGTTGGGCTTAGATCCATCCCCAAGAAACAGAAAGATTTTGGTGTTCAAGCTTTATCCTGCCCTTTGATCCAACTTTAATTTCAAAGTTTTTTTTTTTTTTTTCTGTAGTGTAATGGGAGAAAGTGATCAGATAGTCAACAGCTGTCACTAAGCAGGAGGCCGTACCCAGTAGAGGAAGAAGATGCTCGTCAAGATGGTGGTGTGTGATCTCTGGTCTCTCAACGGAAGCCCTGGATTGATTACCGAGATTTCCCCCTGCCTCCCGGGGGGAATTGGAGAGCAGTAGGGAGGAGTAACTGATGTCATGCGTTCATCAACTGAACTTAATCCCTTTTCCGGGAGGCCCAGGAGCCCTTTTCCATGAGGGCCAGATTGGGCCAAGCTCCCTCACGCATGCAGCTTCAAAGGACTTCTTGTCTGCGTCTCGTCTTTCACCGAGGTTCATTAGGCTCCGCTCTCTGGTCGGGAAACACCTCAGGCAGATGGCATTTTTTTGAGGAGGCACAGGGACAGGGAGGAAAATCAAACAATTTCTCAGAGTTGGGTTTGCTGTTCTGTACATTGTTTTTTCCTTCATGGAGACGATCCAAGGGGAAGAATGAGGTGTAATGGAAAGAATTTGAGGCCTAAACTTCTTGACGACACATCTTCAGGAAGCTAGGAATCAGGAGACCTTAATTCTGGTCTCCACTCTGCTGCTCGTTCATTCAGGCACATTGCCCCATATCTCTGTCTTGCTTTTGTCAATTGTCAGAAGGTCCTGGATTGGCCTTTCTTGCCTAATAGGGTTGCTGTAAGGGTTCAGGGAGATGGTGGGTAGGACGGGGCTTGGGCAGTTACCTACGTGGAGGGTATAGGGTTGAGTAGGCCCTTCAGGCCATTTTTTTGCTCCTGACAGGTCAAAACTTTTTTTATCATGATGCTCGGATACTGGATATTTGAAGGGCTAACTGCGTTTTTGTGTGATTGACTTCAGCAACCCTCTCACTTCATCATACACCCTTTTTCTTGTTCTTTTATCAAGAAACGATTAAAATGGGCTGCATAGCTCTGAATTCTTTTCTTTGATGTTACAGAGGCACATCCTTACCATCATCTGAATTTCTTGCTGAAAGCTTTCAGCTCTGTCTATTTTCCCGCTCTTCTGTCAAAATGCTCTTTCCATCTTACTTTGGAAAAGGGAGAATTGCTTTGCAGAATTTTCTATCCTACTTAGTGAGAGATCCAAGATTGTTTCTCCCTGTATATTATAGAAAAAGGTACTTTTAAATAATGGTTGGTTTGAAAAGCAGGTAAAGCTTCAATACCATACTCTTTATTACTGGGGAATGGATGGTAGCCTGACACCTGATTTGCAAGCTCCGGACCAGGGCTGTGCCCGGGACTTAGAGATTGTTTATTGCAATCTCCTCATTTTGCAGTGGAGAACCTAAGGCACAGGAGGTGGCGTGACCTTGGGGTCAGGACTGAAGCCACTTCTGTGCAAGTTTATATGTGTACTACTGCTGCTTTGTGCCTCGTAACTCGTTACTGATAGTGCTTGGTGATGCGAAACTCACTGCAAAACTCATGTCTAAGAAAAAGCTTACTTTCCAGAGAATAGCTGAAGAAGGTGCTCTCGTCTTGGTGGTGAAATGTGGATTTTCATTAAATGGCAAGACCTCTTCATGAAAGACAGACTGGAAAAGCTGATCAATAGAAAAAAAAAAAAGCTTCTTCTGTGTTAAGGGGCTGGAAAGTTGTCACTCAGCTGTATTTTCTGTCTCCTTTGGCTTGTGCAAACAGGCATTTGAACTTTAGTGTCTGTGTTCTGAGAGAGTCACGTGATCCAGAAGCCATGGTCTGTGAAAAATTTCGGCTTCTCCGACATAAATCCCCTACTTCCATTGTCTCCTTGCCAGTTAAAGGTGGTCTCTAGTGACCAATAGGTTTTACATCCATTATTGTGCCAGAAAATGTGATCTTTCTGGTTGTTCTCCTTCTTTATGTATTGGCTTGGCCCTTTCTTTTCTTCATTCTCTTTGTCCTTTAAGCAATTGGCAAAAGCAGCTTATTCTTCTTGCTCATTCTTAAGAATTTCATCAAGAAAAGACGCTGAGTAACAGAGTCTCATCGGTTTGTGTTTGCGGCATTCATTTGTTTATTCGTTCATTGTTTATGTTATGTGTTGGCTACGCGAACTGTATTGACTCTTTAAAAATGTCTTTAAAAATTTACAACTTACACACCATAAAATCCACTCTTTTAAAGTGTATAATTCAGTGATTTTTAGCGCGTTCACAGAGTTGTGTAAGCGTCCCTTCCATCTAGTTTCAGAACCTTCTTACCACCCCAGAAAGAAACTCCATGCCAGTTCACAACCACTCCCCGTTCCCCAGCCCATGCCAAACACCATGGATTACGACTTTCTGTCTCCATGGATTTGCCTGTTCTAGACATTTCATGTGAATGAAATCCTACAATATATGGCCTTTTGTGTCCGGCTACTTTTGCTGAGCATAATATTTTCAAGGCTCGTGCATTTTATAGCATGAATCAATATTTTATTCCTTTTTATGGCTGAATAATATTATGTTGTGTGAATGTACTGCATTTTGCGTATCTATTGATCAGTTGATAGCATTTGGGTTGTTTGCACTTTTTGGCTATCGTGAATGAATAATGTTCATCTGTGGACAAGTTTTTGCGTGCACATATGTTTTCATCTCTCTTGGAGTGGAATTGCTGGGTCTTATTGGTATACTATCTTTAACTTTTCGAGGACTTGCCAAACTGTTTTCCACGGTGGCACCGTTTTACATCCTCACTAGTCGCGTATAAGAGGACTCCGGTCTCTGCACATCCTTGCCAACACTTGTTATCGTCCATTGTTTTGATCACAGCCATCCGAGAGAGCGAGTTTGTCATTGTGGTTTTGACTTTAGGCTTTATTTTAAGGTCAGTCACTCATTCACTCACTCTTAGTCACATTTATCTTGATCTATGATATGAGAACTCGGTTTTGAGTATGTTTTTCTAATCTTGAATGGAGACATCTGATGTGAAAAGTATCAGGATGTTCATAGTGACGAGGAAGAAGAATTGAAATAAGAGGTGCTCCAGAGAAGCAAGAATCAGCCAGCACTGTGTCAACAGCCCCTGGAGCCCTCTCTCTGAGGTCCCTGTTTCTGCTGGTTGGAATGGCTGCCCCTGTCCCCTCCGGACTTGTTCCCCTCTCACCACGTGGCCCAGAGTGAGTCCTGTTTTGCCCACTTTTATGACCATTCTTCATTCTGCTTTCTGGTGGGGTGGGCAGGTAAATGGTCCTGGGCCAGGGAAGGAACCAGGCGAAGTTCCTTGTCGCCTCTTTGCTCCCTCTTCTGCCATAGCATACTGTAGCCTGCCAGGCCCTGACACTCCTGACCTAGTGCTAGGAATCGCCTAGGCCAGTCCATTCCTACCTCCAGTGGCCATGTGCCCTCTCCATAGACCAGAGTAAGAGGACTCATTACATTCTGCATTTATAGCTGCTCTCTCCAGGGACCTTCCCTTTGTAAAATAGATAAGGCTGGAAATATCCCCCACTTCCCATGAGGAAATTGCAGAATAGAAAGGTTAAGTGACTTGCCCAAGGCCGCCCAACTAATTACCAGACCAAAAGAGGGTGGAAACCTTGGTCCTCTGGCTCCCTGGTCAGCACTTGTCCTGCTGGGCGTGTTGCTGGGCCTCTGTCATCAGGGGGACATCAGGTGTGAAGCGCGATTTCAGTCCATGTGCTTTGAGGTGACTCCATTTTTGTTTCCGGATGTTTTTGGTGATGTTATAATGGCTACACCTGATCGAAATGAGAGCTGAGAATATTGCACTAGACAGTTGAGGCTGCATTGGGATGATGGCGGGTAATAGCGAGAGCAAAGAAAGTGGCCACGTTCTGTGTGCATCATAGCTATTGCTCTGTTTAAACACGGTTAATGAGCACTGTGGTTTTCACTGCCAAGAAACCTCTGTTCGTTTACTCCGTCGCCCATGTGCTCGGCTGGTGTTAGCTAGACCACGTGGAAGTTCCTGGTCTAGGCGTGAGAACTGTGGATATGCTCCCTGTTCTCAAGGGACTTGCAAGCTATTGGGGAGACCTACAAATTAAAGATTATCATAAGACGTGGTAATTTCTATACTAAGGTTCAGGGGCGACAGAGAAGAAGAAATCTTTAAATTTTGCCTGAGAGAGTCAGGGGAGGCCTCCCTGAGTGAGCTGACTTGCCAGCCCATCGGGATTTGCCCTGGGGCCTGACCAGGGTAGGCAGCCAGCAGAGGGGTGGATGGATTGTGAATGGATTCAAACTTGTGGGATTTGGTAAGTGAGAGTCTGGTGTGCTTTACATTTATAAGTAAATCAATACTGCTGGGTATTTAAAGGAAGAGTTTAGTGGGGAGGGCCGAGGCACGAGTGGCGTCCACCGTTCGCTGGGTCGAGGGTCGGCCCCTGCTGCCTGTTCTCTTAGCTCCTCTGCAGTCTTCGGCCGTTTCTGTCTACTGTCGCAGTCCGGCCAGTGTCTCACAGACAATGCTGAGGGCCCCCTGGCCACGTGTGGCCTGGCAGGCAAGGGGGCATCAGGTGCCTGGGATTTCAGGCAGAGGAGTCTCTTTTGCTTGAGTCAGTTCTTGGAGGGCAGGGGCAGGGCACCGGGCATGAAGCCTTTGCTGTGTGAGGGCGAGTCTTAGGGAGTGTGCGGCGGGGGGCAGGGGGGGTCGGCAGGGGGAGTTCTGGGAGATGCTGTGGAGAGAAGGGAGCCTTGGACTCTACATCTGGCCATGTGATGTTTGAGTTCTACCTGCCTTTGCTGCCTTCCAGCTGGGCAATATTTTTCATTTCTTTGAGCCACAGTTTTCTCCTCCCACCCCCTTTTTTTTTCTTCAAATCATAGTAACATATACATGGCATAAAGTTTACCATTTTAACCATTTTAAGTACACAACTCAGTGGCAGTAAGTGCATCCATATTGCTTTGCAGCCATCACCACCATTCATCTCCAGGACTTTCTTCATCTTGCAGAACTGAAGCTCCATACTAATTAAACACTAACTCTCCATTCCGCCTCCCCTCAGCCCCTGGCAGCCACCTTTCTACTTTCTGTTCTGTGAATTTGACTACTCTAGGTCCCTCATGTAGTATTTATCTTTTGTGATGGGCTTATATCACTTAGCCTAATGTCTGCAAGGTCCATGCGTGTTGTAGCATGTGTCAGAATTTCCTTTCTTTTTAAGGCTGAATAATACCCCATTGTATGTAGATACCACATTTTTCAATCTGTTCCTCTGTCAGTGGACACTTGGGTTATTTCCATCTTTTGGCTATTTCGAATAATGCTGCTGTTCCACTCCCCGCTTTTTATTTTTGTGTGTCTGTACTCAGAAGTGGAATTGCCGAATCATGGTAATTCTGAGCCACAGTTTTCTGATTTGTAAGATGATGTTTCATGGTTACCCTGCAACTCAAATTTGGTAGAGTGTGCAAAGTATCAAGCATGTACCTTGAACCTAATAAATGTTAAGTCTCTTCCTTCCTAAAAGGCCCCTTTGACCCTTTCTGAAAAATTTACCCTTTAAAACAAAGAAGATTACCTTTCCAAGGGTAGTGCATGGTTCTTTCTAAGTGAAGGGAGTGAAACATCATTTAAGCCTTTCTTGGTGACTCAGAGTTATTGTTTTGAGCTTGTTATAGTACTACGCTTCCGTTCAGAGTGTTGGGCTTTTAACCCCCCGCCCCCCAAATGCTCTCTAGCTATTGGGAATATTTGTCTCCATTTCATCATTTTCCTGCCTCCTCCCTTCCTGTCTTCTCTCACTTATTAGCGCTGTTAGTGGACCTGCCTGTGGTTGCCGCCCTCCCTCATTTAAGTTCACGTTTCAGGTCTTTCTGCTGGGGGACCAGATGGCCGAGATCCTTACCACTGCGTGAAAGTAGGAAGATACAGGCCCTGAGTGAGGATCTAAAACCAACCTTAACTAAGCAATGTACTCTGACTGAATAGAGGTCTTTTTTGGCAATTTTGTGGATTTTAAGTGAGAAGTCAGGTGGTCACATTTGGATAGTGCGGTTGTCATCGTGTTCTAGAAAGTCATGCCAGGGAGGAGGCAAAAGCCAGATGAGTACTCTGCCAGGTCTGAAGGGCAAGTGGCCAGCTTCCATCTGGATAGTCTCGAAGGCTTCCTGGAGGAGGGGGAAATGGATCTAGTTGGAGGAAGAGAAGGTGAGGGAATGAGTGAGAGAATCTGCCTCTCTGCTCTTGAGAGAACCAGAGGAAGCACAGAAGTAGGAAATCAGCTGCCGGCTGCCCCCTGGGCTCCAGGGCCACCATGCTTTGAACATTCCTTCACTGCAGGACAAGCGAAAAGTTTGACATCTGACCACCTCTACCCTAATCCCCTCCCTGTCAAGTCTTGCATTTATCACGGGAAATGCTAGCATTGTCTTCGTTTGGTCTGTTTTAGTATCTAATATTGTATGCATTTCTTAAGGCATTTTGTTGGGTTGTGGAATATGTATAGAGACTGCTGTCTTCGCTTTGCCTAGAACTTATGTTTTGCACCAGGTCCCTGGGCCATAGACTTTGCGCAGGAGTACTAGTGGCTCAACAAATACTTCAAGTTCTTCCCTTCTGAGGATTTAGGGACCAGAATGCCAGTGATTATCTCCATTAATCTGTTATTCCATTGTTCTGGAAGTGCTGGCCAATGTAGTAAGACAGGAATTAGTAAAAATATTTGAAAGGAAAAACAAAATGATTGTTATCTGTTGATAGTTTACCTACCTTAAATATTCAAAGGAATTGTCAGTCAAATATTGGATCTAATAGAAAGCTTATTACAATGACCAGTTTCAAAATACATATTCAAAATCAAGTTTTTCCATATAGCAGAAATAACCAATAAGAAAAAATAATTAAGCCCATTCGCAACAACAATACAAAATATAAAATAACTTGGAATTACAATAATATGTTCTTATATATGGGAAGACAAGAGAAGACATTAATAAGTGAAAAAAGATGCTGTGTTAATGAATGGAAAGACCTAATACTATAAAGAAGCAAATTCTTTAGAAAATAATCTATAAATTCAGTGTGATTTGAACCAAAACCTCAAAAGGTGTTTTGTTTGACATTGGACTGAGTGATTTTGAAGTTCGGTGGAAGAATCAACAGATGATAAGAACCAAGAAAATATTTAAAAAGAACATAATGAAAGGGCGGCAGGAGATCACTACTGGCTGGATATTTAAAAGTTAGACAAATGTAATAAAGTAGGATGACACTAGCTCCAGAAGAGACATCTACATCAATAGGATAAAGTAGAAAATCCATTAAGTGGAACCATCTGTATCTAAGGATTTAGTGCATGAAAAAAAATAACATTTCAGACTCATGGTGAAATGATGACCTAGTCACAGTATCATGCTGGAATAGTTAACTATTTAAAGAACAAAGAAAGAAAAACTCCTTACCTCACTCACATCTTATACCAAAATACCTTTAAGGCAGGTTAAAGTTAAATTTAAATAACTTAGGTCGAAGAGAACCAGAAGAGAATAACAGATGGAAAGTCATATAGTTTAGATTTCATCAGAGGGAGAAATCAGAAAAGATGGAGGTGCTTGACTATAGAGAAATTAACACCACCAATAGAGTAAAATAATTAAAAGAAACATGAGAAGTAGGAAATTAGATTTGTAATATATAATAAAGGATTGATGCATTTGAATTGTGAAATCATAATGTTTTGATAAAAAGATGAGCACGTTAATAGAAAAAGTAAAGGGTATGAACAAGATATTCACAAAGGAAGAAATAATTCTACTATTTAAACTCATGAAAAAATGTTTAACTGAATGAGTAATAAAAGACATACAAACTGAAATAACAATGACCTAAGTTTTTGTCTACTAAATTTTCAGATATTACAAGGAGTTACAATATCTGGTGTTGGCTAGGTTGTAGTGAAATGGGCACTCATAAACTGCTGGTAGGTGTTTACACTGGTATAACCTTTTTGGAGGGTATTAAGACACTATCTAATGAGCTTAAAATATTTATAAGCAAGAAACATTCATACCCCTTGACCTAGAATAATCAATGTGCAAACATTTCGTTTTAAGGTTGTTCATTCTAACATTATTTATGATGAGAAAAAATTAGGACCAACCCAAATGATCAAAATAGGTGTTTGGTTAAGTAAATTTTAGCCATCTCTTAGAAAAAATAGTGTGGTTATTAAAAACCATCATGCAAAATACTGATATGAACATATTCACAATATATTGATGGAAGAAAGGCCATGATCACTATGTCCGATTTGATACTACTTTTTTAAAGAGCTTTTTAAAAGCATAAGTTACATACTATAAAATTATGATACTACTTTTGTAAAGAATACATATGTGTATATGAGTAGGTAGGAAAAATGATCGTATAGACATATATTAGTAGTAATTTTCTTTGGGTGATGGGATGGGATAATGGATAATTTAGTTCTTTCTGGTTTTCCAAGTTTTTTGGCATTTAAGTACTTTTGTATTTAAAGGGATTTTATAAAAAGAAAATTCCCCTTGAGCGCTCCTTTGCATCCGGGTTACTATTTCGTACCCCTGTCGTTCCTGGGAAGGAAGAGAACATAATGTGAGGAAGTGCTTGGATTTATGTCCGGCGGTGCGGGCTGGCTTTTTTTTGTGGAACCTGAGCTCTCAGCTGTCCACACTGTTGGAAAGGGTTATTAAAGGCTCCCTGAACAACTGGGTCCTTTATCAGACTTAAACCTTATTGTCCAGATACATTGGCTTTTCATTCAAGCTTATTAATCCAGTGGGGGGGAAAAGACCCATTAAACAATTAGCCCTCAGCCAAGACAGCGAGCTCATGATAGTATGATGGCCGTGGTTCAGACTCCAGAGATGTTATGCTGTGTTTTTGAATTCAGTCCAGGTTCCTAGGAGGAAAACACCCGTCAGTTATGTGGGCTTTAGATATTCCAGTCAACATATGACATCATCAACTCTTCCTTCCCTGCCCAACTTTATTTGGAGGGGATGCAAAGAGAAGAATTGTGCAACATTGAAATAAACAGAACAGAGATCAGGCTCCTCATGCTTTTGTTTCTGGGTTGAGCTCCAGTCAGATAGCTGATAACTTTTTTTTACCATCTATACAAATGCTGCTGAGCAGGACGTTTGAGAGCCAGAGCCATTCTTTGTGCAAGGGTGGAACAGTTAGTTACTCATGAGCTAGTTAGAATCCTCTATACAAATCAGTTCTTATTTAAACTAGGCACTTGTGTCTTAATGATATGATTTGCTGTGTGTCCATACACACTGTCCCGAAATACAGTAAGTGTGAACCTCACATTATCTACTTCAGTCCTTGTTTTCACAGAAAGATTATTGTCATCAGATCATAGGGTTTGTTTATCTACTTCTACAGGAATGTAAACAACCCTATTTCATTAATTTGTTCCTTGTTTTTTTCCTGTTGTTGACAATGACCTTGGGGCTTTGGCTGGAGCATTTCTAACATAGTTTTGAACATTATGGATGTGTTTCTGTCGCTCTCTGATCAGTAAGCTGCAAAGTCCTTGAGTTTCTCTAGATTCCCTTCCCAATGGGGAGCCATCGTGAAGGAAAACTGCACGAATCCAGTCTTTGCATGTTTTCATTGGTGTGATTTTCATTTCTTTTTTTTTTTTTTTTTTTTTTTTTTTTTTTTTTTGTGATGTTCCACACAGCCCTGTGATCTCTTGTTTTTTGGCAGGCCTGCACCAAATCTGTGGTCTGGTAGTCCCAGGCAACCAAAAGCCGAGACAAACAGAGGAAGCATCACTACTCACATGTTTCCTAGCCACCTCATCTTGGTCTACACAGCCAGCTGACGCCCACCCCCCTTTTTCAAATTGGAGCTCCTCAGAGCTGAGTTTGACCCAGCTGCATGTTGAGTCCTTTTAGGTTGTCCCACACCCCTGCAAAGTCTCTGTTGTTTGTTACTTTCCTGCACTCTTTCTGTAATTGGTTTGACATATAATAATGTAGTCTGACATTCATTTTATGGCAGACTTTGCAGTAAAAGCTGGGATGCCTCCATTTCCTTAAAGCAGCCTGAAAGCCACCGGAGGCCTGAAAGCTCACCTCCTAGCTTTTCAATCCTGTCACACTCACCGGTTACACACATGTGTGCACACATGCACCTGCATATACCTGTGCACACACACACATGTGCACACACACACATGCACACACTCCCTGGGCAACATCCTGGTGCCCAGGGCCTTTCCTTGGTAAGGGATGCTGATGGCAGGGAGTTTCTGCTCAGGAAGTCTGTGGAGCCTCGGGCTGCCTTGTGCCGGCGGCTCTTAGGAAACTCATCTCCGGCGAGGTCCTCTCCTCTCCATGTGGGAAGAGAAAGGAGAGAACCAGGTCATCCACCCCAGACTGTGGATCCCGTATTCCTAAGCAGTTTTTAAAATATAAAGAGTTTCACTGTTCTAAAGGCCTGCTGAAGATTGAACTGAGGTGATGTTTTCAAGGTAGGATAGGTTTCTTTGCTTGTGATTGGAATTACATGAACTCTGTTAATGATGATTAGTTTGTATTTCCACTCTGACAGGTTTTCATGCATTTGATTCATAATAAAATGGGAGATGAATTTATTCATTCCTGATATATTCCATTTAATGGGAAGATCGTTTCCGTGATGCTGTTCAGGGGTTAGGAGGGGGAGGTTTTCTGGGAGGTGAAAGTCTGCATTTATGTCTGTTCGTGGGTGTGTCTTACTGTCTTTTATTTTGCCGCTGGTGCCTCCTTGCCGTGTAAACAGGATGGATTTGTTCTGCTTGTTTTGGTCTTACTCGGGACTTCTGCTAGATGAACGGCTCAGAGTTCCATGCCTTTCTTGTGGTAGCACGAGGGGCTTTGGGCCTCCTTCTCTTAATGGTGCCTTTATCTGGTTCCTTCCAAAGCTTTTTATTTCTTATGCGTCTGAGCCCTGCCTCTGCCTCTGGCTCACAGCAGCACCGGAGGCTGCCCTTGGCCTCCTAGGTTCTGTGCCCCCGAAGACACCCAAGTGCTGACTCCCTTTGCACTATACCTCAGTGTGAAAGTGAACGTTTGGGACTTGGTGCCAGGAATTGGGTCAAGCAGCCTTACATCCTCAAGTAGCCCAGTGTTTTTTTTATTTACTTAATGAATTGAATGCTTGTATAGCACCAACTGTTGCCAGGTTCTGTTGGAAACCTTTTACAAATACCATTTTATAACAACCCTGTTAGTGGGTATTATTATTATCTCCATTTTTACAGATAAGAAAACAGGCCCAGAGAGGGTAAAGGACCTGAAGTTATATCGCTAGTGGGTGGCAGAGCTGGGGGCCGGCTCGGGCAGTCTTGACTCCAGACTTCACTTTTAACCCTTCTGCTATGAAGTAGGCACTGTTGCTATTCTTATTTTGCAGATGGGGAAAGTGAGGCACTGGGGATTCAGTCACTTGCCTGAGGTCCTAGAACTAGTCAGTGGTAGAGCCCAGAGTCCAGCCCAGGCAGGTGAGTGCAGGAGCCACAAGCTCTGAGCCTCACAGTACACTCCCCGGGGGTTTTGGTCACGCTCTGTTTCTGGCACAGTCCGCACGGACAGTTGACAGCACTGGGGGCCATTCTCACACAGCACTGTTTTTTCCGGTTCTCTTACATTCCTTTCGTGGATGAGAGTGTATTTCAGGTCAGCTTTTCAGATGGTGGAGTCGAGCCCCAGCTTTCTGAGCAGGGCAGTTTGAGTGCCGGCAAGCTGGAGGGCGTGCGAAGCTCCTGCCCCTGAGCAGCCAGCCAGTCACTTCCCGGTCACTCTCGAGTCACTCGGACGCACTTCGGGATGCTTTGAGGAGGAATTTGGGTGGAAATGCTGGCCTGAGGTAAACTTTGTGTTTCTCCCACTGGTGCATGGATATGAGATGCCATAAACTTGGCTCTTTTTCAGACTCCTACTCTGATTACAGGAAACAGAACCCTGTCCCACAGTTAGCCAACGATTTCAACATCTCTTGGAAAAACTCTACATGGACCTGAAGTTTGAAGCTTTGTATTCTAATGAGTTTGGCTGGGATTTTCACCTTTGGCTCTCCTTGCCTTCTCCGGCCATGATTTCATCATTCTGCTTTGGGGACGACACTTCCTCTTAAGTGCCTGTGAACATACAGGGAGCTGAGACAAAGCACAGCATCTCTCCGTCCACCTGGGGCCTAGGGGCCTAGGGGTTGAGGCTCCCTCCATGCCCATGCTGCCTGGCCTACATCTTGTCCGCTAAACGAGGTGGCCTTGGTGCAGGCCATTGTGGGGCTCGGGTGGGCAAAGCAGGGGGAAGGCTGAGAGGGTGCTAGAACTAAGATGGCGGATGTAGCAAGTTAATAATGTTTCTGCTAAATTGTTGGTAACTCCTTTGTGCAGCTGGTTGATCTGATTTGTCACGGATTACTCAGTTCGCTATTTGGGTGTTTCTGGAAGGTGGCCATTTATCTGAAACAGGGATAGCCTAGTCTAGTGAAAGAGTGGTTTTTTTTTTTTTTTTTTAACTTCTTAAATAGTAAGCAAATAAAATGAAAATACTAGCAGTAGTTGGGGCGATATCCAGATGCATTGCTGGTGGTAGCATAAAGTAGCGATGTTTTGGAATGCAATGTGGTCATCTGTATTACGAACCATAGCTCACCTGATTATCCCATTCTAGAACCCTCTCTAGAGAAAACCATTTAAAATAGGGGAAAAGTTATTTACATGATTATGTTCATAAGAACATTATGTATAATAGAGGAAAATTGGAAGCAATCTATAGGTTCAACATTGGGTAATGGTTAAGAAAGTTGTAGTAGATTCCCCCAAGAATAGCTCTTACATAAAAAATTGAATTATGAAGTCTAAGACAGTATGGTGTTAAGAAAAAAGACTATTAAAACTTAGCATGTCTTGTGATTATGCCCACATAAAATATATGCACATGGCAGATCTGGATGACATAGAAAAAGATTAATAGTCACTGGTAAGATGGCAGGATTATAGGTAATATTTTCTCCTATTATAAAAAAAATAAAGGAAGCCGTACAGATTTTGGATTCAGACTTTGGATGAATTCTGGTGTTGCCACATCTCGTGTGTCTTTTCACAACTCTTGAAACTTCCCTGGGACTCAGATTCCTCATCAGTGGAAAGATAAAGCAATTTCTTAGGGCCCCTGGGTTTGAACATGATTCTAGCCACTAACAGTCTCTTCAAGTAGTTTGCCAGACTTGCTTATATCAGTGAGATTTCTGGACAATTAGTTGTGTCATTGTGTGCAGGCGATTGAAGTTCTTTAAGCACTTCTGGTGGTTAGGCAGTGCTGCTGCTATGTAAGGTCTGATGACACCTTCCTCAGTGAACTACTCAGCCACCCAGCAGTCTGAGGAGAGTGGAGAGCAAACTACCGAATCCTGCCGCGGAGGCTGATTTTCACGTAGAGCCGGTTTCTGGTGAAGTGCTGGGTCACTTTAGGCCCCCGCTGGTTGATGCTGGTGGGCCCCGCCCTGGGAAGGCTGACCCCATGCTGCCTACCGATGGGCACTCTGCTCTCTCAGTCTCTCCACGGCTGCTTTTGATGAGTCAGGGAGAGGGTTTCTTTCTGGTCAACATTTGGTTTGTCACTGTTAGAATTTACACATTATATTCATCACCACACACACATTTCATTAGCCTGGACTTTGATCTTGCATGCAAGGAGGCCATGTGCAAGCTTCCCCAAGCCTCAGAGAAAAGGGTTTTTATGAGGTGTTGACATTTTGACAAGCTCTTTATCTGGTGCCCCAAATTAACTTTCACTGACTCACACTGGCTATTTCCCCCTCTGTCCATTGGGTTAAGTTCATTAGCTGTCCAGTTATGTGAACCTGCATATGTTTTCAATGATAGGAAAGAGTTTAGGTATGGAAAGTTAAGGTGAGTGCTGTTCATAGAAATGCCAAGAAGGCAATGGTTAGGAAAGGCTATAAAACAAGGTAGATTTAGATCCAGCTCTGTCGCTTAGTGTCTACATGACTGCAGGTGAGTCTCATGGCCCCCAATTGTCTTACCTGTGACACGAGCATTGTGAACTGGCCCTGCCATCTAGTTGGAGCATCAAATGAGATAAAGCACATGATAGCCCTTTGTGAACCACTAAAAAGCTGCATACCCATGTGAGGTTGTTATTGTTGCTGTCAAATAAATGTGAACAGTGGTATGAAATTATAACATGCTTCAGTTATCCCATTCCCATTTAAAAATATTTCTAGAGGGATACATATATTTCCCTAAAGCAGGGAGTTCTGGTGATGCCTGTGTTAAATTGTGAAAATAGAATGAAAAGCTGAAGATACCTTTCCAAGGTCATCTTTAGAATCAGAAGTAGCACTGGGTTTGGAATCTGGGCCTTCTCTCTGCCTTGTTCCCCACCTCTCCTTTCCCACCTTCAGTTCTCGCTCTGTCTCCTGGTTCCTCAGTGTCTTCTTCCAGCATCCTGGAAGGAATGGGCAACCTCATTCCAGCAGGCCCAGGCCACGGCAGGGAAAGCTGGTGGGTAGGGAGCGTGGGCTGCAGGTGTGAACAGCCCCAGGTTCCCACTCCTGGCTTCCGGATGGGCAGCTTCCTTTGTGTCGCAGGAACCAAGCCGGGGAGAAGCTGCATCCTGTGGGCTTCCCCCGCTGCTTCCAGCTGCTCATCATAGGGATTTGTGTGAGACTGAAGAAGGCACCAGTCCCCAAATCTGTCAGCTGGTGAGTGATGGGACCAAGATGCCCTGCAGAAGACTGTGGGAAGTAGAAGAATGGGGAGGAAGGAGATCAGGAAGAAGAAAAGAGGTTGTGCCTGGGAGGAATGAGAGAAGAAAGGACAGACAAAAACGAGGCATCAGGAGTCCCATGTGGGCCAGCCGGAGAAGGACCTACCATTCCCCTGTTCAGATCCCCAGCTCAGGACCGTTTAAGTAAATGTCAGAAATGTGAATGGAACTAATGAAGTAGGACAGAGCTCATGGGGGGACACCAGCATTGAAAATGTGGGGGAGAGGGAGGAGCCAGGGGAAAATTATTCCAAGGGGTGAGGCAGGCTTGCTGAGTGCTGTCCTGGTGCTGGGGTGGGTGTGGGCAGGAGGGGCAGTGATGCTGTCGCCACATGGCCACGGAGGGCGGTCAGGGTGGTGGGGACAGGAATAGGTGGAACCAGGAGCATGTTGGGGGGCAGGGTGGGGCCAAGGCCGACGTGGGCCCAGAGCGAACGGGAGGCTAGAAATTGGGGTGTCAACAGCATTCAGCTCTTCAGGGGTTGGTGGGGAGGGCAAGCGGAAGAGAGCAGAGCCTAAGGGTCAAGCAGAATCATTTCCTATGTTACGTTTTAATGCATTCTTTCCCCAACTAGATTTTAAATATTTCAAGGGTATGGTTTATATCTTCTGCCTCTTTGTTTTCTCCAAAGTTGGCTAATCATCGGCTCACATAAGAGGTTGGTCATTTCACAAATACATCTTACTGGATTTTACTTAAGCCCCCATTCCCGCCAGATTCTGGCGTAATGATCCCAGCAGTGATCGCTGGATGCTGAAAAATTGCTTACGGCTC
Source organism: Rousettus aegyptiacus (assembly GCF_014176215.1). Taxonomy (NCBI): domain Eukaryota; kingdom Metazoa; phylum Chordata; class Mammalia; order Chiroptera; family Pteropodidae; genus Rousettus; species Rousettus aegyptiacus. The sequence goes on from NW_023416291.1 coordinate 29,447,833, forward strand.
GGCTTGGGTTATATGAATACACTTACCCAGTTTTAAAAGCGAGATGACTTTAGAGGAAGTGTGGGAAAGAGAAATAAGGGGATTACCAAAGTGCCTCAAGGTTTGAGCAGTTGGGAGCATGTATTAATATGTTTGTGACCGTTATGCTAATTACAGTTTTCCTCTGTGTTTATTGACTTACTGAACTGCTGGTTGTAGTTATAAACAATAAAGGGATAAGGCCGCATTTTACTTCTCAACCACTCCCTCCCTGTTCTCTCGAGCAGGGGCGGTTAGGAGTCGGGGCTCTGGGGTCACAGTCCATGGCTGTCCAGCAGTGGTCGCATCAGCTAGGGATAGACACGTTGTTGACCACCTTCCGGAGTTCTCCCAAGGGCCTGACTTGGCCGAAGCATGGTGGTATGAATGTTGCGCACCTGTCTGCAGGTCCTCTGTGGGGCACATTTTAAGTAACATTGAGCAAGTTACTTAATCTCACCATCCCTCAGCATCTTCAGCTGAAAATTGGGGCCAACACTGGCTTTGACCTCAGGGGGCTGGTGTAAAGATAAAGGCGGTGATCCGCGGAAGATGCACAGAATAGTGCCAGACACATAGGAAGTGTTCACTACATGTGAATTAGTTTTTACTGCTACTCTCATCTTCGAAGTGTGCCAATTACACTTACATTAAAGTTAGCCGCTCTTTCTCTGGCTAGCGTAACCTAAGGTAGCAGGGCCCCTCGCCAGCATTCGGGAGGGCTGGGATTTTAAAACAGGCTCCAGCGAGGTCTGTAGTAGGTGGACGAGATTGCCGTGTGCCCCTGGGGCTGATGTTCCGTCTCTCCGTGCTTGTTGAGCACCTTCTGTGGGCCAGCCCTCCTGCCCGATGGGGCTGTGAGGGGACAGTGAAGGATAATTGGGCTGCTTTGACCAGCACTTTGTACTTTACAAATACCATCTTATCGAACATTTATAAACATGTGATGCACGTTGTTGTTGCCGGTTTATAGATGAGAAAATCAGGCACAAATGTTCTAGATCCAGCTTTTAGGAAAATGCTTCTTTGTGTTGCAGGAAAAACAGCATACAGTTGACTCTTGGACAACATGAGGGCTAGAGGTCCGACCACCCCCCTCCCAGCCAGAAACCCACGTATAACTTTGGACTCCCCCAGAACTTAACCACGGATAGCCTATCGTTGACAAGAAGCCTTATTGATAACATTAGCAATGAAAACATTTTGCATATTATATGTATTATATACTGTATTCTTCTACTACAGTAAGCTAGAAAAAGAAAGTGTTTTTAAGGAAATCATGGGGAAGAGAAAATACATTTACTTATTTATTGAAAAAAAGCCACATGTAACTGGACCCACGCAGTTCAAGCCCGTGCAGGGTGAGTAGCTAGCCCTGTCAGCACGTGCTGTAGGGGCCCCTGCATACTTCCCGCAGGGGTTTGTGTGGGGTCGCCCTCCTTATAAAGGGCGTAACTGTCTTCCTGCTGGTGTTTATTGACCGTGTCCCTGGATCAGGCATTCTGGTGTAGTTTCCGCAGCAACTCATTTTCGCCTCACTGGAACCCTAAGGACGAGATACAAGTGTAAAATGCCCATTTTGCAGATGAGCATTCTGAAGGCCAGAGAGGTTGAACATCTTGTCCGAAAGCACATGATGAGTAAGGGGCAGAACTGTCCAGATCCTCAGGGGTCTGAGCTCGGTCTGTCCTCCACCACCTCTCCTATGGGCACTTCATGTATTCCCAGGGACAGGTGCTTTCTTTTCCCTTTCTGCTCTTTTTTTCCTCCCAGAACAAAACCATCTGATCCTAACTGGCAGGCCTGTCTCCCAAAGGCTTTTATCTGTCCACCAACAACAGCCCTTCCCTGTTGAGAAAGGTCTCCTGGCATGTCGCTGGGCAGATGCCAGCTTGGGAGCACCATAGATAAGCCAGCAGGGCTGTATGTTGTCATCTCCCTGATGGTTTGCTCTCAATTCAAGTCTGTTAATTTATCCAAGATGAAAAGAGGAGAGGCTGCTGCACACAGTTAAATTCAGGACTAGAGAAGGAGGCAGTGATAGTTCCGGACTGGGAGGTGGGGAAGGGGTGCCCCCCGCTTCCTTCTGCTCCACACGCTTACCCCGCAGCAGACTTTCAGAATATGGTTCCTGCTCTGCCTCTTCAGTTCCAGAGCCGGGGCTGTGACCATGACCTCTGGCATCTCCATGTTTTAAATACGAAGAGCCCTTCGAGAGCTGATCAGACACACCAGCTACTGGCCTTTTAAAACTTGGGATCTTGGGCTATGTCAATGTCAACTTCCCGGTTGTGATGTGCTGAAGTCAGGCTGGATGTTACCTCTAGGGAATGCTGGGTGGTGGGTTCTAGGATCTCTCTGTCATTTCTTATTCCTGCATGTGACTCTACAATGACCTCAGAATAAAAAGTTTTTAAAAAGTAGGGTTTTTAAAAATGCTACAAACTCCAGAGGAGTTCTATAATTGAATTTTCTAGGAGCAGCCTATTTACTCTGCGGCTGACATTCACTGCCAATATCCAATAAACATAAAAACAGGATACCAAAACCACAAAGTCACACAAAGGAATGAAGTGCTGATACCCGCTACAGTGTGGATGAACCTTATGCAGAGTGAAAGGAGCCAGACACAAAAGACCACATATTGTATGATTCTGTTTATATGAAATGTCCAGAACAGGCAAATCTGTAGAGACAGGAAGCAAATTAGTGATTGCATAGGACCGGAAATAGTAGGGTCAGGAGAGAATGGGGAGGTACGGCCAGTGGGTCCGGGGTTTCTTTTTTGGGTGACGTCATATAAGTAGATTGTGGTGATGATTGCACAAATCTGTGACTAGACTAAAAAACCATTGAATTGTACAGTTTAAATGGGTGAATTATATATGTGTGAATTATATCTCAATAAAGCTGTTAAAAATTTAGTGTCCTTTGACAATTTTAAGGGAAGTAAAAACAGTCCTGGTGTGTTCTGGTGGAAGCACTTCTGGATACCGGTCGTAATTCCTGAGTTCAGGACAGTGTCCCCAGCATGTGCTCGGCTCCCTTGTAAACAGATTCACAGGCCTACTGCCGAAACCACAGTGGCTCATCCCGATGGATGGACACTCAGTGTGTGGCAGCCATATCGCCAGGTGCTTTCACACACGCTTCCTTAAACTTCTTCGGCCCTGGACGGTAGGTGGTTTCATAGATGAAGAACTAGAGGTCTCAGAGAACACGTACAGCAAGGGAGTGCTGCAGCAAGACCGAGAATCAGAACTCGGGGCCCATTGACTCCAAGTCCATCCTCTCTCCACTTCCGGTTGGACAGCTGGGTGGATGAGCTTTCTCTCACGTTTTACGTGAGTGGAGAGAAGGCAGCTGCGAGGCAAAAGCCAAGCTCTTGCAGGGACAGATAGCTTAGGAAAGTCACCCGAGAAAAAGCCCATGAGTTCTGTACAAGTCGTTTTCAGGCTGTGTCCTCAGTGGGGAATCTCTGCTCCCTCCGGAAGTGAGAATGACATTCTGCTCTGTTCCTGGAGCGGCCGTTCCCTGGGGACCAGCCATGGGAAGAGAACTGTGGGAAGACATGTGGAGGCTTTTCGTGGACACGTCTCCGAGTGTCATTAGCTTTTGGAGGAAACATGTTTATTTCCCTCAGGCCTTTAGCTTTGTGTGTTTCATGATTTTTCGAATTCATAACTGTAGGAGCCATTTGTAGATACGGAGGGAAGCCACAGTATTACATCTAGGAAACCTGATATTTTTTGTAAGCGATAATGCTGTCCCTCCTGCTAAAATGGGGATGAGTGAATGGAGATGGCAGGAGACATTAATGGGAAAAGATTTGCACTTAGTGATATTCAAGCGGTCTGGGGCAGACTCATGAGCTCCCAGGGAGCTTATTAAAATGCAGATTCTCAGGCCCGGCCCAGCTCTCTGGAATCTGAAATCCTGGGGGTGATGGCCAGGGACCTGTGTTTCACAAAGCTCTCAAGATCACTTTTCTACACCCCGAAGTTGGAGGAGCATGGCATCAGATGTTGTTACACTGTCTTGGGGTTGAGCAGGAAGATCTGGTTGTGTTCCCAAGAGGATACCTCCTTCTGTGCTTGACCTCATCTTGCAGGGTGGAATATGAGCTGGAAGGGAACAGTCATTCATTTGTTTAAAACATTTATTGAGCACTTACTGTTTCTAGGCACTCACTCCCTGCTGTAAGGGAGTGTGCATCCTAGTCGAGGAGTCAGATAGTAACCAGGACAACTGATACAGAAATGACTGCAGATGGGGACGTGACCCTGGGATGGTGACATTTAGCCCAATGTGAAGGAGGAGGAGGAGGAAGAGGAGATGCCTGAGTAAAGAGCGACGAGAATGGATTTCCAGAGAGAGGGGGAGCTGTTCGTGCAAAGGCCTGGAGGTGGGGAGGAGTTGGTTAGGGTCAGAGGGTGAAAAACAGCCTGTGTGGCCTGATGGTGGTGAGCAGGGGGCGGATGACAATCTGTGGGAGAGGTGAGCCACTGCTGGGTCCATAGGGCCCAGAGGAGTTTGAATTTTACTCTAAAATGGAGGACAGCGGCTGAAGGATTTCATCAGAGATTGACAGGATCTGATGAAAGGTTTAAGATCCTGACTGCCTAGCAGAGGGTTTGGAGGAGGGCGGGAGATGAAGTCAGGGGCTGTGGGGTTGGGAGCTTCTGTTCAAACTGTGATTACTATAAAGTCATGTTTTCTTTTTCTTTCTCTGTCTCTCTTCTTTTTTTTTGAGGAGGTGGGGGATGCAATTTAAGAGAGAACGGGAATCCTTTTGTCAGGGTTTCTGTGTTAGCATCTTGCAGACGGAACAGACTTATATTAGAAGTACACATCGTCATTGCTCTCATTAGACGATATCCTATCACACCAGCTATGTTTGTACCCACTTGTTTGCGTATACTACTACTTACAAACAAGTAAATTTTGTCAAAAGGAAATTTAGCTTGGATGTTATATTTTTGAGACATAGGAACCAAGTTTAGTTGATTACCATTTAGCAGCATCTGCAAGATTTGATCCATTTCAGAAATCTGAGCTCACTAGCATTGCTTGGGCTAGCATTTTCTTAGCTAAGAACTGCTTACCTGGGCGTACAAGATCTAATATTTTATATAGGAGAATGATTCATTGCTTAGGGTATCAAGAGTCCTGGGTTTTATCTTCCTTGTCGCACACATTTGTTTTAACCTTGGACAAGTCATTTCAGTTTGTAGTTTAGAGTCTGTGCAGAAGATAGGCACTAATAGTTCTGGTAAACCTGTTGTCATGGTAACTGGGTGAGAGCTCTCCAAGACCTAGGGGAGACAACATGTGCAAAGGCGCTGTGGCAGAAGGTAGCAGGATGATATCGTAGGAAGTGAAAGGCAGTCTGTGTGTTGGGAGAGCGGAGCGTGAGGAGGAGATGGCCCAGGGCGATGTTGTGGTGGCAGTCACGGGCCAAGCTGGGCAGGATCTTGCAGCCCTTGTTGGGGATTTAATCTGTATCTGACGAGCAAGGGGGATCCATCGGTGGGTTTAAATACGGGAGTGACTTACGATTGATATGCTGTCTCGTTTAATGGACACGGTAGGAAAATGTATGTGGTAGGCAATATCCTTGTTTTAAACCAGCACAGAAACTCAAGGTACTGGAGGTTAAGTAGCTGACTCATGAGTACCTTGCCGGTAGATGGTTAAGCCGGGAAGCAAACCCAGGTCAGCCTGACTCCTCTGTCTTCATATCAGCTGAGCTAAAGAATAACATTGCAATAACCACAGTTTTAAAATGCTTTGAACTCTTGAGATGAAAGCTCTCCCTTAAATTACAAAGTGGTATTATGCTGCAGAAATGCGAGTGGTGATGAGTGGATATGCTGGGGACCTCTAAAGGCTTGGTCTGCGTGGCTTGGGTCCAGCATCTTCAAGTTCCTTGCCGTCTGGTGGCGGGGCGTCTCCTCGTAAGCAGCTATCAGCATAAAGAGCGATTTGGCAGCTCTGCCTGGCCATTTGACACCGCCATTGTCCATAATGACTCATTGTCTGAGCGATGTGCCCTAGGTGTGTGCTTTCAGGGACTTTGAGCTGGGAAATCAGATCTGGGCAGCTCATGCGTGGTTTCACCGGAGTAACCATGCCATGCCAAGTTTCTGCTTTCCCCCTCTTGGGTAGTCGGCTGGTTTAAGTAGATTCTTAGAAGCTGGTTGTAGAGATCACCATCTGGACTTTGAACCCAAAATGCTTTGTTTGGGGTTAAAATGAGAAAACAGCTGCTGGCCTGTGGCCCTTGAGGCTTCTATTGACGACTATGAATATCTGTTCCTTTCTAGTTGACCATGTTGTGCCTGAGCCTGGGACAAGCCTGCTGGCCGCCTTTGACCAGTGGAGGGAATGGGCCGACAGCAAGTCCTGCTGTGACTACTCTCTGCACGTGGACATTACCGAGTGGCACAAGGGGATCCAAGAGGAGATGGAGGCTCTGGTGAAGGACCATGGTAGGTTGCACCAACCCAGTACCCTTAGCCTGTGAGCTGGCACAGCCCTGTAGAGACACGCTCTGTGAATGATGCTTTTAGATCTCTTGATCCTCATCCTGGGCCTTTAAGGGGACAGGGCTTGGGCTGCAGTTCATGCTGATTGGAGGTGGCCAAACCCAGTCTGGCAACAGAAGCTTTCACTGATATGAGAACCAACCCGAGCCTTATTCCAGGGATCTGTTCTTAATATAACATCTACTTTCAGTCTGTTGGTTTGAGGGAACCTTGCGCCCTAGCCAGGGACTATGAGAGTAACTTGCCCTCAAAAGGTAAAATACATATCCTGGTGGGGATTCTGAGCGGTTGTGGGAGAGTGCCTGGGACTTGGAGTAGAGGAGTTGGGGAGCTCCTTTCTGCCAAACCTGAGAGAACCAGGACAGGTTTGAGGAAGCCCTGGGACAACTCGAGGGGTCTCTTTTGGTCCATGGGGCTATTTTGGGAAGCAAGGTTCTAGGGATTGGGTTATGAAAGATTCCCAGGGAGGCTAGAGGAATCTCGGCTACCTCAGGTGCCTCTATCTAGGACCCTCTGGTCTACATGAACCTTGGGGATTGAGTGGTTTTGCCAAATCACATCATCTTCTGGGGTCCTTTTGAACTTGGCTGTAGACTTGAGGTCACAAGTTGACCTCATTGGATCGTAGTTGTCAGGGAAGCACCTATTGCTTTAGGGTCTGGAGACTTCTAAGCTCAGAAGTTCCATGAGTAAAATGGCAGGAGGGAAATTGCTAGGCATAGATATGGTAGAAAAAGCCCAGAATAAAAATCTATAGTCTCGAGTTCATTTCTCTATTCTTCTACAAACTAGCTGTATGAGTTTGGACAAATCGCTTAAATTTTATGAGTCTCGGATTAAAAAAAATTCCTTACAGGAGGTTATTGGACTAGATATCCTCGGATGCTTTCTAGCATGAAAGTACCACGTAAAAGAAAGTAGCTTAATCTTTGGTCTTTCTCACTTTAAAAAATACCCACATTTAACTTTAGATACTTATGGTGAATCTACTCAAAATCAGCCAAGAGGTTACCACATAGCAACTGTTGCCTGGCGGGAGAGAAGGGCTGAGATGTCCTGGGGCTTGAATTTAGGCAGCTTCCAGCACCCCCAGTGGCTTGAATTAAGCACGCAGACTAGAAGGTTGTCAGTACAATTGTTTACTGTTGTGATGGATGTTAGGCAGAGATATTTGGTCCAGTCTCCAGGGAGGCAAGGACTCTAAAATGCCAGGATGAGAACTGTAACATCTGCTTGTCCCACTCATGGACTGTTTCTTATTTAAAATCATTTCTTAAAAATCAGCATGTAGGGCAGTATGTTTTCCAAAGAAAACACAGTTATTATATTATAGATGTTCTCAATGGGATCTTCTAATTCATTTTCTTTATGAAGTCACAACAGTTGGGATAAACTTTTGTGTTTAATATTTAACTTTTAATAGTGATAAACTATAACATAACATAAAATTTTCCATCTTAACTATCGTTAAGTGTACGTTCAGTTCAGTACATTTCACATTGTCGTGTAACCATCACCACCCATCTCTGGAACTTTTCATCTTCCCCAACTGAGACGCTGTACCCATTCAACCGCTAACTCTCCACTCCCTTTTCCCCCAGCCCTGACACCCTCCATCCTACTTTCTATTTCTATGAATTTGCCGCACAAATGGAATCCTACGGTATTTGTCTTTTTGTGACTGGCTTCTTTCACTTAGCATAATGTCCTCAGGGTCGATCCATGTTGCAGCTTGTGTCAGAATTTCCTTCCTGCTTAAGGCTGAATGATATTCCATTTATGGATATGCCACATTTTGTTCATCCATTCACCTGTCAGTGGACAATTGGCTGATTCCACTTTTTGGCTCTTGTAAATAATGCCGTATATCTGTATGGGTATACAAATACAAGCAGCTTTTAATTTTGATATAGTTCTAAACTTAGAGAAGAATTATAAGAATACTGAGAAGTACTTTTGCACCTTACTCCTACATTTACAGGTTGTTTATATTTTACCCCATGTGCTTTATCATTCCTCCTCCTCTCTCTCTCCTCTCTCTCATGGATGCATATATACACATTCCCTTCCAGATTATTCGGTTTATCTACTAAAGTCACATCTCCACCTATTTTGTCTGTCCTCCAGGGGTAAATTCTTTCCTCGTGTACATGGCTTTCAAAGATCGCTTCCAGCTAACGGATTCCCAGGTAAGAATAGTTGGCTCTTCTGAGCAGGCTCATGACATTTGGTACATTCAGGCCACTGCTCTTGTCTTGAAAGCTGCCTCCAGCCTATGTATATACGTCTCTCAGCTCCATGGGAGATGGTGGTGGATGAAGTCCCTGATGGAACGTAACCTTTAGGGAGGGAATGAACCCAGTGTCCTGGCCCCCAGCACCAGTGTTCCACTGGGCTCTGGAGTCAGCCTGCCATGGATGGCGTGGCCGAGAGGTGTACTCAGAGCCAGTATCATCATGAACTTCTCAGTCCTAATCCATATCCTTTTAGGTTATGCTGCTTCTGTTAATTACTGAGAGATTCTACTCTGCCACACGTGGCCAGAAACGTTGCCCTTGGGACACGGCAGAAGAGCAGGGCTTCATAGAAGTAGCTGAGGGGTGCTGTTTACGACCCCTGTGATTGACAGGAGGAAGGGCGGGCTTGCAGACAGGGAGATGGAAGCCCCTGTCTCTCCTCTCACCCCTCTCCTCTCTCAGATCTACGAAGTGCTGAGCGTGATCCGGGATATCGGTGCCATCGCCCAGGTCCACGCAGAGAATGGCGACATCATTGCAGAGGTACAGTGCCTTCCCCTCTGTTGTTTCTGCATGACCCACAAGGGGAGAGGCAGCCTCCAGAAAGGGAAGTGACTTCTGGAGCTCAGCTCCCAGGTGGAAAAGCAGGGGAACCTGGCGTGAGCCTCCTTGGGTGGTGTACGGACAGCGTCACCGACAGCATGAATGTTGGTGACGCAGGCGCCTCCCAGTGTGTTCTGCAGGACACACAGCCTGTTCCCTTTTCACAGACAGGTAATTTCTCCCAGTGCTGTGATGCCGATGCAGCTCCTGTGGGGGTGGAACATGGACACCTACCTATAGACATTTATACTGTAGCATCCCAGAGGAGGAGCTCCATGTGCCTGGGAGGCCGTGATTGATTCACCATAGCTTAGGCAGGACTGGGAACAGTGTACTGAGCCCTTATCTTAATGGGGTCTTGAGATGAGGGCTGAGCGGTTAGCAACGCCATTTTCACATCTTACCTGAGTAACTTTAATCCAGGTCTCCAGCGAGCATAGCCACCTGAAGTCACACACAGAGACATACCCACCCACAGACACACAAAGTGCTCACCCTGACAGCCTGGCTTTCTTTAAACATTGCAGGAACAGCAGAGGATCCTGGATCTGGGCATCACAGGCCCCGAGGGACATGTGCTGAGCCGGCCTGAGGAGGTGAACATCGCTGAATGGAATGCATGTCCCTTGGGCTGCCAGAGCCACATAGGACCCACCCTCCTGCCTGTTGAGAATGCGGTTTCTCAGATGCTGATTTTGGTCCCTATGAGAAGTCACAGGTTGCCTGTGTGTGTGTCCACTCAAGCAAAGTGAAGGGTTAGACCGAGCTGTGGGGTAAAGCAGTGTGGCTTGTTCAGCCTGAACACTCCACTTTCTGTTTCTAATTCTCTAGCCCTTTCTTGGTGAGGCACAAACAGCTTTTTATCAGCATTCTGCAGTCCAGGTTTTGTGGTTCATAACTTAGAGCCTCCAAAATCTTTCCAGTTTCCAAGACATAGTCATGGGGTTCTAAAAGTGCTTCTAAATGTCTAAAAATATCAGAGAATTGTGGGTTTTCCCATGGTGAGTCTGCACAGGTTATAACATAGTCTGCAGAGTTTGGTAGAAAATCTTTCAAATTCAAAGAAGGAAAATTAAGAGTAGGGGCCTTGTTGGCACAATGGTTGAGTTATCACTGTCTTGGGTGGCGAGGCTTGTAAGTTAGAAGGTGCTTACATCCAATGTGACACAGAAACTTTTTCTAAGTTAGAATTTGTGGCCTTTCAGTGCTTCTCAGGAGTTGGCTCCTTAACGAAAGGCTCAGGTCAGGCTTTTGAGGACCTGGTGGCTCCGAGCAAAGACAATGCTGAGGATTCTCCTGGGGACAAACAGACTTTCTCATTATGGGAAAGAAGTAGCAGAGAGGGGCGGGTGCAGAGAAGGGCAGATAAAATCATCAAGCAACTGGATGTAGCCTGAAATTAGGATTTTTCCTTCTAGAAACAAGTGGAAGGAGATGCTTAACGAGAGGTGTATGAATGGGACCAGGGCCCAAACCACAAAACTTCTTTAGAACTGGGATGTTCCTGCTGAATCTGGGAAGTGTGTGCATTGGGGCCCATGGGTGCAGGCATTCTGCTCCCCCAAGGAGAAAATGGATTCACGAGGGTTGCCACGAAGGTGCCCTCTGTGGTGAGGGGAGGCGACACGGCATCCACCGAGTCTTCTCAGGCTTTGAGGGAAGAGTGAGGCTGGAAAAAGCAAACATAATGTAAGAAAGACAGAAAAAAGTGAACCACTTGGAAGATGTCTAACACACATTGAGGGCTTATACTTTCTTGTTCTGCCCTTCTTATGGTGAACACACACAGTCACACAGACACACAGACACAGACACATGTACACGCAGACACACAAACAGACACATACTTACAAGTCACACAGATACACGCAGAGTCACACACAGACATGCACATACACACCGGGGCACCATCAGACCATCTGAGGCCCTGAAGACATTGTCTCCTCCCCATATTAAATTTTTGGTATTGTATGGTCCTCTCCAGGCCATGGGATGTAGGTCCTTTCATAACCATCTGACCTTCCCATGTTTGCTAAAATCCTGAAGGCATGAGCCGGAAGCTAGCACGAGGGTGAGGGAGGCTGAAGGTGACCTCTTTAGGCCCCTGCATTCGCTGCGGGGAGCCCTGTGCTGTGACTGTGGCTGGCAGACAGTGATTCAGGGAGGCAGCTTGTAGGAGAGAGGGAGACCGTTTCAGTAGCTGATGCTAAGAGTACCTGAGGCTGGTTTTATGCAGAAGTGCGTATACACGTACATGTACAGATGTAAGTGCATACATGTACTTGACACATGATCACTCATGTACATGTGTACATACATTCATACAATGCAGTGCTATGCACACGTGTGCACACATGGAGAAACCATCTCACTTACACAGACGCCCTGAAGATTCCCTGCTGTGGCTTTGTGTCCCTTGCAGGCTGGCCTCGGTGACCACTGTAACCCAGTTTTCCTGGATAAAGCCGTTGGGGAGGGAAAGAGGGCGGAGGCCATGGTGGCCCTCAGCCCCGCCCTCCTCACGGTGGGTTCGTCCTGCATTCAGTCTTAAAAGAGTTTTGGGGTCAGACCTTTGAGTCACGAGGACTCTGCAGAGGGATGGCATGGCCCTCGGGGTGCTCGCTTGCTTTTCCTTGTGGGCCCCATCCAGAGTCAGCAATTACGGAGTGCCCAAAGGGGCCAGGCCCTGTGCTTAACCAGTTCACGTGTTAGCTCTGTAATCATCCTGCGTGGGGGACACTGCAGAGCCTCCTTCAGACACCCCCAGGGAGGCGCCACTCACGGGACGGCACAGCCTCATCCAGGGAATGAGTGCCTGTGCGTGGGGCCCCTGGCGTTGTGCTGCAGCAAGGCCTTTGTCATCTCTGTCTCTCAAATACGGAAACCACAGTGGCGGAAGTAAAGTGACTGCCCAGCGTCAGCTGAAAAGCTCAGTGTCCAGCCTTCTCCCCCGACACGCGCATGCACACGCACACGCGCACGCACACACACATGCAGGGAGCCCCAGCTCAGCGTCAAGTCAGTGGGCCCAGGTGACCAGGCGGTGACCCTGGGGCTGGGCTTAACTAGAAAATTTCCTCTCGCCTTTGTCCAGGTGGTTGGCTAGGGAGCTGCTTCGCCCTCTTCCAGCCGAACAGGTGTCAGGAAGGAATTGCCTCCCCTGGAACGAGACAGGGTTGCAGGTGCTGGGCCTCCGAGCGAGTTACAGCCGTAAGACTGTCTCTGGGAGGGCAGTGGGGGCTCGGAGGTGAGGGTGAGCTCTCCACCTGGGCCAGGCGGAAAGGCGTGCCCGGGATGTGCAGACCGTCAGAGGACTGGGCTGTAAAGGCATGTCGTGTGCTGATGCTGTTGCGTGTCCTGCTGCTGGTGTGTGTACCGACACTGTTGAGTGTTCCTGTATAGTTTGCTTTTCTCTCTGGACCTTTGGGTGCCTTATGATTAAAATCAGAGAGCAAGCCTTGATGACCCCCTGCCCCGATAGCTCTATAATGAAGCAGATAGGTTTTTATGTTTAAACTGTAATACTATTTTCATAATATTTTCAAAGCAGTAGTATTTAAAGCAGAATTTGGTGCGTGTAAGATGGTTTATAATGAATGTCAGAGGAATACACTTATACACACGGAGGGCTAAAATGTGGACCCTGGCATGGTCCTGAGTGGAATGTGGAGAGCTGGGGTTTAAATGACCTTTTCTGTTCATGAGGTGATCTTGTAGTTCGGCCTCTGCCCTTGCTCCATGCGTGTGCGGGGCTGGGGCTGAGGAGGGGTCAGAACTCACTTCACAGTGGTGGATGAGCAGATCCAGACAGGGCCCTGGGACCCGGATTCTTCAGTCCAAAGCGTCTTCATGGAAGCCAGTCCTCCAGGGTATGACCCTGATAGAACTGGCACTTTCGCTCTGTTTACTCCCTAATTAGGACAATGACACATTCCATTTCACCCAGGGCAGTCCATCCCCCCAGGTAGTTATGAATAGGGCCTCTGTTTGCCTTCACAACGCCTGGGTTGGGACAGTAAGTTGGGAAGTCACCCGCACCAGTGGGAAGCAATGAGGATTCTAGTGGAGTCCTTTTCACACTTTACTGTGGACTTCGGAGGTGACCGCAGACATGCAGGTCGTCGGTCCCCCTCCTGTGCTGCCCAGGCCAGAGGCACTGCGGTTGTCGCCGGAGCCAAGGAGAGCGAGAGCCATGGTTCAGCTATTCCAGGAATGAAAACCATTTGGTCGTTTAATGAGCTTTTTCAAGAGCCATTAGTTCGGTTTTAGAGTTCTAGACATCTCTTTACATATTTGATGCCTGAAAGGCCAAACGGGGGGACACTCTTAGTTTATTAAATTAGGTTACCAGTTAATGCAATTAGAGAACTTCCACTCTTGGCCAAGCTCCTGTAGAGACACGGTTAGCTAAGATGATTCGGTTAGGAGTTCAGTCATTTCTTGTGAAAAAGAGCAACTCCTCATGGAACAGCCTAGCTTTAACCACTTACATAAAATGAAGTCAGGTATTTGTTCATTAAGCATTCTTGAGCACCTGCTGTGTACCGAGCACTGTGGGGCTTGGGAACTGTGAGGGTTGGGGTGTGGAGGATAAAAAAAAAAAGTAGACCCGGCCCCTCGCCTCAAAGAATAGAAGCTCCAGCCTCTTGCTAGGATTTGGGAGGGAGCAAAAGACTTCTTGAGCTCTGTCATTCTGTAACTTGTTCTTTCAGTCGCCTGTTCTAAACACACGTGGCTGATTCCTCTGTAAGATACAGCTTGATCTAAGCAGTCTTACCTGATGAGGTATTTAGCAGTCATCACGTGGGGTCTTTGAAATTTCATCCATTGAAGCATCGGGTTTCAAGAATCAGATTATTAATTAGAGCAGCTCTTTCCCATCTCGTGCCGAAGGTCGTACCAGTCTGCGGCTGGCCGTGGTCATGTTTCACACACACAGGGCCCTTGGTTTACACAAACGCTGCCTGCTCCATTCCCAGAGCTGTGAGCCCGCATTGTCCCTTGGGCAGTGCTGGCTTCCTCTGGGCATCAGACTGAAGCCCAGCACAAAATCACATCACTGAAGGTCCTGACTTAAGACCATGCAACTATAATGAATGCTCCATGAACAGTGGTTCTCCAACATTAGCAAGCACAAGCACCATGTAGAGTAGGTAAGACTCACATTTCTGGGTTCCACACCCAAGAGGTATTACTGAGTTCACAGCAGGGCCCGAGAATCTGCATTTCTTAGGCTGATGCTGATGCTGCAGGCCTGCTGACCAGACTTATAACCAGTCAGAAGGGCCAGGAAGGAATGGCCCCTGATTTCAGCCAATCAATGTGGAGTGACATTAGGCAGGACACATCCTTTTCCTGCAGTGCCTCTCAAGGTAGCACCTGAGGACACGGTGCTCTCCCATTTGTCAGCCTTTCTTGGGTGGAGGGTAAAGGTGGACCCGTGGAGTGGGCACAGTTCTCACGTTCAGATGTTCTTCTGTAGGTTGAGGCCGAAGCTGTGAATCGTTCGATTACCATTGCCAACCAGACCAACTGCCCCCTGTACGTCACCAAGGTGATGAGCAAGAGCGCAGCCGAAGTCATCGCCCAGGCCCGGAAAAAGGGTAAGTGCCGCTGGCTTCTGACTGCAGGCAGGTTCGAAGGCGAGGAGGTCCTTTTCCAGACCTCGTGCCAAGTGGGCTGCTTTCATCACGTTCCAGCATTAACCTAATTACAGCTGAGCAAGGCAGGGAGCTCCAGTTTCTCTGTTCCACCGCTGCGGCCTTGTTAGCATCTATTTAAAGCCACATACAGCAAAGAGTGGGTGGGCAGGCACATTTTTCTCCTGCCCCCCCCCTTCTATATAAAGGTTGGATTTAATTTGATTTAGTTTAAATAAACAGGACACATACACAGATGATGTCAGTTTCCATCCGCCACAGAGTCGGTCCTTCTGGGGAACTTTCTGTTGCAAAATGTGTTTCCCCTCGTGGCTGGGAGTGATTTCCGCTGGGGTAGGAGAGAGCCGTGTGCGGGCGTGGGGTGGTGGATGCTGCTCTGGAGCCCGCCAAGCCTAGACCTCCTGGTACTCGAGTCACTCCCGCTAAATTACATTGATATATTCTGGGCTGAGGCCGACCCTCTTATTACTGGGAGTCTGTGGAAAATGTTCTTAGGAACTAATTTACTAAGTGCAGCTTCCGGTGCTGCTTCCAGAGGTGGTTCTGCGGCGCACCTTATCCATTATGGACGCAGCAGAGCCCTGCTGTATCCTGCCCTTGGCAGCGAATTTGGATGATCACACCACGTGTTCTGTGCTCGGGAAGGTAGCTTTGTGCACAGAGAGCCTGATCACCAGTAGTGGACCCTGAGGGTGGCTCTTGGCTTGATGTGAACATGAATATCATAAAAGGACTTCTGCCCCCTCCCTCCCTTCTTCCTTTCTCCCCATTATGTCCCCTGACTTGTCTTTCCGGATCTCCATTTCTGCATGTCTCCATTTCTCTCTTGATTTCTGTCCCACTTTCTCCTAGTCTCTGGATCTTTCTCGGTCTCTCTCTCATTCTCTTTCTTTCCATTCATCTCTTTCTCTCTCGCTGTGTCCCTTTCTCTGTGAAGAAGGGAGCAGTTTGACCTCTGTGGTTCGGTTTCTAGTTCTCTGCAGGATGGAAGCCACACGGATAAGGAGGACTATAGGATTTCTTCACTGGTGGGTGACTTGGTGCAAGACCTCAGTGACCACTGAGTTGGCTGGTCCCAAGAGAGAGTGGCGATGGCCTTGTTCCTGGGACCTCTCCTGGGGCCTTTGTCCCCAGGCTCTGAATCGAAGGGCTGTGACATTGCCATCTTCCTGGAAGTCTGCCCTCTCCTGGCCGCTGGCAGGAGTTGCCTTTTTGAGATAAAAGAGCATTCACCTAAAATAACATCATTTGCTCAACATTTTTGAGTTGCTTCTAGGAGACATTGTGGATGATGACTGTCAGTGTCCCTCCCTCGCCTGGGTCCTCTATCACACCTAGGCACCCATTTTCAATATGGCTGGGCAGCAG
Source organism: Rousettus aegyptiacus (assembly GCF_014176215.1). Classification (NCBI taxonomy): domain Eukaryota; kingdom Metazoa; phylum Chordata; class Mammalia; order Chiroptera; family Pteropodidae; genus Rousettus; species Rousettus aegyptiacus. Next base: position 29,464,267 of record NW_023416291.1, read on the forward strand.
CACCCAACACTAATCACGGAACCGCTGCCCCGTGCAGCACGGGGACATTGTGCACAGCGTCTGGGGAGAGTTGGGGGGAGCACACTTTTTTGTTTGTTTAACAGTCATACTGTATCCAGATGATAATAAGAAATGGAAAGTTAAACATTTTAACATAATTTTAATATAACTAAACATTCAATCGGACATAATTTAAAAACCGAGGCCTTGTTTTTCATTTCAGACTGTCACCTGCCCAAATTGGAGGGTGGAGGAGTTGGGCCTCTCACCAGACCCCGGTCCAAGCGGGTAGAGCTGGCCCTGGTGTGGGCTGCAGAGCGCTGGGCTCTGGACCAGCCCCTTCGGCTTTCAGTGCCTCAGTTTCCCTGTCTGTAGATGCGGAGCTGGAACATGTTATTAGAGTCCAGTCTCACTCAAATACCCAGCGACTCAGTGCCTCATAATGTCCTTCCGTTGTGTTTGCAACTTTGATCCTGCGTGAGCATTGGTGGGTGAGCACAATGAGGGACTGTTTCAGCTGTTTGCTCCAGAACCTTCCAGGTGTGAGCCCAGCTGTGCCCTCACCGTGGTTCTCAGGGTGGCTCTTGCATTCCAGCTCTCACTCTGTAGTCCTCGAAAGCCTTTGCTAACTCAGCTGTTAGGAAAGAATTTGTAGTGCATTTGGCTGCTAATGAGCAAGAACGCGAGACCCCAGCTTGCTGTGCAGGCGCTCACGGCTCCTTCCATCTCGCTGGAACTTCACCACAGCGTGGGCAGCACAGGCCGGGGTGCAGCCAGGTACGGTGGGTGCAGCTGAGTAAACTGAAGCTTAGAGCTGGCAGAGGGTAGAATTAGGCTCTGAGCATTAAGCATCTAATGTCAGGCCATGAATATCCATCCATGTTAATGTCTGACTTTATGCCTCAGGATTATTTTAATACGGGAAATGCTATGACCATCTCCTTGGTGTGTGTTGGGGTTTAGTTCTTCAACGAACCTGGTAAACGGGAGCCTGACACCCAGTACGGTTGTGGATGGTACCGGCCAAGAAGAAAAAACAATACAAGCCTGTATTAAGCGTTAGTGCTCCAGGATCAATATTCTGTCCTGGATCAAACGCCCGGTCCACTGTGCACTAGTATGTGATGCTGAGAAAGTTTTGTATCATCTCTGTGTTTAATTTTCCCATCTGCAAAGGGAGGGCAGCAATAGTGACCCATCTCACGGAGTGATCGCGATGCTTAAATGAGATAACATAAAGATGTGTATCATAACTGTACACGCTATCATTAGTCGCGAGTGAAGGGCTGGTTAGAAAAGATGCCTCCCGGCTAGGGTAGGAGTTTCCTGCTAAGGATTCTTTGCTTCTTCAGGTGGGGTCTTCTGGCCCCTAAAGGCACGGGTGAGGCACAGCCAACTTTCTGCTGCTCCATTTCTTCATCTATAAATGGGAGAGAATCTTCATTAATTCATGACCTTTCCTATTTACTTTACCTTTTATGATGTGATACTTCAGGCCTTTGTGTGGGAGATGAGGAAGGGTCCCAGCCCTCAGCTCTTTCACGAGCAGGGGAGGAACACAGGCGCAGAAAGTCACAACGGCAAATATTAGCAAAGAGGTGCAGCCAGGTACGGTGGGAGCACAGAGGAAGGCGCCACTGTTCACAGACACTCCCCGCCCCCGCCCGGCTCCGGCCGGGTAACAGGACCCAGCATTTCTCTGCGGATCCGAAGCCTACATCTCCTTCTCTTACTGATCCCCTCGTATTCCCCACCCGGAGACCTGCTGGTCCTGATCTAAGGCAGGAGGTGTTTGGACAAGCGAGGGTATGAGGTAAGGTGTAGATGAGAATATTTCCACACGCCTGTTTGACCCAGCACGACCGCCATGCGTCTCCCCCAGAGACAGCGTCACGCGCGCTGCCTCCATTCCTTGCCATCCAGCCGGCGGCGTATCACGGACCCCGTCCTGCAGAGAAGGAAATGACAACACAGCCGGCATCAGAACACCCCGAGCGATTTTTACTCTTCAAAAGAACTTAGACATTGGTTGATTGAGTAGGCTCATATCATGACAGAGACACTGAAATGTGAAAATTGAAAATCTTGCTCCGGATCATCCAGCTCATGGGGAGCAGAACGCAAGGTTCTAGACTCCTGGCCAGCTCTCTTTCCGCTGAGAGTCCATTGCGGGGTTTTTTCTGGAATGGCTCCCTCGGCTTGCATTTGTCCACATGTGAAACCGAGTATGGCTGCTGATGTCTTCCTTGTGTGGATGGCATGTAGGCAGTGCCTGGTGACCTCATCCGGTGGACAGTATTCTCCGTCCCGCCCCTCCCCCCCCCCCCCCCCCGCCCCCGTCACCCAGATGCAGAAATGTTCAGAACTTCTGGCGGCTGCTGAGGGATATCAAACTCTGGGAACAGAAACTGAGACAAGACTTCCTGTGCCCTGCAGGGCAATAGGAGTGACTCAGGAAAATGAGAAGCACATGGCCTGGGGCCACGGAGACCATCCCAACCTGGGAATGAATCCTTAGTGTTAAGCTAACGCACAACCAAGCCATCTTGAACCCAGAGAGTGGCCTATAGATTGGCTTGTGAATGTCATAAAATCTCACCAAAATCTGTTATTAATCAGGGCTCTTCAAAGAAACAGTCAACAGAAACAGAACATACATAGAGGTGTGTGTGTGTGTGTGTGTGTGTGTGTGTGTGTGTGTAGACAGACAGACAGACAGATACAGGGAGAGGGGGAGGGAGAGGGAGAGAACTGAGATAACTTGGGGAATTGGCCGTGCAGTGCAGTCTGGGCACTGGCCAGGGGAATCTGCAGGGCGGGCTGGGAGGCTTGGAGCCTCAGGGAAGAGCCGGTGTTGTGGCTGGGGCCCCAAGGCTGTCTTTTCTGGAGGGTCATTCTTCCCGAAGCCCTCACTTTAAAAACAGACAGTGAGACTGTGGGAATTCAATTTGCATTGTAATGCAGCCACTTGGCAAGATGAGCTACTGGGTTTGGTTTTCAACCACCTGAACTCAGGCTACTGCAGATAAGGATCCACCTTCAGGGCAGACAGAAACTTTGGGGTCACCAATAGGGTGGCACTGGGGCTGCCCTGAGCTCATCCTTTCTTTCCCCACTTTGTCTAGCATAATTAGGAACAACCAGCCAATTTTGTTATAGCCAGTTTAACAAAAATATTCTAAGGTCTCAGAAAACACATGGTCGGCCCAAACATTGCCTCTGTAATAAGTATTTGATTAGGAGTGTCCCATGGTGACGCACTGTGCTTCTCTTTCGCCCCAGCACACCACGGACGTCAGTGCTCTCTTGCCTACTGGAAATGAGTCATTAGTGTCCTTAAATCAGATTAGAGAGCCAATTCCTGAAACCCCGACCTATTCGGAAAACGTTGATTCTCTTCCTCTAGAACCACTCTTGATTCCAAAATCTGACAGAGTTACCCATGGGGGGCCCTGGCTGGTAGGTTCTGGCACTGGTTCTCTGAGGAGGGGCAGTGGGGAGAGAGGGAGAGAGAGAGAGAAAGAGAGAGAGAGAGAGAGAGAGAGAGAGAGAGAATATGTCCTAGTCAGTGTTTCATTGTGCTTTTTGAAAAACATGCACCTGATTTTCCATTGTTTCTGCTCCGGATTTGTCCTGCTTGTCGTTTGTGGGAGAGCTGTCAGACATTTCTCAGCCCAGCCATCCATTTATTATTCTTCACAGCCTGTTGTGGATAAACACCACGCCCAAGGCTCCTGCAGTTCCAGGCCCGGCCTGCCAGCCCTGGCTCTGGGTCACAGCCTTCAGTTTAGAATTTTCCCTGGAGAAGAAAATCGCGAAGGTCTAACCTCCTCCAAGGAAGTGTCAGCAGTGTGTTTAGCGTGCAGAAAGGCCAATGAAGCCGATTCCATGGTCGTTTATTATTAGTGGTGGTGATTTCTGGCGTGCAGCTCAGTGGTGTCCTGCGGCCTGACTGAGGTCAGAAGCTCATCCACAGTGCCCTGAGGTACAGCGTTTATAAAATGAGGAGAGGCGTCCTGGGGAGGCTGCAGGCCATGGGTGCTGGGAGGTACAGCCCCTCCCTGTGGACCCAAGTTCTCCTGGAGGTGAGGGTCTCCAATAGGATGTTTTAACTCCTGTCCTGCCTTTGTGGGGTGAAGAAAAGAAATAAACCAAAAGACAGCAAGGACCTCTGAATTCCCTGGAATTGAACAGGGCGAAGCAGTAATGATGCCTTCCTTCTCTAAATGCCCTTATCTCAGCTTGGCCCTGGCCCAGGGGTCCTGGCTCCGCCTTCTTTTAAGGAGGCAGGTCTGGTCAGCAATGGCCTTGAAGCTCCAGCCTAGTTGTGTGTTTTCCAGAGGCTGAAGGCAGAGTTCATTCCTCTGTGGTGAGATGCGTGTTCTAGGCACGAACGTGACTCAGCCCCTGGGCACCAGCTCCCCACCCCATCACAATTGTATTTCACAGAGCGAGATGAAGGCCACAGCCAGGGGCACTCACACGTGTGGGATTCAGGACGGGTTCCAGGAACCAGCCCCTCCTTGTCCCCCAGATTCCAAAGAACAGTCAGGGAGAGGATGAGCAGCGGCAGGTTGCAGGAAAGTCATGAAACTGTTGGTGCTTGTCCAGAGATTTTCAAAGACCAGCAAGCTGCTCTTTCCTCCAAGCAGTTCTGCTCTCTTGAACTTTTCTATGTTGACAAAACCAGGAAACCTTTAAGGTTACAAGTTCTTTGTTTTCCTAATGACTGGCACCAAACTCTCCGTGTGCTCAGACAATAGCCAGCGGGACCTCCAGACCTGGCTGGGCAGAAGAACCACCATCAGTTCCGACGGGCACTCAAACCAAAAGCAGGGAGCGGAGGTCCTGTGAGAACCAGGGCCGAGTCCTGCTCAGCCATTTGCATTTTATAAACAGACTTGGCAGCAGCAGAGGCCTGCTCATTATGCGGTGTTTTTCCACTTTGGGGTGAGCTGGAGGGGTGGTTTGTGCAGCTGCCCAGCTGGCTCCCCAAGTCCTGCCTGGGAGGCTTTGAGTAGGTCAGGAAGCTGGGAGACCTCCCAGGGGTCTCCCAGGTGATGCTGAACGTTGCCGCCCCACCCCCACCCAGGGGTTTCCTTCTGGGTTAGGCTTCCCCCGTTTGGAGCCCTCCCTCCTGCTGCGGGATTGTTACTGGTTTCCTCAAGTGAGCTGCCTGCCATGGCCTCTGACACTCCCTGGCTAAACAGTGGCTCCTTTGTGAAATTCCTGAGGCTGGAGGGGGCAGCTCCAAGGAGCCAGCTCTCAGAGCGGCAACTGCGGCATAGAGGGTGTTGTGGTTTATTATCAAGAGATAAGACCTTGGAAAGGCTGTGGAGGTGGAAAGGAGACACATTCCCGACTGAGAAGTGTTCGACCCTGTGTTTGGAGAAAAGGGAACATTCGAGGGATGTTTGTGATGGAAGCAGGTGAGGACAGCTGCATTCCTGGTGGTGGTGGTCAGGCTGCCTGAGGTCAAATTCCAGCGCTGATGTGTTTCATTAATAAAAGATCACACCCAGTAATTAGTTTGACACATTTATCGAGTGCCTCCTGTGTGCCAGCGGATTTCATTTTCTTCTGGGTATCTCTGTCTAGTGGAGAATCAAAAAATTCAAAATGGGGTGATTATTAGATTATGAGGGTGGAGAATGGGATTGAGTTTTGAATGATGCTAAAGAGATCAGCTTTAATAGGTGGCTGGACAATGAAGGGCATCAGCTACCTCAGTGAGGAGTTCGTTTTTGTCCTTGAAGGCAGAATGCCCCTTAGGAGGATTTTATGCAAGAGAACGGCCTGGGAAGATTATGTTTTAGGAAGATTATTCTGGAAGTGTCATGGAGGATGAAAGGAGAGGTGGGAAGAAGGTTTGGGAAACAAATATAAATCTGAACTCTAACTGGGAGGCTCTGTTGGAATGAGCCAGGGAGAAATGATAAAGGCCTGATTCGAGGGGAGGAGTGTGGAATGGAAAGGAACAGATGCATTTAAGACATTAAAGCGCTGGCATTCCCTGGATGGACGTAATGATTCCCGCCTTTCTGGCTTGCATAGGAACAGACAGAGCACCAGGGAACGGACGCTCTTTCTTGGCAATGTATTAGTTACGTTAGACCAGGCTTCTGGGAAATCTGAAACCTCAGTAGCATAACTGCAGCCTCCTTTATTTCTCACTCTTAAAAAGTTGGCTGTGAATCTGGTGGTGCTAAGGGCAGCTCCTTTCAGGTGGTGACTCAGGGCTCCAGGCTGTCACTTAGCCAGATTAGTACTTGCTCTCAAATGCTCCAGCCCACTGATATCACATCTAATTTCCTCTCTCAGCCCTTTAGCCAGACGTAGACACTTGCAAGGGGCACTGGGAAATGTTGGGAGAGCAGGGGGGAGTGTTCGGTGAGCAGTAAGGTTAAGTTTGAGATGCCACGGATCACCCAAAGATAAGAGTTTATGTGGCACTTGGGACTGGGTACTTGAATGCAGTCAGAGATTACGAATGGATTTGGAAATCAACAGTGTAGGAGGCGGACTGACTGTTTGGGACCACACAGAATGTGTTGAATTAGAAGAGCAGAGTCCAAAGGTGAAATCTTAGGGAGCGCATGTTGGATCCTTGACTTTGGAAGGCTTTGACCTCATTGGGCATTGGTGTTCTCATCTGTGAGATGAGGCTGATGCCTTCTTTGAAGGGCTGATGAGAGCCCTTGGCGTGTTGCTGGGCGGGTAGCTACTCCAATGAGGATGATTTCTTTTCTCCTCCCTTGTACTATATTTAGCTTTGTTCTTTTTGCCAGGAACCGTGGTGTACGGCGAGCCCATCACTGCCAGCTTGGGAACTGATGGCTCCCACTACTGGAGTAAGAACTGGGCCAAGGCTGCTGCTTTTGTCACCTCTCCACCCCTGAGCCCTGACCCTACCACTCCAGACTTTCTGAACTCCTTGCTGTCCTGGTGAGTCTTGGTGACTTGTTCACACTTCCCATTCTCAGCCTTTCCTCGGCCCCAGCTGACCTGGGGGGTTACAACATGGTGGGCGAAAGCAGGCTTGCGAACAAACAGACCCTTGCTCTCCAAGCTCAGATTGACAACTAGGAACAGGGGGTTATCACTTTGATACCATTCTGGGGGAGTTCTGAATAAAAACCGAAGCCATCTTGAAAGTCAACCGAAGAAGATGAATAGGGTATCAAAAGGATTCCACCGTGGTGTATTGTACCCCCATAAGATGCCTCCCGAAATAGATTTAGAGGAACAGCATAATAATGAGGCTTCAGTATCATGTCATATCTTCCCAAATTTCCTATCTCTTGAGGGGAGGAAAGGTTATTTTAAAAACTGTCAGTGGCCTGGCATATTAAAAAAATATATTCAAATGTGATGATTTAAAGTCAAAGATAAGTTAAAAGCCATTCTGTGCTTTCCTTCCAGTGGAGACCTCCAGGTCACCGGCAGCGCCCACTGTACTTTCAACACTGCTCAGAAGGCCGTGGGGAAGGACAACTTCACCCTGATCCCTGAAGGCACCAATGGCACCGAGGAGCGGATGTCCGTCATCTGGGACAAGGCTGTGGTAAGGGGCAGTGGTCTCACTCATGGGTTCGCCTCTGCCTTCCCCTGCCTCCTCCTCTGAGGGCCATAGGTCGTATGCGGGCCTTGAAATGGCAGTTGAGAAAATTCTAGGAGTTAGTACTTCCTGCGTGACAATATTTCTTATGTTAGGGAATCCAAGACCACTCCTTATAGGTCATTTCCTTCCAAATATTCCATTTGTATTTCCTATCATTATCATCTGTGGCTCAGTGGACACTGAAAAAATAACCCACAGAGTCTATAAAACATGACTCTTTTTTTGATCAGTCTGGAAAAAGCTTCCTTAGCAACCTGGTGACTTTCTCAGTTAATCTTAGACTCTTGAAAATGGGCTCAGTTTCCTTAAAACTGTCTATTAGGGGTCTCTGGGCTTAGCATTTCCCCACTACAGGCTTTGGGCAGGTCTGCTTTGAACTTACATAGATAGACCTTCAATGATCTCTGGGCTTTTCCATTTTCAGTGTCATAAAACATATTAACAGAACAGGTTGTCTTTTTTTAAAATGAATTTTTTTAGATTATGTAAACAATAGATCTTTATTCCAAAAAGAATAAGAAAGTAAATAAAAACTACTTATAATAACATCTTTTTGGCCAAATGTCTTTTCATTTTTTGCCAATGTAAGAATGCACAAGTGTGTATACGTTATGTATGTGTATGTATGCGCGTGAGTGTGTAAATAACATTGGCATCATATATACTATTTTGTGGGCTGTTTTATTAAAACAACATATCATAAAAAAGTCTCCATCCTTAAATATACTTGAAAAGCTTGGTTTTTAATAGCAGACTGTTGTTCCATTTTAATATTGGACTGTAATTCATTCGCAGTTCTTTATGCTCTTTCTGATTTTTTTACTGGGATAAACATCCTTATAAACACGTCTTGGACACATATTTAATTATGTTTGTAGGAGAAATTTCTAGAAGTGGTATAGTTGGGTCAAAGGGCATGTAAGACTTCATTTTTAAGACTTCTGATGGTTATTGTCAAAATTCCAGACAGATTGCATCAATTTGTATGCCACCAGCAGTATATGATATTCCCAGTTTCTTCTACCAGGTCCAAATTGGTGTTATCAAAAGAACACAAAAGTGTTGCTAATTTGATTGGGGAATTTTGTTTTATATTTAATCTTTTCGGTTATTGATAAGAGTGAATATCTTTTCACATGCTAATGGGGCCATTTGTATTTTTTTCTCTCTCATACCTACTCATTTCCTTTGCCCATTTTTCTTCTAGCTTTTGAGTGGGTCTCCTAACTCAGAGATATGCAGTCACTTCCTCAAATTTTGCCCTTACAGGAGAGTGGAGCACAAGTGGTAGAGATGAGAAAGTGCAGGAAGGACTTGAGGCAACAGGGTTGGCACCTGTGGCTGTGGAAACCCAGACGTGGGGCTGAGACGTCTAGGTGGGCTGGACCAGAAGCCTTAAGTCTGTGCCTGTGTCTTTGGAAAGGACAGCCGTTCCAGCCAAATGTTGTTTCTTGAAGGCGTTGCAGCCCCTTCAGCTCTTTGTTTTTAGTTTTCACTTTGAAGTCATTATAGATGCAAAAGAAGTTTTAAAGATGGGACTGAGACGGCGTCTCCCTCCCACGTGTCTTTCCCCCATTCGGTCCCCTTGGTTGCATCTCACGTGATTACAGGACGACATTAAAACCCGGAGATCGACGATGGTGCAGTGTGTGTGTGGTTCTGTGTCATTTTGTCCTATGTGACCACAATCAAAATACAAATGTCCTCTGTCACCACGAAGACCTCCTTTATGCTGCCCCTGTGTAGTCACCCGCCCCTACCCCGAGAGGGATCTCTATGTCTGTTTTTCATCTCTTTACCTTTGTTATTTTGAGAAAGTTTACATAAAGGAAATCGTATGGCGTGTGACTTTTTGAGACTGATTGTTTCACTCAGCGTAGTGCCGTTAACATCCATCTCGGTTGTATCAAAAGTGTGTTTCCTTTTTATTGCTAAGTCACATTCCCCTCTTCAACTTTTTGGTTCTTCATTGTACTCCTCAGGTCACTGGGAAGATGGACGAGAACCAGTTTGTGGCTGTGACCAGCACCAATGCAGCCAAAGTCTTCAACCTTTACCCTCGAAAAGGCCGCATTGCCGTGGGATCCGATGCTGACCTGGTCATCTGGGACCCCGACAGCGTGAAAACCATCTCTGCCAAGACCCACAACAGCGTAAGGCCCGTTAGCTGCATGGACCCAATCCTAACAAATCACAGTCACAGAAAGAGACAGAAGCAGGAAAGGCCTCAGGATTTATGAAAAGATTCTCCCTGATAGGAATGAAATTTTTTAACTTGCAATTTGCTTAAAAGAATTTTTTTTTTCCTTTACTGAGGTCAATAAGACTGATAATAAGTTACTCTTATCATCATTTTGGAGTTCCAGAGACTGTCTTATACATAGAGGTCTCTATCGGGAGACCTTTAGAGCCTCCCATGTCATGCCAGGACGTTGGAAACTTCTAGAAGTCAGGCACCATCCCGTTTTTATAGTTGGGTGTGGCACCTCTCATGGCAGTGCTTGGTGCAAGGGACTTAAATGGAACATTCAAACATTCACTCTTGAGATGCCCACTGGCACTTTTATTCTTATAAGCCATTGTTTCTCATATCATTTTTGCTATATAGAAACTTAAATAACAGTTGCTTTTATTGTCCACGAGGAATTAATTGACTTAGACTTATCCCCAAATGGAAGAAATACCCCTGGCAGCCATCTTGACCATGATTTTAGGATCTGCAGTTTTGGAGTATCTGTTGTCTTTCAGGCTAGAATATAGAGCTTGGGGGATACCCTGTCTTGTTAATAGGACCCTGGGCAAATGACTTCATGTCATGTGTCAGGCTTCTTGGCTGACAATGAATCCAGGGTTTAAACAATGTCTCTGAGTGTCCTGTGACTCTGAGGTCCAGGGCATTGGGCAGAGGTGTTAGATAACATTGGTTCTTCATAGGAAAAACTATGTATGCATGTCTGTGTATCTATATTGCTGCATCTATGTATATTGATATAATATTGCAAGAATATGGACAAAGGGGCAGCTTCGAAAAGAAATGGGCATAGGGCAGAAGTGTTCTATGTCAGGGACTCATATGAATCCTGAAGTGAATTCTTAATAAATGATGAGGATATTCTAGATCAAGTTCTAAATTGAAAGCTGACTCAATGGGGAATCTGATTCTAGGTTGCCCACCCTAGTTAGCCTGGACCAGCGAGTTCTCACATCTCTCCAAGGTGTCATGACAGCTCAGGGGTGGGCCCCTGGCATTTTTCCGGGACTGCCTTGGGCCCTTTGCCGTATCCCAGCCCTCTCCCATTTGGGCAGAGGTGCTCGGGGAGTGAGGCTCGCCTCTTGTTTCTGCTGGCACCCGTGGACTTAAGGATGGTGGGTGCCTTCTGGGAAGGCTGCTCAGCTCTTGGTATTTATTTTTAGGCGACGTTTCCCCCTCCTTTCCCGCTGATTGTTTAGTTTTGCAGCATAGCCTACGGCCACACCAACTTGTCACTTAGATCAAAACCTTTTGGGGATCCAGGATGGCTTCTTTACAGTCAGGGGTCCTAGCCCAGTGAACCCTTCTATTCATAGGCATTTAACATCATATTCCAATTTATTCTTTCATTTGGCCTTTTCAATAAAGGGATGATATTATTATCCCAATTGGGAAGATAAATAAACTCAGGCATAGAGAGCTTAAGTGACCAGTCTAATGTTACATAGCTATTTTGCGGTAGAGCCAGAATTAGAACCCAAAATTGTCCATGGCTGTTCCCTGCCAGACTGCATATACAGCCTCTTGGTCAGGGATAGATGGAGAAAATTCTTCCCCTTCCTTGCAGGGTCTTCTCCAGAGGTAATACAGAGGAGGAACTGGACTCATTATCTAAGCTGTAGGTGACCTGGCCAGGGACCTTGCATTTGGAGCCCTGAACCTGGCAGAAGAGAGGATGTGAAGGAGCGGTGGTCGGGAAGACAGACTCTGCCCTCCAGACAGTCCACCCAAACCTTTCCGGGCGGTAGCATTGTCCTGCCTTTAACTCCAGGCACCCGCATGAGAAATGCTGACTTCCGTCCTCACCTGTGTTCCAGAGCCCGCACTAAGCACGTGTATGCAGCATTAATCATTTGGGAGAATACTAATCGGAGGCTTTCCCATGTAAAACAGTGTTTCCTACCGCAGGGCTAATTAGCTTTAATTTGGAGCATTTAGCTAACTATTATTGACAGCCCTGTTGTTAAGCCTCTGCTTGGATTTTCCAGGCATCCAGCCAGATGAGTAATTTTAGGGAGCCCATGTGGATGTAGGTTAAAAATATCTATACCTGGTGAGTGACGAAGCCTGACTGCCTCTGCGGTTGACAGAGAGGAGTCTCTGAACACCTAGATCTGACCGTTGGACCTGTCAATTTGAAGTCACTTAGAGTCATGGGGCTGGTTCCTCTATCTATTAAAAATGGGAGCTGGCCCAAAGCTGTTAAACCCAAAGGTGTTTACGATCAGTTGTTTTTTGGCAACTAAACTCGATATATGTGTCTTAACAATTCTTTGACACGAAAAGGCAATCTTGTTGGGAAGGTGCCATAAAAACAGTCAGCGAACGAGTGAACATGTTCTAAATGCCTGCTTTGTGCCAAGCAGCATGCTAAACGCTTCTGTCCCTCTTAGTTTTGTGATCCCAGCATCGTTCCTGTGAAGTGGGCCATTTCCTCTTTCAAATGAGGAAGCCAAAGCTCAGAGGAGTGTAAGGGCCTTATCCAAAGTCACACAGCTGGTGCGCGGCAGACCTGGGGTGGGGACCCAGAGCAGATGGCACCGTATCGAAGGTTGTCTCTGTTACTCCATTGGGGCCTCAGAGGAGTTTGTTTGAATGTGGACAGTTAGCTGTGGAGTGGCATGGCAGAGATGGGGCTTCATCCAGCCCTTAAAGGGTGTTGCACACCCTTTCAAACGTCATTTCACAGCTGACATTTCCCTGACGGGGATCCGCACATGTGTGATGCTTTCTGTGTTGTCATCTTCACAAGGCCTTGCGAGAGAGGCGAATAGAGAAATTGAAATTCTGAGGCGGAACTCAAATGATTTGCCCAGAGGCAAACAGTTTCTGGAGTTCACCAAATCTAAGATGCCAGTAGTTTATGTACTACCATGAAGGAAGAGACATCCAAGATTGAGAGTATTAGGAAACTCATAAAAATGTGTTGTGCCACCAAGTTTGTGCTTAGTGTAGGGTAAATGAGAGGCGAATCTGCCATGTAGAAGGGGTGGCAAATATCTTGTGTGCCTCGATTTTGACTTTGGGTTCAGAGAGGACAAAATATCTCCTTGGAGAATATAAACTGAAAGCCGCTGCTCATGCAGGTTGGAAGTGTGAGTTCCTGATGCCCGCAGGGTCCAGAAAAACCTGAAGCTAAGAGATTAATGTAAAATGGCTTTAGTGCGGAAATCCGCTAGGCCGCAGGGGAAATCAAACCCATGCCCACCTGGAAGGACTTGGTTCAGTCTACAATGACAGCCACCGCACAGGTCCATCTGCTGCAAGACACATTCTGACTTCAGGGAGGAGTGTCCTAGAATCGATGAAGGCCTTGGGGACACACACTTGGGCGCTGGGAGTCCCCATGTAGAGTCCCTTCCTTCCTCTCAGGTGTCTCTCCGCCTCATTCCTTTGGTAGCTTCCATATGACTCTTCAGAGATTCAGAGCAGTGTTGACAGCCCTTCATTGGCGTTTTCAATCAGCACCTTTGCATTTTCACATTGAACTAGCCGAAGAGCCAGCCGGGGCCTCTCCGTACTTCCCAGCCAGCGCACCGAGCAGAGGTGTTACCCTGCAGTGCGGGGCGCTGCTCCAGCTGTCTGTTCGCAGGCTAACTCTTAGTGCCGATACCCTGGCCTGAACTCCCCCAGAAGCCTGAGTCACTTTTTATGGGTGGAGCCTCTGCTTCGTGGTCCAGTCCTGAGCACAGCATGGACATTGGTGCCTGTGAGCGGGTCAGTCGGGAAGAAGCAGAAGGTCTTCTGGAATCTGGGGACAGTCCTGGGTGAGCCGAGGCTGTGAGATGGGGCTGTGACACATGGAGTTTTTAATGTGGAACACAGTGCCTCCAGGTTTCTGTTGCCTTATTGTCCAAAAACAAACTCACTGCATATAGAGACCCGGTATATTTTCCCAGAGGGCACACAGATAGGTCGCTCTTTTACCCTGAAAGGCTTGAAACCAAAAGGACTGCTGTGTTGTTTGGGAAATTAAACCTCAAACATCTTATTGAAGGCATGCCTCTTAAATCACCACAGTCCTTTCATTTAGAGACTTCAGTTTTACCACATCGTTAAGGGATTGGAAAACCAGGCAAATCAGTGGGAAAACCTACTGGTGGATGACCCATTTCAAAGTTAAATTTAGAACTCGTTCACAGAAGGCTTTTGCATTTGAACTTGATTGGAGCTTGAGTTAGAACAAAGTCACTGCTAATTCGCGGGATCTTTTCCTTCTATTTGTGTGGCATTTACCAACCCTCGCGCTTTTCTATAAAATTTTTCTGTTCCGTTTTTGTGCCCCCTCCCCGCCCCCGCCTAGTTTTCAAGAGGTGGTAAAAGATTATTCCATAGTCTGGACAGGGAAATTAAGACATAGAGATTAAGTGGCTGCTGGTGTGGCAGCTGGGGACTGCAGCCCGGGGCCCGTCTCCAGTCCGCGAGCTGCCGGACCGGACGGTGGGCGTGTCCGGTGGGGCTCACCGTGCCCCCTCCTTCTAGGCTCTCGAGTACAACATCTTCGAAGGCATGGAGTGCCGCGGCTCTCCGCTGGTCGTCATCAGCCAGGGGAAGATTGTCCTAGAGGACGGCACCCTGCACGTCACCGAAGGCTCTGGGCGCTACATCCCTCGAAAGCCTTTCCCCGATTTTGTTTATAAGCGTATCAAGGCGAGGAGCAGGGTGAGTAGCTCTGATCTTATGAACGGTTTGGTCATGGATTAAGTTCACTTTCTTAAACACTTACTGAGCGCTCTGAGTCAGAACATCAAGATGAGTACAGAGGATTCGGGGGGTGAGGAAACGTGGTCTTTTTATTCCTGGAGCCCAGAATACCAGCGGAGGAGTCAGCTGCGTCCACAACTAGCCAGAATGAAGTGAGACTGACATGTGCTGTGAGGGGGTTCACCGGAAGGAACCATTGTGGAGTCATGGGGGAATGTGTCATGGGGAGAGGGCATTCTGAGTTGGGTCTTGTGGGTCAAGTAGATATTTGACAAGTCAGAGACGGGAGACAAGGGAATTAGATAGAGAAAATGTCGTGAGCATGGAAAACGTGCAGTGTACTCCGGGCATGGTGAACCGTCTACAGCACTGGAGCTCGGGGGCTGTGAGGCGGGATGGATGGCTCTGTAAGGGAACTGGAGGGAGAGACACTGGAAAGTTCGGGGCCAGATCTGAAGCATGAGACCAGATCCTCTTCACAACACTTTTGGGAATTCTTACAAGGTTTACGTGAAAGCGTCTTGGTGGAAAATGGTAAGAAATGTTAGTTAGTTTTTAGAGTAATCAGTTACCCGTGACCTACGAAGCTTTGGCCTGGAGCCTTGGGGCTGGCCCCGTGCTGACATCTGTCTCCGCTGCACTCCTCCATAAGGCGAGCCCCCCATCCCCAAACGTCACAGGACTGCCAGCCACATCAGGAGGGTTGTCAGGGGGCGGCCTCTGTGAGCACGGCCTGAGTCGAGGGGCTCTTGTGTTTTGCAGCTGGCGGAGCTGAGAGGGGTTCCTCGTGGCCTGTATGACGGACCAGTGTGCGAAGTGTCTGTGACACCCAAGACGGTCACTCCAGCCTCCTCAGCTAAGACGTCTCCGGCCAAGCAGCAGGCCCCACCTGTCCGGAACCTGCACCAGTCTGGATTCAGCTTGTCTGGTATGGTTATGGTTTGCTGAGGACCCCAGTTCTTGCAGGCCGTGCTTGGTGGGGCTGGTGAGTCTGGAATCATTTATGTAGGAGGAGAAGCAGGAATGAATGGCATTCCCGTGTTCCCAAGTGGGAAACACTAATGTCACCAGAGGTGTAATTCACGGCAAATGGCCAATTGGGTTTCATAATCTTGACATCAGTTTCTATCACATGTAGTGGCATGATGCACATGCTACGTGGAATACCCAGTATATTTAGAGGACCTTTGTTCGATGTGCTGTGGCCGTCCTGAAGAAGCACGTGGTGGTGTTTCAGGACTTCTCTTCCCTACATTTGCAGTACAGTTAACCCTTGAACAAAATGGGTTTGACTGTGCGAGTCCATTGAAATGAGGATTTGTTTAATAAATACAGTTGGCCCTTTGCATCCGCGGATTTATCTGTGGATTTAACCAACCATGGATCAAAAACATTTTCACAAGCTCACCTGTAGATTCCCAAATGCAGATCAAAAATACTGTTTTTGATCTGTGTTTAGCTGAATCCACAGATGCAAAGGGCTGACCAGAATTACATTTTTGGGGAGTCAAAATTATATGTGGATTTTCGAATGCACAGCTCCCCTGCTCCCACTTCTGCATTGTTCAAGGTCAACTGTATCTGGTAGTAGTTCAGCTTATGAGGTCTGGAGCTTAATTTTCAACAGCTTAACTTTGTAATCCAGATGCTTGCTTAGCTGTGCCTCAGTCTCCTCATCTGTAGAATGGGTATAATAGCAGTAGCTACCTCATGGGGTTGTGAGGATTAAATGAGTTAATATGTGTGTAAGGTGCTTAGAATAGAGCCATTTGAGAATTGTCAGCTATTTGCTTGGGGCAAGGGTCCAGAATTTAGAGCTTCCCTACTTGAAACTTCCTTCCAGTCCTTCATATGGCCCATGACTAGAGCCCTTCCACCTTTCTAGCTCCGAGCCACAGATATGTATTCAGATTTCTATGCTGTGTTAAACAGTTAATCAGGTAGATTTTTTTCTGGTTAGAGATACTGGTTTTTAGAATGTTGCCATGGTATGGATTACCAATTTTCAAAACATTTAAAAAAACGGATCATAGTTTTGTCATAAAGTAAAATGGACATACTATGTCCATGCTATCTATCTTTTGTCACCAGTCCATTCAAATGTAAGGAACTGTCATTACTTCTACTTTTGACTATACAATTAGTTGTATAGTATCAGAGGAACTGAATGCCAGAGAGAGAGGACCGTACCTTCAGGAAAGCCACACGCAATTTGACTAATGAGAGTAGGGACAGGTTGTATGTAGTCTGAGTCAGTCGAAAGCCTGAAACAGTATTATTTTACATGTAGTTTTACTTTTTCAAGTAATGGCTCTACCTGGCTTCTGCAAGGACTGAATTATGCTGTCCGATTCTTCGGCCATCTTAAGCCCATCCGTTCTTTGTAGTTTAAGCTTTTGGTGAGGTTTTGAGGGCATGGGGAATGTGCCTGGCCCATTTGCTCCCAAGCTGTATTATACTCCCGTTTAAAGAGGGAGCTCCTGTCGCTGGTTTTGACCCCCGCCCCTCTCTCTCTCCTCTGCAGGCGCTCAGATTGATGACAACATCCCGCGCCGCACCACCCAGCGCATCGTGGCGCCCCCTGGTGGCCGTGCCAACATCACCAGCCTGGGCTAGAGGGCCCGGGCCACAGTCCACTTGGGGATGGGGGATGGGGGGTGGGACACCTGAGGACATTCTGAGACTTCCTTCCTTCCTTCCTTCCTTTTTTTTTTTCCTTTAAGAGCCTGTGATAGTTACTGTGGGGCAGCCAGTTCATGGGGCTCCCTCTTGGGCCCTGCGCTCCGTCCCTCACCCGGAGTCACTGATTTTGCTCACCCACTTCCCTACACATCTGCGAATATCACACCACGTCTGTCCACCAACCCCACACGTGGGACTGCATCCAACACTCAGACATGCGAAACAGCAACTCGCCCGAGGGTGTTTTCCATCTCCAACCTCTGCTGTACTTATCACCTTCCTTTTTGTTGTGGGGGAAGATAAAGTGAATTGCCCAGAGCTGCCTTTTTCTTTTTAAATTAAAAAAAAAGTTTTCTTTGTGGGGCTGGAGAGGGGTGGGCGGGGGAGGGGGGAGAGTGGTTTTTTTCAATGTTAAATTGGAAAGCCTAATTCACTATTAACACAAGGGATTTGAACTGGACATCCTAATGATGCAATTACGTAACCGTCAAGCCAATTCAGGGTGGTTGGCAAACTCGTCGAATCCCTCCTGTGAGGTTCCAGAATGCCCACATCACCATTCCGTAGTCTTCTGGGTCAACTGTTGATAAAGGGTAGGTTTTTTGGCCTAGATTTTGCTGCAGATTAAATCTTTTGATGATTCTCTTTTCCTCACTTTACCTCTTCTCTGAGCTAGCTTGAGCTCTCTCTAGCTTTTTCATTCATGACTATTTTCACGCATCGGTCTCTTTCTTTCCTGTAGCCCTTGTCTCTAAGGCGTTGTTTTTTTTCCTTCTTTCCCCATTGTCTTTTCAATTGACCAGGTCTGCCATTCTTTTGTGGTCATAAGAACCTGCATGGGAGGATGTGAGCTTTGTCATCACAACCGTAGTAATCCACTGTCCTAGTCCCTAAAAGACTGGTGCTACTCACCCACCATCACGAGGATGCGCGTGAGTTTGAGATGCATCCCAGGTGCCAGGGAGGACCTAGTTACCCACCCACACCATCACACGTGGGTTCAGAATAGAACCTCAGACAGTGCCGAGATGCCGCAGAGGTCTGAGGCTACAGGATGTGAGAGTTTTTCCTCTGTGCAATGCTAACTGGTAAAGACACAAACACATCTGAAAATTGAGCCCCTAAACCCCAGCAAATCAACCAGGCTCCAGCCTGGCACCAGTTCAGAGGTGTTGAGACTGGCCCCAGACAGCCAGCTGTTTCCCAGCTAAGTATCTTTTGGGATTGCAGAATACCCTGGGGCTTTTCACTTTGGGGGCAAACATATATATATTTTTTTGTCCAGTTATTTTAAAAGACAACATGTAATATAGGGAGGCCTTCTAAACTCAGAAAATTCTTGGGACATTGAAGTCTTAAAGACCATTTTACTTTGCAAGGGGAAACATCTATTTAGTGAGTGATACATCACATCAGAGCTGTGCTGTGGGGACAACTTTACAAATCAAACACGTGGCCCCGTAGAGACCGAAGGCGATCTTGCGTCAACGTCCTTCCTCTCCTCCTCTCAGTGACCCTCTCCACTAGCTGCCTTTGTGCCGGTCCCTGTCTTTGCCGATTTGTGTTGCATTTCCTTCCGAGCGTGTTTACCGGTTCTCCAAAGCGATACTGTGTCTGCAGGCTTGTGTAAAACCAGATCCGCTCTTGTAAAGCATAGCGTAAACAAGTAGGTCATCCTATCATCCCACTGGTCTCCACACGTTTTGCCTTTGGGGTTATGGTCGGGGTTTATTTTTTGTTGTTATTGTTGTTTATTTGTTATTTGAAAAGCAAATTGCACTTTTAAAGAATAATTGGTTAACTTAATATATTTGCTTTTTCTCTCACCTGCACTTAGAGAAAATTTGAACCAGTTGGGAAAAAAAATTTTGTTTCAATTCTAAGAAACACTTGCAGCTCTTTAGTATTCACTTGAGTCTTCCTGTTTTTCCTGTACCAGGTCATGGTAATTTTGGTTACTTTGTTTTCTTATAACAACTTACAACCTGAAGATTTCCGCAGGCTGTGTAAGCATGTTTACCTGTTGGCTTGCTTTGTGTGTCTGTTAAATGAATGTCATATGTAAATGCTAAAATAAATCGACAGTGTCTCAGAACTGAATAACTGCAGTGACTTGATGCTCTAAAACAGTGTAGGATTTAACAGTAGATGGTTTTTAATCCTTGGAATTGTGATTGTGACCCATGAGTGGAGGAACTTTCAGTGCTAAAGCTGACAATGTGTGTAGCCAGAAGAGTACTTTTTTTTTTTTTTGTAACCACTGTCTTAATGGCAAAATAATTATGGTAAAAAAAACAAGTCTCGTGTTTATTATTCCTTAAGAACTCTGTGTTATATTACCATGGAACACCTAATAAAGCAAAATGTGGTTGTTTCAGGGATGTGTCTGTGTGCGGATGTTCAAGGAGGCAGCTGCTTTGGCCCAGCCTTCCAGCAAAACCTCCCTTTCTGAAGCATTCATGGGTGTCTTCGGCCTCGTTTTGGGGACTGTCGTGTTTCAAAAGTTTTTCCTGCATGCCCAGGTTGTTATGTCCAGACCACTGAGGTCTGGATCCCGATAGCTTGGTGTGACTGAGCTAAGTGTCAGAAATTCAGAGATTGTATCTTAGAGATGCTACGAGGGCTCCAGAATCGAACTGTGAACCTAATCGGGTGTTGAACTGGGTGGGGCTGTATAGGTTAGTGTGGGTGACCCCTGAGCTTTCTGCGTCCTTCTAGCTTATTCCCCTGGAAAATTCTCAAGCTATATGAGGGTATGAAAGATGGGAGACTAATGCGTGTCAACTTGGATCCCAACCTCTGTCCAGGAGCTTGTAGGAAACTGGGACACAAAGCACACGTTCTTCCACCTCAAGCAAGTGCCACGAGTGCACGTCGGGCATGAGAGCAGGCCGGATGCTCGGTCCCCACGGCTCCCTGGGCCTGGCGTTGCTTGCTCTGCAGACAGAGTGAAGAGGGTGTGTGCTGGGCCTCCCCGGGCCCATCGTACAGTTGATGAAGTCTTTTTTTTTCTCTTTCTTTCTGTCCAGCCCTGTCCAAATAGGATATGAGGTGATTTACAAAAACATACACACTATACCAAGCTTTCGTAAACAGAGTGTTTGAGTGAAGGGAAAATGACAGTAGGAAAAACAAGATAAGGCCTGACTGGGGTTAGTGCAACCCACCTGCCATGGGGCGGCAAGTTGTGAGGGAGCTCTGAGCATTCTAGTGACGGCCACAAAGTAGGAGACAGGGCCTGGTGACTTTATGACGTTTATAGTGACCAGCAGCTAAATTTGTACTTGAGAAGAAATACAGAGATTCCTGGCCCTCAGTCCCGTGGGCAAATTTGGGGACCCCCAGTAACCAAGAGTTGTGTGTCTACAGCTGGCTCTTACACAGCCTTCCCGTGATGCGAGAAAATCGAATCTGTCCAGTGCGGGGGGGTGGGGGCGGGGGGCAGGGGATATGGGCCAGGGCACAAAGCTCACACTAACATTTATAAGACCTAGGACAAGAGTTAGAAATCCCAGGTCCACAGCCCATTCTCCACCTACCACCTTGGCCTCATCCCACCCCAAGACGGGCCTCACGCCTGTGGGCACCTTGGCACGTGTACCAAGTGTTGCCCAGCCCCTAGCATGCAGACGCTCAGAGGGCTGTCCACAGCAGCTGTGAATTCTGTCCCCTAGGATGACCCAACAGGGAGGCTTGAGTTCATTCGAGCAGGGAGGGGAATGGCCAGAGGGTAGGTCCTCTAATGACTAGAGTCCCAGGAGTGCCACGTGGTTAATCAATAGGGCCAGATACATAACTCTGGTGGTGTGATTTAATCCAAAGATTTTAGAGCATCTGGAGAAAGTGAATATCCTTTAGGAAGTGCTTTAGTCTCGTATTGCCATGAGTTGAAAGTTAGAGTCTGGCGAATTTCTGTAGCACAGTTACTCTAAGAAAAGGCGGATTTTTCCTTTCCCATCAACAGGTGTGGGGATAAGTTTTGATGGTGCTACTGATTAGGCATGTGTCTTTCAGAAAATCGTTGATCTTCTATGGGCTTTATTTATCTCTGCAAGGTAGAGATGTCATTACTCAGCCTTACTCTCAGCTTAGGTCCAGATCGAAAAGGGCAAGAAGCCATATGGTGCAGAGTAGAGGACTGCAAAGAAATGATGGAAACGGCGTCCTGAGTGTCTCTCATAAAGTAGAAATAGAAGAAGACTGATGTCTGCAAAGGTCTTTAGTTGACTGCAGAGATCACAGAACTCCGAGACAGAGATGGCGTCAATTGTTAAATAAAGTGCGTTGGTTAAGGCCACCGATAATCACTAACATTGTTATGTGCTGGCATTGCTCTGAGAGTATGTCACGTATTAATTCAGTTTTTGCAGCAACCCAGAAAGTGGCGCCATTATTTTTGCTGTTGTACAAATAAGACGGAAGCACAAAGTTAAGCAACTTCCTCAGAACCAGGCTTTGAACCTGTTCAGTGGGGCCAGTGGCCATGTGTTTAATCGCCGTTATTCTCCTGCGAGGAAGCTCCCACCTAGAAGGGTGTGGGGAAAAGAGAGATGGGATATACCAGAGAATACGGCTGTGCAGGTAGGTAGACAGACACAGGGAGGAAAATTGTGGACAAATGAACTTGGCAGAAGAGAATACAGTGATCTCATGAAGCCAACACAGATTTGGGGATATATGGACTCTAGGTAAGAAGAAATGAGTGACCTATAAAATAGAGATCTAGGAGAAAAATGGTTTACAGAAAAACAAAAAATGAAAAGGAAAACTAATAATTTAAACACATTAAGTTTTATATACAAGATTTGGATAAATAGTGTTAATTTTTATAAGAATCTTGCAAGATGAATAAAATGATGCCTATTGAAAGTAGTTTGGAAAGGATCAAAGGGACTTGGATATATAAGAACAGTGCCATTTTATGAAGATTTGATGTCAGGAAGGGGACAGTCCGGTGCCACCCCTAGCAGTGAGGAGCGTGGCCTCCTCACAGGCTGGATATAATGTAAGGGGCCCGTGGAAGAACCCGGGGCGCACTGAAGGCCAGACACTATGCTACGTAAGGGTTTACGGTTCATGTAGTTTATTACATTGAGATTATGTGATGAGCTTCGGCAGCTAAGCTGTGCTGTAGTTACACACAGTCCTCATCCCAAAAACTTTGTCCCACAACACAGAGCTATCTGACAACCTGTCGTGTGTGGTGGGAATGGGGCGGAGGTCGGAGGGAAGTGGGCTGCACTCCTGCAGGGATGACCTTGCCCAGGACCAGCTCTTTCCCGCTTTATCTTGTGACTCTGAAGGCCCTTGATAGGGGCCCAAGTGTGGACCCCGGGCAAGGAGAAGGCAGAAGGGGAGAACTTACTGTTTTGCTGTTCACAGCTCTTCAGGGTCCGTCCTTCCTTAGAGAAGACTAGATATACAGTGGACTTCCCATTTCTGATGGTTATTTCTCTTGATTTTTCCTATCACTCCAAAGGTTCACCATTTTCACCCTCAGCAATTCAAGAGGTCTCGGAGTTCACAGTAAGCCTGTTACGAGGGCAACTCATTCGTGGTGTTGCACCCCCTCTACTGGAGGCGTGCATCTTTGATCTTTTCCTGCATACTAAGAGGGGGGAGAGCAGGGAATGTAGTCAAGGACCGCATTGTGTCTCAAGAGAAGGAGAGGGCTAGCCGCCTGCCGGGACGGACTGTTTGCGTCCCGCCGAGCTGTAGGGAGATGGGCTCTCAGTTTTATCTTCCAGCCTGACCAGCTTTCCTATCTGACCAGCCCTCCCACGACACCCACTATTTGACACCCTGCACCTTCAGTCTTGCGACTTGGTTGTCGCCCAGCTGTTAGCCTGCCCCTGGCATCTTTCTAGGACCCCATGGCAGGCACTTCAGCTCTCTTACTAGCTTTATTTCTGAACTTGTGCCCTCTCATTTTACCTGTTGAACAAACCCCAGCTTGGACCTCCCACCGCAGCAACCCTGCCAGCCAGCGGCCCCTCCATCTGTCCACATCCAGAGCACAGGGACAGAGGACAGGGACAGCCCATCACGGTGAAGGGCCTCCCGAGCAGCGGTCCCTGGCAGTCCACATCATGTGCCAGGCCCCATCGGGTAGGGACCCGGTACCGAGGTTGGCTGGCGCATCAGATCTAACGAGCCGCTTTGGTTATAAAAATGGTTTCTCCTCCCTGGGCCTTGTATTTCTTAGGTTTTCTTTCACTAAATTCTTTATGTTATCTGAATGAAACCTTCTTCAGACCACTCTCATTGTTACCCAAACATGCCTGTCCCCTTCACTTTCTTCGTTTCATCCTCTTCTCATGCCTGGTGTGAAGGGGACCTTTTGGCAAAAAAAAAAAAAAAAGAAAAGCTCTGGGATTATGCTACGAGAGGTGACGCAGGACAGCAAGAGAGGTTGTCTCTGCCACACTAGGGAAGAGGTAGCTCCTCAAAGGAGAACCTGGGCAATAGCAGCAGAGGCGGGAAGGAGAATGCTACTGCGTCGCCCCCCGCAGATGAAGTGCGAGGTCACTCGCAAGGCCCAGGTGTCTCTCCACTTGGTGACAATCTTACCACTTTAATCTTAAGAATAATGTGGAATTGATTCCCAAAGTGTTACAGTTATGTATGACAGACTCCGTGGATTCTAGCTGCATCTCAGAGATCTCTTGGTTAGGGCCTTAGCTCTTGACACAGCTGTGCTCAGTGTTCATCTATAAAGTCCCTTCACTGGGGGCTTACTTGGCAGAGAGAAAAGGGCACCGTGATATGGATTATACTTAACACACCTCCACGAATCTCCCTCTAGTGAATAGTTTATGGATCCCCACTAAACCCAGGTGTTTGGGGCATGTTTAAGACAATAGAAAATGGATTAAATGAGGTCTCACCACAGAGGGGCACAAATAATTGTATTAGTGACCACAGAGGGGCACAAATAATTGTGATTACTGTTGTCATGGAACTGTAAACCGCAAGATACACAAGCAGGAGGTTGTAGCTCATTGAGGGAATGGGAACTATTTCACAAAGAATTGAGTCTTAAAAATGAAAATAGAAGAAAGAAAAAAATAGAGGCCCATTCTCTGTATATCTCAGGCCCAGTTCAACTCCAAAGGCACTAATCTGATCCTTGAATGTGAGCTTTTTATGTAAACTGTCTTAGGACCAAGGTGACCAGGTGTCCTATCTCTCTGGTCTGACTGTTCATTCTCCGAGAAGTTTCTATCAGTTCTTGGTGAATCATTTGCATATCTGATATGGCGCTACTTGTTGAAATGTTATAATGTTCACAAAGGATTACCCCATTGGAGTTCTTCCTGCTCGTCCTCTCCCTCATTTCCAGTTCTCCATCTTCTTCACACCCCACCCTGCTGCTCAGCTCCCACCCATTCCAGAAATGGCATCCTGTCATTCAGGCTCTTACTTAGATGAGTGGTCTTTCACCTGCTTGCCTTTAAATGTGTAATTCTAGTTTACTATGGGGTCTTATCTGCTCTCACCATGCCCTTTTCCTCCTGAGTGACAGGCCTAAGACCTCAGCCTTTGCTGACAAAATATCGTTGAGAGTTTGGAATGAAGAGTTAAAAACTTGGTTCCGGTGGTTACACAGTTTTCCCATTAGATGGCAGCCATGTACGAGCTGTGCAAGAGCAAGTTTCCAAATCCTTGAAACGGCATGAAAAGAGAACAGAATGCAACACCAACTCATTCCCAAACGAGCACCGGGCCAGCCACATAGAAGTACGGGCTGTATTCTGTGCATGAGGAGACCAATGGATGACTCCGAGTTTGGAGAGTTACGTATTAATATAAAGTGGGTGTGTAGATTTAACAAGAGTCTCTAAAGAAGTTGATTACTAGGGGCCAAAGTCTCATTATGGTAAGATGGTCTTCCTGTTACGGGGGACCCACGTTCTAACAGTTTACAGCAGTGCTGTCATTTAGCCAACCAAACACAACAGAATTTGGGCTCTTCATTTTCCCTGGCAGCCTGTTCTGGTGTTTCCTGTCGCTGTCTTGTGAGGTTAGTACAGAGTCTTCCCATACACCCCACACCTAGTGTTCCCTAACATTAACATCTTACACAATTATTATACATTTCTTACATTTAATGAACCAATACTGATATATCATTAATAACTAAAGTCCACACTCTACTCATCTCTCCTAGTTTTTACCTATCATCCTTTTTCTGATGTAGATGATGTAGACTTCCAACCAGGAAGTCCCTGGAGCTGAGTCACAGTAACGTAACACACAAGGATGAGTGTGGGGCATTCCTGCTGCACGTGCTCCTGGGGTCGAGCTCTCCTTAGGTCTGAGAGTTATTTCGTGTTTCCCAATAAACTCCTCCCCTCCTTTCAAAAGTTAACCAGAATCCGTTACTCATAAAAGAAGCGCCTTCGGTGCTGCGACCTAGGATACATTTCATCCAGGAGATGCCACTGAGATTGATCGCCAGTGAGCTAGCACCATCATTCTTTCATGGCTGAGAGTTTACCGCTGTCCAGATTTATAGAGATGCTTCATACCTGAAATGGCTCTGTAAATTGGACTCATAGTCCAATAAACTAGGGCTTTAAATAAGCTCAGAAGAGGTGTTCCGATAGGAAATTGATTGTGAAAAATTTGTGGAGATGTGATGTCCTGTTTACCCTAAGATGGTGAATACTAACAATTCAGAAATGACATAAAAACATTCAGCTCTTAAAAACTATGGCCTTTTAAAGACTCCTTTCTCTTTGAAAGCATTCTGGGAATCAGAAAAATTGAGCAAAAAGATTTCTGAAAATATATAATTAGAGAAGAAAGACTCAGAAGAGAAAGAGGCGACAGAAAGACACTACACTCTTCTGAGGGCAATAGGTTCACTAAACAGCTGAGCTCGCGGGGTGCAAATAGGAATGGGCTGTCTGTCCCTCGTCACAGCCATCAGACGGGCGCTGTGACCTGCTTCCTGCCCTTTGACGGGATCTCCTGCTGCACCTGTAGCATTTAGGCTGTTTTTGATAACAAAAACGAGTCTCATTTTGCTAAGGGATAGAGAGGGAAGAGAACTTAAAGGAAAGGATCAAAAATTGTTTTTTAATTTAGTTGCTACAGTTCGCTCCTGGCTAACACTAGCTTACAACAGGGGCAGGCTTTCTCTGGGGCAGGCATTCAAATTCTGGCTCTTCTGTGGGACTAAGGTGTGGCTTCTTCAGAGACTGAGCTGAGGACGTGGGAAAAACACACCACCTCGTTTCCTGACCTCAGGGGTGCGCTACCTGATTGGCATTGTACTCTCCCCCAGCCCCTTTCCTCTGTAGCGCACCCCACAGCCTCTGAGTTTGCCTCTCCTCATGTCAGCTGGCCCCCTCCTGGGCTGGGCACCTCAAAGACAGCGTCAGCCTGGCCACCTTCTGTGGTATTTACTGAGCATTATGAAGCTCTCGTATCCTGTGCCCCGCTGCTCTCTCCGTCATTCTGCAGCTCTGGACTGCCCCAGCCAGCCTCCTGCGGCAGAAGGGCCTAGGCGAGAAGCAGGTCTCACCCGTCTCCATGTCTCGTGCGTCTCTTACACTGAGAGGGGCACGTGTCAGGTCATCCCAGGAATTCTCTCGCTGTGCGTGGTGCAAGCAGAGGGGCAAGCAGACGGAAGGTCTGTGAATTCTTGCGGCTCAGCAGGTGCCCCGGCGTGGGAAAGGGCCCCGTCTCTCCTGTCAGTAGCGTGATCTCTGTGAGCTTATCTCCTGCCGCTCCGCCCCTGGTTTGGATGGGGGTGGTGGGAAGGAGCGCTGTGGAGAAGAGAGGAGAAATTCACTAGCACCCCGCTCTTGGCCGACAGCTCACCCTTCCAGGGAATCCCTCACTGCACAGGATTTGATTGTAAAGCTCCCGTTTTCATAGGAATCTGAGGTGAGGAAATGAGATGGCTCGTGGGCGGCCCCCTTCCTGCTTTTCGTGATCAGACTTCTCTGTGTCCGCTTCTCTCTGCCCGTGTTCGCCAGTCTCCTCCCGCGCTCCCTTGCACACTTAGGTGTGCAGGTGGCTTTGGCTTGCTCTGACACAGACCTAACTTTTATGATCTGACTGCTTGATTCCCTTCAGAGCCCTACAAGGGCCCGACCCTTCGTACTGTATCCTTATAGCTAAAGCAGGCTGTCCACGCAGCCTTCTTGTGCTCCTAGGAATCTAAGCACTGGCACACAGTCCAACAAACCTGACCCCTCCAGATTTGTTTTGCTCCGTCACTTGGGCGTTATTGGTTTGTGTTCAGAAAGACTTTCAGGAAAACAGCTTCTGCAGCTACTTTCCGTCTTTGCTCCAGGATGGATTAAAATCAGTCCATGTGACTAGGTGGGGACAGATGTGATGTCATCTCTTTCGTCCACATTTCTCTTCAAGGTGTCCATCACAAAAATATTTTCCCTAGTCTTCTAGCCAGTTGGAACCATAAGAGCACAATGTGTGTGTGGAATGCTGTCTGCTGGTGCTCAGCATCCCTGCTGCCCTCCGACTCTTCTCTGCTTTCCTGGGGGCAGGAAGTCCAAAGTTTGCATTTCCCAGACTCCCTTGTTAACTGCTTTCCAGGGAAAGCTTGCCAGGGAAAGCCTTCCCACAATGGAAGACACTTGTGGGAAACCAGAAAACACAAGACAGAGCGCGACCTCTCTGTTTCTGGCTCAGGAAGCAGAAGCAGTATCAGGCGATGGTGGGCCCTGGCAGCGTCTCTTGCAGCTACAGTGACAGAGTTCCAGAAACCGTAGCAGGAGTAAGTGCAGCTTCAGCTCAGGGAGCAGCTATCCGGTCTTTGGAGAATTCCCACCCTCTTATCCTATTGTATTTCTCTAGTTCTGACAACATATTTTTAACCAATTCACTGCATGAAACCCCTGTCTACTCTGAACATCCAGAGCAGTTTCTGTTCTCCTGAGTATTGATTGACACCATATGCAAATTATCTCCTGATGCAGACAGACTCAGATCAAGGTGTGTCAGCTGCATAAAGGTGCTTGGACAGGGGGCCACTGACTTCTCGAGCCAATCTCTGCTCTACTCAGCCTTGGCCACTGTGGTTTTTATGGCTCAGGTATGTGGTTTTTATGGCTCAGGTATGACCCTTAATGATACCAACCACATTTGTGTTTTGAAGTTGACACCTAGTCACTGACCCTGACCCCACGCCTCAGTTTCACCATTTGCTCATTAAACATTCTGCTGCCACTTTTCTGGTACTGGTCTCTAGTCTTCTCTTATTTCTGGCTTCTCATGCCCAAACATGCAGTGTGCAACATTTCTATTCTAAAAAACTCAACAAGAAAAAGACAAATAACTAAATTTTTTAAAAAATCAGCAAAGGACTTGAATAGACATGTCTCTAAAGAAGATATAAAAGTAGTTAACAAGCACTTGAAAAGATACTCAACATCATTATTCCTTAGAGAAATGCAAATCAAAACCACAATAAGGTACTACTGTGCAGTCACTAAGATGGCTGTAAACAAAAAGACAAAAACGAGTTTTGGTGAAGATGTGGAGAAATTGGAGCCCTCACACACTATTGTTGGGAATGTAAAATGGTGCAATTACTAAGCAAAACAGTATGGTGGTTCCTCAAAAGCTTCAATATAAAGGTACCATAAGGCCCAGAAATTCCACCCTGAGGTATGTATACCCACGGGAATTGAAAACATATGTCCACACAAAAATGCATACATGAATATACGTTATTCATTCATATTAGCCCCAAAGTTGAAATAGCCCAAAGATCCATCAACTGTTGAATGAATAAGCAAAATGTGGCATATCCATTCAATGGAGTATTATTCAGACATATAAAGAACAAAGTTCTGATATGTGCTACAACATGGGTAAACACTGAAAACGTTACAGCCAGTTACTGTATGATCTACCTGAGATCCCCAGGAGAGGCAAATTCATAGAAACAGAAAGTAGATTAGTGCCTCTCTGAGGCTGGGGCGGGGAGGGGAGAAGGGGGGAGTGACCGCTAACGGGTACAAAGTTTCTTTTTGGGATGATGAAAATGTTCTGGAATTAGTGGCGATGGTTACTCAACTTTGTGAATATACTAAAACCCACCAAATTGTACTCTTTGAATGGATAGATTTTATAGTATGTGAATTACATCTCAATAAAAAATATATGAGAAGAAAAGATGAAGCAATGGAGCAGTGGGTGGGGTTTCACGATCGTGAACCATTGCTCGGACCACCTTGGGAAGGAAGGCAAGCAGCTGAAGCCCAGGGGGCAGGTTGTTTGAGGAGCTGCATCAACTGGGTCCCAAATCAGCCTAAGAATCTTCTTGAGTCTTGAACGGTCACATCCCTTTTAGTCTGGGATGGCTGTTCTTCTGGAAGTATAACTCCCTGAAAAACTTAGTTAGCTTTTTATCTATTCGATTCAAGAATGCTGCTGTCTCAATAGCCTTACTCACACACTTACTATTATTTATTTATATTATTTGTGTCAGTTTCAGAGGTAGGGATTTTGGCCATTATGGGACTGATCAAAGCAAGGCCCTTGGTTAACATAAGAAGATTTCTGGATAAAGTAACTTTCAATTGGACACATGACTTCTCAGCACCTTTTAAGATTAAGAGTTAACATTTATTTTAGTGCTAGGCTCTGTTCTAAGCACTTTGTGTGTATTTACCCATTTAACAATCACAATAAAAAACAATAAAATGAAGTATTTGATAGAGTAGGAAGCTGAAGCATAGAGAGTTTAAATAATTTGCCTGGGTTTATACATCTGGAAAGTGGCTTTGCTGTCCTTAATCCCATACCCATACTTCAATAATGTTAAATAAACTTACTGATTAATTTTGGGAGACAAGGCAATATGCTTGGCTTTGTTAAATTTATTTATCAAATGGATTTAATGCAGTTTAACACTTTTTTTAAAACCATTTTGAAAACACCAAGAGGCAGCATTCTCTTTGTCCACCAGAGGGCGCTTCCAGCACAATCCCCAAATTCATGGTTCTCAGTCTCAAGGTTCTAACAGATTTGGTCCGTGCAATTATCTAGGGCTGACACAGTTGTCCATCTTTGACACAATTCAAAGGTGTTCAAGTCACGTACGAAGGAATCACCACTCCAAACGGTTTATAGATACGAGAGGCACTAAAACCGATGGAGTTCTGCTTAGTACAGTGTTCCGTTTGTGGCTTTTATAAAGAAGAGGAAGCCACACGGAGAAAAATAAGTAAGTCTGACTCATGGTGATGACTCTTTGTCCTGTGAGGGGGTTCCGGAATGAGAGCCTAAGCTGGATGTCCCGCGGGCGCACACCAGGACAGGGTGATGTGCATGCGCGGGCCAGGCAGTGGTTTCCTGGCAGGAGAAGATGTCGAGACATGTGTGGGGCTAAGATGTGGCCTCTTGACTAAGACCCCCGGGTGCTAAATAATAAAATCAACCTTTAACGCTCATGCAGAACTTCGGATGGGGAAGATGTTTTTGTGATAAGCCAAAAGGGGAGAGATTTGTTAGGGCAGCCCTGGTGTGTTGCGGGCAGTTAAGGAAGTCGCAGATTAACTGTTTCCTTGGCTTTTTTCCTTGTGTGTATGTGTATGTGATTTTATCATCACCATACAAGCGGTCTGTGAAAAATTTGCTACGCTGAGATTAGAGAAATCCGAAAGCAAGAATTTTCAAAACTACAAGTTTGCGTGTGCACACACACACACACACACACACACATGCGCGCGAGGATAGCTCAAAGAAGACACCTTTTCTGATAATTTTTTATGGCATTGACCATCAGTTTATAGATCTGAATATCTATTATCTGGAGGAAAATGAATATTAAGTCTGCATGGAAAGACTTTAAAATCCCAGTGCAAACTTTCAAAAACTCCTGGGATAGAAAAGAAGCTGAAAAGACGTGTTTTCCAACCATTTTTCAATGCTTGAATCATCTCTATGACAATGCCCCCAAAGGTATTCTGACCTATGCCTGAACTTCTCCAAGCTGGCAGTCACATCTGCAAGACATCCCCTTTGAGTTTTAGTAACTATGGTGATTAGAAAATAAAGTCACCTTTCACTTCAACTGCTAATCTCAGATTTTTAATAAGCACTGCTAGTATTTATTAACGTTGGGTTAGATGGCTAGATGTTCTCTCACTTAATCCCTTAATGTATCTCTATGGGTGTATTAGTCAACTTGGGCTGCCATAACAAAATATCATAGACTGAGTGGCTAAAAAACAAATTCATTTTCTCACAGTACTGGAGGCTGGAAGTCCACGATCAAGGTCCAGCTGGTTTGGTTTTTGGTATGAATTCTCTGCCTGGCTTTTAGATGACTGTTTCCTTACTATGTCTTCACGTGGCCTTTCCTCAGTGCGTGTGCATGGAGGGAGGTGGGAGGGGAGACAGGGCTGGAGGGAGAGAGGTGTCTCTAGGGTCTCTTCTTACAAGGGTACTAATTCCATTGGATCAGGTTCCTACCTTTATGAATTCATTTAACCTTAATTACTTCCTTAATGGCCCCATCTCCAAACAGAGTCTCACTGCAAGTTACGACTTTGATAAATAAATTTGGGGGAAGAGACATTCAGGTCATAACAGTGGAGTAAATATTAGTATCATTATTTTACAGGAAAGGAGTCTATGAGGAATTGATTTGCTTTCTCATGCAACGAGTGTCACAGTTGGGACTGAAACCAGACCTGCCTGACTCTAGAGCTGGGCGCCTTCTGCCACCCTGCCTCATGCTCCTCATTCTTGGAATAGGAAGCCAGTCCACCTCTGACTTGAGGCAACCTGATGATAAGTCCTTGCAGTTCATTGTCTAGCCCAATTCTCCAGAGCGGGAGACTTGGTAGGGTTTGGGGCTGCAGCCCTATCCAGTAACAAAACATGCATTTTTTTTTTTTTTTTCTGGACTGGGATTAAAATCGGGGATGTTGTGGCCATGATAATCAAAGATATAGCACACGAGTTTGCCAGGGCTGCCATAACAAATGCCACAGGCTCGGGGGCTTAAATCAGAGACATTTACTTTCTCACAGTTCTGGTATTGATATGAAGATACCTGATATCAAGGTATCAAGGTTTCTTCTGAGGTCTCTCTCTCTGCCTTGTAGATGTCCTCACATCGTCTTTTCTCTGTGCGTGTATGTCTGTGTCCTAATCTCCTCTTCTCATAAGAATACCAGCCATATTGGATCAGGGCCCACACAAATGACCTTGTTTAATCTTAATGACCTTTTTGAAGGTCATGGCTGAGATAGTGGAGTTAAGACTTCAACCCATGAATTTTGGGGAGGACACAATTCAGCCCTTAACACTCATGCACCTTCAGAGTCCTGACCAACGGAGGGCGCTAATGTTTGCAGTCCAGCTCCCAGGAAGGGCCAGGCCAGATCAACAGGCTGCCTCGCAAAGAGCTTCTGGAAACACAGCTTCTCTTGGGAGTACCGGTGTACTTGTGTCCTCCATTCACTTCCAAATTTTAGTGAAAGAAAGAGAGAGAGAGAGAGAGAGAGAGAGAGAGAGAGAGAGAGAGAGAGAGAGAACTTTCAATGTAATAAAACGCAGTGCTGGGATCGTTTTTCTGTTACCAGAAAACATGTTTTCCCTCCATTAGATAGCATCTCTCAATATTCTATTTGCTTTCTCTCCTAGTGTTTGCCTTCCGTCCCCTCCCATCTGGCATTACCGGTGAGTTACACAGATTGACCTCCTTACCTATAATTACGCACCGGACAGTTTGCCCTGGTACACAGGGCACACACTGTCCTCTGTAAAGGGCTCAGAGTTGTGAAACCGAATCATGCCAGGTCTTCAGAAATATTTGGAGAAAGATACAAAGCACCCATGAGGTCGCCACACCGAAGCAACGCTTCCACCTTGCATATTGCTCGTGGGTTTTTAGCCACATGCTTTTATATATTTTGTTCAGTATCTGTGAGGGTCCAGGTGGGAAAACAGAAACTGTACTTGTTGCTTCAACAGAGAAAATCACCATAGAGAACTGACTAACCAGGAGTTGGAGAAATGACAAGGCAAAAGAAGGAACTAAGGTGACACCCAGGCAGTAACAACGCAGGGAACAGCTATGACATCTAGAGCTGGGCCAGGAAGGGGAGGGGGTGAGATCACCAGGAAACAGGAGCTTGGAGGGCGTCTCCGTGGACTGGGACTGGGGCTCGCTCTCGGAGGAGGGGCCACCCGGGGGCTAGTTCTGGACGTTTGGATAGAAGACTGGAAGCAGAGCGGTGATGTGGGCGGGACAGCGCTTGGCGTTTTTCCTGGGACAGCGCTTGGCGTTTTTCCTCCGCCAGCCTTCTAGTCTCCTTCCGCCGCCCCGCTTGGCGGAACCTAACGGAGCCCCCTGAAATTCAGCGCGCGGAGTTCCAGTCCTGGCCTCACAGAGCAGCGTAGGGAAGTGTGGATTTGGAAAAGATAAGAGCGTAATATTACAATTCGCCTCTTGGGTACTCAGTAACCACATACATAGCTTTCTACACACATTTTAACTTCCGAATGACAACAAAAACATTTTTTATGCTTCCTCTTAATCAGACGCAATGCAATGATCTTTCACGTAAGTAAAGTTGCTGTGACTCTCGCCCCTCTCCTCCCTTTGAGGGGGACACGAAACCTGAAGAGCACCTCCCCCTGGGAGTTAATTATGGCATCCATCTCTGGGTGACGTCTATTATTCCCCAAATTTAGTTAGAGTCCTCCTGTAAAATTCTGTAACCTAAATAATAAATTCCCAATATAATCAACTGCTGCCAAGCAGCTGCTTGGCCTTCCCAGGGACAGGTCTCTGTGATTGACAGGTTAGGCAGTGGAAGCGGCTCGGTGGGCCGTGGTGGAGAGAAGCCCGTGTGTGTTAGTGGGTTCAGGCGTAGCCCCTGTTGTAGATTGAATGTTAGTGGTCCCCTGCCCCAAATCCATTTGTTGAAATCTAATCCACAATGTGGTGCTATTTGGAGTTGGGGCCTTCTGGAGATGATTAGGTCATGAGAGTGGAGACTTCGTAAATGGGATTAGTGTCCTTTGAAGAAGAAGCCAGAGAGCTAGTCTGCAATCTTTTCACCACATGAGGTCGCAGCAAGGAGGTGGCCATCTTCAGTTTGAAAGAGGGCCCTCACCAGATCTTGAATGTTCTGGCTCTTTGAACTTGGACTTCTAGCCTCCAGAACTGTGAGGAATGAATCTTTGTTGTTTAAATCACCTAGTCTATGGCATTTTGTAATAGTAGCACAGACTCACTAAGACGGCCTCCACCCCGACACCAGAGCCTCTTGCACGTGCACATGCAGAGAAAGAGCTGAGTGGCTGGGAAACAGGTCGCTGACTCTCACCAAGTTATTAAGAACCTCCACTGCAGTGATGCCCTATAATTCGCATTCATATGAGATACACGTATCTCCACACCCCATGCTCCTTCTCAGAGATCCACCCACAGACATCTTGTCACCACAGTCTTGTCACCGATTTTCCAAACCTGTTCTTTCTAAGCCCCCGTCTAAGCCATCAGCCCTTCCTCATGAACCAGGGAAGACTTGTGCCCCTGGCTATCTCTCCAAAGAGGGCAATGCGTGTTCTGATCAGCGTTCGTCCTGCCTTTTTTCAGAGACACTGCCGAGCGGGTTATAGTAAGCAGCAATCTATTTCAGGCGCACATACTGTACAGATCCAGCTGAAACAAGGGTGGAGCCTTTTCCCTTCTCAGTCAGTGAGTCCCAAGCAAATCCGCACGAGAGCGGACCGAATGGGAGCAAATGCCAAGGGAGTCTGAGAGGTTTGCTCATGCAATTACCTGTGCCATTTCTACCTGGAAATGTGCATCTGTGATGTTATCACTCAGTGTATTGGATAATACTGGTTCATGACGGGGAGCTCAGGACCATAACCCTATGCTAGGTATTTGGTTCCTTTCAGGCCTAGAAGAAAGCCAGAAGCCATTTCTCAAAAGGAGAATATTTATTTGTGGACGAGGACAAGGTTTTGCTCATAAACCTTAAGGTTCTGCACTATGACTCTCCCATTGAAACTTGTCATAGGCTTCAGACCACGGTGTCAGTTTCCATAGAAACGTCATGCATGATGGATCTTCTGGGTCATTAGATACAAGCGACAGAGTGGCTTGCTGCAGACACCCTCATGGCCTCTGGTCTCTACTCAAAACCAGAAGCCTGGCAGATCATAACAGCACATTTAATGTGATATAGTCCCCTCTTAAAAGAAAAAAAAAGACTCGCTAAGCATTATCATCTTTTTTTTTTTTTTTCCCCAGTGGCCAGAGGTAAAAGGGGCAATGATGTGTTTTCCTTTTGGAGAGGGTATCCCAACATGCTCTGCTTTGACCACAGGACTCATCTCTCATCCTCTGGTTTGCATTTGTCTTCTTACTAGGGCAGCTAAAGCACTTGCTAAGTATTTCTTGGGCATCGATTCCAATCTGCATAATGTCTTCAGTGGGCCAGCATGATTTTTGTGGGATGTCAAGACCATCAATATTTCTACCCTTTGGCCAAATTTGAAGGTGTACTATTGGCTCCGCCAATGAAAGTGGATTGCCTCTGGTAGCCCTTGGAAGCTGACGTGGAGAAAACCAAGCATCTGCCACCTATGTCGAGCACTGAAAACGAGATGCTGTGAGTTGTTCGGATTTGCTCCAGAAAAGTTTTCACACGTGGAGCAGCAGCTGCCATAGAAGCCAACACCTGTTTCAGCTTACAGTAGCTGACATTCTCCGAGATCTATCCACCTCCCGGCAGGCCAAACAGATCTGTTAGAAGAGAAAAGTGGTATCACCGGTCCTTCTTCCTTCAAGTCTGTCGGAGGCACCAAATTCTGCAAATTCCTCTCAGGATGTAGTATGCTTTGCATTTACCATCCCAGCAGAGAGGGGGTGTTTCTAGGACTCTGCTTAGTCCTTCCTGCCACAGTAGCTCTCACCTTAGGGCCAGAGAGGCGACGTGAGGATCGTTTTAATTGCACATTCGGGAAATGAAGAAATGACTGTGAGGAAGGGCTTCGGACCTCCTGGGCCCCCCGGTAACCTAGATTAAGCCAAAACTCCACTGGTCAGCTTACTGTTCATTATAACCCCCAGATTGATTAGTGCATCGCAGAGATGTTTCAGGTTATTAGGAATAAGTGTCAGTTCTAAGCCAGTGTCTTATAATCCCCCAAAGTCTGGGCGGTCTCCTTTCCCAGTGCGTTCGTTAGGGTTACATGACTTTTTGAGAGAAGGCTGGAAGGAGTATATACCTGTGACAATGTTGCAAGGTCTTTCCTGAAGGTGACCTGGTCTCTTCAATTGGATTGAATGAAATGGAGTGAATGTAGAAACTGGAGTAAAGCTTTTTCCATTGCAGTGACTCAAGCCAGGTTTGCCAGCCCCTCCCTGGTCCCCCAAATGTTTATCTCTCATACCCTCCCCCCCGTTTGTTATCTTTATGGAACGTATGACTTTTTAAACCAGTGATTCTGTTTGTTTATCGTAGAAGCTAGTAGGGATTCAAAGCTGCTTGTAGTTTCATTACTGCGGTGAGAGAAATAACACTCTATCCCTTGACTGGGATGACAATGCTTCAGGGTCTTAGCTGATGTCCATTAGGCTGATGACTAAGTAGAAAGCATGCTAATACCATCATTTCATTGCCCAAGCATTTTTGCTTCTGCTAATTCAATTTCCGGGGAAACAGCTAGAGTCAATTCCTTGGAGATTCCCTGAGACCTGGATGAACAACCTCTTCCACTTGTGCTGTCTACCTGGTGAGTGACGGCAACGTCTAGAAGCTTCTTTGAAGGGTCGCCATAGTTAGTGCTGTTGGGCAAAGAAAATATGCTAATGTCTTCATTTGAGAAGCTACGAAACTTTGAAAACAAATTTTCTGAAGGAGACTTAACACAACTTGGTGTGGTGTTCAAAAGTTGGAAGACGCTCTGGAGCTTTGAAGCGGGCTCCAAATGAGGGGGGCCAACATGCGGATGCTTTTTTGAATGCTGGCTATCCAGGGATGTTAGTGTCTTCCATGTCCCTGCCATGAGGCTAAAAATAAAAACAAAAGATACCCTTTTGCTCTCGGAAGGCAAAATGGCAGAAACTAACTGCAACAGATCTCTTGAAATTTAAGGAGAAATAGAGGTCACACTTTTAGCCCTTAGACAAGGACAGCAATGTTTGCATATTTCTGTCTACACTTGTTATAGCTCTAATGAAGTCCATTTTTCTTACTAAAAGCTCATAGCACAGAGCATTGGTACTAGTTTGTTAGTAGCAAATGGACTTGCTGCAGGTAAAGTAACAAATCTTTGCAGCGTCCAGGAGAACTGAGGCACGGTGCTGTGGCATTAATACTCATATTTCGAAGCTTCTGTTGCAAACTCCAACTTGTTAAAATGTTGTTGAGTATCCGATCTTAATTTCTGGGCAGATTCAGAGAGAACCAAGTCATACAAGTTCAAGTGCTTAATTCGCATTCTAGACAGTGAAAATGAAGTTGCTAAAAACATCTGTCAGAAAGAGATACAGTTAAAAAAATGCAGTTATATGGTAAGCTCATACTATATCAGCCAATAAAATATATAATTAGTACAAGTGTATCTGCAAAAAAACACAGGATTTTGGTGTGGATTTAATGTGATCTCAGGAAGAACTTTTCAAAACAGCAGTAGGCTTAATTTTTATTTTTGCTGATAGAAAATTCATAGTCTTGTGACTTATTTCTTGGTAGAACATAAAAATACAAGAAATTGTTGGTGTGGGTTCGTTGACATTTCAGGGAGGATTGCACAAGACTTTGATTCTAGGCTTCGATAATATGAAATCATTTAAAAGCTTCTCAAAATGCTCGTTATAACTAGTTTTTTTATTTTTTATTCTTTAGTTTTATTTTTTTGGACTACTATATTTTATAACAGTAGAAAGTAGCTGGAAACACTACATGCTAACGGAAAATGTGATACACAACCTGGGGGGAGGAGTCAGTGGGAGAGTGTGGCAGAGGCCACTGGTTTCGACTTAAGAGCCTTTCCATATCTGCCGAATGGACTGGATCTGCTGCTCCAGATGTGAACCTTCTTCGATGGTGACAGAACAGGCAAAGACAGGCCCGGAGGCCCCACAAGCCCGCCCCAGGGCCTGCTTGGAGCGCGGAGACGTGTGGGGCACATTCTTGTCTTCACACAGCAGCGGGAGGCGCAGAACAATCTCCAGGGCCTCAGCGTGTGCAGCCATCACAATGATCCCAGAGATGCCCCTGTTAAGGGCTTTGTGGCCTCATTAGTTCTTTCCAAAGCTGCTTGTAGTTTCATTACAGCTGAACGAGGTCCAGTCGCTTCTTGGCGAGGCGGGCATCTGAGAGAGCGTAGGCCTTCGGATTTCCCCCCGCCTCAGTCATGGCTGCGGTTCCGTGGTCTTACTTTTCCTTAGGGAGGGCCGCCGCCGTCCTCGTCATAACCGGCTTTTAAGCCTAGTGAATAGTTTGCTAACTACTATTGTTTTAGTATTAAAAAGGTCACACAGGTAATTTGGATTGTTTACTCCTGTAGATCTCTAGAACTTACAAATAGAACTTAAGTTACAGTTCTAGAGATCCAGGCCAATGTGGAGTGCTTAAACAAGTTAGGGTCTAGTTCAAGTTAGAGTGTGAGAACACGCTCCTCCCTTCTACCAGCCACAAGACTTTGCCTTTCTCATAGGAAGTACATTCACACTGGACACCTGGAACGGATTCCTTATGACTTAAGGAAGAGCTGAGAAATCAGTGTTTGGAAGTTTCTTTCCTTGGTGACTATGATTATGGCTGAAGTGCAACAAAATATTATGCTGTTTCATTGACACTCATGCCTCTGAGAGCACTGATTTGATAAGAATTGGAGTTGGGGGCGTCATTTATAAATGTTAACAGTGGAGGAAGGGTTTCCCTCTGTGCCTCTCCAACTTGATAAAGGTTGACCACAGTCAAGGATACAGACTGGGTCACATTTGATTTCAGGCAGATTTCCTGTGTGTTAGAGGAGGGTCTAGTATGTGTCTCGTGTCCTTTCCATGAGAACCAGTTGAAATCACAAGAGACCTCGTTCCAGACATTGATAGCAATGTCAGCAACACCCTCAGTTGATGCTACATGGCCGGGGCTGAAATTCAGCCAGGTTTTATGCTCACCCATTGATATCTCTGACTACTCGCTTCAATTTCATTTCCTAAAAATATGATACCTGTACTACTATATCCTACTTAGCAATTGTAAGGCAGGAGTGACTCATGAATTGTATTCTTTCCTGGCCTCCATAAGGTGCTTTTGCTTTCTCTGGAATCGAGACTCTGGAGCCTGTGTCTTTCAGTTCTTCTTTCTGAGAACTCATCCTAATACGTCTACTTTCGGTAAATAAATAAGATCCTGATTGTGAGGTGTGCACCAGCCTTAAGGATGAAGAACTCATCATTCCACTGAAAGCAAGTTAGCAACAGCTATACCGAGCGCTGACAGAAAGCTCCACAATGTCCACTACTAATCACCAACACAAGAGTTTGTTTTCGGCTGTTTGCTGTAAAACATTAAGGAAACATACCAGACACTTCTTCAGGTTCTATTTTTGAAAGCAAAATAAAGCAGCACCATAAAACCCTGAACTAGGGGAAGAAAAATAAAAGGGTCAAAGGAATAACATTTTCTGGCTTCTCTCAAAAATAATGGCCTTTGGCAGGAATGCCCAACATTTTGAATGCCTAGGACACAAATGTAATTACAGGAGTGTGGTGGCTTAGTTCTCTATGAAACTTGAAGGAATCTTCACCAGCATCTCACTCCATGTCTGTTTCCCACGATTAAAATGGTAGCAGCATGTAAATCTTAAGGAAAGGAAATGAAGGTTTGTCATACAGTAGTTTCTCCACACAGGTACAGCCACACTACTCTTGCTTTTCACTGAGTTCTGAAGAATAGCATTTAGTTTCACCCCCAAACTTTGAAGCAGCTACTCAATGTGAGTCTAGTTCTTGTAAACATTTTGCGAGTACTACTCTGACATTATTTGTATGAAGTGAAGTATTGAGATACTTAGCAAACTAAAATGCCCTCCTGTATTAGTCATGGATATTAGTAGAAACCTCTGGTTGGCTGACTCTGTTTATGATCAGGCTCAACATATTAAAACTGACTGACATCTTGGCTCTCTGTGTCTTTACAGAAGCAGCACCACCTATTCCCTGGGAATTTGCAAACGCACTTGTAGATGTGCTCATAGTTCGTAGCAGGTGAAATAAAAGAGGCATCAAGTCTCATGAAAACTTGGAACTAGGAGATTTATTTTGATCTGTCTCTCTTTTTCATGGGGTAGGTTTTCCTCAAGGGTCTGGAAAACTTGGATTGCTGGTTCATATTTAAATATGAGGTGATAAAAAAATTGACAAGAAAGCGACCTGCTAAATCATTGAGAGGCAGGGGTGCCTTCGAATTGTGTTATTATTCTTGGTTGAGGAAGGCAGCCAGGCAGCTGGTTTATTGTGAAAAAGAGCATCCCTGGTTTATGTTTTGTTTTTCCTTCTGTCTTCTTTGGTAGTATGTTGGGTGGAGATCTATGTAGACACATGCTTTCTCTGCTTGCTCTGGGGTTGTCGTGAGGATGGTGAACTGTGACATACACAGACCTTCCATTAAAGCCCCATTTCCAGCCCCATCCCCCTTGTTTGCTTGGCAGGCTGAGTTCAAGGCCATGGTTGCTCAGCTCTGACTTGTCAGCTACCCGCCTCCATTTACTTCTCATCTTTCAGAGATGCACTGAGATCTTTCATCAACTGTTGAAATTCCTGCTACCTCTTTCTAAAACTTTAAGGATTTGACTGTAAGACTAGTAGTAGCAGGATGGCAAGTTTCAAAAGAAAGTAAAATGGAAGTTCCTCATTCTACTGCATTCTGGGGGATGATTCTAAGACTTCAAGGAATCCAGGCCAGCTCTACACAGCACCTCTGCTCATTCATACCAGTTAGCAGAGACTCGCCACTGTGGTGGTGAATGGAAAGGTCTGTGGGTAGAAGGAGCTTTCTGCTTTTGGCCATTTCCTTTGTTTCTACTGTCTTCCTGTAGATTTATTTTTTCCTACCAGATATACTATAACAAAATCGTATTTAAAAAATTTCCAACTGATACTGAGATGCTTCGTAAGTGCTACATTTTTTTTAAGTCAGTAGTCACTAACAGAATTCGAAATTATAAATCTAAAATTCTTTGAAGAAACTGTATTAGTCCCCTTTTTTTACACTTGAAAGCATTTAAAAAATTAATTACCATTATTAAATATGTGGGTCTGTACTTCAGAGATTTTTAAACAATAAAACTAGGTCCCTGGCCAACATTTCTTTAATATATTAATAAATTTAAAAATACCTTTCAGTTAAATCATAATGAATTCTAGATGATCAAAAACATATTAGAATATATTTAAGGTCATTAGTATTAAAACATAAATTAAAACTAATAATGAGGTATCTTTTGCCTATGGAATTAGCATCCATTTGACATAATGATAATATTCAGTGTTGGTGAGGGAACAGACTGGTAGGAGTGAAAATTTTGCAATAAATATGAAAAGTCTTAGCTATACATTTGATTTTATGAAACAATTCTGCTTTTAAGAGCTTATTTCAACCAAAGAATGACTCATGTTTGAAAGAATGCAATTGAAAGAATGTCATCACGGTACTATTTATTTACCAGTTGTTGGGACCAATCTAAATATCTAAGTATCTAAAACAAGAAATTGGCTGTAATTGCTTACTGTATTTAGCTATAAAAATCAATACAGCTAAAATAATGTTGTAGAATATTTAGTATTTTAGAAAAATCTTCATAGTATACAGTTATTTTAAAAAGTCTACAAAAGATTATTGATAATATTCTATTGTTGTCTATTTCAGTTTTCATTTATGCAAGAAAGAATCTGGAAGGATGTGCAGGCACAGTCCATTGCCAGAAAAAAAAAAAGCAAACTTTTTTTTTTTATTAATAGGCTTTATTTTTTTTTAAGAAGTTTTAATTTCCGGAAAAATGAGCAGAAAGTGCAGAGAATTCCCTTGTACTCGTTTACCCCTGTTTCCCTTTTTCCGCCATTACTAACATTTTGCTTTAGTGTGGTGCCTTGGTTACAATTTTAATATATTATTTGTAAAGTTCTTAGTTTGTATCAGGGTTCACTCTTTGTATTTGCATTCTGAGTTTTGACAAACATACGGCACGTGTCCACTTTACAGTATCATACAGAGTGGTTTTACTGCACCCCTCCCTTCCAAACCCCCTGGGTCCCACCTAGTCGTTCCTTCCTCCCTTTCCCCAAGCCCCTGGCAATCACTGATCTTTACTATCATTATAAGTTTTTGGCCTTCTTCAGAGTGTCATATAGTTCAAAATATACAGTGTGTAGGCTTTCACATTGGCTTCTTTCACTCAGTAATATGCATTTAATGTTTCTCCATGTTTTTTCATGCCCTGATAGTGTACTTCTTTTTTTTTTTTTTTTTAACATTTTATTTTTTTTATTTCCTCCCTCCCTCTGGTAACCACTAGTCCATTGCCATGGATGGTGTACTCTTTTTAATGCTGAATAATATGCCATTGTCTGGATGGACCACAGTTTGCTTATCCACTCACCCACTGAAGGACATCTTGGTTGATTCCAAGTTTGGGTAATTATGAATAAAGCTGCTATAAACATCCATGTGCAGGTCTTTATGTGGGCATAAGTTTTCAACTCCTTTGGGTAAATACCAAGGAATGTGATTACAGTTACATGGTAAGAGTATTTTAGTTTTGTAAGAAACAGCCAAACTGTTTCCCAAAGCAGCTGTACTGTTTTAATTCTCACCGTCAATGAGTGACATTTTCTATTGCTTTGTATCTTTGCTGCCAGTTGGTGTTTTAGTGTTTTTGGAGTTTGGTTATTCTAGTAAGCGAGACAGTGTTATCTCATTGTTTCAGTTTGCATTTCCCTAACGACGTATGATGCTATTGTATTTTGAATTTCAAATTCCAATTGTTTATTGCTAATCAATTATTTCTAATGGATCACAAGCATACAGGAGGATGGGACCAGATACCTTTTCTCTTACCTATCAGGTTGTTGTCAAGTAAAAAATATTTTCTGACAGTTTGGTTAAAAATGTGTGTCACGGTTTTATTTTAATCTTGCTGCAAAGGAGAAGGCTTTAACATATTTTAAAGATTCACTTTTGGAAGACCCATTTAAAGGAAAATAGAATAGTTAGATAATCATTGTTAAGCTGTATACAAAAAGTTAGAATATATAAAGAAGGAATACTTAACCAAGGAACTTATCGTCCCATCTGGCACACATCTGAGAAAGCAAGGACACACTGTTAATGATTACACTGAGACGAACCTGGGACTTTACCCGCACCCGGGGTGCAGGGCCCCTGCTCTTGACTGACAGCACAGAGACTGGTTTCCCAGGACAAGTGTTAATCTCATTAAAATTTATCAGAAAGTTGCTCAAGCATTTGATCAGAAATACTACTTTTTTTTT
The DNA here is from genome assembly GCF_014176215.1 of Rousettus aegyptiacus. NCBI lineage: Eukaryota > Metazoa > Chordata > Mammalia > Chiroptera > Pteropodidae > Rousettus > Rousettus aegyptiacus. The sequence goes on from NW_023416291.1 coordinate 29,508,046, forward strand.
TTCCAGAATGAGTTGTGAATTACATCATACAAAAGGTTCTGTCTGAGAATGGGCTAAGGACAATTTCTCTTTTACATTGCTTTTCAGTCCTTATGGAAGCAGATGGTTGTCTTGGAATACCCTTCTCTCTCTGGTTTTTCTTCCTTTTCACTCTTCCTCCTACGTTGCCCTCTGTCTCTCCGACCTTCCCTTCAAGTTCCAGCTGCATCTGGTTGTGCTTGATCCGAGAAGTCCATAGTAGTAACGAGAATAATAGCAGCAACAAAATTGTCAAGGTGCCAGCTGATCTGATTCCTGGCGAGACCTATTTCCTGGCTCGTAGTCACCTGCCTCCTTTTGTGTCCTCATGTGACCACTTCTTTGTGCTCACGGAGAGAGAGAAAGAGAGCTCTAGTCTCTTCTTCTTCTTATGAGGACACTAATCCCACTATTGGGAATTCATCCTCATGACCTCGTCTAACCTTGATCCCTCCCAAAGGCCCCTTAATATCATCACACTGGGGATCAGAACTTCGGTATATGAATTTGGGGTGCGGGGCACAAACATTCAGTCCACAACAACTTCACCTATAATGTGTTGGAAGATTACATGTGAGCAAGTTAACAGTGGTTATCCTGTGTAGTAGGACAAGAGGTGATGTATTTTTGCATGTTTATATATATATTTTTTAAAATAAATTTTATTTTTATATCAGGGAACACATGCTATTACATCTTACATTTGAATAATGACCTCTTAATGTGTTTCACCCTCAGTTTTGCATAGAGGTATGAAACCTTTCTGTGATTTCCAGGACAAAGAATTAACCACACATACCATCCTTTAGAGTAGATGAAGTGACACCATGACATTCAAATGCACTCCAAGTGTGAGCTCTGGCCTTTATGAAAATTACTAACCAACTGAGCTAAGCTTTTAGCCCAGGCAGGGCAAGTTTCCTTCCCATGCACAGAGCCCAGTTGTTGAATGCCCACGCCATTCATCACTTCAGGTTCGCTCCGGGTGGAGGCATAGGTCACCCCCTCTCCTATTAAAGGACAAGCAGAAGAGGCCCCTGGGAATCGGCAATTAAAAGCAGCATAAATCAAGCTAGAAAATTACCTGCAATTTCGGTCATTTGTTTAGACACTTTCTTCATCTCCCATTTTTCCTGCTTTTTCTTAATTCCATTTTCTTTCTTTCTTTCTTTCTTTCTTTCTTTCTTTCTTTCTTTCTTTCTTTCTTTCTTTCTTTCTGTCTGTCTGTCTGTCTGTCTTTCTTTTCTTTCTTTCTTTCTTTCTTTCTTTATTCTTTCTTTCTTTCTTTCTTTCTTCTTTCTTTCTTTCTTTCTTTCTTTCCTTCCTTCCTTCCTTCCTTCCTTCCTTCCTTCCTTCCCCTTCTTTCTTTCTTTCTTTCTTTCTTTCTTTCTTTTTGTTAACATAAGATTCAATTATGGAGGGCTGATTTATCTTTCTTTTACGAATGTAATAAACTAAAGGGGAAAAAGCTATAGAGTGAAGCTGCATTAGAAGTCCATGTATACTTAAAGAAAAAAGAAAAGCAATGAGGGCATTTTCGTAGAGAACAATGGCACAGAGATGACAGAAATTATGGGTCAACCAATTCTCCAAATGTTGGCAATCTCTCTATGATGTTACTGGCATTATCATAAAGGTTATACTTTTTTCCCACTAAAACTCAGAGCACAAAAGGTGAAAGTCTTATTTGTTAGTGGTTAAATCTACTTGATGTCAAAATAACCATTTAAATAATTAAAAAATATCACTCAACTTTGTGGACGAAACTCAATCTAACCAATTTTGAGGTCTTAAACTTTTATTTCCTGTGTCCAGTAATTCAATGTAAGAGCTCAGGTCCCATGCTTACATGATGAAAGCCAAAGGCTTTATTCTAAGAGGATCATTTCTCCTTTAAAGTCCTCCATTTATCCCTTAGTAAGTGGCTGAAAACTAAAGCGAAAGAGTAAATCTAGTGTTTCAGTGGTTTTGATCAGTACCTTTGGAATTGCATTACAGTTCCAAAAATAGGTGTAGAGTTTGCAGATTCCCCTTTCTGAAAGTGGGGTCTTCCTGTAAGGTAAAAAGGATAGAAAACAATAACTAGTTCTCTTTTCATAGAGAATTAGACCCAGTCATCTTACTTAAATTCATTTATTTGACCAGTTTTGTTCTACTTCTCATTTCATATATTCTACTCCTTCCCTGCAGATATGCTCATTATTCTGTGAGCCTTCTATGTTCACTTGTCTTTACAAATCCTCTAAGCTATGAAGACAATGCCTATCCTTTAGGCTTAAATTCTATCTGCTTAAATTCTACCATTCTTTAGAACCCAGCATAAAACCCATCTTTTCCATAAAAATTTTTGGATCATTCTAGTCTATACTATTCTCTTATTATTCAGAACCATACTAAATCTTACTTTGGGGTCCATTATTCAGAAATTTGTTATTTATTTATTAATGAACTGGTTCATTAATTCATCTGAGAAATTATTACTGAGCTCCTGCAGTCTGCTGTGCTCCCAAGTGCAAAAATGAAAGAGATGTAAGTCTTTCCCTTAAGATGCTTAGAGTCTAATTGAGGAGACATGTAAAGGTAGAATAAAGTACAGATAAAGTACTGTAGGAATCCATAAGAAGGAGACTCAAATTTTTAGAGAATGGGAGGAGTTAAAGATAAATCACTGGAAGAAAATATGACATAAATGATGTTTGGTTATTTTATGACTCCCTAGCTATCTGGTTATAAGCTATGCCATTTAGTGCTAGACATGTCTTTTGTTTTCTTGTGAACTTCTCAATGCTAACTGGAAAGAAATACTTTTATAAACCTTTTTTTTTGTTGTAAAATATGGTATGTATATAGAAGAGTGCATATAAATGTACAGCTTAATAAATTATTGAGAAGTGAACATCTGTGTAATACCATGTGGCACAAGATGTAGAATATTTCTAGCAACCCAAAGGCCATTCGAGATTGTTTTAATCAGAGTTCTTCAGAGAAACAGAATCAATAGGATGCACACACACATGTACACACACAGATACACACACATATATGGAGAGAGACGAGAAAGAGAGGGAGAGAAAGAGAGAGAGAATGAATGAGATTTTAAGAACTGGTTCACTCAATTGTGGGGGCTGGCAAGTCCGAAACTTGCAGGGCAAGCCAGCCTGTAGTGAGTGACGCCGGGAAGAACGTATGTTGCGGGCTGATTCTGAAGGCGGTCTAGAGGCAGAATTCCTTTATCTTTTGGGGATCTCGGTCTTCTTCCATTAAGGTCTTCAACTGACAGGATGGGGCCCACTCACATTATGGAGGGCAATCTGATTTACTCAGTTTACTGATTTGAATGTTATTCGTACATAAGAAGTGCCTTCACAGCAACATCTAGACTAGTGTTGGATTAAATATCTGGGATCCACAGCCTAAGCAGGTTGACACGTGAAATTAACCATCACACAAATCACAATCCCTTTCTTTCCTTCCTTGTTTTGCTTTATAATTTTACCCTTTATATATGCATCCTGATATTGAGCTTTATAAATGGGGTTGTACAGAATGAATATTTCTTTGTCTAGCTTGTTTTATTCAACATTATGTTTTTAAAAATTCACCCATGTCATCATTGCCGTGTGTAGCCATAGTGCTTTTATTTTCATTGCTGTATAGTATTGCAATAGATGAACATGCTACATTTAACTACTCTTTTGTGGGCATTTTGTTTCTCCAATTTGAGGCTATTACCAACTACAGTGTTACTATAACAATATTCTGAAGCACATACATAAGGATATATTTCTGTAGAGAGATTACTTAGGAGTGGAATTTTGGGGTTGTAGACGTATGCATCTTAAACTTTATTAGATAATGACAAACTATTTTCCAAAGTGATTAAATCAATTTCCTCTCTCATCAGCAGTATATGAAAATTCCTTTTTCTTCCTCTTCTCTCTCCTCTCCTCTTTCTCTTCCTTCCCTTCCTTCTGTTTGCTGTCACATCTGCCATGAGTCAGACACTCATCTCCCTTCTTTATATACCTTACTGCATCTAGTCAAGTAGTGATATTTTTTATAGTAGATACTCAGTAAATATGTTGCAGAACTGATCAAGAGACTGAATTAGTGATTGAAATATTTCTCATATCCATTACGGTGCTATCTTGAAGAAAAAAAATATCGTTGTGCATTTACCTAGTTTTTTTGGGAGGAACATTAACTTCTTCAGACAGATTTGAGGGTTGTCTAAGAGATTTGTGTTGTGTATGAGGGTGCATGTGTGTGTGTGTTTAAGGTATTGTTAGATTTTTACCTTTTTTTCCTGATCAAATTGGTGTAAAATGGCATCTAGTAATTATGATTTACATTTCTCTGAACAAGATGTCGTTGAATATCTCCACATGTTCATTGGCTATGTGTATTTCCTCTCATGTAAAACGTCTCTTTACTTCTATTTTACAGATGAAAAAGTTAGGCCCAAAGAGTGTAAGTATCTTGCCTATAGTTCCATGAGTATTATGTAGCAGATTCGGGCTTCAAACTTAGGCTTGGCTGAACACAAAACAGTTTATAAACATCATAAAAAAGATAGTCTTTCTAAATTAAATTTTTCTCCTTTTATTTTTATTTTTTTGGAATCCAAAGGATATTCCCCAGATTTTTCATCTGCTTTCAGAACTAGCTCCATTCTGAATGATTATCAGTTATCTCAAAATTAAAAATTTGACTAAATTTTTTGAAAATCCACCTCATGGGCTCATTTAATGAGCTGTGTCCCTTGAAGCCCTGTGGACACACCTAGGACTCCTGAGGGGGACAAAAGGAAGCTGAGAGCCCTTTTAACTGGACATTTTGTGTTTTCTCTACTGGGATTCTATTTAATATCTAATTGGGAAAAACCTGGTAAAAATTAATTTATGAGATGCCCTCCCTAAAACCTTAAGCCCCTCCATCACTTTCCAGCCCTTTACCCTGCTAATGCTCTTCATGGCACTTACCCACCTGACACATTTTTTAGCTGGTCATCATCACTTCTATACCCACTAGAACATAACCTCCACGAAGAGGGAGCTTTGTCTCGCTGCTGCACCCTCGGCATCAGCAAGAGTGCCAAATACGGGATGGATGTTCACTAACTATTCAGTGAAAGAAAGAATGAAAAATGGTACCCCCTCCTGTCTTTACCTGTACTTTACCTGTCCCACTTCCACTCGCAGACTGTATAAATAAGAGGGAAGGGGATGCAAGGATGCAATTGCATCATGAAGAATTTAACATCCCTTTTCTTGCCTCTGCCCCACCGATAATTAAGAATTCTATTGGAGAATCAGAGGCTAAAAGAGCTCGGTCGTAGGTCATTTTAGGGATTGCAGTTTTTTATGTGCTTCATCTATTCAAAGCATCAGATAGTCAGGTACTGGAAATAAAATTTGATTACATTTTGACTTAACAGAATCATATCAGATAAAAGCTTCCTAGACATAAAAATTGATCCAGAAGCTGAGTACATCGACTCCTCTCCAGCTGCATATTTGAGAATAAAATTCAGTCAGCACCCCAGTGGAGAGAGTTCAGGGCCAAGGACAGTCCACGCACCTTGAATTTTAGTAAACATGGAGTCCAGATGGATATCTTCTCTTTATTGAATAAGGCAACAGGAAACATTTCGTCATGAGGCTTACGAAATCCTTCTGCAAAAGAGAAGAGAGGTAATATCTTCCTGAATGTTCGAATGAAATGTAAAGTCTGAAGCAACCTCCTGCAGCAGTAGAGGAACATTTTAGGGAATTGTTTGCATAACAGGATGCAGAAAGATATGGCTTCCATGATGGAGGAATAGAAATTTATAATAGGAGAACATGCCACCATGGAGATATAAGAGGATGAGACAAGAAAGGAGTTTGGTAAATTAAGGAATGGTTGCACAGCAATTACAAAATGCAACAGCTGAATTGCTATCCACACCAAAGGCAGCAAACTGCAGGGTTCACAGAAAACAATGGAACTGCTGAGGTGGAAAACAAACGCTCTCATCTTGTCTGGAATGTAGAGGAAAAGTACAAGGACTCTTAAGATGATGCGGGAGTGGATAATAGCTACTGAAGATTGTGGCAAGCCAACCTCAGAATTCCAGATATTCCCAGGGGGGAAACAAAACAACTGAAATGGAAGCAATAATCAAATATCTGCTCGAACCACATTCCTGAGTTTGCTCCTTCGAGGGCGTATTCCCCATGTTCCAGGCAAAAGCAGTGAAAGGTCTCACTCCCTCTCCCTTCTGCTCTTAATTTTGGAGTAGTGCTCTGTAAGGGCGTATGAGCAGGTGAGGTCCATATTCCGATTGGAGGTGGCGCCTAAGAACAGAAGTGCATAATGATAGGGTCCGTAAGTCATCTGTAGTATTTCTAGAAAAGTGTGATGTCAGTGGCTTCTGGTTACTTTAAACTGGTGCAGCTTAGGCCTACCAGGCCATTGGCTTCGAATTTTAAGAAATCTGTGTTAGGTTCACCAGAGAAGCAGAACACATTGAATAGGAGGTATGCATATGCATACGATGATCCCCACTTAGCTGTGGTTTCACTTTCTGTGGGTTTAGAACACAAAATATTTATTCTGAAAACATTAAATAGAAAATTCCAGAAATAAAGAGCTCATGATTTTTAACTTGCATCCTGTGCTGAGTAACGTGATGAAACCTCACGCCGTCCCACTCTGTCCTGCCCAGAACGTGAATCATTCTTTTGTCCAGTATCTCCATGCTGTATACGCTGGCCCATCCCTCCCTTAGTCACTTAGTAGCCGCCTCGGTTATCAGATTGACCGTCATGGTATTGCAGTGCTGTGTTCGAGTGATCCTTATTGTATTTAATATCCCCAAGGTGCAAGGATCATGATGCTGGCAGTTCAGGTATGCCAAAGAGAAGCCATAAAATGCTTCCTGTCAGGGAAAAGTTGAGTATAGACAGTATAAGATATTTTGAGAGAGAGAGAGGGAGAGACCATATTTACATAACTTTTATTACAGTATATTATTATAATTGTTTTATATTGTTATTAGTTATTGTTGTTAATCCCTTACTGCTCCTAATTTATAAATTAAACTTTATCATAGGTATATATAGGAAAAACTGTATCTAGAGAGAGAGTTTGGTACTATCCGCAGTCTCAGGCATCCATTGGGGGTCTTGGAACCTGCCACTTTGGATAGCGGGGTACTGCTGTATACAAATACATACATTCATATATGTATTAATATATGCATTAATATCTATCTATTTATCACCTACTCATCTATCACTTATTTATTAAAGGAGTTGGCTTATGCAATTATGGAGGTTGAAGACTTTCAAGATCAGCAGGGTGAGTCCCTTGGATGGAGGGTAAGAGAACTGATGTGTTATTTTACTCCAGGTCCGAAGACCTGGGAACCAGCAGAGCTGATGGTGTAGTTCCAGCCCATTGGGCTAACAGGCTGCCTGGCTCCAGGTCCAGGAAGAGCAGATGTTTCAGTTGTAGCCTGAGGGCAGGAAAAAGCTGATGTTCCAGTTTGAAAACAGGCAGGAAGGAGGAATTCTTTCTTACTCATGAGGGGGTCAGCCTTGGTGTTCCAGTCAGGCGTTCAACTGATTGCATGAGGCCCACCCACATGAGGGAAGGAAATCTGCTTTACTCAGTTCACTGATTAAAATGTTAATCTCATCAAAACCCCCTTCACAGGACTACCTAGAATAATGTTTGGGCACCCCATGGCCCGGTCAAGTTGATATATAAAATTAGCCATCACAAAATGCTTGCCTGTCTCTGATCATATATGCCAATTTTTATTGTCTTTTATCTTTTTTGGTTAGGGAAATGGGAACCAGAATGCATATGGAATACTCCAGAAACACAGAAGCCCATTTTTTTCTATGCAGGACTGCTTCTGGGCATTGGGCAGGGGCTCCAGAGACAGAAATATGCACTCTTCATAAGGAAAATCTTCTTTTGAGAATTGAATTGCAAAAACCTACCTGCCTCCCAAAACTGTGGCAGGAGGATCCTGACTGATAGAGTTGCCTCTGAGAGGTGCTGACAAAGCAACAACTTTCCATGTCAAACATACATTACTTACGTAGATCTGTGTTCCTTAACCTTGACCACACATGGGAAATGTTTGGAGAGCTTTAAAAAATATGGATGCCTGGATCTCACCCAGAAATTCTGAATTAATTAGTCTGGATATGGCTTGGACTTTGGGATTTAAAATAAAATATATACAGTAGTACTCACTTTGTTTTTTTGATGCACGTATCTATGAATTTTCACATATGCATAGACTCTTGTAACATCCACCACAATCGGGACAGAGAATAATCCTAACACTCCCCAAATTTCTGTGGTTTGTCCTTTGAGATCCCCCCATTTTTACTACCAGCCCTGGACTGTGGCAACTATTGATCTGTTCTTTGTCCCTCCATGTTCCTCCACCCCCTTTTAAGAATGTCATGTAAATGAATCATATAATCATATGTATGTCACCTTTGGAGCACTGGGATTTTAAAAAGCTCTCCAGGTGATTCTAATGTGCTGCTGAGGCTGAGAATCACTGACTAGTCTTCACAGGCTGTCTCTTCAGTTAGGTGAGGGCTGCTTCCTCTTTAACTGAACGAGCAGGAACGTTAGATAGGGACCCAAGAACAAAGCAACAAGAGATTTGGAAAGACAATAATGTAGAAAGAAGATAAATTGTCTTTAAAGGAAAACAGGTGATGCAAATTATCAAAAAGCTAGTCCAGAGTAAAAAAAATTCTAAAATGGGATTGTTCTAAGAGCTTCAAAATAGGGATTAACATTTTTTTGGCAAAGAGCAGCTTTGGATGACATGTGAGAGCTCTGCTTCCTCTAATGGCCACATTTGAGGTTTGCATATAGGAGAAGAAATAGAACACCATTTATTCAGTCATAATGAGTAAATTATGATTGCTGCCAGATGTCCCTAGGCAAAAACAGAATTTCAAGCAAACGATGAAGCCTGTCTCTTTTTGTGGCATTTCTTTATAAGATTGTCACTGAACTAGGATGATTACAATGGTGAGATTCTAATTAAGGTGCTGTCTACCACAGAGCCAGTTCACCATGGGGGAAATCAGATGCTTTTGAAGAGAAAATTGTGGGTCTTTACTGTACTCCTCTGTGTCAGGGGCCCGCCATGAAGAAATGACAGCTTCCATCTCCCTCTTATGAGCTGGTTGTGATGGCAGGATTGCCTGCCTTCCTTGGACCATGTGCCCTCCTTTTTGTCCCCTCAGTGGACATTTCCTTCTTGCTATCAAACCCAACCTCAGGCAGCACCAGGAAGAGCACTAAAATTCAGACACAAGTGGAGGGTGATTTTGAAGGAGCCTCTGGAGGCCGTCGGTGTCCACAGAGCCATATGCAAATGTATATAGGAGTGAGAGTTGTAGCTGAGTATTCCCTAATGAAAATAGAAGCCTCTTTGGGTAATGTAAGGCGGCTAGGAATAGAAAATTAAGCTTAATAGAAAATTAAGCTTCAGAATTTAATTTAACTGCCTCTTTTGGTTTTGTGGAATGTATCAGGGGAATCAGTAATATTACAGTTTTGGGTTCATCTAAAAATAGCCAGACTGCAGACCTGAGACTGTAGAAGGTATCCTCCTGGCAACAAGGATGATAGTCTTTCGATAATAGAATAAGTTGTGTGTGCTGTTTATTGAAAATGTCGGATATCGATTGTGGTATTTACCAAGAGGTTTCCGAGTTGGGATCTTATTCCCTCTGTGAGGGTCCTGACTTCCTGTCCTGTGACTCTACAGTTGAGGTCAAAGGACTATCAGTGTATTATTGCTGCTCTACTAGGAAATAAAATTTCTTCTTTTTCGTGTGAATCTCTCGTTGGGCTGAAATTTGGTATGGATGATTTTTAATTCATTTACTTTTCAATCGTCATAATGGGAAAATGCTGAAATGATTGCATTGATTGGATTGCTTTAACACGAGCCAACACATACTGTGGTGGGGCCGGCCATCTTCCCGGATGCTTAGCCATCCACAGTGTCAATGGTGACCTGAGCAGTTACACATTCAGTTCAATAGCTTGGTTGTTGGTGTTTTCCTCTTGTCTGAAATCTGTACACTTGTGTATCAAGAAGCAAGTGATGCTGCAGTTCTGTATGTCAATGGTTAATAATGGTGAAGGGCTGAGGCCAAAAGCCAGAGCAGAAAGAAATAGAACTGATGCTCTAAAACAGAATTTGGAGTTTCTCCAGACAGGCGCTTTTGGTGTTTTGTGCAGAAATCTCCCATTGGATTGTAAGATATTAGCATACCCCCCCTTAGAGTGCCAGTAGAAGCCCCTCCCAGTTGTTCTGACAGCTCCAACCTAGTAAGCCAACCAACCACCCACCCTCCCACCCAACTAGACAAAGCCTGCTTCCACACACTTCTAAAATGCCTCGATAGAGATGTACTGAATAATGGAGGGAACTTCTGGGAAGGAAGATTTACAGAGAATGACCAGTTATTAAAGACTTTTGTATACTATCTTCTTTTAAAGAGGTTAAACATGTTTATTTATTATAAAATATGCATATGACAAAAATTTAAGCAGTACAGGAGCACATCTCATGTCTATCGAGAGAGAAAGAGATTTATTATGATGAATAGCTCATATGATTTCAGAGGCTGAGAAATCCCATGATCTGTCATTACAGCTTGGAGACTCATAAAAGTGAGTGATGTGCTTCAGCCTCAGTCTGAAGGCCTGAGAACTAAGGGAGCCATTGGTGTAAGTCCCAGCCGAGTGCAGGAGAACACCAATGTTCCAGCTCAGCCAGGCAGAGAGCGCAGGTTCACCCTTCTTCTACCATTTTGCTCTATTCAGGCCTTCTGTGGATTGGATGAGGCCCACACTGGGGAAGGCTGTCTGTTTACTGAGTCTACTGATTCAAATGCTATTACTTCCAGAAACACCCACACAGACACACCCAGAAATAATATTTAGCTAAATAACTTGACCCAATACAGTCAAGTTAATACATAAAATTAACCATCACAAGGCCATTTGCTTGTCAAACCAGGAAAGTCTCAGTCCTATCACAATGGGGAGAGGGAACGAACAAATAGGATGGTTCAAGACAACGGCTGGCGAGGTGGCCCAGCACTGCCCCACACTTGCCCTTGTCTCCCGCAGTGAGTTCAGTCACTGCCCTCCATGACCCCAGCTTCACGGGCTCTCAGCGTGTGAGGCGCTTCACTTCAGTTATGATGGCCTATTCCGATTTCACTCTCTGACTTACTAGGTGAGAATCCTGACCAAGTCTCTGATCTGCATGTCCATTTGACTTCGGTGTCCTGGAACCTTTGAGGAAGGGTCTGCTCCAGCACGCACCCGAGCGTGGGGGTCAGGAGCACAGGTTCTGGTGTTAGACATGTCCACGTCAGAGTCACAGCTGTTCCCTTTAGCAGGCGTGTGGCCTTACTTAATGCCCTTAAGCTTCAATTTCCTCAGCTGTATAATGAAAATAGCAATACGATCTCGTAGTGTTGTGATAAGAATCAAATTATTACATGGTATAAATAAATATATTAAATGTTTAGTACAGTGCCTCACACTTCTACCTTTTAAGCCTTGCCATCTTGAGCCTACAAAATGGGATTACTTAAAATTTTTGTATACTAACATTTTTTTGGAAACATTATGGCCTGAAAATGTCAACCCCATTCTCCCTGAACTGTTTCTGAGGGTTCCCCGGGCACCGACTGGGGAGTGTCAGAATCAGCACCTCAGCTTCCTTGGCTCCTCACTTGCCTCCATGGTGCTGCCTCTCACGCCCATCTTTTGCTGGGGAACTCCTGTCTCTGTTTGTGACTCCTGCGAACATCCCCTGCTCTGGCCTTTAGAAGAAGCGACGCCCTTCCTCTTTCCCTCCAGCACACCTGCGGCCAAGCTGTGCCTCACCTCACGGGGATTGAAGGTTCAGGGCTAACCAAAGTGCTGAGAATAACCTACAACAATGGACAGAGATGGCTGATCTAGAAGAAAACAGGCTCAATCCTGCCCAGCCTGGTCATGATGTGCCTATATCTGGAGCAACTCTACAGCTCAGTGTAGTTCTTTCAGTCCTTCTACCTAGTTCTCTAGGGGTGAGGTCATAGTTGTTTCTTCTTCTTCTTCTTCTTCTTCTTCTTCTTCTTCTTCTTCTTCTTCTTCTTCTTCTTCTTCTTCTTCTTCTTCTCTCTTCTTCTTCTTCTTCTTCTTCTTCTTCTTCTTCCTTCCTTCCTTCCTTCCTTCCTTCCTTCCTTCCTTCCTTCCTTCCTTCTTCCTTCCTTTCCTCCTCCTCCTCCTCTTCCTCCTCCTCCTCCTCCTTCTTCTTGTCATGGGCATTAGAACTAAAGTACTTTAGAGCAAGATGCATGTCATACCCTTGGTATTTCCATTTGTCATATTTGTCTTTCTGATAACTAAACCAATTCTCTCCTTATTATGGGGGAAATACAAATTATGTGAGTCTGGGTGGAGGACAACTGCCTTCCAATGGAGCCAAAAGGCCAGAAACTCCTTCTCTCCATGCCAGGCAGAATGACACAATCACACAACTTAAGCTTAGCCGGCCTGGAACTTTGAATTTGCAGAGAACCACCGGCAGACAGGCCAAACACAGGTTCGAGGGCCCTGCACTGGCCACACGTCCCACCGTGCCCGCAACCCGGCCGCAGCCCCAGCTCTGGCACCGCAGCTGCTCTGAGCCCAGGACCTTGTTGCCTGAGGATCCGGCCCTCGCTTCTGTGAGAACGAACATATCTGATAGATTTTTCTTAACAAACGTTAGAAAATTTAGCTCCTTTCCGCCTTGGAGCTAGCAAACTCGAGTGACAGCTTGGAAGGGGCTCTAAGTTCTTTTCTTCTTTTCTTTTCTTTTCTTTTCTTTTCTTTTTCTTTTTATTGTGGAGGCTTGATTTGGAGGTTGAGGATAGGGAGGATGGGAGTATGAGGAGAGAGAGAGGCTGCTACATGAGAGGAGATGAAGAAGACGGATGAAGGGGAATAATGAATTAAGAAGTAAGGAAAATTACTCAGTCTGCCGTCATTCCTTACGGTGAAAGGTTAGTTCGTTTGTTCTGTCGGTTCTTTTTTCTTTCTTTCTTTCTGTTCTTGATTTTTGTCTTCTTCTCTTCTCTTCTCTTCTCTTTCTTCTTCTTCTTCTTCCTTCTTTTCTTTCTTCTTTCTTTCTTTTTTTTTTTTTTTTTTACCAGGGATGTTTGTTGAAATAAAACATGGAGTCTGTCAGAAAAAAAAAAAAAGGAGCCGACAAATCGTTCAAGGTGATGATAGTGCCATCGTTGGTCTGGCAGCGATGGTTATCTAGTGAAAACCGCTGTTGGTGGCAGCACAGGAATGAGTTAGGAATGGTGTCCTTACCTGATTGATTCTGTGCCACCACCTAATCCATGTTTCTGCCTGGATTCCTGTGATGGATCCTGCTCATTTTATTAGTCTGGTTCGCTCCAGCTTTTCTGCCAATTCTCTGAGCCTGTTGATAGCTTTTTAATAAATTCCAAGTTAACAAGAGTCAATTTCTGTGGCTTGCAATCAAGAATTCTGTCTGCCACACTTGGTATGGTCTAGCCTATGCTGAGCTCAGTTAAGATGCAGTGGCTTCTTAACTGAGTCAAACCACCTTAGTTTGAAGACTCTTTAGCCTGACTTCAGTGCTCTTCACAATCTGACCTCAATAGAGGTTCTGAGTCAAACGATCTAGAACCTCTATTGAGGTCAGATTGTAAAGAGCACTGAAGTCAGGCTAAAGAGTCTGCAAACTAAGCTGGTTTGTACCACGGAAAAGCAATCGTTTGAAGAGTGAAAGTCTCCTCCAATGAATTCACTTAAATTTTCAATTTGCTTGAAGTAGTTTTCTTCTAGAGTTGATGGTATGACTGGCGATGTGTACACATATGCTGTAGTGTGAGTCTCGTCCGCAGATTTCTCTCTACAAGAGAATTGGGTAATTGGATTGGGACGGTGCAGATTATTTAGCTTCAGAAATTTATATTGCATGTTTGAATATGAAGATCAGATTTGGACATCTGGAGGGCCCTAGTGATGAGGGCTGCCTAAGGTCAGGTCTGGGATTTGATTTTTTTAAGTATTTAATTTTATTTTATTAGTTTCAAGTATGCAGTACACTAATTAGATTTAAATAGTTTATGAAAAGACGCCTCAATTACTCAATCACCCACCTGGCTCTACCCTCCTTTTGAGCTAAGATGTTAGCCTGTTACTCGTTCATAGAATCTGGCAGAAGACACAAGCCTCCTGAGTCAGAGATGAAGGACTTTATTATTCCTGGCTCATACTTACACTGAAAAGCTATTTGCTGTTTATGTCAAATTAAAATTTAACTTGGAATCCTGTACCTTTATTTGCTAAAGCTGGCAAACCCAGGCACAAACACTGCATGAACATCAGCGTATTTGTGTTAGTCGATGGTCAAAGCCTGTGTCCTTGGCAGACCTGGCTCACAGGAATATGACAGACCCATGGGGACGGCAGCAGCAGCATTGGAGGGTGGCTGTGGAACTGCAGGCTCCAGAAGCAGAGAGACTTTTCACTGGTAGCTGTGTCCTCGGACTGCTGGTGGCCTGAGCCAGCAGCACGGCTCCTCCAGTAGCACCGGCCATGCCTCAAGCAGCTCAGCACCAGTGTGGGCCGGGGTTTCCAGGCCAACTCTCTGATGTTAGGGTGACAATGCTCTTTTTCTTTTGCTCTCCTAGTCTCCCTTTCACTCCCTTATTCCTCGACCCTTCCATCCAGTATGACACATTTCAAACTAATTTTCTGCATTATATTCCTCTTTGGATTAGTTAGAGTGATGCTTATTTTCCTGGCCGGACCAGGACAGATACACCTATGGTGACAGCTTCCTGATAAATAAGCTTATCAGTAGAGCCCAGCGCTCAGCATGTAATAAGTGAATACGAAATGTTTACTTAAAGTGAATTAAATTATTGCTGAAGATTCATAGGTACAGACACAGTTTAACATTATCCTAAAATAAATGGGAATCGGGTCATGGGGGATGTCATAGGAGAACATTTTTGAGCCTATTAAAAAAGGTGGTGTTAGGTAAGATGTTATGTATAGCTCAGAAGTAGAGGCAGTGGGAGATAGATTATTGGACTGAAAGAGCTTATTTTATTTTCATTACATTTTCATTTGTAAGGTTGATCATAGGATCAAAGTGTTCATCTCTTCTAGAAACCTCCCCAAATGAGAAAATGAAATACAATATTACATTTATAGGAGAAAATATTTTAACACTGTGAGCATAAAAGTAAAAACAAATTTTCTGCCGTCACCCACGTTATGTGTTATGTGCAAAGTACAGGGTCTTAGGAATGTTTTACTAAAGTAAAGTGATCTTTCAGATGTAGTATATCAGTGTAAATTTAATGATGCTCAAAGAGATCTTAAAACATCCCTCTTGGAACCTATGTGTTTGGTTCCTCAGTCTCTCTCAAGCATAAATCCTTAGAGCTAATTGAATGTGGGATACGGGTTGGGAAGCTATGAGACCAATTGTTATCTACTTTGTTATTTGGTTTGCTAATAAATATTGCTTTATTTCATTGCTCTTGTTTCAGGAGCCGCTAGGGGAAGAGCAACAGCCTCCCATTACAAAGAGGGAATTCTGGAAAAAAATCTCATTCAAACTGTAGCTAGAGAAACCCTGCAGGGAGATTTAGTGGTTCCAAGTAGCCAAGTCTCTGACTTTAGGGATCTGTGGTGCATTATTCATTAATAGAGTTGGGACTAATTGCTAATCCTATGTGTCTCTCTGTGATAGTTAATTTTATGTGTTAATTTGATTGGGTCACAGGAAGCCTAGATAGTTGCTCAAACAATATTATTCTGGGTGTATCTGTGAGGTATTTTTTGATGAAATTAATATATGAGTCAGTAGACTGAGCAAAGCAGATTGCCATCCCCAGTGAGGGTGGGCCTCAACCAATCAGTTGAAGGAATAAATAGAAAAAACAGGCTGAGTAAGAGGGAATTCCTCCTGCCTGAGTGTGTGAGTCAGGACTTTGGTCTTTTTTAGTCTTTGGACTCAGACTGAAACATTAGTTCTCTTTGACCTCCAGCTTGCCCACTGGAGATCCTGGGATATTTCAGCCTCTATAATCAATGAGCTAATTCCTAATAATAAATTCCTGCTCTCTCTCTCTCTCTTTCTCTCTCACACACACACACACACACACACACACACACCCCCACACAGACACGCACACATGCACACTCACTCTACTGGTTCTATTTCTTTGGAGAACCCTGACTAATAAATGTTCTTAATCAAACTAAAAAAGATTGGGGAGGGATGCCGGTAATTTAAGTAAAAGTTATCCTACCTCAAAGAACTTAAAATATGGGAAGACAAAATAGAAACACTATAATTTAAGTAACTGCTGAAATACTAACACAAAAGATTCCAAAAGGCAGTACAAGAACCCCTCAAGTGGAAAGTACAAACAACAAGTACATACCCTTCATGCAGATATTATCAGAGAAGCATTTTTGGAGAAGTTGGGGTTTAATATGTGTCGCAAGGATAAGAAAGACAAGAGAGGGTTTTCTATGTATGTATGTGGAAAAGGAAATTGTAGCCTGGCAGTGAGTAGAAAATTCTGAGAGAAGCACTGACTCAATGCAAAGAAAAAAGGAGGAATGACATTGAAACGCAGGCCGAGTTAAGATAGTGGAGGGCACTGAAAACCAGTCAGCAATTAATTTTATAGACTTTATAGTGAAGATTTGCCTTCCAAACGATACTTCAGAAAAATTAGTGTAGTAGGTTGAATGGTATCCCTCACTAAAGGATGTGTCTACTCAAATTTTCAGAATGTGAGTGCCTTGTTTGGAATAAGGTTCTTTGCAGGTGTTATTAGCTTAGGATCTTGGGATAATTCTGGATCAGGTTGGACCTTAAATCCAATGTCAAGTTTCCTTATAAGAGACAGAAAAGAGAAGACACAGACATACAGAGGGATGTGAAAATGGAGGCAGAGATTGTCGTCATGCAGCTATAAACCAAGGAATGACAAGCATTTCCAGCAAGTACAAGAATCTAGGAAAGATTATGAAACGGATGCAGTGGGAGTGTGTAGGTAGACTATATAGGACAATAAACCTAGAGGTAGAGCAGCTAGTTAGTAGTAGGATATTTTGATAGCCCAAGTTATTTCTATGAGCTCTACTTGATCAACAATCCCTGTGTTGATTTCTTATAAACTCTATCTCTACATGGCATAAATACTACTGGTTAAAAGAAAAAAGAATAGTCAGAATTTCAGGTATCATAAAATCTAAATCCCAACTGAAAATTTAAAAAAATATAGTCTAATGCTTGTAATTATTTTTGTGATGGTTAATTTTATGTGTCAACTAGAATGGTACATAGGTGCTCAGATATTTGGTCAAATATAACTTCTGAGGGCGTCTGTGTGAGTGTTTCTGGAAGACAGTAGCATTTGTATTGGTGAACCAAATAAAGTAGATGGTAGGTGGGCCTCATCCCATCTGTTGAGGGCCCAAATAGAACAAAAAGGTAAGGAAAGACTTGATACACTCTCTCCACCTGATCGCTTGAGCTGGGACATCAATATTTTTCTATCCTCTGCTCTGCTGGTTCCCAGGCCTTCAGTTCTAGGCTGGAATCTACGATCCACACCATCAGCTTTCAAGCCTGTGAATTACTCCGCTGGTCTTCTTGGGCCCCTAGCTTGCAGACGACAGATTATAAAACTTCTCGGACTCTATAATTGTGGGAGTTAATGCCGTATAATAGATCCTTTTATAATAATATAATAAATCTTTATATATGTACATCCTACTGATCTATTTCTCTGGAGAACCCTGACTAATGCAGTTGTGTTTAACTAAATGTGAGATGATTTCTTTGAATGGATGAATCCTTAAGTACCAACTCCTGTGAATAGGCCTATTGTGCCCCCTCCTCCTTTTTCGTGTAGCCCATCCCCATGGTCATTCTGGAGGCATCTACTG
The DNA here is from genome assembly GCF_014176215.1 of Rousettus aegyptiacus. NCBI lineage: Eukaryota > Metazoa > Chordata > Mammalia > Chiroptera > Pteropodidae > Rousettus > Rousettus aegyptiacus. Next base: position 29,526,109 of record NW_023416291.1, read on the forward strand.
AGGCCTCCTACAGGAGTTAGGATGGAGCCTCTGTCACCTGGGACGGGGAAAATAATGAAGATGGCCCAGAAAAATAACGATATTTATGACATCTACAACTACCTTTTTGAGGACTAGGAATTTTTCTGAACATTCACAAACACCATTGCATTTTATTCCCCCAGTGACTTTGTGAAGTGTGTTACTATCCTCTTATTACAGAGGAAGGCATCAGGGCTTTGAGAGATTAACAGACTGGTCAGGGTCACATATCTGGTAATGACTGCCAGAATGAGAATCTAAATTTGTCCAATTCCAAAGGCTTGTCTAACTCTTATCCACTGTTCCTGTGAGTAATCATATAACTACGGAATTGCAGAGTGTTAATGCTGGAAGTGCTGTTGGAGGTCATCTGGTTTGGGTGCAAAGTTTGCTCACACACCAAGGCCTCAGAGTGTAGTTTCATCTGATCTTGGACCAGGATCCAGGGCTTACCAGTAAAGATATATTCTGCACACTTCAGTTTTGCAAAGGCACAGGGAGGATTTAATGGCATTCATTTTTCTTTTAAGAGCAAAGAGCTCTCTAGGAAAAATAGCAGCCAATTCAAAGGTCAAGGCTGATGCCTTGTGGGAAGAGCAGGGCAGATTGATTTATTGGAATTGGAACAGAAAATGTGGTTTAAGAATGACAATGAGGAAAAAAATAATGTGGCTTGGCTGATTGTATTTCAGTGCTCGTTTGTGTAAGCCTGGTTAGGGAGGGCTAAGAGAATGTTCAAGTCATTCAGGGAGACTGAGACTGTCATTTACAAGAAGGATAGCACATTTAAAAGCCAGAATGGGGAAAAAAAGAACTCTTTAGTTAGTATTAAAACTGAAACCCCACTAAATTTATTCACCAGTCAACAGATATTTTCGAACTATTGCTATGTGCCATGCACTGGACTAGACACAGAGATGCGCCTACAAGAATTCTGATAGACAAGGTCCCCACCTGCATGGAGCTCACAGACTAGACAGGAAGACAAATAATTACAAAAAATTGGCCAAATAATTACAAATTCATTATATAATTATAACTTAACAAGTGCCACCAAGAAGTATGGGATGCTACAAGACTGTATGCAAAGAGGATCTGACCTAGTCTTGGGGTTGGGGTGAAGCTGAGTTCAGAAGAATGAGTAGAAAGAGGCAGAGTAGAGAGAGAGGAGCTTTTTAGACGAAGGCAGGAGGGAGTGGGTGGGTTCAAGGGGTGGTAGTGCTGAGTGACTAGAGAGCAAGGCGAAGGGGAAGGGAGGCCTGTTCAGCTGGGGACGTATTCAGGACTTTGGATTTCATTCTAAGAGCAATGAGAAGTCATTTGAGGGTTTTAAGCAGGGAATGTCATGACTGATTTGGCAGGAGACCACAGAGGGATTTGGCCCAAATCCTCATTATTAGTGTCACTTCCTCGTCCTTTTGGCCTAAATGTCTTGGAAGCCCCATAGGTAGGAATAACTGTGAACAAGATAGGGTGCCAGTTTTCTGGATCCTGACTACCCCCTCGATAGAATCATAGCCTTTACCTATACTGCTGGGTGGCGGGAGCATCTGCCCAGGTACCTGTGACATGTTTAGTGTTGTTCTTCCTGGTCCTGCTAGTGTGGAACCAGATGCTCTTGTCTTTGATAAATTCCCATCAGAAGAGAGCGGGCATTTGTGGTAGGGGAAGCTCTCAAAGGAAGAAGTAGTATTGCTGAGAACAAGCCATTGATTGTAGGGCCAGAGCGAGTTGGCCTGGACAATCACTTTCTGTAGGGCATTTCCTCCCAAGAAGGAAGAGAGATCTGGCCCTGGGGAAATAGAGTCCATTCGAAGGCCACAGTTGGCTCAGCTCAGAGAGAGCTCCAGAGTGCAAGCTTTTAAAGTTGGGGAAGTCTCTGGCATTTATCTCCCTCATCTCTTTATTTCTTTATATTCTCTTCAACCCGGTGGACGGTTTCTTAACTTGGCACTCCAGAAGAAAGAGATTTAGATGGTTACTATTGTAGTACAGAAAATTAAAAAAAATAGATGTTTATGTTCCCAATTAGCTAGTTATGTCCAGAAATTGAACTCACAGAGTGGCATGGATTTCTAGAGAGGCATGGTATGGAGGATAGATACTGAGACACAGGCTTGGTGGCACCTGGGACAGAAGGGGACAGAAGCAGCACAGAGCTTAGACAACCTTGGAATTTGTTTTCTTCTTAGAGACATGACTGGAATGATAGCTAATACTCATATAGTGCTTTTTATGTGTCAGGCTACCTAGGTGTCTAAGCTCATGTATATTAGCTCATGTAATTCCTACAATAACCCTACTCAGTAGTTGTTACTATTATCAACCACACTTCCCGGATGAGGACACTACAACACAGTGTAGACACTTCACTGTCCTTACGAGGCAGAACTAAGATCTGATCTAAGATGGTCTGATACCAAAGGCCATGAAGTCAAACACTCTACTATATGTCTCTCTAGAATGAGGAGTGGGGACTGGGCTTGTGGCCATCCATTTTGTAGAGTGCTTCTTATAAATGGTAGATGCCTTATATCTTAATTTATTTGGGCTGCTTTAACAAAGTACTACAGACTGGGTAGCTTATAAACAGAAGAAATGTATTTCTCACAGTTTCTGGAAGATGTAATCCAAGATCAGGATGCCACTGTGGTTGGGCTCTGGTGCAGGATGACATGATAGATCAATTCTTAGTTTTTTGCGGAACCTCCATGCTTTTTTCCATAATGGCTGTACCAATTTGTAGTCCCACCAGCAGTGTATGTAAAGTTGCTATTTCTCCACATCCTCTCCAATATGTGTTATTACTTGTCCTGTTGATTATAGCCATTCTAACAGGTGTGAAATGATATCTCATTGTGGTTTTGATTTGCATTTCCCTGATAGCTAGCGATGCTGAGCATCTTTTCATATATTTTGGCCATTTGTAGGTCCTCTAGGGAGAAGTGTCTGCTAAGGTCCTCTGCCCATTTTTATTGAGTTGCATGAGTTCTTTGTATATTTTGGATATTAGGCCCTTGTTGGAGGAGTTGCTTGCAAACATATTTTCCCATTCGGATGGTTGTCTCTTTACCTTGTTGATGGTTTCTTTCACTGAGCAGAAGCTTTTTAGTCCAATGTAGTCCCATTCATTTACTTTTGCTTTTACTTCCCTTGCCTTTGAGGTCAAATTCATAAAATCCTCTTTAGGTTCAAGGTCCTTGAGTTTAGTTCCTATGTTTTCTTCTATGCATCTTATTATTTCGGGTCTTAAATTCAGCTCCTTAATCCATTTTGAATTAATTTTGGTGTGTGGTGATAGGCAACATTTTAATTTCATTCTTTTGCAGACGGCTTTACAGTTTTCCCAGTACCATTTATTGAAAAGGCTTTCTTTTCTCCACTGTGTGTTTTTGACTTCTTTGTCAAAAATTATTTGCCCATATAAATATGTGTTTACTTCTGGACTCTCGATTCTGTTCTTCTGGTCTCTATGTCTGTTTTGAGGTCCAATACCATCCTGTTTTGATTACTGTCACTTTGTAGTATAATTTGAAGTCAGGCAGAGTGATGACTCCAGGCTCCTTCTTTTTTCTCAGGATGGCTTTGGCTATTCAGGGTCTTTTGTGCTTCCATACAAATCTGATGATTTTTTGTTCTATTTCTTTAAAAATGCCAATGGGATTTTGATGGGGATTGCATTAAATCTGTATAATGCTTTAGGTAATAAGGTCATTTTAACTATGTTGATTCTTCTAATCCAAGAATACGAATATCTTTCCATTTCTTTGTATCTTCTTTGATTTCTTTTAATAGGGTCTTGTAGTTTCCATTATACAGGTCCTTCACATGTTTCGTTAGATTTATTTCTAGGTATTTTATTCCTTTCGTTGCAATTGCAAAAGGAATTATTTTTTCCACTTCTTTTTCTGACACTTCATTATTAGAGTATAGGAACGCTATGGATTTTTGAACGTTGATTTTGTATGCAGAAACTTTACTGTACTTGCTTATTGTTTTCAGTAGTTTTCTTGTGGAGTCTTTAGGGTTTTCTATTTAGAGAATCATGTCATCCGCAAATAGTGACAGTTTGACTTCTTTGTTTCCTATTTGGATGCTTTTTATATCTTTCTCTTGACTGATTGCACTCACTAGGACCTCCAATGTTATATTGAATAACGTTGGTAATAGTGGATAACTTTGCCTTGTTCCTGATCTTGGAAGGTTTTTAGTTTTTAACCAGTAAGTATAATGTTGGCCGAGGGCTTGTCATATATGGCCTTTATTATATTAAGTGTTTTGGTCATAAACGGGTGCTGTATCTTGTTGAAGGCTTTTTTGGCACCTATCAATATGATCATATGATTCTTATTTTTTAATTTGTTTACATGATGCATCACATTAATCGATTTGTGTGTGTTGAACCATCCCTGCAGACCAAACATTTAGAGCATAACACTCTGTTTGTAAGTCAGAGTGGAAACTATGTTATTGGAAAGAGCATGCGTTGAACTTGGTTTTGAGGTATCAGGGACTCAAAGATCAAGAAGAAAATAAAGAGAAGTTCTGAAATATTGAAAATAAAATTTAATTGGAAGAGACACTGCAAAGAGTAAGGGTTTTCGGAAATGGCTTGAGAACTAGAAAAGTCATCCTTCCCATTACTATAAATTTTAAGTAATCACAGTAAGTATCCCTTTATGAGAGAGGAGTTAGTTTCTTTAGTTTATGAATTTCCCCTACCTCTGCCCCTCCCCTGCCTCCAAGAAGATAGCAGTTTCAGATTCATTATAAAATGTTCTCTGCTTTCCATGTTAAAATCATTCAAGCAACTAACCAGAAAATGAATTGAGGCAGTAGTGTAAAATTTGTAGAGGGATTTGCATTTAATATTTTGAGGAATTAGAATTTGATTTACTAGTATGAAGATGCATTTGAAAATGTTACCAGTTTTTGCTTAATTCAAATTTTATTTGCGCAGATAGAAAATGAAAACAAAAACAAAAACAAAAACAAAATGAACCCTGAGTACAAATTAACCCATTTTGGGGCAATATCTCCTAAATGAGATGTAGTTCCCAGGAACACTCCTTTAGATTTGCCAATAGCTTGAAAAAAGAGAAGCCATAAATTCTTTTCCTTCTTCTTCTCTCCATTTTCTGTCTACTTATTCCTCTTGAGAAACACCAAATGTTGATTATGATCCATAGCTGGTACTAGAAATATGTAGTCTCGAATCCCACTTATGTGTGGGATATTCGACCAAATAAAGGAAAGAGTGCTTGTTTTGGAAGCTGCTGCAAAGACTCACATCTGGTTCTGAAATTGCTTCTGTTTATCAAATTCCGAGGCTGGAAGGAAACACAGAGCTTTGGAAAAGCGTGACTCATAAGTGGCTAGGGTTGGTCTGCTCCAATTTTAGAGGTTCTAAAAGGCAGGATGGCCTGGTTTGGCTGCTGAGGAGCAGACTCAAGGCCCAGGTATGTGGATGAGCAGGAGAAGATGAGAATGGGGCCTGTTTTGACACATAGTCTATCATTTCTGTTAGAGGCATAGAGGAAGATTCATTTCGTAAGGCCATGATTGCTATATGGGACTCAGGCATTGAATCAGTAGAAAAATAAGGTTAAAATATAAAATTTTATATGGCAATGAGACATTTTAAACATCTGGAGCACAATGAATTAGCTAATCTGTTGAGTTTGGGTGGTGAGACAACTGAGTGTAATTGGAAATAGAAAATAAATGAAGTGGCTTCTTGATTCAGTATTTATTATAACACTGGGATAAATCAAGTTCAAAGATTTCTAGGCAGAAAAGACACATCTATCAAAATTCTGAGGGACTGGAAGCCTATCTCCTTTATTCCAGGTGGGTTTATAGAAGCAGTAGTAAGAATTGGAAGTCAGATGCTGGAATTTGTTGGAATAATTAGGTAACTATTTACAAGAAATAAATAAAAACATTGAGAGCCTAATCTTGCATCATAAACCAAAATAAAATGCAAACTGAAGGAAAAAGTTAAATCTAACTCATAAATAGTTAGAAAGAATAAGAAGAAAATGCAGTTGAAAATTATGAGGTGGCAGAGGCCTCTCCACACATAACCTGAGTCAGAAATCACAGAGGAAAACAGTAAGAGATTCGACTGCCTAAAATTCAAAAATGAAGCAAAATAGAATCACATTATATAAACACACAATACAAACAAAGTTTAAAGATAAACAAAACATTAGGATATATTTGCAGCATATGTAATAAAGAGTTGACTTTCTTAGTAAGTAAAGAGTTCTTACAATTTAATAAGAAAAGGTAAATACTACAGTGGGAAAAAAGGCAAAGGACATAAAAAGAAAAGAAGGCATACAGATCGTCAAAAAATTTATGCAGTAATATTTTGCCTTCCTAGGAATGAAATGCACTCACATAGCAAGCTGCCATTTGAGTCCATCAGATTGAAAAGAAGATAGAATGGTAATGCTAGGACGAGCAGTGTGAGAGCATGAGGACACTGTGCCTGTGCGCACTGCCGGCGGAAGGGCGAACTTGCACAACTTTCTGGAGAGCAGCTCGGTCATCTGTGTCCAACTTTAAAATATGCATATGTTTTCAACCAGAGATTTTACTTCCATTTGTTATCTCAAGGAAGTGACAGTGGATATGTGCAAAGATTTAGCTGTAAAGCTGTTTAGGGAAGTGTTTTATAAATAGGCAAAAATTGGAAATAACCTAATTATCTAACATTGGGCCTTGGTAAGAAACTCAGGCTCTGAGCATATAACATAAAACTCTGTAGCTATTAAGAATTAGTTCTGTGTCCTATTTACTGACTTCATAATGTTGAGCCTAAGCTCTATGTCTTACTGACTATGTGACCTTCAGCAAGTTACTTAACCTGTCTGTGCTTTGATTTCTTCATCTGTAAACTGGAGAACAATAGTAGTGTGTATGTCATAGATTAATTGTAAGTATTTATTGAATTAAAGCCCTTAGAATAATATTAAATATATGACACTAGTCCCTAAATGTTAGCTTTTTTATACTCTTGCTAAGTGAATAAAAAAGGTTTATTTTTGTTAATTTAACATATGTAGAAGAAATTATTTATTCAGGAGTCTAATCACAAGAGGAATAAAAGATGGCATTGTTCTAAAAGATTTTTCACATGTTCAACCACGTAAAGGAATCACATAGTTACAGAGCGTGGAGAAGGAGCAATGTGGTGGACTGTGCATGCCTGCTTGTGATATAACAGTTGTGCTTCAGGGGAAAGCCTGAATCATGGTTGTTCTTGGAGATCTCAGACACACACACACACACACACACACACACACACACACCCATGTGTGCGCGCACACACACTGGACCAAAATATCTGTTAAAACCACTGTGTTCTCTTGACTATCTACACTCCAAAGACATAAACTTGGAATGTGAGTGAGCGATCTCGTACTCTAACATATCATCTATAAAAGATCAGATAAATATACAGATCTTATATCTAAATATTCACAGTGATTGTTTGTGAGGATTTTTGCTTAAGTTTATATAATGGAATATTATTCAGCCATAAAAAGAAAGAAATCCTGACATTTGTAATGTTGTGAATGGAACTTGAGGGCATTATGCTAAGTGACATAAATCAGATGCAGAAAGACAAATACTGTATAATCTCACTTATATGTGGTATCTAAAAGTCAATCTCTAAGAAACAGAGTAGAATGGTGGGTACCAGGAGCTGGGGGTGGGAGAAATGGGGAGGTGTTGGTGAAAGTGCATAAACTTTTGGTTATGAGATAAATAAGTTCTGGGGATTTAATGTACAGCATGGTGACTATGGTTAACAATATTCTTCTTTTTTCTTGTATCTATATATGATGATGGACATTCGCTAAACTTACTGTGGTAATTGTTTTGCAATATATGTAAATCAATTTATTATGCTGTATACCTTACTTATACATCTCAATAAAACTAAAGGAAAAAAAAATATGTATACTTGAAATTTGCTAAGAGAGTAGATCTTAAATAGTTTCATTGTATAAAAAAATAACTTTGGGAAGTGGTGGGTATGTTAACTAGCCTTAGTTTGGTGATCAGTTTTACAATATATATGTATATCAAATCATCACATCGTACACCTGAAACTCATACACTATTATTTGTCAAGTGTATCTCAGTGAAGCTGGACAAAGAGAGGAAAACAGCAGCACCCATCTCCATTTAGCTCTTTTTGGAGGGGGCTGGAAGATTCTATTAGTGTCCCTCTCATTTAATTCACTCCCTCTTTCACTCCATCCCCAGCAGGAGAAGTGCTGATGCAGGTCCTGGACTGCGTGCCTCTAGGCTTGGGATGGTGGTTCCCCTGGGAGGGGTGGAAGGACTGGAAATAGAGCTCAGCAGGACGAGGAGCTCCCCTGGCTCAGATTCTGTCTCGGGTGGCTCTGTGCTGGCCTTCTCTCCCTCCGTGAGGCTGGCATGGTTGAGTGTTTGGAAGGATATATCCCCAACCCCCAACATTTCCACTGACTCCCACCCCCATAATGAGAATAGATTGCACGTTCTTCCTCCTACCATGAAAATATACGTTCAGAATGTTGTGAAAGGCAGGAGAACCTGTGCTGGAGAGCCAGCCCCTGGCCTGCAGCTCCCTTCTTCCTTTCTACCTCCAGTTCCATTGTGTGGCTGTGTCTGGACTCCCCTGGCTGCAGATCCAGGCTCTGCCCTGTGCACAGCCTCCTCGGCCAGGGCCCGGGCTTGAGTGGACAGACTGGAAAAGAGGCCTCGGCAATATTTGGGAGCAATCTCTGGGCCATCAGGGCAGTGACCTTGGAATGGGGTCTTTTAGGTTGGGGGAGGGGTCACCCTGGCTTCACAAATTTCTTGCCACTTCCGAAGTGAGGCCTCTGAAGGTGGAAGATGAGGACTCAACTGCCAGCCTAGACGGCCTTTCACTCCAGGTAAGTGGGAAAGTGACGCTTGTCAATCGGCGTAATTTTTCTTCATTTTCTATTGATTATTTTTCAGGTGTTTGCAGTCCAAAGCAGAGCGCAGGGACCTTGTGCCTGAGGCATGAAAATCTTATCTTTTCTGATTGTTCTAGTATTTTCTCCTCTAAGTTTATAACTATAGGCACAGCTTGAAGATGCCTCCTCACATCTTGAATTCCCAACTGTCCACAGAGCGCTGAGCCTGGACAGGACAGTCTCTTTGTGTCTCTCTTTTTTTTTCTTGCTAAATATGTGTCATAATGTGACAGGACTCCTCCTGCCCTTCTTGTGGGTAGCAAGCAGTGATTAAATCAGCAACTCTCCAATTACCAGCTAAAAGGAGATGAGGGTATTAAGTCGGGTGCTATTTTTGCAAATAATTAAAAAGAATGTTCCTGGGATGAGTTCTAGGAGAAAAATTTTTCTGGAAGTAATATTTACTGTCTGGAGAATTTCAAGATCTGAGTCCTGTAGGGCACTTCCAACTGCAAAAGGCAAAATCATTTCAACGCCTCATGTTATTGGTGCCGCGTCTCTTACTGGCTTCCTCATCAGAAAGGCAGGACATTGGATTATATCAGTTCTCTTACAGGATGGTGCAATTAGTTTAGGGGCTACTTAATGTAGTTGAGTGTAGGAGAGCGTTAAACTGACTGTGCTGTCTTTGGAAACTGGGGACTCATGAAATTAAGCAACCATGTGTCCAGAGATGTCCCATGTCTAAATATCTTGTCCTGTTTTAACAACTGTGTGTCCTAATTTTGGAATCAGAGAATATTGTCAACTGCGGGTTGCAAATGTGCTTTTGTAGAGAAGCCACATTAAACATTTTATTAAAAGCTTAATTATACACAGGGGAGAATTTTAAAAGCAATGTTTTAATTAAGGTTGCATTTGAGTATTTTGCATTGCAGCAAGTTTCCTTCTCTGCAAAAAAAAAAAAAAAATGAGATTTATTAGCAGCAGAGGAAACGTGACTCTGGCATTCAACAGCTGGGAAATTGTGAGCAGGTGCTCAGTCTTGCTCTGCCTCAGTTTCTTTGTCTGTCAAAGGAGCATACATACTATGTGCTTTAAAGCTGGTTGTCAAGAGCAGGCTGCACTGTGTGTGTAAAGTGCCTGTCACATAATCGTGTTTGGAGTCACAAAACGAATGTCGTAGTTGCTGACTCTACCTGGGATATCTCTTGGTTTGAGACCACTCACAAGAAGTCAGCCCCTCCACTTTGCTGTTGCTAGGTCTTCACACTGCCTTGAATTTTTCTTCTTCCTGAACTTCAAGGCCCCTCGCTTCCCCGGCCTTTCCAAACTTCCCGTGTGCTCCACGTTGGAGGGAATGACTCCTTCTGACTTACCTTCCTTCCTTCTGTCCATCCCGAGGAGTAGCTTAGTCTGGTTGGAGAAGTTGGAGACATCAAGCTGAGCAGGCTCAATGTGGATTCTTTTTATCCTGAGAGTCCCGCAGTTTCCTCCTGTTCTCGCAGGCTGTGTCGTTCCTGGGCAGCATCCCTACCCACGTGCCCTGAGTCTGTGCTGTCCACAGGGCAGCCTCTCACAAAGCTCATTTGCCCACAGATACAAGCTGTGTGCTCCCACACGAAGCTTTTTTCAACAATAAAACTGATAGTGTGTCTTCCAGAAGCGTCATGGCATATTGGTTAAGATGCTGGCCTCTGGACCCAGCATCAGTGGGTTTGAATCCTAACTCTGCCACCAACTGCTATATAAATTTTGCAGTTTTTCTTCTTTGAAAGGCAGGAAACAATAGAACATACTTCATGGACTTATTGGGAGCATGGTTATAATTCCCATGAATTTCTGTTTAAGTACATGTGTTTTACTTTCCTAGTTTTTAAATAGATTATTCTCTTTGTTGGAAAAAAAAAGAGAACAAAATGGAAATTGAGTGTCTTCTTTTCCTCTGTCCTCAGGTATCAGTGCACCATTCAGCCAGGCCGTGGGCCTGTCCCCTGCTCACCTACATTATCGATGCAGAGAGAGCTAGTGCTCACCTTCTGAGTCTCTTGGCATACTTCATAGACTTTTGCTTGCTTTGGATTTCAACCTTCAGGAAACTGTTCTTGCAGATATGAGCCCTCGTTTGATAATTATCTTTGGTTAGAGACCCTTGGTTAAGCTTATTTAAACACTGAAGTCTTTGGGGAGATATCTCACTCTCGACAGCCTTTTACCGCCCCATTCCCTCCCTCTCCTGGGAAACCCTAACTGGCTGACCGCTATGTGCCAGGTCTATGGGAAGGTGCTTAAACCCTGCTACAGGGTATCTTAAGGGTCCTGGAGAGACCCTTTAGCGGTCACCGGAGAGAGCATGTGTCTGGTGGTGGCGTCTCAGCATCTGAGAGGTTGAGGTTTTGCCCTACTGCTTACCCCAGTCCAGAACTGCATGCTTTTCTTTGTTTTGCATATTGGGCTTCTTGGTAGGGTCCAAAGGAAAGATTGTACTTAAAAAAAAAAAGTTTGAAAACTATTGACCTAATTTTTCCCGCTAAATTTATTCAGAATGACTTATTATAGTGGTTCAACCCTTCTAGTTTGTGTTTGGCTAACAGGATTATGGAGCATCTGGCCAAGCCTTTGGCACCAGTCACCTGCAGAGTCAAACAGAAGGGTTCTCCGAAGTCATCCCCTCAGCTGAAAGGCTTGCCTCTGTGTTTGAGAAAGACCTATGGTGGTCTAGGCTAGTATTATTTGTGGTAATAAGTAAGTAACATGGGATTTATTAGGGGAGGTACCACACATAAGTTGACTACATAAGCCATCTCTAAAGAATTCCAAAAATATTTTAAACAGTGGAAATACCATTAAAATAAGTTTATGGCTCTTAAAAAGACTCGACATTCTAAAATAAGCTCGCTAAGTCTTTTTGTAGGACTTATGATATCAAACTAACTTTCCAAAGGACAGGAGACTGGACTTGGCTTTATTAACTTTGTGGGGGTGTTTATTAAACAAAACCTCATAGATCCAAGGTAACCAGGGATTGACCAATTATTCAGTGACTCACCTCTAAAAATGCATCTAATGTAACCAACCAGAATATCTTAAATTTAAAGGACCCATATGTATGCAGGTGCATAGAACATTTCTGTAAGATGCCCTAAAATGTAAGCTTATGGGGCAAGTCTTTTTCACTCCTGCTCTGTTCATTAATGTATTGTGAAATGATGCCCGATATATAAGATGCGTTCAATAGATACGTTTTGGATGGATGAATTTACTAGAAAATGGTAAAGGTGATTACCTTTGGGGAGTAGAACTGGAGGTTGGTGGAATTCTTACTTTATAATTTACACCCATGTGTGGTGTCTATGTGAGGAGGGCGGGCAGAACGTCTGCTTCTATCCTTTGCCCATAGAGAGGAAGAAGCTGCCCTTGTTTCACTGTCGTCCTTGGTCCTTATGAACCCCCAGTCCCCACTGGCCTAACTGAGGAGAAATGTGTACTTTAGCTGGCTGTTCTTGGACCTCGCATACCTAGTGGGCAGGATTCCACTCTTCCCGTCTCACTGCATTATGATTGGAGCCTCACTTCCAAAAATAGTTGTGGCCATTATTATGCTCTCAATTTCAGATTTCCTATCAGTGTCTGGCTCAGGGAGCTGGGTGGCTGGGAATGTCGGAGTTTGCTCTTCAAACATGGACATTTTAGAATCAAGCAAGTGGGTATGAGAAACCTTTAGTGGAAACAGAGGTCTCCTGGGGATTAATAAACATTGTCCTTTGTTTCCCATTGGTTCTTGTCTTCGTACATTTAGTTCCTGCAAAAGAGAACTGCAGGCTGGGTTGGTAGCACTCAGAACTCCAAAGCTCACCCCAACCCCACGATGCTGTGGTATTCTTACTCACTTAGTGTAACTTGTGCATATATTATATTTGCAAAGAGCATATGGATCAGACCAGAATAACAAAATGAGGAATGAGCGCAAGGATAGTGATTTTTCTGTCCACCTGTGCAACAGAATTAATTATTTTTGGTAAGCTCTATTGGACCCAATTTGCATTTATAAACAGGAGAGATAATAATAATTGGCTGGCAGAATGACTTGGCATTAAGAGGCTCTTTGAGAAAACTGGTTTATAGAATCTTTAAATACTTTGGTTAGAATAAAAATACAAAGAAACAGAATTCTCATGGAAAAATTTTGGAGTCTGAGACAGAGACTAACGGATTTGATGAGGGTGAGGATGAGGGGTCAGTGCTGCGTAATGTCTGAGAAAGGACCGAAGTGCTCCACACGTAATTCAGAAGAGCTGTTGCCCTGGGAACTGAGTAAGGATGAGCCCTTTCGCCATTCTGAGATTCTGCTTTGTGGCTATCTTAACAGCAACAGTAACAACAACCATAGTAGCCGACTGTGAATGAAGCACAAGGAATTCTTTACATGTATTAATCCCATGAGGAGCGTACTATTGTTAGCCCATTTTACAGATGAGGAAATGAACTCAGAGATGGGCTTTGGCCACACACTGCTAAGGGGCAGGGAGGGGTGGTGTGCCGGAGCTGGCTCGTAGAGATCGATTGTGTGTATCTCTCCTCAGCACCGTGTTCAATGACGTCATGTTGGCAGTTCGATGTGGGTCACTGTCAGAGAAGTTACACCACAGGAATTCACAAGCACCATAAATTCTGTGTTTTTTGTTTGCTTAATTTTTTCCCAGAGAGTTGGTTGCTGAACATTTAACTGATATATCACTGGTTAGGACTCAAACCCGGAGAGTTTGATTCCAGAGAATTTTGGCAGAGGTGAATGTTTTCTTGCCAAATTATTGATGACAATATCATAAGTTTCCTTACTGTGTGAGCCACTTTTATTTAGGTATTCTGTTACTTCCAACTAAATGCGCCCTAACTGATTCCTAGCATTTTCTTATTGGATTGTGAGGATTAAATGAGATGATGTATTTGAACTAGTTGGAACAGGGTTTTCCATAGTGAATATTAGCCATGGAAGAATTCACAGCAGAGATGTGGCCTAAACGTCATTATAGCCATCGATTTAAAAGGATTTCTCTACTTTTCATAAGAACCAATGAATGGCAACACTGATAATATCTTCACTTTCTCTCTGTTCCAGAGTCTATATCCTGAAGTGAAAAATAAATGAGTTAATAAGAGAAGCCACCTTCCCCTGCTTCTAACCCTGACAACGCAGTCATACTGGGCTCCCACCTAGGCCCCGAATGTTGCCAGCCAGCATACCTTACATACTATCTACCCTATCCAGCAGGCCAAAGACACCAGCTCTCCTCGCTGAGCTGCCCACTCGCCTTCTCAACAGACACATTAACAACTCATTGTGATTGAAGAACTAGGGCATTATGTATGTAAAGAAAGAGGTTTAAAATATTTTATTAGAGAATGTAGATCAATATCGAGTAATACTTAAATTTTATGGCATCCTTATTTAGAAGAATAATGCTTATAATTTGAACAGTCACTTTATTAAACAAATAGAATATATTCTTTTTTAACAGTGGGCTGCATGATCCATAAAGTATATTTTCAACAATGTATTTATCTTCTTAGTAATATATACATTAATTTTCTTCAAAAAAAAAAACCCAAAACACAACCAATGTGATTCTTCACCATATCACATCATAAACAAATAGACCTGCAAAAATGGCATGTAGAAAATTCAAACACTTAAACAGCACATTCCAAAGATATTGAGTTCATTTAAAAGGAATTAAATGCTTTAGAAGCTATTGCAGTCAGCCTGGGTGTCATATATATGCGTCAATACAAAATGCTACAGCAAATTCAAGTATAACAATTCACACGTATAAACATATTTTTCTGACTTAGAAGAATATTCTCCCTCTTATAGCATAGAACACATTCCAAGTCTTAGCACGATACAGAGGAACTTTGTTTGTACCATGGAGGGAAAGGTGATAAGGCTGTCCAAATATCAAAACCTGCAGAAGGAAGGCGTGGTTCACAAACATGACATAGTTAGCAGTTGTACCTCACAGGGATCTTATTTGCCACAACAATCATAATGGTTATAGGACAAGCACAGCAGCTAAAATCGGCCAGTCAGCCCACATGTGCTTCTCTGGCAATGTGGAAATGCCATGTTTGTATTTTAAACAGATTCAATGAGAAGACAAGCAGAAAAGATGCAGTAAGCCAGGAAATGTCATGGGATTCATGTTTAAAAGACATCAGCTTTATTTACTAAAATAGTTGTAATTTCGCAGACCAGATGAACCTCTGAATTTGTTTCCCTTTGCCCCAGCAAGTCATGCCCTCCCTAATTGTTCGTCGGTTTTCAAGGAGCAGCTCCAAGCTCTTCACTTTTAATTCAGTTTCTCCCACCACCTCTGCTGCTCTTGGTCTATAATAAATTCCCAGGCACCCTTTCTCATACTGTGCCCTGACAGAGCATACGATACGGACCCTTTCATAATGGACAATGTGAAAGCTGTAGTGATCCAATTATTTTCTACATTTATTTTTTTTTGTGAGGGAGGGGGGATAAGAAAAAAAAAAACTCTCTTAAAACTTACTGTACAATGCTTTCTTGAAAAAGCAATTCCTAAATTTTAAAAACACAAAATTACATTGCATAAGGTTTGCTTCTTAAGACTTCCAAGCATTTGGTTATTCTTATGGATTAGCCTCTTCATGTTTGAGCAAATGTTTCTTCATATGAAGAGAAAGAAATAGACTTTGTTTTGGGTTATCTATCCCACTGGAATGCTGTGCTAAGTCTTGAGAACAAAGAGAATCAGAAGACTGAAAAACCAAGACTTTTCAATTTTCAGTCAAGCTAAACATGGGAACTCTGTCAGGAAAGCCCCTGGACTCATCATCATTTGCTGGCCCTTCCTTGGTTGTTGTGTGTTTGTCTTAAAAAAGAGTGAGAAGAAAAGCAGGTGTGGTTTGCCTGCAGGGGATGGGAGGGATGAGGGCCTTCAAAGCCAAGTGGCAACCCTGATAAGCAAGGCCGACTTCCTTCATAGGCCTTGACGGTCTAGGGGAGAAGGAAATCCCAGCGCATGCCTGCAGTTTGCAGCCCTTGGGCCTTTGCGCAGGTTCATTTCTGCCTTGCTCGGAACAGCTCTCTCTGTCTCACTCCATTTCGTCCTCCAGGATCCAACTCGGAGGTCACCACTTTTGAGAGAAGCCTGACCCTGAGGCTGGGCAGGGTGTCATCCACCAAACTCCCATGATACTGAGTGAATATTCATGGCACACCGCGTACCATGCTCTACTGTAATTGTTGGCTTGGCCGTGCTCTCCGCAAACCATAGGGGCCTTGAGGGCCACTGTCGTTTTTCTCCACCCTCGGATCTGTGCTTGGGGCCTCACTGATGTTGTAGATGGATAAGTGAGTGAGAGGGCTGCTGTGTGCACCGGCAGCTTCCCTTGGAAGAAAGTGATTTTGTTTTGCAGTGTGACTTTTTCTACTTCTACGGATGTCCTAGAATTTGACAGACATGAAGGAAACTTTAGTGCTTAACTTTTAAGAAAGCAACAGGGGAAGTTGTACTAAGCTGACTCTCAAAAAATTGAACTATTTGTCCCCCAAAGCTGGTTTCCTTTGTTTGTTTGTTTGTTTTTTTTTTTTTTTTTTTTTTTTACACTCATAGTCCTTAAATTACTGTTGCCCTAGCATTGACAACAGTAGAATGTCAGATTTATGTCTTAGATGAATGCTTGATAAAGAAGTAAATCCATGTGGCAGGGAAGACACACAGGCTCCTAAATTAGATGCAAAGGATGGTGGGTAGCTGGAAAGGGGGCTGGGCTGTATAGCCTCATTCAATGGGTCATAAGGGCAGCATCATGGTCATAAAGCTGGCTTCGTGCAATGGGTTTATGTCCCCTCAAAAGTCAAGCAGATTGTTCTTTAATGAATGACATTAATACTTTTAATATACTAGGCATCATGCATCAACATGACCAAAATTTTATCTACTGAAGAGTAAGCATTTTTACTCTAAATCCAACATATCCATTTTTATAAGTTCAGACTTGGTAGAGCTGGTTCTTTGTAAATCGAGGCCCACACTTTTCCCTGTTCGCCAGCCCCGTTGCTTTCTGCTCCTTGTGAGGTGACGCTCTGTTCTCCTTCTCCTAGCACCGAAAAAAAACCAGAAAACTCTTCTTTTTAATTTGGGCCACCACCAGCTCACTCGCCTTCTCCACAACTCTGCAGCTGCTTCTCGAAACCCAGGAGATTGAACTAGACATAGACTGTGTTTATACAAAGCAGACTTGGGCCAGAAACCTTATCCCCGAAAATGACTTTTCCCCTACATTTAAAACAATTTTGAGATCCTGAATCATGAGAGATCATTTGACGGGGAGATGGTGTCAGGTCCCTGCCAAACACAGCCTTCAGTGTGTCTGACTGCCTTCGGCAGACTGAGCACAGTAAGCTGGGCGTGTGCTATGGACTTCCTGTCAAGCCACCTGTTCAGAGGGTCCTGGAGATCATTTGAAGGGGTCTGCAGAAATGTCAAGGCTCTCACAGGCAGTGCTTGAAATTGGAACTGAGACTGTGAGCTGGTGTTCCCGTGACGTTGGTTTAAATCCCAGCTGAAGTTAGAACTGCTTATGGATCATGCCTAGAAATTTGTTGTTTTGTCTTGTAAACGCTTACTCCTGACAGTTACCCAGGCCAAGCATGGCCTAGCCCTATTCACCAAGATGATTTTAAACCCAAGCTTTGCTTCAAATGCCCTAGTGTCTTCCAGTGGTCAAAATTACTTCTTTCTCATAATATCGGTTCTACCAACTCACATGCATCTTTTATATAATGACAGCATTCTATATAGTGTCTTTCAAAAAACAACTATGATAACAAAATACTTCCTATGCCAAGTAAGTAGTCAAGGCAAGAAAGATCACAAATGCTGGTCTTGCTACCTTCGTCTGGGAGCTTGGTGGAAAGTTTCAAAGTAATACAATGAGTCTGATTTTTAAAAATGAAATCAGGTGTCCTGGCAGGGGTATTTCTAACCCAAAGAAAATTGCACAGTGAGGTGGGGGATGAGAAATAACTGAAACTTGGAACTCGGTGCCGAGCACCCTAAATCTAGGAATGATAGCGCCCAAACAATGGTGCAACACCCATTTGGTATTTCCTTTCTAATGAAAGGGCAATTTGTGTCTTGAACTGGTGATGACCAACTTTTGGAAATTTAACTAAAAGAAAGAGTGAAGGAAACGAAAAGACTGATTCTGTCCTTTCCTGCATGTGGTGTTTTCAGGGCTTTGAGATCCCTTAAAGATGATCTAATTTATAATAATGTTTTATTTGCATAGCATTTGGGAGGGAAAATGCAGAGCGGGAAAGAGTGCTAGCATTTACTGGGACCTACTATGATTTCATGCAGTTTACTCCATTCCATTTGCCTATCCCATTTCACAGGCAAGGAAAATGGGACCGAGAAAGGCTGAACGACTTGTCCAGCATCCCTTAATTAGGTACAGAGATGGGGTCTGAGGTGAGGCCCAGGCCTGTGGCTCCCAGGCCACTGCTCTTGCCAAACACCACTCACAAGATGTCAATGACTGATGCCTCTCCTGTGACTGGCTCTGGGTGAAGCTGGTGAGGTCAGGCCGAGGTTCAGCAAGCTGGGTGGAAAGCACGGGTGAGCTCCGGAAAGAGGTAAACAGAAATCTTTCTCTTTTCCTTGAACTCCCTACAGAAGTTACTGTCTTTGCTCTTCTCAGACCCATGTCACTGTACGAGTTCTCTGTGAAAACAATTCTTTTGTAATGGAACTGTAAGATCTTACATTTTACCATATCTAAATGTGCAAAGGGCTTGGCACATAGTAGATGCTCCAACAATGTGGTTTTTACAATTTCAACTTTATCTCTGAATACTTCGCCACGGTGCATCATCTGGAGAGACTCATTTCGTCGTCTGCACTGTTGGGTTGAATAGGTGCGGTAACACCGGAAAGCGGACTGCTCATGACTTGTCATACCCCAGAGACAAAAAGCTATTTTCCACATCTGACGAAGACAGTACGTGTTCGGATTCAGGCTTTAAAGGCTGAAATTTCTGTTGCAAAATGCCAGTGCACATGTGCTGAAGCTTAGGCATTGGGGTTGTGGGTCATGTTCAGAATAGGGAGGCAGAGGGCCTGGGGAGCGCTGGAGACAACAGCAAGCGCGGGCCCCTGCTTACTTTGTATTCGATTGATCCCCAATGAATGTT
Organism: Rousettus aegyptiacus; assembly: GCF_014176215.1. NCBI lineage: Eukaryota > Metazoa > Chordata > Mammalia > Chiroptera > Pteropodidae > Rousettus > Rousettus aegyptiacus. Next base: position 29,545,306 of record NW_023416291.1, read on the forward strand.
TAACCCCTTTAAGAAAGTATATAGAAAACTAATGACAAATCGTTACTTAAATATTTGTCATACTTGCTCGTTTTGCTCTTAAAAATACTTCATTGGCTTACTTTTTAATAGCCTATTTGTCGGACTGAATCTGGCATCCTTATTTTTGATTAAAGCTGCTCACTTGCCTCCCCATTTGTCAGCGCTTCCTCTTTCCCTGCTCTTTACAACGACTGTCACCTCTGCTATGACACAGGGCTGGGTGAAGGAGGCACTGAACCCAGAAGCCTTCATTCTGATGCGCAGCTTTTGATTAATGGGCCAGGGGCCTTCCAGCCCTTGAGACTTTAATTACCAAGCTGCAGGGCTGAAATCTTTTCATTATGAAAGATAAGGCTGGGCTTAGCAAAAGAAATGGGGACCACAGTGAGGAAGAGAGACAAGTTTTTTTCCTTTTTTTTTTTAGTGGATAAATCAATAAACCATGGCTACACTCATTTAAACATGTTTTTGGCTTAAATATATTTAATACTTTCATAAGCCCTGCCTTTTCACATGATTTTTCCTCTTGTAATTCCTAGATTGGACTGAAACTGGTGAACCACATTATTCTAGACAACAAGGGGGTTCCCTTGCGACAGACCAGAAACACTTCCGATATGGGAGTCCCTGGGTAAGGGGCAGGGGGACAGGAAACCAAAGCAGCGTTATTCTTTGCCCAAAAAGCAAGACAGCAGATGCTGTGCAGTTAGAGCACTCTCAGTCCTTCCACGTGAGAATAAGTGCTCTTTGCTTCTCAGCAGGAAGCAGGCAGAAGAGAAGACATCACTCTAAGGCAGTCAGGGAAGCACACCACAGGGCAGTACATTAGTCTGCGATGAGGGGGTTGGGCTGGTTGAGGAAACAGAAATGAGACAGAATTTTTTAAGAGAAGCAAGGTGACCAGGCCAAGATACCCTACCTAAGGCCATGCAGAATGGCAGCAGCACCAACAGGCGGACCGAGCAGAAGCTAAGACTGTACCATCGTAGTCACTGAGGACTTAGGCAGTCTAGTGCGAGGCCGACTTTGGAAGGTCTGAATTCAAATGCCTTTTGCTGGGAAATGGCTGTCTACATCCTCATAGCCAATGTGGTTAGCATAGCTTCCTCTCCTCCACTCTCAGGCTGTGAGACAAAAGAAGGCTTTTGGCACCCACTTTCTGGGTTAATCCTGATGTAAGGCCGATGTCACTGAAACAGCGTTTCCTCTCCCATCGCCAGGACTGGGACCCCATAGTGATCACAGCCTCCCATGTGCTTCTTTGTGACCCATCTCCCAGGACTAGGTTCTGCCATTGGTTCCTGATCCCATCTTGCTGACTCACCTTGATCACAGCGTCTAGGGTCTGCCTCATTCAGTGATGGTGTTTTGCTTTCCTGGGTGCAGATGTCTCCTGGGGGATCCTGTGATCTGCCTGACTCGAGATGGTACTAAGCTGGGATCCCCACTGCTGTGCTCTGTACCCCTGACAAGAATCTCCCTGTAACTTTTCAGAAGCTAGTGGGTCACCTGGTATGGGAAGTCCTGGCAGGTCATCTGGTACCTTTGGAGCATCCTGTGGATCTGGTCTACCAGCCCATGTTTATGACTAGTGCTTGGCTTTTGTCCCTTGTTCTTCTTTGTCCCCTCTCTCCTTCTTACTCAAGAGGGGTCCTGGTCCTTAGATACGACCACCCAGGGCTGAGGACTGGGTGATAGTTCATGCCCTCCAGTTGCTGAAGACAGAACCTATACAGGCACAGTGTACAGTATGTTTTAAAGTGAAAAAATGGATATACAGAAAGATTACAATAAAGTGTACAATTAGTTTCCAAATGCATTTTACAGATGATTACTGTAAGAATTTGGAGAAGTTGATCAAGAAGGGCTGAATTTGACCGTCTGGTCTAGGAAAAGAATTGTGGATAAATTTTTATAAGCTAAAAGGAGAAAGTGAGAGAAAAGTCTTATGGACCGAATTGTGTCCCTTACATTTCATACATTGGAATTTTAACTCCCAGGACCTCAGAATGTGACTATATTTGGAGATAGGGCCTTGAAAGAGGTAATTAAGGTTAAATGAGGTCATTAGGATGGGCTCTGATCCAATCTGACAGGCGTCCTTGCAAGAAGGGAGGGTTATAACACAGACACACAGAGGGAAGGCGATGCGAAGGCACAGGAAGAAGGCAGCCGTCCACAAGCCAAAGAGAGAGGCCTCCGGGAAAAACACCCTCACTACACCTTGATTTCAGACTTTCAGGCTCCATAACTGTGACAGAATACATTTCTGTCATTTAAGTCACCCAGCCTGGGGTCCTTTGTTATCATAGCCCAAGTGCACTACCACGGGGCGATCACAAATGTGTGGGGGCCGTGTTAGCAGAAGCAGGAGCATGTTTGGGTGGGGAGGACCCTTTGCTTGGAGTTGAAAGGCCCCAGTGCAAGGATATGGTTAGAGGATAGAGGGAGCTCGTGAAAAATTTCCAGGAGTAGATGGACCTGTGGGACAGGGACAGGGAGTGGGAACACCCCGAGAGAAGGAGCAGCTTCATCCAGAGGGCTATGTCTCCTGAGGGGTTAATCATTGCTTAGTGCTAACATGAAATCAAGTTTACTCTACAAGGTTAATCAAGGCTTGAGGAAGGTGAAAGGGAAAAAAGCCACAGAGGCAAGAGACAACGGGCAAAGAAGGAGAGAAAGAGAAGGTGACTTTGTGGGGCTCGGGAAACTGTCAGAGGGTTTCAAATTGTCAGGGTGTGAGAGTGGCAGCTGGTAAGCAGAGGTGCACATCTGGGGGAGGGGGCAGCTACCACCCCACTCCTGACTGCCAGCTCGTTCTGAATGCGGCTGCACCCGTGCTTGAACCCTTCATTTGGAGCTAACAGTGTAAGAACAGAAAGAGAGCCATATGGTCAAGCGTAAAAGTCCGTGGGGAGGCCCCTGTGTGCGCCCTCACCCTGCAGGCCTGTCTCTCGCCCTGGGCTCACTGGAGGCTGAGCTCACTGTGCCAGGCCCGATGCCCGAAGCTGGGAGGGGTGCAGGTGCCAAGAGAGGCCCCGCTTTGTCACTCAGGGCTGCGCCTGGCACCCACTGGAGAAAGCACGCCCACCCCAACATCAGCTCTGGCCTGCAAGTTAGGCAAGAAGTGGAGGTGAAATTACGGAGAGAGTGAAAGAGGTAAGGAAAAGAGGCTGGAAAGAAGAAAGGGAAAGGACCAAGACAGACAGGACAGGAGAAGGGAAGAGAAGCTGCCCCGCTGAGTGGCCCAAGCCTTCCTTTTCTGCCCAGCGTAGGCAGTGGCACTATTACTGGCCTCGATCCTTCCAGGTCCTTCCATATCGATATGTTCTGCACCCACTACCATCCCAGGCCCCAGCTCAAGCCAGCTGGAGAGTCTCATCTTTAAATGCAGACAGCCTGCCCCAGGCCATGGGGACGTCTCCCTGGCCTCACCGCCCGTCAGCACTGGAGAGAGGACAGGAAAGGAGGTCCCTCCAACAAAGCGCTGGCTCTGAGGAGTAAGGCTTCATCATCCCCAGGGAGGGCGAAACGTTTTCCTATAATAATATCATTTAGAATCTAGTTAGGTGATCTCTGACTTAGATAAAAAGGAGAAACAGGAAAAGGAGAAAGAAGAAACCTGGGAAAAACTAGCGTTTGTCTGTGGGAAGACGGCCCTGCTCTCAGCACCTCTTTCTGGGCTCTACTTCGGCGGGCGGCGGGGGCGGCAGCGGGGCGAAGGCAGGGGCAGGGGCAGGGGCAGGGGCGGAGGTGCTCCAGGGCACGCCCTCCAGGGCTCCGGGGCAGCCGGCTGTGCTCAGGGGGCCTTCCTGGAGTACTGCGTGTGGCCCAAAAGCATGTGGGGGTCAGCAGGCTGCAGGGGCCCGGGAGGGACTTCACATTGGCCCTGTTCAAACTGCATCTGCTGATTGTCACTACTCTCAGAGGCAGCCAGGTTGTGCGGGGGGATATCTCCAATGAGGTGGAGAGCTGAGAGACCCCTGTGGACTCCCCTGGTCTCTGCTGACCTGCCTGGACTACAGAATACAGAAGTGGGAGGGAGTGGTGGGTTTCCCCGATGCCTATGTAGAAAATCACAGTGATGTACCGAAGTGCATCTTTTTGGTGGAGAGGTCATATGAGCATATTCCACCCGTGAATATGAACTTGTCACTTTACCTAACAACGCATGTGGGTTGGGAACATTAAGGTACTCAAGTGGAGATGTGTCTAAAGATGCTTGTATGTTGAACGTTAAAATCCACTGCTTATCTGAATAGACCAGGAATGGCAAATAATGGCCATGGGCTAAATCTGGCTCATGCCTGTGAACTAGGAATGACTTCTACATTTTTAGAGGATTGCCCTCCCCCCCACCCCCGCAAATAAAAAAAAAAAAAAAAAGAATATATGACAGAAACTATTTGGCTCACAATGCCTAAAATAATTTACTACCTAGCCATTTACAGAAAAAATTGCCAGCCCCTGGTATACATTAATTAGATCTTTATTCTTTGTTTGTCTGGCAACATCTTTCCCCTTCCTCATTTATAATAATAAATGCTTCTTGGAAGAATGCATTCTTGACTTGCAACAGATGAGCCTGGAACACACCCAGTTTAAAAGCTTGGGACTGTCTGTGCCTCTGTATTTTTTGTGCCAAGTGCATCCTGGTGCGGGAGAGAAAGTGAGAGGCTTGCTGATGGTGATGGTCAGGGCGTATACGATGACCCCCAGGGTCCTCAGAAAAGGAGTGTCCTGAAACTCCCTTTGGGACCTTTGCATTCTTGAGGTCCTCAAGGTGTCAATCACTGTGGGCTTTGCTTTACAATTCATCCTGTAGAGCAAGCCAAGAGCCCCCTAACCTGCTTATTTCTTTAGCTCTCCTGCTGCCTATCTAGGGAGAAAGAGCAGGATTACCTTGGCTTGTCTTTTAGCCAATGAGAGAAGCATAGACAAATACGCACTCAGTTCCCAGAACAGTCTCGTACTGCCCAGCAGCTGGCAGAACTAACAGGAGAGAGAATGTACCTGTTGAGCTGAAAATATAGACAAGAGATGAATGAGTGAAATATGAAAGTCAGAGTCTCAAGAAATACAGTGGACCTTGGGGATGTGGAAGGCTCATGAGAAAAGGAGTTAGAGGCTGGATTTGGGGCTATTAAAGAAATCTTTAAACCTCTCCCTACCCGCTCCCTGTTTCTTAACATGCTAAGTACAGATAATCTATGTTTTGGAATAATACTCAAGAATGACTTGAAATAATACTTTGACAAATGTAAAGTATTGTATAAATAGAAGGAAATATTAAGCTCATGTCAAGATTTCTGTCTTCACTTCTTTAATATTTTATCTGAATGCGCCTACTCTATTCAGGCTTTTTAATAGTGCCTTTATTATTTTTTCTTTCCAAATACAGTATAAATTTGCTCTTAGATTTTTTTAACCTAATTAAGTCTGTATTTCTCATAATCATTTCCAGCTTATAATGTGGCAGTGTTGACTACGATATGGGGGAAAGTAATGTGATAACACCTGAGCCACATGAAAAGGGAAGACAAACACTTTGTCTTTGGAAATGAATAAGCATCAGCTTTAGGGCACATTCTTGCTTATCAGTTGCAGCAATGTATTTCTGAAACATCCATCCTGCTTTGAGCAATGTCCGTGGGAAGCCTTCCTCCTCCTCCTCAACAGCCTCCACCCCAACTTCCATAATCTTCCTTTTAGGTGAGAGACTCAGTTATCCATGTTGCGGGAGCAAAGGAAAAATGACATTTTCCTGCACAGAGCAGATCGGGTCTGTGGGAGCATGAATGAGGTAACACTGATGAGAGCACTGGCCAGGGGCTGGGTGTCCTCTGCTGAAATCCTGACTTGCATTTGCCAGTCCAGCCCCACAAGTCACCTCCACTTACTCATCTTGCAGGGACTTTGGAGGCCAGGAGGCCACTGTAGCCATTGCTTTTTGAAGATGGTGGACCCCACAGCAGCCTGGGCTCGGCCCTGCTCCACAGCACAGTTTGTAGACTAGGAGCAGATGCCAACAGTATTCCAACTGGATTCAACTGGAGCTGTGTTCGGGTGGTTTCATGGTTAAAAGTCCTAGTAGTGTAAAAAGAAATCAGAGTAACAAGTGAGCATACCTCTGATGTTGTCTCCATGGTTACCACCTCTGCCTTCTTTTTCATCACCCTGATTTTGCTTGCAGAGTTTTACCTTCCATGTGCTTGGTCTTGGGGTCCCTTTGCTGATGAGCAGAGCTGTTAATTAAGTCAACAAGTACTCCCTCAGAGGCAGCGTCTCTTTTGGCAAGAGTGAGCAGAACCAGCCCCAGAAACAAGTGAGAATGTGTGTCAAGCTGGGATTAAGCAGCTGTGATTAAAGACTGAATAATTACCTTCCCAAGCAAATACTTTCTAAAACGTTCTCACTCCCAGGCCATAACCACGGAACCCACGGGGCTAGGACACCTGCGTGATGGTTCACTGTGAAGAGGCATGGAAGCTGTGATACTCAGGACATAAAGCTTTCACCTGCGAGAGAAAATCCAGGGGCAAAGCGATACCATCTAAGAAGTAGCCATGGCTGCCCACCGATTCTTCCTTTTCAAAGATTGTCTAGGCCTTTGGCTGCCTGGAGTTCAGCATTCTGAACTACGTCTCTACAGTGACAGACATGGCATTCACATGTTTGACACACTCTCTGGGCTCTATGTAATCTTGGTGAAATACTTTTACTTCCTGTTCTCTTTCTCCAACTCAAAAAACCGAAAAGAAGTTGAAATACAGCTGAAAGTGATGTCATATTTGTTTTTATTTACTTTAGAAAGGGATATATTTCCTGAAAGTCTGTTAATTAACTGTGGTTGGTAATCAATAACTTAGGCACGCTACACAAATGTATTTCACATCCACAACTGTGCTTTGCTGTTCTAGGCCAATGCAGCCTCTTCTGCATTCTCCTATATGTTCATCTTCTCCCAGTTTGATACAGTTCATCCTTCTTCCAAGGCCTGGATAACATTCCAGCCCACAATCCCTGAGAAAATGGTGCAGTCTGATAGAATTGTTGTCACTAAACCCTTTCATTTATGACCTGCTCTTAGGTTTAGCTGGAATGAAGATTTGGCAGCGTATTTACCAAGGTTAATTAGAAGGCAAATCCCAAAAAACAAAACATTGAAATGTTTGGGTATGATTTAGTATCCTCAGCATAACCAGTCTCAAATGGGAGCTTTTACCTCTATTGTTTATGAGGCAAGGATGCTGTTTAAAACTCTGCGGACGTTAATCTCAGGGAGACCCAGGATTGAATTCCAGTTCCCCCTTGACCTTGGGCCAGTCCTTAATCACTTGTGACTATCAGATTTTTATCTCTACAATATGAATAGTGGAGTTGTTATGAGGTTTAGCAGCAATGGGTACCAGATGCCAGGCACACAGTAGCACCTAAGAAAAAAGCCTTAAGAAAATACTTATTTACCCAAATATCACTGTCTACCATGGCTAGACCAATTCAAGTAGATGGTGAGAGAGTTAGAAGCCTTAGTATTTTGGAGGGTGTTAGCATACTCTGAGTGATTACAGGCAGAAGAGGTCTTGGATGAGACACGACAGAGGCAAAAGGAAGAAAACTGTGACAAGTAAAAATGCTTTTCTGAAATCCTTGTAAAAGTTAGGGGACATTTTCGAATAAAGAGATTCAAAGTGTCTCTAAATGCATGCGGTTTGAATTTAAGAAGAAACTCAAATTTTGCCTATCCCATAATGCCAAGTTGACTTTTTGTGATGTTTAGACAATCCCAAAGCAACTACTTTTTATAACACATCAGAGAAGACATTTTGACCACTGTTGCTTGGGTAAATTCTTCAAACTCCAAATAGAAGCAGTAAACATGTGAGTATAAATATGACAATCACTTATTTAACTGTGACAATTTTAGATAGTTTTTTTGGCATGCTTAAAGGTACAGGGATTTTTGTGGATGAGTAAAAAATAACTTGTATATTGTTTATCTCATTTTTACTAAGTCTTGGGCGACATTATCAATTTCTTGTAAAACTAGCATGTTTATACATAATATCATGTTATGGGAAAGGAAAAAAATGTTAAAGTTTGTCTCCCTGGAGGGAGTAGGGTTGGAGAAGAGTGTAGTAGACAATTATTTATGGATAGTTTTACACGAATACAATTGTCATGGCTTTTATCTTAGAAGGGAAAGATTCTCCAGTTGTTTATTTTGATTGGCAGTGGCATTAATGCTAGCTTTCTGGTGATCTTAAGCTTTCTAATATGTAACATTTAAATTTGTCTGTAAAGGTGTTTAAAGATCATCTCAAACATGGAGCCAAATTTCCTGAAGAAAAACTATTACTTTCTTTTGTGGGGATGTTCTTCCTGTAAGGGGGAGCCTGGCAACCGTTTTTTTTTTTTTTTTTTTCAAATTCAGATTCCAAAAGAAGTTCTTCTCAACAATGAAACTTGTCTTTCCTATTAAGGCAGAAGAGAAGCGAGGTTTGCATATTCAAGTCCTTCCCTGGTGCCTACATCCATAATAGGACACCCACATCTGGTAGAGCTGTTATGGGACATGCAGACAGACCAGAAGAGTCTAAAAATCCAACCAACATCTAATGCCAGAATCCAAATTATGAGCATAAGGCAGAGTGTCTATTTGGTCAAAAAGAAGATATTCTCCAGAAAGAGCTGAGAAAGCAGTAATATTCTATATCCAAACACAACAACAAACAAACTCAAAAATGCATGCAAACATACCTTCTACGGCAGTGTGCAAAGATATTAGTTTTTCATAAGGATTTAAGGAAATTATCATTTTGTTGCAAGGAAAGAAGGAACGGATGATGGGGCCACTACCTTTGCCATGAAGGTTAAATAATGGCTATAATATGCTCCAAAATTCTTAGAGGAAATTACCCAAATATGGGGAAAGAGGCCACCAAAATGGTCAGTAGTGATTTTACACCAGTGATTTTAGTCAAGAATTAATCCCAAAACATAAATTTTATTTTAAATTCTTATTGTGGAATGTGAAAAATATTTTAATTTTTACATATATTTAGCATCTTCATCTTTAGTAATATACTGAGTTATTAAACTTTACCAAATTTTGATACATAAAGCAAAGATAGCATGTTCCTCAAGTTCCTATAGAAAGTGGGAATAGGCGAAGTGAATGGGCCACTGGGTATTTTACCAGAATAAATGGATGTCTGTCAAAAACTCTTGGCAAACTTCTGCTTTTGATGGATTTTTGGTGATTAATCAATCCAAAGCTAAGCATATGTATCTCTCAAATTCAGAAAGGATTCATCTGGATTATAAGGCTCATTCCAACATGCTACAGGTGCACTGGGGACCTTGAACTTCATTATGCTATAGTGAATCACTGAGAAAAAAATAGAAGTCAAGATGTGCCTTTCGAAATACTATAAATTATGGATTTTCATAATGGAGTTATAGAAAAGATATGTGATTTACCAAGAAAGGCATTACAAGACCACATTAAAAAGGCCATGGAGTAATTTTGCAGCTTCTACTTTAGCATGAAATTAGCACCTGTCCCACCCCAACCACTTGATCTTTAAATATGTTACATGAAAAGCCTTCCTCCATCTGATCTCGGAACTACTTAGGGAATTTTGTCCCTAGTAGTTCAGTTAAAAAAATGACCCTCATCTTTACTGTCTTCCATTAGGAAAAGCCAACCTTTCGCTGACTGATTGTTTCAACACTCTGTAGACCAGACATAGAGGATATGCTTTCGTTGGTTCAAAGACATAATGAGTTGCCCTCCACCCTCATCCTTAGAAGGAATCGAGAACAGTATCCCATCAAATTGCAACAAAAGGTAAATTTCACTGTCAAGTTCACCCAAGCCGATAGATATATCAGATGTATCAGAAATGGTGAAGATTAAAACTTGCTCTAAAAATAATGTGCCTGGATATCGGCCACCATCTTAAGGACTCTTCCTCTCCAGGCCCTCTCCCCATAAATACCCAACGTTGCTGTCAGCAAGTTTAGCCTGAAAATAAAATCCCCTCACTCCATCAAGAAATAGCTCCAAACTTAGAGTGTGTGCTGAAAATATTCATGATGAAATCATAATCTTATATTTATAGTCTTTTGGATTGTGTACGAAATTCTGTTTCCCATGGTGTTTCTCGTTGAAAGGGCCAGACGCAGGGGACGTGCTCAGAGGACGCCCGAGAGAGCATCAGCCTCAAGGAAGTGCTGTATATCCTCATTTTGAACTGGATGGTTGTGACTTCCTCCCTCCTCCCTGACCCCCAACCCATTCCCAGATGGTCTTTGGTTTGACGGTCCTGTCTTGTCATCCAGGAAGAGCAAACTGGCCTTTAGAGTAGGAAGTGGAGTGGGTGCCTAAGATTATCTCCCCCTCCTTCTGACCTCTCCTGTCCTCTAGACTTCCTCCCCGTTTTCACTGAGGGAGATGGTGTGGACCTTAATGGTTGGAGCTGGATGGTTCTCTCCATGGCTGGGGGTCGAGGGCCCCGTGCAGCAGCAGACCTGCAAAAAGCTTTTGCTCCTCACCCGGGCTGTGGGGCAGGCTGATCGGTCTTTGGGCACTGCAGTCCTGGCCGATCCACGGGGCAGGGAAGAGAAAAACTTCCATTCACAGACCCCATCCGTCTTGGAGATTTTATAGAAGGTCTCTCCTGAGCCCACAGGGATGCGCACCAGGTCCCTGTGCTGCCCCTCCAGGGCGTGGCTGGGCGGGTGCAGGGTGTAGCCCAGGGCACCTTTGGAAGACTGCTTTCTGCGGAGACACTGAATTTTCAAGACATTCTGAAAGGCCTTTTTGAACTCTTGACTGGAGCAGGGGTATATAATGGGATTGATGCAGCTGTTTATGTATCCGAGCCAAAAAACTATTTTAAAAACTGTTTCTGAGGGCTTGAAATCAGGGAAGAAAGACCCTGGAAGAAAACACACAGATTCATACATATTATTTGCAAGCCAACAGGCCAATTGGCTAGGAAAACAAGCAAAGAAACCAACAAACATCCTTTCACATATTTTAAAAGTTCCAACTACATTAAAGTGTCTCACATTTGACCCACTGGCTCCTAAGAATATAGCCCCTGTGTAATATTCTCCAAGACCATTCTCACTGGTCCACATGTGCAACATCAATTACGAGAGCAGGCCCAATGGGTAGGGTTGCACTGGGTGTCAGTGATTAAACATCCCTTGATGCCTGCTATGTAGCTTTAAACAATGAAAACATGAAACTTAGGCTATGTATGCAAATTGTTTTGCCTGAATTTAAAAATAAGCTGGTATTCAAATAATCCCAATAAAAATGAGGTTATCCGAATACTTCATTTAAAGCAATCTTATACAGATACATCCTAAATAGTTATAAATTCATTCTCTCTTGAACATTGGAATTGCATATTTTAAAGAGAATACGAAATTTACAAAATATTGGCTTTGCCAACTTTTGGCTAGTAATTTTCGATTATTAAGATTGTTAAGATGGTTAAGAATGTCCCTCCACTTCTGATGTTTTGACTTAATGTTTTCAACTTTACGATGGCAAGAAGGCGATGCACGTTCAGTAGAAACCACACTTCGAATTTTGAATTTTGAATTTTGATCCTTTCCCGGGCTAGTGATATGCAGTATGCTACTCTCTTGTGATGCTGGGCAGAGGTAGCAAGATGCTTTTGTCCAATCACAGGCTAATGTGAACACATTTAAGGTAGGTGAGGCTAAGCTATGATGTTCGGTAGGTTAGATGTATTAAGTGAATTTTTGATTTATGATGTTTTCAACTATGATAAGTTTATCAGGATGTAAGCCTATCATAAGCTGAGGAGCATCTATATTTTTCTTCGATGATGCCTTTTGATGTTATGTTATACTCATCTGCTCAACATACTCCAATAGCTGCCAAATGCTTATAAAATGCTTGCCAGTTGCTCAACATTCAGGATCCTCCACAGAATTGAACATGATTTAGCTTTCTAACACGAATATTTTACTCTAACCGGAGTCACTACAAACTTTTCTCCAAGTCATTGCTGATTTTTCTTGTCCTCTTGAGTTGAGTCCTAAAGTCTAAAATGCCCTTTCTCATCCTCTTTACCTACTCGAGTCTTATCCATGAATTGACACAGCAGGAATCAAGTTTCAGGCCTCTTTACATCCTATACATAACTCTTGGTAGCAGAATAATAAACCCATGGAAACTTAAAACGGGAACAGTCTTAGGTATTCTCTTATTCAATTACTCAATGTCCAAATTAAAACTTGATGATTAAAGAGGTTGTCACAAACTCCATAGCTATAATACTAATATAGTGATGGATAGAGGGATCTAGAATGCCCAGTCCATTGGTCCTTATTCTCTGTGTAACCTTTTTCTTTTGCTTTAACCTAAGGCCTTGATTTTATGTCTTCCTTTTTCTCTCTGCTTTATAGACCCATTAGAGTCATGACAACCTAATGAGTGTCTTTAAAATCCACTGTAGAAAACAATGCCCTAAAATTTAGTAGAGGATTTTATAAATGTAAACAAACATTAAACTTAAATACTACAAAGAAGACAAAATAGTATGGTGGTCAATGGGGAGCATTTATTATCACTCAAGCATACTCCTTGCTAAGTTCAGTGTCTCAAAGTAATTAAAACATGCGCACACACACACACACACACACACACACACGACGGTTATTAAGTGAGAAAGTATTATTCTTTAGCTCCAAAGCTCTTAACGTTGTCTTATAATTATAATAGAATTTATTCATATTTAATGTCTTATTTGAACCAGGCTCTGTGCTAAACACTCTAAATACAATTTAATCACCAGTAGCAACATCAAGAGTTATATGACTCCTATCAACATCCACATTGTACAAATGAGTAACAGTGGTATAATGAGGTTGAATAATTTAACTAAGGTCACTCAGGAAGATGGTTGCCAATAGAGAAGGAATTAGAAATTGAACGATCTGATTTTAGGGCCTATGTTCCTTTATGGAATCTAAAAGTAGACTGAAATAATACATCTCTTGGGAAGGAAGATAATGTATGGAGGGTGGTAAAGTTGGTAGAAGCTAAATTGGAAGGATGAATTTCCAAACTTCATCTGAGAAGTGGAAAAAGTGGCTAAGACCACTTCTCAGATTTCTTTCTTCTTGAGGATGACCATGATGCTTTTTAGAATGAGAAGGCAACCACGGGTCATGCTTCCTCCTCTCCTCCACCCGTCATGGCATGGAGTACCAAGGTCGAACCTGCCTGGTTTAGGGGTCAACACCTCTGACTTGGAGTTTAGGTGGTAAACTCCATCCGAGCTGGTACCATGTCAGTTTGGCTTGCTTATGGAGCTGCAGAACCTAGCACAGTGCTGGCATCTCAAAAGCATCCTCCCAGTTCTTACTGAGTGAATGGCTGACTCACTGACTGACCGTGAATGAATGCGTCTCCTTGTCCTCGCCATGACTCCACTTCACAGAGCGGCCTGGCTTCCTTCTCAGCCTGACAGCTGTAGCCCTGCATTTCTCTTCTACCGACACCTTCCTTCTGTTGTTTCTTTCCCTTTTTCTGCCCATCTTCTGTTTAATCCTCTGGTTTTCTCTGTGATATTTTGCCTTTTTCCCTCGCCACATTATCTGGTAGCTAATACTCTAATTTTCCCCATCATGCCTCATAGAAAGAACCAGAATTTTCCACTTGAGCATAAGGACTCTTCTTTCTCTTGTCACCGAAGGTATATTGTGCTCTTTAACAACTTCTGCCCAGTTTGGCCACTATAGTTACATTTTAGGTACAAAGTTATAGCAAAGTTTGCTCTCAATGACCTCAATATGAGAGAAAACCATTTTTTTTTTCTACTAATGCTGTTCTCTTAAGTAAGTTTTCTCCACAGTGCTCTAGTTCACTCTAAAACACAGTGAAGACAAAAATGGAGTTCTCAAATTCTAGCCCAGCACTGGTAATTAGCAGTTTCCTCTTTAGTTCAACTCTTTCAGAATCAGGGTGACTCAGTAGGGATGGAGAATACTGTGAGTCAATCTTCTCCATCCTAGCCTCCCAGCTTCCACACTCCACTCCACCTCCCTGAAAATGTGGCATCTTTATGACAACTGTGAGAGACACTGGGTTATGATAAATCCTAATTAGCCAGGGTCACAGAACGCTAGAATGTGAAGACTGGCAGAAGGCACTGTCAGCCCATCCTTTATAAATTCAGATAGTAAAGCTGAGGAGGAGAAGCAGTTTCTGCAAAATAACCTGGCTGATTCATGGTCCCGTGAGGAGTACAGCCAGACTCCTCTCTGATTCTTCCATTTCTGCTCCTGATCCTTGTGTCATTCAGTAGTGCCACAATGGAATGGGTAGTGTTAATAGCAATAGGTCTAGCTATTGTCATAGGATGAACACAAGTTTTGCAGAGATAACGAGAAAGAAGGGGGCGGGGGATAGTAGCATCATAAATAACTACATCTTTTAAAAAGTTGTAATGTGCTGTTCGGACACTATAACAAAGAACAGTGGGTGTTGCTCTTGGAAGGGCTCATCTGTAGGGGTATCACATTCTGAAAATTAAAGTCTAAATGACTCCAATTAAAACAATGCAAACTCCAAAGGAGAAGCTAATGGTATGTAACCATGGGAGAAAATAACCTTTAATTGTTTCTCTTTGTCCAACCAATGGTGTCTCTGTGTGTATGTGCGGTGCCAGTCCGAATGTGATTGATATACAGCCAACGGACGGAGGAGAGACACAAGCTGTCACACAAATAGGCAGCCAGTTCCCCAGGCCAAGGAAGTCTCGTGCCAAGCCCCATTCATACCAAGTCAGTTGGCATCTTCTTGCCGGGAAGAAAACTCTGCCGCATTGAACTAAATCCCAGAGGACACCTGTAGGATTCAGAGTGTAAGCACAGACCCGAGTTTAATTGTCCTGGAATCTACCAGATGCCTCCGTGTTGGGCTGCTGGTTTGGCTATGTCATAGTGACTTGCTTGAGTCCTCCTGAGGTTTATGCAAGGGCCGCCCTGCGGCAGTTCTCAGCCAGATCGGAGTCTTTATGTTATCTGACTAGAATGGTGGTCAGGAATCTCTGAGAACGCTGACCAGGTTACCTATGGACTAGGATCCCAGTATTCATGGATAGACTTCCCATGCAATGAAATACACATGTGTCTATGCATGTACAGAGATTCATTTTTCTGAGAAGGCTTCAGTTTCTGTTGGTCTCTCACAGTGGTCTTAGGGACACCGAAGATGGCTAAGCCTGGCTCCTAGCTCCTGAGAATGAGCTACACCTCTGGCTGGCACACTTTACTCAGCTCCTATGGCCTGATGCAAACATCGAGCTTACAAATGGCAAGAAAATGTTAGTTCAACACCTCTTTAGAAGGCCCTGCTCTATTCTTCTCTTATTTAACTAGGGCTTGAAATAGCACAGTTCTCCTGTGCCTCTGAAGGAAGTGATGTGGTTGCTCTCTGGTGAGAGGTAACGTGTTGGTTCTTTTCTGAACTTTCTGTCAGGAAGCTTGAATAGTAGTCAAGTTGAGGAAGGATGGAAGTGTGAGAGGGTGCAGCAAGTACAGGTAAAGATGCCTATTGTGTGCTGGGTACATTGCACTGAACAGAACAAACCCAAGGCTTATCAGACTGTCCAGTGAGGGATGGGAGCACTGTCCCTTTTCCCTTTATCCAGGGACTGGTTTATATTGGGCTGTGGTTATTGTCGTCAAGAACCACTGCTTCTTCCAACCCACGTAAGGAACGAGGTCAGTCAGAAAGACATTCTCCCATACCTCATACTTCTGCAAGTGGGAAACTATGGGATCCGTCTGTCTGGCCAGGCGTAGCTCTGCAAAATTGGGGATTTCACCCTGGATGAGTCTAAGCTGCTACAGTAAAGCTCTTCAGAAGGCCTCTCTCACCAGTGACCAAAGCCCCAAACTGCATTTCTCCTTTTAGAAATGGGGACCAGGCCTCCCAGAACACACACGTCCAGCCCAAACACCCACGATGGCTCGATAAGACTCACCGTCCACATTTCCTGGAAAGAGCTCCCAGTGTCGTGTGTTTCCTTTCAAAATGAATGCATAATTCAAACACTTTCAAAAGATAGTACCAGATTTCCCCTTTAGTTAACAAAAATTCCAGATTTGATTCAGGAAAATGCTAGCAATTAAGTCATCATGTTCTTTCATACATTGTTCTCTTCAAAGCAATCTCCTTTCATAAACCAGCTTATTTTCCAAACTTGGCCACTTTCATTTAGATCATCGTTGCCACACGAGGCTCACATTTGAAGCATCTTTTTATCACTGCTACACAAAAGCTTTCCCCAGCCACTCAGTCTAAAGAAGAGTAGTGTTCAAACACACAAACCTGTTATTGCGGTATATTTTTCATGGCATATTTAGTTTGTAAGTTTTCTTTCTTTTTCAAAACATTGTTTTCTTTTTTTCTTTGTGGTGGAGACTTTTCAGATTTACTATCTTAGCAACTTTCAGGTATGCCTACAACTATAGTCATGTTGTGCATTACATCCCCAGGACTTGTCTTATAACTGGGAGTTAGTAGCTTTTGATCCCTGCACTCATTTTACCCACCCCATATAAGTTTTCTTGTTTACTTGTTTTCTTTGATTGTCTCATCCTCCAGAGTATGAAATAGCTCTATGGTGGCAGGGGCCCAGGCTGTCTTTCTTGCCGCAGTGCGAGGGTAGGGCCTGCCTCAGATCGTGAAAGAACATGTGTTTGACTCCCTCCCCTCTTTGTCCCTTACATTCCAAGCAGTCACTGAGCCCCGCCGACGTTTTCCTTGGAAACATCTTTCAGACTTGCCTTTCCCCTCCACGCCCATCCCAGAACCCCCACCTTGTGGCAGCAGAGCTGGAAGGGTCTCTTCGCTTCCAGCCTTGCTTATTGTTAGGTTGATGGTGCCCTGCTCATCACCCTGCAAGACTTGTCAGGATGGTGCCACTTTCCAGCTCAGAAATCAAGGGAGAGATTAGGACCAGGAATCAGAAAAGAATTGACTACGAAAAGCTGGGTGAGTCACTTTTTTTTCTTGAGACTCATTTGTAAAATAAAAGATTTGGACTAGGTAATCATTACTCCCTCTTCCTCGTGTAAACCCATATGCTTCTAGGAAAATAGAAGAGTGAAAAAACAGGCCTATGTCAGGCAAGATGATTGAGGGACGCTGGGGAAAGTTGGCCAGAAGGGAAGAGGGCAGACCGGAAGGGAGGAAACCCAAGGTTTTGGGTTAGGTTTTGGGGAGGACATTCTGATGTCCATCTGAAGATTTGTGTCTGAGCTGGAGGAAAAGAAAGGCTGGGAGGACATAGCCAAGGGCCGTTGTCATGAGACACACCTGTGTAGGGGCACATGCAATACTCCGAGGCCCACTGAGAGTGGGGTACACTGAGCAGGAACGGCATTTGTGTTTTTTTTCTGCATGGAGCACAGCACAGTATGGCCCAGAGCTCCCATGCTCCTTGGTAATATGGGGGCTGCACATAGGCACATCTAGGGCCTTAGAGGTAATGGTCATCTTGTCATCTTTAAGGGAATGGGACACAAAAGCAAGAAAGAGATTGAAGCCATGAGGGAAAATTCCTAAAATTACTAAAGGAAAGGGAAGTTTTTCAAGGGGCTCAGTAATATATTAAAGTAACCTCCCAATAGTGAAATCTGCCAAGATATGAGTTGTGCATTATCCTCTAATTGCTGATAAGATCAAGTTCAACCTCATCACCTTGTCATTCAAGGCCCTCCATCATTTGGTTTCACCAGCCTTACACAACCTTCTCTGTCATTATTCATTCATTTGACAAATAATTTGCTGGCACATTCTATGATACAGGCAACTGTTGTAAATACTAGAGATAGAATAGTTAGAAAAATGCATAAGCATGTCCCCTTGGAGTTTACATTCTATGAGTATTTCCAATAAATGCCTGTTAAATCGAGTTGTGAATTTCCAACACCAAGACTTTCTTCTTGCCGTGGTAGACTTTTCGCTGCAACTGTGTTAATCCAGGAAGGCGACTATGTCTTAGCTTATATGGCTCTCCTCTTCATTCTCCTGCTCCTTTCTCAGTGACTTATCCTCTACCCTGTATCAAATCAAACTTGAATCTATTCAAATTCCCTACCTTCGAAGCTGTGTTCAAACTCTGCCTAATTCATGAACTCTCTCCTTTGCTGTAGTCTAACTTGTTTTCTCACTGTTTCCCCTAAGCATCTAACCTTAGTTACTTTTTTCTATAGCACTTATCACCATCTTCTATATGTATTTCTTTTTTGTCCTTTTTCTTGAATATAAACTCCTTGAAGTCGGAGGTTTATGTATTGTCATTTCACTGCTGTATCCTCAACACTTACAACAGTTTATAGCATATAGTAGGCTCACATCAATACTATTGAATGAATAACACACTCAATCCTTACAATTTTAGTCTTTTTAAAGACACACACTACTTCTTATCCTTTATTTTTATCTCCCTTATTGATGAACAATTTTCAATAAATGTTTATTGAATTAATGGGTGGCATTTGTTGATGGAAGACAATGACATTTTGAATAAAACTCCTGCTTCGACTGCTTACAGCTGGAAATACACTCTTAAATGGAGAAAGAAACCTCGTCTTAACTCACATTCCAACATTTTATCTTCCTGATCTCCAAGACACTTATGTTTACATAAAAACAAAACGATTCTACAAATAATTTTGTACAGCTAAGTCACAGGCACTTCATAAAATTATTACTTCTAGTACTTATAAAGACACTTTATAGGGTCCTGTAGGAAAGGTTGAAGGCTGTAATTAAGATGTGATAGCCTTTCATATTTGTGAGATGTGAACTTCAGGTCCTACACTACAAATCTGAAGCAGTGACATAAACAACCCAAACTGGTCACCCGGGGAGGCAGCATGGGAGTTTTTCAGGGCACTGTCCCCTCACATTCAGCTTCAAGGCTAAGGCAGGTTCCAGTCCAGAGTTTTGCCAGCCAGGACATGGGTAAGTTGGCTGGAGCTTATGCAATAAGAGGTGAACAGGGGAGCAGACAGATGAACTTTTAGTTCTGCACTTCTGGTAAAGATGCCAAATCTGAGTTCTTTGGGTAATTCCCTACTTGGCAATGACATACCAGGTCCTTTCACTGGCCACCAGGTCACCCTGAGGCATGTCCCCTGATACTGTAGCCATCCTCTGGGAACTTCGTCTAGCTCTTTAGGGTAGAGTTTAGGGTAGAGCATGAATAACACTTTGCTCTCCATTTCTAGCTCCTAAATACCCCCTCCTCTGCTTGGGATGGAGACTGTGTGTGGACCCCTGTTACTTCTCCCCAGCCTTAGGCTCAAGCTGATCTTCATCAAAAGTGGGTGGTATTAAAACAGGCATAACATATATGCATAGGCATTTCATAGCTTATTTTCAAAATAAAAGATGTCTTTTTGGAAGCTATAATATGGCTTCTAAATACAACTGGGCAAACCAGTTTTAAAATGCAGAAAGAGATTGGAAAAATTTACTCTTTAATTTTAAAAGGCAACCAAGTATGACACTCTTTTGATTATAGATATCTTTGAAAAAAAAAAAAAAAGAACTGACCATGACTCTATCTTTCATAATAAATGCAATATTGAGAAATCTCAGTTTTGCCTGCAGGGGACATCATCATTCTTTTCCAACTTAACCAAGCCTTCTGCAGTCTCAACTGAGAACTATCTAATATATAAGGGGAAGATAGAAGTCAGGGAAGCTCAACCATTTTATGGCTTCAATTTCCTTCCTGACCTTGATGACTCTCGAATCTCTATCTCTAGACCATATCTGGCTCCTGAGCTCCAGTTCTGCATATACAACTATTATCAAATATCTTTGCTGATGTTCCCAAACCATTTCATCTTTAACATAATCAAACTGAACTCATTGTCTTTCACAAAACCTACTCTTTCTTCTCTGCTCCATGCTCAGTAATGGAACCCCTTCCCCTAAGTTGTGCCAGCCAAAAAACCACCGTCATACTCAACCTCTCATTGTCCTACCTCACCTACTATATCCAATCACCCAGTCAAGACCAACGAACCTTCATTGTCTTTGTCACCATCCACCCTAGTTCAGGCCACCGTCATTTTTAGCTAAGACCCTGTTTCAGCTTATTAACTGAGCTTCCTGTTTCTAGTCTCATCTACTTCCAACGAACTGCCCACAGTATAGCCAGGGAGAATCTGAAGACACAGACCTGATCATATCTTCCTTGATGGAATCATTTCAATGACTCTTTACTAAATTCAAGATCAAGTACGAATTCTTCACTAGGATTTATTAGGTCCACAGGTCTAGAAGACTTTGATAACTAGTCAGTAGAGTATGGTGATTCAAGCGCCCATCCAAAAATTAGTATTATAAAAAAGTAGAAATTTATAACCAACAGGATTTGGACTTTTGAGAAATTGTTAATTCGACTGAGTGATACAGCATCTTCAGTTCCCTTTCATAGGATTATAGTGTTTGATATACCATAGTTTAATCCTAACTAATAAATATATGTCTTCCAGAAGGTACCGTGTCCACTAAACAGTCTTCCCAAGGCCAAAGACTAGGAACGCCTCACGAATTTCCTATTGTTCCAGTGGGCATAATAACAATGGTTTAGAAAGTTTTACAAAACCTGAACGGCCTGAGTCAGGAGTGAAAACCCTTAGAGAATAAACATGGAAAGTGGTGAAGAAAAACCAAAGACAGAGACAAGTGCATTCGAGGCTGCCAGAACAGAACTATTTCCTATTGCACGGTGTGTTTTTGTTACCCAAAACAGTTGTGTTTCTAAGAAAAGGTTGTCCCCCACTGTTGTGGCTCCCCTCTGAAATGTCTATGCAATACTTGCTGAAATTAGGTGATTGATTCAGAACACATCAGAAAGCACAAACAGTGTTTTCTGGATGTGCCGTTTGGAACAATGGTCTTCTTTAGAAAATCCAGCACAGCTGCGTTTATTCCCTAAGTGTCAAAACAGCAGAAATTTTACCTGGCTCTAGTTGTCTATTTGTTTCTGTCTCACTCAGAAAAATTTTCATGGGAAGAGAAAGAAGCTATCATAGTTTGTCAAAATGAAAATAATATACATTGTTTTTGTTTATTCCAATTCAATTTTGGTGAGTTAGAAGTTTGTTACATTTTATATCTCAAGACAGATATCAGTGTTAGTAAGTGGCTGGCTTAGGAATGTATTAGAACCTGTGGGGCTTTGGCGGGTTTCCGTTCTCCTAATTTTTTTCATAAGACTTACATTTATCAAGAAAAATTGAAGAAGGAGGCTGCTAGGGATGGGAAGGCCAACTAGGAGACTAGCATATTGATTCAGCATAGAATTCTGACCAAAGGCTAAAAGCTGTAGGACAGATTTGGGCTGCCCTGGAAGCTAACCTTCCAGGTATCATACTGGGATCCAAGCATCATAAAGCATCCTATTAAAAACTCTTTAAGGTGCATTCTAACCCTGAAGCTTTAGAACATGCTGAGAAAGGAAACATCATTTATGGAGAAAAGGTTGTTGTTCTGAATGTCTTACTTCCTTTTTACTATTGCAATAAAGAAATGGTGCATTAGGAGCACTTTAAGAGGCACACACATATTAAGATATGCCCTTTCCTGGGAGGGAAACCCTGATAGCTCATTTGCTAGTCCACTGACCAGGGCAAGTTTCTGATCTGCTCTGTGCCTCAGTTTCTTCACATTTGTGGATATAGTTCCTGACTATAAGCACTCATTACATTTGGGCTATTTCTTCTTCCATACATATCAGTTCTCAATCTGCTTTTAGGGTATGCAACTCATTCTTAACATTCATCTTGTCTATTTTTATTCTTCCGAGATACTTTCTGAGGTCAAAAATCAGACTTTTTGCCTATTCATGAGTGTATCTTCCTGTTGAGATGTCTGGGATCCTTGTTCTGGTTCTACAGCTCTGGACACCTGTGAGCCTTCCCTGATGACTTGTGTACTTGATCATCTTCTTAGACAACGATCAGTCAGGTATGTCACGTGTCATTTTCTCAGAGCAGCTGCTCTGAGATCTCCATGTATTTTGAGAGAACTTTGACTCTCGGTGTTTTGGGGAAAAGGTATATTCACATCGACATGTATTCACATTTCTTGAATAGCTCATTGTCTGATAATACCTAATTTTGACTACAAAAAGTAATAGTATACTTTTGTTCGTTTGAGAATTTTCCTGGACTAAGTTGAGTCTGATAGGTAAATAAATAATGCGTTTCCAGGTTGCACTGTGTCCAGGCTTGAGCTTGGGCCATGTGTTTATTACATTGCATTTCTCACTGGAATTCTTTCCTCACGAAGGAATATCTGGCCTTTCTATCACATCTGGCACTTTGTCTCTTATTTTTCTCTGTTTTAGATGAAACAGCCCCTAGGAATTAGACATAGGTTTGGGGTTTTGTTTTCTTTTTTTGCTTTGTTTTCTTTTGTTTTTAAAGCTCTAAAGGTATTAAAGCTTCATGATCCCATAACATCAGTAAAAATAAAGTTGGATTCAAACTTAACTCTGCCTATCTCCAGATCCTGCACTGGACCCCCTGATACTGAACTCCTTGAGGTTGAACTTGCTGAGAATCTGTACTACTAACCGTCTGGTTTCTCTATTGCTGTACAATGCTGGTTGCTTACTGCTAAATTTTCAGAGGCAAAGTCCGGTCCTGATTTAGACAACAAAAACAAAGCAGTATCGAATTGATTATTAAGAAATTGCTAGATACTTTCTAATGTAAATATTTATAGTGATTCTCTTTTTGGAATTAGTTTATTTGTATTTAGGCACCAAAATAGTTTGAAATGATTGAAAAGAATAAAAAAATACATATTTTGTGACACACGAAAATTATATGGAATTCAAATTTCAGTGTTTTCTAAGTTGTCAATGCAGTTTTGATTTACTCTTTAACTGAAAAATTATCAATAGATATTTTGTTTTGTCTGTATTTTAGTCATTCTACTTTATAGTTTTGTCGATTTTTTTCAATCATTTAAAGATGTAAATATTATTCTCAATTTATAGGCCATACAAAAAAAAAGAAGGCAGATTGGATTTGACTTATGGGCTATAGTATGCTAAAACCTAAGTAGAATTTATCCCTCACTTTAAGGCAAATTTTTTTGAGAGAAGTATTTTTTCTGTCCATCAATTATTATAGATGTTTATTATGAACAAGACAAAGATGTGTAAAAATAAAATTAATAAACAATGTTTTACAAGACTAAGTCAATGCAATGACAGAAAAAAAGAATGAGAGATATCAATAATGGAATAGCAAATCTATTATTATTCGTATATTGTATAGTAATGATTTGCAACCTGGAAAAAAAGATGTATTTTATCTTTAAAAAAAATCATATTTCCTAGTTTTGACTACCAAAAAGACATGGAAATAATGATCAATGCAGTTGTAATAAACACTCCATTTGATCTGGTTCTTGTTGTTTCCCACTAAAAAGAACTAAGGATTCTTAGAGAACAGCTGATTCCAGGTCTGGGCAGACAGACCAACACAGACATGAGCAGGGAGACGAGAGGGTCATGCCTAAGGACTCATGAGCTAACAACCTGAGGAAGTTACTGCTGGACGAAGTTACTACAGTCTGAGACTCGATAAGGATATAAGAAGTATTAATGATTCCAATAAGGACTGATACTGTGTTTTAATCATAAGTTTTAATGATGCTGGAGGTGCGGTTAGGTGGATCCCCATTAATTGCCTTAGAAGGAAGCTAAATAACCACTTACTATTTTTAAAATTGGTAAGTAAAGAATCAAGCATTTATTCTTGTCTTGTAAGATAGTTGATTAGTGGAATTTGTCCCTTTGTTTTCCAGATAATAGTAAATTAAAATAGAATGACAGACGTTACTATTTCCAACTAATTAATAAAGCAAATTCATGAATTTAGGACATGGTCATTATTACTGATACCTTAATAGAGAGTCAATAAAACATTATGTACCTCCAGATGGAAGTACATACAATCAAAGCATTAGTTTTAAGCAAACACACAAATGACAAACAAACAAAAAAACAAATATCTGATAAAGCCTTCTGGATCTAATGACCAATTTCCAGGAAATACAAAGAGAAAAGGAATATATTAAATGACACCAAAAGGATGAAGTCAGCAAAATTCAAACCATGGAAAACTGTTCGTTCAAATAAAAATTTAAAAAAAAATCAAGGAAAATGAAAAAAGAGAAAGATGAAGAGCGAAACTGTAGATTAAAAAAGACTTAAAAGACATAAAACCAACCATAGTACATTGACCTTATTTGGATCTCAATTCAAACACAAAGAATCTAAAATTAGAAACATGGCAGAAGAAGTGGCTCAGCAACAAACTACTGACACCACAGAAGAGGATCTCATCAGGCTCAGCCTGGATGAGTGAATTTATGTGAAAAGGAAAAATGACAGAGACTTCGAGGCGGATTACATGCTTATGATCAACTTTTAAATATGATGATGGGAGATGTGGAAGAAACTGTGACTACTATAGAAATTGATGAAAAGATATACAAATCAACAAAAAGGAATATTCTGATATTCCGGGGAGATGGTGTTGTACTAGTTGCCCCTCCATTAAGAGTTGGCTGAAACAAAGAATTCGTTCCTGTGTGGAAAACAGGAGACTTTGTATGGCTGCTTCTTTAAATGTAGAAGATATTCAAAAGAGAAACCTGCAGAAATTTTGATATTAAGAAATGACCAAGGATTCCTCTGCTCTGAAATGAGTTGATTTGTTGATGACTCACAAATTTTCAAGCTCAATGGCATTTTTATTTTTCTCCAACCCTTCTAATAAATGTGATCACTAAGATTCAAAAAACAGAAAAAGAATTTAAAATTATTGTAAGTAAACGGAGAAATGTGGACACTGACTGCATATTTGATAATAAATCATTATTATTGACTTTTTGTCTTAGAAATGATAACAGTATGATGGTTAGAGTTTTCAAAAAAGGGTATTGTTTAGAGACACACAGTGAAATATTTACAGATGAAATGATGTGCTATCTATAATTAACTTCCAAAGAGTTTGAGCAGAGTGGGGAATTTGAATAAAACTGCCTACTTATATTTATAATTGTTCAGATTACATGATAATAGAGCAGCCTCATTACACTATTCTCTACTTTTGTGTATATTTGATACTTTCTATATAAAAATTAAAAAAGTGAAGCATGTAACTATAAAAAGAGTTTATTTATTACTTAAAACTCTGTTAAGCAAGTTTGCTTTTCAGTTCATCCTGCTTGAAGCCCAAATGCATTCAGGCTCTGAGAGACACAAAGAGGTAAGAATTCATTCTGACCTCCTGGATCCATTTTGAACCAAGACTGGTAGAGACCCATGGCATAAACGCCACAGAGATGTGAGAGGGGATGGTCAGTGAGGCAGGAAAGCATTCGCAGAGGACGGGCTCCAGGGCAAATGGACCCTACACACGGCCTCGGTGAATGGGTAACACGCGGACTTAAGAGACAAGGGAGGGGAGGGCGTTTCTAGTGCAGGGAACCAGGCAAAAAGAGGGTACAATGAATCTGAGTGGAAACATGATTAAATGACAAAGGGTGAGCCAGATGAAAGGAGGCCCAGGGAATCAGACAAAGGCATTTAATTTGATACAATGTTAATCCAGTAGCCTCTGCACTCTGTGATCACAGAAAACTCTTGGATACAATCTTGTTTTTAAGGCAGATATGTTCAGGATATATTGGAGAGGTTTATTCACTCACTGAGCAAATTCTTATAGTGATGAGACTACAGTCAAACGTGAAATAGAGCCGTTTCTCAAAGCTCTTGTCCAAAGGGGCTGCAAGGTGTGAAATACGTTCATACTAACAACACCAAGACTAATTAATTGCCTTTTCAATCTCATCTTCTTGCGAGAGTATGGTGGAATGTTCCAGAAGTGACACAACAGGTGTTGTTGTGACAGACTGAATGCGGAAACAGGTATAAAAGAGATTTGCAAAAATGTAAAGCAATATTATTCTTTTCACTATTACTTTTTAGTTTGGAAAGTATAGTTTCTTTGCACAAAAATGTGTTACTTATGTTAACATGTAATGGGTTCGTTATTGTTATTTTATAAGAATAATTACTTTAAAAATTTCCAAGTTTTAATTTCTAACACGATAATCCACATAAACAAAAATACTTTAAAATACTTTAAGGGTCTCAACAAGTTTGAAGAGCGTAAAGGAAGCCTGAGACCAAAAAGTCTAAGAACTGTTGTATTTGAGTATTGATTAAGAACATGGAGGAAGAAAGGGGTTCAAGGGGAATTTCAAAGGAAAAATTGTCAAGACATGATGATTATTTCAATAAATAATCATTAACCGTTCACTATGTCCAAGGTACTGAAATGAAACAGAGGAATAAAGAATGTCTCCAGGTTGTCGAACTGGCTATCTGTTTGATTCAAAGTCAGACACAAATTGCTATCTGCATTGACAAGTAAATTAGTTTTGAATAACTTCTAGTGATGCTCCAAATTGTCTGCTCTTTTAGCTGAGTGAATGTGCACAGTTTTGAACCTCTCTCACTCAGAAAAGCTTTATTAGCCCACATAGCAAGAACATGTTCTAAAAAGGACTCCTAATATATTAAGCAGATGCAAATTTACTTATCCCTTTGCTTACACAAGTCGTAAGTCCTGTCAGCTTCCACCTACCTCCTGCTTATTTTCATTTACTGTAGTTTTAAAGACATTCTTCATTCCCAAGTTATTTCCCCAGACAGAGATAATAACTCAGTTACCTTGACATGTCATTTAATGTGTATATAGGGAAAGCCTACTCATTCAATTATCTGGAGTCTAATGAATAATAGAGCTAGGATGATATCTGCCTGAAAAAAAAAGATAAAAAGCTCATAAAATATTCTAAAGTTTACAAAAAGAATACTTTTGGGGTTATGTAGGTTACCATCCTTCAATATTCAAATGAAAGATTACTTTCTAAAGAAATTTTTCCAAAACACTACTCACCACCATCTCAATGTGAAAATTAAACACTCCCCTTGCACTCCTCTGAGCATTTTGATTTTCATCTTCTTGGCATTTTATTAACCTCTGGTATATGACAGATCGTTATGGTTCTTTTTGCTTTTCCTCCTTGCCCAGGGAGATCCTTCAGAGAAGATCTTTTACTTTATTCATGATTCCCAACAATGCCTTATGTGGTGCCAAGTTTCAATATTGGAATTTAATTAGCTAGAAAAAAATAATCCTGAGCATTATCTACATTGCATTTGTTTATTTAATGTATGTAGTTGTTCAAAAGTTTATTATTGGATTCCGACTATCACATAGTGACTGGTAAAGACATAATAGTACCCTTGTATGAAAAATGACAGAACTGGACACATATAAAGCACCTGTGGATAGCCATTTAGATTTTGATCCTTGAGAGAAGAAAAAAGCAGATGTGCTTCACATTCACCCTGGCTTTCTCTCTGACGGCATTTTCTAAACTGTGGCACAGGGAAGTGAAGCTCAAATAGAGAACATCTCTCCAGGGAAAACAGGTTATTACTCAGGGGTACTGAGATAAATGAAATCTGCAAGGCAGGGTCCAGAGAGAAGAAAGCTGTGCAGGAGAGCCCCAGCAATCTGCAGATGAGTCTCTTGCATCTATGGCCAAATATGTAGCTGTGCGAGCATTGGGCAGGTCCCTGTAGGAAGACTTAACAGGCAGCGCAATTTGATTTTGTTGCATTGGCTTTAGGCTTTGTCATCGTTTCTAGGGCTAGTGTAGCCCCGCTCCTAAGTTATGTTTTTCTGGGGTCTCAGCTAAGCCCAGAGTATGGAAAAAGGTCTCCATTCTAGCTGGTTTCACCTTTAATGTGTCTGTACATGTGTGATCCTGAATCTCTGTTGAGTCCAGGAATAATAAGTGAATTTATTTGGACTTTATACCAATAAATTAAATAATCTAGGTGAAATGGATAAATCTTGATATAGAAAAAATTTCAGACTTGATGTATGAATAGAAAATTTAAATATAACAACTTATATGGAAATACTAATAATCTAAAATTGCCAATACAACTTGGAAAAGAAGAACGAAGTTGGATAAGTTATGTTACTTAAAATCATCATTTGCTATAAAGGTACGATAATCAAAGCAGTATTGTATGAGTGTAGGGATAGGCTAATAGATAAATAGAAGAGAATAGAGACTCCAGAATCAACCACAATGTAGTCAACTGATTTTCAACAAAGGTGCAAATAATTCAGTGAAAGAAAGTCTTTTCAACAAATGGTGCAGGATAATTGGATACCTGTATGGAAAAAAAGTACCTTGATTATACCTTACACCACAAACAGAAAATAATTTGATCTGGATTATGAACTTAAACATAAAAGCTAAAACTATAAAGCTTTTTAGAGGAAAACATAGCAAAACACCTTTGAGAGATCTTAGAGCAAAGAAACATTCCAGAGAGGAATGAAAAGCAATAACCATAAAAGCAGATAAATGAGCTTCATTAAAATTAATATTCCTGCTCATCAAAAGACAAGATTAAGAAAATGAATAGACAAAATATAGCCTGGGGAAATATATGGAATATAAATATCAGAGAAAATACTTGTATCCAGAATATGTGAAGAGACTCATTAATAAAAAGCAAAGAATGAAATAAAAAACTAGACAAAAGACTTGACTAGACGCAGATTCCATGGACATTGTTTCTGGAGATCTGGCTCTTGACATTATTTTTTCTAATGCCACTAGTGATTCAGATGCTTATTTTAGGTTAGGAATCAAATCTTAAAAGATTGTTATATGTCACTTTATTGTGACTACTGAAAACGAGGGTCACTTTTGCCTACTTATCTCTTAAAGTGACCTTCCTGTGCCCAGGGCAGTATGTCAGTTCATGCCTCTTGTCTCAGCAAAATTATTTATAGTACTTTTGTTCTCTAAAGTACCCTGGACTGGACAACAATTTAACGTTGAATTAATATTTTCCGGTTGGGATCTGCAAGGTGGGTATAAATCCACTGTAAAGATGAGGCAAGTTGTTTGCCGTAGAGAAAGGAACCGAGACTCTAGGTCAATCCAGACTTAACAATTATTGCATGTTCACTATGTGCTGATACTTTCTAAATGCTTTCCATGTATTATCTTATTTAATTTCCCCCAAATCCTAAGAGGTAAAGTATTACTACAGATGAAGAAACAGGCACAAGAGGCTAAGTAACTTGCCTGACACCACAGAAGAAGGAAACAGAAGACGTGGATTTGAATTCCTGCAAGCCAGCAGGGGAAGCCTGTCTCTTAGTCTCTATATCCTTGGCATCGCCACGAGCGGCCACATCTTTTTTTGTTCAGAGAATGAGCTGGCATGTTGATCTAAACAGTTTCTCTACTATGTCCCCACTATCCTCACCCCTACCTCTGCTTTCCCCCCACCCCAAGTGTGACCCACTGTGGGGAATTATTACTGTTCTATTTTTAACTGGGCTGCAATTCATTCGGCCTCCTGTCTCTGTTTGTATCAAAATAATTTCCCCTATGGCCTTCCTTCAGATGCAGTAAAACTGGCCCCAGAAGCTGAGTGTTTATGCTAGAGTTTATTTTGAAAATGAAAGCAGGCTTTTGTTTTGCTCCTCCCTTGTAGTAAGATACTTAAGAGGGTGTAAAAGCTCTTTATCAAGTTAATATAGTGGCCCTAGGTGGAAAATAAGGGCACAATTCAAGTTTTCTGTGGTTTCTGGCTCAGTTTTAACCGAATGCTAGAGCAACGCCAGACAGAGCCTGATAAAAATAGAAACTCTGAGATGTCCAGGCTCTTCTCCAGATGGTGCTTGGGAATCCAGATAGTAACTCACGATTGAGAAGGGGTGCTATTAATTAGTGGGAAGATGTCATGTCTAAGTGGAACCGCTGGTATTGCCAAAAAATCCTGGGTTGTTTCCTGAGTCTCTCTGCTCCGGATTAACTGAAAGTTCAGTCATTACATAATGCTGCCACATGCCTTGAAGGATGAAAAGAGAGAACGTGCAGTTGGCCCAAGAGAAAGTACTGGACAAAGAGAATGAACATGTTAGGGATCCACAGAAAGGAGAGTGACATTCTAGACTCCACTTGAGAGAAGTAAAGGGAGAAACAGGCAGAGTCCACCAGCTCGGGTCACCAGAGTGGATGGGGAGGGGGCAGACATTCGGGAATGTGGAGGGCAGGTAAATGGGATGGAGGAGGGACAGGGTTCGAATGTGTGACTATCTGCTTCTTTACTGAGGACCTACAGGGCTGGACTTTGATTTTGCTCCTGATGTGAAATTTATGTAGGGGAAATGCTACAAAAATAAATGTATTTACTGAATGAGGTTAAAATTCCAGAAACCCTTTGGCTCCTCAAGGTCCTATAACCAAGTGGAACCATATAAGAAGAGAGAGCTTTATAATAGTTTTCACAACAATAATTATTTTCCTTAATAAAGATCATAAACTTAACCTCCTTCTATTAAGCATAGCCTCCTAAGAGGAATTAACTTTGGCTTTGGGCAAACCACTTACCTCTCTAGATCATCCTTCTTTATCAATACAATGAGGATGAAATGACCACAGCTATTTTCATAGGGCTACTTTTAGCAATCAAATACCAATGTACATACAAGAATCAAGAGGGTGACTGAGCACATAGGTGGCTAAAAATATTAATTTAAGAAATTAATGATATTCGAATGATCGGCGCCATTAAATTAGAATGAGTTGCGGCATCACTCTGATTCTTCCTGATTTGACCAGAGGGAATCTCACCCCTGATCAGTGCTTACTAATTTCACTCTTTAGGGTCAACGTCACCTATCCAAGAAGCTATTCTAGAATGCCATGCTACATTATTAACCTCGGTGTCTGTCCCTCTTCCAGACAGCGAATCCCTTTAGGAGAGGGACTGTGCCTCATTCCGGTGTGGGGCTTGCCACTGTGCCTAATGAACAGAGGTGCTTGGATATTTATTGAACAAAGGAATGAATGTAGATTCGTGTTGGTGGGAAACATTGGGAAGAGTGTTCCCTTTGGTGAGACTATCACATGAACGAAAGCAGGAACATACTTAGAATATTCAGAAAAAGACAGGAGAGGGTAGCCTGGCCAGAGAACAGAGACTGGGGAGTACTGAGAAAGAGATCCACCAAAGAGGCCAGGACCCACCCGCTTTTACTCCTAACCTGTAAATTCTGTTCCCGCCTTTCTTTTCAAGGCCTCACAAAATAGCTAATTCTCTCCATTATCCCTTCCTGTTCCTCTCTGGAAATAACCAGTTTCAGAACCTCTTATGCTAGACACAGGGTTATGCACTTTGCACTTCCTTATTTTTTAAGTCAATTCATTGAATAGCTAATATATTTATTTAGTTCAAAAATTAAAACAATATAAGAAGGTATGCATTGAAATGTCATACACCTAGACTCCATCTAATCTATTCCCCTTCAAACCTTACAGGTAACTTTTTTATTAGTTTTGTGTTTATTCTTTCAATTTGTTATGCAAACCTAAGAAATTATGTTTATGTAGTCTTGTTTGCTTATATTTCCTACCCAAAAGACAGTATAATATTATATATTTCTACATGTTGCTTTTTTCACTTAATACATCTTGGTACTCACTTCCCTATTGATGTGTAAAGATCTTTTTATTCTTTTTTATAGCTGCATAGTATTCCGTTATGTATATTTAGCATAGTTTATTAAACCAATCCCCTATTGCTGAATACTTGGCACCTATTTTACCTACTATATACACTGTGAAAATGGACCTATTTTACCTACTATATACACTGCAAAATTGGACACATCCCTATTGATGTGTAAAGATCTTTTTATCCTTTTTTATAGCTGCATAGTATTCCATTATGTATATTTAGCATAGTTTATTAAACCAATCCCCTATTGCTGAATACTTGGCACCTATTTTACCTACTATATACACTGTGAAAATACACATTTCAAAGAGTTTTGAATTTAATCTTCTACTTGTTGTTGTCTTTTGTCTCCTGTTGATCTCAGCCATTCTCAGGACTCCACAAGTGACTTTCACACTGATGACAAAAACTTCTTGCTGTTGTGTGCCCCCTCCTCTATTTCAGCTGCCTGTGTAGTATTATAAGGTTATTATCTAACAAACATCTGATAAAATGTAACTCTAAAACTTACCTCATTTTCTCCTTCTTCTATCCTTTGCTCAGTAGGTTTTCCTAATAAAAAAGCACACACTCACTCTCTTATTCACTAAGATGCGAAGCATCTTTTGCCTGTGATTCTTCCCTTTCTCAGCCTCTACATGCATAAGCAACAAACTCAATTATTTTTTCCTGTACAAGATTTTGGACTGTACATTCTTTCTTTTTATTCTGGTTGCTATTTAGTTCAGGTCTTTGTTAATTCATGCTTTAACATTTTTAAAAACAATATATAGGATGATTGGATAAAGAAGGTGTGGTAAATATATATAATGAAATACTATTCAGCCATGAGAAAAGATGAAATACTGCCATTTGTGACAACATGGGTGGATTTTGAGAGTATCATGCTGAGCAATATAAATCAGATGGAAAAGGACAAGATCATATGGTTTACTCATATGTAGGATATGAAACAGACAACAATATGGTGGTTATCAGAGGGGAAGGGGATGGGAGAGGCTGAAGAGGGTAAAGGGCATCAAATATACGGTGATGGAAGGAGACTAAACTTTGGTTGATGAGCACATAATGCAACATACAGATGACGTATTATAATATATATGTAATATATTATATTGTAATGCGATATAACCAGTGTCATGTTCATATATTTAATTAGTTTTTCCACTATAAACATCTAGAATGCTTTGGGAGGCAAGTCCCCACAATTATGAAGGGATTATTTCCTGCAATTAGGCATGTCCCACTCCCTAGTGAAGAAAGTTTACATCGCTGTTTGTAATCAGTGACTCAGATGTCTCTCTACTGATCTGTAAGCTCTGTCTGTTCACCATCTTATCCCTATCATTTCCCATGAGGTGAGGCATATGGTATGTGTCAAGTAAATAACTGTTAAATTTGTCCCCACAGCATAATTTCAGTGGGCATTTCCAATCTTATGAGTCACTAATCTCCCAAATGGACTATATACCAAAGCCACCCTGAACTACTGTAAAACATGCCTTCTTGGCTTTCATGACTTGGATTATGCCATTCTCTCTGCTTGGCAGAGCCTTTCTTCTTCCCTCATATGCCACTCTGGCTGCATGGTGAAAGCCCATTAGTCTCTAAGGCCCAGCACCTCTGAGAAGTGCTTGCTATCTGATTACTCTGAAAACACTGAGGCCCCAAAGGAAGCAATTTACTCAGTAGAGGAAATTGAACCAGAATCCTGGTATCTCAGCTTCCATGAGGCAAGAAACAGTAGAGACTCTAAGACTGGGGACTACTCACTTCTATTTCTCAGTGAACCATGTCATCCTGCCCCCAGATGGCTAGACTGAGACTTGCCTTGAAATTTTATTGGAGAATAGGGAAGATCCTGTGGAAGAAGTGATAATAACCATTTGTAAAAACACAAAATCTTGTCTACTTTAGTGAATGTGTTATGCTCCTACCTTTATTATACACTGTGCTATATACATAAAAGGCAGAGATGGTCTCTTCCCTCAGAAGGCTGAGAGACATTTATGACCACTGATTTCAGCCTGATAAAATGCAAAACAGTGTCACCTACTCAAACAAAGATAAAAGAGTGGCAATCCTAGATATGGCTTACCTCTGTAAATGGCTAGCTGTATAATTTTTGCAGAGTCTCTTGAGCGATTTGGTCATCAGATTTACTAGATTAGATAGTTAATGAAACTTCTTTCCTAGATTATTGCACTCCGTTTCATGTTTCAGCTTCCAACTTTCAGCACAGCAGTGAAACTCTGGTTTTAAGATGGAGATTTCCTGTAGAAATCCCTCTGCCCTTCCCTTAATCGAGCTCCACTGACATGCGCACATATATATTTTTTTAACTTAATATTTTAAACTCAGAGGTCAAGTCAATAAAGCCAAAATCTTGACCAGTTTGAGATGTGGTCATCTCAAGGATCAAAGTAATTTTTATAAAAGAGTGATTCTACGAGTTCTAGTAATTCAGGCAAATTTTACTTTGGGTTAATTTCACACTGCATTTCTGAATTCCCACTGCAATTTCTACTGAATGTAATCAAGATTGTGGGTTTTTTCCTTGCTCCATCTTAAGAGTTGGTGACAGGCAACAAGCTTAAAACAGCCACTCTATTTCACTAGGGAGAGAGGCTACATGTATCCTCTGAATGAAACCATCTGTTAGAATCTCTCAGCAGTGTGCTAAGGAAGGAAATGGTAGGAAATCTTTCAAGAAGCTCAGTTAAAGACAACTGAGTATTTTGGGGATGATCTAAAGTATCTCAAATAAGACAAGCTGTTACTAATACCTTCTACCAAGATACGCTGACAAGGTAGACCTGGCGTGTTCCCAACTAAAATATACCCAGTGATTTTTCTTGCAGAAAATCAATGAGTTCATTAGAGAGATGGCATGGAGACTTTAGCAGAGATCAGAACCCATATTTCAGGCTCGCCTTCCAAACCTGACATACCTACTCCATTATAATAATGTATGGCCAACACATCTTTGTTTCTTGGATGACAGGTTTTGCAATTCTTTTTAACTACTATGTTCCCTACTTCGTTGACCCCAAATAGTCCGAAAGTAAAATAAAAGAGCCAACTTAATTTAAACTGTGATTAACCAATTATTTGAACAAGTGTCTGAAAAAAAATTATGATTCACCTGGCATGACATTTTATTCTTTCATCATTTCATCCAAATGCTTCTGTGGTCAACTAGTTTTTGGAGTTAACTAATATGAAAACATGAATTTAAAGGAAATGCTTTGAACACATACAGGACATTCTATATCAAACACCAAGTCCACTAACAAACATAGATTCACTCTGTGGGCATTTACTTGCTCGTCATCATTTTGTGTGAGGCTTTTGAGAAAGAAACAGAGATAGAAGGCTGATCCTGCCTGTGAGGGGAGGGGAGGGCGGGCAGTGTCACCATCTAGCTGTCTAAAGGCAAACTGGTTCTTGTACCAATCTCTCTGGTCATTGCCACTAAACTGAAATCCATTCAGAGCCCACTCACACAACTTTTTATCAACTCATGGGAGCACATAATTGGAGGTCAACTCTTAACTTTCTTGCATTTAAAAAATTGAGATGTAATTTAAGATTGTAAAGTTTCCAACTCTTCAGTGTTCAGCTCAATGGTTACACACACACACACCCCACACACACACACACACACACACATATACAGGAAATTGCTACCGAGATACAGATCCAGAACATTTCCAGCACCTCAGAGGGCTCCCTTGTGCCTGTTCCCAGTCAACACTTCCCACAAAGGTCATGACTTTTCCAACCTCTAACATAGCTTAGTTTTACCCACTTTGAACTTCACAGAAATGGAGTCACGCAGTTTGTTCACTCTGACTTTGTTCACTCAACATAATGTCTGTGTGATTCATTCATATTGTTATATGTAGCTGTAGTTTATTTTTTATTGCTGTATTGTATTTCACTGTAGGAATTAAACACAATGTATTTATCCAATTAATAGGTGACAGATATTTGTATTGTTTCTCATCGTTGGGCTATTATAAGTAAAACAGCTATGAACATTCTTATAAATATACTTTGGAAGAGATAAGCCTTTACAAAAAAACAAAAATGTCTGATTTGGTAAATTAGATATATTTTATGTATTTTCTTTTTGGAAGAAGAAGTATCATCTATTGAAATGGGAAGCTAAGAAACTGGACTCTAATCAGATGAGTCCAGAGGTAACCTCTGAAAAATCATGTTACTCTGCCTTTGATGCTCCCACTCCTGCGTCATCCTCCCCTTCCGCCTCCATTCTGACAGCCGTTTTAACCACTAGGCAATGGGGTATTAAAAACAAAAGGTAATTTTAGGTGTAAAAGTCTTTTAAGACTGGACTCTAAAACCTAGACAATATGAGGGCTGAAATTTTAATAAGATTTTGAGCAGGAGAATAATTTCTCTACAAGTGACACGTTCCTGATTCTTATTAGGTCAAGTTTTATAGCCTGGGGCTCACAGATGTGTTTTGTTTGGCCAGCACCATATTTCTAAAATAATGAATCAGTTGATAAATTTTAACATTAGATCATATCACATAAATCTTGAGTCTGGCCTATCCTAATAAAAAGCGTATACTTAATGAATTTATGATCTCTTTTTCCTTAACTTTAAAAGAATATCTTTAATGATTACTACCTGATATAGTATAGAAACACTTCCCTAAATTAAATAATTCCTTTGATTTAGCTTTAGTGTATTTTTTCTCCTGCTAAATGAATTAAATTCAATGTTTTAAAATAAAAAAGCATGTATGACACCATTTAGAATTTTTTATTTCTTTCTATCCATCCATCCATCCATCCATCCATCCATTCATCTATTTTCCAATCTAGAGAGATAGCTAGAGTGTAATCAAATGATAATGGTGGTTATTTCTGGATGGTGGAATTTTAGATGGCCTTTGACTTTCTTTTTTGTATTTTCTAAGTTGCTGTCGTTTTAATATTCAACATATCATTTTTATATAATGATAGTCACTGTCGCTTAAAAATTTTAAAAAATTCAAATATATCTCTTGAACTAAACTTTAATAGATGTGATTCAGTGAGATCTAAATTAATAATGAATGTTTTTTTTTCAGATTATAAGGAAAAAAATAGAGTTTCTCTGTTGGATAGCTTCCTCCTTATATACCAACCTTTATATATTTAATTCATTTTCATTATTTAGAAAGGCATGTGTTTTATTCCTTTTATTGGTCAATATCATTTAGACATATGGGCCAAAATGTCAAAAAGTTTTACTACTAAATTTTTAGCCAGACATATTGGATTAAATTCTATGGTAAAAGATAGGAAAATAATACTCTTAAAGAGAGTTAAAGATCATGTATAGACTTCTAGTTCTGGAAATAAGACAAGCAAGATATACTGAAAACCCCCCTGCAAGAGAACACTTAGATATAATGGATAAAACTTAATAAGCCCTCTTTAAGTACATAGCTAAGTTGCCAGATAGCAAAAAATTCTCCAAGACTAGCAACATGAAATAGCTGAAAAAAGAATGTTAACCTAACACTAACCTAAAGCTGCCTTATGGGCATTTGTTGTTCTTGATTGTTAAGAGATATGGGGTTTATGAACACCATGGGGACAGAAAATGAGGCCTCAGGTAAGCATAAGACTGGGGGGAATATAAACTTAGATCCCCCAAAGAAACGTGGAACCCTCAAAGGGCTGGGCCTTCAATGAAAAGCTAGATGACAGGAATCAGCCTCAGTATGGATTCTGACAGTGGGAGAGAAAAGTCAGGGCTGAGATCCGAACCATAACAAAAATTAGATATATCCAAACTTAAAGGATGCAGCCAAAACAGCAGTTCGAGGGAAATTTACAGCTTTAAATACATCTGTTAGAAAAGAAGAAAGCTGAAAAATAATGAGCAAAGTATCTATTCCCTATAAAATAGATTGATATAAGGATTAAGTGCTAATGCTTTATTTGGAAGGTCCACTCCAGGGCTGAAAGACTGAGGAGAAAGGGAAGTGAGACAAGGAAGACAGCAAGCAACGACAGGTGATTTATTAGTACACTTGCCATTGATGTGTTATAAGCCACGATAAGATTCAGCTGATTGCTTGACAGATGTATCAATTTGGACACCCTGTTGTGTCTCCAGATAGGCTATCCAGGGACTGGGGGAGGTAGCAGTACTCCTTGCAGGAAAGGCATAGAACACCACCTGGATCCTTCTCTTTTATATCTTCAGTGGAACAAAAGCCTTAAACTCATGTGGGAAGGGCAATGACCCCTGTCATCCTTAAAACATTGGCAAAAGCCAAGCAGGATAAACACAATAAAACAGCAAAAACTGCTGATAACCAGAGACAAAGAGAAAATTTTGAACATATTCAGGAAAAAAAAAAAACCCATTACATACAAAAGATCAAAAATAAGAATTATAGCAAAGCTCTTATCAGAAGCAATACAAGGCAGAAGATAAATATATGATTTCTCTAAAGTGCTGACCAAAAAAGTCACTCTAGAATTTCATACCAAGAAAATCTCTTTCAAAAAATGAAGGCAAAATGAATACTTTCTCAGACCAATGAAAAGTAAGAGAATTTATTGCCAACAGTCTAGCAATATGAGAAATGTAAAAGGAAATTATTCAGGTAGAAACCTGAATCTATTTTTTAAAAAATGAAGAACACTGGAAATGGAATAAGTGAAAGTAAATATATAATTATTTCTTCCTTTTTAAAATTGTTCAAAAGATAACTGACTAAAGCAAATATAGCAAATATTGTATGTTTATACCATTCGTAAAAGTAAGTATGTGTGACAACATTAGCACAAAAAGTAGGAGAAAGGAATTAGGAGTAAGTATACTGTTGTAGGGTCCTTACATTACTGGTAACTCATATAATATTATTTGAGAGAAGAATATGATTAGTTTTATGTATAATGTAAATGCTAGAGTATCCGGTAAAATTTTTAAAAGAAGCATAAATAAGTCAATAGTGGAGATGAATTGACATAATAAAAAATACTCAATGAATCTAAGAAAAGGAAAGGGGAGTTAAAAACCCAAAGATGGAATAAATAGAAAATAGCTAGCAAAGTAGTATATTTTAATAGTGACATATCAATAATTCTATAAATGTAAATACTAAAAAAATTAAAACACATAAATTATCAGATTGGTTAAAAAGCAAGACCTAACTATATGCTGTTTATAAGAAACTCATTTTAAATATAGAGTAAATATGTTAAAAATAAAAGGATGAAAAAGATACACTAGGAAAATACTAATCAAAACAATGCTGGAGGAGTTATATTAAAGTCAGAAAAAGTAGCCTTTATCCAAGGCATAAAGTGAGGACATTACATAGTTGCTTTTTAAAGAAGCTATTACAGTCCTTAAGGTGTATACACTTAATCACAGAGCATTAAAATACATAAGTAAAAACTGATAGAAGAAATAGACAAATCCACAACTATAGTTGGAGACTTCAATACTCCTCTCAAGTAAAGAGAAAATAAGTAAGAATATAAAAGACCTGGATAACACTTTCAAACAACTTGACCTAATTTATAGAATACTCCACTGAACTAAAGCAGAATACATATTCTTTACCAGTGAACATGGAATATTCCAAAAGATAAACTGTATTCTGGTCATCAAATAAACCTTAACAATTTTAGAATTGAAAATATACTACATATGTTTGCAGATCAAAATAGAATCAAAATAAACATTAATTACATGAAGATAACTGAAAAATCTACAAATCTAAGAAAGTAAACAACTCACTTATAGATAACTCATGAATCAAAAAGAAAATTGCAAAGAATCTGTAAACTCTTATCTGAATGAAAATGAAAACGTACCATTAAAAAAACATGGATTGAAGCTAAAGCAGTACTTAGAACTACCGGTATTAAAAATTGATAGTGAGGAAATTCTTCAAATAACTCTGTGATCATAACTTCAACAACTTGGATGCCATGGACAAAGTCCTTGAAAGACACAATCTGCTAAACTTATCCAAGAAGAAATAAACTAGCTACCTGCAAAAGAAATGCAATGTGCAGTTAAAAACCTTACAACGATGAAAACTCCAGGGCTAGATGACTTTGCTGAAAAATTCTACCAAACTTTTAAATAATAAATAGTATTAATTATACACAGACTCTTCCAAAATACAGGAGATGAGGGAATAATTCCCAACTTATTTTTTGAGGGGAGTCAGCATTATCTTGATAACCACATAAAGATATTATAAGAAATGATAACGACAGACAAGCATCTCTCATGAACAAAGACAGAGGGTGAATTCACCCTTCCTCCACCTTTTTGTTCTATTCAGGCTTTTGATGGATTGGATGATTGATGCCCCTCTGCCCTGGTGAGGTATACTGACTCAAATGCTAGTCTCTTCTGGAGATACTCTCATAGACAAACCCAGAAACAATGTTTTTACCAGCTATCTGGACATCCCATGGCCCTATCAAGTTGTCATATAAACTTAACCATCAGAGCTATATTATGGTTTTGTATGGAAGGACTCATTATTGCAATTAATCTATAATGAAAATCAACAGACTATTTCATACTCAAGTGAAGGGCCATGAATAGCCAGAAAATTTTGAAATAGGAGGTGGTGGGTGAAGAAACTCAATTTTCTAAATATTGAGATATATTATAATGTTTTTATAAAATAAGCTAGTGCTATATATTGGTTCAGGAATAGATGAACTGATTAAGAGAAAAGAATGGAGAGCCCAGAGACAGTCCCATCTATATGGAATCTTAATGTATGACAGACGTTGCATTGCAGATTAGAGGGGAAAGAAAGATGATTCAATAAAGGGCTCTAAAACAATTGTTTATCCAAAGGGGAAAAAGCTAAATTGGATTTCACTCTCGTATCATACATAAAAATTAATTCCAGGTGGATCAAAGACTTTGTTTTATATTCATATGCTACTGACTCATGCAATAAAATGAATGAATCTCAGATGGATTATGCGAAGTGAAAGAAAACAGATTCAAAAGGCTACATTCTGAATGCCATCTATATGGCATTCTTGCAATGGCACAACTATAGAGACAGAAAATAGATGTGGTTGCCAGGAGTTGGGGGTGGAGAGGTTGACTATTAAGGAGCATGAAAAAGTTTGGGGGATGATGGAACTTTTCAATACCTTCATTGTGCTGGAGGTTACACAACTGTATCTGTTTGTTAAAACTCACAGAACTGTGCAGCAAAAATGAATGAAGTTTATTGTATATAAATTATATCTCAATACAATGTGTGCAGGGAACTTTCTGTAAAAAAATAATAACTAACCATTATTAATCTCTGTATGTGCCAGGCACTATGATTAGCATTTCTACATGCATCCTTTCATTTAATTTTTCCACAGTCGTCTTATAA
Source organism: Rousettus aegyptiacus (assembly GCF_014176215.1). Classification (NCBI taxonomy): domain Eukaryota; kingdom Metazoa; phylum Chordata; class Mammalia; order Chiroptera; family Pteropodidae; genus Rousettus; species Rousettus aegyptiacus. The sequence goes on from NW_023416291.1 coordinate 29,586,478, forward strand.
AACAGATACTATAATTATTTAAGTGAAAAAGATTAGGAGAGATGGAATAATTTAGCAGTTTCTTTTATTCTGCAAAGTTGGTTAAATTCTTTTAGAAAATTCTTTAAATCTCCTCTCTAAGGGTGATTTCTTGATTAAATGTCCTTGATCTCCTTTGGCCTACAACTTCATATTCACTCAACCGGATAGTACAAACATTCCTTTCTTGGACTTTTCATCATCTTCTCTAAGGTATATATCAAACATTCCCTGCTTCTTTGCTACCACCTACCACCTTACCAAATCATGCCTGCACTGCACACCTTAATAAAGGGACACTGACAAAGGAGACTGGCTTCCTTACACGGAGATTCTGGGAAGATGCAGCTTCTATAAGCAACAGGTGTATAAAAAAAAAAAAAAAGCAACAAGTAAACAAACAAAACAAATGAACAAAAAACAAACATAGATACAGACAAAAGATGGTGGTTACCAGAAGGGAAGGAGAATGGGGAGAAGACAAGAGGGTAAAGGGGGTGAAGTGTATGGTGATGGAGACTAGACTAGGTGGGGAGCACACAAGAGAGCATACAGATGTCGTGTTGTAAAGTTGTACACCTGAAATTTATGTAATGTTATTAACCAATGTTTTCCCAATTAGTCTACTAGAAAATTTAAAAAGCAAAATAGAAAGAAAAAGCTAGTCAAATTTTTTAAAAATTAAAACTTATTTTGAGATAACTGTAGGTTCACATACTGTTATGAGAAATTAGAGAGATGTCTTACTACCAGGCTTTCTCCAATGGTAACATCTTGCCAAACCGCAGTACAATCTTACCAACAGGATATCGACGTTGATACAATCAAGAACACTTCCATCACTGCAAGGCACCACCTCTACTACCTCCCAGCTCTACCTTCTCCTTAACCTCTGGTTGCCATCAATCTATTTTCGAATTCCATAATTTTGAAATTTCAAGAATGTTATGTGACTGGAGTCATAAAGTATGTAATTATTTCGGAATTGACTTTTTTTCACTCAGCATAATACTCTGGAGATTCAACCAGAGAACGCTGTATGTATCAACAGCTCCTTCCTCTTTACCACTGACTAGGACTGTGTCACAGCTTGTTTAACCACTCATTCCCTGAAGGACATCTGGGTTGTTTATGGTTTAGGGTTACTACAAGGAGAGCTGCTATAAATATTTCTGTACAGGTTTTTACATGAGCATAAATTTTCACTTCTCTGGGATAAATGCCTGGAAATGTAATTACTAGGTTGTATGGTAGTTGCATGTTCAGATTTTTATAAAAACGTCCAACTTTTCCAGTGTCAGGATCATTTTACATTGTCACCAGGAATTTAGGAGCGATCCAGTGTCTTCACATCGTAGTCAGCATCTGATGTTGTCACTGTTTTTTTAAATTTAGCCATTCTGACAGTTGTGTAATGATATCTAACTGTTGTTTTAATTTGCATTTTTCTAATGGCTAATGATACTGAACATCTTTCCATGTACTTATTTGTCATCTGTACATTCTTTTCAGTGGAATGTCTGTTCGTATCTTCTACTTGTAGTTTTTTCAGTGTTGAACTTTGAGAGCTCCTTATGTATTCTAGACACCAGTCTTTTTTTGGATATATGTTTTCAAATGCTGTTTCCCACTATGTAATTTATCTTTTCACCCTGTTAACAGAGTCTTTTGAAGAGCAGTTTTTTTTTTAATTTTGATAAAATCTAGTGTATTAATTTTTCCTTTTATGATCAGTGCTTTCGGTGTCAAGCCTTTTCTAGACCTAGATGCCAAAGATCTTTTCTTTTTCCCCCCAAAGTTTTATGGTTTTAAGTTTTACTTTTAAGTCTATTTTGAGTCAATTTTGTATAAAAGGTGAGGTTTAGATCAAGTTTCAATTTTTGTCTATTGCTGTTTAGTTGCTCTTGTACCATTTGTTGAACCGGCAATCTTTTCTCCATTGTTGCTTTTGCATATTTGTCAAAAACCAGTTAGATGTATTTGCATGGGTCTACTTCTGGGTTCTCCATTTTGTTCCATTGATCTATGTTTCTATCCCTCTGCCAGCCTACAGAGTCTTGATTATTGTCGCATATAAATTTTGAAATTGGATAGAATGATTCCTCTCAATCTAAACTTTTTTCCAAGTAGTTTTAGCTATTCTAGTTCCTCTGTCTTTCCATATAAATTTTAGAAGACTCTTGTATCCAACTACAAGAAAATCTTGTTAAGATTTTGGCAGTGATCATGTTAAACCTGTGTGTCAATTTGGAGAGAATAGATATCTTGACTCTGTTGAATCCATAAACACATATGTCTCTCTTTTATTTACATCTTCTTTGATTACTTTCTCGGCATTTTGTTCTCAGCATACAAATACTGTATATACCTCATTAGATTTAACTCTAAGTATTTCATATTTATAAGCAATTGTAAACGGTATTATATGTTTAATTTGGTGCCCATGTGTTGATCACTTATCACTAAAACTTTTTTGATTTATCTTGTATCCTGAGACCTTGCTGAACTCACTTATTAGTTCTAGAAATTTCTTAAAAAAAAAAAACAGATTCCTTGAAATTTTCAACACAGATATTATATCATCTACACATAATGACAGTTTTATTACTTTCTATCTGATCTGTATCTTTTCTTTTCTTGCCTTACTACACGGGCTAGAACTTTCAGCAGTCTATCGAATAAGAAAAGTGAACTTAGGGGGAAAGCATTTACTCTTTCACCATTGTGTTAATGTTACCTGTAGATTTGTTGTAGATAATCTATCAAATTAAGGAAATTCCCTCATCTATTCCCAGTTTTCTGGGAGTCGTTATTATAAATATCTTTTGGATTTTGTCGAGTGCTTTTTCTGCATTAGTTGATATAAGTGATTTTTCTTTTTTAGTCTGTTAATATTATGAATTACATTCATTGATTTTCAAATATTAACCTAAACTTGCACCCTTGGAATAAATCCCTCTTGGTAATGATACATAATTCTTTTTATATATTACTGAATTTAATTTGCTATTACTTTGTTAATGATTTTTGAATTATATTTATGAAAAATGTTAGACTGTAGCTTTCTTTATCTCTTCCCTCCCTTCCTCCTTCCTTCCTTTCTTCCTTTTGTACTAGCTCCAAAGTAAATTGGAAAATGTTCCATCTTCTCTATTTTCTGAGAGAGATTGTATAGGATTGGTATTAATTATTTTGATAGAATTCTTCGCGTCAGGGTCTAAAGATTACTTTTCTGACAGTTTTTAAATTACGAATTCAATTTATTTGTCATTGGGATATTATCTATTTTATACTGAGTGAGTTGTGGTAGTTGGCATTTTTCATAAAATTAGTCTATTTCACCTCAGTTTTCAAATTGATGTGTTTAGAGTTGTTCATAGTATTCACTCATCATTTGATGTCTGAGGGTTTGTAGTGACATCTTGTTTTATTCCTGATATTGGTGGTTTATGTCTTCTCTCCTTTTTTCTTAGCGTTGCTAGATGGTTGTCAACTTTATTGATCTTTTCAAAGAACTAGCTCTTGTGTCATTGATTTTCTCTATAATTTTCCTGTTTTCGATTTCATTGGTTTTCATTTCCTTCCTTCTTGCTTTGGATTTATATTGTTTCTTGAAGTGGAAGCTTAGAGTATTTGAGTGAGGCTTTTTCTTTTTTATAATGTGTTTATAATGTAAGTATTTCTATCTCAGCACTACAGTAGCTGTATCCCACACATTTTGATATATTTTATTTTCACTTTCATTCAGTCTAATGTATTTTTTAAAATTTCTGTTGAGACCGCCTCTTCGTTTTATGGATTATTTAGAAATGTGTTGTTTAGTTTCCAAGTGTCTAAAATCTTTCCTGCTATGTTCCTGTTATTGATTGTTTATTTAATTTCTTGTGGTCGGAGACCACATGTACATATATGACTTTACATTTATTGATGTGTGTTTTATGGTCAGAATATCATGATATATAATCTGTGTATGCTTGAAAAGAGTGGGTACTGTGCTGCTGTTGGGTGGCATATTCTATATATGTGAATAACACTCTTTTGATTGATAGTCTGTTGAGTTCTAAATGTTTGCTGATTTTCTGTCTGGCTGTTCTAATCACTTGTTGAGAGAGGAATGTTGAAATCTTTCATTATATTAGACAATACAGACTTACATTGTTATAAATGCAGATAACAATAATTCTCACAGAGTTAATATGGAGTTAGTAAAAATATGGAAAACTGCTTTGAAAACACTGTTGCATACAATCTAACTGATATTTAAAGGATGTTTTGGGTACGGGCCAAAAAGTTTATTTTTCCCCTTCTAAAAGAGAAGTGACTTTGTTGTTGTTGTTGTTGTTGTTACAGGCATAAATAGAAGAGTAAATACCAGCAAGACAAAAAGAAGGAAAATGGCAACAGGGACCAAATGTGAAACTAGCTGTTTTGAAAAGTGTGCTCCTCTCTGTGACACACTCATATGGCCACATGGTACAGCATCTGCCTTCCACACTCTGTCACCTGCTGAGTTCCAACCTACGTGGTGGCCCTGTGCTGTGGGCTGGACATGGGTAGTAATTTTCATGGAACATTACCACACATAATTTATTAGGAAGATAGGTCACCAACGAGAATGTGCTCTAGCATTAAAACTGGTTCTTAATGAGTCCTGTCTTTGATTCCCATCAAAAGTTATCCAAAGAAAGAAGATGAGGTTCATTGACAGAGAGCTCACTATTCCCCCATGACAGGTGTGAAGTCCACACTGGAAATGAGGACAAGAGCTACACTGGGATGGATACCAGGCTACCAGTTTTCTCAATATATTTGTGCCACCAACTATCTATGTGGCACAAGGAAGCAGCTCCCTCTCTTCCTGTGTAAAATGGAGTATCAGAACTCAAAGTCCCAAGACCCTCAACGAAAACATAATTCCATTATTTACACCTGACCTTTGTACATTTTTGAGATTTCAAGGAAACAACCGCTCCCTGATGTGTATTATGATTATGAATGTAGCAAGAAGGAACTAGAGTGCAATAAGACCACGATTTGGTTAAAGCCTCACGGTTAGATGGTAGCAGAACTGGAAACAAAAGCCCTTAAGCTTTTCTCATACCATGTTGCTTTGAGCTCACTGGGGATAAAGCATGCTCAGGGACGGAAAACAGGGTGCCTAACGAATAGACCTGCTTTCCTCTCCTTCCCCTGCCCCTCCTTGCTGGACTCCCACACCTGTTAACACCAGATCTAGTTTAAATGTGTAGGAAAGAGAAGAAAAGCAGAACAAAAAGGATAGGATGCAAAATAAAAAAGGGAACAATAGAAAGGGTGATTCATCTATACAGAAAAGCAATTAGTTTACAGAAGAGTCAGCATTCTCACAGAATCACAAACAGTTAACGAAAGTGAAGAGGGAGGGGTGAAGTGACTTGTTCCAGGTAACACAGTACGAAAACACTAATAACGGACAGCAGAGCCTGAAGATTAAGGCCAGTTAGGGTTCCGATCCCAGCTCTGCCACTTTCCAGCTGGGAAACCATACTCAGGGCAGGCTTTCTGAACTGTATTTTTCTCATCTCTCTAAAGGAGTCATGATACCCATATCTAGGGTTTTGGTGAGGATTAAATGAGATACTGTGTATAATATGGCTGCCCAAGAGAAGAGCATAATAGAAGAGAAAATTTATTAGTTTGGACTAGAACTCAGATATTCCGTTTCAACCAAATGATCTTCCCTCTGTAACATGCTGCCCCTCCTCTTCTCTCCCTCCTATCCATTGCCAGCTCATTCCCTTATGCCCCCTAATTAGCTAAATAAAGAGTGCAGATGAGGCCTATGTAAAAAATGCTCTTTGAGCCAAGTGAAATCCCCAGGGAAGTGAAGAAACCCACATGGCCAATTACCATAGCATCATTTCATTTCCTTGAAGTGACTAATACCCAGAGACAGTCATTTAAACACTAATTGCAAAAGAACAGGTAGAAATCATGTTAAACGAGCCCATCTTTATTTCTGGGGAAAAGCAAGGCTCTCTGATCCACGAGTATGCTTGCCGCTTCATCTTCCACAGAAAGAGAAGGTGGCTTCCATCTCCAATTGGACATTAAGTTTCAATTGCATCAGTGATTGTTCTTAAGCTGACTGGCAGATTTACAGCGCGGAACCGAATTACCAGCATGAGAATGTGCCAGCTCCGTTCTGTCGGCATTTGAGTTTTTGGAATTCAAGCACTGCCTGCGTGCTGCAGAGAAGCCAGTGGCCCCCACATGTCTCACCTCGAGTTTGCTAGACCTTTCAGGGCCTGGGCCCCCACTTCTATGCTGAGGGAGGGGGAGGAGAGACCCCCTTCTTTAGGAGGGTTTTATGAGATGCCTTCACGGAGGGCTACTGTGAATCAACACTCCCCACTCCCTTGCTTGTCTTCCATTTTCCAACTGTACCTTCGTTTCCTTCTCTCTTCTCCTTTCTGCCTTTAACCATACTTCCATTCAACACCAAAGTGAGAGTTTTGTTGTTTTACAAAAGGTGGAAGGCAAAGAGGAAGACTGATGTCCTTCAGTTCCTAATTGTGCCCTTCTTCTTTACCTGCAAATTGACCATGAGCCTTTTGCATTGGTCTTCCTAGAATTTCTCACCCCCCAATGCCCTATTACCCCACCTGCAAGCTGTCAGCCATTCTTGTCGAAATTCCTAATCCCTCCTACTTAAGTCCTATTTATTCCCTAAATCCAAAGTCAAATGTCAGCTCCTCAAAATGTCTTCCTTAACTACATCAGCCCTCACACAACTCCCTTTGCTTCTTTAGAAAAAAAAAACAAAGTTTAGTTCATAATTATATACAAATTGTATTGTTATGTAATTTAGACTCCCCATCCTGATTTAACAGTCCTTAAGGGAGGGGACCAAATCTCCCAACTCCCTGTATCCTCCACAAGTGTCCTGTTCAATGCTCAGCACAGAGCTGGTTGCCTATTTGATACCTGCTTAAAACAGAAAACCTACTTCTGAGTTCCACACATGGTGGTCGCACGAGGGCACGATTTTGGCTTACCACAGAAACAGCTTTCTATGGTACAATGGTTCAGTCTAACACAGAACACACTTCCCGAATTCCTCCAATGTTCCAGGTACTGAGTTGGCCACTGGCCGTATCAGAAACACAGTCCCTTTAGAGCAGTCTTTACTTCTTCTTTGTAAGGAAATGGCCAACCCACCTACAAGCTGGCCTTATTCTCATTATGGAGATAATGAAAACAGGGTACATTCCAGCTGAGCCAGTACCTCAGCTGTCAAGCTCAGCTCAAGTTCAGTTTCCTTCTGTGACCTTCCTCAGACTGTGTAGTCATAAGACTATAACCTCAGACTGTGTTTCCTAAGAAAATGAAATAAGGAATGCTAGAGTATTTGAGTAAGTTGATCATCTCAAGGGATGATATTTTGAACCTGTTTCCACTTGGGAGCTGAATGTTTCTGGTTCACAGGCAGCTCTCCTGCACACCATAGTCAGGGACCCAGGCTCCTCCCACTGCGGCTTTGCAACCCCCCGAAGGCCTCAGGGTGCCTTGCATCCAGGAGGCAAATGGCAGTGCCACCTAAGAACCCAGAGCCTTTAGCTCCTTTTGCCTTCATGCGCCCTTTCTTTTATAAGAAATATTAAAAATTATAATTATGCTTCTGCTGATACGAAGATTACTATATTGTGTATTATTACATTTTCTTTGACCTAAAGGTTTATTTATAATTCTGACTTTAAAAAAATTAAAACATTTCCACGAGCCCTTAAAAGCATCATGGTCCCTAGAAACTGTGCTCATGTCTTGTAATGTCTTCCCAGTCTGAAGCTCCATAGTGCTGATCTGCCCATGCCCTTGACACCCAGCTTATGTTGCCTTGCTTTGCCCACTTAACTGATGGCAGGATCTTGAGCCTTTTGGAGCTGTCTAGCATGATGTACAGTGCTTTGCTTACCACTAAGGCTTTTTGTGTACCCATGGCACAGCTGTGCACGACTGGGCAATTTCCTTAGCTCACTAACCTCAGTTTCCTCACCTGTAAAGTAGAGCATTAGATTTGAATTCCCCTCATGATAGTGCTGCGAGGATGAAATGAGATGATTCACGCTAACGCAGCATCTGGCACATGGCATACACTAAATAAATGTTAACATTTTTATCATCATGATTTAATATGACAATAAATCATAGAATACTTGAGATTTCAAAGAACTGCCACTGGGTGCTGCCATGGCTGTAGTTCTCATGTCTCATTGCAAGCCAAAGCTTGTTTATGGGAAGTGTGGAGGTTTAACAGAAAGGTTTTGGAATAAGACGGATGTGGATTTAAACCCCACTCTGCCACTCATCCAACTGGGTGAAGTTTGACACATATTTATTCTCTCAAAGACTGTTTTTTCCTCTGTAAAATAAAATCATAACAGCACTTACTTCACAAGTAGTAAAAAACTGTCTTGGATTTTCTGTCACCAAGCTGCCTTCCATTTTTGTTGAGGAAAAACTTTAGTGTCTAAATGAATACCTTCCACTTGCCTGTAGTTACAAAAGCCTCAAAGTCCTCACAGAAGACCAGGAAACTCAGTGCTAAGCTTTAAAATGTTAGTTCCCTTCCCTTGTCCTTATTTTTTTCCTTTCTCTATTTCTGTTTAAAAAAAAACAAAAAACAAAAAACAAAAAAACAAAAAAGACAAACAAACAGAAACATGGTATGCCTTGAAGGGGAAAGCCTAAGTCTCTCATCACAGAATGAGCTTATCTCCAGCTGCCTCAGCTGGGGAAGGAGGGAGGGTTTACGGAAGCAGAGCTGGGGGCAAAAGGCCTGGGGTGCCGAGGACCTGACTTTGTTCTTTTATGTATACACACATCTTTCCTAGTGATACAGGCATGTCCATGATATGACGAAGTCCTCCTGGTTTCAGAATGACTATAATTCTCCACTAAACTCTTCTCCACTAAACGAAGTCATAGAGTGTGAGTTTCAGTTGTCCTGCAAGTCCCTGTGGTCAGTGGCCTGATAGTCAATTGACCTCATCAGCGGAAATGGCAATCAATTTTATTCCTTAGTGAGCACTTACCTGTGCTAGAAGCATGTCATAACCACATGCAAGGTGTCCAGGGTTAGAGCCCAGGACCTGATCCCAGTCCTGCCTTTGCCACATACCAGCTCTAAGAGCCACATCACTTTATTTTGTGATTCCTCCATTTCGATTTCTTCCTTCAAAGTTGAATCATAACAGCACCTGCCTTACTGCGCAGCACACAAGGGGCAGCGCGTGTCAGGAACACGGTGTCTGACATGTGATAATTTTGCTAAAGCATCATGTCTCAGTATAGCAGAGCCGCACTGTATAAGTGATCGCCGGGAAACACACCAGGAACGGCAGTGCCTTCCGGCTGTCTGCCACCTGAGGTGGGAATTGAACTGCCACCCATACTGACCTGTAGAGCCACCAGCAGCCTGTCTGCTGTACGTGCTGGCAAAACCAGAGTCTGGCTACACCCTGCTGGATCCAAGGCCATATAACAAGAGAAGAACATACAGGTTTGAAAAGAAAATAACCACAAAACAAGGCAAATTCTAATGGCTACTAGCAGTATCCATAAAATAGAGCTGCCTGGCAAAAGAACAGGGAGATGAGATGGTTACTGAAGAACATTCTAAAAAATGAGAAAAGGAAGAGATATGCGTGTTCTTAAAGCAAAGGACGGTGTCGCAAAGATTCCGATTCATCTCGTATTTTAATAAATGCAATTTGAATGGAATTTCCCTTGGCACTTAAAAATATGTTATAAATTACACCTTATAAAAGCTGGCAAGGAAAAGATGGATGGTTCAATAAGTGCAGAAACAAAACAACAATGAAAACAAATGAACAATAAGCAATATGATAAAATGCCGAATCACCTGTCAAAGAAATGCAGCTAGAAGTCACATAATTCTTGATCTCACTTCTAACATAGGGAGCCTGCATTTGGAGTTTGTTATGAACGTGGCCAAAGAGGCAGTGACAGGACTCAGAAGACCAGCCTAACAGAAAATTTAAGCCTAGAAAAAGATCAGTAATTCCACAACACGTCACTCCATTTATAGACAACCCCACATACTCCTGGTAAGCATCCTGATCTACAGTGGAGACAAGCTGAGCAGAGGCAGATTCGTCGGGGAAATGGTGTCTTTGTTCCTAAATGCTGAGGGTGTGCAGGGAGGGCTGGGTTGGGGTACTGCAGGGAGGAGTGCCAGGTGCTTCAAGAGAACATCAGCGTGTGTGAGTGAGCCTAAAATACACTCATGTCAACTCTCTGTGTCAGAACCACAGGGACCCACCCCAGCCTCCCTGGGAATTTATGCATTCAATTAGCTTCCTCACTAAAGTTTGAGAATCACTAATTTAGCATCTCCCACCCAGAGCTGTCCCTGCCAGACACAAAGGATGCTCTTGGGCAGAGCTCACTGGTTCCTTTTTGGGAGGTAGAAGACTGGGTCAACACTCAGAATCACTATTAGCAAAAGATGTTTCACGACTTATTCCATCCACACCTGCACTTGAACCTTGGAGGCAGCCGTGGATACCTTTCTTTCAAACAGAAGGGAGGACATGGAAGAACTTGGCTGTGAATTCTTCTCCTATCTTCAGAGCCTCAACCTTAGTCATCAGGATGCCTTTGTTCTTGAGTGTGAGAATGACATATGTCTGGACCATTGGGAAATAGCCCTGAAAGGCTGAAGTTCTGGACCCAGACAGTATTTTTTTAACACAAAAAGGGAAAAAATTAACAGAAGGTAAAACCAAACATGTTTTGGCTAGAGGGACGGCGCAGCTAAATCTTCATCAGCGTAGCTATGGCAAGAGTTTGCAGAGATGATAGCTTACTTACAGAATTAACTGAGAAATAGCATTTCGGCCCAGTCATCTCAGCTGTCAAAACCCCAATTACTTTCCTACCCTGTGATGAAAAGCATGGTCCAAGTTTTACCGCAGTGTCAACTATTCCCTCTGGACTTGGTGTTAACTCCTTCAGAATATTAAATTATGATTTTGCAGCCTCTTCAAACTGAACAGCAGACTCCCAGATGGGGGTCAGCCTGTTTGTCTCTCAAACACATGCACATATACCTTTCCTTTTTATTTTTGTATTTTCACAAAATTAAATGATTTGATGAAAGCCCAACATATTGATCTTAATAAGTGTCTTTGTTCTCATTGATACACTGACACTTTCCAGACTGCAGGGGACTGAGGTCTCTTAAAATGCTCCAGAGTTGAGTCTGGGATGGGGGGAGGGGAGGCTCTGGAGCATGAGTCTCTGGAGCTGTAACCTAATCATGTATCCTTGGCAGCTACAGTAAGACCCTGCTGACTTGTCAACCTCTCACATGGACGTTAAGAAGATTAAAATCATAGCATGCCTAACATAGCTAATAAGAAAGATTTAAAACAATTGATAAAAATAGATTGAGTTATAAAATGCTTATTAGAGATAATGATTCTGTGTTACAATAACAGCGCATAGGGTCAGCTTAATTTCATACACCAAAGAGAGGAGATGCGGATGATGCCGAAGCAGGAAGAGATAGTCCGTAGCGCTTCTCACGTGCACCCAGCCAGGCAGGCACACATACCACCTGGCAACGAGCTCCCAACCACAGCCCATTGCTGATCACAGCCAGTTTGGAGAGGGTGTAGCGGTCACAGGGTTGCCAGTTCACTTCTGACGTCTTGGGTATTGGAGGAAGTACACCCGTGTGCCCAAACATCCTAGATCGATTTTCCTCAATTTAAGAAGAGTCACATCAGTCTTTTCTAGCCTGGGCACATCAGCAACATGCCAGTTCTCTTCCTGTTGTTTTCAGAGACAAGAAGAGCGTAATTCTACCTGCAGTGAGGAGAACCCTATGCGGGATGCATGCTGCATGCAGCTTCCTCCCCTGCCCATCCCTGCCCCAACTCTGCCCTACAAGCTCCTCCTCATTGCCATGGGCTGCGCTGGCAGCAGATCGGCCCCTGCACTGGGGGCTCCCTGCCTTGTGCAGCCGTGTGCTCCAGGCTGGTGGCTTAGAGCAGAAGAGCTTCTGCTGGTCTACACTCTGTACTTCTCATCCATTTGGAGGAAGGAGCTACCTGGAGGCCAAGGGACTTTCTCAAGCCCATCAACCTTGTCTTCCTCTCACCAAACTCTCCTCCCCTTCAACATGGAAGGGACAAGGAGGGTCTGCAGCAAGAAATGATGAGGACCTGAACAAAGACCTGGTCAGAGATCAAGACTTTGATCTTCAGGTGGGAACATAAGCAGCAGGGAAATCTCCCGCATTGCTGGTGAAATGGTGTAACAGCCTTAAGGTTAGCTGGCAACATCTTTTAAAATTGAAAGCATGTATCCCCTTTAAGCCAGCAATCCCCACTTAGAAGTCTATCCCATAGAAGCTAAAGCACCTATGTACTTAAGCATCTCTGTAAACAACGTGCACCATTTGGAGGCAGAACCCTGGAAACTCAGTGAGTGTCTATTGACAGAGGAATGAATGAACGTGATAGACTACAGATGACTTTCCTAGAGAAATAAATGAACAGACAGAAAAGGCAGGCAGTTACAAAACAGGTAGTGAACACATGTTTTCTCGGGAGATGTCAGTGAGGCTGATATTGGTGTGTAAGATAAGAGATGCAGAGAAGTCGGAACCCCACCCCCCTCCTCCAAAAAAACCACAAGGATGACACTAAAACTTCAAGTGGATTGTGTAGGTCAAGGAAGTGGACTGAGATATAGACTATGGGAAAGTCAACTTTGCGGTTTGTCTGCAGGAGGTTTATGGGATGAGCCTTCAGAATCACACCTGTGAAAAATGAAGCAAACTAGGCCTCAGCCAATCCCAGTGGAACTAGGAGTGTCCTGGAACATTGTCTCAAATTAGGATGAAGACCAGGCATTGGACATGGGTTGCTCCCAGAAGGGAAGCAGCTCCCATCAGCAGCAGGTGATCACTAGGTGGTGAGACTGAGCTGTGAGCCATCGGCACTCCCAGCTCCAGGGGGATGAACATGTCAGTCCTAGAGAGAAGGGACCCAACAGCACAGCATGCATTGCATGGGGCATGATCACATTTATGCACATTTATGAAATTATAGCACTAGCATGTGTGCAGTTGTATAAAGAAAAATAATAAGCAGATGAAAAGAGTGGCCTCTTTTATTCAGATTTTACATTTATTTCTAACATTGACACATCTAAGCCTAACTGGACTCCATACCAAGGGGAAACGGAGGTGACTCCAGCCAGGCCAGTTCAGTGGTGCTACTGCCTGATGGTTTCCCTTGACCTTGTCACAGTGGAAACCAGGTGCCCAGCCTCCCAGCTGAGCAAACGTCCACTCCCGAGAATTCTGATCGCCTTCTATTTTTGAATGGGTTGGAAATAGAACCAAGGGATATATTTTGCTTCCCTTTTGCTTGTCAGGGGTGGGTACCTTGAATATGGGTTTGAATTGAAATCAAGCATAAAATACAAAGTAAAGACCTCAGAAGGACACCCTGCTGTCTCCCTGAGAGGCAGAGCACTGTCGGGGGCTGTAAAATTGAGGCAATTGCTCTGACCCAGTCCTAACTAGGAAGCCCGGTGGTGACTCCATTAGAGACTCTCCTAAAACCAATTAAGAAATTATAATAAAAAATGTAGGAACTTTCTAATGAGACATATAACTAGTCCCTCAATTTCATCTTCTTCTTGCACCAGATTACTAAAGCAAAGCAGAGACAAAGCATTAAACTTGCATATTTCTTCTGAGGTGTGTTTTTCACAGTCACCTGAATGAGATTTTACTTCTATCAGCAAGTGTTTGAAGAACAACGGAGAGGAAGAGGCAGGGCACAGAGCCTCAAAGTTCTGTGTTTTTGTGATATGGAAGATCCAGCAGTTTGTCATGTTCCAACAAGATATATCTATTTATTTAACATTGTTCTGGAAATAATAGCTAATGCAATTAGCCAAGGTAAAGGTGAGTTATACATATTGGAAAGGAGAACCAGAGTTAGTGAATGAATAATTTTTTATACCTGGATAACCCAAAAGAATTAGAACTGTAATAAATGAGCAAGAAGGTAGCTATTTAAAAGTTAAATATATTAAAATCTATACCTTTCTTATATTTCAGCAATAATTAGAATTAGAATGTAACGGGGGGGGGGGGGAGGAAGAATTCCATTCTCAGTGATGATAAAAATATAAAATATAGATTAACCAAAGGGAAAGCTATAAGAATTAAACAACTTGAATGAAGTGATTCATTCTTGATGGGAAGTTTTTGTATTGTAAAGATATAAATTTTGTTCATTTACTGTATAAGTTAACAGAATTCTAACCAAGTTTATTTAGAACTAGACAATCCTAAGTTTCATCTGGAGGAATACATATGGATAAAAAGCCAAAATGAGATGGAGGTGTGTGTATATCCTATTCAATACTAAGATATATTTTAAAATTAGACCAATTTATAAATATCAATACCAAAACAAAAATCAGGTTGTCTGCCACTTCTGATGTGTCCAGACATAGAAATATTATTTCATCTCGAGGCTATCTCCATCCTGGTCCTATCAGCCCAGGAAGAGCCATGAGTCCCACGGTCCTCAGCTCCTTCTTAGGAAAGGCAGGCGAAGCCCTATGCATTAAACCCTTGTTCCTTTTGATGGTACTGTGTGAGTCTCCAAGGTCAGACATCAGAGCATATCCTCTGTGTCTACGGGACACCAAACATCTGGGAGAGAAAGCAACCCATCCAGTGGGAATGGACTCATGTTTTCCACTTCCTGTCGGCCTTACTCTGGACAGGTACAACATGCAGACTCGTAATTTCCCAATTGTCTCCTGGTCTTTTGACATCTCACATGCGGTAGCTTCTTGTGTCATCCCTTTGAAGGGCCAAGTTTTTCCCAACCCACTGGTACTTTTTTAAATGTAGTAAAATTAAATGATTAAAAATAAAATAAAAAAGCAAGTACAAGGCCCAATTTTTATTATTATATCCAACAGACATAAAATTGCTCTGTCATATTGCTGTAACTGTCTCTGAACACTTGCTCTCGTCACAGACCAGTGATAAGCCGTTGGCCACTGGGCACCTGTCCACCGACCGCACCGTTCCGCCGTCGTCACTGGCAGACTGGCTGCCACTTTAGCTAAGGCTTCTTCACGCCCTGTTGTCTATGTAACAAGACGATCTTACATTTTTATAACACTTAACTTTTTATAGCACTCAAATCTTTTCCCTCACGTGACTCCCTAATAATATTATTCTGAGGTAATTGAAGCAGCTTTTAAACAAATCCCATTTGTCAGGCAAGAAATGCAGATCCTTGTGGAGATATTCAGTAATATGCCCACAGTGGTTAGAGACAGAGCTGGAACTCACCTGAAGTGTTCTGATTGGGGAACTTGGGTTTTTTGCGCTCCTTAACGGAGCCACATATGGGGCGATGAACTGGATGCTGACCTACTCAATGAGTCCAACCTCACCTCACGGCTCCAACCTACAAAGCATTTTAAGTGTTCATA
The DNA here is from genome assembly GCF_014176215.1 of Rousettus aegyptiacus. Lineage (NCBI taxonomy): Eukaryota > Metazoa > Chordata > Mammalia > Chiroptera > Pteropodidae > Rousettus > Rousettus aegyptiacus. Next base: position 29,602,042 of record NW_023416291.1, read on the forward strand.
CTGCAAAAGTCCCTTTCTACATTTCTTGATCCTATATCCTTGAAGAGAAAGCCAACCAAATGGTCCAGAGTCCTTGGGCTAATAATACTTGTTAGACCGTATCACTGTTAGGAGAAAAATTTCTCATGTTCCATAGTTCTCAAAAACAGCAGCAAATGTATAGCTGCAGTTAAGCTACTGAAAACTATCATTAATCCCTTTAAGAAGAGCAGCGTCATGAATTATTGTGGCTACATGGCTGTAACCAACATGGCATTGCTCACCTCCTCCCTGTTGTCTAAAACTGCAGATATATTATATAAGAGCAAATGAGTAGCCTTTTGAATGCCAGGTTTGCAAATTAAACCACAAAGAGATCTCAGAAATTTCAAACAGAATCTCTGGTCATTATTCAAAAGGGGTTGCATTTCCCTGTCTTCTGCGGGAGGGGCCAGCAGTTGTGTTTGCTCGGGCGACAGCAGAGATAAGCGCCAGATCACCCCAGGCTTCACACAGTTACAAGTAGTTCCAGAGAGCTGCAGGGAAGCAAATGACCAGCTCCAGAAGGCAGAGTGGTATAGGGCAAGTGCCTGCTTCCAGAGTCAGAGGGTCCGGGTTTGAATCCCAGCTCCGCCATCCTCTAATGGGAAATGGGCCTTGGCTTCCTTATGCCTAACACAACTGTGAATATTAAACAAAAGCCTATGTAAAATGGTTTAGCACACAAGTACTGAAAAATACCTGTCTTTTGAGAATAGGAAAAAAGCATATAGAATTCACCTTCCTCTATCAGGCATCTGTCTGCATCTTTTCAACCCTTTTAAAAAGGTTTTTTATTTATTTTTGCTTCTCATTGATTACATAGAATTAAAATAGCTTCAGGTGGGGTGTGGATCTACTTGAAAAATTACAGTTAAACGGAGAAGTGGTAAGAGTCTCATTAAAGTCTACAATAGCCCTTGGGTACTCGACAAGATAGCCTGAGGGCTGACTGACATCCACAATGCGGATGTTTTATAGGACAGGAAGACGTTTTGCTTTATGAAACAATCTTGCAAAGGCTATTCCAATGCCCATCCCAATGAGCTAACAGGTATGAAGATGTATCTATGGCTCAGACATCTCCTGCCTTTGCTGGCTTTGATTCCTACCCTATTACTTTATTCTGTCAAGGCAACTCAGAGGACAGGGAAATAGAAGCATCTTTAAGTTATAGAAGCACTACAACATAGAATTAGGATAAATCAGATTCTGTTCGTTCTTCTCTCTCTCTCTCTCTCTCTTTTTTCCTTTGGCTTGAGTTGTTCTCGTTGGCTGTCTATACTGGTCACAAGACTCCTATTTCTCAGGGCTGTGTAAAGTGAAGCCAATAACTGAGTACAAACCAGGACAGGCATTCACTCATACAGATGTTTCACACCATGTTTTCTTTTCTGGCACCAAAAGAAACTTGGAGACTTTCTTTAGTTTATAAGACCATATTTGACTACTTTAGATACTTGAATTTTTTCTCTTTTATATTTAAATATTTAACGACACCAGGCCTAGGCTAGTCTTTGCCTGAATCTACATTTAAAGAAGCAAATTTGGACCAGCTTAAAGATCCAAGTCAACTTCCAAGTATTTGTGATAGGAACAAAAGTCCTGACCCTCAGCATAACTTCACTTGCTCCTTCACACCATGTGTTTTCCACACGAGCCACCTTTGTACCATGCTTTGCAGTGACCTTGGGAAATCACTTCCATCCAGAAACCTGGGTGAGTCACAGAAAGGCAATATGCAATTTCTCCAGTTTGCACTTGGCCTGGACTGTCGAATCTGCATTTTGACCCTTGTGAAACACTATTGCCCAAGAACACTCCAATGGATGCAACACTAGAAAACCAAAAGCCACAGCTCTAATTCCCTTTCAATGCACAGTTTGAGAGAGAAGTCACAGTTGGACATAGGTGCTGGTTCGACTTTGAGAGGACACCCCCTTCTGGGATGCTCTGGGCACTTGGTCAGCACAGTAGCAACGTGCAGGGGTTTGGGAAGGTAGTGGTTGGGTGGGAGAGGATGTTGCACGCAGTATTTTTCTTTTTGGTATTTGCCCCAGGAGATCCATTTGATAGTGACACCTGAACTTTGTGACATAGCTATGTTCCATTCCACTGGCTTCTATACAAAAAAACATGATGCAAACCAGCTGGGGTAAAAGCAGTTACCATAGAAACCCTAGACTTTCATTTGGAAAGTAAAAGTGATATTTACAATGACCACAGCTTTGGTTTGTACCAATGCACTTCCTGGGAAGTTTCTTTTTATCCTAAACTTCAGCATTCCTTTTTTTTTTTTTTTTTTCTTGCCCTGTGGAATTTGGCAAAAGAAAAAAATTTAAATCAGATTGGAAATATTACCTTCCCAGTCAAATAGCTAAAACAGGAGGTCTTGATTTATTCAAACCGTATTTTTTAAAGACAAATTTAACTCTAAATAGAGAAACTGCTTAAAGGTCAAGTTTTGTCTTGGATACATTAAAAGAGTTGCTAAGCATTTTTGTCCTCATTGAGGCTGGGTTGACACTAGGAGGTGTTATTTGTGTTATTTCCCCCAAACCGTTTTTCCACCTCTCAGGAATGAGAAGAGATTTATGACTGTAGAGAGCAAACACATCCTTATGTGGGCATGATCACAGTTGTGGCCAATCCAGTCATGATGGCAGGAATAGACTGGTCACTTTAGCACACTGCCTGAGAACACAGAGGACATTAAGGGCACGAGATCGGGCTCCAGAGAGAATAAGGTTCCAATTTCTACTTTGTCATTTGTGTTTGCTGCATGACCCTGAACCAGTTACTTAACCAGCCTCTGCCACAATTTTCTCACCCCTGAAATGAGAATTAGAATATCTATCACTCAAAATGTTTGCAAGGTCTGAATGAAATTGTGCACAGAAAGCATTTAGTATCAGCCCATAATAAACTAAAATACAAAATTCAATCTGTCTCTAACAACTCTTTACCCTAGTGGCAAGGAGGACAGATTATCTCTGATCAGTGGAGTGGGCAACACACACACATACTCAACTATATACATCTATTTTAAAGTCAGCTCTTCAAATATGAATGTAATTATTGATCTTTACAGCTAAATAGTATTGAATTAATTGCTCATATGGACATAGGAGTATGATGAGCCCCGCAGAGCACAAATTCAACAGACCTTCCTCTTACAACCTAAAACGAATGACACTGACATGGACAGATAACAAGTGCATGTGTATAGTTGCAACAGTTTTAGAGAAATTTAGAAAGCTAGGTAGCAACACTGCATAAATGTCAAGGTCTAATGCATTAGAAAAAGCAAATCAAAATTAAATAGATCAAAAGGAAGAATCCTGTGGAAGGGAAGTGGAAAGACAGGAGAGCAAACAGTGAACAGAGCGAGCTGAAACATCCTCTCGCTTCAAGCATCTGCTCCAATCTCAGTCTCCGAAGACAATGGCCACAAACCCACCCACAGCTTCCCTTACCATCCCCCGAACCCTCAAAAGTACAGCCCCTTTCTCGTGCCCCTTTCTTATCCACCCCAACTGTTAAGGCTTTCACAGGCACCCTCTTCTTCCAGTCCTCTTAACCAGCCCCCGAAGATTCCCTCTTCTTTCTTTCATTTCTTTTCCTTTTTTTCTTTCTTTTTTTACTCGTCTTCCTTTTCTTGGGAAAAAAATAAATAGTAATAATTGACCGTGAAGCCCTTGGTGGTGACAGTTCAGTCTCCTTCATTCCTCTCCCTTCTTCTCCTGGCAGGCAGCTGACTCTACTCCCCAACTCCATTTTCCTCCCTCTGCAGCGTCCTTAACAAGTCCCTGTCCCTACCACTCTGCTGACGCTGTTCCTCGCCCCCCAGCTCCTACCCCGGTCTCAACTAGTGGCATTCCTATTAACTGCATCTCTCCCTCACTCCTCCTTCGAGTCTGACAGGTCACAAATGACCTCAGATCACTAAACAATTTTCTTCCTGGTTCTCTTTCTCCTTGACTTCTCTGCAGCATCTGACGTTGGCACCACTCCCTCCTCACTGACAGTTTCTCCTCTTTTTGTTGCCAGGATTTTATTTTATGCTGAATCTCTCACTCTTCCAAAACCTCAGGCCATTTTTGTTTGTTTTTCTTCTGCCTATTTCTCTTGATTTCATACATGCCTTAGGCTCTCCTCCTTGAGAGATGACCCATTGACTCAGCCTCACTGTTTTCCCATTCTCATCTCAAGAGCGCTCCTCACCAAAATGCTAGCATTCGTTACCGATCTCTGGCTCAGTCCTGTCTAATAGAACATTCTGAGATGATGGGAATTGTTCTATACCTGCACTATCTAATATGACAGCCATTAGCCATATGTAGCTATTGCACACTCGAAATGTGGTTAGCCTGAATGAGGAACTAAAGTTCTAATTTTACCTAATTTCAATGAATTTAGATTTAAATTTAACTGATCACTTGTGGCTAGAGGCTTCGTATTGAAAAGCACAGTTTTAGATAGTTTCACTTAAATATCATGAATTCAGGCTGAATACGGTAAAAACTAAAGGCCTTCCAGCATGTATTCTTTCTTCCAGCATCTCTGTCCATGGCACCATAACCCCATCCCACATTCACAGCTAAAAGGCTACCTTTTGTTTATCTTACTCAGCTTCCTCTTACGCAGCTTCTGATTTTCATCAGCTCTGCCTTGAAACGTTCTGGCTCTCTGCACCACCCTCTGTGTCTCACGGCCGCACCCTGTAGGTGTCTCTCAAACGAAACAATTAGCTCAAGTCTCTCGTGTCAACACATCTTGCCATCGCTGCTGATCTAATCTTATTCTAACACTGTTCCACCAAGTCACTTATCTGCCCCAAACTCACAGTGACTCCCCACGTTCTCTCACAAAAAGACACCAAGCGTAGTCAATGTTGTTTTTCATGGCCCTCCCTGCATGCCCTCACACGCGCCCTCACACGTGACCTCACACGTGACCTCACACACGCCCCCACGCGCGCCCTCACGCGTGCCCCCACACGTGCCCTCCCTGCATGCCCTCACACGTGCCTTCACACATGCCCTCACACGTGCCCTCACGCCTGTACTCAACACCCTCTCTGGGGGAGTTATCTCACTAGCTCATGAACATGTTATGTTCGCTCCTGCCTTGGGGCCTGACTTTCAAGTCCCAATGGAAGACTGCCTCCCTCCACGGAGGTTTCTATGACCATCTAAGCCCTGCCAGACGTATCTTGTCTCTGAATTCCTAGAGCATTCATAAGCATTTAGAAGCAGTGTTCTCTTGTCCTGATAACTATTGTTTCATGGGTGTTATCCTATCGTCCTCAATTAGAGTTGAAAGCAATGTGCCCTCCATAAGACTTAGCTCAGAACCGAGCACATAGTAGACGCTGATTGCTTCATAAACACTGCTTGACTAATCAGCAAGTTCAGAATAAGAACTAGACATAAAAACATCTGAGAACTCAGTGAACATTAGACTACCTTGTTAATAATTTAGCCCCTGCAGCCCTCATTCTCTGCTCATACCTCTATTTGTCCTGGCCTTTTTCTAGCTTCGATTCCTCTCATATGTCTATTTCTCCCCTTCAACCAGGAAATTATATGAAGTATTCATGGCAGGATCAGGGTTGAGAGTGTAGGATTTTCTGTTTTCTGCTGCAGACGGTGGCCATGGCTAATGCCTTGTTTGTCATTCAATCAACACGGTTTTTTTGAGGAAGTTAACACACTATAGAGGAACAGTCATGATGGACCTCTGTTACTAGCTTGGTGGCACTAGATAAACTATTCAAACTCTCTGAGCCTCATTTCTTAGGCAGGTAAAACAAGGATAAAAAATACCTCCTCATAGCTTTTGAGGAACTATGGAGTTAAAAAAAACCCAAAACTCAAAAATGGGCTAAGGATATAAGATTGGAGGAACCAGAGGCAGAATACATGCACCTTATGGAGGTCCCGGGCATTTTCATTTTAAAAGAATGATCCCGAGGGGGCAATGTTTAAACCAGAGAAACTGAGGAAAGTGCAACATTCTAAATTGTGTAAACTGATGTGAAGGAGAAGGATTTTCCGGAAATCACAAACAGCCTATGCTGGCTGCAGAGGGCCACACAGAAGTGAGAGGGAGTCTGGGCAGGTCTGCTTCTTCTCAGAAGTGATGAGGCAGAACAAAACTGTAAAAGAGGAGGGTTCCAGGAAAAATGGCAGAGTAGATAAACACTGTACTCACCACCTCCCATGACAACATTACGATTACAAATAAATTATAGAACAATCAACCTGGAGAATCATCCGAAGACCAGCTGAATGGAACTTCTTCCAGGATATTAAGTAGAGGCCTTGTTAAGACTGGTCTGTGTTTAAAGAATTCTTTATATAAATAAAATTCTTAAAGAAAATACGTGACAGGAAAAGGGCAGAAGCCAGACCAGACACTGGCTACTCAACAGCAGAAGGAAACCTTTCTTTGGTTTCCTACCCACAGGACCTAAGTAGGGCCTTGAACTCAGGGCAGAGCTTTCCTCTACAGTTTCTCCTGATTCATAAAATGAGATTCAGGAAAACCACACTTAACTTTTCACTGCCAAGGGTAACTTCACTATTTTTCCTCACGGAATCTGTTTTGAAAGATTTAAAATGAGATAGAGTAAGTAAAGTGTCTAAAATGTTGCTTAATGCAGATCATTTGTGCCATAAATGTTAGTCATGTAAAACACATTATGATGACTTGTTTCTCCTCATGCTTTTCTAATCAAAGATAGAAAATCATCAGAGTTTTGAGCATCATGAGATAATCAGTGTTGCCCTAGTAGAACGATATAGGTCCATTGTTCCTTTTCCAAAACCTTTGGAATCAGATGAGTTTTGGATTCAGGATTTTTCAGATGTTATGGAGGTAATATGGGTCATATACTGTACGCTTGATGACACCATCATTGGGGTGTGGGGCAGCACCCCACAAACACATAAACCTTTCTGCAACTTGATGCACTATCTAGAATACAAATTTTATAATCTGTATTCTATAATCTATGTATTCTGAAATCTATATTTTTGTAGGTCTCATAGCATCTGTGGATTCATGTGAGTTCAGATTGGGTTTGCTGTCAAATGAATTCTGATCAGGTCAGGTATTGGCCCCAGATTAGTAGTGCAGAACTTTCCATCTGTAAAGCTTTTGAATTTAGGAATTTCAAAGAAATTGTGTGCTTTTACTATTTTGTTATTGTTGTTGTTTTTAAAAGGAGGTAGTCTTTTTGAAAGTTTCCACTAAGCTTTTGGAAATGTAAAAAAAATAGTGAGTAGCAATATCAAAACTTACTATAAAGATTTGGTAATCAAAACAGTGTGGTACTGACATAAGAATAGTAGACATGTGAAATATAGAAGAGAACTGAGAGTCCAGAAATGATCCATGTAGTTACAGTGAAATTTTGACAAGGTGCCAAGAACATTCAATGAGGGAAAGAACAGTCTCTTAAACAATTGGTGCTTGGTGATTTCCACATGAAGAAGAATGAAGTTGGAATCCTACCTCACACCATATATAAAAAATTAACTCAAAATAGATCAAAGGCCTAACTGTAGGAGCTAAAACTATACAACTCTTAAAAGAAAATATAGTGATAAGTCTTTGTGACCTTGGATTAGGCAATTATTTTTTAGATATGACATAAAAAACTCAATCAATAGAAAAAGTAGTTAAATAGGACTTGATGAAAATTAAAGACATTTGTGCATCAAAAGACACTATCGAGAAAGTGAAAAGACAATCTGCAGAGAGAATGTGAGAAAATACGTGCACACTATAAATCTGATAAGGTTCTAGTATCACAAATATATAAAGAACTTTCAGAATTCAACAACAAAAAGATGAACAACCTAATTTTAAAATGGGGAAAGGTATTACCCCAAAGAAGACATGCAAATGGCCCAAAGGTACATGAAAAGATGCTCAACATCATTATGCATTTTGGAACTGCAAATCAAAACCATAATGAAATATTACTTCACATCCACTAAGATGGTTATTATTAAAAGGAAAAAAAAGAAAAATAAGTATTGGTGAGAATGTGGAGAAATTGGAACCCTTATATATTGCTGGGTGCTGTGTAAATTGGGGAAGCTGCTGTGAAAAAGTTTGTTGCTTCCTCAATAAGTTAAATAAGGAAGTGCCACATGACCCAACTATTCCACTCCTAGGTATGTACTGAAAAGAATTAAAAACAGGTATTTGAACAAAAACTTTTACATGAATATTCATAGGAGCAGTGTTCACAGTAACCAGATGGTAGAAACAACTCATGTCCATCCATTAATAAATGCATAAATAAAATATGGAACTCATACAATTAAATATTACTCATTCATAAAAGACATGAAGTACTGATGCATGCCACAACACGGATGAAATTTGAAGAAATAATACTAAGTGAAAGAAGCCAGACACAAAAGACCACATGTTATATAATTCCATTTGTGTAACATTGAGAATAGGCAAATCCATACAGAGAAAAGCAGATGTACAGTTGCCAGGGGTTTGGAAGGAGGAAACGAATAGTGACTGCTAATAAGTACCAAGTTTCATTTGGGGATGAAAAAATGCTCTGGAAATAGATGGTGGTGATAGTTGCACAACACTGTCAATGTACTAAATGCTACACTGAATTAGACACTCTAACATGATTAAAACAGTGAATTTTCTGTCATGCAAATTTTACCAAAGAAATAGTGGATAAATGGCTATTACTTTTTTTAGGGACCTTAAGACATCTGAAGATCTCAGTTTATCTGTAATCACTAGTCAAGATGTTGGAAACATAGTAAACAAACAAAAAAAAAATCTGAATAATAATCAAAATTGATGTTCTGCTTTAAATATAGTGTTTCTAAAGATTTTGACAGATTTTAGGAATTTCTATAATATAAGCCAGAGTTTATCAATCTTGGCTCTCCTGTCATTTGAGCTGGATAATTCTTTGTGCTAGGAGGCTGTCCTGTGCATTATAGCATGATTAGCTAGAGGCTGATAAAACTACCCACCCCAATGGTGACATTGTGACAATCAAAAATGTCTTTATACAGTCAATTGTTCCCTGAGGGGGCAAACTCACCCCTGGTTGAGAACTACTGCTATTACTTCTTTAGGAATGGTTTCTTCTTCTAGGATTTCATTGTCTCCTAGAGTTTCCTTTTAAAAAATCAATTTCTGAGATTGTCCTTTCTTAGTTATTTCTTAATGATAGCAAAAAATTTTTGAAAAACAGCACGTTGCAGATTGCAGGTAAACTTCAAAAATCATTTCTCATTATAATGGATCAAATTACATGATCACTTGTAAGCAACAGGTTTCTCACTGGCAACTAAATGCCCTGACAATAAGCCTAAGGTAGATGGCACATAGAAGGAAGGAAGGAAGGAAGGAAGGAAGGAAGGAAGGAAGGAAGGAAGGAAGGAAGGAAGGAAGGAAGGATGGAAGAGTGGGCAAAGACTACTGCTCTGCCAGCATTCCAGAGTAAGACAGCTGGTGTGCCCCCTTGTCCACTTTCCCCTCTTCTCCCTTGACAATGCACCCCTAACTCCTTCCAGAACGTCTTCTGATACCATTTACTGAGTGTGTAATCAGATGCCACCAACACAGAGAGCAACCTGGGTTCCAGACCCCCTTCAGCAGCCACTTGTTGGCAAGAAGGAAAGGGCTGAGCATCCAGGACAAAGTGTCCCCTGGTTGTTTCAACCCGCACAGCGCCATTTTTATCAGTTTTATATGTTGGGCTTCTGGGTAGGATTTTATTTGAAAAAGGAGTTCTGAAGCCGAGAAGTTTGAAAGCCAATGACCTGATGCAAGAAGAGCTTTTAATTTATGGCCAGACCCCTTTCCTCTACTCCAGGAAAGGCAGCCGAGCAGCTCCAGAAAGATGTCACCTCATCTCTGCTGCCCCTCAGTTTCCACTTCTCTATGTGAGCACAGCAACTTCAGTATAGGTTTGTTCTGGGAATTAAATTAGGTGCAATAAGCGGCGTGCAAGCACTTATGCTTTGGACTGCATTCATACGTTAAATCCCTAACTGCCAATATGATGGTTTTTGGAGGTAGGGATTTGGGGGAAATAATTAGGTTTAGATGAGGTCATGAGGGTGGAACCCCCATAATGGAATTAATGCTCTTCTAAGGAGATAAAGGGACCGGAGATCACTCGCTCTCTTCCATGTGAGGACACAGCAAGACGATGGCTACCTGTGAACCAGGAGGAGGGCCCTTACCAATAACCTGACCGTGCTGTACCCTGATCTTGAACTTCTCAGTCTTCAAAACTGTAAGAAATAAATGAGTGTTCTTTAAGAAATTCAGTCTTTGGTATTCTGTTATAGCAGCTTGAACTAGATAATCACCTATGACATCAGAAATATAAACTACTTTATTTTTTCTTCTTAGAAAAAAACTTGTTAAACGTTTCTCACGATTTCCTCTAATTCACTTGTGCTCAGGGCCAGAAGACACGGCTTAGCTTACTGAACTTTATATACAGGGACTCCGTCGCTGTCTGACCCTATAGGTATCTTTTTCAAAGTGCTTTATCTTGAACTACAAACTGCCACGGTACCAAAGGAAATGATCGCACCTCAGATCACCCTCATTTTCTGCTCCACATCTCGATATCAATGTGAAAAGTTGCCAGAGCTGAGACGGTGACTTCTAGATCAAGATGAACTTCCTCATCCCCTTTCTAAATTCTTAATAAATATAAAGGAACACACGTATGGGTACAATTTTACATCACCACTAAAACACTAAGCCAGAACCTCTGAGAAAATTCTGGAAACTACAGTTTGGACATGATCAGCCTGAATAAAAAACAGATGAGTCCTAAGTTGTCCTCAAGAACAAGGGTAAGGTAAGATGGCTCCAAGTTGCTGCTCGGTGATGCCCCCAGAGACTTGGAATAACAGACACTGGGGACACAGGCAGACCCAGCGGCCTTTTTCAAAGACAAATCTTAGCTATGCTCACGTGTCTGAGAAGAATACTGATGCTGAGGTCCACACAGGGTGGGAAGTCCCTTAGTTTTCCCAGGCAAGGTCAACAAATATGTAATGGGAGGATCTTTGGGACATGGGTCCCAGGGGCCCAGTCATGCCATCCGGAGGAGAGGCCACTGCACCACTGGGCCAAGCAAACAGAAGAAAAATTCTGCTGCGTAAAAGCAAAACTTTTTCCTTCTATCCCTTTCTCTGCTCCTTGTGGAAAAATAGACCTGTACTCTGGCAAATTTAAATTACAGTGAAGACACTTATTTCCTTCTCCCTTTAACCTGAGTCTGAAAAAATTGGACAGGGACCCATCCAGTTCCAAATAGAGCCCATTTAAAATTTTATTACTAGGTCATCCTCTACGAGGTTGAACAACAACAAAAAAGAATTACTGTTCCCTTGAAAAGATTCAACTGTTCAGTAGAAGATATCAATCTGAGGAATCAGAGCAAGAGTCTACTTTTTGAAGAATGACATGGAGAAAATTTCTAAGTTGCAATGAAATAAGACTTAAGGAGCTAGTGGGTTTGTAAAATAAATATCGGCAACACTGAAGATGGAACAATGTGCCAGTTAAATAGAGTGAAGTGGAGGGAACATGAAAGAGATTGTGTATTACTAAAGCTAACTAGGTAAAATACAACCCAAACGAGAAACTTAAATGGCAGTCAGAAGAAGTTAGTGAAAAGAAGACTAATATGAGAAAAAAAGGAAAAGAAAAGGGGACAAATATAGGAGACCCAAAATACAGCTAACATGAATTCCAAGAAAAGAGTAAAGCAGAAGTCACTGAAGGACACTGTCTTTAGCGCTGGGCTCTAAAACTGTGCAATGAGTTCTAGGAAACACCAATAAAAGCCTAACCCCTCAAACTAGAAATTTTCAGGAGACATTTTTTAATTTGGGGAAAAAAATTCTATAAGCATCATGGTTAGAAAATAAATGCATAGAGAAAATATGTGACAAAAAGCAATAGGCAAGTTGGCCTCAAGTCATTTATAAAATGCTAAATAATAAGAAACAAAAGAGTAACAACAGTATTTTGAAATTAAAAACATATATAAAACTTGAGTTCTGTACTCAGAGAAATTGTCTTTCATGTGTTTAGGCTCAGGCATGTAAGGGCTCAGAAAATGTATTTTGCTTAGATCTTTGTTGGTGTTGTATTTTTCTTTAATATCATAGTAAATATTTTTAACCTTGTGAGCCATGCAGTCTCTGTAGCAATTACTCAACTCTGCCACAGTAGCATGGAGGCAGCCATGGCTGATTTGTAAGCAAATGGACATGGCTGTATTCCAATAAAACTTTATTTACAAAAACCGGCTATAGTTTGCTGGCCTTAGTTCCACATGGTAGATAAAGTGACATCCAGTGCTCAAGTGAGTAAATCACAGTATATAATAAGAGGGCTGTTAGTATTACTAAATTAAATTATAGAAAGATACAAAAGACAAAATAGGTAATACAAACATTTAATAGAAATGGTCTAGATTTAAAATACGAATTTTATTAACCCAAAGATGTAGGTATCAAGGAGAAGAGAAAATAGAAGTGTGCCAACCTTCTTCCCTTACATGGGCAAATGTGAGTGGTAGCTGGTGGTAAGAGAAATGAAGATTAAAAAAGTGCTTTGAAAAGTTCTAAGAAAACTTCTAGTAGAATTAAAAATAGAAGACAACCTTTCCAAAACATTGCAAAATTAAAAAGCAAAGAAAAAAATGGTCCATTTTGCAAGAGACAATAAATAAATAAAGGAAGGAAGCATAAAGCCAGGAAGCACAAAACAAGAAGACAAAAATCAAACCAACTATATGTTACAATCAGTGAAAATTAGTTAAATCCTTATTAAGATATAAATATCCAGATTAGATACATAGACTATGAAAAATCCATTTGATGAGAGATATACAAGCTGATATATAAAAAGATGGGCAAAGATATGTTGGCAAATGCAAATAAAAATATATTAGCAATTATATTCTATTTTTAAAAATAAGTAGGACAAAATGTCTACCTTCAAATGAAAATATTATTGACTCAATCTTTAAATATCAAACAACATCATCAACCTATATAAAGCAAAACCTGTTAAAATTATAAGAAATAATTGGAAGAATTATTCCCAGTAGAAGTGAGGTTTACCATACCTCTGTCAATATTTGACAAATAAAGTAGAAGATGGAGAAAGGTAAAGAATAATGGATAAAGATGATCTTAAAAACACCATTATTAAAGTTTGGTTACTATATATCTATTAAACATTAAACATATTAAATATGCTAATATTGACCACATATTAAGTCAAAAGAAATCTTCAAAAAATTCCACATCATCTGACCACAATGCAGTAAATTTCAAATTAATTTTTAAAGTGGGGGATAAAAATATCAATTATTTTCAAATTAACAAACAATAACACAATGAATTCTCTCCTGTCTACACCGGACAGAGGACATATTAAAAGTGGAAATACAGATCAACTGGATGAAAGCACTACCTAGCAAAACAATAAGGGAAGGAACTCATGTTTACTTAGAGAGGCATGTACAGTTGTGATTGTTATTAATCTTAGACAAGAAAGAATTAAAATACATAAACTAAACATTCTGCTCAAATCAACATAAAAGAACAAACATAACCCAAATAATAAAATAAAGAAATTTTAGAGATTAAATTAGTGCAATGGAAAACAGATGAAATTGATTAATAAATCTGGGACATGGATTCTTTGGAAAAAAGTAATAAAATAGACAACCTTCCAAGACATCTCAGTGAAGACAAAAAGAAAGAAAACATGAGTACATGATATAGGAAATGAAAAAAATAGAAAAGAAAGGAAAAATTACAAAATTTCATATAGAATCTTAAGCTAACATGTTAAACCTCAATGAGAAGGAAAATGGAAAATAAGAAAACAAAGATTATCACATCTGACAATCAGAATAGCCTACTATCCATGGAAGAAATAGAAACCAGTCTCCAAGAATTTCATCCATAAAAGGAGCTATGCCCAAATGTTTTATGGGCAAGTTCTTTCAAATCTTCAAGGAACACATAATTCTTATGCTATTTAAACTGTTCCAGATTGTAGAAAAAATAAAAAGTGTCCCAATTTGCTTTATGAAGTTAACATGAACTTTATACCAAAACATGACAAAGATAGCACAATGAAATAAAACACAGTTATTTCACATAGAAATATAGATGCGAACCAGAAATAAAGTATTTAGAATAATGCAGTAACATAAAAAAGAATAATAACTGATCGGTTAGAATTTAATCCAAGAATATATGAAGAGGATAATTTTATTAAATTACATATGTCAAATCAATGTAAACAAAAATGTTAATAATAATGAATATCAGAAAAGCGGCATTTAATAAAATTAAAAATTCATTTTCGATAAATTTGTTCTATAAATTATAGACAGACACTTCTGTGAAATGATGTAGTGTGTTGATCTAAAACCAACAATCAGTATCGTATCTAATGTTGAAATACCAAGGCAGCATTGCCCAATTGTGTTGTCATAATCAGTTTTCCGGCATATGTTAGTAAGTGCGATTAAAAGTAAAGCATAAACAGTAGTTTAAAAGTAGTTTGGGAAACAAATGGAGAGATGTGTTACATTTCTTAAGAGATCTCAGTGTGATAAAAATGTCGCTTTTCAAATTAATTTATATATCCTAAAACACTATGATTAACGCATGACAGGATGTGTGTGTGTGAGTGTGTGTGTGCGTGCATGCTGTGTTGGTGGGGGAGGAGTGTAACTTGATAAAACAAGTCTAGAATTTTCCTGGAAGGATGAACACGTGAGGACAGACAAGATAATTTTGAAAAAGAATATTAATCCAGGTAACTTAAACTAGAAAATATTGAAATGTATTATGAAACCACAGTAATTAAAACAATGTGGCACCAATGCTAGAGTAAAAAGACAGATAAATGGGACACAAGAGAGAGTTCCAATAGAGATTCAAGATTCTAACACAACGAAGGTGGTTTTCCAAATAAGACAGGAAAGGATAAGTTATTCAATAAGTCTTTTAAGAATATCTGGATAATCATTTCAAAATAAATACAGTTAGACATTACCTACCAACAAGCAAAAATAAATTCCAGGTAGATTATAAATGATACTCTAAAAGAACTAGAAGAAAATAGGGGTTATCTGACTTACATCAGGGAAGATCTTGTGAAGAATCCCTGAGAAGGCTCAATCCATGATTACATTAAAAAAATTTAAGTGTGCACATATTGGTAAAAGCCACAAAAACAATACCATACAACACAATGCAAAACAAAACAAAACAAAACAAAACAAACAAACAAAAAACAAATGGGAAAAAGGGTTGTTAAATATATATATATATATAAGGTTTATAACATTATTAAATACTCCTCATCGTTATTCCCTTTTCAATAAACTCATCTTTCTGTCTGAAATCCAGTTGCCATTGTGATTCTATAAAAAGTGGACACCACACTGGGAGAAAGAGGACATGATTTGGAAGAGTGTCCCATTTAGCCAGAAAAAGGGATATTTACCTCTCATAGGTGGACCATGGGGAAAATAGGTAAGGAGGCAGAGGGAAGAGGCAGTCGGGTGTTTAGCTCTGAGCTACCCTCTCAACAAGGACCACAGAGGCATTTCAGAAGATAAAGGTGGGAGTCAAGTTGTTTCTTCCCATTCTCCATTTTAGGAGGTAACACAGAAGGGCTACTGGATCTATTAGAGTGGCAGCCGGGGTGGCTGGACAGAGAGCAAGCTTAGGCTGGCACATGTGTGTGGTGTGGTATGCAAGGAACCCACAGGGCTCTCTGTGCCTTGAGACAGAGATGGAAAGTTGCTGAGGACTTGGCTCAGGAGCTTGTAAAAGGTGATTATGGAAGCTGGGGAGACAAAGTGATTCCCTGGCCAATGGCAGCAGATCAGGTGTCACTCCAAATGGAGCCTCAGGCAAAACTTGAGGGTCCGTTGCAACAGTAAGAACTGAGTAGAGCTGCATCATTAGGGGGGGCAACGGTGCCCAGGGAGCAGGCTCAGACTCATCGGGGGACAAGAATATGATGGCTGGGACTAGTGCTCAGAGACAAGTCACTAGACTGAACCATCCTCCCCAGTGCAGGACACTAAAAATTACAAAGAAGGGTCAGTGGAGGGCCCTAATCCATCTCCCTTCCACTCCACGAGGAGGCTGAGTGTGGCTCTGGGCCTGGGCAACAACTTAGCAGGTGAATTCGAAAGGAGGAGTTATCCAAAAGAGGCTGAGTATATAAAGACATTGCTTAAATGATCATATCTGATTGAGCTTTCTTGGATTTAGTTAAAGTGTGTGTGTGTGTGCGTGTGTGTGTGTTTCTATGGTTGTTTATGAAAAAGATCACATTGGTTTTGGAAAATAAAATAGTTACATTTTCTCAGCACATCTGAGCATAGCATGAGAAAACTGGCAACTCAGTATATACAAAAAATAATGATTAATACCTTCAATGTGTAAAAGGAGCTTACAAATAGAAAAGAAATAAAAAGAAACAGATTTATAAAATGTGACCAAAAAAGCACAGATAGCAATGGCACATCATAAAAGACAAAATATAAATTACTAATAAAAATATGGGAGAAATTTTTTAAATAGTAAAGAAATATGCAATTTAAAAATGAGAAGCCACTATGCAAATGCCCAGCTGGCAAACCAAATAGCAGGGTTAAAAGACAGTGAACCTGCTAGACAAGGAAAAGGCCTTAGCAAAACGTCCTCACATCCTAACCCGAAACCATGAAGTAACAAAACACAACAAAGCCTTCGTCACTAAGTGCTGTCTCCTTCAAAGTAATGACCTGCTCGTCTGTAGCCTGATTTGAAAAACTGAGCTATTGTTCAAAGCATTGTTAGAAATCATTGTGGATGTCTTCTGAGCCTGCAGTACATTCTTCTAAATATGATGGTAAATCTCCATTGACAGACTCATCTTGTGGAAAGAGCCAAAATTAATTTAAAGCCAAGTCTGGTTATACTATTTATGATCAGCGAAAGATTTTCTCATAAATGTACTCTGCAGGCAATGACAAAAGAGGCATTCCAGAACCTTGTGACAGCTCACGGAAATAAATATTTTCAACCACATTGAGAAGGATTATCTTGGCAAGATACCTCTTACCTGTCCTGTGTAAAGGTCTCCCAAGTGGTCTAGCCACAGTCTTCTTTACACTAATCCTTTGATATTTTGAAATGTGGACTTGATCATGTCATCCCTGTTCCTGATCATCTTTGGATAAAAACCAAAACTCATAAAGTGGCTCTAAAGCCTTATTTAATCTGGACCCTCTCTTCCAGCTTCATTTGACACCAGTTACACCTTAGCCTTTCAGTTTTGGCCACACCAGCCTTCTGGAAAATCCTCATGGATATCAGGCAAGCCCTGTCAGAATTTTGCCATTCTGTTCCCTCCCTCCCCCTTTTGGCCACTGAACACCCTTCATTTTATAGATCTCAGCTCATAGGTCAAGCTCTCCCTCCCAGCAAAACGATTCTGTCCTCCCAGCTCAGGGTCAGCCTCGCCCAAGTATGTATTTCCAAGGCTCCACCCACATCCTCTTTACTGTATACAGTCGTGGATTTCTATGCGATTATCTGATTAACGACTATCTCCCCACAAAGATTAGAAACCTACAGGAAGGCAAGGACCCCAACTGTTTTCAGTTGGTACGTTGCACAAAGTCCAAAATATAATAATTCTCAAAAACTAACAAGCAATTTACAAGAGAACTGTCGTTCGAAATGGCTGTGAGGCAGATGTGCAGGATGGCCACAGGAGTCCCTCCAACCCTCTATGCAGCTCTTTGTTGCTTACCCATTAGATGAATCTATTTCCCGGAACCTATAGACTTGCTGGCCTTGTGACCTTCTTTCACTGCAGAATGAGGCAGCAGTGACACTGGGCCAGCTCTGGGTCTAGCACTTCAACAGCCTGGCAGCATCTGCCCCGGCTCTCTTGGAGAGAACTGCACTCTGTAAGAAAGCTGGCCTAGACCACTGGAGGAAGAGAGGCCACCCATTCTGATGGGCTTTAGCTCATGCTCAACCCGAAGAATCACCAGCCATAAAATGGTATTGCTTTAAGCCACTAAGTTTTGAGATGGATTGTGGTGCAGCAAGAGTAACTGAGAAACAGTCTCTTATCTTAAAATTATAATGGCTCTTAGATTCTCTCCACACAATTATCTCTAAGAGATTAACCTTTTCCATGTGACTCAGGGGCCTGATCCCTTTGTACCTGCAGGGAAGCAACACAATCTCTGGTTATCTTGGGCATCTATAACAGTCGGAGCCATCATAAGTCATTTAGATGTCAGTACACGTACTTGCCCTTTTTTCTTGCTGTTTTTCATGTATCACCATCTGAAACTTTGCTATGTATTTAATTGTGCATTTTCAGCTCTATTAGGGCAGGGACCTGTTTGCCTTCATCTACAGTGGTTCTCTAGCTGCCTGACACATAGTACATGCTCAAGGAAATTTGGATGAATGGATGAATGAATGAATGAATGAATGAATCATTCTCTGCCTCACTGCTACCACCTGATAAGCCCCTTGCTATACCTGTCTTCCTCAAATATCTCTTTCAAACATATTCCCCCTGCTCACCACCATGCTATCTGTGATCTTTTTTATTTTAACATAATTCTCAAATATTCTGTGTCCACATGAGCCACGGCTCAGCCCAGTGCTGCCTCCTTAGATTTGGAGATAATAGCAATGGTCAGGTCCAATAATAATGCCTATTTTATATTTAAATCAGATAACGTATCCAGAGGTCAGACGCATAATTACATGTTAAGTAAATTTTGCTCCCTTCATCTCTTTCTCTCTGATGCTTTCTCTTTCTCAGGCCTCCAGGGGCATCTACCGCTCATGGCAACAATCTTATGTCAATGTATGTCAGTAATGGTCTATGAATCACATGAAGTCTGATAAAATAACAAGCTGACTTGTATAATGCCCTCTATTTTATAAAGCCTCAGCTGAAATCTCAGGTCTACACCTTTTTCACCCGCACACTGCCTCTGGGAATAGTGGGCTCCAGACCAAAGGGTAAAATAGGCAAAGATGATGTACACACTTCAGATGCCAGGGCTTCTGGGGGAGGCACATTTTTTATCCTTCCTTCTTTCATATGTTGAAGGCTAACATCTTCATATTCTCTCTATTCATCTCCATGTTCAAAACTTGTTTTTGTTTTTTAGAAAAACACGTTCACTCCAAGGTATAAATGGCTGATAAACTCAAACGTAATCTCCTTCCCATGAAAGGGTTCTGAATCTCAACTAAACATTTGAAATACAAAGAGAAAACAAGACTAACAAGACTTAGATTTGAGAGCAGGCAAGTCAGGTTCCTACCTGCAATCACATAGTCCAGTCCGCAACCAACTCGGCCCTCGTGAGAAGGGGCTGGTGAGGAGGGAGTGTGGAGGCAGCGTCTTCACAGCCTTTGGTGATGAACTGGAGAGCACTCACTCAACGGGTTATCTTGGGCTGGGTCCTCAGCATGTGGGTGCTTCACTTTTCAGCTTTATATACCACATTCATATCTATCCTCGTTTTAGTTCCTAATCCCACTGTTCTGGCAGCCTAGAGCAGACCAATAACCTCTCCTTCCCAAGAGAATACTTAAGAGCCCATGTCCCTTCTGTGTGATAATATAATGGCACATTCATTCTTCTGTTTACATTTTGCATGAAAAATGTACTTAAGATAGTTAACTAAAAAGAAATAAAATCTCATTAACGGCCCATTGGAAGTAGTCAGCCTTCAAGTCCCTACTTAGGCAACGGGGATATTTCTAGAAGCTTCCATGGTGGCCTCTACACAGGGTTAACTGTTATATTCCTTAGCACTCATAATACCACTTTGAGGACCAATCTCAGAGACTTGTGATAACCGTTCTTATTTGTCTCCTTAACTAGACTGTGAGGCCTTTGTGGGCCAGGAATGTGCTTTAGTCATCTTTTTATTATGTTTAGCTCAGTACCTAGTACTTACTATACAGTCAATAAATCTTGGAAGATTTAGTCTCTTACTTGTTCGGTGTCAAGAAAAAAATGTGCACCATAGATTTGGTAGGTTTAGGGGTCTTTCGCCTACTGAGCAGCTTGGTCAGATACTGTTAAGTATAAATTTTCAAATTCTCTCCTGTCACACCCCATTATTAGGATTTAAAGGAAGCCCAGTGATTCTGGGAGCTCCTGCATTACCACAACTCCCCTGCACTATAACATCTTCATCCCATCTTCCCCAAGAAAGCAGATTCAAGAGGAAGGCTTTGATAACACCAGAGTCCACCTTCACCAAAAGCAGCGGTCCCCAACCTTTGTGGCGCTAAGAACCAGTGCTCCTATGAGACTCTAACACCTGATGATCTGAGGTAGAGCTGAGGCAGAGACGCTAGCGCTGAAGAGCGGCTGCAAACACAGATCAAGCTTCTCTGCTAGCCGCCTCTCACCTCCCGCTGTGTGGCCCTGTTCCTAACAGGGCCGTGGCCTGGGGGTTGGGGACCTCTGCCCTAGAGGACCTCAAGACCCAGACCCTTGTGTTCATCTTCCTGATCCTCAGTCACTACCAGAAGTCCCAAACTCCTAGTCACCTATCATCACCCGAGCTTTTTCTACCACCTCTCCTATATGACCCCTAATCTGATCCAGTTTGTCTCTGCACAAACACCCGCTCCTCACCACGGCCCCTAGATCTAGTCAGTAATCAGCAACAATTCCTATAATCCTTATCCTTAGCTTCTTAACTGTTAATGAGTAACATACAACCTTCTTGACAGGTCTTACTTTAAATTTATGGTCATAAGTCTCAACAGGACTCCTCAAGAATTCCTGGTGACTCTATTACATTTCCATAATCTATTTACTCTGTCATCTGAAAGATTAATATTTTGCATCTTCTTTTGCCCCTTAAACCCCCATCATTTCCTATTCCTTCCTCTCTGTTAGGTGATCTTGCTACTTATTTCTTTAAAGATATAAATATATTCCAAAGAGAGCTTTACCTCTCTTCCTCTTCTGTATTTCTCTCATTTCCCAACCCTCCACTGGGGAACTGAGTCTCATCTTCTCCTTGCCTATATCATCAGCATCTCTCTACCTCATCATTTCTATCAGAATATAAAAATGATAGCCAATCTTTCACCTTTGAAAATTCTCTCTAGGTTCTTTCAGCTACACTCTATTTCACTGCTCCACTGCCTTGAAAACCCTTTCCAAAGAGTTGTCTACTTTCTTCCATTCTCTCTATAATGCACATGACCAGGATTTTGTTTCCATCACTCTACTGAGACTGAAATCCTCAAAGGATCTCTTCATATCTGCAGGGATCTCCACATGGCCAAATCCAATGTGAATTCTATCTTCTTCTGATGGGGCCTGGGAACTGTATGTGTCGCAGTTGATTAGTCTTGCCTTCTCAAAGCATTTCCATTTGGCTTTGGAAACACCATGCTCTACTCCCTGGCCACTCCCTCTCAATTTTTTTTGCCAATCAGTTCTCCTCCTTTTCCCATCCTTCAAATATCCAGGATGCCCCAAGGCTCCTTCCATTCCTGTGGCTTTAAATACCTCGATGTGTCCCAAGTTTATACAATAACCTAACTTCCCTTTTTAGCTTTAATTCATATATCTAACTGCCTACTAAACATCTCTGCTTAGATGCCTAAGAGACACTTCTCAATATAGGCTATACAAAATAAACACTTGTCCTTCATACTTCCATTAGCCCCTTACAACCCTGTCATTCTCTAGTTTTCCTAGACTCAGTAAAATGCACCATTTACCAGTTATGTAGACCCCAGACCAGGAAGTTATCTTCAATTCCTCTTTTTTCTCCCACTCTATGTCCAAACTCGTCAGCTCTACTTTGAAATGAGTGTTGAATGTGATCAATTCTCATCACCTCCGCCTGTCTCACCTGAATGGGAGGTATCACGGCCTTTATCCCCTTGACTTCTCCACCAGCCTCCTACCTGGTCTCTCTGCTTCCACTCTCACCCCTAAACAGCCCACTTTCTACCCAGTAACTAGAAAGATCCTTTAAGATATAAGACCAGCCACTCATCTTCTAAAAACCCTCCAGTTGGATGGCTTCTCATCACAATTAGAAAAATATTCTCTTGACCTTGTTTATCGCCTCAGCCTCTTTTTGAACTTGTCTTCCCCCTCATTCTCTGTGGTTCAGCCATGCCGGCTTCTTTGCTCTGCCTTGAACAGGTCAGGTTCTTTCCCATCTTTGCATTAGCTGTTCCCTCTGCTCAGAAAGCTTTTCCTCCTAGACTTTGCCAGGCTCGCTCCTCACTTCAGTCAAGTGTGTGCTCAGACATCATCTCTTCGGAGAGGACTTTCCCGACCACTCATCCCCATTTCCCCGCTACTCTCTAGTCTCTTATGTTGTTGACTTTTTAAATAGTGCTTATTAATCTTGAATTCTTAGCGTATATTTGTTTATGTCTATCTCTCCCAAAAGAATGCAAACATCTTACTGTCAGAAACTTTTCTGCCTTGTTCATCCTAAGTGTTTAGAACAAGTATTTAGTAAATAACTCGATGAGTGAATGTATGCATGAATAAATGTGCAAACTTCAGGAAGAAGTAAGAGATGGGATGTAGGAAGGTAGGTAAGCAGGTAGTAGTAGTTCAGGTAAAAAGTGTTATTTAAATAAATTCAAATCTGCGATGTACTTCCAGGAGCAGAGTAACTAATCAGGATGGGCAGGCACAATGGAAGGCCAGCTAGTGAACTTAAAGGGCCTCTGGAGAAGCTCTGTCAGATAGAAATTTCCACAATGATGAAAATGTCCAATATCTCTGCTGTCCAAAACAGTAGCCACTGGCCTCTTGTGGTTATCGAGCACTTAAAAGGAGAAACCGAATATTAATTTCTTCAATTTAAATTCACGTTAAATAACCACATGTGGCTGGTAGCTATGGAATTAGGCAGTGAAACTTTAGAACCTGGAGAATCCCTTCTCTCTGTGATTTCAGGATAATAACGCATACCTCACTGAGTTGTTGAGAGAACTAATGAAATAAAAAGCCTCGTTGAATGTCTGAAACAAAAGCTGGTTCTCAAAAAATAATGGCTGCTAAGATTACGTCGAGTTGTAAATTAAACCACTTTAAGCACAAGCCATTTAAATGTGGCTCCAAAGTGCTGGAAACAGACTTTTATCATAATTTTTTGTTTATCATAACTTTTACCAGAGTTAGCGGACAACCAATGCGTGGGTCTATATTTGAGCTCACAAACTAAAAATAACTAACAACCATTTTGGGATCTCATGACTGCCTTTCATCCATAGATGACGATTGCAAGTAGATCAGTTTGCTGATACTGCTAATGAGATAATTAGTTTTGACAATGGCTAATTCAGCATTTGCAAATGTTGGATTTGTAACATTACTGTATTATTTTCAAACAGTGTCATCTGCAACTTTCCAAATGATTTTGGATAAAAGTAGTGTTTGCTTTGATACTTACTATTAAAGTACAGGGAAAAGTACTTACTGGAAATGTTATGTTGAATTCCTTAAAGCTTAAATTGGTTTGGACACAAAATCATTTTTTTTTTTTTTTTTGTCATTGGCTCATTATACTTTCTTAAATACTGAATGCAGAATATAAAATTAACAGATATAAAACATAAGCAAATCATTACAGCTAACCCTTAGAAATAATCTAATCTGATAAGAAAATTACACATTTGTTCAGAATAAGCATGATGCTTATTTTTAGGCCAAGAGCATTTGCATTCCTTAGAAGCAGAGGTGGAAGTGGCATTCCACAGCCCCTGCCTAACTGTGTGGTGGAGACTCTGAGACTTGAAGGAGGACGGATGCATTTAAATTAAACACACGATTAAGGGCACTGAGAAAAGCTGATGTTCTTATTAAAAAGACCAATTAATCTTCATCAGTTGGAAGACACTTTACAGCAGCTGAATGAGTGCCCTAGGACATAATACAGTACAAATGAGTTTGGAGTAGAAAGAGAATGAAAATTCCCTTTTCTATGAGGAAGTCTTTCCTCACTTCCCTCCTAGCTTTGCTGTTTGAAATGCAGATTCTTTCTCTTCACCCCCCACTGTGAGTTTGGAGTAGCAGAAGGGGAGGAGGGTGAAGACCCTAAATACTAAGATGAAGTGTAGTCTAGACTTACCGATGGGCATCACTAAGAAAAAAGGCAGCCAGCAGAGGACGAAGCAGCCGACCACGATGCCCAGTGTTTTGGCCGCTTTCTTCTCCCGGGAAAACTTGAGGAGTCTCACGGAGAAGTGCGTCTTGTTCCTGGAGCTGGGCACCCCGCTGCCTCCTACCGCGGCATTTTTCCGATGGATGCGAAGCGTCACTTGCTCCGAGTCCGACTTGTCGGTCTTGAGGCCGGATTTGAGGCCCCGGCTCTCCCTCTTGGCCACCACGTAGACCCGGCAGTACATGACGAGGATGATGGCCAGCGGCAAGTAGAAGGAGCCCAGTGCAGAGAAGAGCACGTAGCCCGGCTCCTCGGTGATCTGGCAGATGGTCTCGTCCTCCGGGGCCGGCTGCCTCCAGCCGAACAGAGGCCCGATGGAAATGACGAGGGAGAGCGCCCAGACGCAGAGCAGAGCCATGAGACCCCTCTTCTGGGTGACGATGGTGGGGTAGCGCAGGGGGTAGCTCACGCCGATGTAGCGGTCGATGGAGATGATGCAGAGTCCCATGATGGATGCAGTGCAGCACAAGACGTCCACCGCCGCCCAGATATTGCAGAAAACCCTGCCAAAGGCCCAGTAGCCCAGGATCTCGAAGATAGCGGAGAAGGGCAGCACTGTGGAGGTTAGCAGAAGGTCGGCCACAGCCAGGTTGACAATGTAGTAGTGAGTGACCGAGTGCAGATGCCGGTGGCAGGCCACAGAGAGGATGACTAGGATGTTCCCTAGTACCCCGAAAATGATGAGGCCCCCCAAGATCACCCCCAGCAGAATGGCCTTGGAAATGTTCACCGGTGCTGTTGGGTGGGTGCAGTTGGAGCTGTCAGAGATATTTCCAGAGAAAAACACCATGGTCTCTGCCCGGCCGGGCAAAGCCCGGCTCTCGAGGGCCACCCCCGAGCGGGGGTGGAGGCTGGAGCGAGGAAGCAGAGAGTCAAAAGGTCTCAGCTCCCGACAGCCTAGCCCGCTGGGGTTGGCTGGGGGTGACAGAGAGCTCGAGGGTGGGAAGCAGCCCAGGCCAGTCCTGGAAACCCTCAGAAGGCCTTGCAAAGGGGCAGGGCATTAAAGGCAACATGGCCAGGGGTGCTTGGGGCTGCCTGCGGACCCCCTCCACCCGCTGCGTTGGCCGCAGGCTCCAACTGCCTGCCTCCCCGAGGCTTGGAGCCAAATTGGAGGAGACAAGTTGCAAAATGCAATCCCAAAATTACGAGAGTCAGCTTTTCTGCACTGTCTGATCAGCCCTGATCAGAAGATTCAGCATTCTGCACCTAATTTGGAATTCAAAAATCCAGCGCCAGTCTCCCCGCAAACCACAGGCAAGTACAGGTCTGCCGTCGACTCTCGAAGGCGGGGACCTTTGACATCTGGGCGCTTCTCCCAGCCCGCAGTTACCCACAGTAGGGCTGGTCCGCGGTGGACTCGCGCTAGATTCAGCTTCTAGGCGCGCAGGTCGGGAGACGTGGATGTGACATGTTTGCCAATACTGAGGCGCCGAGGAGCGTTGTGTGTCCTTGTCCTGAAAGAGCGCAAAGAGAAAGGCAGGGTGTAAGCCGGGAGTCCTGGGGACCGAGGCCGCGCGGGGCTCGACGGTTCAGACCCGGCTGGGAGCCCTGCCGACTCTGAGGTCCGAGATCAGCTGGCCCTGCCGCAGCGCAGTCGCTGCGGGAGGGGACCGTGCGCCGTGTCCCCGCCGCTGAGAAGCTGCTCCGGAGCGCTCTGCCACGAGGCCTCTAGCAGTGTTCAAATCCGAAGCAAATAAAGCCCAAACTGCAGCGCCTGATGGCCAGATGGCGAGCGCCCTTACGGTGAAATTAAAATCCCCGAAGCCCGCGATGTGCGACTGCGTCTGGAGAGTGTGTCGCACGGAGCCGAACCGGTGGGAACAGCTGGATCTGCCCAGTTGCTATTCGAACAGGTTGCTTCGCAATCACCTGGAGGGCCTTGCCGGGCAGAGGGAACCGCCGCGACCCTGGACCGCACGCTCGCGCCGGAGGAATTCACACTTGGGTGTGCGGAGCGCGCAGGTTTGTGGACCAGCCAAGCCGGCCTGGGAGCCAGGTCCCGAGCAAAGCCCAGCGGGTCGCGAGCTCTGAACGCGACCTAGGTCGGCTCAGGACTCCATTCCAAAACCACAGGGTCAGCGGTCGCGGAGGACTCGAGCCTCCAGCCACACCCGGGTGGGCTGCTGGGGTGGGGGTGGGAATTTGAGAGGGTTGGGAGGAAGCGTCACTCTGCAGAAGGGGCTTTGCAAGTGGCAGTCACTGCGGATTTTGTAGGCGTAAAAACGAAGCCCGCGCGCCAGCGGACACGAGACGCCCAGGATAGTCTGGAATGCGGGTCACGGTCAGCATAGGATACCTAGGTTTCCACAGCTGCAAATCGCCCTCAGGGACTCAGGCAAGAATACGAGGAGTGGGGACCCATCTTGCCTTCTAGGGACTCGGGTTAGGCCCAGAGGCGGGACCCCCGGGCAAAGGCTACTGTGAAAATCACAAGTTCAAGAGTTCACAGGTGGTACTAAAAGCAAGCACCGGCGGAAACTCCTATTCCCTACCTCGGGGCGATAAATACGGGGTCAAACACACTTGTTAACTAGGAGGTAACTTCGCAGAATATTTAAGGAAAACAAGATGCGGCGGGAATGCTGGTACCAGAGCGGGAGAAAGAAGCGGGAGGCGCTCGGAGAGCGTGGGGGCTGCGTTCACCCGGTGGCGGAGGGCGATTTGCCCGAAACATCGGCCGGGGGGGGGGCGGGGCAGGGACCCCAGTTCCCCGCGTCGCGGCGCACTCACCTGGAGCGCGACGCAGAGCCACCCGCTCGCGCGCGGCCGGGAGCGGCCAGGGTTTCGGTCCCACAGCAGCTCTGTCGCTTCCTCTCTTCAGGGAGAGGGGACCGTCTCTCCGTCTCTCCGAGGAACCAAGTCCTGGTCCTTTTGCACCCGCTGACTCACCCCTCCACCACTGAGGTCTTTAAGCTCCTGGTTCTCTGTCGCTTTACCTGGATATTTTAAAATAAAGAGTGAAATAGGAAAAGAAAAAAAAATACAGCTAACCAACAACTAACTCCACATTCACCCTTTTAATACTCAGCTCCTTGACATTAGCAAAGAACCGCAAGGAACTTTGCAGCTCTCGCTGACGTAACGCAGGCAGTAGCCCAGCGAGGAGCGAGTAGCGGATCTCCTGCAGTTACGCTTTTACTCTGCAGCACAAGCACATGCGCATAGCGGCATTTTTTTTCCCCCTCTTGCCTGGAGTGGCTTGGATTCTTGGTTTTCTTTAAAAAGGTGTATGAGGGAGAGGGGATGGCAGGGGAATTTTTATTTGTAGTAAATAACTTCTTTAAATGATCTGACTTTACAAGTAAAGAAAAACCGAAAAACATTCCTTAGATATATTAATAACACTGTGTGTGTTCGAAAAATGTCCTTTTGAACAGCTTGATTCGGTTAGCACTTGGACTAAGTTCTGTTAAAATCAGGAAGAAACATATTGTTATGCCAAATATGCAGGTAAATTATATTATTTGCAGATGTTTTAAGATGCAACTAAAATCAGATAAAATTCAATAAACCTGACTAATCAAATTATAATTCCAGGAAGATAAAGTTAGCATATCTAAACCTTATTAAATATTATTTATTTCTTTGGACAAATAGGTTTAAAAAGCATTATAGTCCTGCTGTAGTTTCTTCTATGGTTGAGTATTTTTAAAGTGCCACACATTCTTTTCCAGTTTTCATAAGAAAATGTATCCTTTAAAGGAGAGTTAACTCTCTTTAATTCTCTTTGATTCATTAATAGAGTATAAAAAGCCAACATTACTGGTCTTACTTACTTTTTCTTTCTGATAGATTCCACATTCTGTTTAACTTAGAATTGAATTAAGACATACATGTTTTGGAATATCGGGAAAGTATTAGACACTTTCTCCACTCTGATTCTCACCCCCTAACTCATCTCTTTCATCTCTATTGATTGAGACAAAACACACTGTTCTTAAAATATTTACTAGATTCCCTTAAACCTAGTTACAAAAAGATAACTTTGAGCAGTGGTATGCACTCGAATTCCTTCCCTTGAACAAGAGTTTATTAATAATATTACCTTTTCTAAGGGAGATATTTGGAAGGCTCTTTTAAGTAATATATTGCAAAATGCCTTGGAGGAATGCCCATGGGAGAACCAGAGAACCTTGCTTCATTGAAGACCTAATATTTAGATTTTTTCTCTTTTGTACGCAGTTCCACTCCACTATCCACGTCTATAAGGATAGTACCTACACCTGTCACATTGGATTAGACTTTAATATGATTAAATGTGACTTTAATATATTGTTCAAATATATACACAAATGGCCTGCCCATTCATAAATTGAATTTTATATTGTACGAGAAGCATACTGGGTGAGGAGACAGGAAATCTGGGTTCACTTGAATAATTAAGTCATTTGCTCCATCTGGGATTCAGTCTCCTCCAGTGAAGGCTGAACTATGATGCCCATGGCTTTTACATCATATCACCAGATATGTATACAATAATGTCTGTCCTTCAGAAATCCTATTCTCCAGAGGCAGATATTATGGTTTAGTTTCATATTCATTAACCTTATACCCTGAATGGGAGTTTTTGATTAAGATCTGTTTCATGGTGGTTAAGGGAAACTGTCATCAGCAAGAAGCACAACTGAAAATTGCTCAGCTCTGCGAGGTCAATGTGTACAAAAGTCTTTAGAATTCCCATCCCCAACCCCCCGCCCCCTCCCCAAAACAAGCATACTCACAGTTCTCCCCCTTCCCTTGCAACTAACTAGCTAGTGCCAAGACTGGAAGAGTGGCTCCTTATTTCCAGCCCCTATGCTACCAGGTAGGTCTTTCAAATCAGCTCTTGGTCTGTAAACATCAATCTTTGAGAAACTAACTCTCCGAACCAATGTGTCCCTTGCTAATCATAGACCTACAAACAGGAAACTGTCCATCTGTTGGTTACTCTTTAAAGAATAGTTGTATAATAAATTAATAAATAGAAATCTCATTTAAAATGAAGTAGGGAGGCCAAAAGGGGGAGCTCTCATGTCCTGTATCTATTATGAAGCAACAAGGAAAACTCTTTGTAATAGCCTTCCCAACTTCCTCTTCCTCACTATAAGAGTTTCTTCTTTATTTTAGCAGACTTGCACATGACCTGCCACGGTTGCATGCTCAAAATGGAAAATCTTTGTTGTTCTCAAATAAACTCTTTTTACTGGAGAAATATCTGGCTGATTTTTTGTTTAAGGTCAACAGCTGACATGGATGTCCCAGAGGTGTTGAGTTAGACCCATGGGAAGTGGGGTGAAGAGAAAGTAGGCTGTGGAGTCATAAAAATGCTGTCCCTACCCTTTTAAGAGACCAGGGCAAAACTCAGGTCTTTTAAGCCTCGGTTTCCTAAATTCTAAAGGGAAACACTAAAAAAACTCCAGGTGGTTATTAGGACTGAGTAAGATTATATCTTACGAAGCTTAACAAACTTCTTGTTATTTGTCTTATTAGTTCTTTCTCTTTTTGCTTATTTGTGTTACTTTAAAGTAAAACACACTTCTAATTCTGAGTGGTTCAAATTCCATAGCTAATGTAAACACAATGTCTTCAGCTAGAGGAATTGCAAAATGACCTGAAAATAACACCTGGGCCCACTGATTTAAGCAGAATGGCTCAACATGGTGAAATGGGAGAGCTGGCCCTGGCCACTGGCTACTCCTTCTTTTCTTTCCAGTGCCCTCGTCCCACATCTTGAAGGGCCATGCAAATACATGTGAACACTTCATCACTGTACATACAGACAGCTGTCCCTTCTTGTGCCTCAGAGTGCACACACCTGTGATGTGGTCTGCCCTTGAGAGAATAGGCCCAGGAAACAGGTCTAAAGGCCCTGAAAATAGTTGTGTGGCCATTTGGGGCAGGATATATCCAGGGTCTGAGAGCTGGATCTGTAAGGAAATGCACAGGCTACAGGCAAGGCTATTATATTAGTCCTGTGGACTCTGCCTCACGGAAAGGAACACATCCAGAGGGAGTCAGAGATGGGCTCTCTAAAGCCCAAAGCTCAAGGCAGGCATTCTTTTGTCTGGACCTAAGGATGTGACTCTGCAGATTTCAGGTATAGTGGAAGTTAAATCCACTGTAGGGGAAGCTTGGGGATGGCTCATAGGATGACATTGCTTGATTGAGGGCTTGCAGGATATACAGGATTTAGGCTGGTAGACAGAAGTTAGGAAGACGAATCAATAACAGCTGTACAATAGAGAGTGTGTGTGTGTGTGTGTGTGTGTGTGTGTGTGTGTGTGTTCAGAGACACTAGAGCAACCAGTCTAATTGGAGAAGAAGGGCTTGCAATAATCATATATCAAATGTTTTCAATTGGCAGGACTCCATTAGTGATTAGTGAAAATGTCAGCAAGTGTGAGAGGCTTCAAGGAAAAAAAAACACCTCAAAATCTGTCAATTATTATCTTAGAAGACAATACACAATGGAATTAGGAGCTGTTTTCTGGGACATAATTCCAAGTGACAGAGTAGAGAGCTTAATGCTAATATCCACCCAAAAGACCTGGCTTTTCACCTAATTGCCCTAGGGTTTAAAAAGTTAAAGTGGAAGAAAATGAAAAGCATGGCTAGGAATGATATCGATGTAGTCCCCGGTCAGAATTTTCCAAACAAGCATTGTGTTCTAATGCTTTATCGAACTCAGAAAACTGTCCAGTGCACAGACACGGCTGAAGGAATTCTTGGTCGAGATAATTCTGTCTTTGGCATCATTCTTCCTGTTCATTTGCATCTCCCTGAGAAAATAACTTGTTCCACATTTCGTGAGTTGTGGCATTCCATCCTTACATTTTATGTCAGTGGGGAATGTGGAGTCAAGTCAGCCTATAGCTAGATCAGGTAAATTCTTTCTTTTATACTATAAAATGTTGCTCTTGCATAGCAAATATCAGTTGAGCCATAGCAAATTCTTTCAATACCTTTGTAAAATATCATCTGAAAGAGAAGTGAAACACTTAAATCAATATCTATATCAAAGGTAGAAATTCTTTATCTCATTTCTTTACCTGCTGATGAGCTGTTATAGGCACATTAAAACGCTACTGTCCTGTATTTCATTATAAAACACATGCTCATAACATCACATTTTGAAATGTTTGAAATGTATAAAAATAAAACTTATCTGTAATTCTACCACTGGAGAAATAGCCAATGTTAAATATTTTATACTTTTTCCCATTTTTTACTCATGTATGTAAATTATATACATAGAAACATATACATATCTACATAAAATATATGTGTGCATTTATTGTGTGCATATATGAAAATTATATACAATACTATGATCATACTGTATCTATAGTTATATATTTTGTTTTTTCATTTAACATTATTTTATGAACACATCATGTTATTAAAATTTCTGTCAAAACATAATTTATAACAGCTGTACAGCAATTCTATTGCATGTACATATCATAATAAGTTTAAATATTTGGATACTTAATATTTAGATCCTCAGGGTTTTAAAAATTGTCAGCTTTATGACTTACACCATAATAAATACTCATATGTAATATACTCTAATTTTTTCTTAAAATCAACTTCTATAAGTAAAATTAGAAGATCAAAACTTATGAACATTTGAAAGGTTACAATACATACTACCTCCTAGAAGGGTTTTACAAATGTAAATGAAAAATGTAAACTTGTAACTATAGTTATTACAGAATCTGTTTTGATTTTCTTTGCTTCTTGCCAACCTTGAATATTTATGATAAAGAGGTATGTGAACATAGATAAATGAAATAAGACAGTCAAATTGATAAGCAAAAAAAGTTATCAAAATTTTTTATTCCTTAATTATGAATGTATTTTCATACATTTATTTGACATTTCCATTTATTCTTTTGTGATTTGTTTGTCAATGTTTCTATAAGTCAGGATTTAGTCAGAAACTGCTATAGGCATTTCAAGCAGGAAATAAATATGCTTTTAAAAATATGTTTTTATTTTTCAAATACAGTTAGTACACAATATGATATTAGGTTCGAGTGTACAACATGGTGATTAGACATTTATATAACTTACAAATGATCATGAAGTAAATCTAGTACCCATCTGATACCATACATAGTTATTACTATATTATTAACTATACTCCTTATGCTGTACTTTACATCCCTGTGACTATTTTGTAACTATCAATTTGTACTTCTTAATCTCTTCTGCTTTTTTATCCACTACCTCAAACCCCTCCCATCTAGTAACCATCAAAATGCTCTCTGTATCTATGAGTTTGTTTCTGTTTTATTCATTTACTTAGATTCCACATGTAAGTGAACTCATGTGGCATTTGTCTTTCTCTCTTTTATTCCACTCAGTGCAATACCCTCTAGGGTGCAAATGGCAAGATTTTATTTTATTTTTTTTTAAGGCTGAGTAATATTCCATTGTATATATGTACCACCTCTTCTTTATTCATTCATCCACTAACGGACAACCAGGTTGCCTCCATATCCTGGCTATTGAAATTAATGCTGCAATAAACATACAGATTTACATGTTCCTTCAAAGTGGATTTCTTTGGATAAATACCCAGAAGTGGGATTACTTTGTCTATTGTAATAGCCTTTGTTTTAAAGCCTATTTTGTCTGTTATTAGTATTGCTACCCCAGCTTTTTGTTTGTTTGTTTTTGTTTTTATGAACTATCTCTTTTCATCCCTTTACTTTCAGTCTGTGTGTATCTTTTGATCTGAAGGGAGTCTCTTGTAGGCAACATATGTAAGGGTATTGTTTTCTTACCCATTTATCCACCCTATCTTTTGATTGGAGCATTTAATCCATTTATATTTAAAGTAATTGTTGATAGATTTGTAGTTATTATCATTTTATTATTCCTCTTTTTGATCTTTTCTTCCCTTCTTCTCCTTAAAGTAGTTCCTTTAACATTTCTTGTAATACCGATTTGGTGGCAATGAACTGCTTTAGCTTTTTCTTATCTGGGAAGCTCTTTATCTGTTCTTTGATTCTAAATGATAGCTTTGCTGGGTAGAGTCATCTTGGTTGTAGGTTCTTGATTTTCATCACTTTGAATATTTCCTGCCAATCCTTTCTGGCCTGAAAAGTTTCTGTTGAGGAATCAGCTAACAGTCTTATGGGAGCTTTCTTGTAGGCAATAAATTGCTTTTCTCTTGCTTCTTTTAAGATTCTCTCTTTGTCTTTACCCTTTAGCATTTTAAATATGATGTATCTTGGTGTGGGCCTTTTTGGGTTCATCTTGTTTGAGACACTCTACACTTCCTGTACTTATATGTCTATTTCCTTCACCAGGTTAGAGAGGTATTCTGTCATTATTTCTTCAAATAGGTTTTCAATTCCTTGCTCTCTCTCTTCTCCTTATGGTATCCCTATGATGCAAATGTTGGTATGCTTGATGTTGTCCCAGAGGTCCCTTAAACTATTTTTATTTTTTTGGACTTTTTTTGTTTTGCTGTTCTGATTGGGTGTTTTCTGCTATATCATCTTCTAAATTACTGATTTGATCCTCTGCTTCATCTAATCTGTTGATTCCCTGAAATCTATTCTTCATTTCAGTTAATGTATTCTTCATTTCTGATTGATTCCTTTTTACATTTTCTATCTCCATTTTTGTGTTTTCTATCTCTTTGTTAAAGTTCTCACTGAGTTCGGCTATTCTTCTTCTGTTTATTGAACATCCTTATAACAGGTGTTTTGAACTTTTCACGTGGTACATTGCTTGTCTCCATTGTGTAGTTCTTTGCTCTGTTCTTTCATTTGGGACATGTTTCTTCGTCTTCCCATTTTGGGTGCCTCCGTGTGTGTGTGTGTGTGTGTGTGTTTTCTATATATTAGGTAGGTCTGCTATGTCTCCTGGACTTATCCAATGGCTTTTTGTAGTAAGTGTGTTGTGGTGCCCAGAGGCATAGTCTCCCTTGGTCACCTGAGCTGGGTACTCCAGGTGTGTCCCTTGTGTGGGTCATGTGTGTACCCTCTTGTTATAGTTGAGCCTTGGCTGTTGTTTTCGCATCAGTGGAAATAATTCTCTTTTTTACTCCTACCTTTTTCATTCTTCTGACAACTAATCTCTTTTCCATTTCTAAAAATTTGTCATTTTAAAATATTATAAAAGGAATCACACAGTATGTGACCTTTTTAAGGTTGACTTTTATGACTCAGCACAATGCCCTAGATATTCATTCAAGTGGTTGCATGTAACAATAGTTCATACATCTTCATTGCTAAATAGTATTCCTTAGTATAGATGTACCACAATTAGTTTAACCCTTCACTTTTTGAAGGACAGATGGATTGTTTTCAGTTCTTGACTACTATAAATAAAGATGATAAACATCTGTGTACAGATTTTTATGTGAACATGAGTTTTTACATTTCTAAGATAAATAATGAGGGGCCAATTGCTGGGTTATATAATCAGTATATGTTTAGTTTTCTATATGAAAAAAAAAATCCTGTCAAACTATTTCCCAGAGCAGCAACACTATTTTAAATTACCACCAGCGATGTATAAATGATCCATTTCTTTACATCCTTGCCAGGATTTGGTATTGTCACTATCTTTTTTTTTATTTTAGCCATCCTGGTAGGTGTGTAGTGATACCTCACTGTGCTTTTAATTTGCATTTCCCTAATGGTTAATGATGTTGAACACCTTTCTGTATGTCAAATAAAATTTCAGGTAAAGATACTTAATAGGAAAAAAAGAAAGAACAGTACATTATGATGTGGCAGGGACTTTTGCTTAGTCTGCTTCTCAACACTATGAATATTATGGAATGAATAATCATGAATTGTAATAAACTAGCTACAATAGCAACATATGCATTGCAATAACTGTCAGAATTATAAGGAGAAAATGTTTCATTCATAATCATGGTGGAAGACTTAACTCGCTTATATCAGAAACTAGTAGGTGAAACAGACCTAAAATTACTAAGGGTAGGTAAAATTTCACAAGAAAATTAATGGGTTTGAAATAATAGATATATTGTGATCCCTGTGCCCCGTGAACACTAACTTTATTTTAGGCAGCATATTTCTAACCTATGTCTTTCTAGCACTTTATTTTTAACTTTTCCGGATCATTTTGTTATAGTACTATTTCGTATAGGTACTAAACTTCTTTATTTTTTTCTAAATGTAATTTGATAGTTCTGTATTTTCATAGGTAAGTTTTATCTGTTCACATGAATTACAGATGTTTGTATTTATCCATTTTCAAAACTTGATTTATTTCAGTCTTATTATTTTGCTTTCTGATTATCATCCCTTTACTTTTCCTCTCTTGCTCTCCCTCTTTCTACGGTATTGCTAAAACTGTTCTGTATTCTTCACTTCACCAAATTTTTGTTTGAAAATTGTATATATATATTTTATTCTGTTAGTAGTTACTATTGAATTTTTATTATTTCTATTTAAATATGTATTTCAAGCTGAAGTGAGAGTTATGTTGAGTTTCTCATTTCTCTCCTAAAACCAATCACTTTAGCAGACTTTAACTACTCATTGAACTACAATTCCCAATCCCTCAGTATTGCTAAGTAGAATTTAATTTCACATTTTAAATATAAAAATTACCAATTAATAGTTATAATTAAATTTGCCAACATATTTTCTATTTATTTCTCATTGTGCTTGTTGCCATCTATTATTTTAACCAAGTTCACTTTTCATCTTCATTTAATAAATATTTATTGAGAACTTCCTCTGTAGCAGGCACTGTTTTAGACAGTTGAGACACATTGATGAGCAAGGAGACAAAAATCTCCTTTTTTATAGATTTTTAAAATTATTGTTAAATATAATGTTTTGTAGTTCTTAATCTGTGTATACCTGAAAATATCTTTATTTCATATTTACCCTTGAAAGGTAGTTTTGTTAGTGATAAAATTCTAAGTTATCATTTATTTTTTTCCTTAGTATTTAGATTAATCCTTTTTCTGCTGTTATTGGTTTTTGTTGCTGATAATTCTATCAATTGAATTAGTATTTATAAGTAATCTTTTATCACTCTGGTAGCTTTTATTTTGGCTTTTTATGTTCTGCATTTTCATAAAATGTAAATTTTTTTCTATTCTTCGAAGATTCAAACAATTCTTTATTTCCTGACAATTCTCATCTATTATTCTTGTTTAAACTTTTAAATTGAATTAAAATATATATGTGTGAAAGTGCATGAATTGTAAATGTACAGCTTGATGGATGATCGCAATTGCCCAGGTTTTAAATGAGAATGTTAGCAATTCCCTAGAAGCCACCTTTATAGGCAATTACTCTCTTCCTTAAAAAGAACCACTATCTTGATATCTAATTTTATATTTATGCTTATTTTTGGACTTTATTTCAATTATACAGTATATATTCAATCATGTCTGGCTTCTTTAGTTTAAGATTATATTAGTAAGATTCTAACATACTGTTTTCTATACATCTTAGATCATTTATTGATATTGTTTTATAATTTTTCAGTGTATGAATAAGCCACAATTTATTAATTTTTCTTTGCCCAATGTTTAGCTATTATAGGTAATGTTACTATGAACATTGTGTACAAGTCTCTTGGTACACATGTACCAGAATTTCTATTGGAAATACTTCCTAGAAATGGAGTTCCTGGGTCACGGGGCAAAGTGTAAATTCTAAGTGTCCTACTTTAGTCAATATGGATGTATGCTTTTCCAAATTTGGTGTTCTAGGTACACCCCTACTGGAGGTACAGAGTCTCTATTATCTCAGTGTTATCAGTTTTAGCCATTTTGGTATGTGTGTAGAAACAGCTTATTGTGGCTCTAGTTTGCAGTTCCTGATTACTAATAAAGTTGATAAATTTTTCATAGTTATTGGTCATTTGACTATCTTTTTGTGAAATGTTACTCAGGTCTCTCTGAAATTTCTTTGATTTATCTTTTTTCTTATTTTTGGCTTTATTCTTTAAATATAAATTTTACTGAGGGATAATCTATGTAAAAAATAAACAAATAGTAGAATCGTAAGTGTACAGCTAGATAGATTTTCAGTGAGTAAACTCCCTGTTTAAGGAATACAATTGTACCAGAATCCCAGCACGACATTTCACACCCATTCCCAGTTACAGTCACGGCTGCTTAATAATGGGAATGTTTTCGGAGAAATGCATCACTAGATGATTCGTCATTGTGCAAACATCATAGAAGGCACTTACACAAATCTAGATAATACTGCTTACTACTGTAATTTATATGCTACACTTTTATATCTCTGGGAGCATAGTAGGTTTGTTTACACCAGCATCACCACAAAAGTGAGTAAGTCCTGACAGTGGGCTTTTCTTTTTGTAATGTCAGTGCCTAACTTAAGCCTTCATTACCTAGGCATCCACTTCCAAGAGGTATTCACTTCAATTAAAGTCATCTCAAATAAACACTTTGCCAGCCATAGGACTAGATAAAGAGCCAAACTGCCATGATGCCCCTTCTCCCCAACACACACACACACACACACACACACACACACGCACGCACGCACACACACACACACACGCACACACTGAGGCTCCTTCGTTTTAGTGATCTTGGTTGACTTCATAAGTGACCATTTGGGCTACTTGTTTCTCTCCCTTCCAGAGCTTTAAATTCCCACTTTTAGGTTTTAAATTCACCAGAAATAATGAACATGAAAAACCCTAGGCCCTATCCTCCACCCCAACAGAAGCAGAACCCCAGGCTTGTGCGTGAGTGAGCGTGCGAGTACACGCATGCCCCCCCATTCCCCCTGCCTCCACCTTTCTGTGTGCCCGCTTGCATGCCTCGTTGGCTCCAGGGCCTGTAAATAATAAACTCTTCTTTTTGTTTAAAGTTTGCTAATGCTTATAGCTGAAGGGCATCTTGCGATGGTAATAACCACAAATATCGGCCTAGCTATAACTTTGGTTTAGAAGGGGAGATGTCTGCGGCAAGCTCACTGTGCCCAGAAGAGTACCCCCAGGCAATTCTAGCTGATAGCCTCACTGTCGATAGAATGACACAGCACAAAACGTAATGCTTTGCTTTATGACTTGAGTTTATGACAGAGGCTATGTCACTAGGTGATAGAAATTTTTTAACTCCATTTTAATCTTACAGGACCACTCTGGTATATGTGGTTGATTGTTGACTGATCCTTTGTTACAAGGCACAAGACTATATTATCTCCTTTCTCTCCACAGGTAATTGCTATACTGACTTCTAAGACCATAGGTTAATTTTGTCCATTTAAAAATATTTATATGATTGGAATCCTAAGTATATGTTCTCCTGTGTCTAATTTCTGTCACTCAACCTTATATGTGAGATTCAGCCTGTTATTGCATGTACTTTAGTTCATTTATTCTCAAGGTTCTAGAGCAGTGCTTTCCAATAAACCTCTGTAATAATAGAAATTTTTCTGTGCTGTCCAATATGGTAGCCACATAAAACTACTGAATGCTTGAAATAGTATCACTGAGTACCTGAAATTTTTATTTTATTTAAAGTAATTTAAATTTAAATAGGCACATGGCTAATAGCTACTGTGTTAGACATCACATCTCTAGAATAATCCATGTAAGAATATGCTATAGATTACTTATCAGTTCTACTGTTTACAGATGTAAGACTTACTTTAATGAATACAACTACTATCCATATCCTTGTACCAGTCAATTGGCACACACACATGTACACATTTTGTTGAGTGTATACCTAGGCGTAAAATTGCTGAGTCCTTCTAATATTAAACATTGAAATAAATGTGAGCTGTACATGCATTTGAGAAAGATTAATAAAAACAAGTAAGGTAATTATTTTCCAAAGTGCTTATACCAGTTGAGTTGTGGGTGGCTGGAACCCACCTGGCAGCTCAGAGCACAAGGTGAGAACCTGCACCGAACAGGGTGCCCTTTCCATCAGAGGGCGCATCACACACACCCACATTCACTCAGACTGCGACAATTCAGACATGCCAGTTTACCTAATGTGCGCATCTTTGAGATGAGGGAGGAAACCGGAAGACCCTGAAAAAACCCACACAGACATGGGGAGAATGTGCAAACTCCTACTGGTCTGGCCAAGAATCAAATTTTTCTTTATGAATGTTATAACAAAACTATACTGAATGAAACAATGTTATTCGGGGACCTGCTGTACACCTAGCCAAAATTAATCTCTCAAACTTCCAAAATTTCGTTTATATAGTTTATTGATAATTATCACTTTATACTTAATTAATAGTTAATAACTTAATAGTTATTTGTGTTTATTTTATCTCCTGTAATAAGGCTTACTTTCTCTGAGACAGGAACTGTGTGTATTGTATATACCTTTGTGTAATTTCTGGCATAGTACTTGGCCCACAGCTGTGGTGACTATATGTTTAATTTTCTCAGGACTACCCAGGTTTATGCTGTTATCCTGATGGCCCATCTAGTTAGCACTCCTCTCTGCTCTCAACACTGCCCTGGTTTATATATAATGAATTTGGTCACTCTACTCATATAAGAAGCTCAAAAGGAGAAGGAGGAGGAGGAGAACAGAATTGAGAGTTACTTAGCAATTAAACTGATGTTTAATGAAGTGGAATACCTCTAAGTGACTAAGAAAATCTTTGGTGCCATTAAATAGAAGGGAGTCAGGAGGAGAAGATTTTTGAGGTGGCTGATAAGTGTGATAAGTGTGGCTTGGATATGTTGACTTTGAGGTTGCTAGTATAATATATGGCAGAATGTGGACTTATGCATACAATGCTGGATGTACAGTGGTGATTAGAGCACCGGGAGCACTGGGAGCCAGGCTCCATATTCCTCGCATAGGGATTTGGCAGGGAACAAGGCAAAATCCCCGCTCTCGCGGGCCTTGCAATCTAATGAGAATGGACACATTAGACAGCTGTTTATAATTATGAGTAACTTTTTTGTCTGAGGGATAGAGCTGAGAGTTAGGGTTGTTTTAAAAATATTGGGAAATGCTCATGTTTTCAAGGAGGAGGAGCCAGAGTATCCAGAACTGAGGGAGTGAAATGTCAAAAATTTCAAAGCTGTTTAAAAGAAGCATATGGTCTGATGTCAAATGCTAAAAGTTAAAAAAAAAATGACTGAGAAAATAGAGATAATCAGTTATACAGCTTAGAAGTGGACGCAGTATTTGTTATCACCATTTACCACAATTTGTTTACATTCTTAAAGACCTTTTTTTTTTTTTTTTTTTTTTTAAGAAATTCCTTAAGAGCTTCATGGGAAAAATATAAATTTGTCTGTCTTGTTTGTCACTAAATTTTGGTGTCATTTAATAGCTCTTCAATTCCTAAATGTGTTAGACAAGGTAGCATGGTGATCGTAACAGCCAACATCATTTAATTGAACATGCCTTTTTTCTTACCAAAGTATATTATATTAATTTTTCACAAAAAATCTCAATTTATCTTTTTCTAGAGAAATGAATCTTCACTTGTTTTAACTTCAGGAGGATAAAATATTTGGCATTTGAAAAAATATCGATATATTTTACAAGAATCGTTCTTTTCTTTTGCAGTTTTTCTTCTTTGAATGTGGAAAGTTAGGAAACCACAATTTCTTTTCCTTATAAGTAATTTCCCATGCAAACAAAATAATAGCTTCTAAGGAAAGTTTGAGGCTTTCTAATAATTTATGATTCAAACCAAATATTTCTTTAGAATTTTCCCACACTCGATCATTAGGGCTGTATATATACAAACTAAGCCATAATGCCATCAGAGTAATTCTATTTCCTAGAAGTTCAGTAACGTTAAGATTAATAATAGCTAACACTTAAATAGAGTTTATAGTTTATAAAAAAACTTTTACATATGTTATCTCATTGGAGTTTTTGAACAACCTTATAAGATACTCATTTATTGCCCACATTTTTAAGGTGAGGCAACTGAAGTTTAGAGAAGTCAAATGAACTGGCCCAAGTCACACAGTGGTTTAGAGGTAAAAACTTAGGTTTTCTAAACTGAAATCTTCACTCTTTTCAATAAGAAAATGTTCAAAATAAAATGAACTTATTGTTGCCTTGGAGGTATCACCAAAGTGAAAGAATAATGCGAAGCACTACCACATCAATTTGATCTTTTGCAGGAGTTGGTAAACTACTCCTTGTGGGCCAGACCCAGCCCACCCCGCCCCAACTCCCCCCTGCCTACTTTCTTGTGCATGTCCTTCAGCTAAAAATGTTTTTTTAATGTATATTTTTAAGGTTTGAAAACACACACACACACACACACACACACACACACACACAAAACAATATGCAGCTGATATATACATGACCTGCCAAGCTTAAAAATACTTAAAATTTGCTCTTTAAAGACAAATTTTGCTGATCCATGTTTTATGGCACAGTCTATATTAGGCCCACCAAGCTGAAGAGTTTGGGAGGAGACTCACCTGAGCTGTTTTCAGGGCATCCCTGGCCTGTGCATCCCAGAAAATGTCTAAGAAATGACCCGTGTTGTTTCTGAAGCTAGGGAACTGGACCCCAGTGGAAAAGGGTAATTCTTTCAGTCTTGGCTTCTACCGCACTTCTGCCTCCCAGGGCAGACTGGCTGTGTGCCTTTGATACTGTGTGTATAGGAGCGATTTTGGAGTCATTCTATATTTTTAAACTTCCCCAATGTTTGGAATGTCTGGCATAGAGCTCTATGTAAAGGTGATGGCCTAAGGAAAATTTTTTAATTCTAAGCACAGAAACAAGACAGTTTTCCCATTCTTACATTCGCATCCAGAGCAATGGTAAGAGAGAATGCAGAGGGCATCAGGGAGTTAAATAGGTTTCCTTCTATCTGAAATGTGTACTTTGCTGATTATATCTAGCGTTTAAAAGATTTGATATGGGACTCATTTGAAAGGTAGAGTTGCTAAATATAGCTTTTCTGCAGTATTTTATTGAATACCTACTATGTGAAAGACACTGTGCCTAAGTTAGGAATATGAAGAAGAATAACACTATACCTGCCCTCAGGAATTCATGGACTAGCAGAGAGGTAGACTGTTAATTGTATTAACACGTTACCACACACAGTAAAGAGAAATTTAATGGAAATATATAAATGCATTTTTGACATTGAATATGCCAGGGTCTTGATAACACCTACAGCTTTTTACTGCTAAAATGAATTTTAGAAGTAACACTTTATCTATGAATGGTCAACAAACATTTACTTGGAACACACTGTATATGAAGTAGGCCTTTTCCCTTCCATCTATTAAAAGTTCTACAAATAAGATGGTAAGTCTCATCAACACCAAAAGCCATTTAAGCTTCCAATTAAGTGTTGAACCATGAATTCCGTCACTGCCTAATGGCAACCCACGTAGGCACTGGCAGCAATCACATTTGTTTGCTGTGTCAGCCAGAGAAGGTTACAAGGAGCACAGTGACAATCCACATCAGCAATCGAAGGGAGTTTGGGAAAGTGGGAGGGTCTGGCAAAGGAAAGTCGCTGGAGCACTGACATATGGATGCATGCGTTATGTGACAGCTGCTTGGGGTGGCTCTCTAGTTAGTGTGTTGAATCACATGCAAATGTAAGCTTTATCTGCTCTCATCACTGACTGACTCTGCTTTTTTAGTTTTGCCCACTCACTTTCAGATGTCACAGTGTCTACTTTATATAAAACTTGACAATTTTAACCATTTGCTTTCAGATGTCACAGTATCTGCTTTATACTGAAGCCAAATAATCGTATCTATACCAAAAAAAAAAATATGTATCCATAGCAATTTATTTTCCTCTATACACAGCAATTCCAAAAGGAGCATTTGCTTCAATGTAAACTGGCCTCAAGTCCCCAGATGTTGCTGACTGCTGCTCGCAGAATTATTCTCTCACGCTCTGAAGTTACTTTGGCTATCAGGGCATTCTGAGTTGTCACAGGCTTCCAGATGAATTATGAGAAATTGGCAGAAGGAGCAATGGTATCAAAACCATGAAATAAAAAGTGTGGATGCCAGGCCAAGTTCAAATGGAAATAGTCGTTTTCCTTTTAGGCCAATGAAAACTTAGTTTCATGCAGAGCATTCATAAGAAGGCTTCCTTTACTGCATCACCCAGTAAGTATTTACTGGATACATTTCCTGGGTGTGGCATGTACCCACTAAGACTTCCCTTCACTACCGGAAAGAGCACATGGAACAAAGTAAGTTGGAAGAGTAAGCATACTCTATTTCAAACGTAAAAGCAACACTAATTTAAGATGTTTTAGAATTGTCATATTTGTAGGAAAAAATGCAAATGCGTTTCAGTCCCAGTTTGTGAGAAAGCCTATCCCACGCTGTGCTGCAAATGGCTTACACTGTGGGGAGACACAGTGGTGGCCTCTGATGGATGGACCGTGAGTTCAGCTGCAGTGGCATCTGGAAGAGAATGTTCTTTGAAGAAGGAGAAATTCAGAGGTACTAATTGAAAATTTTCCTTTGCTTTTAGATTCTATCTGACTGAAGTTAATTTGTTTCGACTCATTTTTATGGTAGTTTTTAACGTAAGGCAAAGCTTGTCTATTACGTGACTATAGGAAAGAGAAGAACTAGCCATCAAAGCCAATGAGGAAAGCTGGCTGTCTTCTGAGGACTTATTTTGGGCTAATCTTCGCGAAGTTCCATAGATGCCTTTCCTGGGGGCTTCAGACTCCCTGTTCCCTAAGACAAACCACAATTCCTAATAGCAGAAGGATCTGAAGGTCGGTGCAAAGAAGATAAACACCCCCAGAGTCAGCTTGTGAACTTAAGCAAGTCACTTTATAAATAGTTGCCTTCACAGGCAAAGACACAGTGATGTCTCTCTATTTTTTCTGGTTAACACTTATTCAAACCCCCCACCTACCATATTAGAAGGAATTCAGATAACTTTGTCATTATCCCCCACTCCAAACTTTCCAAAACCTCAAAAGCTTACATAGTCTTAAGGGTGGACATTAGTGTGCATTCAGTATGCTCACGCTGATGTTTATTCAATGGAATATAGTGGATGAAAGTATGGGCTCTGTGACCAGATTTCCTGGGTTTGAATGCCAATCATACCATTTACTAGCTATATAATCATGGGCAAGTCATTTAACCTCTCTGCATCTCATTTTCCTCAATGGTAAATAGAAATAATAACAATACATCTTCATTAGGTCATTGTGGGAAGTTAACTTAATACATGAATCTTAGTCTGCTCTGGCTGCTGTAACAAAACCATAGATTGGGTAGCTTAAGCAACAGGTATTTATCTCTCACAGTTCAGGAAGCTGGGAAATCCAAGGTCAAAGTGCCGGCGGATCTGGCATCTGATAGAGACCCCCTTCTTGGCTTGCAG
The DNA here is from genome assembly GCF_014176215.1 of Rousettus aegyptiacus. Lineage (NCBI taxonomy): Eukaryota > Metazoa > Chordata > Mammalia > Chiroptera > Pteropodidae > Rousettus > Rousettus aegyptiacus. The sequence goes on from NW_023416291.1 coordinate 29,646,712, forward strand.
ACAGCCTCCTACTTGCTGGTTCCCCACATGGTGGAGAGGGAGAGCTCTGGTTTCTCTTCTTCTTTTTATGAGACACGAATTCATTCAGCATCATGGGGGCTTCACTTTGATGACTTTATTTAAATCTAATTATCTCCAAAGGCCTCACCCCCTAACTCTGGCATGCTCGCAGTTGCGGCTTAAACAAATGAATACATTCTTTTCATAACAACTTGTAAATAATTATAATAGTGTTTGCTTAGAGTAAATGTCCGATAAATAGTGGTTCCTGTTATTACCATCTTCCTTGCTTCTCCCTGCTGCATGGTGTCATGGTGTCACTGTTGAGAGTCTGTTCTCTATATACAGAGACTGCTGTCCTCTCTGTAGTGACATCTTATCAGTCTATCCCTCTAGTGAGAAGTCTCTAAGATTCACAATGATTCCTCCCTCCTGGTATTCATCCCCTTGTGTAATCCCTTCCTCTTGAGTGTGGGATGTACATAGTGACTCACTTCTAGTGATTAAAATATGCTAAGTGATGGCATGGCATTTCTGAGATTAATTTACAAAATGACTGTGGCTTCCATCTTGGGCTGCCATGTTGTGGAGAGGCCCTTGGAGCAAGAAACTGAGCCAGACCTTTAGCCAATAGCCAACAAGGAACCGGGGGCTACTAAGATCTATGTAAATGAGCTTGGAAGCAGTTCCCTCTGCCCTTCAGAGGAGCCTTCAGATGAGACTGCAGTCCTGCTGACATCTGGGGTTCAACCTTATGAGAAAACTTGAGCAAGAGATGCTCAGCTAAGCCACACCCAGATTTTTGACCCAGAGATACCAAAAAATGTGTGTTGTTTTCAGCCACTAAATTAGGGGTGATTTGTTAGGCAGCAATAGATAACTAAGAGGTTGTCAAAGTTCTCCGAGGGCAGGTAAGGGCCAAGGTCATCCCAAGATGCTCCCACTTGGGGTTCTGTCTGGTTGATGGTCTCATGATCAGCTATTTTCCCAAGGGAACAAGCACTGTGACAGGTGGTTTGGTCTCGAGGAGTTACCTTTGTTAGCTTCACTGAAGCAACCAATCCTTTTTTATGGAACCTTAGGTCCTTATCCTGAATCCTCAGCTTGGACTTTCACTCTTCTTAATGAACTTGTACTTCAGGAACCTCACTGTCCTTTCCTGTCACTGGGATGTAATTGAGGTCACCTAGGTCTAATGCCTCAGGGTTCCCTAAGTTTGAATTTTGAAACATCTGGGTCATTTTTGTTCTTTATTTCACATTGAGACTCCTTAATAATCTCAGAGAATGGCAACCAAAAATGAGTCATGATAAGCTTTTTTAACACTGAAATTCCAGAGCTTGCACGGGCCACTCAGGTTGGTAATCCTTCAAATGATATCCTAGAAAGGCAGCATGTATACTTGACCTATCAAAATCTAATATTAATTGATTATTTTACCCTCCTCTGAAACAGCAAAAGGACTTTATAACACTTCGCTTTCTTTTCATTCTCTCTTGACTTTTATGTCACTGTTGCCGTTTATTTTAATTATATATATAATATATACTATTTAAACAAGACATTATTATTGTTGTTGTACCATCAGTGCTCATTTAGATTTACCTTTATATTGATCCTTTTTGTTCTTGCTTTCTTTCTACATTTCCAACTTTCTGTTTGCAATTACCTTCTTTCTGCATAAAGAGCTTCCTTTAAGATTCTTTTAGTATGATTTCCTAAGGATAGATACTCTCTCTCTCTCTCTCTTTTTCAATCTGAAAATGTCATTATTGCAACTTTGTCCTTGAAGGAATTTCCAGTCAGCATAAAATTCTAGGTTGGCAGTTACTTTCTTTCAGTATTTTGAAGATTTTCTCTGCCACTGTGTTCTGATTTCTGTTGTTGTTGCTGAGAGATAGGCTATATTCTGTCACTCCTTTGAAGGTAATCTGTCTTTTTATCTCTGGCTGTTTTTAAGATTTTCTCTTCATATTTAGTTTTCTGTAATTTTACTATGATGAATCTATGTCTGGGTTGTTTTTTTATTTATTCCCAGTTGAGCTACACCCAGATTTCCAACCTACAGATACCAAGAGAAGACAAATGTTTGTTGTTCCTTGTCTTCTTAAATCTTTAGGGCCTTTTGAGCCATGCTTCTCTTGCCCAGGCCCACTTCCATGTCTGAAGTGTACTTTCCCTTCTAATAAAACTTTTCTTTTCTACTGTAAAAAAAAAATTCTTTAGATTGATCTCTTTAATTGGTTTTGAAAGATTCTCTGTCATTACCTTTTTAATTATTGTGTCTGCATAATTTTCTTTCTCTTTTTCTGGGACATTAATCAACCATATATTAGATCTTGTTACTGAGTTTTCAACATTTCTTATTCATTCTTTTATTTCATTCTTTTGTCACTCTATGCCTCTTTCTGGATAGAATTTTCTAACTTATGTGATACTTACTAATTCTCTCTTCAACTGTGTATAATCTACTGATAAACAGATTCACTTAAATTAGTGTATTTATTAGGTAACCACTAAAATAATAGTAAAACAGTGCATAAATTCCAAACTATTTAAATTCTTAATTTTAATTTTTATATTTTTCAATTCTAGAATTTTGGGGGGTTGTTTTCAACCATGATGTTTTATAGTTATGTTGGAGTACAGGGAACAATGGAACAGAGTTTTCAAGAGGGTTTAGGACCAGGAAAAGTTCAAGAGATGGAAGGAAGTTTGGAAACTGGTTCCAGTTCTGAAAGCTAAGGAAGGCCAGTGGAAGCAGGAAAGAGCAGGAAGAGGAGGCCCAGATCCATCATCCCAGAGAGCCATCCAGAGCAAGACTACTCAGCCTCGTTGAAAGACTCTGAGACAAAAGGTGATTTATTCTTTTCTTTATTGTATGCTATCTGTTGAGTATCACAGGGGTAAGGATGGGAAGTAAATGTAACTAGAAAGTCAGGTAAATCCCACAGCTGAAACTAATCCCTAATTAAGTCTAGGAAGCTAAAATTTCTTGCCAAAAGACAGCATAGTTTTCTGATGAAAGTTTTCTAGTAAAGAAGTGTCATAATGAAAGTAATGTTTTAGTATCTTAATCTCTCTCTCAGTACAGTATTTTGCATAATCTTTCAACTATTTTACCTTCAGTAACTTTCACTATAAAAATGAATGTATTGAGAAAGGAAGGAAAGAAGGTCATATTGTAAATTTAGAATGAGAAATAAGAATTGAATTTACAACTTTAAACTCTATCAATATGAATTGTGTAATGAATTTCATTTTATAATTTTAAGCCTTCCTGCTAAAAACAAACAAACAAACATGCATTTAATTTATGTCATTTCTTCTATTCATTGCTAACACATTTCAAAGATTTATATTCTTAAAAAAAAGCAGAATCCTTATACTAGAGAAATGCAAACATAGCTCAATTAATGGATCTCTTGGGAGTAAAGCATTCTTGAAGGAAATCTGCTTTGTTAGAAATGACAGTGAACCTTCCCTTCACTCTCATGGAACCAACACAGTGAGACGTGGAAGAAATTTGAGTGTTAGTAGGCAAAGGTGGTTGTACTAGTTTCTCACTGTTGAATTGCCGGTGGGAACAGCATTTGAGGTGCGATTTGGCAAAGAGATGGTGTTACATATGGAAGCTCCTGCATCCTATAACAATAGCAGAGACAACTATGGGGATGGTGCCCAAGTCCACAGAAGATGGCCTAGAAAAGGTGGAGTTGGTGGCTTTGGATAGGCAGCCATATAGGCTTAGTTACAAGCCTATATGTGTGAGTAAGATGGAATCTAGAAATTGGAATACAATTGTAGACTTGTACTTGGGAATCGGGAGACCTGGTTTCTCCTTTAGGTTCTGTCAATAACAAATTATATGGCCTTAGGTAACTTGTCAATCACTTGAGACAGCAGTTTCCACATCTCCAAAGTGAGAGTGTTGAAATAAATGTTCTCTAATGTCTTTCCCAGCTCTAAAGGTCTCTGATATCATTGATGCATTCTCATGCCTTATATTGGTCTTACCACTGGGAAATTAAAAATCTTTATAATGAAAGTTATTTTAAGCATAGCAAAAAGTAGAAAATATATTATAATAATCCTCTAATACCCCTTACTTACATTTGATATCTATTAACATTTTACATTTGCTTTATCTATTTTTCTTAATTTTTAAAAATTATGAATATCTTGACATTCACCCATAAATAATGATATTTGCCTGCATAACCACAATACATAGTGTTATCACAACTAATATAGTTAATAATTCTGTGACATTGCCTAATATTTAGTCTTTAGTCAAATTTCCCCAATTGTTCCCTCAGATATTTTCTACCTTTGGTTTGTGTGAATCAATTAAAGTTCCCAATATTTCATTGAGTTTCTATGCTTTAAGATTCTCTTTTAATACAAGGTGATCTCCTCCATTTTTTTTACATGATATTAAATTTTGAAGAAGATAAAATTCTTGATGACAAATAAGCTATTAGCCTGCTTCTCTTCATTAGCACAGGTGCAATATTATGCTACCTTGAATTGGTTTGTAAGCACCATTTAACCCAAAGTCCTCTTTTCAATAACCTTTTTCTCAGTAAGAAACAAAACAGAACAAAACTGACATCTTTGGCTCAGACGGTGTGACTCAAAGCAACCAGTTCCTGTCCTCAGACTCTGGGGCGACTCTGGGAAGTCAGACTGGGGATGCAAGGTCAGTTGGATGATAACTGTAAAAAGGAGACAGAAAAGCAATGTTTACCTTGCTGAATGGGGAGAAATTTAATGGAGTACATTAAGTCTGCAATAGCATTTAAAGTAGTTTCTGTTTTATTAGATACAAACTCAAGTTTCTTTAATCCTAGGGGAATTCTTAAAAACATTTGGCTTCACTTTTTCATGACAAAAGCTGTATTTTTTAATATGCTTCTTAAGGATATTTTAACAAAAGACTACAATGTTTTCAATTTTATTGAACACAAGTAAAATGAGATTTGGGAGGACTTTAAACTTGCATCAAACAATTTGGAATGAAGCCTTGTATTACATAAGAGTCTCATTAGTGATATCTTATGACAATGCTACCTGCAATACAGTTTGTAACTCCCATGTTTTGGCATTTGCTATTAATTGAACATTTGAATCCTTAGTGCTACCTATACATAGTCTGCTTACATCCTTCTTTGTTTTTCTGCCTACAATTTGTGTATTCTTTTTCTCCCCATTAGTAGTAAGCTGGTTACGACTTCATTATCCAAACAGCTGACCTCCCAGAGTTGTGGTTAACAGAAAGAAAAGGAAGAATGAATTTTAAATTTACTTATGCCTTTAAAAACTTGATGAAAACAGCTGAACATAAACAATAATAAACATTGGTCTTGTTCATTTATCTTCATTAAAAAAGTAATAAAGTCACATATAAAATTAATAATTACAGAAAATGTATAGAAGCAGCAAAGGACCGTCAATAATCTGATCATTTAAAGTCATTGCTGTTAAAATAGTAAGATACATTGTTCTCATTTTTGTGCATTTAAAATGTTTGCATGTAAAAATATAGTGTTACATACATACATTTATTATTGAAAACCTCTAGGTGCCAACACTGCAACAGGTATTTGTGATAGTGATTTGTGTTGTTTACCTATATTTCTGGTTTTCCTCCTCTTGCACGTGTGATCAGATTGAAAGTCTTGAAATTAGGCTTAGCCATGAGACATTTCAGACAGAAACTTAAGATCATACATGGAACTTGCTAAGTTCCTTCACCGTGATGGCAGGTGATGTTTCAGCCTGAGTGCCAGACAACCCTTGATGGACTTGTTAACAAGACATAAATTTTGCTGTTTTAAGCCACTGAGAATTTGAGGTTTTTTAAATTTTTTTTTTTACTGAAATATCTTGATTGCTAAAGTTTTTACATATATTATCTAATCTAATCATCAGAACGACTCTTAGAGGGCTGTTCCTATCCCCATTTAACAGATAAGGAAACCGAGTCTCACAGAGGTTAAACAACCTGCTGTGTGTCACATAGTAAATGAATGGTGGAGCCAGAGTTACATGCAGGTCTTTGTGACTCCCTCCTTTCCCTAGATCTGTTCTTAGTATACCCTGCCTATAGCAAAGAAATTTTTCATTTTGTTAAAAAAAAAATCTTTAAGCATATTTTTTATAGATTGCATGTTATTCTACTATACAAATGCTCCATGATCTGTTTATACATTCTCCAGTTGTTGGACGTTTACATTTTCTAATATTTTGCTAGTAAATGAATGTTCTAACAGCTTGTACAAAATCTTTGGGAGGTAAGATCTCACTAAGACTCAGGTCTTAGGAGCCAAGGAGTGAAAGTGGGAATCGTGTAAAGTTAGTTTTGCAGCCACTGGTCATGGAGTCAGGAGACTGCTGCCAGAGGCAAACGAGAATCAAGAACCAAGAAAGCTGCAAATCAGGCATCAGGCAAAAAAGGACTGAGGAGAGGTAAAACTCATGTGAGGCAATGGAGCTACAAATGGAGATGATGAGACAAATCAAGCAGGTAGAGGTAGAGAGATAATTGGTAGATCCTAGAGACTTTCTCTAAGGTACTGAAACATAGAGGCAGGACAGTTACACATGAGTAGCTGCCAGCATTTACTTAGCACTTACTGTGTGTTATGTGTTGTCCTTAGCACATTCAGGCTGCTATAACAAAATGTCACACAGACTGGGTGGCTTTAAACAACAGATGTTTCTTTTTCATTGTTCTGGAGGCTGGGAAGTCCAAGATCAAGGTGCTGGCAGAATCTGGTGTCTAGTGATAGCCTGCTTCCTGGTTTGCAGATGGTTGCCTTCCTGCTGTGTCCTCACATATAAAGAGAGATCTTGTTGTCTCTTTCTCTTTTCATAAGGGCATTAAACTCACTGTAATGGCCTGAACCTCATGATGTAATTTAGCCCGGATTAGATATTTTGAAAAGGAGTCCTGTAGCATCTCCTTTGAAGCAGAATAAGAGAACACCAGGAGGTGCATATTTGTAATGCTCTGCTTTGGGGAAGTGTTTTGGCTACAGGTTTCTATTTTGTCTATTGTTTTGATGTGAATATAAAGGGTTACTACTACTTCTGTGGGCTAAGCCACTATGAAAAGTTTCCTGGGAAGTGGGTGAAAGATGAGCGCATGGATTATTGAGAGGAAGCAAAAATGCAAGAGGAATCATGGGGAGGTGGGGTGGCCCGTGAAGTGCATATGTTCAACACACGGAACAAATTTAAAATATAAGCAGAATTAAACCTTGAGAATTCCTTAAAGTGCCCATAAAATAAGTTTAAATAGTTTGGGGCTTTTAACCCAGTACAATAATACAGTGAAACATAGCATATGTATTGACACATGGTGTGTGAAAATACGAAAAATGTAATTTTATGGTATTGTAAATTACACTATTTAAATTGCTTTTTTTCTCTTTAAAAATGCCAAGTGTATCTCAATAAATTTATGTAAGTATAATATTAGCTATTTGAGAGAAATACTTTTATACTAATGAATGTTTCTATGCCTTTTTATTTGGAGTTCGTGTCAAGGACGAATGTTGAATATTATCTAGTCTTTTATTTTATTTTATTTTTTTTGCCTCCAACAGGCCCATCATATGGGTTTTCTCTTTTGTTTGATTGTTGGGATGTATGTGAACAGATTCCCCAATATTTTTAGCCTTGCTCTCTTTAGTTGATCTCTCCTTGACTATGCTCTAATATTCTTTTGAATAATTGCTGAATATTATTCACTTGTATTTATCGTAGTTATTTCTCTAGTTCTCTCATATTCAGAACTGGAAATTGGAATATATTAGTTTTATCAAACAAATCCGAAAGCTTCCTATCCTTTGCTGTGTTCTGGAATAGTTTATACTATTGGAATAATATGTTCTTTAAAATTTTGAAAGAACACACATTTGAGTGTAACTTCAGCAGCATCCCATAAATGTTGATGTATATAGTGTTTTCATTGTCATTATAATCTTGATAGTCTGTCATAGTGGTATTGTTCTCTTCAGCTGACTCCAGAATTATTTAGAATATTGCCTTTTAAGATCCAGGAGACATCTGAGAATGTTTTTGTTTGTGTGGCTTTCATTTGTTATTCAGTTTAATTTTATTGCAGTTCAGTCGGGCATTGTAGTCTGTACAGTTTCTATTTCTCTTTTTTCTTTTTTTTCTTGTTTGTCTTCTACTTCACTAATTAGATCTTCTGTAGTGTCTACTCTAATATTACACTGAATCTTTGAATTCAGAAATTGCAATTTTCATCACCTTTCTATCTTTCTGATCTCAAATAGTATTTTTTTGAGCACCCACTTTATTCTTATACTTGCAGTGCCCTTTGTAAATTGAGAACAAAGATTACATAATTTATTTTTAATTAATTTTTTTTGGTGATATTGGTTAATGAAATCCAGTAAGTTTCAGGTGTACAATTTAACAGTAAGGCATATATATATATATATATATATATATATATATATATATATATATTGCATTGTGTGTTCACCATCCATAGTTAGATTTCTGTCACCACATATTTGACCCCTCTTACCCCATCTACCTCCTTCCTCTCCCCTCCCTGCCACACCCATGGTAACCACTCGTCTATTTTCCATGCACATGAGTCTCTGTTTGTCCTGTTAAAAATGCCCCTGTTTCTGAGAATAACTGGATTTCAGAAGATGACATTCATTCCTCTTCTTATGAAATATGAGGGTTTCAATGGCTTACTGTTTATTCTCTCTTCAAGAGGGAGGTCCAGGTTTGCCCCAGGTTGGCTTGAAGAGTTAAGATTTCATGGTTGTGTCTGTATGTGTGGATGCATGTGTGTGTGTGCTTTGTCTAAAAATGGATGGCTCTATCTCATTCTCAGTCTTTCAGCATAGTGGGAGGGAGACGGGACAGCTCAACTTTTCTCTGGCTTACTTCATGGCAGTCCCCTGCTTCCAGGAATCCAGCTCTGCTTCATCACCATTCACTCTTGTACAGCATCTGAAAGCCTGAGCCAGAGCTAGAAGGCATTTCGGCAGGGACCTTTTTTCCCTGTGCTGAATCCCCAGTGGAACAGTTCCGCTGATGCTTATCCCTGATGTGTACCTTCTGTGAGGCTCCAGCTCAGCAGAAAATCCCACAGATGATGGTAGAATGGAAATGTTTCACCCAACTATTCAATATTACATTGAATATTGAATATTGAAGGTAACTCACCCCACCTCTCTGCACATCGCCCCACAGTCCATCCTCACTCCTTTGCATCCCAGGATTTTAGTGCAGTTTTGCTGGTTTCTCTTCCACTTACTTTTTGGGCAGACAGCATGTAGTGGATGGTTCTTTCTTTCCATTAATCCCTTCTCACTATATCTAAATGATTTCTTCATTGCTTCTAGCATGTGCATAATCTTTCCTGGATTATAATCTTTATAATCATTTCAGTAGGAATGGGGGAGGAACAATTTAATGTCTGTGCACATGTCTTCTCTGGTCTCCACAATATTTCTGAATGTCCTATACATATTTCCAACTAGACGACAGAGAGCCAGCTTATGTTTTCCACAACATAACCAGTGCCTTGTGTGTCATTTACATTTTATAAACGCTAGGCAAATTGAATTGAATTCCAATGCAACACCCCCTCACACTTTTCTGCCCCTAATTGCAGGCTTTTAATATCATATTTTACTGACATAAATTCTTATAAAGTAAGACTTGAGTCTCTAGTTTTCTTTTTCAGTTTCAGAAATAAAAAGGTAAAATGAGAGCACCAGATTAGAGAAATTTTCTGTAAGTCATTTAATAAAATAATTGGGTTAATATGCCTGGTTCTGTGTCATTACAAGTGAAATCCATGCTTCATTGCTTTCACACTGGGTGAATTACCCTGGGAAGCCAAAAGACTGAAATGAAAACAGCAGCTCGTTTTTTCCTGACTGCTCCTACTCTTACCTTCATATTCAGCTTGTGCCCAAAGAACAAGACAACAGAAGAGCACTGTTTAAATCTCTTCTGAAATGTTCATGAAGATATGGTTCTGATAGCTGTTATAAACGTCAAGACTAAGCCACTGGATTAGTTGAGTGAGTCACCTGTGAAGGCTGTGTCTGAGAATGTGTGCTGACTAAAGATGTCTAGGCAGGGGAAAGATCATTTATAGCCCATTTCCCAGATTTTTTTTCTTTTTCTCCTCTTAGTGATTGACACAACCACCTGGCCACATAGATTGGGGGTATGACTGCTGTTTTATCAAGAGGCAGTTCAGAGGAAGGAGGGCAGTGTCTTAGTCACCTTGGGCTTCCATCATAAAATTTTCTAGACTGGGTGGCTTAAACAATATTTATTTTTTTCACAGTTTTGGAAGCTGGAAAGCTTAAGATCAAGGTGCTGGCAGCATTCAGTTCTTGGTGAAGGTACTCTCCCTGGCTAATAGATGGCCTCCACACATAGCCTTTTAATATGATATTAAAAGCCTGAGTATGTATTGGGAAGACAGCAGGACAGCAAGCTCCCTGGCGTCTCTTCTTAAAAGGGCACTAATTCTATCAGAACAGAGCCCCACCCTTATAACCTGATTTGCCTTAACTATTTTCTTATAGGGCCTACTTTCAAATCCAGTCACACTGGGGGTTTGAGCTTCAATGTGTGAATTTTTTCTTCGAGGGGGACACAATTTAGTCCATAGTAGGTAAGCTGAGGGATGTGGGTATATTTGGAGAGATTTGAAACAGGATCTTGTTTCCTCCAGTTGCTATGTGAATTTATCAAATCATTTCTTATTCCGAATCTCAATTATTTCATCTAAGGGACTTGCATGAGAAAATCACAAGGCTTCTGCCAACTTGACTCTTCAGGTCAAGATGGTTTCCACTAACATCAGACACATTCCAGCCTGTCCAGTTGAGTCAGTCTTATCACTCCGTGTGCATGCTATGCTTGACCAGCGATTGTTCTTTTGTCCATGGATGTCACTATGTCCAGAAGGACTTTCTCTTACCAGACTGTCAAATGAGAGCCCTCTAGTCTTTCGGAATACTTCACAGTCATCCACGCATTCGATTACTCTGCACTCTGTTGTTGTCGTTGTTACTCTTTGTTCCAGGCACTGTTGTAGGTGCTGGGTTGTCCCTGCTCTGATGGTGCTTACATTCTAGTGGGTGTGCATGAATAAAAGGGACTGATAAATCGATAAAGTAAGTCAGAGGTGATAGGTGCTATGGAGAAGAATAAAGCAGGGTAAGTGGGTAGTATGTCCTGACAGAGTAGAGGGTTGGAGGGTTGCTATTTTCTATAAGATGGTCAGGAAAAGGTTCTGTGCAGGTATGCAGAGGATATGAACTAGCCAAGCGTGCCTCAGGGAAGAAGATTTCAGGTGGGGAAGGTAATAAGTGCTTGGACTGTGCTTATTGTGGTCGGAGAAGAATGAGCAAGGAGGAGAGTGAAAAGAAATAAAATCAGAAAGGTGGTGAGAACCAGCCAGGTCTTGTGGAGCCCTGAATGTGCCTGCTTTTAAGTTCCCACAAACATCAAGCAGTTACCTTTTCTCTTTTGACCAGAGTTTATACTCTTATTTGTAGGAGAGTGTTTTTTTGGGGGGGGAGCTTATTCCTCAATAAATTTACATTTAAAAAATGGAAACCATGAACTTTCTGGATTTATATTTTTTTTAAAGGGAGATCATGTTTAAATGCAAATCAAATCAGTTGCCTAAAACACTCTACTATTTTTTTTCCATTTTATTATTAGAAAATTGAAAACCTCTCACCACGGCCCATGATAGGTCCTTTATTGCCATCCTAACCTAATCTTGACCACCTCCCCCTCCTACACCTCCCTAAGCTCTAATCCCTTTGGCCTCCTTTCACTTCCACGAATCCTCCAAGTGCTATCAATGCAAAAGTTTTCCTCACAGATCTCAGCTCAAATGTCCTCTTCTCAGGTAGGCTGAAAATGACACTTTCCTAGTACCTATGACAATTTGTAGTTACTCAATTCATTGCTTTTTTGCTTAGTTTGTTTTGAATTTTTCTTTTTGAACACTGTGCTTCATGAGGGCCGGAACCTCTTCCTAGCATTGTATCTGAGGGTCTGGAACGTGATAGATATCCCAAAGGATTTTGCTGAATGAATAATTGAGGACTAGATGAATTTAGTATTCAACAGCATTGCCTAAAATAAACTGGAATTTTCTGTAGGTTTTCAGGGAAACTAGAGGTTTTCTGTAGGTTTTCAGGGAAACTAGAGTTCTCAAGCCCTCATCTTTCTTCATCTATCAGCACTAATTGATTAAATCAATTATTGTTCTTTCTAGATTTATAAAGCTCTTTTAAAGTATAATTTTACCAGTAGTCCTTTTATAGACAAAATTTGTCTTTTTTCCATTACCAGTGATTTGCATGATTTGATTCACTCTATATTAATTGTATAAGGAAAGTACAGTTCATTTGACAAGTAAATTATAAATGACTAAGATATTTTTGGTTTGGGAATGGATGTATGTTAACATGTTGATTAAAATGTAATTACTTATTACTGCATTAAAATTGACAAAAACTGTTTTCTTGACAATGGATTAAAGAAATGACTGCTTTATTTTTGTGTTCTTACATGATGAGACGAGAAGATTTTAGGCTTTCGTGTATAACTTATTTTCTTAAATAACATAGTTATTATTGTTATACAGTAATATATAGTGCTATTCTTTATAGCCAATAAATGAGCAGTCAATTTTAATATATTTCCTCCTTTTGCTTTTTTAAGAGTACTCATATACATTGATCTGCTGTATAAGATCTGTATGTATTGAGATCAGTTGCAAAGTTAACATAATTTATACAAGTTACAGATTTGTTGAAAATTAATTTGAGATAAGATTATAGAATTGTTATCATTTTTAGTCTTCCAATAACTTGAATTTTGACATTGTAATCTCTATGCATTCTTTAACAAATGGTCAATTATGGATATTGAGGGAAGACGCTGAGGCTACAACTCAAGGCAATTCAAAACCATCATGGCTAGTGAGATCCAAGTGAGTAACAAACTGGGTGAGATGTGAGTTTGTTCACTTTGAAATTCACTGGCCACAGCACACCTGTTCACTGGCTATGAAACGAGAAGTTAGAAAATTGTTCTTTTTCAAAGGGAAAAGTATTTTAAATCATTGATGTATGTATTGATTAGTTTTAAAGATTTTTTTTCTATTCTATTAACCAACTGATAAAACCAGAAAGGAACAGGTGCAACTTTTGTAAATGATATGAACTTTCTGGAACCCCTCCATTAAATCCCCATGTGTCCTCTAACCACCAGCTGGGCAGAGCCACCAGCATTGATAAGAGGCCAGTAAAAGAATTAAAGCAGGGAACGCAATCAGATTTTTCTTTTAGAAAAGTCACTCTGGATTAAAAATGAAGCCACTGAAGGCAGGGAAACAATTGAGAGCTATTGTAACCGTCCCCTAGGTAAAGATGAATGAATAGGGATTTGAAGGGATGAAGACATTTTTAGGAGGTAGAGTCAACAGAACATAGTGATTAAGTTGGAGGAAAGCAGAAGGAGAAACAAAGAGGCTCAGGTGTCTTGGGTAAGGAACCTAGAAGGGAGCAGGTTTACAGGGAGGGAAGATGAATTTTCTTGGGACATGTTGAATTTCAAGTCCCAGTCTGGCTGTGATCCAGGCTTGTGGTTATGAGTAAGACCTCAGATTTAGAATGATACAACAGTGTAACATGGACACCTGTGCCTAAAATATGTAAACATAATTCAGCTTACTGCATCAAGTGTGTGTGGCTGAATGCCATTATTGTACTCTGATATGTGCGGAGCCATGCGGTCCCCTGGGGAGAAGAAGGGGAGCACAAAAATGGGGAGCAGAAGAAGAGCAGAAGCAGAAGCCTGCTCCTCGCAACGAAGTTGGTACCTGCTGTTTCATTCTCATATAGGCCCCTTGTGCATTCTTCCAACTGGGCGTCTCACCATCGAACCTTCCCTTTCCAATCAGCTCGGCACTGACACATGGGATTTGCATGTGGACTGGTCCATGGAACAGGCAGTTAGAAATTTATGTCAGGGCTTTAGGGTACAGAACTGTCCTGGCTGAAGACATATATTTGGGGATTTTGGAATCGATGTTTTAAAAGCATAATTTGGAACCATATGGGGACATTTTGTGTTGTCAAAATGACTGGAAGAGTTGCTACTGGCATTTAAAGTCAAGGGACGGAGAAGGAAAGAAGGATGTTAGACTACCCTATAAAGCAAAAGATGAAGAACTGACCATCATAATACCAACTAGTACCCTCTTGAAAAAAAGTGGATGTGTTGGTGGAAATCATAAACCTGTGTAGAATGATACAGAATTCTATGTATACATCTATGAATGTACATATCTATCTATCTATCTATCTATCTATCTATCTATCTATCTATCTATCATCTACCTATCTATCTATATATCATCCATCATCTATCAAAGCATTAAGCAAGGGAAACTGCCAGTTAAAATTTTGCAACTACATGTGTGACTAGAGGTAACAACAGCAGGCCTCTGGGGGAAATTCTTTAGTAGGTAAATGTCAATAGATTTGTTTCCTGTAAGTTTCCAAATACAAGGCAAGGTGTTTTGCTCTGCAAGAAAGGGGGTTAGAAGACCCTCTGCTTTTGCCTTTCTCTCTCTGACTTGGTAAATTCTGTTCCTTCCCAAACTGCTGGAGATGCAGAAGTCTGAGTGAGCATGTGGACGTCATTAAATATTTTGTGTAAGGGAATTAGAGGGAGAAAAGTCCATGAGATTCTCCTAACTTTCTCTCCTTCCTCTTCCCAGGTTCAAAGTTACATTAATCTATTTGATTTAAAACTTGGGGCAGCAACAGGCAAAGAAGCTCCTACATAAAATTACTTTGGGTCTGGAAATAGTTGTCGTCAGTGGGCTGGCCCTTGCTCTGGAGGTGAGAGGTTTGTTCTAGGACTCCACAGTGGCAGGCATCTTGGTGCAGTGCTAGTTCTCTATGTGGCATATGGAAAAAATATGAGTAGGCACAGCCACCAGATCGAATAAATCCACATCTCTAAAAGTGGGTTCAGACACTACTATTATCAAAACACTTTCTAACCTATAGAAAGAGAGAAAATATTCACAAACCATATATCCTGTTAAGGACTTGTATCCAAAATAAAGTAAGATTTTTTTTTCATTTTTATAATTCAATAATATAAAGACAAATTACTCAATCGAAATGACCTGAACAGGCATTTCTCCAAAGAAGGTAAGCAAATGACCAATAAGCACAGGAAAAGATGCTCAATACTCTTAGTCATTAGGTTACAAATAAAAATGAGAAACTTCATATCCACTTGTTCATATTCATATCTAGGACAGCTAGAATCAAAAAGATAATAACAAATGTTGGTGAGAATGAGGAGAAATCAGAACTTTTATACAGTAGTCCTTTCTTATCCATGGGGAATATGTTCCAAGACCCCTGATGGATGCCTGAAACCTCAGATAGTACTGAACTCTATACATACTATGTTTTTCCTATACATACATACCCATGATAAAGTTTAACTTATAAATTATGCACAGTAAGAGATTAACAACTAATAATAAAATGGAATAATTATAACAATAAAATAAAGATTACTTGAATACAAGCACTTGAATGCAACCACAAATTTACCGGATAAATGAGCTGGCTACTGGGTGACTAACAGGAGGGTAGAGAATACAGTGTGGATGCCCTGGACAAAGGGATGAGTTGTGTTCTAGACAAGACGGAGCAGGATGCTGAGAGATTTCATCACTATTCAGAATGGTGTGCAATTTAAAACTTATGAATTGTTTATTTCTGGAATTTTCCATTTACCATTTTCGGACTTCAGTTGGCTGCAGGTAACCGAAACTGCAGAAAGCACAACTGTAAATAAGGGAGTACTACTGTATCCTGCTGGGAAGAATGTAAAATCGTGCAGTTGCTTTGGAAAATAGTCTGGAAGTTCTTCAAAAGTTAAACTGAGTTACCATTTGACCCAGCAATTCTGCTCTTAGATATATAGAAAGCAGAATTGAAAACTTATGTCCACATAAAACCTTATACAAAAGTGTTCATAACAGCATTATTCGTAAAAGCTAAAAGGTAGAAACAACCCAAATATCCATGAACTGATGAATAGATAAAGAAAATGTCATATATCTGTACAATGGAATATTATTTGGCCATAAAATAGAATGAAGTACTAATATGTGCTACAATGTAGATGAAGTTTAGACACATTATGCTAATTGAAGAAGCCACTTACCAAAGACTACAGATTATATAATCTCATTTGTACGAAATATCCAGAATAGGTGAATCTATAGGGACAGAGAGTGATTAACAGTTGTTTAGGGCTGGGAAAATGGTAGTGGGCACGAAGGTTAGAGGGCTGATAGCTAAAGGGTAGAACATTTTTTCTTAAGATTAGGAAAATATTCGAAAATTGATAGTGGTAAAGGTTACATGACTATGTTAATATACTAAAAGCTGTTGAATTCTACTCTTTAAATGGCTAAATCGTAAACTATATGAACTGTATCTCAATAAAGCTGCTACCAAAAAAAAAAAATCCTAAAGCGATTCTATTGTTCAATGAGTTGAATATCTCTGCCCTAACCTATTCTAACCTGGAGGGCAGATGGTAAGGCGAGGTGGGCTGGATGCAGGAGCAAACTTAGTTCTTAAGCATTCGTGAGATTTAAAACCAGATCAGTTTGAGCATGGAATATCCTTGATTAAATTTCACAGCAGTCTCAATCTGTTCAATGTCATCTCAGATTTGGGGAGAAAACTGGGCTAGACAGTAGTGGTTCCTCACACACTGGTGCATGCTGAATCACATAAGGGGTACAGATTTAATTAAAAATAGTTTGTATTATTTGCTAATAGTTCATAATAGGCCATAATTCACACCTCAACTAAAATGCTGACATAGCATTTACATATGGACGATGTCATTCAAGGAAGTGTGCAGTGAAAAGAAAAGGAAACCATGGGCCAACCTGTTTGTTTAATTGAATTTAAAGATGCCAACATGACGCTAAATCAATGGGCAGAAGTCCATCTATTGAGTAAAAAGATCAGAGTCACAAAATTTTACAGATGAATTTTTTCTCAAGGAGCATCGAATCTAACATATTTTCTGATGATTAAATAGGGACGGCAAGAGGTCATCTGACCACCCCAGCACATCACAAACATTTAAAAATCTGCTTATTGGGTCTCCTAACTTGAGATGGTAACTGCAGCATTGTCTGGACATGAGCTATATTGTATTTTGGTTCCTGCGGACCCTGCCCTTATGCAAGAAGCACAGCGTCAGTTGTATGTACTGTGGGGTTTGGCTTCTCAATGTTGGGCATCTGTATGCATTGTTTTTGGTAGCTTAGAGCAAGTCCCTTGCATGGATTAGAAATTTCTTACGCACAAGGACTTGGAGAACATCCTGCCTTTGTTTTATTTTGAGTGTATATTAGAGTCTAAGAGAATGGCAAGATCTGTATGGTCCAGAGCAGATGGAAGTGAAATGAACTAAGTGATGCCTTGAAGAAAGACTGTTTTTCTGAGTAGAGAGGAGAGAGAAGGTAGTTCAGTTGAGAAAGCAGCATGAACAAAGACACAAGTCGGGATTAGCATGAGG
This sequence comes from Rousettus aegyptiacus, assembly GCF_014176215.1. Classification (NCBI taxonomy): domain Eukaryota; kingdom Metazoa; phylum Chordata; class Mammalia; order Chiroptera; family Pteropodidae; genus Rousettus; species Rousettus aegyptiacus. The sequence continues at coordinate 29,664,394 of NW_023416291.1, forward strand.
AAGTAGGTGGGGCGACAGGAGGAAACAGCCTGACTGGAACAAAGTGCATGCTGGGAAACAGGAAGAAACAAGATGGGTAGATATGGTGCCTTAGAAATTAGAGTGAAGAATTTAGACTTCATGCAATAATCACAGGGAGCCATGTTCTTGAGCTGGGCATTTATCTGATAAAAATAGAATTCTAGGAAGAGTTGTCTGTTCATTTAGTGTCATACTTAGAGATAAATAAATGGTCAGAACATTAGTCTCCAAAGGTTCCCATATAATCAGTCACCTAAACAACCACAATTAAATGCATTTCACTTAATATATGGTAATGGAAGCTAATTCAATAACAACAAAATTTAGATTTTGTTCTGCTCTTTATGTGCTGAGAAAATTAAGAAAACAAACTCTCTCCAGGCTTTATGTGAATTTCAGAAGTTATTTCCTCTTTATTACATATGGCAAACAGAGGCAATGGTTTCAATAAGTACATATGTATTATCATTTTTAATCCAATTTTTATATTCTTTCAATAATATTGCTATCAATTTTGGAATAAACTTGTACTCTGGGATATTTCTTTTTTATTTACTTTTTATTTGTAGTCCAACTTTGCAAGGAAAATGTTCTCTTAATAATTGAAAAACTGCAGTGTTCTACATGTTTACATTTTATCAACATTGCCTCTCCCCAGTGCATGCTTAGGAGCAGAGCCATTTCATTGTCACAGTAGAATAATTGCCATTTTCCAATTCAGCCTCAAAGCCAAGTGGAAAAATATAAAAACTATTTTACAATTGAGATTTCTTCTACCTTACATATGCAGGGTGTTTTTCTAGGACAAAGTGCCTTCTCAAACCATTCTGGTGTCATCTCCAGCTATTAAAAAGAAACAGATAAGCTCGATACTCAGAGCCACATTTATAATTCCTTTAGAAAGAGTAAGAAGATGATATTTTAATGTAAATTTGAATATAAATATTCATAGGATGTTTGAACACCTATGAGATAGGTGCAATGTTTTGATACTTCCCACAAGTCACACTGTTCACCTTTTGGACATCTTTTATTTTCTAATCAACACAGATATGGAAAGATCCACCAGAGGCTTGGGAGAAAATCTTATATCTAAAGTGACCAATATTGTTCCTCCTTTTTTTCTCTTGTTAAAGGCTAATGTCTATGTTGCAAGGAACTTGGTCCCAAGAGAGCCATCCTCCTTTAAACTGCAGTGCAGCTGCCTCATGAAGGTGAGAGCGGTGGGAGCGGAACTGGGGAGGCGGCACCGCTCCAGAAGGGACAGGGCGAGGCACACGTGCTCAAACTTAGCTGCACGCTACGATTACCTGGAGAGCTTTCAAAATTACAGATGCCTTGATCTCACCCCGGGTAATTCTAATGGACACTCGAGTAGAACTCCCGGGATAATGATCATGGGTTTAAGTTGAGTACTAGCTGGCGGGTGTTGGGCGAGTCATGTAGACTCAGGGAGCATCATTCTTCCTGTATATGAAAACTAGATAAATACCAGTGTCTTACAGGGCTATTGTAAAGATCAAATAAAATAATGGATATGAAATTCCCTTGAAAACTATAAAGGGCTGTACAAATGTGCACTATTAGGGATCTATTTTAACCCTCTTGCTCTAGGAAATAATTTAACAGCCTAATTTGCACAAAAAGTCATGCTTTGATCACTTCTACAGGAAATAGGTCCTGCCAATTTTCAGTATAATTATTTATCACTCTGGTAAATTTTAGAATCCACTGACCATTTTGTATGATATGTAGATTTTATACTCTATAGAAATATTTAATACCGTTGCTAAAACAGATTTATGTATAATTTAGCAATCCTCCAATATTTTTTTTTATCAGTTCCCCAAAATGGAAAACTGAAGCAGCTAGGCTGGCTGTAGACTTTATCTTTGAGTAAATTGGATGCAGAAAAAGAATTGGAGATCACTGATACAATAAAGAAAATGAAACTTTTAATGAATGTGCAGAAATCTGCAGAGGACAGAGAAATTGTTCAAGTAAAAGTTTATGAAACAAAGATACGGAGATGATCAATGAAGCTGATAACATGAAGGGGGTTTGAGACTTAAACATGGGTCCAGAGAGTAATGAGAAATGATCAAATAAAAAAACAAGTTGAAAGATGAACAAGAATTGCTGAAAAGAGGAGAGAAGAAAAACATACAAAATAAAAGGGGGCTTTGAGGCCAAGGGAAAGTTCATTCATAAGGTACTGGATGAACTAGAGAACCAGAGCATACTTGGATACTAGTAGGATTGATTATTGTGGGAAGGAATGAACTATGGAGGAAAGCTGATGATGGAAAGAAGGGCTAATTGCAGGAATGAGGTCTTTCAGAAGCGGTTATGAGACACTGTCACAGAAGCATCTGATAGAAAAAGGGGTAGTACATTAGTAACGAGAGAGAAAATAGAGATTATAAATATAGAAGGCAGCTGATTATAAATTTGAGGATGAGAAGACTATTCCAGTTTTATCAATAAAGTGTGAAACAAGATCATCAGCTAAGAGTGTTGGCGGATGAACTCTTGAGGACAGAGGAGAAGGTATGCAATAGTTGTTCTGGAGGGTGGAAATCATACTTATTAAGAAAATGAGGTCAGATAGCTGATGGGTGTTTAATGTCAATTTATCGTTGCAACTATAAATTTAATTGAAGTAATAGGTACTTCAGTTAATACTTGGGACTAGATGTGGGAAAAGTAGATGCTGGGTATAAATAGGATGAAGATTTTGCCTGGGGAGGATATTGGAGTGAATTGTTTATATTAGTAGATTTAGTTTCATGAAACATGTAATAAACACACACTGGTGGAATTTTGGTGGAGTAATGTACAGAATCCCACTACAGGACTTTTTTCAAATGTCTCTTTCTTAAATATGAGCCACAACTTCTGCTTAGCCAAGAGCTGGATTTTGGAGTGAACCAGTTGGGAATCTCCAAAAGGCGATATAGTTTCTAAGGAACTCGAAATCATTAAAATACATCAGAAATACAGAACCAGCTTACTCGAGTTTCCACATTTTCCCCTTACATACCTGGAAACATGGGTAGAATGGTGGACCACCAAAAGATATGTCCACTCAGAACCTGTAAATATGAACGTATTTGGAAAAAGGGTTTTTGCAGATGTAATTAAAGATCTCAAGATGAGATCACCCTGGATAAAAGTTGTTCTTAAATCCAATGATAACTGACTTTATAAGATAAAAGAAAGAATACACAGAGGAAGAGGCCATGTGAAGACAGGCAGAGACTGGAGTTATACGGCCATAGGTCATGGAACGCCTGGAGCCACTAGAAGTTGGAAGAGGCAGAGAAAGATTCTTCTCCAGAGCTTTCAGAGAGAGCATGGTCCTGTAAACAACTTGATTTTAGACTTCTGGCCTCCAGAAAGGTGAGAGAATACATTTTGGTGGTTTTAAGCTACTAAATTTGTGGTAATTTTTATGGCGACCCTGGGAAACTAATGGAACCAGCAAAATGTAAATTGCTCCTGAACCCAATGAAATGAACAGAGCCCTCAAGTAAATAGTAATGATGATAATAATAATAAATCTTGCCAGTGCTGACCTAGGTCTGTTGAATATATTTGTGATATGCACACGGCAAGTTACAGGGTGTGACATTGGGCCAGACACCAATTCTTGACCAGTGGGTTGACAGTTGCTTGAAGACAGCAGAGCCATGTGAAATTCTAGAGTGGAATAGTGCATGGCCTGGAGCTGTTTTCCAAAAAGAAGTGACTCATTTTTTTACCTAAAATTAAAAAGCACTAAAGCCCAAAAACTGCCCCCCCCTCCAGGAAACTAAGAAGGAAAACTCGGGAGAAAAAGATTATAAAAGAAAAAAGAATGTTTTGTTGACATTTTTCCCTAATGAAAGGAAATTAGCAATTTCGCTCTTGTTTCTCCTGTTTTGGGTAAAAATTCCTTGCACAGGATTTGATTCCTATCTTAGTTTTAAGTAGAAATTAAAATAGAATAATATTTGACTTTCTGCTGTATCATATAATTAACCTCAAGATACAATTAAGATACAACTGAAGTTGATTGGATTAGTGGTGTTTTGTTTTATTTTTATGTGAAACTGAAATTCCAGGCGAACTGGCATTTCACTGCTGCTGCTGACATGAACCATGAAAATTCTGCCTGGTGCTCCAGACCGAACAAACTCTGATCATAATATGCCCTGAGAGCACAAGTTATGACTTTCTCTCTCTGGCTTCCAATATTGGAGAAGAAACACAAGATGGCAAATGGGGAGGGGGGTGAGCGAAGCACCAGTTTTTCTGTCACCAACCCTGGACTGAGGAATATGGCTTGAACCTGAGAGCAAATGGGGCATTTGACTCCTGTCTCTAGATTTAAGATAACTGGTCCTCCCAAAGGACAGAGAACTGACCGGAATTATCTACCCAGAGGCTGGAACAGATGGATCAGAGACCTGGATGGGGCGATGTGGGCAATGAGAGCCCGCACACCTCAGGAGGCAGACGGGCAGGGAGGGCTAATCGCTAAACACAAGACAGCCAGAGAAAAGGAGCTTGGGTTGCTTTTTAATAACACGGTAGTAAAGAACACACCAGATTCCCACCTGCCCCCTACTCCCACCTGCAAGTCCACCTACCCAACTGGTGATGGAGGAGAGGGAAGCGTTGGGAGTATAGTTTTCCCCAACATGAGGTATAGGTGGAAAAATGTCAGTTTATATTCAAGTTTTTAATAATTGCTGCTTCTCTGATTCAATACATTATAGGAGAATAACTATGGGAATTCTGTTTATAAACTTGTCTTATAGCTTAATAAACTTAAAATTATTAAACTATATTTACAATCATTGATATCAAATGAATATCTGAATTCTCTGTGGAAACCTGTCAGTAGAAGATATTTCTTCTATAAACATGAACATGTCAGACAATAAAAGCTGCTTTTTAGCATGAAATTGAAAACAAAACAAACAAAACAAAAAACCCAAAATAAAACCAATAAAACAGATTTATTTTATCCTTAGTTGGGTGACTGATGCTATCTACTTATGTGACAAACTGTAAAATGATAAGCAATTCTAAATAACTTAGAGTGTTATAATTCAGTGCAAGTAATAAATTCCTTAATTTGAACCCAGTGAAAGAGATACATGATTCTATTCATCATTACTATCAGTTTCTGGACACCAAACGCCTTGGCCTGGCCATGCCAGTCCTGATGTGAGTCTAGGCCATACCGAGGTCTGCAACCTAGGGAAATATTACAAAGGAAAAAGAGAGGTAAAAATGGTGATTTGCTACTTATTAGTCTGTGATACTGTATAATTAAAACATACCAACTCCCCAGATCCTCCTGCATTTTAGGAGTTAATTGGTAAGGAAAAAGAGTCATTATGATTGAGCATATGAAGTAATTCTCCCCCCATCCCACTTGCTTACTTACACTATGTGACTCCTTTATCAGTTCTTTTCAAAAGATATTCATATCCAGTGATATTATTAAAATCTTCCCATGTCAAAGAAATTGGTTTTATAAGCTCTGAGATAGTAATTTACTGACTTTAATAATAAGCTTACTCTCTTAAAACTGGAAAACATTAGAGGGTACTCTGCCTGTATTTAGAATATACCACAACCAGATTTGCAAGAACAACACCGAAAAGGTAGAACTGGGAAAGTCACTTTGGTCGCGTTGCCAGTAAACTGATGTTTCTACTTTCCTTTCTTTACTGTTCCTGTTAGCTCATTTTAGAGAACTCTTTGACAGGATATTTTCCTAGTTCCTTCAAGTGGGTAGGAGTTGGACATCTTTATTATCCTCACTGAAACAATGACATCCCTATCTGTGAGGAGTATTATAAGTATTATTACTTATTTGCAGCCATGATCCAGACACTGGTCTAAGCGCTCTACTTTCATTAATTTATTAATAGTAAACCATATAAAGGTTACTATTTTATCTCATTTTACAGATAATATAATGAGGCGCACAGTAATTAACACCCTGATAGTCTGATTCAAGCCCATACTCAACCAGCAGGCTATCCTTCCACTCTATCTGGTCTCCTTAATGGCCCTTTTGTTCGTGAAGGTTCCTGAACTGTCTCTTCTATTGAGTCCTCTTCCCATAAAAGTTTCTGATAACTCTCAGGGAAGTTAAATGACTGGCTAAAATGTGCACAGTGAGCAAGTGGTGGAGTTGAACTTCAATCTAGGCTTTCTGTCTCTAGACCCTATTCTTTGGTGACATCATGCTGCTGGATATAGCTGAAGTTTTCAATTTAGGAGGAATTGGCTCTGAAACAAAATAGCTGGCACTATTTCGCTTCTTTCAGAAATAAATTCCAGATGGATTTAAGAATTAAATCTTACAAATGAAACCATAAAAGTACTGGAAGAAAATTTTAGTGGATATTTATGTAATCTTGGGGTGGCAAAGGCAATTCTAAAAATGGCCTTAAAGTAGGAAAGATAGATACATTAGATTTCATAAAAATAAAAAAGCCAGTATGTGAAAACACTATAAATAAAAAGGAAAGGCAAACAACTCAGTACAGGAAGGCGATTTTCTTTCTTTCTTTCTTTTTTTTATATTAATTCAGTCCTTTTTTCATTCCAAAAACATTAGCAGTGGAGTAAAATAGAGATTATGGTCCCTACCTTTATGAAATTATAATCCAGAGGTGTCAAAACCCAATTGATGAACAATTATATGAAACAAAGGGTTATATGGTTCTATGAGAGCAACTATCAGATGAGCCTAATGTACACTGAGATTTCAGGAAAAACTGCTTGTGGAGCAATGCTTGAGTGGAGATCAGAAAGATGAATCCAAGCTTAGAGGACAGCACCAAGGGGAGCGTTTCAGACAGAGAGAAGAGCACGTCTTTTTGAGGAAGACAGCATGGCCCATTTGAAGAACAAAGACCCGTAGGCCAAAGCTGAAGAGTAAGGTAAAGAGTAGTGTAGGTGAGGTGAAGAGGTAGGTGTCATTCACCAATACAGAAACCTTGGAAGGTGAGCAGGTTTGGACAGGATGGAAGATCAAGAATTTGATCTTCGGTTTTATAAATTTGAGATATCCTTGAGAAATTCAAGTGAAGATTGCAAGTCAGCAGTTGGATATAAGTTAACATCCAATGTATAAAGGATAGGACTGATCTAAAGATATAAATTGACATATGTATCTCAAACCATGAGAGCCCAGGAGAGTGTGATAGCACAGAAGCAAGAAAAATGAGTACTTCAAAAAGGAAAGCAAAAAACAGTGCCAAATGCTGTTTAAAGGTCAAATAAGATGAGAGCTGAACAATACTCATTGCATTTAGAAGCCTAAATGTCACTAAGGATTTTAGTAAATGCTTTTCTCATAGAATAAAAAAGACAAGATCCATACTCGAGTTGGTTGAGGGGTGAGCCAGTGGAGAGGAAGGAAGTCTAGATAATAACTATAGAACATGTCTAAGAAATTGGTCTGTAAATGAGAGAAGCACGAGTGATAAAGTTGTGGGATTAAGGTTAGTTTTTAAAATGAATTAATTTATTTTAGATAGGAGAGATTTTTGGGTATAGTGGAATAAATATGAGTCTACAAATTTAGTGTGCATGAGATACAATTTAATTTTTATTATGTCATCGGAGTGGTAGAAATTTAAGCTCAGTTAATCTGAAGATTCTCTCTTTTCCCAAGGTGGTATCTAGGTTCTAGGCGCGTCCACATCTCTGGTCCTCGACCTCTTATCAGAAATGCCCCATCTGCCTGAGACATGCCACACAGACTCCACTTCTCTGGGTCTGGTTGTCGTCCAGGAGTACAGGACTCTGTGCTCTGAAACCCAATGAACTCTCCTTCTCGTGCCTTCTCCTCACTCTCTTCTTACCCTCTAGAGGGGCATCTTTTTCTAGTTTGGGTGGTGGGCTTATTGGAGAGGAAAACTTTCTCTGTCTCCTCTGGATCTCTAACATTCCCCTTGGTTCTACTAGGATCTGGTGGATCCCAAACTGGGAAGAGTTAAAGACATTCTGTTTTCTGTTCTGCTTTACCCTTTTACTGCAACTAAAATCTATCCAAGTGGTAATTCTGTGCTCTATTTTGCAAGACTGATTACAAGCTCTTGGAAGGCAGAGAATGGGCTGTCTTATGTACTATTTTATCAACATGCTTATAACGGTGTCTGGTAATAATGAGCTCCCAAGACTATCTGCTGAATTTTTTTTTTTTTTAAAAAGGAAGGAGGGAAGAAAATAAGTGAAGAAAGAGAGGAAGAAAGGAGGGAGTGAAGGAGAGAGAGAGTTGGTTGATGAATGAAAGTGGGGTCCACCTCACTTAGCACACTTCAAAGCCATAGGTAATAAGCTGAGAACTAGCTTTAAACTGTCACCACCTACAGGCCCAGGAGACTCCGGAGAGCCTTTCCACACGCTCTCCAGAGAAGCTTTTTCCTCCTCACGTGGTTACTCTCAGGTGAGCTGACCCCTCCTTCAATCCAGCCTCTTATTTTCTGCAGAAACTGTTAACATTTCTGACAGTTGGATGCTATACTTCTCTAGTTTCTGGAGCCAATATAGATTTTCACCTGTGCTGCATTCTTGGATCATTCCAGTTGGGAATCTAAAAGGAGTAAAGAGATGTATAATTTCCATCTTGAATCAGAGTCTGTGTAGTTTTAGCAAGCATTTGTTCTGAAGTAACCCTGGAAAGGAAAGCTACTTACCGTCCACTGTAGTCAGTGGACTCTTTGTGAAGGTTGAGGCCTTTTGCTCTAACTCCAAGTTATTTTATTAGAGCCAAGAAACACCTTGGCCAGGTGAAAGACTCTGCCCAACAATGTTTCCACAAGTGCATATCTAGGCCTTCTTTCCTTCTCTGCCAGAAACTATCCTCAAGGGCAGAGAGAAGGAAACAGGAATAATAAGTAAAGACCGGTTATCAGCAGGGAGAGAGTTTGCCTTGTTCTAATCGTTCCCAGGACTACTTGTCCGTCAGAAGTGCCTGAGCAGAGAAGTAAGAGCCCTTGCATAAGGAGAGCATGTGGCTGTTGAGCCCCACAAGTCATCATGCTGTCCCGCTCCTCTAAGAAAAAAGGGCTTGGAATCCTATCTCATTCTTTCCCTGCTTCCAACTCACTGAGCATTGGGGAAGCTCTCTAACGTTTGATTAAAGTAAAACACAGTCTAAATAGTGGTTCCCAATGGCGAGTGCCTATCACCTCCATGGGATATTTGGCAATGTCTGGAGATAGTTTTGATTATCATAATTGTGTAGGGAGTTTTACTACTGGCATCTAGTGGGTAGAGACAGGGGTCCTGCTAAATATCCCACAATGCACAGGACAGCCCCCCACAACAAGGAATTATCCTGTCCAGATGTCGATAGTGCCAAGGTTAATGGCACCATTAATGGGCAGTATATATTTATTCCTTCTTTGAAAGTTTTTAGGAGGCTTTGTACAAAAAGAAAAAATATATTGATTTAAAGTAATAGTATTTTTTACTTTCATCTTTAAATTATTTCAGTTTATGTACTCTATTTTTATAACCCATTGATTTTCCTTGTTCCTGAAAATATGTTTATATGGCTTGACTTAATTTCCCAGAAATGCTTGTAAAAATTCTCTGTTCTTGCTATAAACTTCACTTTGAATTATGAGCACGTGTTTTAGCAGGGGGTCATAACTTCTTCATTAAGAACACCCACATGGCTTGGAAATTACTCAAACTGGGATTCCAAAAAGAAAAATGGATAGATGTTTAGCTTCTTTAGAACTGACACCTCTCAGGCAATTTTCAGGACTTCTGATTCTTTATATGTTAAATGTGGTTTATCACTAGGAATTGCATTTTCTTATAACTGACAAGAATGAATATTTTTTTGAGCAGAGAAATTGTATTTTTTTACTTTTAAAATAGGTCTGGAGACGGGCAGTCTGGGGCTGGTATGGTATGGTGGCTTCATACTGTTATCCTGCATTAAAGATCCTCATTCGGAGTCGCTTCATTCTGAACATATGTCTTCTATGTTCAAGGTCCCGCAGAGTTCAGGTCCACGGCTGGAACTCCAGCCATCGCCTGCACATTCCAAGCCAGAGCGGAAGAAGAAAGGGACACAAAAAAGTGACCTTGCTTTTTAAGAAGCCATCTCAGAAGTCTCCTGTAATGCCTCTGCTGACATCTTGCTGACTAGAATGCAATCTCTGTGAGGAAAGTTGGGAAATGTAGTCTTTTGAGCTAGGTACGCTGCCATCTCAAATAAGATGAGAATTCTTCTACTAATGAGAAAAAGAAAAAGAAAAGATGTGGTATAGAGTTAAAAGTCTCTGCCACAAGTGTTTTCAAACCTTTTTAAGCTAAGTGGCTTTTTTTCCCCAAAAAAAAATTGTTTTGGGGAACCTACTTATTTTCACTAATTTCCTGACACTACTTTTCCTGTCGTTCTTCCCAAGGAAGATTTCCTTAGAATCCTAGGAGTCAATGGGTTTGAAAATTAATAGCTAAGATAATTTCTAGGACTATTTACACTTTAAAAGATCTTAATTCTTTGATTTTGTTGGATGCTAAGATAGGTACTTCCTAAAGGATCACATTTCTCAGTGACTTTGATGGCTATTAAATTGTGTTTACTAAACTATGTGTCGAGAATTTGTGTTTTAATTAATCTTCATCTATCTGAGGATTCCATATTTATGGAATAACACTCATCTTTTCCTTCAGACCCAGCCAAGTTCTAAAAATGAGTAAGGGTAAATTAGATTTGGGCTGAATACATTGTTGAAGAAATCTTTTTATTTTTTCTTCTGTTTTCCTCTTAGCATGTATCAACAAAGTAGTGCTGGAGAAAGTTAACTGTCCTCAATTGGTTGTGTTTGATTGACTGGTGTTTTCTGTGATTTTTGTAAGGCACATAATACTTCCTCTACAGCGCAAAAAGAGTTCTACATTTTAGCATTAACGTGAGAGATTGTAGGAAGAATATGGGTGTTGCGAGCACACATCTTTATATTCAGATATTTCTGCCACTTAATAGCTGTGAGATCAGAAGCAAATTAATTTTCTTAATAGTTTCAATATGTGCAAAATTAGCAATAATAATCTATTGTGTTGATTTTTAGAGTTAGATGCCATAATGCATCGTTAGTGGTCTATAAATATTAGTTTCCTTTTAGGGGGCAGATATTATTTACATTACGAGTAAGCTTTAGGATCCTTCTTTGAAAGTGAAGAACCAGAGGGGGATGGGTGTGTAGAAGGCATCAGAACTATTAAGATGGCTTGGTCTGGGAATTTATGTTAAAGAATCAAGGAGGCAGGAATTGTAGGACACACGTTAGTGTCTTTAGTCTCACTCTCATATGTAGTAACATTCTTGCATATATATGCGTGCGCGCACACACACACACGCACACGCACACACACACACACACACACTCAAACACCTGCTATATGAACATGAAACATGAAGCATCAACAGATGTGTGACAGCAAAGGGAATTTGTATTTTCCAGAACTGTACTCTGGTCATGATTCTAAAATTTTGTGGCTTCAGCAAGTGGCATTAATCTGATTTAGGTTTAATCCTGGCTCTCACATGAAAACAGCAAGCATGGCCAAAGGCTAAGTTATGAATCTTTCAAGTTTGATTTTGGCAAGTCTTCTTCTTTCAGCACATTCCTGAATTCCAGAACAATGTGGAGGGAAAGAAATAGGGGTAGCAACCCCAAAAAAGAGGAGGCTGGCATGGGCATCATTACCAGTTTCAGGAATATGAGGAAATAGCAGGACAAACCACCCTGGGGTACAGAGATCCTACTTTGAGAAATACTGCCATAGGAGAAAACTCCTAAATGCATTCCCTTTCCATATGAAACATAAACTCATCAAAGTATCTCACCCAGACCCAGCTCAGTGTGAGTTACAAAAGCAGTAAAGGTATGTTATGAACACCTGTTGAGGAGATCACAGGATCTACTCTCTGCCGCAGCTTTTTCTTTCTCTTCATGCATCCATCTTTTTCCTTCATTTATCAACTGTTCTTTATTCAACCCATTTCCAAGGTACTGTTTTCGTAACACCTGCAATCTCCAACCTTGGCAGCTATAAGGAGTTAATATTCTAAAAGGTTCAGGCAGTCCCAGGCCCTGCACCAGTGTGACAGACCAGAGTGGTTTTGCCCCCTCAGTCCAGTATTCAGTGCCTAGGTTGATTTACTTTATATGCACAGGTATCTGCCTTGGTTTCCTGATCTGCAGTCCAGCTCCTCTTAAGTCTGGTCCTGAACTTCAGTAAGTTTTGCTGGAGCCTTGATACTGCTGACCAAGATTAGATCCCTTTGACCAGGGACAATCCCCAAAACTCTGTGGAAAAGGAGACTATTGAAAATGGGACACAAGCAAATTCAAGCTCTGGTTCGTTCATCCAAATGCAATGTGTCCCCCTTTTCCAACTTGCCTTGTGTGTAATCATTTCGGCAAAATGAACGATGTTTTTTTTTAGGCCTGAAAACCAGCTGACCCTTTCTATAAAGCATGTCCACGTAGTCAACATCGTGTGTGTGTGTGTGTGTGTGTGTGTGCGCGCACGTGCGTGTGCACAGTTAACCACACTTGGGCTGAACTTTCACTCACTTTTTCTGGCATCTGTAGAATTAAAGAGCTGTCTGATATATGTTTTCTTCACTATGGGAAAAAAGAATCTACCAAACAAACTACTCGAAGATAAAATTCTTTGTGTTTTGTGTTATACTTAGAGTGTTAACTTTACTTGGGAGAACGTTGAACTTAGTGGGAGAAGCCTTCCTATGTCTCCCGGGTATACTGGGCAAGGAACTTTGCTTTCCTGAACCTGAGATTCATCTGTTAAATGACAGTATTGGGTTAGATGACTTCTAAATTTCTCCTTGTCTCTAATAATCAAAAATCTCAGTCACCTATACATCTACAATATGCACTATCATAACCCAAGTGCAGATGGCCACATACCCCTGCTCAGCTTTATGAGTGACCAATATTAGTTTGTGGCTTGACTTCTACCTAATGGAATACTTGACATGAAGATGAATCTGAATTTTTTAGATTTGGATTGCTGAAGATGCTGAAGGGCCTTTCTTGAGGTTTTTTTTTTTTTTTAATATTAGTAAGTAATGACAATTCTAATTAATTCACTGGCACGATTTGCTCCCAAATGAGATGACAGCACTCTGACGCACTGAGCCTGGGAGACTCGCTAACCTCAGGGTTCTTATAATTTAGTTTTACCTCCTGCTGAGTCACATTTTTCTAATGGCACGAATCAGTTCTCATTTTAACTCCTCTGCCTTTTTTCTAATGTCTTTGCTGAAATACTTCTTGCCTGCATCTTAAAGATCAAAGATGGAGGATTTTAACTGGAGAACTGCAGAATGAGTAGGCAATTAGTTGCTGAAGGATGTGCCAAGTGTCATTGGAAATATAATTTCCCCAGATTTGCAGGAAGGGATTCAGTTACACAGAGTTCTTCCCCGCACTAGCAATCTGAGCTATCATACTTGCCAGGTCTGTAAATAGGCACCTGAACTTCATATTTTTGGATCAAAACCTAAGAGCCTGTATTTTATTGTATTAAGTATGTCTTTAAATTTAGTTTTGAGTTTTAGTGACTTACTGATTGATTGGAAATACTGAAAGATAGCCACTTATCCTTCACTATTTTGCGAAAATCATGTTGGTGATCTCTGTAGACAGATAAATGTGTCCTAAATATTATTGCACTTTTCTAGTTTGGAATCACTGACCATCTATCCAATTTTGGGGAAAGAAATTGTAAAAAAAAAAAAAAAAAGGCTGATGTTTTCTATCAAACTAAATAATTTTAGAGATAAAAAAAAGAGCCTTAGAGATGGTAGCCATCTTATTTCACAGATGAAGAAACCACAATGCCGAGACATCGAATGTCATTTTCAAGGTCACAGGGCCGGTTATTGAATAAAGCCACATCTAGTGTCTCTTCAGTCTAGCTCTCTTCTCCCTAAAACACATGGTCTATCCAATCAGGGCCACTGCCCTTATGGGCCTGAAAGGCAAAGGTGCCACCAGAATGAGCCTAGAGGACAGGGCACCAAGCCAAGGAGAATTACTCTCAAGTCTTAAAATCTAATAGAATTTTTCCTGCTGTCTTTCAGACTTGTTTGGAATTGTGACTTCTTCCTTCTTTCTTATTTCTCCCTTGTGGAATGCAAATGACTAACCTATGCCTGTCCCACCATTGTATTTCGGAAGCAGATAACTTGTTTTCTGGTTTCACAGGTTCACACCTGGAGAGGAATTTTGACTCAGGATGAATCATACCTCAAGTCTCACTCATATCTGGTTTGGATGATATTTAGATAAGACTTTGGACTTTGAGTTAATTGTGGAATAGGTTGACTTTTGAAGCTGTTGGAATAGGGTGATTGTATTCAGCATATGAGAAAGACATGAATTTTGGGGGCCAAAATTTTGAGTGAAATTGTGTCCTCCCCAAATTCCTGACCCCCAGTACTTTGTTTGGAGATAGGGACTTTAAAGAAGCAATTAAGGTAAAATGAGGCCATGTAGATGAGCCCTAATCCAACAGGATTTGTGTTCTTATAATAAGATTAAGACACTGACACACGTAGAAGGGAAACCAAGCTGTCATGAGTCTTGCAGAGAGAAGGCGTCTGTCTGCAAGCTGAAGAGAGAGGCCTCAGAAGAGATCGCCCTTGCTGGCACCATGTGCTTGGGCTTCTAGCATCCAGAGCAGTCAGCAAATAAATTGTTGTTTGTTGAGGCCACCCGGTCTGTGGTACTTTGTTATGACAGCCCTAGGACACTAACACATCTTCCTTGCTTATACAGTCATGCACCACAAAATGACATTTCAGTGATGGGCTGCATACACGACAGTGGTCTCCTAAGATTATAGTGGAGCCAAAAAATTCATATCGCCCAGTGATGTTATAGCCGGCATATCCTTGTAGCACAATGCATTACTCATGTATTTGTGGTGATGCTGGTGTAAATAAACTTACTGTGTTGCCAGTTGTCTAACAATATAGCGCATATAATTACAGTAGTAAGCTATACTATCTAGGCTCGTGAAAGTGCACTCAATGACAAAATTGCCTAACAATGCATTTCTCAGAACTTATCCCCTCGTTAAGTGTCATGCGACTGTAGGGTCCAAGTATTTCTGAATTATCATGTTTTCCTGCATCCATTTCCTTACACTGGCAACTAGAGGGTCCTTTTTACTCATTCCCTGCACATCAGTATGTGGCAGGAATAACCAAGGGTGTGAATGAAGGATTGGAAATAGGATAACAGCTTGAACTCCATATTCCCGGATTATTTATAAAAATAAAAGCTTCCTTCTTATTTCAAAAAAATGTGCCTGAATGAGGAAATAACTAAAACTAAGAAGCTGTGTAATGTTACTTCTATGACAGGCAACTGGGTCTATTTGGCAATATTCATTCATGAAAGAAATAGTAATTTCATGCTGAAGATAGACCATAACCATATCGAACTAAAAGGACAAAATAGTTCCATCATGTTTTATTTTAAGCCTACATTAGAAGCCACAAGTGTCTGTCGGTCAGGTTACCCAGTGCTTTAGAGATTAGTTTGAATGTTTTAGGTAAAAAGAATAATTTGCGCTCCTTCCATTCTTGGCTTACCTACTGCACTTTGTGCTTTTTTGTCTAATTTGAAGCAGATCAAGAACATTCTTTTCTCTACCTTTCATCAACGCTCTCATCCCCTATAATTCTTTTCATTGAATAAGCCATGACCTCCTCCCCACTGCCCCACTACCCTGAGGATCTGATTGACAAAAAGAGGAATCGGAGGCCCAAACATTTGCTTCAGCTAGACGATAACTGCAGGACAAATTTCCCTGCAGGGCCCTGGAACAGACCTTATACACTAGGGCCACCCTTTGGGTCAGAGTTACCTTCAAGCTGGAGAACCTATATAAATTAATTCCTGTCCAGAGCAGAGTTTGCCACCCAAAAATATGCCTTCCCCCCCCCCCTTTTTTGGATATTGATTATTTTAGCTGGTTCTTTTAAGAAACAAAACTCAGAAAAAACTTTTGACCTCTCCTCTAACTGCCTAAAAGAATTTAGATAGAAGATTTACTCCAGGAAGAGATAACTATGACTTAATATGAACTAGGGGTGATAGGAAGGAACCGAGCAAGGCCCTTTTGTTCAAAGTTATCTCAGTGGCCCATTGTTTAATGTGGTCCAGCAAATGTTGCATTGTAAACCTCTCCATGTGAATTGTCTCCAGTCCTTTGAGTCCCAAAGCACCACCTCCCCACTTTATCCTTAGCTCGAGGTGGCATAAAAGCCTTAACAGCCTCATTTGTCTTTGGGTTCCATATTCTTATGGAACCCTGTATGTATATACATAATAAACTTGGTTACTTTCTCTTGTTAATCTGTCTCATGTCAAATTTATTATTATTAGAATAACTAAGAGAGAAGAGAAGGGAAAGATTCCTCTCCCCCACACTAATCGGTCTTTTGCATCCCTCAGTAAAGGTTCTACCCAAATAAGAATAATGCTCAGGAAGGAAAACGGAGAGCAGATAGGGGCATCCAGGGCAGGAGCCAGTGGCTTATAGGGCACGTTCCTGAGTCAGTCTCTGGACTGGCCTCCTCATACAACTCCTGCCCCTTTGCAACTGCCTTTTGAGTTTTTATAGGCAGTTGAGTTTTTTATGTATATATAACTGAGATTTTATGTATATATAACTGAGAGATACTTTTCCAGAAAAGTTCAATCGATTTGCCAAGGCACCATCAGCATGTGAATATCTCTTCTCTGCATCTTTACCTATACTGAATATTAGCCATTATGAAGTCATTTCGGGAAGCTATTATAATAGGAATTGCATTGAGCTTGCATTTCAATGCTAACTGGAGGCAGGGCATTTTGATATGCTTACTGGCCATCTGTATTTCTCCTTTAGTAAATTATCTGCGTATACATTTGCCTATTCTGAAAGAGGTGCTCATCTTTTTTTGAATTTTAAAGGTTATTTTATATTAAAATTCTAATCCTTTGTTTATAGTGTGAAGACTTTCCTAGCTTGTAGCTAAAATTTTTGTTTTATTTTTGTTTTAGCACATTTACAACTTTTAATTTTTTACTTTATACTTGCTCTGGGATCATTTTCATGAAGCCCTTTCCCAATTTAGTACCCAAGATTATATAGCTGTATGTATTTTATACTAGCATTTTGTTGAAAAGTTTATCATTAATTTTGCGTGACTTCTGACATCAAATATAATTAACATATGACTTTATTGTTTTATATATTTTTATCTAATTTTGTCAAGATTATATATTCCATATATATATTAATCTGTCTATATGTAGATATAGATTACATGTATTGATATTACATATATATATATATATCTTTTCTCAAGTTTACTACTGAGCACATGCTATTCTCTTTTCCTTCTTGATTATTCATCCAGTCAACAATAATTATTGAGCTTCTCCTGTACTCCATGCACCTCGATTAAGATGCTAAGAGTATCTCTGTGAAGGAAGCAGACAAGGCCCTTGCAGTTTGGAGATCACATTGTGAAAGAGGAGGAAGTGATACAAAGAAAACGAATAGATGTGCAGTGGAATTTTAGTGCTCTGAAGAAAATAAAGGAAAGCAGAAGAATAAGGGAGTGATAAGGACAGGTGAAATTACTTTAGGGAAGTCAAAGAAGGCTTCTCTGAGAGCAACATTTATCAGGACTGTGGTTAGTTACGGCATCTGTCTTTTAAAAGAATGAGGTCTTGGATTTATTTATCAACTCTACTGGCTTTCTATTTTTTATTCATTAGTTTTTGTTTGTATATTTATTTTGTTTTTATTTTATAGCTGCCGGAGAGGCTTTGGGGCTTTTGGACGGCGCATGTGACTGAGAGAGCTCATTTCCATCCCTAGGCTGGGCTGGCAGGGGACATTTCCTTGCCTTGGAGAGAACACGTTTTCCTGCAGGGCTCCAGGAAGGCGCAAACTGAACAAAACCCAACAGTGGCTTATCTGCAGAGGACTCTGCCCTCCCACATTAATGGGTCATTATTTAAGTGGTTACTCTTTACTCCTGAATTTCCTTTTCCCTGGAAAGAAAAGATTACTTTTCTCTGACAGTTCTGGGGAGATCCAGCAGTCTGAAGACAGCAAGGAAGGAAGGAACTTTTATTTTCACCCTGAGGGTAGAACTTTTATGTGGCTGGTACTCCCGAACTAAAGCTTTTGCAGTGTTAATGCAGCCTGAAGCAGGAATCTATCTACAAGAAAGTGCTTTTTCATGCTAATTTTAAATTCAGAATTCCTACTACTAAAACGGAACAGAGAGTAACTCGTTGTAAAATTGCATTAGTTCTATCCGAAGCTAGAAAATTTATTGAAGTTCTGCTTCCAGACCAAGCTAGCCCATTTACCCAATTTGTCTTTTATGTTCACAGAAATCTCATTTGTCCATTCAGGGTGATTTTTAGATTTTTAGATTTCATAGCACTTGTTCAAAGGCTGAGAGGAAGCACAGAGACTATTAAAAATGGGAAGTATCCAAAAGAGGGAAGTACCATCACTAGGCAAAGAGTTTGTTTCTTTGCATATTGATAAATAGCTTATTCATCTATATTAGAGTATATATGAGTTTGTTCATTTGAGATGCAGATGAAAAGCTTTTCTTATTCGGTTCCCGCATTATACTTCTTTATTGATTCATGCACTGTTTTATCTGAAAGTCTCTTTAGGGAGGAGGAGAGCACGCTGGTGAGGGGGGTGGGCGGAGCACAAACTGAGCACGAGCTCCTCCACCCCCACCCACCCAAAGACAGCCTCCCAGCTCCTTGAAGAAGGTTCAGGCATAGACTGTCTTCTGGGATCTCTGTTCCTCCAAGGGCAGCAGGGGCTGAGAGACCTTGCAGGCCACACGGCCCATTCCCGCTGTTTCCCTGGGAGGGCAAGAGCCTGAGTCTAGGTTTGGGGGCAGGAAGGAGCGGCTGAGCCCCTGGGATTCCCAGTCACCCTCGTCCTCTGGTCCAGATGGAGGCTGTGGGGATAAAGGCAGAGGCGGATAAAGTCTCACATTCAGGAGAAGGCTCCAGCTGGCCCTGGCCCAGATCCTTTCCCAGAGAGACCTTTGTACCTCAAGGCCAGCTTGTTAAAGAGATTCGACATCCGGCTCCCACCTTGGCTCGAGGCTTTCCCTTGCTCCTCTTCCTTCTTTTTCTTCTTCTGCAGCTTGTGCTCATTGATGCTGTGATGGAGCTTGGCCTTGAGATGCCCCAGGCTGGCGGGGTTGACAATTCCGTAGTGGGAAATTATCTAAGACATAGAATGTAACCAAATATTTGAATTGGGTGGAAACATTTTTGGGAAAGATGAAATTAATGGGTTCTCATTTTCCCCAATCCTTTATGCTGAAACTTCAAAAAGCATGTTTTTTGAAGCACGAATAGAGAATAGACAGGAGAGAGAGAGACAGACAGAGAGAGAGAGAGATTTTGGAAACATAATTTATTGTCATCTCCTTAAGAGATTCACTACTGAAAAAAATCCAACAGTAAAGAAACTCATATAATAGTATTTCACCTGGCATTTCCCATAAAAATTTAAGAAATCAGTATTCAATGAAAATCATTGTTCTCTGTCCACCTCATCTTGCTAAACAGAAAAATTTAGTAATTCATGGCACATTCTTTTACAGTTATCCCATTAACCTGGTGTCATGAGCTTACTTTGATTTTTAATCTTTAAAACCATCATAGGAAATAACACTGTTATGATCAATTTTTCTATTTTATAGTCATCACCCAAAGGTGCTTCTGTCACAACTCATAAATTCTTCCACACAGGTGACACCTCTTTACCTGCTTAACAGGTTTCCTAATGCTGATTTTCTTCTTCTGAAACAAGAATATTTCAGAATATACAAAAGTAAATTTGGGGCACAGTACTTAAGTCCATTCATAAGATAAAATTTGGTTTGAAGAGATTATTAAAATACTTTCAAACCCCGTTGAATGTGGCAGCACTTTGAATTTTTCTCTCCTCTGTGTCATCTTTGGGATAACAAGTTCACAGGCTTTTGGGGCCAGTTGAGAACTCAAGGCCAGCCAGTCAAGATACTGGTGGGGGTGATAGAGACCTTGCTGGTTCACAAACCACTTTGCAGACAGGTGTTTCCCACCTGTAGGTTCAACTTTGCTCCAAGTAGACTCAACCCTAGCTGCATATTCAAATCATTTGAGAAACAAACAAACAAACAAAAAATCTACTGCAACAATGTCTGGCTGCCATAGTTATCAGAACCAATCAGAATCCTTGGGAAATGGGTATCGAAAATCATTTTTTTTTATTTTTTAAAGTTTTCTACCTGAATTTTAACACGCGTGTCATTTTCAACACAGAAAACCATTGAGCTAGAGGTTCAGTTTAATACATTATCAAAGGGAATTAACAACCTCTATGGTGTATTTTTTTGTGGAACTCAGCATTCAGCCAATTTGTTTTTGTGCTTAATCCTGTGTCTGGCTTCTAGAACACTATTTCCTGTGACTCAAGTTGCCCTTTTTACCCCCAATCCAAGTAGCCTCCCCAGATTGTATGATGATAATTCATATAGTGACTCTCTATATTGATAATCTCCCTAGAACCTAACCTCTTCTAAGCTGAGTTATTGTCTTGTTGATCAGTTTTCCCTGATAGCAAAATTCTAAATGGGACCACTACGATCCCAACATATTCCTTGCTTCCTGCCCAGGCTTCTCCATTCTCCATGATCTGGGAAGGAGGGAGCCCCTTTCCTCAGACTCTACAGAGCTGGCCTTGCTGAGGGTGCATTTCGCCTCATACTCACCTTTGCATCCACACCATTCATGCAGAACTGGTACATTTTAGACAATCACAAAAGCTCTTAGACTAATAATGAGTGATTTAACAGTATATTTTGCTTCTTTTATAAAGGAACTATGGAATAGTCAAAATTGGTATTAGAATGGGGGGCAAGAGATCCACTTTCTAATCCTGGATTGTCCTTTAAATTTCCAGAGCGATAGAGGTCAGAGGAGTGTCTTTTGTTATCCATAATAAGTCCTTTTCAACCTTAACCAGTTCTCAGTTCTTTAAAAATCCATTAACTTAAGCTTTGTGCTTCAGATTCTTTATTTATTTAATAAGAATAGTATAATCCATTCTCCAGACTTGTATAACTGTGTTGAAAGAGTTATAAATACTGTATACATGGAAAATAATTTTGTTGGCATTATTTTTGCTCCCTCTAATATACAGGGCTTTGGCTTTTGTGTGACATGGGAGCTACCATAGAATCAAAAGCAAAGGCCAGGGAGAAGATGCTTTGTCACCATGTTAATACTACAAATATGACCGATTCTAGACAGAGTTGTGAAGTAAGAAAATTTGGTCCCTGTCTGTATTTATTCTCTTCATTGATTGCATTTTTTTTTTCAAGGAAGTTAGTGTTTTTATACTACTCTTTCTTGAAAGAAAGTAATCTAAACTATTTATCTGGAGTACATCTCTAGGAACTTAATGATGTTAAAAAAGAAAATTTGATGCAGTAAATTTGAAGATTTAATTGGTTTTATTCAGTGACTCTTATGCTGGGCAGCTTCTCTTCTAGGAAGTCCCTTAAGACTGCTCTGACTTCAGATGCTAATTGCAAGTCGGGGCCACCTGTATTTTTGACTGACCAACGATAAATTGGGAGTTTTCATGACTTCCTTCGTTTCAGTAATTAACTAGGATGTCACACAGGACTCAGGAAAATGCTTTACTTACTATTACTGGTTTATACAACCCAGGAACAGCCAAATGGAAGAGACGTGTAGAGCAAAGCACGGGGAAAGGGTGCAGAGCTTTCGTGCCTGCCGCCGCCCCCCAGTACCTCCCTATGTTCAACAGCTCAGAAACTCTCTGAATCTCTTCAGTTAAGGTTTTTTACAGGGGGTCCACACAGGTGTGATTGATTAAATCATCGGCATTGTTGATTGACTTAATCTCCAGTCCCCTCTGTCCTTCCAGAAAGTCAAGAATTGGGGTTAGGGTTTGGTGAAGGAAGGCTGAAAACTCTAACTCCCTAATCTTGTAGTTGATTGCTCTGGTTACCAGTCCCCTTCCTCCAAGAGTCAACCCATTGGCATAAACTCAGGTTAAGGTTGAAAAAGATAACAAAACACACTCCTCTGACCTCTATCATTTAGGAAATTCCAAAAGTTTTAGGAGTTTTGCATCAGGAAGCAGGGTACAAAGACGATAGGTAGGTAGGTAGGTAGATAGAAAGAGTTATCTACGTATACCTATCTATATATAGACATAGGCATATCTTATCACAATGCCACAAGTGATAAAATAGGAGCAAAGATATGAAAGAGATTGCTTGTGTTCTAACCTAGACTCTTTTAATTATTAAATAATTAATATCTTGAACAAATTAGCCCAACTTTCAATTAGCCTCCGTTTCTTCATCTATAAAAAAATAGAAATAAATATAGACTGACAATTTTAGCTTTACATTCGGATTGTGAATCTAAAACTTTAATTTACTGTCAGTTTTCCTGTAATGGTTGTTTTGAAAACAGAAATTTGGCCCAACGTGATTTGTATATTAGGGAAAATTTGAGCATTCACTAGAATTTTGCATTCGCTTACCTGCAAATTTATCCAGAAAAAACACAAGATGAACATTGAAACAGCACTCAGCTGAATAGTGGGAATACACAAAGTGTGTGCATACATACACGCGTGCACCTGCACACACACCTCAGGCATTTACTGTCTTCTGCTCACTGCATGTGTCATGAGTCATATCTGGTGTTTCAGCTTTCCATCTCATTTCAGACAATCCTCCCTCCACCACTTCAAAATACCTCACGTACTACATACCTTCAGAAACCTAATTCCACAAGCAAACTTCAAGCCTCGTTAAAGGCAAAGTGCCATATTTATTGTAGTTTTGATGTATTTCCCACTATCCAATACACACCAAAGTATGCTACATTTTCATTGGTTTTCTATCTTTTTAAATGTATCATCGATGAAGTTTTCAAGAGTTGTATCCCAACTCCATTTTTTCCATAAGGGTTTTCATTGCATGATTTTGCACAGCAAAGTGATTTTTTTTTTTTTGCAGTGCAAATATTACATTATAGCAGAACTGACTGTATTTAGAACAGTGACAGGTACGTGACAAAACATTCAATAAATTGTAGCTATTAGTATGCTCGACAAATAGAAGGTCTGGGAGAAAGACGTATCACCACACCTTTGGGGAACTGAGGGACGTTCCTGTGTCTTTGCGAGCGGCAGGCAGGGAGGAGTAAAGAAGAGTAAAGGGGAAGATGGAAGCGAGTTAAGAAGTGCCTGGTAAAATCTAAGAAATGTGAACTTTCTTCTAAAAGTAATGGGAGACAGTTGAAAGGTTTTGAGAAGGGGAGTCACATGATTAAGTTTTCCTTTAGAAAATCCCTGTCTTTAAGTGAACAATGAGAGAAGAGAGAAGTCTAGAGGCAGATCAACTAGCTTTAAGAGGTTATTGTACAAATATGGCCAAGAAATGATGTTGCATAGACCAGAGGAGTGAAAGTGCAAAAGGCATTAGAAAGTAGGGAGGTGAGATGAACAGGATGCGGTAGAATGGCAGAAAGTGGGGGAGAACTGGAGTCGAAGACGATTTCTAGGTTCCAGGGGGGACCGTGTGAGAAAGGGGCCAATTCCTGAGAAAATGAAACTGAAAGGGAAAAAAAACAGATTTTGGAGAGCAGGTGATGAATTTTGAGTATTTGGCGTTTAATCACGGCATTATGATGGGACCAGGAGCCACACAGGATGGAAGGGCTTCGGCCCAGCAGTTCTTCAGTGCTGAGATGGGTCACTAAACTTCAGGCAGACTGAAAACCCAGAGATATTTTAATCCAATTTTATTTAGCAAAACACGACTTCATGCTTCTAAGAAGAAAGTGGTAGAATCTGCAGCAAGATTTTGGAATCCAGTATCTTTTATAAGCACGAGTGTTTGGTTTTGTTTTAGTCCATCCAGATATGCTGTGAAAAGTTTTGATGAGATAAGTGTAAATGAATCTGAAACTGCTGTAAATGTTTACATAGTCACTTAAAAGTGAAAAGAAAGTGTTTAGGACAAAGTACATTCTGAATTTCTTTGAATCCAAAACATTTTTACAAAAGGTATGAAATGTGCGTTTGAAATGTGCAAAGACAGCCAAACTTGAGGCCCATCCATCCTTAATTATAACAGAGTAACATTAATAGAAACCAAAAGCCATAATCCAACTTGCTTCCTTGAATGGCAATAAAAGTCCAGTGAAGAACCCCGTTTTTCGGCTTTCTACCATAGTTGGCATCAAACTCTACAGGGATAGAAAATAGAGAAATTTCATTTCTTTTTAAAAGCATTATCGTTTTTGTAATTTTATTTCCAACTGGAATAAATTTGTAGAATAAACTGGTAGTCTGACTCCATTTAGCTTCATTTTTCAACTAAGCTTAGCAGATAAGGGAGTGAAGTGCAGCATTGCTATCATTATGGTCTCTCAACGTGTGTAGTTCCAGAGACACTATACCATTATGCAGTACGTGCGAAGCGGAAAGAAACACTGGACTTTCTGAACACAATGGTTACAGAACAACTGATTGTAATTTACCTTTGTTCTCCTTGTGGGGTTAATCTTAGTGTATGCCAACTGACTTCTTACAAAGATCTTTTTTTTTAAATTTACTTTTTTCACAACTGAAAAAAATACAGTAGCCAAATAAAGGTTTATTTCAGCTAACTGAATTTAATTTGTTTTTGTGAGAACATGACATGAAAATGAAGATTTAAAAAGTATTTTTTTAAATAATCACTGTCTGGTGAACTGATAAGGACTAGAAATTTACAAATACTATATATTTTTTCTGTTCTTGGATCTTATTTGTGGACTTTAAATGAAGAAAAAATCTATTCTTGATTCGACTTTAAATCTTTTGTGGGTAAAGGAAGTCGTGGACTGCAAATTCAGAAGCCTTTAGAAGGGCAGAGTAAGACGGGAGAACTGGCAGCAAAGTGTGGCCCGTGAGCCACATGTGCACAGCAAGCAACTGGACATGACCACGTGCAAGGCAGACACCGGGAGAGCTGTGCGGTGTGAGCCTTCCGCAGTCGAATGGCAGGAGGCCCAGTTATTCATCAGCAGTTAGGGGAAGGAGGAATTGTTCATCCTTGTTTTGTCACTCTTGTCTATAGGTCAGGAGGGCTCAAGCAAGTATCAGATGTATGTGTGTGTGTGTTGGTCAGGGAGGGGTGGGGGGAGTGAGGGACTGGGAAGCGGCCATGGAGCCAGGGTATAAGAAATGACTAAATTCACACACACAGGATTTGCAGGTAGAAAGAGTGTAGAAGTAGTAACGTGTTCTCTAGAATGAGACCACTTGCCTTCTGGATGAAGACCAGGTCGTGTACAGTAATGAAGAACTTGGGGTCTGCAGTCACACCTCCTGGGGCAAAATTCTGCCTCTCATTTTATCACTTTTGGCAAGTTACCTCGCCTCTCAAAATCCCAGTCTCCTCATCTGTAGAATGACAACAAGAATAGTACCCACCTTATAAGATTATACTGAAAATTCAGTGATAGTCTGGGTGAAACACTTAGCTCAGGGCTTGTCGAGTAGAAAATACTTTATAAATGTTAGTTATCAGAATGACATTTTTGGTTAGTGTTATTATTTTACTGTTGTCATTTTTGGTTTCCTCATTCTGCTTTCTTAGGGTCACTTTGTTGCTTTTTCTACCTCCTTATGCTACTTGCTTTACTTACTTATTTATTTTTTAATTAAAAATAAAAATACTTAAAGTTATACATTTTTATCCAAGAACTATTTTGTAGCTATATCCATAAGATTTGATGTCATGATTGTCTCATCTTCAAATAGTCTGTAACTAGAGTTTTTATTTCCTTTTTCATATTTGTTATTAAGGAGAATTTATTTTTATTTGTTTTGTGCACATTTCTGTGTTCCAGAGAATGTGGACTTTTGTACAAGTTCTGCTTTTTTGGAATTTATTATGGTTGTGACAGTGTATTATCATCCCAGTTAATATTTATGAAACACAATTCAAATATTTCAAGAAGTTCTTTTAATGCAGGTTTTATTCAATTCTCACAATAATCCTATAATGTAGGTATAATTACTACCCTAATTATACCATTGAGGACACTGAAGTTTAGAGAGGTTGAATAACCCACCCATGATTACACAGCTTTAACCATCAGTGGTTAAACCCAAATTAAGAACCAAAAAAGAATTAAGCAAATAGGCAGTGACCCAGGGTACCACACCACAGAGGGTGGTGTTATTAGTCTGCCATAACAAAGTACTACTGACGAGGTGGCTTAAACAACAGAAGTGTATTGTCTCACAGTTCTGGAGGCTGGAAGTCTAAGGTCAATGTGTCAGCAGCGTTAGTGCTTCTGAAGGATGTGAGAGAAGGATTTGTTCCATGTTTCCCTCCAAGCCTCTGGTGGTTTGTGGTCAATCTTCTGTCTTCCTTGGCTTGCAGAAGCATCACCCTGTCTCTGCCTTCGTCTTCAAATGGCGTTCTCCCTGTGTGCAGATCTCTGTGTCCAAATTTGTTCTTTTCTAAGGGCAACTGTAATTAGTGGTTTAGGGACCATCCTAATGACCTCGTTTTAACTAATTACATTTGTAATGGTCTTATTTCCAAATAAGGCCACATCCTGAGGTGCTGGGGGTTAGAACTTAGATCTATGAATTGAAGAGGGATACGATTCAGCCCATAAGGGGTGATAAATACCCACAGACATAAATTGAAAATAGCTTTCCAGGTTATTCAGGTTTCCAAGCAAAGCTTAAGTAACTTCTGACCTGTAAACTGGTACTGCTCTGACAGACTAGACAGAGCTTTGAGAGGGTATTTAAAAAACAATAAACAGATAGAACTCCTCTCCAGTGTTGAGCCGTCTCCTCTTTTTTTCCTTTGCGACAAGCATAGGCAAGTTATTTGCTGTGACTATGGGCAGGGCCACCACCTCTGAGATTAGCTAGAGGGTTTGTGCCTAATGTTGGCAGCAACATAAGCTACAATTTTGAAACTAAATTGGGCATAGAGATATTTATTAATGATGAATCATTTATTCTATAAAATAAATTTGCACATTTCAGTAGTCCTACCAAGAGCTATCTGGTCATAATGCCATGTTTAACATTGAAGGCAATATATACTCAAAGAAATGCACACCTATGTTCCCCAAAAGAAATGCACTAAAAAGTTAATAATAGCACCATCCAAAACTGGAAACAGCATGAATTCTATCGGTAGAATAGATAAATAATACAATGACTATCACAAACATAATGGTGAGCAAGTGAGCCCAGACACAAAAGAATGTGTGTATATACATATATATACACATATATATGTATATATATATATATGTATACACACACACACACACACACAATTTTGCTCATCTAAGTATCAAAACAGGGACAATTAGTTGTTAGATGTCGGGTGGGGCAGTTGGTTATCCTCAGGGGAGGGTTGTGGCTGGAAGGGACATTCTGGGGTACTGGTAATGTTCTGGATTTTGCTCTGGTTGCTGAGTATATGGTAGATTCAGTTTCTGAAAAAAAATCATTGATCTGCAGCCTTACATATGACATGGATATTTTCTTTAAGTGCATTATACTTTAATAAAAAGTGAAAAATAAATAAGAATATTAAATATCTAATATTTGTTTTCATAAAAGTATAGGATCACATTTATATTCTTGAGTACAAAAATTTTTTAAATAGTAAATCATTTATCTTTACCCCCACAATATGAAAGCCAAACAAATATTTAGAGGAAAGAATCAGCATTTATCCTGGATTCTCTATACAAACTGTTGCACTGGGTGACCAAATAGCAGAAGAGGGAAAGCATCTTTTTGTAAAAACTTTTTATCTAATAAATGAATAAAAGAAATAATGGAATTGAAAGATCACAGTTTTGCAACCATGAATGAATAAATACTAGGCACTGAGTATCAAACGCTGCTAAGACCACGAAAAGAGAGACAACCAGGCAGATAGATGTCTCCTAGTGAAAGTGTGCGTCATCACGTAGTCTTGCCAAAGGACTTGACTGTGGGTCTGATTAAGTCTCTGGGTTCAGCTGCAGTTTGCAGGAAATACAGAGGACAGAGAAACTGAGCTATGAGCATGCAATAAACACAATCAAGAATATGGAATATTCTGTAGGGCAAATGTCTCAAATTCCTCAATAGATAAATTATAAGATAAAGAAGGAATGGAGGGGAAATATGTAGGTTAAAATTAACATAAAATACTAACACTAACAAGTAAGATTAAATTACAGTCTCAGAATGGAAATTTGGGTGATCTCTACAAAAGTCAGTGTAGCAGCTACTGTGGGGTATTGTGATAGAAACTGCCACATTTCTTTACCTGGGGGGTGGCTTCAGAAGGATCTTAAAATAACTCATTAGGCTGTACTTTTATTTAGAAAGGCTTTCTCTATTTGTGGTTTGTTTTATAATAAAATAATTTTAAAAGTCAATAAAATTACATATTAAATTATTTACTGTTCCTTATCGTTCTTTGAAAATAACCTCTTGACCATTTGTCTAAATTTGTCCTTTTTTGGTAAGTTATTTACATACATAAAATGCGCTTTTAGTGTTTTCAAAAGAAAATTTTGAATTATATTCTGGTTTAATTAGAAAACTTCATGAGCAGCATCCTAATTTTGTTGTTTAGTAAATTGTAATTTGCCTAAAATATCTTCCAGGCATTAAGCGCATTAAGTTCACCAATACTTGGGATCTCTGTATATGTTAATGCCCATCATCAATTGCATTTAAAACTTCCAAGTATGAAATTATTCCAGCTGTACAGAAAGGAAGTATTAATAACAAAACAAACGAAAAAAGAGCTTTGAGCATGAACTTATATGACAGTTTATGCCTTACGCTCTGGTGAAATTGAAGGCATTCTCTATACCCTCCCATTAGATTTCTAGAGAATACCCTGAAGATGTTAGATTTTGTCATAAATGCTGATTTAAAAAATCTAATTACATATTTCCATTCTGGATTCACCTTATGTTTTTTAAAGAATTATTTATTTTTAATTAACGTATGAGTCATATACTACAAAACTCATCCTGCCAGAAGGTATAATTCAGTGCCTATTAGTATATTCACAAAGTTGTGAAACCATAATCACTGTCTAATTTCAAAATATTTCATCATTCTAAAAACAAAACCTTGTACCCATTAGCAGTCATTCTATTCCCCGTTCCTCCTTTCCCTCAGCTTCCGGCAAACGATCTCTCTTCTGTCTCTATGGATTGACTTATTCTAAACGTTTAGCAAATGGAATCATACAGTACGAGGCCTTTTGTGTCTGTCTTCTTTCATTTCACATAATGTATTCATGGTATATCCATGTTGTAGCATGTATCGATACTTTTTTTCTTTTTACAGATGAATAACTTTATATTTTCTTTACCTATTCAGCCACTGATGGACATGTGGGTTGTTTCTACCTCGTGCTTCCTTTTCCAGGACTACTGCAGCACACGCAAAAAGAGATTATAATTTAGGCCACAAAAAAATCTTGATAAATTTCCTAAAGTAGAAATTAAATAATCAACTTCTTAAAAACAATGCAGTGAAATTAGAACTTTACAATGTTTATTCAAATAATATAGACCTAAAAATGGTAAAAGCCATCTTCTAGAGCAGCAGACCACCTGGGCAGAAGGAGAGGCAGAAGAGGCAGGAAACGCTGCAGGGCAGATCGGGTGAGATGGGCAGCAGTCTGTTTGGAAATAGCTCCTTCAGTCAGTTGAAAAGAAAGAAGCAGACCCCTAAACCTTGCAATTCAAAGTGTCCCCCATGGACTAGCAGAATTGAACACATCTAGAGCTTGTTATAAATGCAGAATCTCAGGCCTCACCCCAGACTCATTGAATCCGAGCCTGTATTTTAACAAGACACTCCAGGTCCTTGCATGCACATTACATTGCATGAAATTCTGGTCTAAATAACCACACAGAAAAGATACGTGCTTCACCATGAGTCATATAGACCTTCTGCCCACCTCAATTATAATTATTAAACTTGCTACAAGACTAGATCTTAGTTATTCAAACCACTAAAAAGGAATAATAATTGTGTGACGTGATAGAGATGCTAATTATGGCTACAATGGCAATCATATTATATAAAGGTATCAAATCAACATGTTGTACATCTCAAATTTACACAATGTTATATGTCAAATGTATTTCAATTTTTAAAAATTCCATTAATTTTGCTAAAAATAAAGTGGTTAAACTTGCTTCACTAAGGTGTAACAGGTCCTTGCGATATGTCGGAATTAGTGCAAATGGGTTCTAAATTAACATGTTCAAATGCAGGTGGGCTCTGCAGCAGTTCACATCCCTCTCTTTTCTAAAATATTCTTCATTAAAATGATGAATTATGAGAAATAAAAGAGAAAGAAATAGATGACAAGTCCTGTCTTTAGTACTGTCTTTAGTCCACTAAGGCTTCTATAATAAAAAATACCTTACTGGGTGATTTATGAACAACAGAACTTTAATTCTAACAGTTCTGGAGGCAGGGAAGTCCAAGGCGCAAGCAGATTTGGTGTCTGGTGAGAGCCCACTTCCTTGTTCAGTGACGGTCATCATCACTGTGTCCTCACATGATGTCTCTTTCATAAGGGCATTACTTCATGAAGGCTCTGCCCCATGACCCAATCACCTCCCAAATGTGCCACATCCTAATACCATTACATTGAGGTTTAGGTTTGTGAATTTGGGGGGAACACATACAGTCTATTGCAACTCCTATGCATATAAACTATTTGTTTTTAAAGAGCACAAAAACAGAGAGCAAATAACGAATACACAGAAGACAAATCTGGCCTCAAAATAGGAGAAAGTTTTTTTTAAAAAAAACATTCATGATTTGAAAGGAACTAAAGAAATATGGCCTCTTAGAAACAAGAGTTAGGAGAGGTATGACAAATCAAGAGAGATATGATAAGCCCACAAAAGGCAATAGAAAGTGAGCTGGCAGAGTTCAGGAGGAAAATGGATGAGAAAAATAAAACATTATGTAAATTAAAACCACATTTCAAGGAGAGCGATTAGAATAAGAATGTCAAGTTCAGAACATAATAAGGTTGAAAAGATTAAAAACTGCCTAAATAAAAATGTACTCAAGTCTCAATACTTTAGTATTGAGCATGGTGATGGGAGCATAATGTCCTAGAAAATTTAAGCAAAATGATATAGCACCGATCAATATTCTGGCTATGTTTTTGGACCTCAAAGGAAGGAAGAATCTTCTAAACATTCAGTGTTAAAAAGCAAGTCATGTTGAAGAAACAAAAAGATCAAACTGGTCTCACTCTAAGTCACAGAAGACAATGCCAGAAGACACTGGAACAACTAAAATGTTAGGAGGAGGTGAAAGTGCGACCCAAGAGTTTTATACTGAGCTAAGCTGTCCTTCAACAGACTGGCGTTTTCAGATGTGCAAGAAGTTTGAGATGAGAGCACACATCGATTCTTCTGAAAGAAAGAAAGAAAGAAAGAAAGAAAGAAAGAAAGAAAGAAAGAAAGAAAGAAAGAAAGAAAGAAAGAAAGAAAGAAAGAAAAAACAATCTAAGCAAACCAATAAATGAAACAAAATTAAAAACTCAGA
Organism: Rousettus aegyptiacus; assembly: GCF_014176215.1. Lineage (NCBI taxonomy): Eukaryota > Metazoa > Chordata > Mammalia > Chiroptera > Pteropodidae > Rousettus > Rousettus aegyptiacus. The sequence goes on from NW_023416291.1 coordinate 29,696,191, forward strand.
AATGTGAAAGAGGTGGAAGAAAGGATGGTTATATGAATTTAATGCATTAAATTTAGAATTAAAGCTAAACTTCTGTGTTATGATTGCCAAACAGAATCATAAATGTTGTATATTTTGACAGCATAGAAAAAGATAATATACTCAGAAAAATGAGAAAAGTGGGAAGAATAGATTCAACATGGACACCTCCCCAGCTTACCTTCTCTAAAACACCACCCTCCTTCACTTCTCCCAGTAAGTACCCATCCCAATACCATGTTTTATCTTCTCCATCACATCGGATTTAATTTTGATGTGTTTATTTGTTCGTTACCTGACTCTCTCTACTAAATGGTAAATTCCATGATCCAGGGGACCTTGTCCACCCTTTGCATAATGGTTTCCACAAAAGAGCCTGGCACATAGTAGGCCCTCAATATAGACTGCGGAATGAATTGATAAACAATCAAAAAATAGGCTAAAGACATAAACAGGCTATTTATAGAAAAAGAAATCCAAAGAGCTTTAGAAAATATGAAAGGTGATTCCATTACACTCCTAAGTAAAGAAATGCAAATTTTAAAATTGCTATACCATTCTTCACTTGCCAGATTGGCAGATATGGATGGAGAACTTCCATATTACACCTTGTTGCCTAGGATACGAGAAAACAACACACCCACGAATTCTTGGTAAGAGCGCAAAAATTACTATCTCTTTCAAGAGCAGCTTGGCAATACTTCAAATATACACATTTTTGATTCCACAACTTTATTTCCAGGACTATGTTATATAGAACCTTACAGAGTTATATATTTTACAAAGAACATTTATGAATTCAAAAACATATGTGTACAAGGATGTTTATTGTAGCATTACTTGAGATAGCAAGAAACTAGAAACAAAATGTTGTAGATACAAAAATTAAAGTCATAATAACCAATGACGAAAAGTGTGAGGAAAATACACTTTTAATTAGTGTTAATGCAAATATAAATTGATATTTAGAGAGCATTTAGATATTTATTAAGTCATACTGCTCTTCAATTTAGCAATTCCAATTTAAGAAATTTAATTTATAGAATACTTGCTTAAAATGTATGTCTAAGCATGTTCATTATAGCATTCTAATGTAGAAAAATTGGAAGCACTTATTCACAATGCTCAGGGTGTTTCTGTACAGCAGGTTTTAATTTTAATGTAATCAAATCTATTAATCTTCTCTTTTATTGTTTGCTTTTAACGCCTCGTTTAAGAAACCCTTTCATACTTTGAGATCATAAAAATAGTACAAGTTTTCTTTTAAATGTTTTAAAGTTTTTCTGCAAAATCTTAAGACTTTAAGCTATTCAAATTCTATTTACTTGGGCATGACATGAGGTGAGGTTTTAGTCCCATTATTTTCCAAGAACGAGCTGGGGTGGGACAGCAAACTCTATAACCACCTTTCATGAGTACAGGAGATGGTTGGAGGCTCTGGTTTCATTCATGGGCTGATTCCACACTCCTGCTTCTGTTGGGTCTTTTTATGGTCTTGATTCTGGAAGAGAGGAAGTCAAGCCCACTCTGGTTTCCTTGGAACTCAAAAGCTGTGATATTCAGAGATTCCTCCCTGATTAGCCCACTTCAGAACCATAAGCAGTTATTCTTTGTGTTTGGGTTTGTCTTTAATTTTCTGTTTCTTACCAGTATCTTTCGATGCTATATAATCAGGCTATGTTTACCATACAAATGTCCTTAATATAAGATTTTAACTGTGGATACTAAAAGATATAATATTTACCACTTCCATAAGTCCAAATAATTCAACTGAGCTGAGTTGAACAGAATGAAATTTGTTCCACCAGCCAGAAAAGCTCAAAAGATTTTTCCTCATTATGTATTCAATTCTAAGACCAATATTCTACTAGATCAAAGGGCTTTCAAGGCTAGAAAAATGTGCCTTAAATTTATCAATGCTGAATTTCTTCTTTGGAAATCTTAGTTCATCATAGAATACTTATGTGATAAATGATGCTCCATAAAATATATTAGTAACCCTAAAACAAAGTTAATGAACTGTACTGGTTTAGCAATGCTTGAAAAAAAAATGGGTATTTTTTGTTACACCCAGCTATTGGGTAATTTTCACATTAGTCTTTTAAAAATATTAAATGAAAAAGATAGTGTAGGAATATCCATTAAATTATTAGAAAAAATATAAAAATACAACTTCGTTTAATTTTATTAGTTGTGGTTATCATTTCCTTTGGTCAATTAGAGCAGAAACTTGTCACATTAATGAATAAGCCTTACGCAGAAATCTCATTGCTTATCAATTTAATATCATTATTGCTTTCCAGACTGCTTGCATTATTAGTGCTTTAGTCACAGATGAGCTAAACTCTCCAAAATAATTTTAAAAACATATATTGGGAGAAATTGGTATGCTTTTCAAATCATCCACAGATATTAAAATTCTAAGAACTGGAATAGTTTCTAATTTTGCTCAAGTTTTGAAACTGCATTCTTGAATTGATGTTGTAGTAGCTAAAAAACTAATGCAGCAATGCCTTCAAAGAATTAACAAAATTTTTAAATAAAAAAATATATTATTAGTTAGCTGAATAAAAATGTCAAAAAAAAATCTTTCTTTTCTACACTATTATGAAAAAAATATAATGTGGAGGAAGAAAATAAAGCAAGAAAAGAAAGAAAATTCTATCTTTAGAAAGCGACGACAGAGATTAAAGATTGCAGATGAAACTTTAACCTTTTTTTTTTTTTCAATTCCTTCCAAATACAGAAATGACAGAAAGGGGATTATCTATGTGACAAAAGGAATAAACCCACACAAGGAGAGTAGGTGAGGAGACCATTAGAACAAAATTTTCAGAAGTGAAAAGCAGAAGGAGAAAGTTTACAAATTATACCTGACAGAGTCGAATGCCACGTTTGCAAGAGAAGCAACGGAGAACTAATCCAATGTCCATTGCAGATTCCCCAGGTCTCAGCATTTAGAGATACTACCTTCCTCTGAAGGGTGAGTGGTATTCAACATGGGAAGTATGTTTGAAAATCTGTTTAAGAAGCATGTAGAAGAAAAAAAAGATTAAGACGCATTTAACACTTTCCAAGCCCTAGCAAAATAATTGAAATTAGTTCTCTGGAAAATGCATATTGGGGGAGGGGACAGTAGACACACAAGAGGGAGAGGCTAGTGACGAAACTGGACCGAGGTTTAAGCAGAACCTACCACTCCATGTTGAGACCTCCAAGTTTCTTCCCTAACTTGGTTCTCAAAATATTGGCAGTTACAATGATGTTCCTCAGGAAAGATATTGGAAGATTTTCCTCTGGGAAATCTGACCAAATCAAAGAGGAGAGGGGATGGTGGGTGGTGGGGAACTAAACTAAAAACTAAGCAAGAAAATAAAAACAAGAGAGACATCAAGAGTTCCACAACAAAAATCTCATCTCAGCCAGGTTACTCCACAGTGAAGCATGCAAGCCCTATTCATGCAATACAGCTTTGCAACAGCTTTTTTAAAGTATCCACACTTTAAACATAAAGAGAAAGCCGGATAGCAGAATTCTGGGAAAAGACTCTGATAAGAATGTTAGAGACAAAAACAAATAAGCAGAAAAAAGCCACTTGGAAAGGATAGAGATTACCTAAGAAGTTTAAAACAATTACTAATATCTTCCAAGAGTTAAAAAAAAAAACAACGAAGCAGACAATATATAAAATATATATAATACATATATAATCACCAACATATAAAATAAATAAAAATATAAAAAGTTCTTGGAAATCATAAAAGAAACATGAGCACAGAAAAAAGCTTTGATAGAAGATTGGGAAATAAATTTGAAGAAATTTACAAGAAAGTAGAAAAAAGGCAAAGATGGAAAACAAAAGATGAAAATGTGAGACAATAAGAGAATTAGTATAAGAGACCCAATAGGAGTTCCAGAAAGACAGAATAGACAAAACAGAATGGAAGAAGTGATCAAAGAAATGATTTTTTAAAAATGCCCTAGAATGTAAGGAAGTACAAGAGTTCCCAGATTGAAATAGCCCACTGAGTATTCCTATCAGTGGTTAAAAATTGAACTACATCAAGTCGCATTATTTTAAGGTAACAGATTAATGGAGATGAAAAATAAAGTTTAGAAAACATAGTGGGGAAGGGGAGAATTTCAAGCTATACACAAAATATAAAGAATTATAATGGCATCAGAATTCTTAACTAACAATACTAAGAGTAAAAAGAGAACAGAGGCTGTAATTTTCAAATTCCAAGGGAAAATTCCAAAGCCCACATCCAACCATGCTATTACTAAATTTTGATGCAATAATAGAGACATATTCAAAAACTTAAGGTCTCAGAATTTATCTCCTATACTTCCTTCCTCAGTAAGTTATGGAAGAAGTATCGTAGTAAAACAGTGTAATAAAGAGATAGAAAGAGGGATGACCCAAGAAAAGAGGACTCAGTAGAAGAGAGAAGAGGAGGGAATCCCCAGAGGGATAATGAGAAGAGATCCTGTGGTGACAGTTGTAGAGCAAGATGCCATTGGTCTTGATTTGAGGAGGTTATCTTAAAGTAGAGGAAATTAATAGACAATTTGGGGACAAGGTAGAAACTATTGGGGATGAATTTATAATAAGTACAGAGAAACCTATGAAAACAAAAAACAAAGTAATCATTATCTCCAAAAAGAACTAAGCCTTATAAGAAAGCCAAAGAAATAGTAATAAATAACACAACTTATTCTCTAGCATGTGATTAATAGTGCACATAGTCATGCATCTTGATCTAACCAGTTATGATGTAAATCTACTAGGAGGAGGAAGGTATGAAAAGCATAAATATGTATAGATTGAACATGTAACAAAGAGCTAAATTCTCATTTTCCATAGTGGACATTCATTAGATAATGTGTAAGATTGAAAAACCAAGAAGTAGCAATAAAAGCATGTTATTTAAAAATATAGAGCTACATACCAAAGGTAGTAGCTAAAAATGTTGAGAGTGGTTGCTTCTGACAAGTATGAGATGGTATTTATGTGCATAGAGGAGAGGGAGATAGTTTCTGTTTGTTTGGTTTTTGGAATTTTGTAGAACTAGATGATGTTTTTAACTGTCTATAATTGATTTAAAAATAAAGAAATTGATTTAAAAATAAAGAAAAGTGTTTGTGACGGTATTTATATGTCATCTTGATTGGATCATGAATGCCCACATATTTAACTAAACGTTAATTCTGGGTATGTCTGCGAGGTTGTTGCTAGATGAGATTAGCGTTTGGATCAGTAGACTAAGGCAGGTAGCCCTCCTCTGTGTGGGTGGGTGTTATCCAATTCCTCAAGGGCCTAAATAAGACAAAAAGGTGGAGAAAGGGAGAATTCCTTTTCTCTCTCTCTCCCTCCTTCATTCCCTCCCTCCTTCACCCTCCACTCCTCTCTGCCTATTTAGTTGGAACATAAATATTCTGGCTTCAAACTGGAATTTATATTACTAGTGCTTCTGGCTCAGGCCTTCAAACTTGCCCTGGAACTATAACACCAGCTTTCTTGGGTCTCTATCTTGTAGACAACAGATCATGAGACTTCTCAGCCTCTGTAATTTACCTTCTTATTGGTTTTGTTTCTCTGGAGAATGCAGACTAATATAGTATTATAGCAAGATATTGCAGTGTATCTTTTGCCTATGATAAGAGCTTTATTGGTTTAACTTAGACTTTATAGTTTAAGTCAAAAACTTTTATGATTTTTTGGCTAAGGGAAAACAGGTTTATGCTTAAGGTAGTCAATAACATTTAAAAAGCATTTCTCAGAAGAGATCACTTCAAACACAGATGGCTTATTGAAGAACAAGGTTCCTCCAATCATTCCACAAATGATGTCAGGCTTTAGAGTCTATGTTCTCACAGGCTCAAAAAAATAATTTTTCTTTCCTAAAAATGTATTTGTTTTCTAAGTCGAAAGCCAATTTACTAATACGAATCAAGGAGGACAGACTCTTCTAAGTTGTTGGCTTCACATGTAAGAAAGTAAAGATCCTAGTTTGAAGATTCTTCAAATCCTCTTTAGACTCATCAATCAGGTCCTCCATGACTTCTAGCACATTCCATCAACGACAGATTGTCTTTTGCCCCTGTACTAGAGCCTGAATATAGTTTTCAGACTTTTTGATTTTGTTTGTTTCTTCCTCATACGTAAAAAGGGATCTACTCAGGGAAAACTTGATGCAAAATGCAGTAGAGATTAGACTACTCTTACTTCTGTTACCCAAAGATGGCCTTGCTCTTGGTTCCATAGCAGAGACCCATCTGACGTGGCTGTCACAAGCAACAATGCCCACCCATGACGGTGCTTGATTTTCTGGTTGGCCCTGCTTCAGAATGCAGATCGTGAACCCTCAACCCCAGCTGTCCAACTGATCTATCGTCGCTTACCCCATGTGTACCCCTCACTCTAGAGGGATGGCAGCAGTGTACCTGGGGTAGCTCCCAAAAGTCTATTTATCAAGGAGCTGAGGAAGCTGGTGTGGGAATGGGGGCCGTCAAGGTCCAGTGAACCCTCGATGCTCATTCCTCCCAAACTCTCCTCTAATCCTCTCATCACACTCATCACATTCCCTCTCTTAATATCCCCCTTTTTATCCCATTTGTCCATTATCTGTTTATCAATAACAAAATCATTTGACTTCCTTCATTTTGTAATCTATTTTCACAAGAATAATTATTGGAACATAATTTTTTTCTCTCTCAAAATTCCAAGGACCTATTGTCCCACAATAATGAATTGTTGACAAGTTATTCAACCATGATCTGGGTACAAATGAATCCTCAAAAAATTTTAACTTTAATTAGTTCATTGAAGTATAAATTTGTCTCTGTTGATTCTTTCCACAGCCAATTACCTTCTCTAAGATCTCAGCCAAAAGAAGTTTGTCTTTCTTTTTCCCTTAAACACATGATTTCACTGGCCTGAAAGGAAGAAGTAAAATTGTTGCTCTTAAAAATAACACACGGTTATATTCACTTTGACAGATGATGACATGACTGAAATCAATTATTACTCCTGCTTGTGGGAATGGCTAAAAAGATCGATGCCTGACCAATAGTTCTTTTGAAATTTGTCTTGAAAACACATACAAACACACACATACAAACACATTCTATCTGCAATCATTCTTAATAGACTTCTGTAGGATGGCAAGGTATGTATAATTCACAATGTTAGTCTGTTACCTGAAAAGTGAACTTCATAATATAATATCGTTATAAAGGTTTGATAGGAAAGAACTCAGACTTATTTGTTCTACTGTGCTCACCACCGGAAAGCTGTATATTTAAAAAAATTGTATCTTTCCTTTTACTGGGGAAACTGAAGGGAGGCTATTATTTCTCTCTCCAAATCTTGGCAGCTAGAGCGTAGTGACATAATGTAAGGGTGACAAACAGATATTCTTGAAGGAGCAACACAAAAGCAGAGGGTCAGTTGGGATTATTTCTAACGGCTGCAGCTGAGTCAAGAGCCTTGTGGCATTGGCATCACCACTGGCCATTCCTATGACAGAAATTTGGCCAGTGCTATCCCTCGGTCCTGCCCAAGCCTAATTCTCTAGCCTTATTATGGCCGATCCCTTCAAATTCCCTTTTAAATAAAGTTTCAAGTTCGGTTTCAGTTCTTTGTCACCAAGGAATAACAATCATTCCTGATGAAGTTATGACATTGTGGTTGTCAACCAAACTTCTTTCAGTCTGTGCATAACAAAAATGTGGAGAGCTTCCTTTTCTCCTGAAGTAGCAAAATCAGATGCTTTACCTAGTATTACAGGGGTTTCTTTGTGCAGTGTATGAAGTTATTACTTTCAGTGAAAGTGGTTTGTCAAAAAACTTGTTTCATTTCCAAACATTGACATTCTGTGTAGTTTCAAAAGGAGCTCACAGAATAAGATTTTTTTCTTTGATGGAATTAGCATGTAAATAGTGAACATAAAAAAGGAGGTGATTACATAAAAAGTTGTCTGTGATTTCTCCCAGTAGCATACAAAAAGAGAATAAGGAGGCTGTCAATTGCTTGATGATTCGCTTCAAAGTGTTAAAAGCATTATCAACTAAGTATTTCAGAACATGTCATTAGACAGGAAAGCCACTTCCAGTTTTTCCTCTGTTTTATTTCACAAACCAGCTAGACTATTTGCAACACATGGCTTAAGTTTAAGCCTTGATGATAGAGAAGAGCTTCTTGTGTTTGCAACTTCACAGGATATGTCAAGAAAGTTTTTTTTGTGAAACAGTAAATTCAAGGTTTAAGAAGGTCCCAGCTCTTTTGAGTTGAGTTTTTCTCACTTTAGACCCCTTCACCCAAAATATCTTGTTTAGAGCCCTTTTTGGCATGAACAGATATGAAGTGCTCTGACAGTTTGCTGGATACTTTAATTGACAAAATATTTTGGCATAGAAAATACTGTGGCTTTTGTGTTTCATCATTGCAGTACATCAATAATGCAAGCAAAAGCAGGTTTATAGGAATCATCATTCTTCCTTTTCTTTAGCATTTCAACCTAAGTGGGTCTATAAAAATAAATAAATCTATAATTATATTGATTCGTCATTCTGAAACTTGATTTATGTATTTCCAATTAGTTTAAGCCACATAAAAACAAGTCATTTTTATGTTAACTGGGTATAGGATATTCAAGAAATTTATGGAACAAGCAAACAAGATACAACAGATTTTATAGTTTATCCAAAATTTTAATTCATTTAATTACTTTTAATTTTTATGTTGACATGCAGATTAAAACACTAGTTCAGAATCAGTGTCTTTCTAAAATTCAGCTACTGTCAAGTAGAGTTGCTTATTTTTGTTATGTTCTGTTGTTTTTACATTACTTGAACAATTTTAATTTGGGTCATAAGTGTATTTTGGTTAATTTTTTTTTTACCTTAAGAATCATGCAAATACTGTATTCTATCAAAAAAATGTAATTAATTTGATCTCAGATGCCTATTTAAGTTTTGAGATCTTTGTATTCTTATGGTCTATTTAATGGACATTTTTTTGAACAGTTTCAGTATCAGTCATGAATACATTTCAGTCTTTTTTTTTTTCACTTATCCCTTCCCTTTGGCAACCATTACCTTGTTCTCTGTATCTATGGGTCTGTTCGTTTTGTTTATTCATTTTTTTCAGATTCCACATGTAAGTGAAATCATATGGTATTTGTCTTCTCCGTCTGACTTATGTCACTTAGCATAATATCCTCTAGGTCCATCCACTTTGTCATGAATGGCAAGATTTCATTCTTTTTTATTGCTGAGTAACAGTCTATTGTATATATGTAGAGCATCTTCTTTGTCCATTCATCTCTCCGTGGACACCTAGGTTGCTTTCATATCTTGCCTATCGTAAATAATGCGACAATGAGCATAGAGGTGTACATATCTTTAAATTAGTGTTTTTGTTTTTTTCAGATACATACCCAAGAGCTGGATTGTACGGCAGCTCTATTTTTAATTTTTGGAAGAATCGTCATACTGTTTTTCATAGTGGCTGCACCAATTTACAGTGCCACCAGCAGTGTGCAAGTGCTTCCTTTTTCTACATCCTTGCTAGCACTTGTTATTTATCAACTTTTTTTTATGATAGCCATTCTGACAGGTGTGAGGTGATATCTTATTATGATTTTGGTTTGCATTTCCTTGATTAGTGATGTTGAGCATCTTTTCATGTACCTGTTGGCCATTTACCTGTATGTCTTCTTTGGAAATATGCCTATTGAGGTCTTCTTCCCATTTTTAAATCTGATTGTTTGATTTTTTTTGCTACAGAGTTGTATGAGTTCTTTATATATTTTTGGATATTAGCGCCTTATCAGTACAACTCTTTTATGTATTCGATGCCACAATTTATATCCTTTTATATTGCATATCTATTAATAAGTTTTGTAGGTATAAGTAGTTTTAATACTTCTATTCTTTAACCTTTACATTAGAGTTCAGTGGCTAATTTGCCATCATATTACAGTCTTAGAGTATTTTGAATCTGATTATATACAGTTCACTTGAATAAAACAGGTTTGAACTGTGTGAGTCCACTTACACACCAATTTTTTAAAATGACAACAATTCAATTGACCTGTGCAGTACAAACCCATGTGTTGTTCAAGAATCAACTCTGTGTTTGGGAATTCGAGTATGTGGAGAGCCAACTATGTTTATAGTGGATTTTCCACTGCGCAGGAGGTGGTTGCCCCTAACTTCCATGTTGTTCAACAATGCCTTTTAAATATTTGTTGAGTTAATGTAGCTGTTAAACAAGATTTTCTAATAAATAATTATAGCATGGTTTTCAAGTTGTATATCACTTTCTTCCTGAATCTATGCTGGAGGGGCCGCCAATGCGCCAATGTAGTGAAGGCTGTAGCCCAGTCTAAGGCTGGGTTCTGGGTTTTCTGCTCCTGTTTCAGCCAATGCGACTTTAAACTGTTGGGTACTTGCATAAAATCTCATTTGGAAATGAGTTTAAATTTCAAAGTAATGTCTGAAAATCATTGCCGTGGTTGAAGTTCCCTTCAACTCTAAATTGTATTACCCTGTAAGAAGGACCTGATTGTTTACTTCTTCTCCAAACAAGTAGGTCCTATTTGTAAAATATGTCTCAAACTGTCTACTGCTCAACTGCTTCCCCGAACTGCATGCCTACCCCTCTTTAATTCATCTGCCATACAGCAACTAGAGTAATGTAAATGAGACCATGGCATTGCCCTGTTGAAAATACTTCAGTGGCTTTCCACTGCGCCTGACAGAAAATATGGAATCCTTGGTGTGACCTCCAGCTCTCTACTTGGTCCCACCAACCTCTCCGCTTCACCCACCGACAGTCACTTCTTTCTAGCCACGCTGGCCTCCATTTGCCCCTCCAGGAAGTTTAACTCTTTCCCAGCTACATAACTTTTGCAAAAGCACCACTAGACAGTCATAAGATTGTTTATAATTATGCAACCCTGGAACTTGATTCTAGTTTACCTAAAAACATAAAGTATGTTGTACATTGAAATTGCAAGACTGTAAAAAATGAGAGTAGTGTGTATTTTGCTATCTTCACAGCTTTCTTCAATGCATCGTGCTATCTTAGTCTGCATTCATAGCTGTTGCATTCACAGTTGTTTGTGGATACATATGCCTGACCATGTTGTTACAGCATCTCGAGTAGTTGAGCCTGAACATTTATACATTGAAATACTTATTTTATAATAAATTATAGATTATATAATTTTAATATTAGAGTTAAGACACTTGATTAATTTCTTAAAATTGTGTCTGGAGATCAATTATATTATAATATATATTATAATCCTATTATAATTATATAATAAATCTATTTATAGATTTAATTACAAAAGAGTATTGAAAAACATGTTAATAAAGAGAATGCTAGTTCCGAATCCATTTATGAATATTCCAGTGCTTACTAACAATAGACACTTAGGTTATTTCCAACATTTTTGCTTTTACAAATAATGTTACAATGAATAATTTTATATACATCATCTTATATCTTCACAGTGTTAAACGTTTAATTAGTTACTAACATTAAAATCCAGAAAATTATTAATCTAAAAATCCAGATTTCTATCTTACAATAAACATGGAATATATAGCCATTCTGGACTTTCATTCTGCCCAGTAATAATAACTTATAACTACAAAATAACAGCCTCCTTTTGACAAGGTATATTTGTCTGCTGGAGCTGCCATAACAAAATGCCACAAACTGGGTGGCTTAAACAACAGAAATTTATTTCTCCAGCTTGAAGGCTGGGAAGTGTAAGATTGAGGTACTCACAAAGTAGGCTTCCTTCTGACGCTTCTTTTCTAGGCCATCTCACTGTGATCTCATGTGACCTTTTCTTTGCGTACTTGGGAAGGGGAGAGAACACCCTATCTCTTTATTCTAAAACAATTATTTTAGTCTAGGACAAAATTACTTTCCTTTGTCTTTTTTTATTAAAAACAAAACAAAACAAAACAAAATTCTTTACATCCTTCTTTATCCAAAAACAAAAAAACAGAAAAAACAAAAAAAACAAATTCTGTTCCTGTTTCTCTCATGAGTTATATTAGACAATAGAATTTCTCCTGAACACAATAAACTGCTTCTTATAAAGTGTTAATCCTGTTGGATTAGGCCCCCACCCTTATAAACCGATTTAACCCTCATTATCTTCTAAAAGTCTTATCTCCAAATACAGTCACATTGAGGATTAGTTTCAACATATGAATTTGAGAGGGTGATGCACAGCTCAGTCACAGTGCAAGGCTTGTACTCTCCAGCTGGCCACAATCTCTTTAGCATCAGTTTCCATCCATTATCACACATGTGCTGCTGTATTTCTTATAGCAAAAATAAGAGGAAATATAATAGTTATATGTATGACTCTACCAAAAATGAAAAAGTGCAAGGGAGACAGAGAGGGCCAAGAGTTTCAAACAAAATGGACAATACATATTTTGGTGGAAGTAAACAATATTCTTAAATGTCTATATGCAAACTGAACGTGATTTTGTCAAAGGATGAAACTTAAGGCACCATTATGAAAAAAGCCACCAGAAGTGCTCATACTTAGTTTGCTTTACATAGTCAGGTCATCTGCTTGGTCCCATAAGCATCTGAGTCTGAGATCTCTGCTCAATTCTATTTTGACTGCTAACTGATGATGCATTGCCTTTCCTCACAAATCACGCAAATATGTAAATAATGAGAGGAAATCAGCAGATACCCACCAGCCTCAAACACTGGCAACAAAATCCTGAGCATACATTATTTTTTTTCTGCTCCTAGAAATTGCTTTAGGTCTGTGGAATTCCTACCCTTTGGGAAATGAAGCACTAGACTCTCTTTCTTTACGCATTGCGGACATCATTTAATCTGTTTTCCAGTCTCATATACACTCTGCAGGGCAAGTGATGGAGGCCAAGTCCTTATGCTGCTGGGGACTGAAGCTGAGCTGGCTGAGCTGGCTGCCCTGTCCAACCCTTCAGCTCAGAAGGGAGCCAAGATATTTGTGTTTGTTCATTCCCTTTCCCGAACAGGAGCTTCTTGCTTGCTGCAGTGCAACAGGCTATGAATTCAAAATAGGCTAGAACATTTCAGTGGGTTACATTTCAGATGACTGAGAAGTTTTGACCAGTGGCCCTGAAGGATCTAAAGCCACAAAGTAGAGGAGAGGAGCACAAAGGAGAAAACAAGATCCTGGAGAAACCGAGTAAGAAATTCTGAGAATGATAACCTTTCCTGAGGCAAATTAACCATCTTCTTAAAGTGAATAAAAGAAACACTTGTTATACTATATGCAAATGCAGGAAGCAACAGCTTCAAAGTGAAAGGGATGTGAGCTTGTTTCTTATTTTCCAAGGCCTAGATTTCTTCTTTATCCTTGGGCATGTGGCACACAACAAATAACCTTTCTGTCTGAATTTGACTTATAGTAAAAGTACAATTTCAACTTTAGTGAGGCAGATCTTTTGTTCTGGGTTACAAAAGTTCTCCTTGACAGGCACCATTTAGCTTTTGCAACAGTTCATGCCATGCCCCCTCTAGTGTGAGAATATTTGCCACAAGTCTGAAGGAGAAAGGTGCCAGCCAGAAATTTTTGTATCTTGGTTGACGTTACGGTGTAATAACTACTTGTTCTTGTGGTACTTATGAAGCCTAAGGAAAAAATGACATCATCTCAAAGCAAGGTAATTATTGAGCATGCTCATATAGTTTACTGAGTACTTTATACATTTCAATCTTATTTAATCCTACAACAATCTAAGGAAGATAGAAATTGAGAAAGATAATTATTGTCCCGAGATCCCAGAGCTAACACAGACCTCTTAGTCCTTCTTTCTTCTTTCTTTCTTTCTTCTTCTTTCTTCTTTCTTCTTTCTTTCTTCTTTCTTTCTTTCTTTCTTTCTTTCTTTCTTCTTTCTTTCTTCTTTCTTTCTTTCTTCTTTCTTTCTTTCTTTCTTTCTTTCTTTCTTTCTTCCTTCCTTCCTTCCTTCCTTCCTTCCTTCCTTCCTTCCTTCCTTCCTTCCTTCCTTCCTTCCTTCCTTCCTTCCTTCCTGGCAGATCATCTGTTTAAATACAGATTCCTCTAATACATAAAATGCTGTTTTGTCCTATGGAGTCATTTGGTCCATTTGCAGATTATGAGAGAAAAGTCAGGCAAGCAAGATGAAACAAAATGTTTGTGAATTCCAAATAGATTGCTAGTGGATTTTGGATCTATTTTGGTTTCCTCTAGACTGCCTTTCTATTTCAGTGGGCCAAAAGAGTACAAAAAAATTCAACATAAAATTAAAAGTGGGTGAAAACTCGTGGCTCGTAAGCTAATAAGAACCAGAAAGACATTTTCAAAATAATAAGGTGGAGCTTTCTTTGACCTCAAGCTTATTTACTTTCTTTAGCAATAAGAAAATTGAAAGACTTAACGTACAATAAATAAATTCTTTCTTTATTCATATGTTTCCATCTTAATACTATATACACATAGATATTTGTGTTTTTGATGAATAACTTTTATAATCCCCTCTAAAATAATCAAATTAAAAACTAAGCTTCTGTAGATAAGTGAAAGCAGATCATCTTACAGAAAAAAATCTATCTGATGAACTAACATGACACACACACTTTAATCCAACAATGACTGTAATGATAAACTCTTTTCCTCACTAGGTATGAAAACAGCGGTGTGCATCAAGTGTCTGGGTCCTTCTTATAGTATAGGGGTAATGAGAAAATAGGCAAGAGGATGATCACTCCTTTATTAAGACACAATAACTTGTTTAAACTCTGAGCACTGTGTTTGTGCATGCCACTCAGAAAAAAAAAGGAGTCTGACTTCCGAGTAATTTCATTTCTGATTTTCTGGGAAGTCTTAAATTCAGACATTTAAGTTCCACAGCCACACTATGTTTCAAAAACCATGCCAAATGGTATGTCTGATTTTTAGATTATTTAAAAAGTGCACAGTTTAGAAGAGGGTGGAGCATTTCCTATTTTCACTTCCCACCTTTACCTTGGAAGAGAAAAGGATGGTGAGGATGAACGGAAAGGAAACTAGAATAGGAAACTAACCCTTAAAGAAACACTTGCTTGTTATAAATAGTTTTGAAAATGGAGAAAAACATAAAGAAAAAAATTGGTAAAAGTTCATCTTTCAAAGTTAACTATAATTTTTATGGGGGTTCTTTTCTGGTAGTCTTTTTATAATGTTCTTTACATTTTCAATAGATTTTATAATATCATTTTTATCTTTGTGTTTTTCTAACATGTGACTTTAAAAGAATTTATAGGAAACAAAAAAAAAAAATGAAAGCAATCCATCATTCAGGCACTAAGAAGTACCCAAGGTTAACGTTTGAGGGCATATCAATTTGTTTATACTGTATACTGACTACTTATGTGCTCCAGGTCACTCTTCCGAGAACCAGTCATGCACTATCGCATTTAACGTATACAACTTTGCAATAAAGTAGGTATGGTTATTTCCATTTTGAAAAGAAGAAACTGAGGTTCAGAACTATCAGGCTTGGAAATTAACAAGGTCAACGAGATTGTAGAGATTGTCCTTATCTGGCAGTATCTGTCCATGCTATACTGGTGCACATTTCAACAATTGAAAGATCACTTAACTACATGTTATCTATTGAAATGAAATTATTATCATTATTATTTGTAAATTCTGTTTTAATTTAAAAATACACAGTAAACATTTTATATCATTAAATATTCTTTTTACAAATTTACTTTTAATGACTATAGTGTTTTTGTTTATTGATATATCATAATTTATTTAGTGATTCCCAATTATTGGATATTTTAGTTCTAATTGTTTCCTCTAATAAATGATGCTAGAAAGGAATCTTTGTAATTAAATCAAAGTAATCTTCCATCTGTAATTTATAAAGCTATTATTCATAGATATGAAATGTTAGCATGAAAGGACATATGAAGTTTGTAGATTTTTGGCTAAATATTACCAAATAACTTTCCAATGGTTGTATCAATTTAAATTTGAATCATTGATATGTGAGTATTCCTGCTCCTCCACCCAAATGGGGCATTAGCGTTAATGTTTTCCCTGTTGACTTTTTGCATTTACTTTTTATTGGGTTGTGTATTTTTATTATATATTTGTGTCTTCTGCTAATACTTCCATTGGAGCTTCCATGGTTTTAAGAGCTTATTTAATCATCCAGTAATGAAGAATTGAAATGAAGAAGGAAGTTATGAGGTATAAGTAACTATACCAAGATCCCAGAGCTATAAGTGGCAGAACTGAGACTGTAACTCAGACCTTTCTATTCACTCATTCATTCATTCATTTTATTTATGCCTTTCATTATATTCAACAAATAGTGAGTTGAAGATCCTCAACTCAATTTTCACATTTACTGTTAAATAGTTTAGTCTTTCTTCACCTATTTGAATTTCCAGGGAAATCCTGTAGTAAACCCTTATTTTTACATGAATCTGTTTCTAGACATTCTAATCTGGCCCATCGAGCTGCTGTCTGTCTATTATAGTCAGAGCTCCTTACACCTCTGGTCTTAGAAAATAGTTTTTAAAAATTGGTTTGTGACCCAAGCTGGGCCTCAGGGTTTTCACCTGGAGCAAAGGAAGAATATTCCCTTTGGCATGTGGAACCTGGGTGCTGGGAGGGAGTCATCTGGGCACTGCTGGTTCTCGCTTTACCAGTCACATGGAAGAAGCCCATCGGCAGAGGGAGGGGGTGGGGGCCACGCACAGACTGGGTGCTGGAAGAAGCAAGGAATCTCAGCAGCATGGAGTTAGATTCTGTCTACATTCAGTCACACTGGTTTTCCTAGTTATGAATTTCCTTCTCTTTTAGATTAAACTGGTTTGAGTGTCTGCTATTTAGTATGTCATGTCTAAGCTTCATAAATGATAAGAGGCCATAATAATTTGAGACAGTGATAACGTCTGGGGAAAAGCATCCTCTCTCTTAATATTAATCCCACCAAAACTGTTAGTCCAATTTTTTTTATCTGTAGAGATCATAATACTCACTCTACATATTATATAGGATTTTTATAGATGAGAGAATAAATATATACGAAAGCTAAAAACCCTGTAAAGACGTAATGTTATTTTGGTCAGTGGCATATTTATTTTTGTTAACTTTGTAGGTCTTCTTTGAGAGAAACTACATTCGTATCTTTATCTGTGCAACAGCCTCCTAGAGGTTCATTATGGTTCATAAATGTATTTTGTAATTAGATTTCCATAAGTTCACCTAATTCAGAAGTATTAGAAAAGGACCTGGCTTGTATTATCTCTTTCTATTCATATAAACTTCACTAGAAAAAGAAAAATGACTGCTTCGGGATTTTTTTTCACCATAAACTGCCCAATCTAAGAATTATCAATGCAGAAATATCTCAGCTAAATGGTAATTTCAACTGTCACATCAAAGTAGATGATAACAAAGTGGCAGTGAGTTGCTAGGTGTTTAAATGTTTAATGTACTCAAAGATGGCCTTCACTCCCAAATTAGCTATTACCGTGGTCCACAGCCCCGCAGTTCTGAAGAATAACATACATAATTGGAAGTGATTGTTATGTTTTTAATTTCCCACATCTTGGAATAATTAATGCGTATGGGAAGAATTTCTCTGAGCTGATGGAAACATAGGCAGAAAAATAATGAGGGTTTTTTTTTTTTTTTGGTCTATCATTTCATTTTAATGCCACCAGAAATACTGGTTCTGCTTTGTTCTCTTGAAAAAAATGTTTGCTTGAGTCATAGCACCTTGCTGAAGAACACCACAGTATTTTAACAGAATAGAAATGCCTGTCTTATTTTTTTAAGAATTAGGTAAAATTATTGAAGATTTATAAGTAAAAACATTAGGTACATGAAATCGATATTCTGAATCTGAAATGCAATAAGAAAGCATCTTTATTTATGTTTCCCATTATTCCTATAAAATGTATTCCATCCTCCCTGAGGAAAGACAAATGGGAGTGGTTGGATCCACAATCTCACACGTACAAAGCCAAGTAGCAAGGCTTCAGGCTGGGGACTCTTGTAAGTCTTGTCTGTATACTTCAGAGTGTGTGTTTTTATTTTCTATTTTATTGACATTTTCTAAACCTTTTTAATATGTGGTCTCCCTTCTTTACATAACTATAGAAAATCTTCAATCATTATTTCTTCAAGTATTTTCTTCCCTACGTTTACTGTATTCTCTTCTTCTGAAGCATGTTTTATCCTCCTTCTTTCTTAAAGTTTCTTTTATCTTTTGCTCCTTTTATTCATACTTGATACCTTCTCAGAGAATTCCATTACATGTTTTTCCAGTTTGCTAGTTTATTCTTTGGCTATATCCATGTTGATATTTAATTCTTCTATTAATTTCTTATTGAAATGATAACTCGCAATTACCTCTTCCTTATAACCTTCTGTTCCTGCTTCGAATTTTCACTATCCTCCTGAAGAATATTTCTTTTGTTTACTTTAAACTAATTAATTGTGCTTCACCTTGTGTTGGCACTCCAACTAAATCTTAGACGTTCATTATATTTCTTTGTGAGTTCATGTCACTAGGGGGTTGTCACCGCCCTCAGGTGATAACCAGGACCTGTTGACATCTGTTCTCCCACACCCACTCACTGGGCTCCTGCTCCACCTTGCTGTCACTCATCCCTAGCTCCAGCATTAGACTGTATTTCAGGTTTTCTTCCTCCAAGTGGTGATCAGGCTGATCTGCTTGGGTTAAGTTGGAGAAAGAAAAGAGCACAGTGGAGCTCTCCCTGTGCCTCTCCCTTGCTGATCCTCCCTCAATGTGGCCTGCAATTTCCTCAGACACAAACCCACTTCAGATGTCACCCAGAGGGGCTTATTAGTCTTTAAGTTAATTGGTCAGGTACTTAAATTTCGCTTTCACCCTGAAGAATTTCCAGATTAAGTTCTTGGAGGGAGCCACCAACCATATTTGCTTGCAATCTTGCAAATCTCATTTTTTTTTTTTTGTACAGCATTAGGATGTTACAAATTTTAATGCTAAATCACAGCCACTAGCTCATTCTGTTCTTCCCTTTTCTTCTTTCCTCTCCGATTTTAGAAAGTCTCTACTATTTTGAGGTGGCATGTCATTCCCATGTGTTCTTGCACCTTGACTTCAAACTGTTGAACAAATTCAAAAAATGTCTGGAGGCTTTGCTAGGAATAAATGATACTGATTTATTCAAGGGTCTTAAAGTTTACAAACTGGGAATACCGCTAAGCAAAACCCCAGAAGTGTTCCAAAAAAGAAAGTTAAGAGTTCTTACAGTAAAAAGTGCATTCTTGAGAGAGTCATCGTTCTTGCATTCTTAGTCCTTGGATTGATCCAGGAGGGTTATCAGTCAGATGTCAAGCAGTCTGGATGATGGATGCCAACTGGCCTGGATGGATAAGTGCCAGGAAGTTTGGATAATGGTTTGGATAATGGATGTTAGGTTGTCTGGATATGTAAGTCCTTTAAGGGGTGATCAGAGAGTTATGTAGAGGTCTGTTGTATGTCCAGGTGTTGACACATGGACAAAACGATGCACCAAGCATTGGAAAAGGACTGGGAAGTTCAAAGTTAGGTTTCCAGGATAATTGCTTTCTCATGCCTCAAACTTCATGATATTAATAATTTTAGCAGCTTCATTAAAGTGGCTTAGTTTTATATATTCCCTATCTTTACTCTTTCCTCTTCTCTTTGATAAACATTACTTAGTATTATTTTGTGTTTAAAATGTACATAAAGAGTATCATACTGTATAATTATAAAATAAATCTAAAATATTTTATATATTGAGCTTTACTAAATTCAACTCCTTTCCAAAAACTAACAAAAAATAGTTGAGACATTTTTAAACCAAAAATACAAAACTTAATACAAGAAAAAGTACAAATTCAGAACCAAAGAAAAAGAAAAATGCAGGCATGCTTAGGTAAGGGTTGGAACAGTTACTGTGTTTGAGAATTAAGCAGTGCTCTAACTAAAAGTTCATTAAATCATTTTACTTTTGGGAAAAGAACAGATTCTGGGGAAATCACATTTTGATTGTATGTTATCTGCTTAAATGCAAAGTAAATCATTGATCTTCCATCGATTCCGGTAACCATAAGAAGGACCCAAACTGTGTGGGACAGAGCCTCTTAAGGCTTGAACTAGTAGCCAGAAGCAAAACAAAACAAAAACTATCTGGAAGGCAATCTAATGTTCTTTGTTTTGGGGATTCGTTTAAGGCTCCCTGTGTCTTTACAGTAATACATCTCAGCAAAACTTGGTTGTCCACACACCGTGAAATGATTTTAAAATTTATAGCCTTGATTTTAAATAGGAAGAGGCATTGCTTTCTTGTTTATTGGGTAAAGCAAATGGCTCAGCTGACTAGAATGTCTAAATAACTGATGAAACAATTGCTAATATTTCAGGCCTCCATTAGATTCTTGGAAATTTTGCTATTGGTTTTAAAGAAGGAAAATGTCTGGTTTGGAACACCATATAATAACATTATTCTGTAATGAAACATTATTTTCTAAACTATAGCTGTGTGTTTTTCTATCACTTAGAGAATTATGTAGCTATTGTGGGAAAGCTACACTTTTTCAAGGCCCTTTATGTTGCTGTACAGTGAAAATGAACTCGAAGAAAACTCAACTTCAGATATAATTTAAAATTTTTTAATTAATAAAATAATTTTTTAATTTTTGAGAAGGGCTTGCCTACCTGTATGTCCACCTTAGTTGTAAATTAAGGTGGGCACCTTCATTCACTAATTGCACTCATTCTTCCACTGACAGATTCTCAGTCACTTCCTTTTAAAAATATTTTTGACCTCCTACCGTGTGCCAGGCATTGTGCTAGGTGTGATAAAGATTCTGCTTTTGGCTCAACTCTAGCAGGCTCAGCTAAGCTCCCAAGGCTCCAACCTTGAGCTCTGTCATTGACTGGTAAAAATCCTGCTGGGTCCATATAAGCCAAATCTCCCACTGTTGATATCTGATTAAATTTCTCATTCTCACACCATTAGCATCTTATCACCCTGGCCTTCCGTTAGCAAGAGTCCCATCGAGTCGGCCCAGCAATAATCTTCTAGTCCTGATGTCTCCTCTAATTAATTTCCCATCCTGTGACCCCATCCTGCTCCTTGTATATAAATCTCAACTTGTTACTATTGTATTTGGAATTTAGCCCAATCTCTCCTCTACTACAGAATCCCACGGTCATAGGCCCCCTGGGCAATCTCTGCTTAACCATCTTTAACAAATGTCATGAATACATTTTTTCTTTAACAGGTGTTGGGAACACGTGGTAGAAGGAAAGAGTGAATCCTCGCATTCATGGGGCTTACAGTCTAGACAGTAAATAATTGCTTAATAATCGATAATCATTTTGCTAGGTATCATAATGTAAAAGTTCAGCTGCTAAAAACCATATAGGAGGCGTATCTAACTTAGACAAATATGAAGAAGGGTGTTTCTGAGGAAAAGCCACACTTGCTAAGACCACATGGGAGTAGGAATTACAGAGGCGAGGAAGGCACAAGGAAGCATGTTTCAGGGAGAAGATGCAGCAAGTGCAGTCTCTGAGGTGGGAGTAACTAGGCATGTTTGAGAGCTAAAAGAGGCAGAGTGGTTGGAATTTAGGAACCGAGGGAGACAGTGAGTCAGATTAAGCTAGAGAAGTAGGTGAGGAAAGAAATCACATAGTGTCCTTGCTGGCCATATGAAGAATTCTAGATTTTGTTCTAAGTGGCCCAGAAGAGTGATATGCTCATATTTTCCCTCTAGAAAGATCACCTCACTACTCTGCAGAGAATGAGTTGGACAGAATAGCTGGAGGCTAGTTGATTCATTTGGTCAGGATGGCAATGACCAGACACTATCTGGTAACCATCCAGGATGTGGACCAGTAACTGTCACAGGGGATGACTGTGTTCAGCCAGTGACTTAGGTTTATAATGACGTAAGGGAGGCAAGTGGATCTAGAGGAAGGTGGGTAGTGGGCCTCATCAGAATTCTACCATGGCTTGGAAATGAAGCCCAGAAGTTGTGACTGGGGCCATGTTCTATTTTCTTGTAGTCATGCAGTGCGGACAGCAGCAGTGGGTGCAGTAATGGCCAGTGACAGCAGGCAATGAACTCAAGCCACCGGGTTCTTCTCAGGAAGCCCAGACAGAAACCTGGTTTGTGCTGCGCATGAAGCCTGTCTCAAGATCTCTCCCCCAGTGACTTGGCAATGCGCCAAAGGCTAGTACTTTTCTTGCCCAGCATGTAACTCATGGGTCTGAGGGAGACAATCATTGGAAGAAGCGAAGAGAGATTATGAAGAAACCAGCATCAAAAATTATTCCAGAAACTACCTTTTTCATGTTTAAATTTTTTGGAGGGAAAGATGCAGTTATTTGTTTAGCAGCTTAGACAAAATTTAATCAAATAATGCATCAGAGTCAGATTCCACTCCTGTGTATCAGACTGTGGTTGACTGCTACCTCTCTGATCTTCTGATCTCTCTGCCTCAGCCACACTGGCCCCTGAGCCCACTGCTGTCCCAGGGCCTTTGCATCTGCAGCTCCTCCCACTTAGAGCTCTTCCCCCAGACACCCGCAGGGTGCACTCTCACCAACTCTGGTTCTCTGCTCAAATGTTTCCTTTCCAGTGAGGCCTTCTCTATCTTACATGGTACACACACACAGCATTCCTCCTCCGCTCCTGGCAACCTCCTCCCTCTTTCCTGTTCTTTTCTCAAAGCGCTTATGGCCATCTCATACAATTGTTTTTATTTATTTATTTGCTTATCTCCTTTCACCCAAATGCAAGCTCTAAAAGCAGTGATATTTGTTTTCTGTATCTCCAGCTCTTAGAATAGGGACTCTCACAAAGTGAACCCTCAGTAAATGCTTACAGAACAAATGAATAATCTTTTAAGGCACAGGATCCTGATGCTTGAAAAGCAAAGCTGGCTGAAGCTGTGCTGTGCATGAGAGTCCTGAGATTTAACACAAGGCTAACAGCGACAGGCACCATTTGCTGGTTACTGGGAGAAGGACCATGTTGTTCTTAGACATGTGAGGCACTTAAACATTAATCGAGATATGATGAAAGAGGAGGGCACAGTAGTCGTCTCTATTTCTTGTGTATTTCCATTATTGAACACCAGTAGTGTGGATTATCTAAAGGAGTGGTGGCCTAAAATCATTTCTATCTACTATAGGAAAGTATTTTATACACACATACACACAAATGTGTACATGTGTCCTTACATGCATACACACATACATGTATGTATATAAACATATGCAGGTCAGTGTATGTCAGACTTACTAGCAAACCAAGTTTTCTTGGTGATGTTAAAATGTGTTTGCTTTTCCCCAACACAATCCACTAATGATGTCTGCTGGATGCATGGATGCAGTTAGATGTCATGGTTAATCAATAGTAAACTATGGTAGCTGAGTTGAATGTGGCCCATCTCTAAGTTCTTTATCTTCGTGGAGCATCATTCTTAATTTAGACCTCTGAGGGGTGCACATAGTGGCCCCTCTAGGTAAATGCATGTGCCTTATTGCTAGTTAGGATCCTGCATGTACCTCAGGTTTGGTCTCTTGCTCTGGAATTAGGATGAATAGAAAGAAAGTCTCAGCTCTTGCTACTCTTTTGGGTCAAGAAAGGTCTGGACAAGTGTCTAACCAGCTGTCTTTTGTTCCTTGGTCCCCTCTGGTCTAGCTGACCCTCTAACTTTTTCTCACAAAATATTGACAGGAGAGGTCTTGAGTGGAGCCTGCCAAAGCCATCTATACAGGCTTCCATCCCCTGAGTCTCGCTGTAGGGTCTTGGCCATCAGAGATTGAAGAAAAGTCGCAAATAGGGGATAATCAGACCTCCCTTTGATCATACCACCTCATGAGAGAAGAGAGCACAGAGAATAAAACCAAAAATTGAAGTAGAATTAGTCTTCATGTCTTTTCCACCAAAAGTTCTGCTGCCTGTGTCCTATTATATACCTCTAAGTTTTCTGACTTGTCCTTGATCCATGTGAGAGTCCCCTGGGACCTATTTGGGAATCTGATAAAAACTATGGACTCCTGAAAAAAAGGAAAATACAAAATTTTCATGCAATTTTAGAGGTTTCACAAGTTCCCTGAAAATCATCCATGAACATTCTAATATGCATTTGGTTGTCAGGGTCTACATGTTAGGTTCTTGATCCTGACCTTAACTGTAACTGGGTAAGTCACTTGATCTCTCTTGATTTGGTTTGGGGACTGTCAGACATACCGGCATTGTCTTTCCCACTTTCATGTCTGTGGTTATATAATTATTTTGGTATCAAGATTACTGAGAGGTCTCTCTTTTTTTTTGTTATTATTTTGGAGCAAACAAGTTAGAACCAGTTAGAGCAGCCTGAGCTCTAAGCTCATGCTAAATACGGATTCACTGCACAGACAATTTCAAGCGGCGGCTAGAAGCAGAGAATTCCTAGTGCATTATTAGTCCACTGGCAACCTCTCTGTAGAAAACCAGATGACGTCAGTCAGAGAGACGAGGCTGAGTTCTTTTGATTTTTTCCCCTCATTGAGGTGACAAGGAGATCACAATCCACATAATTTTAATTACTGAAGGGTTCCAGCGGAAAAGGTGGTCTCAGCGCCAGCTCAGCGTGACGATGTAAGGACCAACGCCTCCTCAGCAGTGGGCTGTGTGCCTTATTGACTAGGTAATAATCGGCTGCATGCAGCTGGCTGGAATAGATTAGAATGGTGAACACAGACACTGACTAATCATGAGAGAGATACACATAGCCCTATCAGGATGTCCTTCGAGACCTCCCAGAGTCACATCTGTCATTTCGAAATCCTGTTTGCCCAGGGAATGCTTTATTTGCGGGCTGCTTCATGTGTCAAAGGTGGTATTTGACGCAACTGGAGAGACGTCACCCCATGGCTGCAGACCTGCATTTCTTGATAAAGTACCTATTTCATGTAGGTGTTTTAGGAGTTGGAAATTTGTGTTCTGTTCATCCATTTTGCCCCAGAAGAGGGATGTGAGTGAATCTCTGGATCCTCCTGCCTGGAGTTTATCTAGCTTGAGTGGGAAACACCAACTAACTCTCTCAAGAAAAAGACTTGTACAGAGGAGTGAGTTCATGTTTTAAAATGAGAATTCTAACAGTACTCAGGGACACGGTGTCAACAGAGGCATGGGAAATCTAGATGAGCTGGTCTGCTAGCCCTGTATCAAAAAAGGTTATAAAGGGACAAAAATTTGGAAAGCAAGATATACATAATAACTTGTAGAAATGCCATTCCAACAGATAAGAACATCATGTAAAAAAGATGCTAAAATTCACTAGTGGTCAGAGAAACAGAAATTAAAAAAATTAGTAAGGTATTTCTTTACCCATCAGCATGGCAATGATACTGTCAAAAAGAGTTATAATATTTACCACTGGTTAAGATCTGAGCAGCAGGGTGTTCTCTCCCAATGCCATTAGAAATGTGGGGCACTAAAACCTTTTTAGACAGCAATCTGGCCACTTCCTATTATAATTATATATATATATTTTGACCTTTCTTTTGGGGTGTCCCATAGAAACACATATACATGAGAATGTTTATTATATCATAATGATGAAAAACTGGAAACAAGATAAATTTGTCAGTAAGAAAATGACTGAAAATGTATTACATAGAAACCATAGATGTACAGTTTTGAAAAGAATAACTTGGAATTAAACCAGTTAATTTAGAAGTATTTCCAGTTATTCATGATGAATAAATGTGCATTCGGTAAAGTGTGTATAATATGATCCCATTGTTTTGTAAAACAAATGATGACAAAGATCCTACACATGTGTTTACGTGCGGATGTGATGTGAATCTGTGTGAAAGAAAAGCTATGGAAGGAATCGAGTTTGTTATTAAAATGCACTAAAAAGCTTATTTCATATAATTACATTAATTAATTTATGCGAAAGCACATGTGAAATCATGTAAATGAAATAAAATTCTTTTAAGAGGGTCAGAGAGGTGAAGAATATTCCAGTTGCAAATGTCTAGTGAAAAGAAACGCACTTAAATAGCACAGCGTGTCTTAGTCTATTGGGACTGTTATAACAAATTACCATAGAGTCGGTGGCTGATAAAGAACAGAAATTTATTTCTCACAGTTCTGGAGGTTGGGAAGTTCAAGATTAAGCCATCAGCAGGTTTAGTGCCTGGGTAGGGCCTGCTTCTTGGTTCCTACATGGCCAGTTCCTCACTGTGTCCTCACAGGGTAGAAGGGATAAAGGCGCTCTCCAGGGTCTGTTTTGTAAAGGCACTAATTCTGTTCCTGAGGGCTTCACCCTCCACCCTGATGACCTCACCACCTTCCAAAGGCTCCACCTCCTCTTGCGATCACATTGGGGATTAGGTTTCGATATACAAATTTTAGGGAATACAGGTGCCATGACTAATGTAAGAGTGAGGCTTTCCTGAAAGTAGAGGGATGCTGAAAAACCTGGGATGCTCCTGGCCATCTGCTGGGGAGTGGTGACTCTGGAAGTGAGAGGCACAGCCGAGGAGGTGAGGGACCGGAAATATACACCTTGCCTCTTTCAGTAGTTAAATCTACTCATATGACTTCCTTCAATTGACATCTTCAGTGGTTCTTCATTATTCAAAAGAGAGAGAGTTCAAGCTTCACTTTCCAGTCAGATGCTAGCCTAGCTTTTCAGTCTTATCTCCCTAATACACTAAATTTCTCACTTTTCCCTGAAAACAGATTTTACTCTTTTGTATCACTTTACCATTATAAATGCTCCCCTCCTCTTTCAACTAAAAATTCTGCATGTCCTTCAAGAGCCAACAAGAGCCATGTCAGTGCCGCCCTGTCTATGAAATCATCCACGAGTTCCATCCATTACACTGCATGCGTCTTACATGCTACTAAAATTTTAGAGTCTTTATTCTCTTAAATTATTTTACTTTTTCTGTACAAAGTAATACTTTATAAATATTTGGAAAAAATATATGGGAAAATAGTGATAAGTATTGTTAACAGTTTTGTCTTGTACTTTTTTATCTTTCTTGTCTATACATATGCTCCTTAGAAAAATGGAATCATATTATACACACATCTTTGTAATTTTATTCACTCAGCAACACATGTTGAATATTTTCCATTACATCAAACATATTTTGCAACAAAATATTTAATGACTGTGTAGTATTGCATTGGAGAGCTGAATCGTCTCAATGTAAAGACATAAATACATAAAATTGCTGATCTCATACTGTTGAATATGCAATTTATTGTTCTCAATTTTTATTAATATGCACAATAATGTGATACCTATGGTACTTAAATGCTTGCCCACATTCTTACTTCCTTCCTCAGGATAAATAATAGAAGTGGCAGTCCTAACCAATAGGCTTGACTGTAATAATACTTTTAACACTTATACTTGAGAGAGTTTATTTCCCACATCTTTGCATAAACTTTTGCCAATAATTTATGTTTTAATTTTTTACATCTAAAAGTTTAATTCATCTGGAATTTATTTTGCCTTATAATGTGTGTGAGAGGGGTAGTCTCCAATATTCATGTTTACTTTTTTCTAAAATAGAAGTAAAGGACTTAATTTTGGGCAACGTGCATGGCCGCCCAGAATAATGATATACTTCTCAGTCTCCCTCGCAGCTACATCTAGCCAATGAACTGTGAATGGAAGTGACGGATGCAGTTCCTGGGTGTTGTTTGTTCCTCTCTTTATTACTCATCTTGATGCTTACGACGTGTTTGTGTAACATCTTGGAACATTCAAAAGTGCCACTCTTTAGTGATGAAACAAATGATAAAAGGAATGTGGACAATTAGTGTATTAGAGCCACCAATCCAGCCCTAGACTCATCCCCACCCGGATTGTGAAATGGGCAAGAAGTATTTAAGTCATTGGATTTTCAAGATTGCTGTTCCATGGAGCAAATCTATGTTTTACATAACATGGAGTAAATTAAGGGCATAACTTTAATTTTGTAAAGTAGTTAATCCTTTGTCACCCTGAAATGTACTGAATAATCCATTCTGCCTCCTAATAATTTGTAAAACACACTTATTGTATTCTGGATTCATATGTGACTTCTATGCTCTGGATATGTTTCTGAGCTTTTTCTTCAGTTCCAAGGATATAGATATGTAGGAATCCACCCCAGTAACATTGTGTTTCAATTGTTTTTGTGTGTGTAGTTCAGTGGGTGCTGTGGGACATCACTAAGATCCCTCTTTAAGACAGAGGCTTTAATTCCCCTAGTCCTTCCCCAGGGATTGCTATGTGCTAAAGGGAGTAGCCTCACCCAAGGTAAACAGTCCACCCCCCGCCCCCACCCTGAGGACAACTTCAATCCCATAATTGGCCAGTGAAAGAGTAGAAAGTTCAGGTCCCCTTGCCTTGATTTTGGCAACCCTGAGCTGCCATCTTGGCTCCAGACATCCCCTGTAGGGAAGATGCTGTAGGCTTTGTTGTGACTGCATCGCCTATCAATGCCTGCCTCTGCCCAATCTTTTTTTATTCTCTCATAGGTGTTGATTCTAAAGATATATCCTCATAAACGTCCTACATACAATTCTCTGCTTCAGTGTCTATTTTCCAGGGAACCCAATTTAATACAATAATATATTTGTGTTTAGTAAAGCAAATTCCTCCTCTACTGTCTCCATTTTTAAGAATATTTTGACTATATATATTTATTTTACATAAAATTTTGAATTTACAGCTGTTCTTTTATATTTCATTTATTTCTCTTTTTATCTCATCAATTTCTCTCTCTCGCTCTCTCTCTCTCTCTCTCTCTCTCTCTCTCTCTCTCTCTGTGGCCTCATCTCTCCTTGTGAGCTTTTGATCCTAAATCTTAGAGATCGTGTTTTTTTCATCATTCTGAAGATGTCAGTTAACTAACTCTGGGAGCTCATTTCAGAGTTGACTTTTTCTTTGAGTCTCCTTGATGCTGTTTTCTTTCATTTTTTAATAAAAACTATTCATACACTATATGTTGGTTTTATTATCTTCACCCATATTCTTAAAAAATATATACAAGTACCCTATGTTTACCAATAAATGGAATGTATAAACCACAAGTGGAACCACCCCCTTTGTCTGATAGGTTCATCTCCTTTTCAGATCTTTCCCTGGATTGTGCATGGGTACATTCTTAACTGAACTCTTCAGTACCAAGGCAACTTCTCCCACCCCCACTGTCTAGACTTCTGCAGTGAAGGAAACAATGTGCATGCCTTTGGAAGGAGCTTCTACATGACCTTCACACTACACAAACCCACGCATACAAACTATACTTGTTTAACTCCTAGGAAAGGTGCTTGTTAGAATAGAATGTACTACTCGGAGGCCTCCCCACCCCATTCTTATGATTTGTTAATGCCTCACCTCCAGTTTCAGCACAGTTGTTTTCTGGGCCCCAAAGTTGCTAAAGGGAGGACTTCCTCCTGGACCCTGTGGAATTCATACCTCCCCTTCCCACAGCCCCCTTCTATGAAAGACAGGATCCCTTGCCATAAAGTGAAACACCTGTTGTTATGTTGAAAATATGAAGATTAAATAGGCAGTCAGTTTAGGGCACAGTTTCTACCGAAGATCAGAATTATTTTGAAGATAATGAAATAAACATCATGATCCTGCCGTGTATACTCAAGTTCCACCTCCCTCTCTCTCAAAAACCATCAATATTAAGAGTGGATGGATAAATGATGCAAACATGAATATCAGGGTTTGTGCCTGTTATTTGGGGAGAATGAGAAGAAGCTGACCTAGTTAATGTTTCGCTGTTATCCTTGAATTTTTTAATTTTACTCTTTTTAAAAAAATTTTTTTCCCATTCATTTTATTTTAAGAATGATTTACTTTGCACATTCGTAAGAGAGGAAGAAGTAGCAAGTGACAATACAGGTAGTTTTGGAAGCTGCGACAACAAAGGGTCATATATTAAAGTTTGGCTTGGAATTTTCTGTAGTATACTTACTACAAAAGGGAAGGCACGAGAAAAATTTGAAGGGATGGATATGTTTATTACCTTAACTGTGGTAAGGGTTTCATGGCTGTGTGCAAATATCTAAACTCATCAGATTGTATTACATTAAATATACAGTTTTTTTGTATATCGGTTATACCTCAATAAAGCTGTTTAAAAAGAAGAATTATAGAGGAAGTGGGAAATGAGCTCAAATTTTAAACTGTATTCATTCTTTGATTGAACAAACATTTATTAAGCTGCGCCCCCCCATGCCAGCATTGTGCTAGATGTCGTGTGACAATGAGAAGCAAGGCGGACACTATCCCTGACCCCAAACATCTATCAGAGAATACAGGAGGCACAATGAGCAATAACAACAATGTACTATGATAGGGAAGTTTGGCACCATGGAAACGTGGAGCAGGGCAATCCTGGTCTGGGAAGGGGTCAGGATTGCAATTCACGAGTCAGAGACTGACTCATACAGCTATCAGTGACAGGCAGGCGACCTCCACAGACTTCGGCTTGAGGGGGAGATGAATCAATTTTTTTATATCACCATTTTATTTACACATTATCACCATTCTCTCATCTTTACCCACTTATTCCTGAAAATAGTCCGTTTTCAGAGGCTCCAAACATGGTGATTAAACAAAGGCGACTCTAGAAGGGCAGACAAAGCATTAGAGATGGTTTCATTTTATATAAATGCCATATCTTCTGCCTCAGTAAGATTGCAGCTGTGACAAGAATAAGGCTGTTTTCTAGGTCATATATTTTCCAAAGCACCATGCCAAAAAATATTAATACATCAGGGGAAATGAAACAAATAGATTTAATTATTTTAAAACCTTATGAGTAGACAATTTTTATAATAAAATGAATAATGCAGCATATTGAATAAACAAAGAAAATTATATTGTTCATATAAAGTGGAAATGGATTCTCCAATTAAATCTGTGATTGAGTCTTAAATGCCGTTCTGCCCAGGATTCTGAACAAAGTTACATTAATTGGCTATAGTGAGTCTAACATCACTTTCTATATAGTGATCATTCTATCCATTTTTGGCAGTTTATAAATTATAATTCTATAAAACACAACTTCAAAAAAGGTAACTACAAATAGTCTCTGTATGTGGGTTATACAGGGTAGGAGACTGCTTACAGAGGATGGCTAAGGCATGAATTTTTCCCCAATAATGAAATTATCGGATTCATAATAATTAATCAGTATAGGCTGAATAATGTTTAGTCATAGACTAGACACGAATCAGTAAATTAACATCCGTTTGACAATTAGCAGTGTTTCTCAGATACAGATGACACTCTAAATGCAGCACAAAATAACTCCTTGTATGTGCCGCTCCATGTTTTCTGTCATCCTGTGTTTGGATGTTAGTCTCAGAGGGACTGATGTTTACTGCAAAGATCCTGGATTCAGAAAATCTGTATCCTTGTCTCAGGGCCGCTAGGAATTAACTGTTCTACCTTAGAAAAATTAAGTTCTACACCTCTCTTCAGGTTGCACATCTGCAAAATGAAGATATTTTATAAAGCTCAGCCGTGAAAGGAACAAAACAAGATCGCAAATGTAAAAGTGTACTGAAAAAATGGTAATGGACACAATATAGAATATTCAAATCATCTATGCATAAATACAATTGTTACCATAATGATAATTAATACAAACTAAATTATCATTTAAGCAATCTCTAATAGAGCCTGTCAATAGAATTCTCATTTTTAGACCAATTAAAGCCGATAAGATTGTATATCTTTGATTGCGTATGTATGCTTTAAGTGGGGAGACAATTGCTATGTATTATAAATTACTCATATATAACAGAAGAATATATATCATATATACATATAGGTTTTTTGAAATTCAGAGCTATGCAAAGAAAGCGATGATCAGTAATTTATTTGGATGTCTAGTACATGTTGTGTCACTTCTCCAAATAAAAAATCAATAAAGAAGGCTGATAAATGGTCTCCTCATGTGAGGGCTGAAGACAGAGACAGATGGAGATGCTTTGTTTCTGAAATCTCTAGCCTGGAATAAATTACACCGTCATGAGCCAAAGTCATCCACAATTAATTCCAGTTGTAAATTGCAGTTGAGAAGGGTGAAAGGATCTTGATACAGCTTCACATCATTGGTTTGCATATTTTTGGCAAGTGAATGTGATTTTAATAATAAAGGTCTATAGTCTAAAACTTTGTAGAAGCTCTGCAAGTTGCTTTAAATACATTGTCTTTAGAGAACAGACACATGTCCATGTTAATATTTAGCATAATTTTTCTTACATTCACCAAGAGAGAAATCACATACATCATCATGATAGACAGCAAAATGGTTTTCCTCTATCTAATTCTCAGGTTTGCTTCTCAAATCAGTACTAGCCATAAATCTGCCTCAATCTATGGAGGATTAATCACATTAAAATGATACCATGTTAATTTCTCAGATTATAAACTGACATTGCATTTGTGAAATCTCCTCAGAAATCAATTGCTAAGTTTTCAGCAAAAACATCATGGTGGGACTTCTAGTCCTGAAAAGATGGCATAGACCTGTTTCTCCCTGCTTGTCCTCCCAAGCACATCTATTAACCCTGGAAATAATGCAACATGTGACCAAAGAGAACTCTGAATGGTGGTAAGGAGGTGAGCTGGTCTAGAGCCCCAAGACCGGAGGGACAATACAGTGACAGCGTGTTTTGTATTCCCTCCACCCAACAGAGGAAGGTCATCAAGAGCCATTATTTTCTGCCCCTCAACCTGGCAACAAAATGCAGCTCAGGTAGGCCCATTCCTTCCTTGGATCGAATGGGAAGCCTTCCAATAACATCAGCGAGCCTAACACCACCAGTGAGACAAACCAACTGGGAGCCCCACCAACAAAAGGAGATAAAGGAAGTGCTCTTTGTCATTGGCCTCAGATGCCTGCACCACTGAGAGATACTGAGGCAGGGGGACAGAACTGGCAAGAGGGGCCCACTTACCACAGAAGACCTACTCTGGGAACTCTGAGAAGACTCTTTTATCATTTGGGCCCCACAGATCTAATATTCCTAACATGCCTTTCCCTACTGGGAGCCACCAGGGCCTGCAGGTAGAACCAGTGGGAAGGACTCAGTCATACCAAATGGTCAGGCTCGCTTTCCAGAAGGCACCGGGTCAGGTGGGTGGAGCTAGCTGGAGGAATGCAGCAACAATAAGCGGCCAACCTGAGGACTTCTTGACACCTCCATTTTGGGCTCAAGACTCATCTGTTGCACTCAGGAACAATAAGGAAGCTAGAGAGTACAAGTGGAGGGATCGCAACATAGCACTTCCCTAGAGAGAAACACCAGAAGCTTGGCCTGGGATCCGAGGTTGTCCCAGACAGACCAGATGAGCGAGAGAACCAAAAGAACTCTGCAAGCGCTCTGAAACCCAAACAGCCATTGGAACCACAGCCCACAAAAATAGGCCAAGACCTGAATCCTAAACCTAATGAGGGAGACTTCCTACTAACATAAAAGATGTAAGCTGGAGCACAGCCTCCTAATGCATTAGACGAAATGTCCAGGATACAATAGAAAATAATCAGTTGTGTCAAGAACCAAAAAAAAACCCCAAAAAACAAAAACAACAACAAAAAAACTTTGAATGATAAGGCAATCCACTGACTCCAATATAGGGATGAATTAGATTCTGGAATTCTCTGACAAAGATTTTAAAGCATTCATCATAAAAAATGTTTCAAAAATTATTTATAAAATCTCTTGAGACAAATGGAAAAATAGAAAACCTCTGCAAAGAAATAAAAAATATAAAAAGAACCAAGTAGAAATTATAGAATCAAAAAGAAGCAATAACCAATAACAGAAAATTTTAAA
Source organism: Rousettus aegyptiacus (assembly GCF_014176215.1). Classification (NCBI taxonomy): domain Eukaryota; kingdom Metazoa; phylum Chordata; class Mammalia; order Chiroptera; family Pteropodidae; genus Rousettus; species Rousettus aegyptiacus. The sequence goes on from NW_023416291.1 coordinate 29,730,117, forward strand.
ACTCACTGGGTAGCTTTAGTTGTCGAGTAGAGAAGACAGAGGCTAGGATAGGTAACCTGAGGATGGAGTGATAGAATCCCCCTTTATACTAACAACACAGAGAAAATGCATTAAAAAAACTGAGCAGAGCCTCAAGGATTAGTGAGGCAATAACGAAAGATTTAATATTTGTGTCATTAGAGTCCTAGGAAGAAGAACGAGTATTTGAAAAGTAATGGCTAAAACTTGCTGAACTTCACAAACCTGCAGATCCAAGAAGTGGAGTGAACAAACTCTAAACATAATTCAAAGATCTGCATACCAACAAATATCATAATTAAACTTTTAAAAAATAAGGACAAAGAAAAATCTTGAAAGCAGTCAGAGAGAAATGAATTAAGGACCACCTATTTGGATGACAGATTTCTTATCTGAAACAGGGAAGCCAGAAGAAGTGGCACAATCTTGGAAGTGCTGGGAAAAAAAGAACGGTCAACCACAACTTCTATCTCTCACAAAACTGTTCTTTAAGAATGAAGGGGAAATATATTCTCAGATAAAGGAAATCTAAAAGAACTTGTTGCTAGTAAACCTCTCCTAAAAGAATGGCTAAAGGAAATATTTCTAGCAGACAGAAAGGAAACAATAAAAGAAATAATCTTGGAGTATCAGAAAGATGAATGAAAGAGCAGAAATATGGGCACATATAATACATTGTGTTTTTCCTTTTCCTTGTGAGTGGTATAAATCCTATTTGATTTTTAACATCATCAAATACTCAAGACGATGATATTTTAGAGAATAAAAATGGAAAGGAAGTTTCCATACTTCATTCAAAGTGACAAAATGTTAGTACAAAATGTGTATGCATATGGTAATATCCAGAGCAATGACTATGAAAATTCCCCAAATATTTTTTAAAACTGTACATAGTGACTACTTATTTTCAGTTCCATGTGTGAGGATCTTGGAAGTCACCACTTCATCCTAACAACAAATGAAAAGGGAACAGACTGAAAAATTAACCACTCTGCTAGGATCCATAAGAGAGGTTAGAACATAAGACAAACTGTCACCCCTAAGATTGCAGAAGCAGACAGGCAAACACAGGAAGTCTCCACTTACCAGAGCGGGAACTCGCAAACAGAAACTGCTGTGGAACTAGAGCTTGGGTAGAAAAATATAAACTATAATTGAAAGATTTCTGAAGGCTCTATATGGACGCCTCTGGGAGTAAAAACTCCAAAAAGGCCCATTCATAAGGAGGCCCATGCAGTTCTGTGAGATTTACCTCTATGAGCTCAAACCAGGTTCTCACGGTAAATATTGGGGTAAAATCTCCTTGCGTTTATAACAGGGGTATGGGAAGAGAATCCTTTTTAAATATGTCAGAGCACTCTGTTCTTTTTCACCTACCCTCAGGAGAAACTGGTTAACTGGAACCATGTTATGTTATATTCATGTTCTAGAATATAGTCAGAGTCCAACTGGCCTGGACAAGGGAAATACCCAACTTAAGAGTACACTAGCCATTCTCTCCCACTTAAAGGGAAGAAAAAAGCTGAGAAATACTAGCAAAGTTCACAGTCCAGAGGTGTAGACTCACTAAACACTAAGACCTAATTGTGGAACTACACAGCACACTTCCTCACCTCCTCTCCTTCACACCTTAACATCACACTACTAAAGATCTACTTACAGCTATTTCTTTTACCCTGTACACCATGTCTGGTTATAAAGAAAAAAATTACAAGACCTAATAAAAGAAAGAAAAAAAACCTCACAGTTTGAAGAGACAGAAAGCATCAGAACCAGGCATGGGAGAGATGTTGGAATTATCACTCCAAGAGTTTAAAACAACTTTAATTAATATGTTAAAAACTCTAATGGATAGAGTAGACAGCATGCAAAAACAGATGAGCAATGTAAATAGAAAGATGGAAATTCTAAGAAAGAACTGAAAAGCAATGCTAGAAAACAAAAACACCATACTAGAGATAAAGAATGCCTTTGAAGAACAATTAGTAAACAACATGACTGAGGAAAGAATCTCTGAGGTTGAGAATATCTCAATAGAAATCTTTCCAAACTGATAAACAGAGAAATGATAGAAAAAAGCAGAACAGAATATCCAAGAACTGTGGGACAACTACAAAGGGTATAAAGTACATGTAATGAGAATGTCAGAAAGCGAAGAAAGAGAAAAAAAAAACAAAACATAACAGAGGAAATATTTGAAAAAAAAATAATGACCGAGAATTTCCCCCAAATTAATGTCAGACACCAGATCACAGATCCAGGAGACTCAGAGTTCACCGAACAAGATAAATGCCAAACAACAAAAACAAAAAAACAAAAACAAAAAACTCTAAACCTGAACCATCATTTTCAAACCACAGAAAATCAAAGATAAAGAAAAAATCCACCAGAAAGACATAATTCTAAATGGGTAAGTACCCCAAAACAGAGCCCCAAAATATTGAAACGAAACCTGATGAAGCTGATGGAAGAAATAGAAAAATCCTTGATTATATTTGGAAACTTCAACACTCCTTTTCAAAACCTGATAGAACTATTGGACTAAAATTCAGCAAGAATGTAGAAATTCTGAACAACAAAATCAGCCAATAGAATCTAATTGGCATTATATAGAACACTTTATCCAAGAACAAATTTCTCAAACTTTCATGAAACATTCACCAAGTTAGAGCATATCTGGACAAACCTCAACAAATCTAAAAGAATTAAAATCACACAGAGTGTGTTCTCGGACTATAGCGAAATCAAATTAGAAATTAGTAGCAGAAAGACAAAAGGAATATTTCTGAACCTATGTAAATTAAACACCTCTAAATAATCTATGGGTCAAAGTAGACATCTCAAAGGAAATAAAATATTCATAAAACTAAACAAAAATGTAATAAATATCAAAATATGGGAGATGCAGCTTAAGCAGTGCTAAGAGGGAAATTTATAGCACAAATGTTTACATTAGAAATGAGGAAAGGTCTCAAGTCAATATCCTAAATTCCTACTTTTGGAAAAGAAGAGCGAGCAGAAAGGAAATAATGAAGATAAGAGCTAATTAATCAAATAAAAAATAGGAAAATGATCAAGTCAATCAAAAACTGAGTTCCTCAAAAAAAAAAAATCAATAAAATTGACCAATCATTGGCAAGAGTAACAAAAATTTAACCCATTTCCCATTTGCCCTGAGCACACTCGCCGGCGATGCTTGTGGCTGCAGTGTTTACCCCGGATACTGCGGATTACAGTCTTAATTTACCTTCAAAATTTACCACAAAATAGCTCACTTGTATTATTATTTTAGCATCTCTTTAGTATATTAATAGGTTTTGGAAACATTATTCCATTTATAGCATTCTGTTTTTAGTAGTGGTATTTCCATTTACAAAATGTAGTAATGTCAAATTCTAGAAAACGCAGCATTCCTGTATGTGATGTTAACATTGTTCTCGAACAGTTATTAGCCAAAGATTCATTTGATGAATTCGATTTATGTATACATTTCTGTTACATTAAGATTAGAGACAAGTTCTTTTTAGAAGTAACTCTAAGAATAGATTTTTATATTTTATTTTCACATCAAAAACTAGTCAGATTTGCTTCAGCCTCAAAGAGCGTGTTTATATAAAATTAATTTAATGCTGGAAGGGATCTATACTTTTTTTTCTAAATGGGAAATGAGTTAAAAAGAGAAGACACAAATCACCAATATCCAAAATGAAATAAAAATATCCTATGGATCCTGCAGACATTAAAAAGATAATAAAAGAATACAACAAACTTTAATACTCATAAATTTCACAACTGAGAAGAAATGAATATTTCCTTAAAAATCACAATATTAAAACAAAACCAAGATAAAATAATGCAAATAATCCTATAACTATTAAAGAAATTGAATTCATAATTTAAAAGCTCTACCTCACACCACCCCCTTAATCTTGATGATTTCTGGATAATTTCAGTGCATAATTCTACCAAACACTTAAAGAAGAATTAACATCAATTTTACACATTTTCAAGAAAATAGAAGAGGAGAAAATACTTTCCAACTCATTATATGAAGCCGGCCTTATTTCAAAAAAAAACCAAACAAAGACAGTACAAAAGGCAAAACTACAGACCAACATCTCTGATAATCTAAGTTGTAAAATTCTTCAAAATATTAACTAATTGAATTCAGCACTATATAAAAAGAATTACATGTCATGACTTAGTAGTATATATTCCAAGAGTGCAAAGCTGGTTCAAATTCAAAAACTCATCATATTAAAAAAAAAAATTATATAATCCTATAAATTGGTGCAGAAAAAGCATTTGACAATGTCCAATACCCATTTATGAAAATATTCTCAACAATTTAGAAGTGCAGAAGAACTTTTCAACTGGATAGAGAGCATTTACAAAAACCTACAGATCACATCATATTTAATGGTAAAGGACTGAATGTTTCCCTCAAGATTAAGAACAAGGAAGGATGTCTCATCATTCTTTATAAACACGTACTGAAAGATTTAGCCACTGCAGTAGTGCCAGAAAAATGAAATGAAGTTCTATATTTGGAAAGGAAGAAATGAAACTTTCTATTTTCAGATGACATGATTATGTATAAAATCTCAAAGAATCTACAAAAAGAAAAAAAAATCTAGAGCTAATAAGTGAATTCAACATGGTTACAGAACAAAAGATGAACTGACAAAATCAATTTCATTTCTAAACTTACAATGACCATAAAGATACCAAATTAGAAACAATGCCATTTACAGAATCTTCTATGAAAATGAAGTACTTAGGTATAAACTTGAAACATGTGCAGGATCTGTATGCTGAAAATGACAAAATATTAATGAAAGAAATTAAAGATGAGTTAAAAAAATGGAAAGACATTTTGAGTTCAAGATGCAATATAGTAAAGATGGCAATTATCCTCAAATTGTCCAAAATTTATATTGAAAGATGCGGGCCCTAGAATAGCTAAAACAATCCTGACAAAGAAGAATAAAGTGTAGGAATCATTCTACCCAATACGAAGGATTACTGTACACTACAGTAATCATGACATTGTGGTATCGGTGGAGAGGAATGGACGTATGTGTAGATGGAACACAATAAAGAATTCAGAAGCCAGACCCACATAAATACGATCAGCAAATTTTTGACATCTATCCAAAGCAATTTAGTGGGGAAAGGATAGCCTTTCCAACAAATGATGCTGGAGCAATTGGATATTCAGTAGGCTATGCATGTGTGGGATAAGGAGTATATAGGAAACCTCTGTACCATCCTCTTAATTTTGGTATGAAATTAACACTGCTCTAAAATAATAATAATAATAATAATAACGTCTTTTAAAAAAACATAACCAAAAGCTACAGAAAGCCCGGAATATTTTTGAAATTATTTTTCTGAAGACATGGTCACTTTTATATGTCCTAACTTTTGTTTTTTTCTAAATTTTATAATAAGCAAAAGAAAAAGAGGAGAAAAAGGAGGAGGGAGAAAGGTAGAAGAGGAAGGAGAAGGAGAAGAAAAATTCCATAGTATATATGTACTATATGTACATAAACATTTTCAATGCAAATGTCAGATCATGCAATAAATATATGTCCATAACCTGACTTTTTTGGGGGGAGTAGGGATTAAAACTTTACCTGCATATTTAAAAAATTGTGCATTTCAATAATTAAAATCATTTGAACAAAATAAAATGGCACTCTGATTAAACTGCATTTTCCGGTCCGCAGGACTCCTAGGACCAGCTTGGTTTTCACTCTAGATTCCACTGTGGTGTCGCTCAGCTTTTGCCTCCACCAATACACAGGTTCTTTTGCTTCCCTGCCAGCCAGACAGGCAGGTGGGAGAGGCAGGTGCGGCCTTCATTGTCAGTAGTTCTTTGATGTGAAAAAGGGGGCAACACAGTCATTTAAACTTGATCCAAACCTTTTGCATCTTAAGAAGTTAAACAACTAAAAGAAGTAAAATAAGAAGGCAATGCTTGTAGAATGTACAGTGCATATTGGCAGTGCGTGCCTCATTATGATCCTCCTGCTTGCTTCCCCTGTTCAATCGCTTCTTTTGAAAACAGAGGATTTTTCTCTTGCGTTTCTGTCTTCTTCGATTTCGACTTATCGAATTTCTCAATCTCAGCCACACGGGGTTGGTCAGACAGGGGCAGAAGAAACAGCGAGGAGCGAGGAGCTAGAATGAGAAAGAGACGGCTGTCGCGGAGTGTAACCTCACTTTTTATATGTCGATATATCGCGAAAATCTTTCTCTTTACATAAATATTTTCTTCAGTGTCATTTGTAAGAATTGTTCAATTCATTAATTTACTTTACGATAGTTAAATTAGTCAATCCCCATTTAACATTCAGGTCGTTTATTATTTTTAGCTGCAGTAAGATCTTTGTAGCTAAATCTTTGGTACATTAATTGTCATTTTCTTAGAATATATTCATTTTAAAGGCTTTTAAAACATATTTTCAGTGTTTAGCAAAATATTATAAGAAAACCAATTTCCCCACCCCATAGCCAACTTTGGAGATTATAACTAATAGAAAAAAATCTTTGCAAATTTATAAGCAAAAAAAGATATTTCATGATGGCTTTAATTTACACTTCTTTGTTTACTGGATGTAATTGATTTTTTTAAATGCACCTTTTTCTTTTTTGAAGTGCTTGATCAGGCACTCTGGCTGTTCTCCCACTTTTTCTTAAAGTTTTACAGGAGCTGATTTTAAACTTCCCTATACATATTGCAGGCATTTTTTCCTAGTTTGCCCTTTTGACCCTGTTCATTATGGCTTCTGACATTCAGGCATTTTAACAAATTTTCTTGTCAAAATGAATGTTGTCAAAACAAATAAATAACAGATGTCATATCTGGTGGAACTAGCAGTTATTTGTTTTTTACTTTTCTCATTTTTCTACAAAGAATGCACTTTCTTCATGTATTTTGAAAATGAGATCGATCACAATGAGAACATTACATATAAAAATTAAATACTATAAATAAGTCATAGTAGAAGAAATATTATAGCTTTTGGTGCTTTTCTTATTAAACATAAATGAATATAAGTGAACTGAGCATTCAACTTAAGATATCAAGATAAATGAAATAAGAACCCAATTAAGCAGGAGGAAAGTCTTATGATAATGATTATAAAAGGAAATAATAGTAAAATGTGTTTAAATAAAGCAAGTTCAAAGCTTGATTCTTGAGACATCAAATCAAGAAAGGAAACAGGAAACATAGCAATAGAAAGAGTACAGGATAAAAATAACAGATCGGAGGAATTTTCTAAACTGTGAGATAATGCTACGTTCAACTCCATGTTTAAATATTTGAAAATAACATTGAAAGAGATAATCTTCTCACAAAATACAAATGCCCAAAACTGTATGCAAAGTCATGTTTCACAATCCTGAACAGACATTTGTCAGAGAATAAATTGGAAGAGTTTTATCAAAGAATGACCCCATACAAAAGCATCAAGTCCAAACAGTTTCATAGACAATATTTTTCAAACCATTAAGGAACAGATAATTCTTATGCATTTAAGTTACTTGAGAGTATGGAGAAAATCAAAGATTTTTTAAAAAGTAAAATTACATCCAATCTCATTTATGATTGTAAGTGCAAAAATATTAAATAAAACATTAAGTAGTTAAATCCTGGGTACACTAAAATAAAGTCTTCTCTAGATGAATTCAAAAAAGGCTTAAACTAGGAATTCAAGAATTTTAATATAGAGAATCCAAGAGCAGCATTATCTATAAGCCACTAGCCTGCATATAGTACAGGTTTCTGATTCTTGCAAGTCTTATTCTGTTCTCAGTAATTTATGGTCAAGATATATTCTCACCCCAAGGGATGCATACGCTTTCTGGGCTTCTACTTGGAATTCTTCTCATCCATCCCCTGGTTCACCAGCAAATGAGAAGATCTCTATTTTCCCCACCTACCACACTCACAGTCATGGCCAAGAAAATTCAGATTATGCCAACTCGTTGAAATTCTCTTTTCAGCCTATTTTCCAATGCAGAGGGATCTTCTCCTAAAAAACTAATATCTGGCACAATGTATGACCTCTATGTTCAGCCAAAACATCATTATTTACATTTAGTCAATGGTCTGGTTCATCACAGATCAGAGTTTAACTTTGAGCTACTTCTAATGTTCAGACTCAAGACTGCTATTCCCAGAGGAAAAAAATTAGAAGATCATACAATGATGGAATATAGAGAAAAGCTAACATTGTTAGATGTTCAGACTATAATATTTTCTTGATGAGTGAGATTTTTCAATCTGAAATACACTGTCAAGACAAGAAAGCTTATAGAAGAAAAGCTTAGAATAAAAGAAATTTATTCTCACTGTTAAAAAATTATTGAATTCATTGCATTGGCAATTTTTTGGTAAAAAGTGAAAGTGAAAAAGATTTGATACCAGGATGCTAAGAGTATGGATTTAACTTCAATATGGATTCCAGCATAGGCTCTGCTCTTGGTAAGAGGTATTCACTTGAATTTCTCAGCTTTAGTTTTCATCTCTGTTATAAACAGAAGCATTAACATTACTTCAAAAGATTAAGTTTGCAATAGATCCACCTTCTGGATTAAGTGCTTGTATTGTTGTTGTTCTCACATCACATCATACATATCTTTTATTTAATGCACTGTATTTTAATTATCTGCTTATGTGTATATCTCTAGTGCCTGGCGTGAAGTCCAGCAGGTCATAGTTACTTAGTACATGTCAGTAGACTTAGAATGAAACAGGCGAAAGGCTGCCGTAAACTACAAACTCCATGAGAAAAAGAAGCTGTATCACATTCCTCTTTTCACAGAAATTATAGTAGCATGCATTTCAAATGCAGCAACCTTGTGATACAGATGGCATACCTTCGAAGATACGAAAAAATATTTAAAATCTCTTAATGGAAATTATAACCCACATTTCAGAGCATTTCACATTCTGCTTTTCAGTGCTGAGAGCAAGCTGTACGTGTTAGGTCAGTTTTAAGGTCAGCAATAAAAAGAATTTAGGGTAATATATGAATCTGTATTTCAAAGAGTGATTATTCCCTGAGAACTTTTACCAAACTGAATTCAGAAGAGGGTACAAACCACCATCAGATAGAGCTAACGCCTCCTTTATTTCCAAGGGGTTAAGTCCAACTATTGATAAAGCTGAGAATAATAACCATGGAGATCCTATTTCTAGGTACCAAGAACCAGAAACCACTTTTTTCCTGAGCTTGTCTTTTACTAAGCGTTTAATTTACTTCGTGTTTATTAAGTGATCTCAAGGGACAGAATATGGAACATATTTACAGTGGTTTTCAAAAGTACGGAGCCTGTGGGGGCCAGGAGCCATTTTTCAACGTCTAGAATTCTACTCCCTGTAGATTTGGGGTGGTGCCCAGGACCAATTCCAGGACACACAATTGATAAAATTGCCCGGTCTCAGAGTTCTTTTAAAGAACCCTCCGAATTTCCATAGGAACTAAAGGGCACCGGGAGTAGGATTAAGAGGCTACCTCCAGGCACTGTGCCAGCTCAGCCCGGCCAGAACATAGGCGGTTAATGGGCTTCAGTCCCAGCAAGCATTTTTGTTCTAGCTGGTATTTTGGTTTTCTGGGGGCCCTTCGAGTGACTTCCTCGTCGGCCTGGGTTCTCTGGGGAGGTTAATGACACAAGTCACAACTTTAAGCCGCTGCCACCCGAGCATTGGTTCCTTCCCATGTCGTACTAGTGACTTGATGACAGGTATTTGGCAGGGTCTGGGCCCAATGGAGCCGAGCGGACTCCATATGGGTTTTTTGGCTGTTGCTATTTCAGGGCTTTCCACAGAACTATCCCCACCATTGACGATACAGAGCAAAGGGGAAAGACGGAAAAAGCCAAGACATCTAGCATTTTGGAAGCAAGAGATTCTCGGACACTCACTGCTGTTTCTGGATCATTATGGAATCAGAGGATTGGGACTAGGAAAGGACCTTAGAGGTCTCATGCCCACTCCACCTTAGGGGTCAGAGATGCCGACTGGGATGTTCTAGCTCACACAGCCAGTGAGCTGCAGTGCCGAGCTGGCACCTTGGACTCTTGGCCCCAGTGAAGGTTCCTTTCTACTCTCTCTGCTCGATATAAAATGCTTAAATGCTATGTTCTATCCATCAAAGTTAGACAGCATTCTAGAAAGGCATGTTTTGAAACTCTAGATAACAAATATGAAAAGCTGGTACTGTTCATAGTCTTAGTTTTCCTCATGTTAAAACAAGACTCATTGCAATTGGAAAGAAAAAAGAAAAAAAATACGCAATACCACTCTCAAGGTGGCCCTTGTACAGTAACTCTAAACCTTCCAAATTCTCATGGGTGCCAACCCACAGAGTGCCTGGGAAAAAACTGACTGCCAGGAAAACGTATCCTTACTGAATTTCTCATACTGACCATTTCTCTCAGCTGAGCACTGCATGGCCCTTCTTAGAACGACTAATGCTGTCCTGCTTCGCTTCCAGCTGGACCTCGTTCCCCCCCTTTTAAATACAGAAGCGTAGTTAGCAAAGTGTGTGTGTTACACTCCTGCCGTTAGGAGAGGGTGACTTCTGATTCTATTGCCCAATTTTTTATTTAAAAATGCATGTTTTCTTTTCTCAGCAACTTTTAAGAATATGGTAGGTTTGGGGTTTTGATAATAGGGCCAAAGGCTGGAGGAATGCTATAAATTTTCACTTTTTCCTATTCTTAAAGATACTGAAAAAAAGCCAAAAGAAATAGTTTGCCAGATTTAGCAAATAAAAACAGGATATCTAGTTAAATTTAATTTCAGATAACAAAGAATAATTTTCAGTATAAGTATGTCCCATGTAATATTTGCATATACTCAGACTAAAAATGTATTCGTTATCTGAAATTAAAATGTAATTAAGTGTCCTGTATTTTATCTGGCAGTCCTATGGAAAAGGAGGAAGGGGTCATTTTCAAAATATCATACATAATAAATAACTTATATACTGTTTAGTAAATTTATATATACCCTATGTAGTAAATAATATATATAGTAAACATATAGTAATATACTTATATTATTATAGCTTATGTAGTATGTATAGTGAATAAAAGTATACACTATACACTATATACACTATATATTATGTATAGTTATTAAAATTATATAATATATAATATGTATATTATATTAAATTAATTATTATATTATGATATTATATATACACTTTTCAGTAAAAGCAATGTGAACAGAGCTAACATCTAGCTCTCAAATTCATCAGGCCAGCTCTCTTAAATAGAGCTCATTTTTGGAAAGAATATCTGGTAAATTTCAAATACAGAAGAAAACAGAAGTCTCATGTAAAAGTGTATAAGAATAATTGCTGGTTCTTATGCTCTGTCTTTTTTTTTTTTTTTTTTTTAAGAAAACCAGATCTTTATTATTACTCACAAGGGCAGCTCTTCCCAGTCCTTAAGTGATTTAATGGAATCGGGACTTTGGCATCTTGTTTTCATAAAGATTCAGAAATGCCAAAGAAGTCTCAATATTGCTAGAGGCTACAGGATTGAAAAATTAAACCTACTCAAGAAACAAACAATAGCAGTGATTTTAGGTCAGAAACAGAAAATAAGTGCTAAAAATTAAAGAAAAGAGAGATCAATTCTTAATAATATCCTCAGAGGGAAAAAAAAGATAACTGTGAGATCTTACATACTCTGAATAAAAAAAATTGAAGAGTCCAAGAGACCAGTTTATAGTTCAATTCTCTGTAATTCTTAGACTTAGGGGGAAGGAATTAAAGCTTTTCTAAAAACAGCCATAGTCAACAGAAAAAAATTGCAGAATTCTCATTTATTGGGGTGTCTCAAGTGACCCCAGGCACCACCAATCTTTGAGTACAAATGAGGACACAACAACATTAAGGTCCAAATGACACTGACTCTGAGCCTTCACCCATGAGAGCAGGACCTCATCTCCCGGCCTCTCCCAGGGGATGCTTCACTAGTGCTTACAGATTCTTCCACCGGCTTCGCTCTATGCGCAAACTTCAGCCTGTTCTGTGCCTGCTCTGGTCCACATCTGCTACTTACAGTTACGCCTTTGAGAACCTTTTTGCTATGCTTTTGGGATCAAACATTTGGGAAAGTCTGATAATGACATCCAAGGGTGCTGCCCAATCTTGGCCTCAATTATTAGCCTAGCACTTTATTCTGTCCTTTGCACCTGTGATGACCTGATGTATAATTAATGATAGAGACTTTTATGTCATTCCTGTCTTGATTAAGCTTCCTTTCCAACCCCTTGCACAATGCTTGGCACAAATTAGGTGTTCAATAGGTACGATAAAACGATCAAAGGGTTTTCCTAGAGACAAGTCCCTACATTTGCTGCTAAAACTTCTTTCATAACAATAACAATAGTAAAATGGTTCTTTATGTGCTGGTGCCACTCTTAGTGCTTTACGTAGATTAACTCTTCTACTTCCCATCAAATCTACGAAAAAATTACTTTCGTTTTCTCCACTTTACAAATGAGACAACTGAGAAACAGAGAGGTTAAGAAACCTGCTCCAGGTCATCTAGGTAGTGAACAGCAGAGCTGAGGTTCTGAACACAATCTGCTTGCAGAGTCAGAGCTCTTAATTTCCCACTGCATCACTTCTTTCAAAAAAGTCCAAGAGATCAGGTGGAAGAGTCCTTCCCCCTCTTTTCTCCATCGCCTCTCTGCTCCAAGTCCCTTCACTAGATATCATGCCATATGAAAACAACCTAAATAATAATAATAATAATAATAACGACAACAATAATAATAATAGAAATAACAACTCCTTATTGTCCTCCCTCCCTTCCTTCCTAAGTTTTGTGGAGCATCCACTCCCAGTGTGTCAGGCCCATGCCAGGTATCAGAACCACAAAGCTAAGAACTAGTTTCTGCCACAGAATCACAGTCTAGTGGGAAGAGCAGAGAGGCCAACAGCATTAACGATGTAATCTAAATAAACAAGGCTCAAGAGAAGCATCTGGTAAACCTCAGTGCACATAATGCTGGCAGAAAAAAAAAAAAGAAGAAGAAGAAGCCAGAGGGAAACTGACTGAGTTTATGAACAAATTAGAAGAAAGATATCTGGACCCAAGTCAAGATGGACTCCTGGCTCCTGAGGCCGCAGCTGAGGAGTGCGGTCTGCACAGCTCACAGGGAGGGGATAAGGAGCTGCCAGATGTTCCTGAGGAATAAGTAAAAAGAAAGGCACAAACCTGCTAGGTTTCAAGTAAATCCCATTAGGCTCTACAGAAAGGACTAGAATAGAGAAGAATGGATCATATCACAGAAGGAGAAGAAATTTAGCATCACACTAAGCAGTGTAATTTATCATTCTTCTAGAGAAATTTTTTAAAGGCAAAATTAAAGATTGTATCTTGGTTGCTATTTCACTATTGGCATTTGTTTTGTGCATGGGTTTCTTAAGAAAGACCATGTGACACATAGTGCAAGGGAGAAAACTGGAAACGCATTATCCCCACCAAAGGTCAAACCAAGGCTTGGGAAACACAGGTGAGAGGGACGTGGAAGGCCCCACTTCTCATAGCTGCTCTTCGTGAAGGGGAGGAAGTACAATGTCATAGCGCCTGTTAGGGCTGGTTTTATGGTTCACTCGCTGTGTGACCTTGGGTCAGTTATATAACCTTTGGAATCTTAACTTTTTTCATTTGTGAAATGGAACTGATAATCTTATCTTCTTCATAGGTTCTTCCATAATGATTAAATGAGATCTTGCGTTGGAGGGGAAAGAGATGGTTCTTGACTATTTATTTCTATTGCGGTTGTCTTCATCTCTCTACTTAAATAAGTATAATAATTCACTCTAACTGGAAAAAAATAATCTGAGACCCTCTAGATATAAATGCATTCTCAAATGCTCTTTTACATCAAAATACCGACTCATATATCTGTCTCTGGCAAGATTTGTTAGAGTTGCTTTCCATAATGTTGCTTTAAAAGCTTTGGTGACATGGTCCAAAGATCTCCAATCTCTTCTTAATAAGGTTAGGCACTATATTTAAGCCTTCACTAAATCCATTGATATTTTCTGCTTGTTGGGGTAAGACGTTCTAAATGTTTCTGCCTTTAAGTACATAAGAAATGTGGATTTTCAGCTCTAGGACCCTTAACCCAGGAACTTGAAGCTCTGTTTCTTGGTTTTTGGATGAACTACAATCACAAGTCCTCCAGGGATGACCAAGGCAGACTATTCTTGCCGCTGGATGCTTATGTGAGGGCTTGTGCCCCTGGGGTATTCCAAGTGGCAGCTTGGGTCCCTCATCCCTAGTAGGTGTGCTAATGACCTTGTTCTCACTCTCCTTTCCCACAAGACACCTCTAGAAAGAATGGCAATGGCCACCCCTTCGTGGTCTTGAATTCTAGTCAGAAAGGCTGTGCCAGGATGGTAAGTGCCACATCTAATTCCGACTGTGTCAATCTCCCTGAAGTCTTTTGAACCAAAACCATACTGACAGGAAGGAGAAATATCCAGGGAGAAACCAGATTTGAGCAAAGAAACCAGAAAATAGAGGGTCAGCGTTTTGGAGAATTCAATATCACGGCTTCCTGCACAGGAAGTAGCAGATTTCTTAGGGAGCAAATGCTATTTAACATTCTCTTTAAATTTGATGCTTTAACTGAACACGACACAAGGCGTTTGGCATGGACTGCACTTCCTGTCACAATTTATTTTGGAGTTAGAAAATGTTTCTAACTCAAAAACTAACTGAACGCTATTTCTCCACTATTGTAAATCAAATCATCCCACCAACCTTAGTAGGACTTGGGCCCTATCCAAGGGTTGCATGCAAAACAGAGAGAGACGAACCAATGGGTTTTGAAAAGGGAAGATGACTGCTGAAAACAGAAACCGGTGAGGGCACAGATTTCTCCTAAAAATTTGGAATAAGTTCCCAGAGGCTAGAGATAGCCTTCAAGTTATCTGACAGACTCTCTCTACCCATTTCAACCTCTGCTGAGGGTTTGGTCACAATGTCGGCATGCCAGCACGGTTAAATGCAGCAATCTGATTATTTCTGTGAGTGTCAGAGCTCTTCTTGAAATTTGAAGCCCTGTAAAGGCAGAAAGCACACCTTATGCTTTTTTTTTTTTTTTTTTTTTTGGCATGGCTTTAAGATCCTAGCATGATGGTCAGCTGTGAGTTTCTTTGAGTCACAGTATCTAGGAGAAATTTTGGAACAGAGCAAATTGTCAGTAAATGTGTGTTGATGGATGGGCATGCCACATCTGCTATTGTTAAATTTGATTTCTATGTGTTTCTTATTTATCCATCAGTTTTTATTACTATTTAGGCATATTTTTGAAGATCATTAAATTTTCTTCTACTTCATTATTTCATAGCCAAAATTTTCATGAAGCCACCAGTACCACCGACCTCTTCCTGTGCTTTTATAACAGCCGTATTTATACCATTGATGACACAGTACTGTGTTAACCTTTGCTTATCTTTACCACCCTTTAGACAGGAGGGAGGACTTTGTCTTGTTTATCATCGTTGCCCAGTGCCCTAGGGTAATAATCAGCACTTCAGAAGTGTTCAATAAATAGTTATTATATAAACAAAGTCCTGTACTTAGTGTTAAGGCTTTTTCTGAAGTATTTAAACTGACACCTATCAATTCTAAGACTCCTGAAAAAAAGGAGTTTTTCATCATGAAGTAAAACTAGATTGTGCAATTTGTATGAGACAAACAATATTTTAATGTTTACCTTCACTTTCTATTATGTACTGTTCTCCTTCATGCTAGTTTTGCTGTCAGAGGTCCAGGAAGAGAGTGGAACACTTTAATTATGTCTCCTTTGCAAAAATTTAAAATATAAACTGGAATTTTTAAGCATTCTCTTTTTATTGGGTGTTGCTTGCTGCTGCTGCTGCTGTTGTTTTTGAACATCTGGCATTTCTTCTTTAAAAAGTCAAGTTTAGAGTTTACAGTGCTTGTTTGGGTTTATAGTACAAAAATGCATAAATTCTTTCTCTAACACTTTGCAAATGTTTGTCAAGTTCCTATTATTGCAAGATACCATTCCAGGAGCTGGTGAGAGAGACAGAAAGATAGGAAAAATTATTACTCTTATTGAACTTAAATTCTAATGAAGGAGCTACAAGCAATAAACAAGATGTCAGGAAATACTCAATGCTCTAAAGAAAAAAAAAGGCATGTGATAGAAAGTCTGCATTGGACTGCTTTGGATGGTCCTGGAAGGGCAGTCTAAGGTGATATTTAATCTGAGGTCTAAATGAGCCACAGGAGTCAATTCCTGGACCTGAGAGAACAGAGTTCCAGGCAAAGGGGCTGACAGGAGAGCCCAAGGTGGCAACAGTATGATTTGTTCAAGGAACAGAAAACCATCTTCCTTCTCTACAGGGAATCTGTTGACCTGCAGGCCCCCACTAGGTAACTGCCATGGAATGAATGTTTACGTCCAATCCCCTGCCTGACACACATGTTGAAATTCCAATTTCCAATGTGTTGGTATTAGGAGATGGGCCCTTTAAGAGATGCTTAGGTCATAAGGGTATAGCCCTCATCAAAGGGATTAGTGGTCTTACAAAAGAGACCCAAGAGAGGTCCCTTGCCCCTTCCATCATGTAAGGACATGGCCAGAAGTTGGCCATCTATGAACCAGAAAGCAAATCTCCACTAGACAATGAATCTGTCAGTGCCTTGATCTTGGCTCCCTTAGCCAACAAACTATGAGAAATACATTTCTGTTGTTTATAAGATATAGTAGCCCAAACGGACTAAGACAGTAACTCTTACAGAGCTGACTCCCAGGTTTACGTTGCTAGGTCTAGCTCTCTCCATGTTTGCAGAAAATCTTGGTTCCACCAAAGACCCTGTGACCAGAAAGAAAATATAAATCCACTTAGCTAAGCTATCGAGCATTTATATTTGATAGGCATTGAGCTTAAACCAAACTTATTATTCTCCCAAGATCATCGATAATCTTTAAAATCTCTGTTCCTGGTACCCTAATACTGGAATTACCACTTTCCTTATTTCTTGTGTGTATTCTGGATATACACACACGTGTGTGCATTTAGAAGGGCATGATTTTATCTGGGGATCCTGACTATATTTCTATTAGATTATTTGTTTATGGTTCATGATTTACATAGTAGAGAGGCAAAGAGATCTTGGCACTCCCTGCTTGGCCTTCCTCTTGTACACACGCACACATGCATGCTCCATGTATTTATAGTAAGTTAAGCCCTTTACATCCAATCAGGCCAATTGGGAATTTTCTCACAAGTGGATTTCCCTAGGAGGCAATGACTGGTCTGTGTCCCCAAGGTGGGCAGAAGAGGCTTGTTTATCCTGTGCCCTCCATCAGGGAAATCTCAGAGTTCAGTGTTAATAAACAGGTCAAATTTTTTGCTTCCCATCTCTAAGCCTCCCTGGCAAAAGCCTATGGAGGGCTTTCACCCTAAAATTGCACTTTAACTAGTTCATGGACACTTAAAAAATGCAAAGAATTATTGGTGGTACTTTCCCAGGTTTCCTCATTCAACCATTGCAGCAATCCTGTGAGGCAGCTATTACTCTTGCCTAATAAAAGAGGAAAGTGTGGCCCAGGGAGGGTCTGCAAAAATGCCTCTGGTCAATCAACTGATTCCTTCCCGTCTGTGCTGCAATCTGAATTGAGATCTCATGTCCACATCCGCAATTTTTTTTTCACTTTAGCATGGTCCTGGAGCTTCAGGAGAGTCTTGTCTGAGCTTGTGTGCTCACCCAAAAGTATAGTGCAGTTTGATTCTTGAGTTTGTCGGTGGGATTTTGCTTGTTCTGAAATTACTGCATTCCTAAGAAAGCCTTTAGCTCGTTGAAAACACACACAGTAGATGGGAGAAAGAGTGAGAGATAGTGGGAGTAGAGGCTACGGTGGTGGGGGGACAGGGAAGGAGAAGGAAGAAGATAAGGAAAGCTCACATGTCTTGAGCTCCTGCTACACCCTAGATATTATGCTGGGCTCTTACATGTAAAGAATTTCCTTAAAATTCTCCAGCCTTGAGTCTTTACTTCCTGGCGTTACATTGATTATGCAGCAATCTGAGGCCTGCTGGTCCAAGGAAAGTCCCAGGTATTAACTTGAAACAAAGGGGCACGCAATGAGTTTTTTAAAACCACAGGTTAGCACTCTCGGGAAAGGAGGCTTGCTGCTCTTGGACGCCTCCCTGTGGCCACTGGCAAAAACACTCTAGGAACCATGAAAATGGGTTCTTGAGTGGCTCAACGGAGCCTGAAACCATTGGTTTTATTCTTATCTGTTTTTTATTCTGCTTCCTGTCATGTTAAGACTGCAAATGGACAACAGAAATGTGCTTCTTAAATATTAGTGACTGTCCTCTGAGGCTTTCCAACAGAAACCTATGGTGAGAGCCTTCGGAATCATAAGAGTATGAGTAACAATATTGCCATGCCACTCAGCTGCCTTTGGAGAAGCTAATCTGTCTGCATCTCAGTTTCATCTGTAAATTGGGACCAACAATACCTACCTCCCAGAGGTGTTGTGGAGATGACGTGATGCATGTGAAAGGGTCCAGCTCACCGCAGTGATGAATAAACATTAGCTCCTTCCCTTTTTCTCTCTTTTACTCCATAGGCAGAATTATTTCCACAGACAAGTCTGACATTAAACACTCTCAGATCAGAATAAACGTTGCTCCGCTTCCAACCCCCCTCCCAAGTCTAAAGGAACAGCACATTTCCAGAGGGAGAGGGAGGTAGTGATCTGTGAGAGCAGGTCAGCTTTAGGGGCCTTTCAGAGAGATCATCCGAAATGGGAAAGAGCTGCGAAGCGTTGACGGCACGCCCTTCGCACGGCGGCCTGCCTCGGTCAGGGCTGCCTGCAGACCCGGTCTTCTGCAGCTGCTTCCGAGGGAGCAGTCCGCCTGAGGGGCGCAGCCGCATTAGAGGACTTTTCGTGGCACTCACCGACGCAGGAAAGGCAGCTCTTCTTCCAAAGGGCCAAAGACAAATGACAAGGACATTATTCTCTTTTGTATCTATTTCGTTGGCTTCTGCAGTCAGCAAAGCTCTACCCGTGGCTAACCTTTGACAACAGATGTCTTTTCTGCCTATAGTCATGGGAATAGTTCCAAAGCAGCGGCCGACTGTATGCAGGAGCCGAAAGCACGCAACTACTGCAAAGCTGTGAAGGAGCTAGGAAAAAACACCAGGCTCCTGGGAAGCCACCCAGACGGAGAGAACCAGGACCTAATTTGTCCTACTGTCTTCAGAGAGAGAAGGTTGAGCCCTCAGGCAGTGAGAGCCCTTCCTGTGTCCCTGACTCCTCTGACTTTACCTTGTCATCAGATGGAAAGAGCATAGCCTTTGGGTACAGAGAAGACTGGGTGTGAATTTTGCCTTGTTATTTATGGGCTGCGACACTCTAGGTAAACCATTGATCTTTGCTAGCCTCAGCTTCCTCATCTGTGAAACAGCACACAGGATCTTGTGAGAAGAAAATATGATAACGAATGTAAAAACCTCACAGAGTTAATAGAACAAAAGGTGCTCAATTTGTTATATTTTTAATTAATGGGGAAAATAATACTAAACAATAGCTTCCTAGAAAATGCATATGCTTGTGGTATATTGATGTAAAATATGTTGAAACAATTAATAAAAAAAACACATTTAAAAATATAGTGAAGGATGAATCCTAAAGTATTGATTATTTCTGGGCCATAAAATTTAAGGCAATTTTTATTGTTTTATTTAGTTACCTATATTTTCCCATTTTTCAACAATAAACATATATTGCTTATAGATTTAAAAAAGTAAAGAGAACTGATATTGTAGAAGAACATTAATAGTCCAGAAAAATGTTCAAGATATAGCGTTATAAACAAAAGTTTGGATACATACAACACCACATTATTGTATGCATAAATAACACATAGAAACTACAGCACGAGGGGATGGTTGTAGAATAAACCCTTTACAGTAGTATGGGGAAATTACAGGTACTTTTAATTTTCTTCTTTTTTATGTCACATTTTCTATGTTTTTATGTTAGTTCTCAAAGTCCTAAAAAGAGAAAGCATACAATTAAATTGTTTTCAAAGCGTGCAAAAGTGAACAGACATTGCTCATAATAAACAAACATCATGCACATATATAAGTTAATATAAATAGATATATGAGTTGCCAAACCTGTAGCAACGATGGTGAATAAACAGCATATTCAATATCCTGTAATGTCTCTAAACCGCCTTGTGTCTGGCCTCAGCGACTTTGCTCAGTGACTTTGCTCAGTGGCTTTGCTGCCCAGAATTCTTCCCCCTCTGCCTTCTGCCCTGACTCTCTCTTATCCTGTGTCCAGCAGGGGAGCATCTACTAATCACGTAAATTTTAACCCAATTTTTCCTCATGTATGAAGCCTTTCCACACACTTCCCAGCAGACCTCTGTTCATTCCCTCAGTACCAATGAGCATAAGTCTATGAGAAAAGTTCCAGTATCTTATTGCCCTGATTTGTTCACATATCGTTCTTCCCCTCCTAACACCTACTGACACATAATATGTGCTCAATAAATGTTGATTAACTAAATAAATCACCAAATCTGAATCCTGTTTCATATCTACTTTAGGGTAATTGATCTTGGTGCCTGGCATCCTTGAAATCTGGTTATTGGGAAATTTTAGGCCAAGATTACAGTTGTAAATCTGTATCATTAGGCCTTATAGAGTTAACCAAAGCAGAAACAACAAACTCAATTCCTAATATTGGAGATAAAATAACAGTGATTTGTAAATTAAAAAGCAAGATAAGAGCAACTAAAGGCCATGATATTATCAAGACAATATGTTCATTTGCAAGGTATTCTGGTCCTAAATTAAAAGATTTCCAGGTATACCTGTGCACATGTTCGCAAGAGGGGCATCTTGGTGTTGCGAAGTGTAGCTTGCTGGACTTCTTGGTATGGGTATTCCCAACTATGGCTAGACATTAGGATCACAGGCAACATTTTTCAAATTATGACCCCAAACCAATCAAGACAGAATCTCCGGCAATTCAGAGTGGGAGCTGAGAGTTATTTGCCTTTAAAAATGAAGGAAAGGAGTTGTACTCTAAATAATTTTGAGTCATTTAAGGCAGGGGTCCCCAACCACCAGGCCACAGACTGGTACCAGTCTATGGCCTGTTAGGAAGTCAGCAGTGGGCAAGCAAGTGAAGCTTTATCTGTATTTGCAGCTGCTCCCCAGCACTAGCATCACCGCCTCAGCAACACCTCATCATCAGGCATTAGATTCTCACAGGAGCATTGGTTTCTTGTGCCAAAAAGGTTGGGGATCGCTGGTTTAAGGGAACTCTCTACCAATGTGCTATCAATAAGGTGACCCTAAAATGTTATCCAAACTAAGATTCTCCTGAACAAACTAGGATATACATTCACCATAGCCGCGAACCCTATTTTGAGGTTAATGCTTCAAACAGATATTATCAAAAATTAAGAACAATTAATTGTTGTCTCTGTTTGATGATACAAAGACAATGAACAATTCTATGCTCCCTGCCAGAATCCTTGGAAATTCTGTACAAAATGAATTTCCCATCCTGGTTGTTTGAAAAAATAAGGACAGGAGTCGAAAAATGGGTAGAAAACTGACAGCTATAAGAATTATTACTTGGATGTTTGAGATAAAATATGCCCATATATTTTACTCTTCTCTCCAAGGGAGTGGTTACCCAAACACCTGGTATGAGAGACAAAGAGTGAGGAAAAGCAGGGTGTTAAGAGTTCACTCTAATTTCAATTTTTATTTCATATTTGTGATACACCTTTCCTTTTAAAACTGCTCAATATTACCGCACTCTTCCTAGCATCCTAATTCTCCTGGGTATTTTCCACTAAAAAACTTGAGCCAGAATAAAAACTCTTCACATTTGTGATGACAAAGAATGGAAAATATTAAGGACAGGAGAACCAAAGAAGAAAGACAGCTGGGGATTTCGAAGAGAGCCCTGAGTCAACTAATCTGGGTTAAATCCTGTAACTCAAACTGTCCGAGGCACAGCATTTCAATCTAACACTCTGCTGTGAGAGATTTTGCAAAAATCAAAGAAGATAGAAGATTGGAAAGATCCTTGAAGATCTAATTTATGGTTAACTGGCTAACTTGGGCAGGCACTATGCATATTACCTGAGATGGAATTATTGGACATCAATGACCTCACGCTCAGACAGTGATCCACCAATGCAGATGAAAGCTGGGTACCAAAGTAGTGTCAAAAACAGTATTTCTAAGGTTGATGTACTCAGCGTTTTTTTCTCTAGATTGAGATTTATTTTTAGCATCTTATTCTGGCTTTCTATTAACTATGATTTTTGTAAGCTATATCTTTTCTCTTTTTCTTCCTTCTAGTTCATTGACCTACTCCCTCCACCCCCAAATTTGGAAGTTAGACATTTTATTTCTTCTCTTTTGCTGGTTATTTAATTTTTTTACATGTGTACTTAATTTTACTCAATATCTTTACTTTCCTTAAGAGCATGAGAATTTGAGGACACTTCAGTTTTAATTCTCCACCCCAGCCCTATACCGTATCATTCTACAAAAATTGTTGTAAAATATATTTTTAATATTTTATTCATTGTCATCACTATCTTAATTATCACTGTTATTATTGTCCTATTTCTATTAAGTAGCGCAAAATCACTATTCATGTAAAATGTTTTCTATTTATATTATAGTCAAAGACACAGGAGAGGAAAATAAGTATAAATAATGAAAAGTAAGGAGATAAATGTGCCTGTAGTGATATGATTATATTATATTATGTTTTATTATATTATTATTATACATGAGAAAATAATATCATAATAATTAGGTATTTGAAAAATTTAAGATAGTAACCCAAAAAATGGTTTAAAAAATGAGAAAGTTTATTAAGTTTCCTGGGACCAAAAATACAGTTAATAATCAACATCTTTGTTATTCATTTACTAAATAAAAATAGTTAGAAGTTATAATGGCAAAAAAGTTACCATTTATAACAGTTACCAAATAGATGGCATAATAACAAATAAATAAGGAATGTACAAAAAAAATATGTGAAGAAAACTTTTAAATAGTATGGAAGGTCTAATGTAAATAAAATGAAAGACATACCCCATTCTTAAATAGAAAGAATTAGCATCATAAATAAAGTATCCTTAAATAAACTTATAAATTCAAGATGACCCCCGAACCCCAAAAATAGCACCAATAGTAATATACACATACTAGATTACCTAATACTGAATTCATGTGGAGAAAAAACAAGCAAGAATACCCAGGAAATTTGTGCAAAACAAGAGGAATGGAAAAAGACTAACTCTACTAGATATTTAAATATATTATAAAGCGACCATGATTAAAGTAGTGTAGCACTGATGAATGAATTAGACAAGGCGTTAGCAAGCTTTTTCTGTAAATATACACATGGTAAATATTTTCAGCCTCGTGGGCCAAAAAGTCTCTGCAATAGCCAATTTTGATATTGTAGCACAAAAGCAGCCATAAACAATATATAAACAAATGGTCATAGCTCTATTCCAATAAAATTTTATTTACAAAAACAGCTGTCTGTATTTGGCAAACTGGCTATAGGAGCATGGATTTTTTTAAATTTTCAAAAATAGAAGCAAATATATGAATAATTAGTATACAATAAAAAGATACTGCTTATCGATAGAGGAAAGTTATATTGCGCAATAAAAATTTCAGACAAATGGTTATATGGTCACTTATCTGAGAAGAAAAGTAAAGTTGAACCCTTATCTCATTCTGTAAATAATTCCAAATGGATCAGAAGTTGAAAATAAAGGTTAGATTCGTTAAAGTACTGAACAAAACGGGAATATCTTCATGAACTAAGAATGGAAAAAAAATCTTTCTAAGCATGAACTAAAACCCAGAGGCCGCAAATGAGAAGACTGAAGGATTAGACTTCCCAAATATAAAAATTTCTGCAGAGCGCCATCTGCCATCAGTAAAAACATGGGAGAAGAAAAGAAAAAAACACTGTCAACTCATATAACAGGTTCTACAGCTAGTGATTTAAGTAATAATTTCTGTCATTCTTGTAATCTGGTTTCCCATGCTATTGTTAGGTACCAATAAATACCACTATTTTTGTTTAATAAAACTATTATCTTGACTTTTAAAAATTTAAGACCACTTGTAAGATCAAAGAGTCAATTTCTCAATTTATATATGAACACAAAACAATCGGCATTCTGAAAGTGTGGCCATGTGGAAGCCCATGCAAATCTCAATAAGCAAATTTAACTTTTTTGCATCATTATCCATAAAATGATTGACATGATTCCCTAGTGGAATTTATGTTTATGGGATGACAGATTGAGAAGCCTTCTTCCCACAATTGTGACTATGCAATTTTGGATGTAAATGCTTCCTGAATAAAACTCTAGTCTATAAAGATATTAAACACTTTGTTAAAGTTATAAACTGAACAAAGGTACACTGATTGAAGATGCATTCTTCTATACCACCATACTCCTCAAGAGAATGGAGATAATGACAATAAATGAAGAAAGCCTTTTATTGAAAGAGTAATTTTTATTCTAGCTCAAAACTTTTCTAAACCAGTGAAATATAAATACAATGATATGGGCATTAATACAGCTAACTTTATATCAGAAATCCCAACTATAATAATGAAATTTAAATGAACAAAGATTAAACAAAGAAAGCTTCTTTTAAAACAAAATAATAGCTCATTTTCAATATACTGATTACATTTTCTGCTAATGAACACATAGTTGGTTAAAATTTTATCAACAAATAGATAGGATAATTTGGAAATAGATTCTAAGTAAAATAATTGAAATTGCATTATACTTATTTTCTCATTATTCTTCAGACTACTATAGAACCAGGAAGAGGCATAAGAAGAAATTTTGGTCAAGGCTCACTTCATGAGACTGCTGTGGATTGCATTGTGTCACCTCACTCCTCAAAAGGCATGTTGAAGTGCTAACCCTGGGGACCTGCGAATGTGGCTATATTTGGAAATGGGATTTTTTGCAGATATAACCAAATTAAGATGAGACCATACTCAATTGGGGCAGGCCCTAATCCAGTCTAACTGGTGTCCTTATAAGAAGAGGAAACAGAAACATAGATGTGTAGTGAGAACACTACACCAAGGTAGAGGTGGGGTAATGCATCAACAAACCCAAGGACACAAAAGATTGAAGACAACCACGAGAAAGAGTCTAGGAAGAGGCCCGGAAGGATTCTTCCTTAAAACCTTCAGAGGGAGCGTGGTGGATACCATTTTTGGACTTTCAGCTACCAGAATTATGAGAGAATAGATTGCTGTTCGAAGCCACCCAGCCTGTGGTACCATGTTGTGGCAGCCCTAGGAGCGTAATATAGGGACTTAACTTCACTGCACTTTCATATTACAGCCATAGTCCTATGCAGCCAAGGGAGAAGCCAGACCCGAGGCCTGTGGTGTGGTCGGAGCCAGCATCCCTGTGAGTCTGGTCAGGATGGGCTCGTTCCTGAAGTGATAGAGGCCATGCAGACGCTCATCCTCACTCTGGGGAACCTAAGGCCACTGGCAGAGCTGATAGATGAACTGGAAAAATTTGAGTTTGAAATTACAAGGGCAACAGTGGCAGCTGAGTTCTCCACAATCTCCAAAGTGGTCAAAGACTCAGAAGATAAAAGAGATTGAGGGACCAGAGTCAGCTAGCCTACTGCATGTGACAGATCAACTCATATAACAGCTCTTGGGGTCAGTCTCCTCTCAGTTGATCCTAGATTTACATCTCTTCTTATCCATCTCATCCCTGCATCTTTTTTCTTCTCACTCTGTTGCCTTTTTTTCCCCTGTTACGTACAGAAATTTATTTTACTTAAACTTTCATATGGTCCTTGCTAAGTACCAGGCACTGAACTAAACTCCTTTAATTTTTAGAGCACTTTTAAGTTCACAGCAAAATTAATCAGAAAGTACAAAAGTTCCCATACACTCCTTGTCCTCGCAACTCAGGCATAGCCTCCCTTACTATCAATATTCACAACAGAGTGGTACATTTGTTAAAACTGATGAACCTGCATTGCCACATCATTGTCAACCAAGTCCATGGTTTACATGAGGGTTCGCTCTTGACGCTGTACAATCTATGAGTTTTGACAAACGTATAATGACATGTATCCACCATCACAGTATCATACAGAGTAGTTTCACTGCCCTAAAGTGCTCCAGATTCATCCTTCCCCCAAACTCCTGCAATCATTGATCTTTTTACTTTCTCCATAGCATTGCCTTTTTGGGAATGTCATATAGTTGGAATCGTAGAGTATGAATTGGCTTCTTTCACTTAGTTATATACAATGAAGTTTTCTCCATGTCTTTTCATCGCTTGATAGCTCATTTCTTTTAGTCCTGGGCAATATTTCATTGTCTGGATGTACCACAGTTTATTTATCCTGTTGCCTTTGTGAAGGTATCCTATATTCTTACATCACAGTCAGTGTATTTCTCACGACACATTAGCTCTGCCCAATAGGCATACTACTTTACACAGGTCGTGTAATGATTAGAAGCCTAGTTGTTAATCTGAATTCTCAGCTCAGACCTGGGCTCCAGTTTCTTTGGCAAGCCATTTAGCCTCTCTGTGCTTTAATGCTCCAGTCCCTAAAGTAGAAGACAGCATTATCACCTTCCCCATAAGACTGTGGAATAAAATAAAATAAAATAATGAGTTAGGCTCAGGTCCTAACTCAAAACATGTCAGATGTGTGACTAATGACCTGTTTTTAAGAGGTCAAAAATTGTTTGATTTTCTTCTGAACCCCAAATGATATAATTGAAAAAGTATCCTCTTTTAAGATTTTTTGAAGTTATTATATGTGTTTACCATGTTACTCCATATAAACAGAGAATTTATAAAAACATTTTATTGTCATCTAGCAACAATGCAATAATAGAGAACAGGGCAAAGAACCTGTTTCATTATTCAAAGTGTTAAATTCTATATGCGTTTAGATAAAAATTAATGCCAAGGCAATGCTAATAATAACAATTTATTCATAGACAAGAAAAGAGTTAATGAACCTAATACATGCAATAACTTGCCAGACTTATGCCGTACTTCAGAAACCAATTATAAACTATTTCTATATCTTGTAGACATAGGGCAGGTGTTCACATCAAATCAATAATGAGAAAATGTCATTTAGGCCCCATCGATGTCTCCCACTGGAGCTCTAATAGCACCAACTTCAAGGAGACTAGCAGCCTACAATCTCTGCAGCTGAAATGTCTCTTCAAAATATGTCTCGGTGAGTACATTTGATGACATCTCTAGCAAATAAACAACTAAAATAAAATGTTCTGTGAATGGCATGCTACTTCAAGACTGTGGATCGACTCAATTAAAACATCAGCTGTAAAACATTTGCTATGCACCTTGACAGGAAGTGCAGAACTGAATAATAATTGTCTAATTTGTTGGGTACAGTTACTCTGCAGGGCTTCAGGATTCTGAAAGGCTAGTGAATAAAACTGTCTAGCCCCTGGGAGTTCAGCAAACGTATTACAGAGGCCTGGAAAATATTCAGCATTAAAAAGCTCTTCCTGATTCATTGGTGCCAATTCAGTCCTTCTTCAGAGAACTTTTTCACTCAAACTCTATGTGAAGAAATGGAAAAAAATATAGATTATTGAAAGGCAGTTATCTCTTGACACACACACACAAACACACAAACACACACAAATTTATCTGTGACACCTACAAAGTTCATTAATTAATTTATTGATTTATTTATTTTAAACAATTTTTAATTGCAGTTGACATTCCATATTATATTAGTTTCGGGTGTGCAGCATAGGGATTGACATATGATTTACAAAGCGATCACTCCCATACATCTAGTACCCATCTGACACCATACATAGTTATTACAATTTTACTGACTATGTTCTTATGCTGCACTTTATATGTCTGTGGCTGTTTTGTAACTGCCAATTTGTACTTCTTAATTCCTTCACCTTTTTTGCCTTAATTCCTTCACTTTTGAAGCTTATTGAGAAAATGTGCTAATGTGCACACTGTCGAGAGTGTAGCTTTGAGTCGAAAATACACATCTTCAATAAGCTAATAAGATGTAGAGGAGTGAGACAGAGTGGTGAGTAAATAGTGTATTTAAAACTGAAAGTAAACTGGCAAAGTAGTAAACAGATTACTATTTGTCAAGTTTAAGCCTATTTAAAGAACAGACTGTTACAGCATGGTTCAGGAACAGCAGTATGTCTAGAGGGATGAATCTTTGAATGTGCAATGGTTGGTTTGTTGAACTTCAGAGAAGGAAATAGGGGGAAATGTCAGTCCACCAGATTAGAACATGAAGTAACAATATACATCGTAGGGATGGGTGAAGAAAAACCTCAGAGAATTAAAAAGATGAAAATGGCATCGAGACTGATGGATGGGTTTCAAAATTAAATGTGAAATACTAACAACTTTTTCAATGGTCAGTTCTACAAATTTAGAATATGAGATTCTACAACTAGGCAGGAAGGGATGGGACACATCTTTTGGGCAATTCTCTGCCACTCGTTTTACCCTTAATATTACAGGGTAGTGTTACTTACGTGATTGGCACAAAATGCCGCTAATGACTGGTAGAATCCAAATAGGGTATACGTATCTTGATATCTGGGGTTCTCTCCCTAATACCACACAGTCCATAAAAGGTAATATGGTCCCTCTTCTAACGACCACTAGCATTTCACATAACCCATTTCTCTAATTATCATTCTTGGATGCATGACTTTCTGCCAGGCCACTGTGATCATTTGGGAAAATAATGTCAAAACTTAAAAGCCAATATCTATAGAACTTGCAGAGTTGGAAATTCCACTAAGTTCTCAAGCTTTCCCTCTCACTCACTGAAGACAGTTTTAGTTTTCTTTGCTCTGCATCTTGCCAAGTATCCACGGCACCTAACCACAAATGAAAAAGACAGTCCACTCCAATCAGATGCTCAACCCAACCAACATTCCCAGGCAGCCTTGGAACCATCACGACACCCTTCAAGTTCAGGGTCATGCCTTTTGGAAAACAGCATGCAGTGCTCAAAACCTTCACATTCTCTCAGTATGCATCATACTCGAAGCTTCGAGAACCATAGCAGACAGGCAGCAAAGGAACTGTTTTTTCTTTTAATCAGAGACAAATTATTTAGTTCTTCAAACAACACCAACCAACCAAATATGAGAGTTCTTATTTTTTATGAACCTTCCCCATCTATTTAGATATTTCTTACAGCTGTACTCCTCTTATTTCCTCTTTCACATTCTACTCTTTTAGCGTTCATTCCACATTTATTCAGAACCTATCATGTGAACCTTGTATATGAGTGGCAGTGCAAAGATAAATAGAATATTTTGTGCCTTGTGCAAGTTCACTGTCCATAAAGGAAATACAGCATGTAAATAAAGGATTAAAACACAATATGGTAAATGCAAGAGCAATGAAAAAGTTCAAGAGGAGAACACATATTAGCTGCCCAAGAGAGTCAGAGACCGTGCACCTCAGTAGTGATGTTTGACAGGGATCTTGGAGGAATGTGGTTCTGTCAGAAACGCTTCTTTTATCTGTTCCTTCTAGTCTCTCTCCCACAAAGACAGCGGACATCATGCAGGGTGTGTGCTGGCTTTTACTCACTTCTTAGAGAACCCATCTCATTTATGTTCCTGCAGGTGGGAGCTGCCCCTTCCCCGTTCCAGTCATAAGTGTCTGAGCCCACTGGGCCAAATAAACTAGAGACAAAGAGACAGAGGGAAGGAGGGAACTGGGCTGGAGGATTGTCAGGCTTTAGCCCAGGTGGAGACGGACATAAAGAGAAGACAAGGAATGAGCCTGTAAGAGGGTGGAGTGCAAGGGTTCACAGGGAAAAGCAGACTCGCGAAGCCACGAGGTGCCCGAATGAGAGTTGGGAGGCCTCCCTAGGGGTCCCTCTGTCCTTCCAGCCACCAAGTTCTGGATGCTGCCTTGGGACAGAGTGGTTTCACTTGGGCTTCTGGGGATGGATTCCTGTTTTTTGCAACTAAATGTTTTTATTTACTTTCAAAGTCTTAAACACCTGACATCAACCCTGTATTTTGATCCTTTCTAGTATAATAAGCCTCTGTACTTTACCCAAAACAATTGATGATTGTGATGTAAGAGAGACAGAAGGGCAAGAAGCAGCACATCACAAAGCACCATCAAGATAATGTTGGAGAAAGTGGATTGAAGAGAAAGGATAGTGCTGAATGATGATGAAAGGTACTTTAAGAAAACCGTCACGTTTCTGTATGCTTAAAAGGTCTTTCGAAATGTGTAGTAACAAACGGCAGAAGTCAGGCTTTTCTCTGAATCTCGGAGCTATGAATGGTTTTAATTTTCTTCTTTATTTCTGTCTTCCAAATGTCATCCACTAAGCACGTATTTTGCACTAAGAAAAACAAACATTTTAAGAAAATAGGAATAAGCTTCTGGCGCCTTTAAAAAGTAATGCTTCAGAGAATGTTGTGTTAACTAAAATATTTTAAAAAGCTAGACTAACAGAACACAAAATAATTTATCCCTGAAGAGGTCATTCCTGATTGGACAGAGACAATTGGGTGAGGCATGGCTTGGGAATGAAGGCTGGAGCCTTAAGGGCGAGGGAAATTGCCCGCTGTGGATTGAAGGGTAAGAAGAGAGCAGGGACATCCCTCACACGGCGCCCTTACCTAGGCTCTGAGAAGGAGCCCGTGGCACTCTTCCTTGGAGTTCACGTGGGCCTACTCTCCCTTTCACAGACGCGCCAAGCCCAGTCATCGCTCCTGTAGTTTGAAATGCTGGCCTCCTTCAGCCAGCAAGCCCAGGCCACAGCCACTGCTCTGCAGCTTCTCGGCCTCCCAAGAGCCCTGTATTCTCTAGGGTAGTTGTAGGGTGGGCACAAGCATGCTTGAGAAAGCAGTCCAAGTGCAGGGCACAAGCTCTCCCTCTGAATTACTAGCAATTTCAGGCTGGAAACACATCATCTCCATTATGTTATTTAATTCTCACAACAACCCCGTGTGTGGGTATTACCATCATTTGGGGTGCCACCCTCATTCTGCATATGATGAAAATGAAGCTCATTGCTGCTGACTTGCAGAAGGCCAATAACTACAAAGAAGTAGAGCTGAGATTCAAGACTGGTCTTGTCACTCAGAAGCCATGCTTTGACTCAATGCTGGCACACCCTCTCCAAAGCACCCCAGTTACCCAAGGATGCTGCCCACTGGAATTGAAAGAATGAACCCTAAAAAGACTCCAATGGAAAATACCTCAAGGAATGCTTTGTCTCAGATTGAGTCAGTGGTTTTATCTCTTCGGTTAGAGCTGAAGGATAAAGATCTAGTTGAGTCAAAAGAGAGAGCGATCCCTGAGTAGGATCATATCTGTGTGTTTAGGAGTGAAATAATCACATCCTAGTGCTACTACAGGGCATCTGGTTACTGTGGATGACCAGGCATGAGAGGCAAGCTTTGCATTTTATTTTCCAAGTCGCCTCTGAGAGGGTTGTCCACATCAATAAAAAAAGATTGCAAGGTTTTTATTTAAAAAGTTAATTCTAAATTTAAAATCTTGTTTAATTTGAAAAACAGGAACTTATTTTTTTCTAAAAGCAGGAGATGAACCTAATGGCTTCCCAAGAACCCAGGCATCACACAGGCTTGCCACTGCGGAGAATCCTCCTCACGACTCTCAGCGCGCACATGCGCTTCGTCGCCGATTGCGGCCGCGTTCTCCCCCACCGCTCCCCACCGAGCTTCCTCCAATGGGAGAAGCAGGCCGTACGCTGTGTTAGCTAAACACTTCCCAACAGTCCAGCATTTTAGCACAAGCAAATTCAAACCTCTCTCTGGCTGGAAACTCCATAGGTGACTTTGGGATTGAGGTGTTTCAGGGAAGAAATTTACTCCGCGTGGTTCTAGCTCCTCGCAGGTCGCTCGTCAATTGAAGCTTTCAGAAAAAGGAAAAAGAGCCAAACTTCTGAGCCCATGGCTGAGAAGTTATTTTAAAAGTGTTCTCCCACAAATGTGTAGTCCAGGATTACCAAGGGGGAGAGGGGAACAAAAATAAAAACAAACAAACAAACAAAAACCTCTTAAAGATTCCAGATCACTTACAACCAAATCAAGGAAAAATGCTGCAATCGCTCTTGAATATTTCCTGCTGCAATTTTATTTTATTCCAGCTCTCAGAGGAGAGCCTTGGTTTGCCTTTTTCTTTTTTCTTTCTACGTGTGAAAGATCTCATTCTTACAGAGTGGCAGCTATGTGCCAAGCACATTTTTGAAAAAATAACTTGATTTTGTGCTACTGTAAGGGGGCACATGGGGAGCGAGGGGAGCCTGAAAAAATGCAGAAAACAGAAGAGAAACAAATTCTATCATGCAGAAGTAACCATCGGATATCTGCTTTCAGATGGCACTCTCCATAGCACTAGTGTCTTTTAAAAAGAAACTTTTCGTTCTTCGTATTTTCCAAATATTAATTTTACCTTTGGGACAGACTATTCATTTCTTCAAAAAGATCTACTAGATAGAAACACAGAGAAGATCAGGGCAGGTATTTTGGAATCGAAAAAGGAGCGGCCCATTTATACATGCAGAAGCTCTTAACGTAGTTCACCATTAATGTTGAGCAACAACTCTGAGGCAAAAGATTTTCACCATCATACCCATTAAAAGCATTCTATTTTAGGTTTTTACATAATTATATATTAAAGAAATTACATTGAAGAACTGCTGCAGCCCTGTGTGTGCATTTAGCAGAACTTCTTTGCCTCGAGAGTTCAACTATCAGCAACACAGTGAATTTTACAAAGGAGATGCCACTTTTGTAACCTTCTCCAGAATTATTTCTTTACCACCATCCCGGCAGTCACTCCATCAGTGGTAATACGTGCATGATTTCTCCATAAAACATGATATTCGTCAAAAAGTTATTTAATCCTGAAAATACATTGTCTTCGGAATAGTTTTCTTCACCAAAGAAGGATATTCCAGATTAAATTTAAAAAATTTAATATTTAATATGATATTTGGGATTAAATAAGAAATATCTTCATGTATTTCATCATTAAGACAAAATCTAGAAATTTTCATAATTTAAAACCAAGTACCATAGCAAACTCTCCAAAATGTATAATTTATTTTAATACTTGTTTCTTCAAATCTTTGTCAATATTCCTTCATGAATTGTATACCAGTGTTTTCTCTTAAATAATACATTTCAGGTTGTTACTTGTTTCTCAATATTTAAACTATTTCTACTATTGCATGTAACAATGGCATGTAAATTTTTGCCTTTATCTCTTAACCTCAAAAAACCTCAAAAGAGGATACAAATGTTTATGAGGATGTAGAAAAATTCTGTGATGTCCCAGATTGAATATTTTATTGCTGGAGTCAACAAAAAGTTTTTAAATGTCTTTGTAATGATGATAGCTTCATACTAATTAGTTAATACTAAAGGTATAATAAACAAATAGGACGAAAACAAATAGGACATCATTAAAATAGTTTAGATAATAATGGACAAAGTTTATCAGTAGTATTTCAAATAGTCTTCTTGAGAGTCACTGTTTTCATTAATGTGACTTAAAAAAAGATCCCAACCAGGAATGAAAGGAGAGTCAGCTCTGTCATTTTGTTATACACTTGTAATCACTACTATTATATATATTTCACATTTTCTTTGCAGGAATATTTTAAATGCATTTATTATTTTGGAAAGATTGGCTTACATAAAACTGGATGTCGTAATCCAAATATCCACTTAATTAAGCATGCAGAAGCCACAATATATTGCCAAATGCTGAAAATAAATGATCAAGTGAAGATACCTCCGTCAGCCTTTCGTGTTGCTGAACTCCCACTTTTCCCTCATTTACAGGAGTTGACAGTGACCATGTAACATATAGCACAAATTAGAGCACGAGGATCATTGTACATTAAATATTAATAAATATTAATTTCTTTATTTTCAAGTATTTTAATAAATTTTATCTGTATCCAGTTATAGATTTACAGAAAAATTGGGGAGATAATATAGGGAATCTGAGAATTCTCATACACTCCACGTCTTATTGCCATTATTATGAATATTGAACATTAACATGGTATATTTGTTATAATTAATGGACCAATATTGACATATTATTAACTAGCTTAATTTATTTTTTTATTTTTAAATAAAAACTAAATAGAAATAAAATTTCTAATATTTTCTTCCTGTGTCCCAGTGGATTTTCGTGCATATAGCCAATGTAATACATGAAAACTACAACTCCCAGAATGCACCTCTACTAAGACCCTTTCCTGCTCCTTAATTTGTAGTGGGTGCATCATCCCCAGTCCCTCTTGCCTCCCTTGGTATTTCCTCACCTCTTCCTCCATCTATTTCCTATGGTTTCTGGGACTTTGTATCTTTGCCTGAATGTAGAAAGATGGTGGATTGGGACCAGGTGGAGATAAGAAACAAAACTCTGGATAACTCCCAGAGAAGCATATACAAGATAAAGGAGAACACTTTCTCTATTTTTGGTTTGTCTAAGCCTGGGTCTGTGAGCCAGCGAACATTTGTTAGATAGGTACAAATCATCATCTCTATTTTTGCAGATGTCTAATCTGTGAGCCAGTTCTGGGTGTGCCATGAGTTAAAGCATGGTGGGTTATTCCCATCCTTGTTCCATATGCTTTATAATTAGTGTCACTTCTTTCAAGATTCTGGAATTGAGTTGCCACTCTCAGTTTGTAGCTGGCTTTTCTGTGACTCTGTGGGTTGCTGATGAGGAGTTGGGAAAGGCTTCATGGAGGCGGTTAGCCAGGCACTATTTAGAACCAGAAGTCTCTGACTTACTATGGAAATTCTCCAAATAGCTTTGTTGGGAGATTGTGAAAGCCTAATGAGATAGAGGGTCTGGATAGCTTACAATAGAGTTTGCCAAGTTAAATGTGTTAAAAGAAACAAAGCAGATTTTGAGTAGCCAAAAGGGCACTGAATGAAATACAAACTTGACTTATTGGAAGAAAGTGTGTTTTGTTTAGCTTGTTGCAGCAAAGGGCAAAGCATCCCAGAAGGACATCTCAGTAAGAGGGAGCAGGTGGGGGCTTCTTGTAGATTTGGGTGTATTCTAGGTCAGTTCTAGAATAACTTTCATGTAGATGTGGGGGCATTTTGGTGATGGGGCATCTTAATAATTGTCACCTTGGAAGCAAGAAGATTAGAGCAAGTGTCATTGATGAAGAGGTAGTAGTAGCACACATTCCCTGGTGCTTTGTGAGGCTCCGAGTCAAGGCAAAAACAAGTCTTTTTGAGGCTTATTTTAAGCTCAAATAGCAATGAAGATTTTTACTTTAAGAAACAAACAGAGAAGCAGTAGTCACTGCATAAGTTTGAAGAGGGAGTGTTTCGTCATTTTGTAGTAGTAGAATGAGCTCGTCTCGGCTTGTTTCAACCATGGTCCTAGCATGGCTTTGTCTGAGCATTGCTTATCTTCTGTGAGCAAGTTTATATTCTGCAGGAAACGTCACAGCCTGGCTGCCTGCTGCTAGCACTATTTTTCACTTCCTTACATATTATCCTTTTACTCAACAAGTCTATGATGTAGATACTATTTATATCATTGCATATTACGGATGTGGAAACCGTAGTAAAGGAGATTGAACAACTTGCCCAAAATCATACCTCTAGCTCATGTTATTAACTGCTGCTCTTCCAAGGTTGTAGGGATGGGCAGAATTACTCTGTTGCTTTTCCAGGCATATTAGGCACAGATGATATTTGCATAATGCTGTTACTGATATGTTCTTAATTGATAACAGCTTTACTTTTTGAGTCATCCTAGAATTATCTGAAGTGGTAGGAGCTCAATACCTAGTCCAGAGAAGGAAGATGACATATTAAGCTTCCATGACTATTAATTGTTGCTATGCTGCCTAATGGCTTTGAGTAAGCTATGCCTTAGATCAAAGCTTAACCTTAGAGTGAGCCCCAAAAGATCTGGTGATGGAGGCCAAGCAGCGGGGTTGTATTTTAATAAGGAAGATTCTTTTGTCTGAGAAGATAAGTTGTTCACTCCATTAGGTCATTTTCTGGGCTACAAAGGGAGACCACCTGGTGCTATAAGGCCATTTAACAGGGACATAGCCAAGAGACTGTAAAGAAGAAAACCAGACATGCTCCATTGTGGTGGGAAGGTAGTTATCTTGAGGTCAGAAACATTTATGTGGACAATGTAACGGCACTGTGTGTGCTTCTACTTTGCTCTCATTTTTGATTCCAAAAACCTTCCTGTCGAATTTGCAAGTAGCTGCTGACCTGTTTCTGCTTATAGACTGGCCACGCCTCTCCAAATGGAAAGGCAGAAAACTGTGTTTGTTCTTTCACTAAGTCTTACCACGGATCCTATATACATGTGAGTTTGAATGGGAAAGAAATGTATTGCTTCAACTTTCTCAACTTGAAGAAGTCTCCTTCATGAAGATGAAGTGAAACACTGGGACAATTATTATGTTAACTAGATAAAATCAAAACCACCCTTTTAAAAATGTATGTTAGCATTCTATATCTTGATTATGGTAGTGGTTACACAACTGCGTTTTTCAAAACTCCTAGAGCTCTACGCTAAAAGGGGTAAATTTTGGCATAGTTTATTTATACCTCAGTAAATTTACCTTTTAAAAACAGTGTATTATAAGGTAGAATGGGGCAATTGTTCTGATGGCCTGGAATGGCTGGATCATGGCCCTGATCTTCATTTAATTTCGCTTCCCCAGGGATGGGCTGACGTGGAATAGCGCAGGATTGCCCTGGGGACAGGGTCTTCTCCACAGAGCCAGTGCAATGTGTCTGGTGATGCTGCAACCTGCAAACGAAGGTGCACTATGGTTGGGCTGTGCCCTGGAAAAGCACCTCAAATCTCTTTAATGAGATGAGCTCTTTCAATAAAGTGAGATAGGCAACTCACAAAGCATAGCAGGAAGGACAGTTGTCCTTTTGTAGAAAAAAATAGTCTGGGTCAGTTAATCTAGCTATTTGACACATTGGGGTTGGGGGTGGGAGACAATGGAAGAGTGAGAGATGGCAACTCAAGACAATGATAAAAATGCTGCCTTAATAACATTCTCAATAAAACAAACAAACAAACAAAACCATTAAGCATCAAGAGCATCACAGATTCCATTGTTTTCCATTGTTCTGAAAATTCTACTCATTACAATGTAGAGACAAATATTAAAGAGGAAAACTCTTTGATAGAAGCAGGCAATTATCTTTAGCTATAAACGACAATACTATTAACCCAAATTTCCAAGAAAAGTCTACTAAAAGTCATGCTGTTTGACTTCTGTGGGCTAGTTATTGTCTAAAGGTTCCTGTCCTGTTGCTTCTTTACTGGTCCTTTGGCTATAAGAGCAGGCTTTTCTTGAGCCTTTTCTTTGTCTGTGTCCACTTGTGTTTTCTGGTTGAAATATATGAGATAAAAAGAAAACCCAGCAAACTCACTACCGTGTTGATCACCACCATTTGGGTCTCCAGGTCTCCATCTGGTGCCTTCTCTCTACCTTTTAGAGACTTATTATGCTCAGCATTTTTGGATATACCTAACAGGAGGCATAGGGAGAAGCGTGTTTGCTCTATCTTGATCACAAAACATTCTCTTACTTAAAAAAAAAAAAAGCATGCACTAAATTAATATGCGCGTATGTTTGCATTTTGTAAGAAAAATAAGTATGTACATGTGATGGAACATCGAGCTAGACCCCTGTTTCCCAGAATTATTGCTGAGGACAATGCTAAAGATGAAAAAATACTAAGTTCCCAATATTTTTATGAGAACCCTATAAGTAGAGTCAGATGCATTCCTCAGTGCTTGCTACAGGTAGGCAGGATCAGCCTATATTCAACCCCCTGTCCCTAGATTATAAAAGGAGAGGTCTAAAGGAAAAAGAGTGCATGTTCCTCCAACCATGAGTCTGACCTGTCATGAGAGGTAGAAAGTGTTCTCAATCAAACCTGAGATTAACATTTCATCTCAGACAGGGCTTTGAATAATTAGTTTTCACAAGGAAGTTATGGAATCTGCCAAAGATTGTAGTAAGGGACAAGAAAGAGTCTTGACAGAACCCAGCTGAACTCAAACTATATCCCGTTTATATAGCCATAGAGATAAGATGCTCTCCTGCTATATACAAGTTAAATATATACAAAGAGGAAAGCCTGGAAAGATGAAAACTAAAACAGGTGCTCCTGGAAGTGCAGTAACTGATTATTTTTATTTTGTTCAAGCTTCTCCAATTTTTAAAATTTTTCATTGTTTAGCAAGTATTACTTCTGCATTTTTTAAAATCAGATTTTATATGTCAACAAAAAGAGTGCTTGTTTGATTTGGAGCTTGTCTCATTTTTGGTTGGCCTAAGCCTACTATTCTCTGAGTAAGAGATAAGGTCATGGGCTCATTCTGAAAGCTGATGAGCCTGTACCAATGAGTAGAGTATAGCACTGCGGTTTCCAACATAGGCGGATGCTTCTCCAGGTCAGCGTAATTTAAACACTCTCCAGACAAGATATTCCAAACCATGCCTTTGAGGTCTCCACAAGCACTATTGTGACTTTGAACTGGGAAAGACAAGGCAATTCTGTTGGCAGTTGTCATTCTTTTGGACAGGCCTTCATCAACTGATTCCAAAATATACACACACCCACATACACTCATACACACCCCCACATACACACACTCCCTACCTTCCCCCATCTCAGAGTCCCATAGTTAAATATGTTAGTTTACAAGACTGGTGTTCGTTTTGTCCCTTAAGAGCACTGTCCTTCTCCGGAGGCTCACTCATGCTCATCTGCCTGTTTGGAGTGGTAACAGCCATTAAACAAAAAATGTCTACTGAGCAAATCAACGGCCAATTAGCCTAACATTCTGTGTTCAAATTTAGTAGTTTTAAGCCATTTTTAAAAGCATATCAGTTGAAACCTGTATAATTTCATTAACCTGTGGTACCCCAATAAATTTAAGAATAAATAAATAAATAAATAAATAAATAAATAAATAAATAAATAAACAAACAAACCCATCTGAATTGTACTTCTAATAAGTATTGTCCAATTTTTTGAAAGATCATTTTGGTTATTGTTCTTCGGGGGCTCTCTTTCTGTATTAGGTAGTTTTAAGGCTTTATTTTGCCTCTCTAAATATTCTTTCTTCCTAATGTTAAGTTTCTGGCAGTAAATTCCTAGCAACTGAGGAATTTTATACCATACCTATCAAACTCATCATTTTTATTCCTCTTGCCTTATTCTTGCAGACCTATTTTTGTTTCCACTGTGTGTGCCCGTGTACTTCATGTATTTATTAACCAAATTAGCGTAAACTCATAATTTAATCTATTTATGAATATTGACATTTTGACAAGATTGAAAATGTGAACTAATGCATTATAACTGTTCTGAACATCACTATATGTTTTTCAAGATATCTAATTAATAAAAATAATAGTAGATTCTGAAATAGAAAATATAATTACTAACTGTATGTATTTCTAGAAAAATCTAGAATGTCCTTTCTCTTTTCCTATGTCACATTTTATACATTAAGTCCTTTATAAATCTCCAAAATGTCTCACTTTCCCTTAAATAAACACTTCTGGCACAGATTCTCATTTCTTTGACTTTGTTTTCACATCTAGATGTAGTTTCTACAGTTGTTTCTAAAATTTTCACACATGCCTGGTTTTTTGGTGAATTTTCCCCTGATATATATTTCTAGGTCTTAAATTATTTGTGTGCAGTGACTTTTGCTTCTAATTCTATTGTATTGAAATAGCAATACGATAGTTAATTCTTGTGGCCTAGTTAATTCTTGTGGCACACGAGTATTATTTTTAGAAAGACCATAGTTTATTTTCTTTTGAAACGAGAACTTGAATGTTCTGATTAATTTAAGTTTATATTTGTATTTTTCAAAATTTAAAATAGTTTTTATATTAAAAAATAAAACAGATTTACTCTTTTGCTATTTAAATTTTCTTGTGAAACATCAACTTTTTTTTCTGAGCATCAATATTGCATGATTATTTTAAAAAATCACAAACCGTAGTAATTGTCAAAGGCTAGAAAGCAGTGCCTATGTGTAAAAGTGATTATTTATGTTACTAATATGACTTTAACCCTGCAATTGCCGAGTACGAAAGCCTTGACAAACACCCAAAATTTAATTAGATATCATTTAAATATAAGTGCTGTGGTCCTGAAAGAGATAGAATCTGTAAAGAACTCAGAATGCAGCAGTATATAGACTGGTTGAGGACATCTAGTAGTGGAGTAACTGGGACGGCTGTTTAGAATTTCATCAGCTCTAATCTAGAGATAAAGGTTAATTAAGCAAGAGTTTATCTTGAATTTTAAGGACATCAGTTGTGAAACCAACCAATCCTATTTATAGGGTATGGGCTTGGTCTCCCGAGATAACCCAGAGGTAATAAAAGGAGTTCAGATTACACACTTGGGCCATGGGGGAAATGTTCTAAGCATTTATAACTTCTAGTATTGCCAACTGTACCCCCAAAAAGTTCATTGTAATTTTTATACAGTGCTGTTTTACCAATTCATTCTAATAAAATGCAATGTGACAAGCATTTCCAGCAGTAATAGAATGTTAAGGCTTTGGAAATTGCTCTGTGCTAAAAATAAAGCCTTCAGGATTCATTTTCTCTGAATGTGCAATTAAACTGTACTACAGAAAAAATGCAGTGGACTTTATTGATTCTTTTTTTTTTTTTTTAACAGAGCTGGATTTCAACGATGGAGGTCAAGGTGGTCAGGAAACAGATATGGTTATCTCAAGCAGAAAAATGAATTCTGCAAAGGCTATTTTTATGGTAGGTTATTGGGTCATTTTTCTCTTGTTACTTCCCTTGTCTAACTACTCTTGAACTTTTCTCACCTAATTCTACCCTGTTTCCAGGCCTGACATAAACGTTTCTCTTAGGTGGCCTCCTAAATAACAAAATCAATGTCAATCGCTTCCCTCCTAAAAGTGACTGGCATTGGACATCTATGTCAGAAGCTGAGCAGCTATTATCTTCAGCAGTAAATGTTATGGTCTGCTCTCCTACCTTGTTATATCTACAGTAATTTTATGCCTGTTGATTCTGTGTGTGTATATTACAACTTCTCCATTTCACTGGAAGCTTCTTAAGGGCAATAGGGAAATAACAGATAAATTATTATATTCCACAACTCCAGGCCTATAAAAAATATTTTTAAATGTTGTTAAATTTAATTGACTGCTAAATGAAGATATACCTAGAGGCCATTTTTTGGTGCTGGGGGTGCTTTTCACTCACATTACACCCATAATGAATATTTTTAAAATCATCAGCCACATGTTACTTATTCTCAAAGGGTCACTGAAGAGGCAGGAATAGAACTATCAGCTCTGGGGGCTCAGGGATGGACTGCAATGAGAGAAGGAGGAAGAGAATGAGCTCTCAATTAAGTTAAATCTAAAGGTTCAAGCATGTTTTAAGAACATCATTTCCCCTAACCTTCTATATTGTTTTCAACTGCAAGCTTTCCCATTCAGCCCAGTGATTTAACTAGTGATCCCTCAAACTATTTGGCTCCTGATCAAATGAGGACCCAGATCATTGAAAAGACTTCAAGGGTATTTATTTCCTGAATAGCTAAATTATTTTCCACAGGCAT
The DNA here is from genome assembly GCF_014176215.1 of Rousettus aegyptiacus. Lineage (NCBI taxonomy): Eukaryota > Metazoa > Chordata > Mammalia > Chiroptera > Pteropodidae > Rousettus > Rousettus aegyptiacus. Next base: position 29,771,968 of record NW_023416291.1, read on the forward strand.
TTAGCAAAGTGGATGTGAAATGATCTCCTGCTTTGCTAAGCATCTGCTAACAAACTCAAAGCCAAAATTGCAATGCTTAATGATACTATTTTGTTTATCTGTCCTTTGAATTATCAGGCTTAGAACAGAGCCCATCTCCTCCCCCATCCTACCTTGGAGTTACTAGAATCCTAAGCAACCTTCAAAGGCAGTAATAGACAACTTTGAACCATTTTTAATATTTTAGAAAAACATAATGGTTAAGACCCATGAAGATGGAACTTCCTAGAAATATTAATTCCTTTGATACTGCAGCTGAAGCTATCTCTGTCTCCTTCTCTGTGCCAGAACTGGTCTTTAGGGATTCAGGAGATATAAATTAAGCTTGCAAGAAGAGATATGACAAGGTGCCCATATGTAGATAGTATTTTTTAACAAATTGATTAAAAGCTAGAAATTATTTGAATTTTTTAAAAAACATAATGGAAACAGCACATTTATTGGCTATATGAGTCTAAAGGTAAAACTTCAACAGTAAGGTTTTATTGTTTTGGCTGAAATCATTATCTCCAGCTAATCAGAAGCTGTGATTCTCAGTTCTCAATGTCTTCTTTTAAATATTCTTGATATATATATGTAAAAAGCCCTATATTTTTAAACAGAAAAAAATTACTTAATACACAATGCACAGTCTATTTAGTAGAATGAAAATTTCAAAATGATAGAACTAAAAGGAGAACATATTATAAGGAGAATTCTTGTGGTGAAAAGTTTGGAAAATAATGTGCAGTACTATGCCTGGCATATAGTCAAGATTCAATTCATGTTTGTTGAAGGTGGTCAGGAAACAGATATGGTTATCTCAAGCAGAAAAATGAATTCTGCAAAGGCTATTTTATGGTAGGTTATTGGGTCATTTTTCTCTTGTTACTTCCCTTGTCTAACTACTCTTGAACTTTTCTCACCTAATTCTACCCTGTTTCCAGGCCTTATTAGAAATATTTTTAAAATGAAGTCCTAAAATCTAACCTACTCATAGTCATGCGACCAGCAGGAGCCAGGGCAAGCTTCAAAACCAGGTCTTCTACCTCCAACATAACACAGTAGATGGGTCTAGAAGGAAACTACTTGCTGGAAGGAAAGAAGATATTTATCTTTTAGTTCAGTGTAATATAAACGTACAAACTAATCAGCCTACTTTATGAAAAAAATAACAGAATACCAAATACAATAAGATTTTCGGTGTCTTTTGGTTTCTTTTTGTTTGTTCTTTACTTGAGAGGATATCTTTCATAGGAAGGGTGACTGCCAAAGCTATTTGAAGAAATCCCAATGGATTTCAATAACCATTATAAGTCTCTCAGTCTGTGCAGGCTACTGTAACAAAAATACTATAGATAGTGTGGCTCAAACAACAGTAATTTATTTCTCACAATTCTGGAGTTACAGTTCTGAGAAGTCTGAAATCAAGGTACTGGCAGATTCCATGTCCAGTGAGGGCCATCTTCCTGGTTCATAAACTGACAATTTCTTGCAGTGTCCTCACACAGGAGAAGGAGCAAGAGAGTTCTCTGGGATTTCTTTTATAAGAACACTAATCCCATTCATGAGGACTCCAGTTATGATCTAACTAATCACCTCCCAAAGACCTCACCTCCAAATACCATTGCACGGTGGTTAGGTTTCAATGTATGAAAGGGGTTAGGCATCGAAACTCTGTTTATAGGAGTAGGTTAACGAGCAGGATTAGAAAAAGTCACTCTTCCTATGCTTGTCACTTGGCCTTGGTACCCTGAAAGCAGCCATCAGTATCTGCCTTGTTGAAGACTAATGAACTGAAAAAATGCCATGAGAACATGACCTCTATGAGAGAAACATCATTTTACTGGTTGATTATGCATATATATAATTCAATTTACCAATGACAAATGTTACACGAGTGACAGCCAATTGAGATGAGCCTTGATGAAGATCCAGTGATTAATGCAGTAGAATCTTCTGCCACTAACAAAAGGCTGATAACTTCTTTTCATTTATCAGTTCCTTGCCTTCATCTCTGATTCCTAATTAATGTGAAGATGGTTTTGTTCCCTGCTGGGAACACAGGATGTCGAATTTTCTGAAAGCTTTAGAGCTATTCTAATAATAAATTTCTGCTCATAGACAACAGCTATTTAACATATTAAATTATATTTGCTATGAAAAATATGTGATACGTGATAAAATACATTGAGTTTTCCAAGTTCTTAATAAACACTGTTGTGTTTTTCATAATATTTTCAATATAAAGCAACCGAAATTAAATGCCTATCACATCAATTAGTAATAATTTGGCAGATCCACCAAAAATGGTATTTTCAATAATGGTAGCCTGCTTCGAAACTCCTACAGAACATTCCTCCTACAAGACTATCTCCTTTCCTATTTTTTATTTCCATCTACATGAAATAAAGGTTTGGGTTTTTGTTTTTTTTTTTTTACAGCTAATTAGCTTGCTTTCTCAATAACTAAATAGTCATAACTGGGTTCCATAATAAAATGATTTTGCTGTGTGAAAGAACAAAGCAAAGGGAAAAAAATGAAAAAAAATCTCAAATGTGAGCAGAAAATAAAAAGAAGAGAAGTTGCATAAAGATCTAAACTCTACAAAAGAAAGCCTTACGGATTACGTAATTCCATATCTCAAATAGAACAGGCTGGCAAAAGCCTAGTTAAAAGTAGCACTTTTCACCAATTTTTTTCTCAAAACATGTATTAAAGGCATTCTTATGGCATCTTAAAGTCTTTGGAGAAACCCAAAAACAATTTAGGCATAAATAATGTAAATAAGGGCACATATTTTGTCTTTCACAGACACAGTAAAATCAAATTTGATATATTATTAACAGAAAAATGTTAATTTAAAGTCATTTGATCATCATTTTTAATTTTTTGATTGGTCTAATTGTTCTGTACTCCTAACAAAGGAATCTATTTCATTTGTCTCCCATTTTTTTCCCCACTTAAGAAGGTATTATGAAATCAAAGGTGGAAAAGTAATGTGACTATAGAGAAAACCTTAAAGTCACTTTATAGATATTTTAAAGTAAATTAATTAAATTTAAATTTATACTTTAGTCAATAATTTTCAAGTTTCAACACTTTGATTATAACTGGTAATAAGCCATTTTTCATCCTCTGCACTATTGAACACAACATGCCAGAATGTCACCACTTGAAAGCCACCAAAATTGCTCTTTTCAGGTCCTTAAAATTATCTCATAGCAGACACTATGTAAAGCATTTAATATACATTATCTTATTTAATGCCGACAACATCCTCTATTTATACAAGGAAAGATGACAAAGAAATCTCAATTTGTAAGGAATAAAAGCAGAATTTGAACCAAGTTCTATATGATTCCCAAGGTTTTAACATCTGTGCTACATGTGTTACATTGATTAGCTTGTTCCCCGAAAAGTAACAAGTTTCCTGAAAGTAACTGATATCTAAGAGTATGTGCTATGACATGTTTACTTAGAAAATTTGAAAAGTATATAAGGTAAAATTGAGGGAGAATTTAAAAAACTCTAGAGTAATAACATTCAGGGATAAATTCTCTTAATATTTTGTTAATATTCGTCCAGTTTTCTATTATAATGCCAATGAAAATTTTTTTTAAAAAATGGTGCCACTATCTGCTTTTAGACAAAATCCTGAATAAATGAACGTTACTTTGTCTCAGAGCCTAATCACATCCTTACAAATGGTGATTTCTAAGTTTTAGCTGAGTTCTTGGATTTGCAGAGGGAACTTTGGAAATGAGTTTAAGGAAAAGACTGGAGAGAGTGGAGTTTATATGAACAAAGAAACGAGAGTAATTTTTGTTTCTTCATTTCTGAGAAAAAGGACACAGACAAGAAAGATGAGAAAAAGAGAAACGGAATCGAACTACAAAATAGAGTAGCCAAAAAACTTTTAAGAGGAGGAATTTTTAATTTCAGTTTTAACTCATTTTTGTTTTGTGATGCAGCTCTCTCAGTCTCCCCAAATCTGATGCACGGGGACTTGTTTGAATGATTTAGTGCAAAGAAAGGGGCTAAGTACCATGTGGGATCAATGGTAAGGCTAATGACAAATAGGACCAAAACATGGAACAGAGAATAAGCATTTAGAAGAGGCAACCATTCACAGCTCAAAGTGACTGTGGAGTATAGATTACCTAGAAATCCCCAGAAATGTTGGGAAAAGCATCATATTTCAATAGGCTGTGAAATGAACCTACCAAAACTGAATCATGAAGAAAGAGAAAATATAAAACAGACCAATAACAAATAAGGAGATTGAATCAGTCATCAAAACCTCCCCCAAAAGAAAAGTTCAGGACCAGATGGTTTCACTGGTGAATTTTATCAAACATTTAAAGAAAAATTAACATGAATCTTTTTCAAACTTTTTCCAAAAATTAAAGAGGAGAAAATTCATTTTGTGAGGCCACTATTTCCCTGATACCACAGTCACATAAAGATACTACAGGGAAACTGCAAGCCAAAATTCTTGATGAATGTAGATGCAAACATTTTCAACAAAATACCACTAAACTGAATTAAGCATAGCACATTAAAAAGGTCATATACCATAATCAAATGGAACTTATCCCTAGGACACAAGAATGACACAACATGTGCAAGTTAATAAATGGAGAAAAAGCATTTGACAAAACTTAACATCCATTCATTGTAAAAACTCTTAATAAATTGGATGTAGAAGGAACAAACCTTAACATAATAAAGGCCATGTACGACAAGCTGCAACTAACATACTCAATAATGAAAAATTAAAAACTTTGCTCTAAATTCAGGAACTAGACATAGATACTCACTCTCACCACACCAATTCGATATAGTACTAAAAGCCCTAGCCAGGGCGATTAGACAAGGAAGAGAAATAAAAGGCTTCCAAATAGGAAAGAAGAAGTAAAAATGACTGGTTTGCAATATGATATGCTCTTTTATGTATAAAATCCTAAAGATTCCACCAAAAACTGTTAGAACTAATAAATGAATTTAGTAAAGTTCTAGGATACAAAATCAATGCACAAAAATCAGTTATGTTTCTGTACACTAACGATGAACTATTTGTGAATGAAATAAAGAAAAACAATCCCATTTACAATAGTGTCAAAAAAAATACTTCTTAAGAATAAATATAACCAAGAAGATGAAAGAACTGTATACTCAAAATTGTAACATATTATGAAATAAATTAAAGAAGATACAAATAAAGGAAAAGATAGCTTGTGTTCATGGATTAGAACAATTAATATTGTTAAAATTTTTATTCTACCTAAACCCATCTATAGATTCAATGCAATCCCTATCATGATACCAATGACGTTTTTAACAGAAATAGAAAAAAAAATTATTTACATGGAACTACAAAAGACCCCAAACAGACAAAGCAATCCTGAAAAAGAAAATAAAGCTAGAGTCATCATACTTCCAGATTACAAACTATATTACAAAGCTATGGTAATCAAAACAATATGGTACTGGTGTAAAAATAGACACATAGACACATGCAACCAAATACAGTGTCCAGAAATAAACCAATGCATTTATGGTCAACTAATATTTGACAAGAGAAGCAAGAATACTCAAAGTATAAAGGATAGTTTCATTAATAAATGATGTTGGAGAAACTAGATAATCACATGCAAACAAATGAAATTGGAGTTCTATCCTACACGACTCACAAATATTAACTCGAAGTTGATTAAAGACAAGTGTAAGACCTGAAAGAGGAAAAATTCTAGAAGAAAACACAGGGAGAAAGCTCCCTGAAATTCATATTGGGAACAATTTTTTGAATACGACACCAAATGCACAAGCAAGAAAAGCAAAAATAACAATTGAGACTACATCAAAATAAAAAGTTTCTACACAGTAGAATTAAAAATCAACAAAATGAAAAGGCAACCTACAGAATGGGAGAAAACATTTGTAAACCATCTTTCTGATAAGGAATTAATGTCCATAATATATAAGAAACAACCCAAAGTGGAGACAATAGACAAAGGAGACGAACAGGAAATTCATAGAACAGGAAACACAAATGGCCAATAAACATATGAAAATATTCGTGAAATGCACATTAAAATGCCTTAAGACTGGCAAAAACTTAAAAGTCTGACAATATCAAATATCATTGAATATAACAGTTACTTATGCTCTCATGTGAGGCTCTAAAGAGGTACCCTCAGTTTGGAGAGCAATTCAGCATTATCTCGTAAAGTTGAATTTGCATCACATATCATCCAACAATTTCATCCCCGGCTAAATATTGACACTCCTGCACACATATACAAAAGGAGATTTGTGCAAGAACAGTCATAGCATTGTTCCTAGTTGCAACAAAACAAAACAAATAAAAACAACCCAAAATCTACCAGTAGAGAATAGATAAATCAATCTTTGTACATTCACAATATGGAATTAATATATTAGTGTAAGTGATGGATATACAGCTGGATACTTTATCATGGATGAATCTTGGATAGATAATGTTAAATGAAAACAAATCTCTGAGGACTACATACATTATAACATTTTTATAACACTCAAGAATAAACAAATCTGAGTCCAATATTATTTAGCAATATATGAATAAGTTGTAAAAGTAAAAAAAAAAAATCTGGAGAATAATCAAAAATATACATCAAGGTAGATTATTTCCCAGCAGGAGGAGGAAGGCAGAAACGCTGGGGAGGAACACACAAATAACTTCAATATTTCAAGATATTGGTAAAGTCACAGTTCTTACCTTAGACAGTGGTATCATGGTTGTTTCTTTTTAATTATGCTGCAGTGACCTGCATATACATTATAGACATTATTGGTATGTCCAAAATGTTACTTAATTTCAAAATGAATTGAGAGAAAGAAAATGAATGAGACATGAATGTACGATTGTAACCTGCGGCCTTCCTAAACACCTAGAAACCAGTTAGCGCAGGAACTGACATGTCGATAAAATAGAATGATGGAAAGAATCTGAATCCTCCAGTTTTTGAGTCTTAGATCAACCAACTCTAAAGCTTACCCTACCACTAGACTTGTAATTGTGTAATCGGTTGCCTTACAGGGTAAGCCAGTTTAAATTTAGAAGTTTTATATTTTTACAGCTGAAAGCTTCCTGGTAATGCTATCCTTTGCCCATTTTTTTACATTGAGTACTTATCTTTTCCTTAGAAATAGAAGAATTGTTTTGTGCATCATTGTTAATAACCCTGTATCATATCCTGTGAATAGGTTTTATCTTTCACTTTACTCTTAGTTGCTTTTTCATTTTGTTTTGTGTATTTTTGTTTTACACACAGAAGCTCCCGATTTCGACGTGACCAAATCTGTCAATGCTTGGCTCTATGGTCTCTGCCTTTGCTTTTATGCTCAGTGAACCACCTCCCTCCCCATTCTCCCAGAACTGACATATGTTTCTCTATAATCCATCAGTTCTTTAGGATATTATGTTTTTATGTTGAACGCTGAATTATTTGATCGATCTGGAATGTCTTGGTGTGTATAAGACAATGGGTAGTCGCATTTTGTTTTTCAAATTCTAAGCCAATTTTCTTAGCACTGTTTTTAAATACTCCACCTTCTTATTACCGATTAGCTCCTTGTTATGATTTGCAAAACTCTTGCACATGCGGCTTTCTTCAGGGACTGTGTGCTCCTTCCACTGAACTGCCTGTTTACTATACTTAACAATACACTATTTTAATTATTGTAGATTTGTAGTATTTGTCCCCCATTCAAAGAGATATTAACAAGTCCTCAAGATTCTACCCTCAAAGTATATTCCAAATTGGACAACTCTTTTGCACACTCTACTTCCATCATTCAATTCCAGCTACCATCATCTCTAACCTGGAGTTGTCCAATTATCTACTCTATCTCTTTTATCCACTTTTGCCCTACTTCAGTCTATCCAGCGTGTTTTTTTTCCCCAAAACATTAATCAGATGTGTGTCCCCTATTCAAAACTCTCCAACTGCTTCCCAGTGACTCTCACACTTACCACAAAGTCCTAAATAACGTGGCTACTCTCTGCAGCCTCCTTTCCTACCGCTCTGCCTCTCTCTCTCCTGAGTATTGGACCTGGAGCTGCCACACTGATCCCCGCCCTCATTCTCACCTTTGGGCTTAATATTCCCTCTGTCCACAGAGTCCTTCCTTAGATCTTTGCACAATTTGTCCTCTTACTTAATTCATGTCTTTGCTTCAAAATACTTCTTCAAAGGTAATTGCTTTCTAGAGGAATGAATAGAAGGGACTCAGTATTTTAATGTCACATTGGTATAATATGTCTGTCTATCCTAGCACAAGATGTGGTCTCACCTAAATAGGACCACAGAATTGTGCATAAGGTCAAACAGTGAATGAATCTTCTTCACCGCTCTTATAGCCAATGCCTTCTACAGTGCCTGCCCAGCTTCCCCTTCTCTGAGAACTCCTTTCACCCGCACTCAGGGCAACCATGTTTGTACTGCATGGCATAGATCCCCGGTCTTAGCTGATTACACAAGCATGGAGTGCTAATCCTCTCTGGGAAAACCCAATTGTTCTTCTAAGATCTCAGAGCCACAGTGAATCTCAGTGAGTCCTGGAATCGAGGACATTTAATCCCATGAATCAAATGGAGCCATCTTCCACTAGAGAAGCAGCGAAAGCCAGTCGTGCAGGGTTGGAGAGGGAGAGAAGGAGACATGCAGAGAGCAGCAGCCATGAGGGACCCATTGGGATCTAGAGGCACAGAAAGTGGCTGCTGTCCTTCAAGTTCTAGTTCCAGCCCATTACGCAATAGGCTCCACTGACCTTTTTGCCCTTAGGCTCCAGAAGTTGCCCCATAGCCCTGTAATGCATCATCCAACGCCTTTCTTTTTCTTCTGTTATACATTGGAATGGATTTCTATTACAAGAGCTAAATAGTCACAGATGACAAGTGTATCTGTCAAGGTCCCTGTAGAAGAAGTTGGCAATGTTCAAATTGGGTGATTTCAGAATACTTTCATCAAGGACTATTTACAAAGACATGTACAGGCTGCAGAGCAAACACAAGGAATAGTGTAGTACCGTGGGGAGTGTATCGACTTCACCATCCCTAGGTCTGGAATGTTGACAGCAGTGGGAGATGGCCCAGGGATAGGGGCTGTGACCTTAGATTGAGAGACACAGCCAACCCTGGAAATGCCAAAGGGAGGGAGCCAGGGGATCTCTCTTCTGGCCTCTTTCTCTTCCCTCCCTCCCTCCCTCACTCTGACCTCTTGCTTTTGCTCCCCAATGGCCAGACCCATCTGAAAGCCAAGAGCAAGAGAGGGCTTTGGTGCAGGCCAGAGCAGGGCAAGGTGCAGGGGCTGGGGTGGGCAGAGGGCAGTGGAAATACTCAGCACTGGTGTGTCCCTGGGCCACAGCTGTTTCTATCATGCCACGTACCTCTCACAATGATAAGATGGCCGTGTTTGCAGAGCTCATCTTTTATTAATACAACTAATATATATTTAGTGACTTCTACTTGCCAGATATTACACTGGGTGCAAAGAATACATTGATCTCAATTCAGACCTGATTCCTGTCCTCAGAGTCCACTCTTACTCTTACATGGAACAAAACCCAGAGTTCTGTTGTGCTTGTACAAACGTCCTTCTTACCCTTCAGGTCTTATCTGTATGTGCATACACCATCTAAGGGTGATAGGTATGTTGACTGTATTACTTTTTTCCCAAGCTTTATTGATGTATAGTTGAGAAATAAAATTGCAAGATATTTAAAGTGTACATCATGATGATTTAATATACATATACATTGTGAAAAAATTTCTCTCATATAGTTAACGCACTCATCACAGCACATATGTGTGTGTATATATGAGTATGTATATATATATACACATTTAAGTATATATACATTTTTAGTAAGAGCATTTAAGTTCTATTCTCTTAGCAAATTTCAATTATATAATACAGTTTATCAACTATAGTTACCATGTCATACATTAGATCCTCAGACCTTATTCATCTTATAGCCGAAAGTGTGTACCTTTTACCAACCTCTCCCTATTTCTCCTATTCCCCAGCTCCTAGCATCCATTTTCCTACTCTTTCTATAAGTTTGACTTTTTTCTTTCTTTTTTTTTTTTTTTTAGCTTTCACATGAAAGTGATACTATGCAGTATTTGTCTTTCTCTGTGTGGCTTATTTCAATAACCATAATACCCTTAAGGTCCATTCATGTTGACACAAAGAACAGTATTTCTTTCTCATGGATGAATGTGTGTGTGTGTGTGTGAAAGAGAGAGAGAGAGAGAGAGAGAGAGAGAGAGAGAGAGAGAGAGAGAGAGAGAGAGAGAGAGAGATCCATTCATCTGTTGACGGAATCAGGTTGTTTCCATATCTTGACAATTGTGAATAATGTTGCAATGAACATAGAAATACAGATATCTCTTTGAGATCCTGTTTCATTTCTTTTGGAGTTGGTAGATCATATGATAGTTCTATTTTTAATTTGTTGAGGAACCTCTATACTGTTTTCCATAGTGGCTGCACCAATTTATATTCCCACCAACGGTGCACAACTGTTCTCTTTTCTCTGCATTTTAGCCAACACTTGCTATTGCTTGTCTTTTTGATGAGAGCCATTCTAACAGATATGAGATGGTGTCTCATTGTGGTTTTGATTTGCATTTTTCTTATGATTAGTGATGAGGAGCACTTTTTCATGTGTCTGTATGTTTTCTTTAAAAAAACGTCTTCAGTTCTTCTGCCCATTTTAAATTGAATTGAATTGTTTGGGGCTTTTTTTCCTTTTTCTTTTTCTTTTTTTTGGTGACATTTTATTATATTTAATACATATATTTCACAGACATCTTCTGACAGCAAACACAATTCCATAATCATATGTTTCAATTTCATCAACATTTTTTATTTACACTGTCTTCCCTTAACAAAAGTGCACCTGAGACATCTCAGCAAGAAACTTTTACTGACAAGAATGTATTTTTGAGCTGGTTGGTTTTAATGATTTCTATCCATTATCTTTTTTGTCTATATATGTTCTTTACATATTTTAGACATTAACCCCTTATCAGATAGAGGATTTTCAGATATTTTCTCCTTTCTATTTTGTTGCCTTTTCATTTTGTTGAAAACAAAACCCATTTTGTTTCATCTGGTTTCCTCCCATGCAGCAGCTTTTTAGTTTAACATATGTTGACTATTTCCAACACCAGAAAATATAATATGTTGTTAAGCTTTTATAATCAAAGTTTTAATTTCTGGGTAGAAGAGGTAAATAGGAAGTTGAACTTTAAATACACACAAAAAATTAAAACTCCAAAACATTTGGTAGTATAATGATGCACAAAAATTTATGTTGTCCAAGAAAAACTAACACTTGAAGTGGCAATAAGTAGTCTGCAAATTGTCTCTCTCTTGTTTTGATTGGTTTCTTAAAAGCTATAAGTACCTTGTTTGTTAGGAATCCTCCTTGATCTTGCCTTTTTACAAAGCATCCAGTCAGGCTTGTCTAGGTCAAGGAACCTGGGCTTGAAGTAAGAAATCTGGCTCCTAATCCCGTAAACTAGCTGTGTGACTTCATCCATTCATCCACTTACTCATTTTTTAATTCATCCATCTTACATTAACTGTTTACCTTCTATATATCAGAAACAAGTAATATCTGGAGAGAAAACAACTCTACCCTGTAGAAGCTCCAATAGAAAAGAGACTTGTTAACCAAAAATATAACATAGGAATCAAAAAGAGCCATGTAATCATGTCATGAAAAGACATAGAGGAAGCTGAAATCAAATGTTTAGTACTAAGTGAAACAAAGCAATCTGAAAAGGCTCCTTCCTGTATCATTCCCACTATATGCCATTCTGGAAAGGGCAAAACTTTGGAGACAGTAAAAAGATCAGTGGTTGCCTAGGGTGTGGAGAGGACAGAGATGAATAGGGCAAAGAATTTTAGGGCAGTAAACTGTTGTGTATGATACTAAAATGGTGCATACATGTCATTACACATTTGCCAAAACCCATAGAATGTACAACACCAAGAGTGAACCCTCATGTAAACTGTGGACTTTGCGCGATGATGATGTGTCAACGTAGGTTCATTGATTGTAACAAAAGAACCATTCTGGTAGGGGATATTGATAACAGAGGAGGTTGTGTTTGGGTGGGAATAAGAAGTACATGGGAATAGGAAGAACATGAGAAGTTTCTGTACTTTCTAATCAATTTTGCTGTGAACATAAAATTGCTCTAAAAAATGAAGTCTTGTTGAAAAAAAAGAGGGACGTACACAGTGTTGAAGGAACCATGTGGGGGAAAAATAATTTATTCTGCTTTAGAAAAATGGGGGAACAATTCATAGAAGTAGTAAACGATAGTCAAACTACTTAATCTCTCATTTTCTCAGTTTCTTTAGTTTCTAAATACTATAATTATTTATTCATCACCTACTGAAAAAAGCATGAACTTCAGAGTCAGACAATGTTTATTCTAAGCCCTGGTCCTACCAGTATACGACTTTAACAAATTATGTAATTATTTGTGCCACAGTTTCCTCATTTGTAAAAGCTGAAATAAATAACTAAGGGAAAAGCATCTATCTCATGGAAGTGTCCTGAGTATTAACTAACCTATCGTTTAATGACAACTTCTAGCACAGCGCCTGACACAGAGTAGACGCTCAATACGTGTTCATCCTCTTCCCCGCTTCCCTTTTAGTCTTATCTTTGTACTTTTTAAAAGTTTTATCTACCGCATAACATTAAAGCATTTTCGTTATTTTGTGGGGGAATTTACCAACTTTGCCTTATCATCGGCGTGAGTGTGCTCCTTCACTAAAATGCTAGCTCTGAGAGAAGCCGCTGACGCCACATCTCTAGTTCTGTCAAAATGCCCAAAATGCCCGGGGCCCTGCATTTTGCAGGGCAGATGAGCAGGGACTACCCACGAATGCAGACTGTGTTCTGTTTCTGCAGTAAGATTTCCGAACCTGAGAAGTTCTATGCGTTCTTTGAAACAATGTGCAAAGTCTTGTATCTATGAGCATAAGCTATGAAAAATGGTCTATAGCATTCATCATATTTGCAAAAGTGCTCATCTCTAACCGTGTTAAATATTGTGGTCCTAGGTGCTCAAAGTATCTACTTAAGAAATTGATAAATTCTCAACACAACACGTGACATGTGAGCCTTGAAAAGCCCTTTGCAAAATGGTGAGAATTGCTCTCATGTCGAAGGGACACTGTTCTGGCATGTGGGGACGTCTTCGTTTCCATCTCAGGCAGACTCTGCGAAATTAAAAAGAAAACTATAAATATTTCATTTAAAAGATAATCCCTTTCTAGATTCGCTTGCAGACAAAAAGTTAGGTTTTACGATCATACTTTATTTTCATTATTTGGTTTTACAGTATGTCCTGCTGCTTGGCGCCCACGGGGAACACTTTATAATCAATCAATGTTGTAAGAGACATCAGGGACATAGCAAGGACTAGAGACTGTTAATCACGCCATATTACAGAAAGAGATGGCCTGTCCCCAACTGAGGTGGCATGCTGGGCAGCGAATTAGCAACACAGGGACAAAGCGTCAGCCTGATAGATAGAAACGGGCATAGCTCGTCTCCAGCCCATGTGAACACGGTTGAGCCACAAACTTGCCTTTCCATTGACCTTTTTGGCCTAAACAAGAAGCAAATTAATTAGTAATCTGCTCCCCCTGTCACCCCCAGTGGCCACCACCACCCTTAACATCCTACTGAATGACAAGTAGAGGACTCACCTGACAAGGACAGACAATGTAGTGTCACCTAGAAATGTTAACTTTTACAAATCAGAACTATGGGTTTCGAGTCACATAGGATAAATTAAAGTGGTGAGAACGGCGAAAAATTTTAACGTGAATGAACCTTTCCAAACCCCTGCAAGAAGAGACTTGACCGACTACCAGGCCTTCCAGTAGCCTCAGGACACAGTCTCACAATGATCGGCCTTGAGCAGCAACAGGAAAAACCGCAGGCTACCAAAAGAAGTACTGTTTGTTCCGGCCCACACCTGATCCGGGCTGCCCCCTCCCCCTTTCTTAGAGAATTTATTTTAAAAGCTTACAACTGTAAATTTTTCTTCTGTCCCTTTGAGATGTATATGAATCTCCTAGAGCCCCAGAAAGTCTTTCTCAAGTACCTGAAAGCCATTCCTTTTACAGGTAATCATCAGAAAGAAGAGGGTCTTTTTCTCCCACTGTCTATGGGGTGTAAAAGCCTAACTTCCATCACTGCCAGTTACAGACACACACACACACACACACAGCCTAATCGCATTCCCGTTGACCAAGCCCTCTAACTCATTTTATGTAGCTTTTCACTTTCCAGACCACTAAAACCCCATCTTCCCCTCCTGACTCCCTAGTTCTTCCTTTGAAACACTAGTCACTTTTGCATGAATCAGAGTGAGGCTCGGCTCTTCCCCTACTGCAGCAGTTCAGAAAGGCATGAGGTTTTATGCCTCTGAGGTCTAACTTTATTGGCCCCTGACCATGGCTTAGCAAAATGGGAGCTCGCTGGACCACAGACTCCAAAGAGAGGCCTCCCAGTACCCTCCCCGTCCCCCCGCCCCCCCCACAAGGAAGAGCGGGGATGCAAAAAGGACCTCGGCTTCATCGGGAAACAGAATCCCGGTGTTCTGCCTCCTGCCTCTGCTTCACTGGCCTGTGCTTTCGATCCTTTCTCACAGCAGGCACGGACGTCGGAGGCATGGCAGCGCTGTTCTCCATTTATTCAGCAAATAGAATTGAAAACCTACTCTGTGTCAAGCACTATGCATCAGAAATAGAAGATTAGCTGCACAAGATAGAAAAGGCTCTGCCTTCAAGATTATATACCCTAGTTGAGAAGACAAATTTTAAAGAAGGAAAAAGATCACTATAGGTTGTGATAAGTGCCATGAAGAAAATAAATAGGCCATGTGACAGCAGGAAGCCGGGTGCAATGGTACCTACAACAGATCAGTCAGAAGACTCTTTTTGGGGCCCCATGCAAGCTGAGGCTGGGAAGAGACAGCAAGGTGTCAGAGTGCCTGGGACACGTGAACAAGGGAGGTGTGCTGGTTAGCTTGGGAATATAGGCAGGGGTCCCACCGTGGGCTCCCAGGAATTTGGTTTTCATTCTCAATGCAATGGAGAGCCGTTTAGGGTTTTTTTCCATATTAATTTTTTAATTGAAGTGAAATTCACATAACATAAAATTCATCATTTTAAAGCTTACAATTCAGCAGCATTTAATACACTCACGATGCAGTCTTACTTAGTTCCAAAGCATTTTTATCACCCCAAAAGAAAACTCTGTACAAGAGAAAAATGAACTGTGGTATACATCTACAATGAAATGCTAGTTAGTTTTTGATTAAAAAGGGAACTATTGATACACAAAACCATGAATGAATCTCAAAATCATTCCAAAGAAATAGAATCCCATATAATGATCAAAAGCCTATGTGTAGTTGTCCTGGGCCAGGGATGGAGAGAAGGGAGAGGCAAAGGGGTTTGGGGAGGCTTTGAGGGTGATGGGAATTTTGTATGTCTTGATTGTGGCCGTGGTTTTCTGGGTGTGTGCATTTGTCAGAACTCATTGAATTACATTTTAAATTGACACAGTTTTTTGTATGTAAATTATAGCTGAGTAAACTTGATTTTAAAACATTAATAGGAAGGAAAGAATGCAGAATGTGATAAAGCAATCAAACTGTAGTACAAATGTATGAAACAACCTCAAAATTGAAAGGTATGTGGGGGGAGTGATGATCTAAGTAACTGAAAATAAGTAAAGTTTCAAGCCTAAAAGCAAAAGAAACTTTCCATTAGCATTGCCCTCCAGTTAATAAAATCGCTTCAACTAGTATGAGTCAATACTTCTGGTTACTGCTATGTATACACACTGAATCTGAACAATTGAATAAATGGATGACAGATAGTGTGAGCTGGCTTTCTCATGGTTGGATGGGAGGTAACAGATAAGTTAGGGTAGAAGGCTAAAATGATCTATGTGATAATGGATTAAAGTTGGTGACATCAACATAAACTCATGTTTAGCTTAATGCAGATACAGATGGTTAAACATAGAAACATTTATCGTTATGTGTATACACCCAGCTAGTATACACACATACATTTCCTTGCTCTGTCTGCTGAGAGGGCCTTGAAGGAATGATACCCAGTATAGAGCCCAGAGTTTGGTTTCTACTAGTCTCCAATAAAAGGCTCCTTGGAAAAATGACTGATTCTAGGGGTAGGGCAGAAAATATGCATAATAAACCTGGAGCATCTCGTAGTGGCAGAAAGTAAGGAAGTGCTAATAAAAATGAGAGTATATCAAAGAGACACAGGAGCCAAGTGAAAGGCTCCCAATCACCAAGGGCGAACCATTTGAGTATCATGACATTACAATCCAAGTAGTCAATAAATACTCATGAGTCCATACCGATATAAATAAATGAAACAATCAAAAAAATAACTAAATGGGGGAGAATAGACATACTCCTCCATGCAGAGGAATTTCAAATAACGTCTGCAGATGCCCTCCTCTCAAGGGGGTGCAGCACAGCCCTCCTCTCCTCAGGTGTGGGCTGTGCAGAGTGACCTCCTCCCAAAGAGGACAGTATGGAAAGGGGAGAAAAGAGTAACTGTGTAGTGGAGAAGCCTGACAAACATTGCCTCAGCTAGGTGGCCAAGGTCAACATCAGCTGGGGTAAGTCATGCTGATAGTACATCCCATCGATACGATGTGATGAAGATGGCACTGTACCTCTGTGGTCTTCCTCTCAAAGACCCATAACTTTGGTCTAATCATGAGACAAACATTAGATGAATCCCAATTGCGAGATCTTTTACAAAATGCCTGACCAGTATTTCTCAGAATTGTCACGGTCATCAAATAAAGATTACCTGAGGACCTGTCACAGGCCAGAGGAGCCTAAGGGGATGCGACACCGGAATGTCATGTGGTGTCCTGGAGGAGACCTTGGAATGGAAAAAAGACATTAGATAAAAACTAAGGAAATCAGAATCATGTATGGGTTTTAGTTAAAAATAATTTTTCAATATCGGTTTATTAATTGTAACAAGTATACTATGCTGATGTAAGAAGTTATTAATGTAGAAAGCTGGGGGGTAAGGTATATGTATAGGCACTCAGTAGTATCTCCCCAATTTTTTCATAAATCTAAAACTGTTGAAAAATAAAAAAGTTCATTTTTATAATAATTCCCTGACAATATTAAAAGTGATAAAGAGGGATACTACGTAACAACAAGAAGGACAAACAATCAAAAAGTTCATCATAAATTCTTGTGATCATATATATAACCTTGAAACACACAGAGCAAAATTCAACTCAACTACAAGGAAACATTCCAAACCCAGGTGGAGATGTAATGCATCTCTAGCAGAAACGGAGAGAGGAGGCAGGGGGCGGGGCCTGAGTGCTCACTCCGAACTGTCTGGAAACAAGCTAACTGAAACCACAGGGGTCTTTCCTTCCTTCCCTCTAGTGGGAGAGATTTCCAGTTACCCTGGAAGCGAATGGCTTTGTCTTGGCCCACCATGAGGAGGGTCAATGACAAGGTCTCCAGGTGCCAGGGAGCTATCGTCGCTGACAGAGCCGGCCCCAAATCCAGACGGCCTGGCATCCAGCAGCCTGTGTCACCGGAAGAGGCCACAGCTGGAAGAGGTCCCACTGATGCAGGATGGGACGAATCCCTCTGAGTGGGGATGCAGGTCCTACACCAAGTGGGGCAGGAAAGCATTCAAGAGCGAGCCAGAGTTAGAGACAAAGAAAAGTTTATTAGAGAAGGGATATTGCTCCATAGACAGAGCGTGGTCTTTTCTCAGAGGCTGAGAATGAGACCCCAAGTGTTCTGGGCATTGGGTTTATATCTGTTTCTTAGTTTCTGTGAAAAATTACTGATCATAGGGAGTAAAGAACGGGATGAATGGCTAGGTTTATTAACTCGTGTAGGGTGCAGCTTAAAGTCTTTCTTTTCCTGTTTTCCATCCATGGTGTGGGTAAACAGTGTTAGTAATCTCTGCAGGAACTTTCCTTTTTTCTATAGGTTCCTCATGGTCTGGCCATAGGGCACTTCAGCCAGGTTCCAGTGTCTAGCAACACGTAGCAGGTTCTGAATACAACCTGGTTTAATATTTAATCAATTTGTGTAGTTCTCATGCCTCTTCCCTATATCACTCACTGCAGGCCAGCAGTAGCCGGCTCTCAGTGGGTGATGGAGGGTGGGGGTGAGGGGAATCCCTGCCTTTCCCCCTGTTGCTTAACCTTGGCTTCTTAAGTTTTCCCAGTGAAGCTTATTTTTGAATCCATGTCTCTTAGCTGTGCAGTGGAATTCAACCTAGGGGTGACAGGTGGAGACCCAGATAGAGACCCACTTGGTCTGACAGTTAGAAACTTAGAGAGAAATTCACCTGGCAGGATATTTACCAAAACCAAAAGTCAGTACTTAAAAAGAAGCTAATAAAATAGATAAAAGTAGTCGAGAAAAACAGAGAAAAGGCACAAATGCACATACACACACGCACACACATATATATAAAGAATGAAAAAGGGATTATAGTTACAAATACTGATAATAAATTTATACCAAGAAATTTTAAAAATTAGATGAAATGGATTTTTTTGAAATGTAAATTTTTTAAAAAATTGATTCAGTGATGGATGGAAAACATGAGCAAATCAACAATCATCTTAAAAAATCCCGTCAGTGCTCAAGTCTCCCCCCACCCATCCAACCACAGGCTTCAGGCCCAGGCAGATTTATAAATGATTTTTCCAAACTTTCAAGGGACAGATAAGTAAACCATCTTTTATTAAACTATTTCAGACACAAGAACAAAATGAACATGTAATCAACTCATTTTATGAGCAAAATGATAAGTTCTATGCCAAAACTAGATGATTATAGAAACTTAAATTATATACAAATCTCACTTATATTCATAGGTACAGAAATCTGAAATAAAATATTTACCTTTTATCCCTTCTTGTCTTACTCTACTACCCAGGAGTCTTCCCTGAAAAAGCTCTTTACTAGCTAACTGTGGAATTATGGATAAGATCTGGTCCCAGGGTCAGAGTGCTGGGAATAAGAAAAGTAGGATAAGATCTCGGTCTTTAATGCTAATTTGTTTTTAAGTTTTCTTGTTATGCTAATAATTCATTTGCCTTCTGCCAGGATTACAGCTGGTCAGTGACTGAGAGTGCAGAACTAGTCTAAATAAGAAATAGTCGCAGAGGGCTCCAGGGGCGATGTGTGCCTGCATTGGGGGATGGGAATGGTTTGATTGTGTGGAAAATTGAATTGAGGAAGTACTTTGTATTGTTAGTAGAGAATATACAAGCATCAAGAAATTCTAAGGAAGCCAGATGAAAGAAAATCAAAGAAAATTTACTTTGGGAAATAAAATTTGACACAGAACTGCTAACAGAATAAACTGCTTGGCTTATCAGAGAACAATATTTATTTACACAGTTACAATACTGTATCCCCTATAGGAATCTAACAAAAAATGTTTTAGAAATCTGTGAGAATATGCTCGTGAAGCCTGAAGTAAGAGTGCAAAATCCTCAGCTTCTGTAGTAAGAAGTCACCAGGGACTATAGGCAAGATATAAAATTGAAGTAAAAAAATAACCATTTAGGAATTTATTTATAATAATCAAAGTAAATAGCGAGAGAAAAAGAATTTGTAGTGGTTGCCTCTAAGAAGTAGAAATCTAGTGTGGGAAGGGGAGGGTTAAGGAGCAGGTAGCTATTTGTCACTATAAATATCATACTACTATTTGGCTGAAAAATGTATACATGCATTACTTTGATAAAAATTATTTAAAAAAAAAAAAAAAAAATCCAGTCTGCTTACATCAGGCATTTCTAATCTTTAGCCTATAGCCTAGATGCGCCACATTTTTAAATGGCTTATATTCAGGACAGAGGTAAATTTCCTTTGATTGCAGGATGTAGAAATCAATGTGATTTTTCAAGTCAAATGATTTATTGAGTTTTTTTCTCTCCTTAAACATAAAAGACTGCCAAGAAAACAAAAGGGAACGATTGGCTGAATGTTGGCTAAAATAATTTAAGATCAGACTGGAATCTAACAAGCATGCATTTTAGTTAGTAAAAAAAAATAACATTTTAGAGTTATTGTATAAAACTAGATGGGTCTGTGATGCAATAATTTAATGCTCATTCCAGCCTGTATTTTGAGGTGTAAAAAAACCTCTTTCTGCAATAACCTATTCAGTATGCACATTTTCGATGATGCCAAATCCATATCTGTAGTGAAAAACATAAATAATTTACATACACCTCACTCCTCATAAAAAGAGAGTGGAGAAGACTTGCATGGGAGGGTCAGAAGCATGGCAACCACACACCCCCTATTTCCAAAAGATCCCCAAATGAAAATATTCTATTCTAGGGTCAGACTTTATAGCCAAATTGTCAGCCAAAACCAGCAATGATGAGCTTATGGCAGAGAAAGGAGAGAACAGAAAAATTAGAATTATTTGGGCTTCAATGTACCTTCTCAGCCAGTCCTGCTGGGCATGAATACTCCCCTTTACTATTCTTTCTTTCTTCTCTGTCTGTCCATCATCTTCTCTTCCCTTAAGGCCTATCCAGCTCCAATCCTCCAGCAAGGGAGCTCTGAGAAGGCTAAAGGTCATTCTAGACTCCTTCCTTTTCCCTGCCTCCCCCACCTCTAGAGCTCTTAGAAGGAAATTTTGTTCAGCTTATATGAAGGTGAATATTTATGGCTTTCTGGGGAATTCAAACAGTTGATCCTGGGCGATGTCCACAAGTGCTCAATACGGCTTTTGTAATTGCATTGTGCTGGCATCCAAGTTAAGCAAAGTCAGCGGGGTGAAAGAGAAAACTTGCACCAGCCTTCCGCGAGGTGTTGACAGTGTGCTTCGCACGTGTCACCTGAAAGTCAAACAGAAAATAATAGCATTCCATCCCGGCCTGAGTCAGCACACCCTGGAGGTGAGAAGTCCTCACCTGCGAGACAGGTGGTTGCCTGTTCAAATAGAAAATCTGTCCTCACTGAAACCTGAGAAGCCATATAAATCCAGAGAGACTGGAAATGTAGCCTTTTTCTCTGGGAACTTGTGTTGCCATTGTTGTGTTTCTTTTAATCTCTCACATGAAAAGGGGAAATACTATCCTATGTGAGCGTCTCCTCCTACCCACCCACCCCCCACACCCCCACCGCCTCACACACACACCTGGGAGTGTGAGGGCAACCAGGTTCCCAGAACCATGGTGGGAGATGGTGTGCAATCCAGCTGGGGTGGGGATAGAAGAAACACTTGGAGGGAAGAGTGAAAATAGCTGATGCCAAGGAAGGAGGACAGCCCCCAGAAAGGAAAGAGCCTTCCTACAGGATCTGTTCATTTTGCCTGCCCACACCCCTTTTCCCTCCTTCGGGAGAGAGATGGCAGAATGGAAAAGAACACAGAGTCTGGAGCTGGGAAGGGTGAACTGGAATTTGGGCTCTAGTCGTGCGACTTTAGACAAGTTATTTAATCTTGAGGCTTCATTTGTGAAATGGAGTAATAGTACTTGTATTGGTGAGAAGACTTAATGAAGTAATGCATGTAAATGTTTAGAACACTGGCTGGCATGGTAATCAAACATTGGCTTTTCTGGCTATTTTTTTCATGGTTTCTGCATACCCGTTGGAGAGCCGCTCTTAGGCCGTGTGCCTGGGGTAGAGCCAAACCTCTCCCTCCCAGCGGCAGGTATAAAACGAGGACTGGCGGCCACGCGAAGCACCAGTGGATCCACGTGGTTCAAACCCATGTAGTTCAAGGGTCAACTGTATTTCGATGGCCAAATGTGATTAACTTTGAATATATCTTTATTTCACTAGGGCTCTTTGATCTCCAACAACAACAACAACAACAACAAAAAGACCTATGGATCTGCCTCCACTTTGCTGTAAGACGCTGGGCAAATCACTATGCTACAGGATTGAAAGAAGGTCCAGGGTTCCTCCAGCTCAGGCATTTCCAGCTGCCTGCTCTAATGGCGCACACCAAAGGACAAGTTTTGCTATGATGAGTAAGGCAGAGCACAAAAGGTTAGCATCAGTACACAGATGCATATTTTCCCAAAGAATTTTAAAGAATTCTATAAATGTGTTATCTGATAATGTTGTGAGCATAATCGAAAGTGCAGAATGAGAGGAACTGGGCACAACCACACCTACCGCAAAGAATTAGGACAGGTGGCTTGGTAAATTGTACAAAGTATCTTTGAAAAACCCTTAAGTAGCCCACAAAGTAGAGTAAACATACTCATGTTTCAGTTCACACAGAAGACTGACATTCCAACTTCCCATAGGTCCAAAAAAGTCAGTTTTCCCTCCAACATTAAACTATTTCCTCAGTTGACTACCAAAGTATTTCATTTCTGTTTAGAGGTCATATCATATTTAAAATGCATATTTAAACATTAAAATTGCATTGATGCTCTAAGGAACAAATGGGAACTGGGATCCACCAGGGAAGACAAGGCGGCTTGGCTGCGGGGAGTGGCATCAGTTCATAGAAGGGCCTCACCATGGCAATTACCACAGGCCCTTCCCCCGCAGCCATGTGTACGGCTAGGTTTTCATTAGTTAAATGTGTACATGATGTGATTTTACTGAAACAGGTTATGGGAAAAGGGACAGAAAGACTTGAGGTTAAGGGCTACAAATTATGGACCACAAATTGAGCTAGCTGGGGCACAGAAATTACCAGCTATGCCATGGTTTGCGCCAGAGAAAAGGGAAAAACTTAATTTCACGTAATACTAATTCTATGAAAAAATAAAAGAGAAGTAGCAGATTTTGTGTATCTATTAGTATGACCTAAAATATGCAATCACATTTATATTCTTTTTACAATTAAAGAGTTTTTACCAATGAGGAAATAGAAGATCTAAGATGAAGCCATGCTCATCAGTGTGGACCCACTCCCAACCACCTCCAAAGCCCACCTTCTCCATATGCCAGAGAGCCGCTAAATATCTTAAATGTAAGGATTCTGTTTGTTATAAACTCTCCATTGTATTTTGCCCTCCACTTGGGCTTAAAGAAACCAAGTAATTAACTGAAATAATAACAAAAGCATAGCTGGTTTTAAAACCATGATGCAGGCATCATTTTTGTAAAAATTTGTTTATGTAAGGAAATGAGAACCCTTATTACACTTTAGGCAAGAACAGGTGTAATTAAATCGGAAATATGCTCTTGATTGATTTCTAAACATCTGGGATTCTGAACTCTGATCGACAGTCTTCTAATCAGTAGAGCAATGAAGCAAGAACAGGAACTACCAATAAGAAACCATCCTGCAAGAGATGATCACCAATTCTCATTGCCTAAATAGGGGAGAATTTAGACACATAATCATTGACAAGTTCATATTTAAAGGTGACTGTGCTGTTTATGCAGTGACCATATAAATGGAAGTAATTAAGCTTCATTGGAAGTCATCCAGGCCACCAGTTCACTGGTCTTCCTGCCGGCCTGCCTGGACTGATGTTTTTATGCCTTGCCCGGCTTCATATAAATTAGACTCCATCGTAGGAAACAAGATTTGAAAGCAGCAATGAGAACTAGAAGCAGCTGCATTTTTTTTTATTGATGGGAAATATTAGTACAAATAACAAAATAAGAAATGAGTGCCCAGTGACTAATCTCTTGTGGGAACGTTTCTATGAACAGACTTCCCACATTCTAACTTTCTTTTAAATGGAGAAGTCAGCATCTTTCCCAGGAATTGTTCCTGGGGGATTATGGTTGCTGAATCTATTTTGACATCATCATTTTGCAATACAAAGTATCTAAAGAAAAACTTTCAAGGCCTTTTAGGATAATTACAAGACTACCGGGAGTGTCAGGTGGCCTGTGTCGGTGACACTCACTCGGTATTGTCAAATGATCATTAAATTCAGATGAACTTAGAATTCATGACACAGGTAAAGGTGTTAAAGGCCAGCACACTCCCCATTCCTTTGTCTTGAACTTTTCATTTGTTCATCGTGGTGACCAAAGATAGCTGGCTTACGGCGTGACAGCACTCAACTGTACCACGATTGTTTTACACGCAAGAAAACTGTGAAGATACTCTATTCCACCCACATTTGTATCTCCTACCTGCCCTTTAAACATATAAAATAGACTTTTTACTTTCAATTAAATGCCAATTTTTAAAAGGTCATTCTAACACTTCCTACTTTAGGTACAGACATAGCGGAGGGAGGACAAACCTATACTAGGATGTGGAAGGGTCCTGGGTGGCCGGTTCAGCTCACTCGCAGGCCAGCTTCACCTTGCACCT
The DNA here is from genome assembly GCF_014176215.1 of Rousettus aegyptiacus. Taxonomy (NCBI): domain Eukaryota; kingdom Metazoa; phylum Chordata; class Mammalia; order Chiroptera; family Pteropodidae; genus Rousettus; species Rousettus aegyptiacus. The sequence goes on from NW_023416291.1 coordinate 29,796,387, forward strand.
CACACAGCATTCAGATTCCTGTCTCAGCATAATTACAAGTCATGCTGCAGGTCGTGGAGTGCAGTAGCTCTTGTACATACAATGCCTCATGTCTACGATACCCATTCGCTATATTAGGATTGAGGACAACATAATAGCCATACTCTGTGCCTTCTGGTACCCACTGAAGAAAGAACACAGATCTCTTCGCTGTATCATGCGGGGTGGGAAGTTCTGGAATAGAGTTATCCTTTCTAGTCGTGGGAAGGAGGAGGTGGACAGAGAATAAAGAAGAAGAAACCATGCCTGAGAGATCTCTCTCTTTTGTCTTTCTTTTTCTCTCAATTCTGCCATTTCTTCCTTCCACGCAAATCCTTCATTCTTTTCTTCCCCATTTTCATTCGCTTCTTCTCTTTTATTTTCCATTTTCTCTTTACATCATCTTTCCTCTCCTCCCCTTTTCAGATGTTGGTTTTATTACCTGCCCTCCCTGCTGCTCAAATGGACAGTGCTTAGCAATATTGCCTCTCTTATTATTCCCACAAAATACCCAGTTTTGTCAAGGTATGGGCTTTCGCACACATGGAGCCAAGCATACCACACGTTCTGAAAATGCTAAAATATGATCACAAATATGAGACTCACTGGCCCCATCCATCCCTGGTCTGAGGTTTAGTAAGGAATATGGCAAGGGGAAAAGTGTTTGCTCGGATCTGAACTACTCACTGCTGAGGAATATAAACAAAATCTCTAAGTGGAAAAGCATACTGGATATTAGCAAGATTTTGGGAGAGGAAAAGGCAAAATAGGACTTTGTGGATTTAAAGACTTCAGTAAGCATCAAGACTGTTGGTTCGAGATCAACATAAACCAACTACCTTTAGCCTGCTCTTTGGCAGTGCCTGCACTGTTGGCAAGCTGGTGGGAGAGTTGATGGAGCAAAGATTAAAGTGAAAAACTTTTGACCTTTAAAGGACACCATCAAGAAAGTGAAAAAACAACCCGCAGAATGGGAGAAAAAAATGTGAGTCATGTATCTGATAAGGGATTTTTACCTAGAATATATAAAAGATACCAGTGGCTAATTCTCCACCTCAAGTGACAAAAGGCCTGAGCAATACATGATGCGTGGGTTGCAGGTGTGGGCAGAATGACACTCATCACCACAGGCTGTGATGTAGGAAGGGCAGAAAGATTGTCACAGTAAGACATTCAAATAGGACACTCCTGCACAAGGGCTAGGCAAAGAAGGAATTTCTGAATAGGAAGCCAAAGCAATATTGACTTGTGAAGATAGGGGAAGCAGGAGATTGGGATAGTAGTGGTTAAAGATCTAAACTCAAAAGCTTGATTGATCCCAGCTCTGCTTCTTGCTTGTTGTGTAATCTTGGACAAGCTGCTTAACCTCTCTGTGACTCATTTTTTCCATCTATAAAATGGGGATGATAGAGAGTATTTACCTCAAAGGCTAAATGTGAAACTTAATGAGTTAGTCACCTAAAGTACTTAGAAGAGTTCTTGGTACATAGGAAGCCTTCAACAAACTACTACTACCAGTAGCTCTCCATGTTTACTCCACCACTTTGTCCATTTAGGTGCTCATGTGGGAACCTGTGGAAGTGATCTCTTTTCTTTCCTTATAGGAAAACATACCAGGAATAGGCTTGTTGGAGGAAGGCATGAAAGGAGTTGCTCGTGCTTATTTGTTCTCTTGAGGACCATCTCTAATGTGACTGGGAGACAGTCCCATGATCCCACACCAGGAGGGATTCGAGTGCCCAATTCACTCATTAGCAGATGAGGACAATTTATTCAGAGAGGGTGTATGAGTTGCTTAAAGTCAATCAGCTGTTAGAGCCGAAAAGAGGGTAGAACCTCACTATTACTTTAAAATTTTCTCTGTTACATCACTATCTGGACTAGATCTAAATGATTTGGTCCTCTACACGGAGGCATCATGACACAAAGCTCAGGGGCAGGATGTGCAGTGTGAAAAAGTATAGGATCATTTAATAACATAGACAATTTACCCCCATAGCTTCCCATTCACCAGCCCAAGACCTCCAGGACTGGTTCGTCTGTCATTCAAGAGCCAGAAGGAACCAGGTGGACTCCACAGTCTGCATCTGACCAAGATGTGAGTCTGGGGACACAAGTGCCTTTCTGGGCTCAGGGGTAAGCCCAGTGAACTCCATCACCCATGTTCTCAGGAAAGCTCCAGCAACTCCAAGAATAGTGCTAATGCAAGTAAGGAAATCACCCTGGCAAAGAGAAGGCTTAAACTTAAACAGCGCCACCCTCAGGAAGTATCCCGAGGGCTCCACAGTCAGGTCCTCCTATATTTACTATTTCCCAGCATGGATTCAACCCTCATATGTCCCATCAGTTGCTTTGGCTACCACTGCATAACAGGACAAGGATGACTACTTTTTTCCAGCCCCTGAAAGGCACACAATGCTTCCCTTTGGGAACTATCAAGTGACAGAACAATCTGAAAATACTTTTTTGCAAACTTTACTCCACTCTACAGAAAAGCATGTCAGTAAATGCCTGGGGATATCGTGCTTTAGAAGTTAAGTGCCCTCTGGATTTAGAGTGAGTGGATTTCACGAACCCTTGACAGATCGTCAAGCCAAGATAGGGGATCAAGTCTAAATTCAGAACTTGCCATCTGACTTTTTAAAGGCACTTGCATAGCAACGAAAATTTTCCTTCTGTTAAAACAATTAGAGACAGGAATTAAATGTTTCAATCCAATTTTACATATCAAATTCAGCCCCAATTCCAGCTCTTCATCAGAAGGAACCATCTTCAGCCTGCAAATATATTTCACTTCAGCTCCTTTGGCTTAAGAGCCCACAAGGGATTGACAATAACCGTAGTTATAAAAAGCAAGTGATTAAGCACCAGCTAAATTCTGGTAGACTGACCATTTCCCTACAGCTTACCAAGAAATCGCATCCTAAAATTTTATATCTTCTCAGATTTTATTGGTAAGTAGCTTCGTGGTGTAGTTTTAGTTTGTATATCCTTTCTTATTAGTGAAGTTGATCATTTTTTTTTCATCAGTTTTAATACCTTCTCGATTTCTTCTTCTGTGAGGTGTTCATTTATAACTTTTGCTCATTTTCAAGGAGCTCCTTTTAAAGATTCCAGTTATTATTTTACTTACATTTACTCCCAAATTATATTAGATCTCAAACCAAGAAGTCCACCTACAAGCTATTTCCATTTTTAAGTTCTGTCACATTGTTGCCCAACAAAGAGCAAAAAATAAGCTTGTAAAATTTGCACTATTGCAGTCAAAAACTATAAAGTCAGCAGTATAAAATGCACTCTATTAGATTTTATCTTCCCAGCATCTCTATAAAGGGAATGCTGTAATTACCTCTATAATAAGTTCAAGAAATTAAACTTAGACATATTAAATGATACATTTATGATTACACAGTTATTAAAGGACAGACAGGACTCACCAACTTCTGTTTCACGCTAAATTCTGTGCTCTTAATTACTGGACACTGCTTTGTGTGCAGTTATCTGCTTTACTATTGTTTTAAACTTCATTTGATAATTCCATTGATTTTAATTTTAAAAATATTTTATATATATTTTCCCCAACTATGTTATAAGCTACATGAGATGGTATTTTATATATACAGTTGTTTAGTCCCATCTATTAAGTATAAGCTCTCCATAAAATATAGACATATAGATGGATGTTAGCATTCTGTTTCTTCTATTAAGTATATATATATATATATACGTATATATGGATGTTAGCATTCTGTCTCTTCTATTAAGTGTATATATATATATACGTATATATACGTATATATATATACTTAATAGAAGAGACAGAATGTTTACATATGTGATATTAATACATATTATTATATCCATATATAAAGTATATATGATATGTATATCATATATATGTAACTATCATATATATATATATACATATATATCTAACTAGAAAATTGTACATGCAAAGAATGGTTAGTAAGCAGATAATATTGGAAAGTGAAGAGTTGAAGAAAGGCTACAAAAGGGCCTGCTGATCAGCATTAACCCACTACAGGGAGTGAGCTCCAAAACACTAAATTAGACAAATATCCCAAGAATAGAGTCAACAGTTTAAACTGAATCATTTAACTCATATGACATGAAGCCTCTGGAAACCCTACTGATGTTAAGAATGCACACGAAGGATGCGGGAAACTGAGATCTCCCTGTGATGTATTAGAGTCAATGGCAGGGATGAGGGAGAACATCAGAGGAGTGAAAGAGGAGAGAAGGACCAAAGTTTGGGCTGCCTGTCATTGAATCTAGGCCAAACCGGAAATTGTTACAGGCACCTTCGAGACGGTCCAGAGTGAGGATCCTTTCAAAGTGAAAGTCATCTCCGATCTAACAAAAATCATGATCATAAGATATATATAGATGCAGACATACAGAATTTCTTCTAAATGTAACCTCAATTTTTGTTTGTTTATATTATTGGGAGGGAAAGGGGAGTATAACTGAACTTAACTCCTTGATTTTGAAAGGGTGGGATGCTCAATGATACTATTTTACTCAATTCTGAGAATTGGTGAAAGGTTTAAGGAAATTAAAAGTAACTAAATTTTAGCAGAAATAAAATCCAACTATAATGTTGTTTAAGAAGCATACGTGAAACATAATAGCGTGAAAAGTTTATAAGTTAAAGGTCTTATAAAGGTCATATTGTGCAAGATGAGCTAAAAGAAAATAAAGGTCGCATTATTAATATCAAAATTTAATTGGGTGAACAGCATTGACTTAATCAAGAAAGCCATTTGAAATTGGTAAAAGGTATAATTCACAATAAACATGTCATGAATGTTATACGCTGAGTCCTTTATCTCCTATTACTCTCTCCCTAGCTCCCTTTGCTCCAAGCAGACCGGCTTACTTCTTTTGAACATACACCAGGCATGATCCTGCCTCAGGGCCTTTGCACTTATTACTCCTTTTACCTGGAATGCTCTTCCTTTATTTAGATAGCTGCAAGGCTGGCTTCATCTCCTCCTTCAGATATTGCTCAGTGATCACCTGATAGTGAGGCTTTCACTGGCCACCCTATTCAAAATCTCATTTCCCTCCCTCAAACTATAGCTTGTCCATCTTCCCTGATTTGTTTTTCTTCATAATACTTAGCCTCCACTAGAATACTATTCATTTTACTTATTTATTTTATTTATTATCTGTCTCCCTCTACTAGAATGCAAGTCTCAAGACAACAAGGATTCTTATCTATTTTGTTGTTGGACTAAGGCCTAGTAGAGTAAGTACTCCATAAAGAATCTTGAATGAATAAATGAGTAAATTACATTACATTACATTAGAAATGCAAAGAGAAATTTATAGAAAATAGTAGTAAGGGGAAATTTAACATAACAAAAGATAGAAAATTAAAAAGATTGCAGAGACTAAGTAATATGATTGATAATATTGATTGAATAATGTTGATAAATCATGTAATAGAAGCTGTCCTTTATTTTTAAGCAAACATGGAATATTTATATTAACTGATCATCTACTAGGCCTTTTTTTTTTTTAATCAAGAATGAGCCTACATTGACACATCATAATCACCCAAAGTCCATTGTTTACATTAGGGTTCACTCTTGGTTTTTACTTTGTACGGGATTAGAGAAATATATAATGGCATGTGTCCATCATTATAATATTGTACAAAGTATTTTCAATACCCAGAAAATCTTCTGTGTTCTACCTATTCATCCCTCTCACCACTCCCCACTAAATTTTTTTCTGGAAGAAAAACTTCATGGATTAGCCATAATAAATTTGAACCAAAAGAAAAAATTATTTTAGAAGACATTCTATTTGATTTTATAACATAAAAGTAACACCTATTAAAATAGTACTGAAACAGAAATAAAAATATAGATTAATGGAACAGGAAAGGAAATCCCAGAATAGCAATATAGGAACAAGACTATATCATATGTTAAAGATGTTTGAGGACGTTCAATATGGAAAGGATGGATTACTCAAAAATAGTATCGAAACAACTGGTTGGAAATAATTTAAAATTAGAGCCTTACCTCAATTCATATATCTAAATGAATTCCAGATGGAGTAGTTAAATGTAGGGCAGGAAGTAAAATCCAAAAAAAAAAAAAAAAAAAAAAAAAATCAGGAGAAAAAAAACAAATAAATATTTATATAACTTTGTGGTAGGAGAAAACTTTCTAAACATTAAACCAAAGGCAGAGATCTTAAAGGAAAAAAAAATACTAGATTTAACTAAATAAAAATTTAAAATATTTGTGCATCAGAAAACAACAAAACAAAAATAAAGAAATGTAACACACTGGGAGAAGTATTTCCAAAATGACTTCAAAGATAAAATAACCTTACAATATTAAGGACAAGTGTAAATTAATAGAGAAAAGATAAACATTCCAATAGAACAAATAAATAAGGGACATTAACAGATGAGTCACAAAGTAAGAACAATGAGGCCTAAACACTTATTTTTGATGTACTCAACTTCACTTATAATGAAAAAAATATGAGTTAAGTCAATGAAATACAATTATTGAAATCTGTGTTTGAGAAGACGGTATAATTCTCGGATGGTGAGGATAGAAAAAGGGTACATATATAGCACCAGTGTGAGTGAGACGTATATTAACCTTTATGTGAGGTAGTTTAGCAGTATATTTCAAAAGTATTAAATTTTTGCATTTTCTTTGAGCTAATAGTGTTTTATCCAGGAATTTATCTTAAGGGATTAATCATAAACATATATATTTTTTAAAAATGCCCTCATAAGTAAAAATAAAATCATTGTTTTTGTATCAGATATAAATTAGTAAACCCATACATACATTTTCTTAAAAAATGAAAACAACCAAAGTATTAATTAATCAAAAATTAACTAAATTATTTATGGTGGATGCTTACAATTGAATATGAATAAAGCCATTAAAACTTTTGCTGTAGAGGAAAATTTAATGACAAGGAAAGTTGTTAATGATACCTTTTTAAATTAAAAAAAACAGATTACCCAATAGTATACGCCGAGTGATCCACTTTTAGAAATATATATGCAAAGTATGTACATATAGAACAAAGATTGGAAAGATATGTAATAAAATGTTAACAGTTTTAATCTGAGTAGCAAGATTATTTTTAGTTTTTTCTTTTTGGTTATCTTTACTTGCCAAATTTCGTATAATAAATATGTATTGCTTTTCTAAAAAGTCCAAAAAGTTATTTTTAAATTTTTAATTCAATTGAAAAATCTCTTTTCTAAAGAGTCTATCAGTGGCAATAATAGTCTCATAGCAGGAAGAAAGAGGAGAAAAGTCCACCACTTGTCCAAACTGATTTCTCTTAGAATATGGAATTTACAACATTTTTATCTCCTGGGAAAACTTAGACATTTTTGAAAAATGGAATCTCCAGGCTCCAGGTCTTTTTTTTGTGCAACTCCCACCCCAAATTCCTGCTGTATTTTAAACTCTTGATTTTCCTTTAGATTTATCCTTGGTCCCTGTATCCCAAGCACAAAGTGAATATGAATTTTGTCCACAGTACTGTCCTGTGTGGATCTGACATCCATGCTCACATATATAACTTTCAAGCAAATTAATGACCATTCATTCCCACCCTACCCCATCCCCCAAATTCATTTTCTGCTATTCTTCAACCCAAGGTTCACTCAGTCTTGTGTGGCTACTGCTGATGCTTCTGAGGTTCATGAGAAGTGTTTCCTCTGCCAAACGCCCTCCCCGCCCCCTCCCCCCGAATCTTCCTTCATTCTCCAGGGTGTGAAAGCCTTCTCTTTTCTCTCTGCTGCATACAGATTTTTCTAGGATCCCTTTTATCCAGCAGCAGTAGTCCATCCCTTGGTCTTCCCTAGAGGATCATGTCAGATTTTTAATCTTAGTTTTTAACCATTTTGCCTCACATCCCCATAAACTTCATTATTCTTTGATTGTTTCCCAGACATTTGAATTTCTAGAAGATGTTGGTATATTCCTCCAGAGATTGTTTACTGTGGCTTCTTGCAAGCAGCCTGGGACACTAGCAATTCTGGATTACTTAAGAGACAACCTCGTGTATGAGATTATTTGAAGCTGGGATTTAGTCTTATGAATGCTTATTTGTTTCTGACTTGTCAATATTCCTAAGGTGTAGCTGCCAGAAGTCTCAATCTAAACAATGTCGTATTTAATACACACTGGACTCTAATTTTCACACCCTGCCTCCCAGGGACAGGAGGCAATAAAAAGCTCTCTTCAGTTTCTCAGACACTCAGTCACCACTGCTCAAATTGACAGACTTCACTAAGAGAAAAGAGCCCACAGGTACTCACCTCTGTGGATTTCCTTCAATCCCAGGTTTTGGTCTTACCTTTTTTTACTTGCTTTGATAATAGTGTTGTTCATGTCTTCTTTATCATTTCTGATTTTCTGTCTATTTCTATCAAATATTAGTGGGGATGTATATATTGAATATATCCAATATGTAAGTATGGTGCTCTTGAAGGAGGCAGCCTGATATGTCTGTATATTGTGCTGCTTGAAGTTGTTACACAACTTATCAATGATCAGTTCCTTTTTTTAAAAGATTTTTTCCCCACGTGTTTCATTTTGGATAGTTCTATTGCTATGACTTCTTGTTCTCTTACCTTTTCTTTTGCAGTATTTAATTCCTCTAATGAATTTTTTTATCAGGGACATTGTATTTTTTATTTTAGACATAGTATTTTTCATTTTATAAGTTTGATTTGTCATTTTTTTTACATCTCTCATATCTCTACTTAACATATGATCAGCTTTCCTCTACCTTTTTGAATATATGGGAATATAGGTTTAATAACTATTCTAATATCTTTATCTACTGATTTTATTATCTCTGTCATTTCTAGGTCTGTTCTATATATTGACTTTTCCCCTGTCATTCTTTTGCATACCTAGTAATTTTTTATTGGATGTTAACTATTGCAAATTTTACCTGTTGCATGCTGGATGTTTCTGTATTCCTGTAAATATTCTTGATCTTTATTTTGGAGCACAGTCAGGTTACTTGGACATAGTCTGACGCTTTCAAGTCTTGATATTAAGACTTTGTTATATGGAATCAGAGTAGCTTTTTGCCTAGGGCTAGTTTTGCCTCACTACTGAGGCAATACTTTCCTGGGCGTTCTACAGGATTCCTGGTGAATTATGAGGGTTTCCGCTTTTGCTGATGAGAATATAAACTATTCCCAGCTCTTTATGACGTCCGGGGGTTGTTCTCTGTATACCTTTTGAGTAGATATTTTTCCAGTCTTGTGTAGTTTTCTCACATGCATGCACAGAGCAATATGTAACTGAAGATCCAAAAAAAAAAAAAAAAAAGACCTCTCTGTATACATATATGTCTTAGCCAGAACTCTGCAATGCAAACTCTAGCTGCCTTGGTATATTCATATCCATAACTTTTTAATTAACCTAGAGAGACCTCTAGGTTCTAACTGAGCTTGTCCTCTTTATACTGATGCCTGGAAACTCTCTCTAGTCTAGGGAAGTTGTCAGGCTCGCCTCTCTTTCTTCCTCCCTGTCTTGGGGACTACCATCCTGTGCTGCTTGATTTCCAATGTCTGAAAGCCATTGTTTCATATATTTTGTTCAATTGTTTAGTTGTTTCAAAGCAGAGGAGTAAATCTGATCTGTATTACTCTATCTTGATCAAAAATGGAAGTCTTTACTATTGAGTTAGCTCTCCAGGGTCTCTGCATATATATTTTTATGGAGCTATTCTGTTTTCAGTGGGTAGTTCACCATGGTTTTAAGACCCCTATTTTACTCACCATGATATTGATCTTCCCTTGTTCTTTTTAAGTGTAACTTCCTAGTTTCTGCCCTGGTTTAACCATATTAATTCTCCTAAAGTTACTTTTTTCTATTTCCTCCTGAGTTCTTAGTCAAAGGTTTCATCAGTACCATGGATTCTCTCCCAGGTAGATCTCTTAGTCCATAGCATCTATGAAAATAGTAATTATATCTATCCTTTTAAACTCCAAACTCTGACTTTTTCATAGTTTCACTTTTTCCTTATACTACTGAGCTAACTTTTTAACATATTTTATTAACAGTATTTTCATATCGATAATCTTACTTTATATGACATGTCTACTTTTCCTCTTCATCCACTTCTGTATACCTGTCACTGTAAGTATTACTTACACCGTATTCTGAGTTACCATCACGCAATCCCAGGAAATCCCCCAGTTCCCAAGTTCCATGATACCATCCCACAACTGGAGACCATTTGAGCAAGATAATAAAATGGATTGTTTTTTCAACAATATCAGATAACAGCCTGAGAACATCCCTTAATGCATAAGCCCTAATGGCTCATTTGGGACTCGGTTCACATGATTTACAGTTTTTGTCACAGTTTCAGTTACCTATGTGATCCTTCCCAATTATTGGGTCTTTATTTTGATAGCAGTCCCCTTGGTCTGTTAAAGTCTTTCTTAAAATAATAGTTCTCATGTGAGACAAAAGAGAACCCTGAACCTAATTCTGAACCAGCATCCTTCATAACTACGTTCACCCACTAGGACACCAAAACGTATATGTCTTATCCCTGGAGATGCTTGAGGAAAAGAATGCTATGATTCATTCTGGGTCTTTGGCTAAACTACTTTTTATACTTCTATGCTCGACTGAGTTAATTTAGACATGTTAGGAGGAATTCATTTTTATCTAATTAAAAGGTGAGCTTAAATAGTCTCCTTTTCTTTCTGGAGCCCCACTTGGGTTGCTGCCCTGTATTCTGAGAGATGGAGGGAACCATGGATTTGCCTTCTTGAAAGTGGGAGGAGGTACCAAGTCAGCTTACATCAGCCAGATTAGAGAATTACAAAGAGAAACAATTCCAAAAAGGGAATGGACTCAAGAAAAAAAGGGGGTAATCCCAAGTGAGAAGAATTTCTGACTTCTTGGTCGCCCACCTCTGCCCCCACGCCACACACACCAGGAGCATCAACTCTTAAATGTGTCCCTGTGTGCCTGGTGAGGCTCTCAGCTCCCAGTGACAGAGGGAGGGTGGGACACAGGAAAAGTCTTGAGTTCCCCCTAATGCTGCCTTAGGGCAATCATTTCGTCTGACTTTTTCTGATACACAGAAAGTCTTTGCATAACTTTCCTTCTTTTCTGTCTCTTCTTCCTCTAAGAAAATAGAAAAAGGAACAAATGAAGCACAGTTTTCAGAGACATCCAAAAGATTTATTCACAGTCAGATCGAAGTAAAATAAGGAAGAAAAGAGAAAGGAAGGAAAGGAAGGGAAAGAGAGATAGAGATAGGAAGGAGGGGGGAAAAATGAAAGGAAGTAGGAAGGAAAGAAGAATGGAAGAAAACTACCATTCCTGGAATACCAATAATGACTCCCAAAATGTGGAGAAGCTTTGCATATATTATGTGATTATTGCTTACTATAATCTTATAAAGAATAATTGTTTATTATTCCCACATCATAGAGGAGGGAACAGTGTCTCAGACAAAGAAATTAATAATGATTTTGTTGACGCCAAGTTAATGTTCTCCAAGGCCAGCCAATGGCCAGAAGGTGGTGTATGGATAAGGGGCTTCCATCTGGCCATTCAGGAATGGTGGTTGGATGGCCGACCCTGGGAGGGAAAATATGGAAGCTACTAGAAAGCTAGAGGACCTGGGGAGACTTTAAGAACAGTAGAGATAAGGCACATCTATAGTAACTGTGTCCAGGCACCAGAGAAGTGCCCTCAGGGTCGGTGGGCAGAGCCAGAGTACCACTGAGTGAGGGTCGCTGCAAGAAATGTGCTTGGAAGGAAAATGATGGAACAAAATAAGTCTAGAAGGAAAGACTTTTCCTTTCCCAGGGACCAAAGGAAGTAAATCTCCTGCTTTAGAGTGGAAGGTAGAAACAAATGTGAACCTTTAACAGATGGTTATATGAATGTAGCAGATGCATGGACTGATTCATTCAATTAATATTTATAGGTGTAACTACATGGGCTGAGCATCATGCTATAGAATGAGCTATTTGAGTAATCCATCTAATTGGGAAATGACATGGAAAAAGGCCTAAAGCTCACTCACAAATATTTAAAGTAAGTCAGAAGTGAATAATATGATCTGTATATATCAAACTTCTCTATAATCTTTATCACCAAATTCTTTCAGACTTCAGTACAGTAATTTCTCGAACTTGAAACAGCTAACTAAATATGATCTCAGATATCTTTCTTCCTGATCTATGATGGGGATTATTTATATAAAAGTCAAAATATATCAGAAAGATTATGTATTGTAAAACTAAAAATTAATGACTTTGGAAAAAATTAATCATTATACAATTAATTCTCTCTATAGTCAAATAAACTGTTGGAATAGTTGAATGTGTAGGTCACTGATTCATATTTAGGCTCATAGTTAAAACCATTAAGCTGATCTACTGGCTAAGAAAAAGAATGATGTGCTGCTCATGAGTGAAATCTCAGACAAATATTTATGCGTTGTTAAAATATCCTAAGTAGAAGCCAGTTGTCAATCTTCAGATAAAATAGCTTGGGGGATTGATCAAAAAGAATCTGTGAATTTAGAATCAACTGACAAGGCTTTAAAAAAAAAAAAAAGATACTGATAGATTAAGTACCAATTAAAAAGTCAGCCCACATTAGAGGAGCATGACAAGATGGTAAATGAGTGAATAGATTCAAAAAATAATTGAAAACTAGAATCAATGCAGAAAACAAGTGATCATGAAAATTAATCACCTAGCAAAAATTGGCAAGCAAACCTGAACCGCAAGATAAAATTGTGAGTTTCTATTTTACCACGAAATAAGCCCCAACCTGTGCCCCTAGGAGTACTGCCAGCCGAAACGTCTTGGTTAGATTTAGATAGTTTTGTGAACCTAAAGTATCAACACTTGCTGGAAATAAAAGACATATAGCAGGTAGAGGGAGGTGTCAGGATTTGCCAGCTCCAAAGATTTATCAACTGGAGTTTGAAAGAATAGAGGTTTAAAAATAAAATGTTCAGGTCCAGCTCTAGATGTTGGTGTCTGTCTGTTTGGGCTGCTACAACAAAATACCAGAGACTGGATAGCTTATAAACACCAGACATTTATTCCTCACACTGGAGACAGTTCAAGACCAGGGTGCCAGCACGATTAGGTTCTGGAGAGGGCCCCCTTCTGGGTTGCAGACTACTGACTTCTTGCTGAGTTCTCACATGGTGGAAGGGACAAGCTAGCTTTCTGAGGCCTCATTTATAAGGAAAATAATCTCATTTATGACCTAATCACCTCATAAAAATCTCATGTTTTAATACCATCACATAAATTTGGGGGACCCAAACATTCACACCATAGTGTCTTCCACCATTCCTCTATTTTCATCTCACACCTTTAGATTCCATCATTTTTTATTGCCAGTGACATTAAGAAAAAAGGAAAACAATGGAAAAAGTAAGGCGGAAAGGGAGGTAACATTTATTAAGGGCCAACCTACACGATGGACAGTTTAATGCTTTGTTACATACATTATCACGTTTGATTCTCAAAGTGATCCATTTAGTGGGTTATCTTACCCCCAATTCAGAGATGGAAAAATGAAGGCTCAGAAGTACTCCCCCTCCCCTCCCAATCTAGTACAAATTGTAAGGAGTAGAAAATGGTGTAGAAAATGGTTTTTGAGCTTAGATCTGTTCAAATCCTCTGTCCCCAGCAATGGGAGCAGCACAAAGTTACTGACAGGAAAGAAGTCAGGGAGCCTTCTGTTTGGTTTCCGGACACAAGTTTCAACAAAGAGCATTCCCCTCTGTGTGTTCCTGGCTTTTATTGTTCTTTTTATGCCACTGGGAGTTCAGATGTACGTGATGCTTCCAAAAAAGGCAAGAGACACAGGGACATACACACTATGACACAGTAGTGGGTGTGTCTCTCTGGGGAGACCAAGCATGTATAAGTCAATACTCAGTGTTTTGGCACATTTGTGTCTTTTTGTATGGGTCGTGTTTTGTGATCAATCACAAATTATTATCCACAAAAGAAATGGTATCTCTCTGAAAAATTTCTAGCAACATATTGATCTTAAAACATGGAGAAAATGCAATAAAATAGAAAATAAATGGTGACTAGAGGCAACAGTGCTTCAATCCCTTGTCTTTTCATGAGAACATGGTCATAATTGGATGCTAAATTACAAATGACTTATCGCTATTGGCTATGTTTTGGCATTGGATCCATTTTCCCACTAAAACTGATGGATAAGGATCATTTATAAAGAATAATTGCATCGATAGTATTCATGGATAGATAATTCAATTCAAAAATATTTATTAGGACCCCATAAATAACAAATAACATTTATTGAGCCCCCATCATGCACTAAGCCTTTGCTGGGCCTGTGCCACAGAAAAGAACTCAGTATCTTGTTGGGTAGACTTAAATAAACATATTAAATTATAACTTAACCCATTTTAATAGAATGTTCATTAACATCTTAGGAATAAAATGAGGGTAGGTTCCTTAAGTCTTAATGAATATTCTACTAAAACGGGTTCAACTGCCATATGCATTTTGGAAATGAAAAGGGACTTCACAGAGATTTTAACATCCTGACATGGATTGTGAATCTCCGAAAGCATGCAGTCTTTTTCAAATCTGTCAAACCATGTCTTTCTTCATGGAGTATTCTTGTGAAAAACACCTTGAGAAATGCTGGTGATGAAGAGAAAACAAATGTGGAAAATGTTAAAAATCTAATGTGGGATAAGATAAACATGTTTTTTAAAAGTACATCCTGTCACTCTTGACACCGAGTTACAGCCCATAAATCACAGACACAAAGAATAGCGACCACAGTAGTTTGCACAATCGTAGCAGATTTTCATGACCTTGTTATGCCAGCCATTATCATCAAAGGAAGTAATCTGATAGTTTATAGGCATTGGCTCTAACAAAGTCATAAACATCCCAAGACAACCCCTCCATCACCATAGCAACCCTATCCCTAATTATCAATTATGCGAGCTCTGTTGTAGCAACCTCTACTGTGGAAGTCTGTGTTTGCAGACCTACTGTTGCTCAAGGTCCCAGAGCGAAAACAGTAAGAGCTAAGAGCACCACCTGGTGGCTAATCCTCTCTCCTGCATGCTCCAGGCCCGTTAGAGGTGCAATGCCAGGCAATCAGAATGACAAGATCTGCCCACAGCCAGTGTCCTCATTTTCAGGAACAAATGCATCACGATCACACAGAATTGCACAGCAATAAACTTCTGTTCTTATCTCAATGAAAAAAAGTCCCAAACTCAGTGTCAAATTCTCAAAACATAATAGAAAGCCAAGACAGGAAAGTAAGAACTAAAATGTGGAAATAGAATCACATTTGGTCTTTAAGTAAATTTCTGGAAATTAAGTCTCCCCATAGACTCTTTTCTGAGGATCTATCTTACTGCATTCGATATTGTTGAGGAGAAATGAGAACATAAGTAAATGAATATCCCATTTAAAATGAATGCATAGCCCAATGTTGTAAACAAAAAACTGATGAAAGGGTCTGTAGAAACGATTTAAGATAGATGATAATAGAACAGCAGTCTAGAAACATGCTTGAAGCCAAAAGCACTTTGAGCCCTTCTGGTTATATGAGCCTATAAATTCCCATTGATTCTTAAATTTTTTTGAGGTGAACGGTGTCAGAAGGACCCCTATTACCCCCTACCCCTGGTTATTGGCCTGATAGAGCACTACAGAGACCCTGGCCTTCTAATTCCTCCACTGCCCTCCAACTGTGCTGTTTTTCACTGGAAAAAAGAATTCTAAGACACATGTGACCCTTGATGTCCCTCAGCATACCATCACCTATATCCGTTAACCCTTCAAGTTAGGGCGTGTGGTAGGCATAATTCTAAAGATGGACCTTGAGATTCCCATGCCCTAGGAATGGGGTTCTTCAATCAAACAGTAAAGTCAGTGCTACTGCAAAGGCATTCTGCAGATGTTGTTAAAGTCCCAAATCAGTTATCTTAAGATATAAAGATTATCCAGATATGTCAGACCTAATGACATGAGCCCTTTAAAGAAGAAGTGAAGCCAGAGGGATTTGAAGCATGAGAAGAATTTGATGCACTTGTGGACTTGAAAATGGAGAGGCCACACAGGAAAGAATGTGAGCAGCTTCTAAGAACAGGGAGCAGACCCCAGGTGCAGCAAGGAAATGAGGACCTCAGACCTACGACCAGGAGGAACTAGATTTTGACAACCTGAATAAGCTTGGAAGTGGATTCTTCTCTGTAATCTCCAGATAAGAGCCCACCCTAGCCAATGCCGTGATTTCAGCAGACAATCCAACAGAGCCCATGCTGGACTTCTGACCTAATAAATGAGCCAATAAATGGACACTGATTTAAGCTGCTAAGTTCCAGCAGCAATAGAAAATAAACACAAAGTGTGTTATTAGTACAATTCCTCTCAGACCGCCTTTGGTTTCTTTCTGGGGCTCTGCGACTTCCTTGGGAAAGGAGCTTCAAGGCCTTAGCACCTGCCTTCAATCTGGTCATATTAGCACTAGATGTACCAAAACTTCCTTGAGATAGTACTTCCACTTTACAGAGCTCAGAAATATTTAGTTGCAGAATATCATATAGCTACTCATTTTTAGAGCTAACATTTGAATGCAAGTCTAAAGCTCATCTTTTTTCAACGATGCCAAGTTACAGTGATATCTTTTGCTTAAACCAGGGTTGGGATGAGTAGAGAGAAGTGGGGAGATGTTGTTCAATGACCATAGGTATTTCATTTTGCCAAATGAAGTTCTGGAAGTCTGTTGCTCAACAATGCAAATATACTTTACACCACTAAACTGTACTCTTACAAATTGTTATAATGGTTAATTCTATGTGTTTTTAACATAATTAAAAAATGAAATCAAAAAAAAGAAAAAAGACAAAAGGCACATTACCTATAGAGTAAAGCTGTTATTTAAAAATATAAAATTATCTAATCACTCCAATTAAAAGGTATAAATAGCCAGATGGATAGAAAGCAGGACTCAGTCATATGCCGCCTTTGAGAAAACCAGTTCAGCTTTACTTGCATTAGCATTCACATGATATGTCTGCTTTCATCCTTCAATTTAAGCCTTTTTATGTCTTTATAAGTATACTTTATAAAGTATGTTTCTTGTAGGCACAATACGGGATGAAGAGATAATAACTGAAAATTTTCCAAAAATAATGGAAAACATCAAGCTACAGATTCAAGAAGCTCAAAGAACCTGAAGCAGATAAATAAAGATCTTGAAGGCACTCAGAGAAGCAAGACACACGCAGTATTCCCCCTTTAGTTTCAGTTACCTGTGGTCAACCACAGTCTGAAAATATTAAATGAAAAATTCCAGAAATAAACAATTCGTAAGTTTTAAATCACATGCTATTCTGAGTTGTGTGATGACATCTCATACCATCCCACTCCATCCCACTCAGGACGTGAATCGTCCCTTTGTCCAGGGTCCATGCTGTATGCAGTACTCACGCATTGTCACTTAGTAGCCATATTGCTTATCAGACAGAATGTCACCATAGTGCAGTCCTTGTGTTCAAATCACCCTCATTTTCTTAATAATGCTACAATGACATAACTTTCATTACAGTATATTGTTATAACTGCTCCATAGTTATTGTTGTTAACCTTTTACTGTGCCTAATGTATACATTAAACTTTATCATAGGTATGTGTGTATAGGAAAAAAACATAGTATATATAGGGTTCAGTACTATCTGAGGTTTCAGGCATCCACTGGGCTATAACCCCTGCAGATACGGGAGAACGACTATATAAAGAAACAAAGAATAGCAGCAGACTTCTCATCAGAAAATATACAAGTGAGAAGACAAAGGCAAGGGATTTTTAAATAACTGAAATATTTTCCTCCTTAGATCAGACAAAAGAAGATAGACATGAACTGTGAGGTATAGAACAAGTAAACCAGGTGTGAGAAAGCATAGGAATACCGAAGAAGCTGATAAGAAGGTCTAACATTTTATGAAATGGTAATTATATTTCTTGTACTATAAGAAATCTTCAGTTGCTGTCAGCAATTTTTCATGACTCTCTGAAATATTATCTCCATTTTCTGATGGAGATACAGGCATCATAATAGTCAGTTCTTCAGAGAACCAGAGAAGCTGCATGTCAGGGTATTTTGGAACCAAATTCAGGGCACGCCATATCTGTAGACAAAGAAACAGGAGACATCCAATGTCAAGAGTCATCAGAATCGAAAAGATCAGCATCAGAAGGGAGATGATGGCTGGCAGTGGGCGAGCAAACGAAAGGCTGTCAGGAAGTAAGGTAGGAGAAACCGGAAGTAAGAAGATTGAGAACAGACCTGGGTTGTAAGGTGATCATTAAAGAAAAGAGATAGAGGTGCTGAGAGACTTGTTGCCCTTCCTTTTACCCAGCAGGTGAAGGAGCTAGCTTCCCCAGGACCTGTCAGTCATCCATAAAGATGTATAAGATGCATACCTTGGTCTCATATAACTAATTAGCAGCAAATAAATTAAGAGATTAAAGACAACATGAGGTAGCAGAACTATAAGTTCCAAGACAAGGGCAGAGTTTAAGAACCACCAAGGCTTCCTGGTAGAGATGTGATTTGAGCTATTCAACGAAGCAACAGCAGGGCAGAGGCAAGGAGCTGAAAGAAAAGCGCATTCTAAGCAGGAAGGAAGGCACAGAGTTGGAAATGCATATTTTGTGGTGAACGTTATACTGGTAGGCAAAAGAGCTTTACAAAAAAGGAATATTCGAAGTTTGGATTGGAAAGATAGATGCCAGAATGTGTGAACTCTTGAATTCGGGGCTGTAGGGTCAAACAGGATAGCCTACTTTCCAATCATTACTTTTCTCTACCGCAGCATCCCATAATCTGACAACAGAGCTCTTTCCTCATAAGCTAAATTTGTACCTGCAAGTGCATAACAAATCCATGAAATAACCTGGGAGGAAAGGAAGTCAGAAAACTAAATGGACATTACTGTGAATGTTCAACTACTTTCCTTGAATTTTAGAAGTTTTAAAAAAAAAGCAGATTAACATCCTGCTTGATTTGAGATATTCAAGACTTCTGAAACAAACTAAAAATAGCACAGTAACGAAACGTTCCCATGTTCTTAAAGCTTCCATATGGATCAAGAGCCGTATGCTCCTGACCTTTCCTGGAAGTATATGGTTTATATGTAGAGACTGGGTGACTAAAGTGGCTAAGAATCTCCCAGTTGTTCCCTCCTGTCCCTCCGAAGGCCAGAACATTTCAAGTGGCTTCAGAAGAATCTCTTTTTTTTTTTTTTTTTGCATAGATTCCAGGGATCCAAATAAAACCACCAACAAGAAAAAAATGTGTGAGTGCTATATTTCCTTCCCATGAGAAACTTAACGTGCAGTAACTAATGTGCCTCATTTCAAGGTTCCCAGAAGCATCTCCTTGGGAATTCAAAGTGTAGCTTAGGAGAGTGACGTCAGCGTCACGGTGGAGGGACAAAGGGTAACTTAGTTCACCTCAGGTTCTCTTGGCCTATGAAAGGCACAGCCAGAATGGTCTCCGTGTTTTGGAAAGAACGTGGATTCTGCAGTCAAGCTAATTAGAATTTAAATCCTGCTTCTGCTGCTGAGAAAGAACCTGGGCACTCTCCTCAATGTCTAAGGCTCTCAGCTGTCTCTGTAAAATGGGTGCCTCATGCCTACCTCACGAGGTTATGGTGATGATTAAACCCAATGAGCTAATGTGGGCTAAGTGCCAGCCATGTAATAAGTACATTGCAGGTACTTCATGTCTGTTTTATTCTGTTGTCCCCAGTACAAAATACAATTTTAAGGTTATAAAATCTTCCTTGGGTAATTTATAGAGTAAATCTGAAATTTAATAAATACCCTATATAATATTTCTAGAAACTCAATCAAAAAGGTATTTAACATCTAGTGCCATTAATTTACAGCAAAGCCATAAAAATAGACCAAGGAAGAAAGTGTAAAGAACTCATTACAAATAAATTCAGAGAGTTTTCTTTTTCCCCAAGGCAGTAAATGTTCCATGGTCTTAATTAAGGTCAAAATTTATCTTGATTCTTCCTTCTATTCTTTTGAAATCATTTCTGATACAAGTCTTCAGACTTGTTCTCTTCCTTATCTACCACCTAGAGCTTCTATTAAACATGCACACATACACATGTTCTCTTCTCTGTCTGTCTGTCTCTCCTTCCCTCCCTTCTGGCCTTCCCCCAACTCCTACTGCTTATTCCAAAAATTGTTTGAGTCCCTTGAAAAAAATTGTAATTGACCTTATATTTCTATAAGGAGTCCCTTCACTATTTTCTTGGCCACTAAATGATGTTCCAAATATGGAACTGCGTGATCATTGTTTGGCAGGCCATGAATAAAATTCTTATTTTTGCAGACTATTCGATGGCTCTTAAATAACTGTAGACTAAGTCTAAGTTCCTTAATTTGACAATCAAGGTCCTACCAATGGTCCGATCATTTCAGGCTCATCTTCTGCCAGTCCCATTGCATATGGTGTTCTGGTCACTCTGGATAACACACCGTTCCCTAAATGTGCTAGCCGTCCAGAGAACGCTGTCTAGAAGTTGTACATACCATCGCCTTTACCTGTGATGTATGAGCCTTGAAATGCCCTCTCCTCGCGCCTTTTTCATACCTGGCAACAGCCTTCTTATGCTAAGGGTTCGGCTTCAACGTCACTCTCACTCAGCCTGGGCTAATGACTTCCTCTTCTGTGTCCCCAGCAACAACAGTGGAACCTATCACCTGTTGTTTTAGTTAGTGATGTATGATTCATCCCCCATAGAACACGTTTTTGGCCCTTTTATTGATATACATCATT
The DNA here is from genome assembly GCF_014176215.1 of Rousettus aegyptiacus. NCBI lineage: Eukaryota > Metazoa > Chordata > Mammalia > Chiroptera > Pteropodidae > Rousettus > Rousettus aegyptiacus. The sequence continues at coordinate 29,817,305 of NW_023416291.1, forward strand.
CCAGAGCTTTCAGTGCATTATTATAATCTCAGGATATGGGTAAAACAAAAATTTTGTGTAAATTTTACTAATGGAAATAGAAATTAAATCCAATATGATTAGATTGATTGTGACCAACAGAAAAATAAATTCTCCAGAAAAGGCTTTATTTCTTTTTTGTACATCTGAAGTAAGTTTGGTGACCATAGTGTGAGGGATTCAGGCTCGGTTACCCTGTTATACTCCATACATACCTAGTTTTACATTTTCACCTCAGGATTCAAAGTGATTGCTCAGCTCCAACCATTACACCACATTCAATCCAGCTGGCGATGGGAATGTAAAGAAAAAAAGCAAACTCTTCCAATTAAAAACAATTCCTTGAAATCATATGTATTATTTCCATCTCCTGGCCAGAAACAGTAAACTGACAACACCTAGCAACAGGGGAGGTTGAAAGTGTACAGGTGTTATCTAAAGTTTCATTATGCAAACAAAACATGAACTCATGAAACAGGTTCCTCACAAATGCAATGAGATGATAATTTGAAGTTACATCCAAGGCAAATTAATGTGTAATACAGTTAGCATTAATTAGTTATTCTACAGTCAAGCACGTATTTTCATATGTATTTTATAACTAGGACTTAAATTTAACTCAATCGTGTATTATGGTATTATTGCAGTCACTGCTTCTGAGATTGTCTATTTCTACTTTTAGTAGGTTTGTTCTCCCCAGCTTGGGTTATTAAACACAGAGACCCAGTACTCCCTAATGTTAATGAAAAACAGCTCATAAGCAAGTTATATAACTTAATCAGTCAATAAATCATCTTAGTTATATTGTTTAAAGAAATCATATCTTAAATTCAATGCCCCAAACTGAATCCTTCCTTACGGAAATTTCTCCTCCTTCCATGTTCTCATCTTAATGATAGCACCACTTTCCGCCTACCTGCTCAAGCCAGAACCCTAGAAATCTCTCCATTCAGTCATCAAATCCTGTCGATTCTTCCTGTTTCATTCTTCCCTCTATCCCCTTACCAGCTCACTCTTAGTTCAGGCTGTCGCCCAGCCTGGTCTCCTCCTATAACTTCCCCACCAGACACCCTGCTTCTGGTCACAGCCCCTTCCTCTCTGCTGTCAGAACAACCATCTTCATTACAAGTGTACTGCTCCCTGCTTTAAAACCTCCTTAACCCTCACAGGACTAGCTAGGCCCACCCTCCTGAACCATCGCCCTTCCTGGCCACGTGAAGAATCTGGAGCCTGCCAATCCTTCTACCTCCGGCTTCTGGCACTCCCCGTTATTACCATAAATCGTTGCTTTGAGAGCCAATTTTCACTTTCAGAATGCCATGTGGCATTCCCACCTTTGGCCATGTTGTTCTCTTAGTGCAGAAGGCTCTCACACCTTTTTCTTCCCATCCTCTGCCTGCCGACCTTCTCCCAGTTCTCCTCCAAATGTTGGCTCAGACACCATTCTTCTACGTAACCTTCTCAGCCCCCTAAGCCTCCTCCCACTCCACTGAAGAGTGAGGCCTTCCCTCTGCTCCACTCCCTTAAACAAATAGCGCTCTCATTATGTGATTTATCATAGTATTAAAACTCTATTTATATCCTCTAGATTGCAAGACATTTCAAAATAAGAACTTTTATTGTGTTTTAGTTGTACCTTCAAAAGGTTGCACAATAATAAGATCTCGATAGAACGAAAAACTAAACATGTAAATTAGCATTTTGGTACATTTATGCCTGTTTGATTTCACATTTAGAGAATTACTGAATTATATATAATTTGATATCCTGTTTTTTCTACTTAAAATTATATAATCATGTTATTTTTATTTTAAATGGGCTGCTGAATCAAGCTCCCTATAATGTTAAAAAACTTTCATAAACATCCATTGTATAACTGTCCCATACTTTTAAACTTATTTTCCTATTGCTAGACATTCACAGTAGTTGCATTTTTAGTTTACATTTAACACTTTGATGAACAGTATTGTCCATAAAGCTTTGTATTTGAGAATCGTTCTTTAGAATAAATTCCGGGAAAGAAAATAACTAAATCAATGGATGAGTATGAACATTTTTAAGGGTCATGTTGTATACTGCCAAATGATTTGCTAAAATGGCTAAACCCTTTTGGATTGGCTAAAGTAATAAGAGTGAGTATCACATTTTAAGAGAGATATAGGCCAACTGGAAAGCGTGCATATAACTGAATGAAAAAAATTTGAGAATTCATAAACGTCACATCCAAGTAATTATTGGAGATACATAGAAAGTTACCTGAAGAGAGGTAAAGGTAGACATGATAGATGGTGCTAAATATCTATCATGAGGCAGAGGAAACAGACTTCAGTGTCATTACAGAGAACAATGATAGGATATCGCTAGCTGCTTTTATTGAGCTTTAGCTGTGTGCCAGGCACTGCGCTAAGCATTTTAGCTATGCTAGTTACTGAATCTTCATTTTATAAATACATAACTAAGACTTCAAAAGGTTTAGTCACTTATCAACAGTCACAGAGGTAGTTATTAATAGATATGGTATTTATAAGTCAAGATTGCACTGATTCTAAAGGCTGCATTTTTAACTACTACCCCAGGACTTTCCCAATTTTTCCACCAAAGTGAGTCTAATGGTAGGAAAGAGTGAAAGCCAGTCCTTAGGATGTGTGGGATATAGACGGAGCTAGTAAATCTCTAGAAGCCTTTTATCCCCCTCCCCCTGCCCGCCTCAAAAATCTATGCACATTTTTGCAACTGTTATGGAAAAAAGAATGGCAGTTCTTCAAAAAATTAAAAATCAAGTTATCATATGATCTAGAAGTTCCATTTCTGGATATCTATCCAAAAGAAATGAAAGAAGGGTCTTGAAGACGGATATGTACACCATGTTCATGTCAGCACTATTCACGTTAGCCAAGAGGTGGAAGCGATACAAGTGGTTAAGATGGTAGGTTTTACATTATATCTTTTTACTACAATAAAAATATCTAGATATGTTTTTGTATAGTATTTCATTTTTACATTTATCGTAACAATGTTTTCCCCTAACTTTCAAATAAAAGGGATCCTCTAGGAAAATGTGCCATTTTTATCTTGTAACTTTGCCTATCCCTGCACATCATGTGCTCAGTTTGAGAAACATTATTCTGCATCACACTTCCAAGGAAGCCAAACTCAACGCTACCCGTGGGGCCCATCACTCTTCCAGGGAAGCCAAACTCAACCCTACCTGTGGGGCACTGAGGTTTTTACTTCTTCATCCAGAGAAACAATTCTCTATTTTCTTTCTGTTTTTAATTTCATTGATTTCTGCTCTTATCTTTGTTTTCTTTCTGGCAACTATAGGTTTGATTTGCTCTTGCTTTTCTAAATCCTTAAGGTGGAAACTTAGATCACTGATTTGTGATCTTCCTTCTTTTCTAATATAGGCATTTAAAGGTACAAATTTCAAAGTATTTCTTTAGTTGCATCCTATAATTTTTGATACAGTGTTTTCATTCAGTTCAAAATATTTCTTATTTTCTTTTGATTTATGCTTTTACTCATGGGTTATTTAGATTGTTATTTAATTCCCAAATACTGGGAGATTTTCCAGATATCTTTCTGTTGCTAATTTCTAGTTTAATTCCATAGTAGTCAGAGAATTTATTTTGTATAGTTTCTATCCTCTTAAATGTTGTAAGAGTCCTTCTATGGCCCAGAATATAGTCCATCTTGATGAATTTCATGTATACTTGAAAAAGAATGTATATTCTACTCCTGTTGGATAAATATTCTAGTTGGTCAAGCTGGTCGATTATTTCTCCTTTCAGTTCCATCAGGTTCTGCCTTGTGTGTCCTGAAACTCTTATTAGATGCACATACATTTAGAATTGTTTTCTCTTGATAAATTGACTTCATCATATATTGTCCCTCTTTATGCATGATAATAATCCTTTTTCTGAAATCTACCTTGGCTGATATAAATGTGGCTAATCCATATTTCTTTCAATTAGTGTTTACATGTATATCTTTATTCTTTTTTTTTTTTTTTACTTTTAACCTATCTTTGTATTTATATTTAGAGTGGATTACTTGTGATCTAGCTGGGTCTTAACATTTTCCCCCAATGTGATAGTCTATGCCTTTTAATTGGAGTGTTTAGACAATTTAAATTTAATGCAATTATCAATATGATATATTTGCAAGTTAAGAGAGTAAATCGTAAGAGTTTCGGTCATAAAGAAAAAACATTTTTTGTACCTGTATGAGATGATGGATGTTAACTAAATTTATACTGTACAACTTAAACTTTTACAGGGCCTTATGCCAGTTATATCTCAAAACTGGAAAGAAAATGATATCAATATGGTTAGATGTAAATATATCATCTTGCTATTTGTTTTACTTTCATATTATTTTTCTTTGTTCCTTTTCTTCTGCTTTGTTTGGATTGGATTTTTTTATATATGTAAATATATTCCACTTCTCTCCAGTCCCAGTGTGTTAGCTACCCCTCTTTGTTTTTGTGGTTGTCATCTTCCTTGTCCTCGTTGCTATTTTAAGTGTTGCCCTCAGGCTTACAATATATATACTCAGCATATCTTAGTCTGTCTCCAGACAATATCATATTACTTCACCGGTAGTGTAAGATCCTTCCAATAGTACACTTTCAATTTGCTTCTCCAATCTTTTGTGTCCTGTTGTAATACGTTTCACTTTTCCATGTTATAAGCCCGCTGAGCCCACCTGCATCTTGTGTTAACCAAAATTGCTGCAGCACATTTCCAAAATGCCCCCTAGGGGGAGACACTGCCCCCCAGTGAAAACCACAGGTTTGGGATCTCCTGATTTGAAACATGCCTCGTTCACTCTGCCCTTTTTTGGCTCCAATTCCTCACCTTGCCACATCATCAAGGGAAGCCCCAAATCCCTTTTCTTTGTATATTCTTCCAATGTTTTTGGCTCTCAACTTATCTCCAGGCCCACCCTCCTGCCCTGCCTCTCCCTCTGTTCAGTCTGCTCATCCTTAAAGGCTCAGTTCACGTGCTGCCCATTGCATAAAACCTTCTCCAATGACTCTTGTTGGCAGCAACCTACCCCTCTTCTTGCCCTTGGAGATATTGCCTGTGATTTAGTTCCTAATCATACATAGCTCCACAAATTGTAGTCATGACTGACTCCTACAAACCTGGAAAATGGCTTGTTAAAATATAGGTTCCAATTCAAACATCCTCAAAAGATAATATTTCAATAAGCCTGGTCAATTATTTTCATTCACAAACACCCAAAACCAAAAAATATACATTTTAACAAGTTCTCAGAGGGATTTTGATAGAAATTTAAATTTTAAAAACCATTGTCTTGGTCATTTCATGTGTAGACGCTTTACATGAATTGCTTTTTAATGCTTGGAAGCTAGCTCTAACACATAGTTAGAGTTTTCTGTTTTTAGTCTCAGGCATTAGGGATTAGTAGGACCCAGGGTTTGTCTTGGTGGTGGGTTTTAGTCTCTTGCATAATCTGGATCAGCCACCTCTATTCTTTGATATGTGCAACTGATAATGTTTTCCGTCTTAATGGCTCAGCAAAGGGCTAATATCTGAGCTGAGTTTAAAATAATTCATAGGAATGAATTCAACCAGGCAGGGAAGAGAAACCCAAACAAGGGAATTGCATGTGCAAAGGATGGAGATTTGGATCAATGTAGTTTATCAGGGAATGAATAGTACGTGTATTTTGCTGAAAGAGAGTGGTGAGAATGGACCATCCTCCAGATCGTAGGTATTCTATTGGGAAGATGGAGATGTTGATGGGGTAAATTTGTGGGACTAGACCCTTGAGGACCCTTGTGTCTCCTTTTACTCAGAAGCAAACAGTTCTTTATGGCATGGTCATGGCTTCTCACTTTTTCAAGCACAGCACTTCCCATCAGCCCTGAGGCTATAGCTCTGGTCTTCACGTTCATTCTAGGACAGTGACTTCCAAAGGGTTTTGATTGCAACCTCCAGTAAGAAATAAATTTTATGCTGTGATCTAGAGCACATATACACAAATATAAAATTGAAACACAATTTCCATTAAAAAAATACTTCCATTATTACCTGGGATCACTTTGATATTTGTTTTCTATCCTATTTCATTTTTTATAAGAATTAAAGTTGGGTGGCACCTACTAAGTTGATTTTACAACGCAAAAGTCACAACTCACAGTTTGAGAAACACTGTCCTAGGAGCTCGGAGCTCAGAGCCCAGTTTGGGAGTGACGAGAAGCAGCACAGCGCAGCGGCTAAGAACTTGCACTCTGGGAGCACGCCGCTGGAACCGAAGTCTTGTTCTCCCGCTGACTATCTGTGTGACTCTGGGCAAGTTATGTAACCTTTCTATACCTCTGTTTCCTTGTCTGCAAAATGGGCTAATAAGAGTACCTACTGTATAGAGTTGTTGTGAAGATTTTCAAAGGTCCAGAAAATTGCCATGCATCTATCTAGTAAGTGCTGCCTAAGTGTTAGCTGCTATCATCATCATCATCACCACCACCATCATGATCGTCGTCTTTGATCTCTCCTGTTATCTCTCTAAAATGAAGCTAAATCGAAATACGGCTGGTGGGGCGGAGTCAGGGAAAGCAACACCAAACAGTTTATTTATGAAGCTGTACAAAACTACAGAGTGCATGGGGCGGGAGATGCCCTGGGACCTGGTCCACGCAGGTGCCCCCCACCCCCACTCCTATTTGCAGGGGTGAGGAGGAGGGAGACTCCTTTCCCAGCCATGGTTGGTGTTCTGGATAAGGTGCCTGCTGGGTCTGAAATGACCCCCTTTGCTTTTTCACTACTATTTTATTTCCTTCCTCTCTTTTTGTGACCACTTGGCATCCCGCACCTTCAAGGTGAAGAGGACTTCCTTCTTACTGTGCATCTTGGGGGCCATACTGGAATGTTAACCCATAGAAAAGAAAATTGTATTTTTTTTTTCCTCATCAATTCAGTGTGCTCAATCCAGTAGGGGGAAGTTCATCAAAAGAAAGAGAAACAGAAGAAGGCTTTTTGGTTATGTCAGAGGCTGACATGTTTCAACCCACCTTGCCCAGCATCTCAGATGCTCTGATGGTCAAACTAAGGAATAAAAGGGGCTTCTGACCTCTGGTGGGTGTGCGACCAATTTAATAACATTCTATCAGTCCTCCAAAGGACCAATTCAGGAAATAAAGAACTGGAGACTTGGAGTAAACATTTCATTGGTCATGATGATCAAAAGATAATGGTTAGTGCACACACACACACACACACACACACACACACACACAGACCTCATCCCACCTGCTGCAGGGCTTAAGCAACATCTCCGGACCCCCACCCCATTGCTGGGCTCCTCCAGCCCCACCCCGCAGCCACTGCCCCACCCAGAACTTTGCCTTTCACTCAGACTTCTACTGCTATATTTTCAACTTCTCTCAACATGGTGTCTGGACGCTGATAGTGAAGAAAAGCCGAGGACTTGACCTGAGTCTGTGGTGGGCAGGGCTGCCATGTCCATGAGTCCTTCTCCATTTCCCTCTCCCCATCTCTCTCTTTTCCCCTTTCCCACCCCATCATTGTTCCCCAGAAACAAATAGGATGGCTTCACTGGTCAATTCTTTACATGTACAAACACCAAAAGCAGAGGAAACACCCCTGGCCACCCCCCTCCCCCCAAACCCCAGTGCTGGGAGAGCAGCCCACGGCTGGCGAGGCTGCCTCGGGAACTGCAGAGCCGCTGGAGCTGTCCGGCTGTTCTGGAAACTTCTTTGGCCTCTGGGCTTTACCTGGAGGCCTCTTCCTTCAGCTCCTTGTTTTTCCGCACCTCTTCAGCATGTTTGTCCTGGGAGGGAAGGGAGGAAAAAGGGCAGGTCACACTCGGGGGTAAAGGAAGGCCAAAGGACAGGAGAACTCAAAGAGTGGCCACCACCAGAAGTGAAGAGCAGGGTCTCAAGGCGTCCTGAGAAGGGGCAGAAGGTGACAGGTGAGACTGGCAGGAGGCGGGTCAATGAACCTGCTAGTTTGGCCCCAGGGAACTCACTGACTGGAGCCAAGCTCCCATGGAGGACCCACCTCACAGTGACCCCAGTGCCCACTGGCCTCTCCCTCCCTCATCCCGCCATTCTGGAGTTTGCACTGAATATGCTGCTTGACTTAATATAAGGAGTCACTCAGTGCACCTCCTAGAGGAACAGGCGAAACAGACAGGCCTCCTTGCAGGTGTCCCCTACACACACACACACAACTTGACTGCTGCTTTTACTTTTTGTCCATCTCCTTATGAGAGTTATCTAAACCCCCTGGTGAAAGATGAGGGCTCTTAAAGTATAATAGACTGAAGAATTTTTGGAAATATTGTCTGATACCAAAACGTGAGCTTTCTTACAAGTAATTAAGAGAACTCGCTTTTGTTTCACAGCACCATCAAGCCAAAAGCTGGAGTCAGACTTCAAAGGATTGTCAGCTGTGACCTTGACCAACTCACTTCACTGATCAGAGCTCAGTTCTCTGGTCTTTAAAGGGAGGGCTATGCATGGGCCCTTTAGAAGTCTGTAAGCGTTCACCTTTAGGGCTTATCATGGGCTGCCTTACATTTCAACTTATTCACTGTGCATATATCTAGGTCCTCTATTGAGTGACTTCTTTATGGGTGAGGAGCATGCTTTGTTCTTCTTCATATCACCCAGTTCCTCCTACGGTGCTTTGTACATGGTAGTTGCTTACTAAATATGTCTCTGCCACACACTGGCATCCATCCAAATATCATCACATCCAGATGTCAAAAATGAGCCCAAAGCAGGCCCACTGAGGTAGTCCAGGTTCCTAAGATATACCTTAAATTATAAATCTGTCCCTAGAGAGGCCCTAGAATTTTCCAGGGCCCTGGGAAAAGTATGAGGAGCGGTGCATCTAAAGCAGTGTCTCTCAGCCTTGCTATGCATCAGCACGACCTAGGAAGCTTGTTAAACGGTGGGTCTTTAGGCATCATCTCTAGAGAGCCTGTGTGAGTGGTCTTGGGTAGGTCCATGAATCTGTAGTGTTAAACCTTACACCAGGTGAGTCTAGTGCAGGTGGTCAGTGACCTACACAAATACTGACACAGAAGCCTTTGTTGAAGGTGTCCCTGGCCTGGGGCAAGGCAAACACTACACATCTATCTTTTTCTACCTCCTGCCTTCACTGGTGGGGAAGGGTAAATAGAGGTCAAGATCCCAGAGGAGAGATGCCCACTCAAATGTCTGCTCTGACATTTTGCTTCTTTGAGTCTTACCTGACCTCTAAAGCTATTACCCCGGAATGTGGGCCTTTCCAATCTCATCACCTTAGAGTCTATCACCATGCCCAGGTGAGCTCCCTGGACAGAACCCTGAGTTTCTGGACTCTGTTTCCTTGACCTCCAATGGCCACTTCTCTGACAAACGCCCAGCAGGACAACTGTGGGCTAGTCTTCCTGAAACAAGTTTTGAAAGAGCCACCTGGACTTGTGGCCAAAGGACTGAGTTCTAGTCCCAGTTCCATCACTTAGTGGCTATGTGACCCTGGGCAAGTCATTTGACCTTTTCTGACATAGTTTTCTAATTGGTAAAATAAAGACAACACTTCTGCTTACCTCATAGACTGGTTGTGAGACTAGGAATATGATGAAATCTAAGTGTTTTGGAGTCCTTCAAATTGAAGTGTTTTGCAGCCATATCATAACTCTAGGCTTATTTATTTCTTCTAGGTTTTGGCTGAGAGCCTGTGACCCAGTCTTATTTCAATCCCAGATAATTTTTCCTGCAAGAATTTGTTCCTAACCATCTCTCAATAACTGAGGAATCCTGAAATCAGACCCAGATAACTTCCTTTCTATGCGATGCTTGGTGGAGGCCTTGCTGCCCCCGGAAGGATAGAGTACATGAGAGGAGGGGCTGCCCCATGCCGGTCAGCTGCATGGCCTATGCAACATTCAGATCTGTAAAGAAACCAGATCCTTCCAGTAGCAGTTTTGAAAGGCCTGAGACTCTAGGTGGATGGGCAGGAAGGAGTGGGGACCACGCTGCTCACCATGGGACGAGGCCACCGATCGGGTCCCTGGAGTCACCGCGCAGCAGGCGGCTCCTGGAAATAAAACACAGAGCTGGAGCTCTCCCAGGAGCTGCAGGAGAAACTGGGGCAGCCTTGAGACTCAGGAAACGAGGCCAGCATGTTCTCAGCAGAACAGGTTGTTATTCTGCTGACATGTGGGACCAACCCCAGTCTCTCATGTTTCTCATATTTAGGTGACACCATTTGGTTTACTGACAAAAGGCAGCATATTGGAAAGACCTGTGACTCCCTAGGTCTATATCAAGAGGTTTGGAGAGAATCATATTTCTTGCTCAATGGGCCACTCAGCTCATCGTGCCCTTGGATTAGAGCCAAGAGCTTGAGTCAGCATCTTTCATTGAATCGAATCAGTCCATTCAAGGATGAAGCCAGGAGTGCACAACTGCTTTTTTATGCCTTCTCCCTTGCATTAGCCAGGTTTTCTCTAGATGATAAGAAATCTAATCTCCTAAGATGATGAGAAATATCAATTGTGTAGCTATGCAGCATGTCCCCCAGGGAATTTCGAAGCTCAGTTTGTGTTTCTTGTCTATGACTTCCCGAACCAACCTTTGGAACTTATTAAGAACCCAGCCTAACAGAAATATCCCCATTCCCACCTGAGGTTGCTTGTTCCCTGAAATGGTATAGAGGTCTGTTATACTTGCCACAGAAGGAAGAGAGTGTCCTAGGAGTCTCTGAGGTCTCTGATCCAAGACCACTTACCTTCTCTTGCAGCCGTTCCAACATGGCGGCAAGGTGAGCTTCCCGGTTCTCCTTATTGGATTCCATCTTCTGGGCCAGTTTTTCCTTAGCCATCTTGATGAAGTTGTTGTTTTCCTCAATGGCCTTTTGGATCACCTCCCGCTCATGTTCCCGCTTTTCTGCCAGGTGTTTCAGGAGCTCAGCTTCCTGGTACTAGGCACGCATAATGGGAGAAAGAGACCCTTGAAGATGTTTACCATCGTGACTTAAAATCTCCACACCCAGAACACATGTCTCCATGAGCTGGGTCCCTGGTCCATTGGCAGGAAGCAAGGATACTTCCTGGGTTCTCCCATCATACACTCATCTCTCTTCTTCTCATTGCCATCATTGATTCATTCATTATTCATTCAAAAATTCTAAATGACCATTTCTATGTGCCAGGTACTATTCTAACAACTTAGAAAAGAAAAAAAGTCTAGTACAGCTAAAACGTACATAAACAACTCTAACCCATACTAGCATGTGGCATATGCCTTAAAAGAGAAAGTACTATAGGGATTCAAGGAGGAAGATTATTTTCTACTTGAAAGATACAGAAAAGCTTACACAAAGATGGCATCAGAGGTCGGCTACAAAGATTCAATAGGAAACATGGTAGAGACGTGAGGAGAATGGAAAGATACCACACCATGACCTTCTTTCTCCTCCCTCATTAAGGAGCCCTTTCTTAATTGTCTAGACTTTCCTTAAATCTTTCGTGTTTGTCTATGTCTTACTCTTGTCACTATGTATATAAGGCCACCTCTTAGAGGTATGTAAGGCAGTGCCTGACCCTCCTATCCAAACTGTAAGCTCCTAGAGACCAGGGACTTTTACTTTTTTGTTTCTCTCATTGGCGCCTCATTCTCCCCTGCAAATGGGAGATGTTGTTTAAACATGTGTAGGTTGGTGGTAACCTGACCCAGTTCAGACTACCACCTGTCTTCTCCAGCTCTCTCCCCGCACTGCTGAGATGGAAGGAAGAAAAGACAGCACTTGCCTTCCTTCGCTCCTCAGCTGCTTCTAGTTTCTTCTGTATCTCTTCCAGTGATGGGTCTCGCCGTCTGGGTAGGGAGGCATTGAACTCGGGCACCCCATCAAAGGAAGGCGGCTTCAGGATGACTTCAAAGGACTGGCCCGAGGTGCATTTGTTCAGCTCGATGACTTCCATATCAGAAATTACACACCAGTTCAGGTCCACTGTGTCTGCTGCAGAGATCAGAAACAGGACTGCTCACTCCCCGAAGACTGCATGGGCACCCATAAAGCATGCATGCATACATGGGAGATCTAGGGTCCCCAAGGCACTGGATCTGTCCTGAACATGATACCTAAGGTAATTGGGCTCTGCTGGGGCTGGAGGGGTTGGTAGCCACAGTGAGGTCTAAGGCTCCAAGTTCAGGGTCCCAGGATCTGTGATTGCTAAAGATGGATATAGTATCTGCTTTTGCTTTTGCCAGAAGGCTCCTCCCATAGCTGAGCTCTTGCTCAAATTGGTATCTATGGTGGCCAACAACAGTGCATTCACCCACCACCCACCACCCGTCCACTCCTCATCCCGCTACTGATCTGATGGCTCAGCCTGTTGACACCTCTCCCCCTCTCCCTCCTACCCTGCTCTCTTCTTTCTCTCCAGTCAGCACTGTCTTTCCGCTGGCTTTGATCTTTTCTCCTACACTGTCTCCCACACCAGCCTAAACAACAGAAAAAAACAATCTCAGGTAACTTGAGCACCCCCGTCTCTCATTTCCAGACCAAACCCATCCTTCCCTTTTAACCCCTAGGAAATTAAGAGGTTGCCTGTGCCCCAACCACCCCCAGTTGGGGCATGGCCTTTCAGGGCTCCCTGCTGGCATCCTGGGATGCGGTGTCCTGTGGCCCTGTCAGCATGGCTATCACAGAGCTTCCCTGGGTGGCCCCAGGCGGAAGTCTTCTTCCCACTTCTGGACTAGCTCGGAGCATTACCCACACTTCCCTGAGGACACTTGGCAACCGTGGCATCCAGTGATTACACCCGTCCTGGCTTCTCTTCTAGTCTAGCTGTTCCTTGAGGGCACAATCTCTGCTTTGCCTCAGCATCCTCCAGAGCACCCATTTGTTAAGTGAATGAACAAAAGCTAAGATCAAGAGCACTGTGCAGAGGGTCTGACTAGGAACTTTCATTGCCGTCTACACCTCCAGGCCCAGCCCCACGCCTGCCTTCACATGGTGCTTAGACCCTCGGACCCAGCTGCAGTGATTTACTGACTCTGGGAAAGAAAGGGTGATGTGAGGAGAGGTGCAGGATATTGGGGTAGGGAGCGCTGTACTCATGGGCACGAGCCGCAGGAACCCTCCACCCACTACTCTCCCAACTGCAACCCTCACTTACCTTCATATGTATATGATGGCTTATTCAGAGGATCAGCCAGGAAACAGGAGCAGAACAGAGATACCAGCGGGAGCTCCTTCATCTTCTCTTTGTAGGCTGCAGAAACACCCAGTAGATGAAGATGGTCACCTCCACCTAGTCTCTGAGCCAGCATCCCAATGAGTCCGGGTGCCAAAGCAGCTGGGGCGCCCCAGGCTCAACAGAGGCACCCAGACCCACGCCTTGGCTGGGGACCCAACCCTCTTCACCCTCGTCAGCCCTCTTTAGGATTGCTGTGTGGTATTCAGACCCACTTCTGTCCACCTGCTAGAACCTAAGCCTTCCAGAGCACACAGGCGACCCTATCTCTTCCCTAGCATTTCACCTTCCTTCGCAGTACCAAATACAAAACGCCCTCAGGCCAAGACCCCAAGCACCGTGCCTTTGCCCGGCCTGGAAGCTTGGCCCTGGCTGTCTCCCCACACTTGCCTATAGTTTTCCATTTCGTTTGCCCCCGCATGCAGGAAATCCACATTCCACTTTATTCAAAGTACTTGGCAGGGCTTCCCTGAAGGCTAGAGAAGCTCCCCCCATCCGTCCGGCCTTGCCCCTCACTGGGCGGCGAGGTCAGGCTGTGAGCCTTCCCTGACCGTCCCAGTGTGGCGCTCAGGGCCAGAGGGGCTGCCGTCCATGAGGGCTAGCGCGGCACCCGCCACTGTCTAGTCCCTCTGTGTCTGGGGAGGATTTGAAAAACAGAAGGTCATACCTCAGAGCCGAGGCGTTCACATCCAGCCCACCCCACCTTGGCATTGGCACCCTGCCCCTGCCACGTTCCCTCCTCCCCCACACACACCGCCTTGGAGCCAGCGCGCCTTTTTTAGGGCCCAGGCTCCCTCAGGCTCTCTCGGCTAATGCCCAGTGCGATGTCCGGGCACTCTCTTCCTCGTTTCCTTTTATAAGTTGAAAACATAATTAACTGCAAAACTAATCCATGTGCATTGTAAAAACTTTCTAAAACACACAGAGATGAGCCAAAAGAAATAAAAAGCTCAGCTGTGATCCCATCCGTTGTGTAGAGATAGACGCTTTTTAACTCTTGGGTGTAATTCTTGTCAGTCTTTTATCTTTTTCTGTGTAGATACATATATCCGTATACAGAAATACCCTGTGCTTCGGTGTGCCTACCATATAAACGGTTTTGTACCTACCAGCAAGGGTCATGTTTTCTTGAATGTGAGATCTGAATCCAACGAAAAGTCACAGGATAAGTCTGTCACCAGCTCAGAAGGTTGTCACAAATCTGAGAAAAAGAGAGTATTTCACCACTGACAGGTTATTCCCACGAGGAAGGTTTTTTATACAAGTGGGGAGGGACCCCCAGGAGGCGCCTCATCTGCTCCCATCTCCAGGCTCCCTCCACACCAACTCTCTCTTTCCCAAACACCAACCAGCACTCCAATCAAGTTCGGTTTCTGCACACTAATGTGAGTTTTATAATTGACTTCCCAGTCTCAAGCCCCGTGAGTAGGCAGACATGGATTTCCCAAAACTGCCTGGATCCGTCTGTCTCCCTGCACGGCTCGCTGGCCTACACCAGAGCAAGGATTAGGGTGAGAGAAAATCCTGAAACAGAATTACATGAGAGATGGCTACAAAATAACCGTGTTGTGGATCTCTCCCTGCACCCACACAGAATTCCCCCCGCCCCAGCCCATTCTGATATAAATGACAGGGAACTGGACAAGGGTTGTCAAAATACTTCTTCAGAGACCCACTCGCTCCCTTTCCCCTGAGAAATACTGTCCTAAGTACTCCCTGAACCCAGTTAAGACGATCTCGGACTATGAGAAGAACAAACATTATTTAAAAATAACGTTATAATGTGGTTAGTACAGAGATGGCAATCGGCGTGTGGGATTATTGTGGGAGCAGACACACGGTTCTATAACATGCCTGAGGCCTGGGGAGCCAGGGAGGGTCCCCTGGCATTAGCAGCACCTGGCCTGGTTCTTAAATGCTGAGTCGGAATTAAGCAGGCAACAGCAGGGAGGGCTTTCTGCCAAGAGCAGCACCTACAAGGCGCGGGGTGAGAAAGCTCAGTGTCTATGAGGACCTCAAGCTGGTTGATGCTGGACCAGAAAGTATGAAGGAGGAGGGGGCAGTGAACAGGAGAGGCAGGGAGGTAGCAGATCGGAGAGTGTCGGGGGGGGCAGTAGGTGACGGGGCTCTACTGAAGGCTACTATTTGATGGAGTGAGAATAGCCAGAGGTGAGTGGCCATCATGGGGCCACTTGATCCTTGGACACTGTGATGGTTTACTTCTGTGTCGCTTGACTTGGCTAAGGGACACCCGCATAGCTGGTAAACACTACTTCTGGGTGTGTCTGTGAGGGTGTCTCTGAAGGGAATTAACGTTTGAGTCTATAGACTGAGTAAAGGTCCCCCTCAGCAGTGAAGGTGGGGTTCTTCCATTCTGTCGAGGACCTGATTATAACAAAAAGGTGGAGAAAAGGTGAATTTGCTCTTTTTGCTTGAATGGGGACCTCCCTCCTATCCCGCCCTCAGATGTGGAAGCTCTTGGTTCTCACACTTTCTGACTGACCACCAGCTTTCCTGGGCCCCAGCTTGCAGATGCTGATCGTGGGCTTTCTTGGCCTCCATAATGGTCTGAGTCAATCCCTCATCCCTCATAATGAATTTCGATAGATAGATAGATAGATAGATAGATAGATAGATAGATAGATAGATGATAGATGTTCTGTCTCTCTGGAGAACCCTAACTGACAGAGTTAGCTTTTGGTGGTCGCCGTGCCAGCGGTGGGTGGCATGAGCCAACAGCTTCCCTACCTGCATCCTCACGAGATAAAGGGAACTGAGATTGACTTAGAACCGCTTCTCTTTAGTGAGGTGTTTTCCCTCCGGGGACCAGGTCCACACTGGCTGGGACAGGCAGTAGGGACGATGCAAGCAGTGGGCTCGGCTCTGGCTTTAGGGCTCAACCAGAGTGGAGTCAAATACAGACTCTATTTCTCTTACTAGCTGTCACTAGTCACTTCACATGCCTAACCTTGCTTTCCCCAGAGTTGTACAAATTAAATGAGAAGAGCATGTGTGCTTTATCCAGCAAAAAGGAGGAGCTTAATAAATGCTAGTTTCCTTCCCTTTAGCCTTTTTCATCAGGGTGGTTACCAGGTACCACATGTCTGTTTCAGAAGCATTGCCCTGGTCCTCACTGGCCCTGCATGTAAGGACTATAGTCTCAATTTACAGATGAGGAAACGGAAGCTCAGAGGGTTTGTGTAGCTTGCTCAGGGTCACACAGCCAGAAAGTAAAAAAGCAGAAATCTGAAGCCAGGTCAGCTGGCTCTGAAGTGCCAGAGGCTCCTGCCACAGCCCTCCCAATGCAGCACAATTGGCCTCTCTCCTCGGAGTCAAGCTGGTCCTGACAGTACCAGTGAGTCTCTGAGCAGGGAGGCAGACTGAGTGTCTGGACGAGACATCCCTGGTCATGGGGCTCCATTCGACACAAACTCTGCTCACTACCAGGCTGGTTGCTGAGGTGATCAGCAGAGTAAGTGAGCCCGTGCCAGGAGAGGGAGTGGTCTCAGGCTTTAACCTAGATAATGGATCAGAAGTGGGGTCCAAGTAGGTGAGGGGGAGACAAAGAAAGGCATTCTAAGAAAGAAAAGGGGACAGAGTTGAGCTTTTTCTGTAGGAGCAGGTACCTGGAGTTAGGGACCATGCCCCTTAGCCTGAGCTAGGGATAATTAAGACCCTACACCTATGGGACACTTTATAGTTTACAGTCCATGTTATCCACATTATTCCAGGTGACCTTTATACAACACCTGGGTAGGCTAACAAGACAGGTATCATCAGCCTCGTTTCCAGATGGAGGGGCTCAGACAAGTTAGGACTTTCGGCTAAGGTCACATAACTAGTTGATGGCAGAGCTGGCTCTAGGATTCAGGTCTTCTGACTTGTAAACTCTTCTCTGTGGCCAGTGGAGGGACTTGATACTAACTGCTTGTTTTTCTATGGTCCTGGGAATTCAGGGAAAGCCAATCTAGCCTGAGGATATGATGTAATTAAAATATGTAATGAGTGCTTTCCGCAGTTATATGGAAGATATTATGCTAGAAGTTTTAGGAGCAGGAGGTACCGGGTAGAGAACACATGTCAGAGAAACAGAGAAGCAAGACCAGGGCAGGGAACAGGAGACATCCCAGAGGTGGGCAGACGTGTGCGTAGCCAAGGGATTTGTAACTGAGAGCACTCAGTTTCGCAGGATTGGAATCTGCATAACTAAAAATGTGTATTTATAGATCATCTACTGTGCAACAAATGCATTCACTTAAACTTTCATGATACCCTGTGATACAGGAATTACTATCTTGTCTTGTAGATGTGGGGATTAAGGCTCAGAGAGGCTAAGCAACATTTCCAAGGCCTCTCAGTGTAGCGGGGTGAATGGTGTCCCCTGATAAGGTACATCCATGTCCTACTCCCTACAACTTGGAACTTTGTTTGGAAAAGATCTTTGCAGATTTAATTAAGTTAAGGATCTCAAGATGAGATCATTCTAGATTACCTAGATAAAACCTAAATCTAATGACAAGTGTCTTTATAAAAGACATACAGAGAAGAGACACACAGAGAGAAGGCTATGGGAAGATGGAGGCAGAGATTGGAGTAATAGTGCTATAAGCCAAGGAATACTTGAAGCCATCAGAAGCCGTCAGAGTTTTCGGAAGGGGTATGGCCCTGCTGACACCTGGTGTTTGGACTTCTGGACACTAGAACTAGGAAAAGATGTATTTCTGTTGTTTTAAGTTTGTGGTAATTTGTTACAGCAGCCATAAGAAACTAATACACTCAGTAAGTGACAGAGCCAGAGTTCAAACCCTAGATTCTTTTACCTTATCTCATGTACCAGTCTGATATTTTAAATCCTCATGCCAATAGTTACCTCATTTCTCTTGCACTCAAGACCCCAAAAATGTTGCTGCCCATGGAACATTCTGAGAAAGGAAGTAAGGGAGCAGGGGAGGCCAACATTCTTCTGGAGGGCCTAGCAACACAAAGCAACCTTAGGCCATTGGCTAGTGGGAGCCACAGAAGGGAGTCTGACTTTATCCTTAATTAACCTGTGACATCAGCATTAAGTGGGCCGGTCACATGGCCTCCCCAGTAAGCATTCTGGCTGTGAAAACTCCAAGATGTCATAGGGGTTTGACCAGGATTGAATACACACTACTTGGAGGGTCTAGTTTATGCTAACCCATGGCCTAAAGGTCCTGCAAGCTCTTAGGCCTCTGCTCTCCCATCTTAGGCACCAACTGCCCAGGCCATTCTCTTGGGCATGTCCAATCAACCGTAAGGCCCTCAAACCAGCAATAGTCCTAGAGGCTTGGGCCCTACAAGTGTCTCACAGGGCTGTGGAATCTGTTAAACAGCCTTTGACTCTGAGTCATGTTGTCATGCTTGCAACACCTGCAACGGAATGATGCCACTGAGCCTGTTCTGGGACTTCCAGAGAGTGGGCAGTAAGGCTTTTATTGCCCAAGGTCAGCGAGAACAGAATGCCCAGAATTCCAGGAGGCAGGATGACGGTTAAGAGACAATGGAGGCCAGGAGGTCAGGCCCATCAGTAGGCAATTCTAGAGAGGGCATCAGACATCGAAGCATAATAAAGCAAAACCCACTCTGAGTCAAACCTCTGGCCCTCCCAGAGGCTTTTGGTGTGTTTCCTTTAAGGCAGAGGCCAGTCTCGGGCTTTGAGTAGCCCCTAAGGAAGATCTGTAAACCTACCATATTCAGCAGAAGGTAGCAAGAATCAAAGGCTCCCACCCCTCAACCCCCAACTGAAGGCTGATGTGTCATAGTCACTCAGCCTATAACTACAGAACCAGGGCTAGAGCTCAAGACAGTGGTTTCCTGATTCCTGCCCAGTGCTTGAGCCCAGACAAGGACAAGAGGCAAGGTTTCGCTGGGCAACCCAGCACCTGAGTTGTCAGATATTGACCCAGTATTGCAGGTGGTGAGAGGACTCAGCTTTGAATGACAAAGGCGAGAATGTGGTGGTGTTATTATGCAATTTAGATTCTGCATTGCCTCTAATATTGCATTGGCCTTGGAATTTGACTATGTGCTAGGTGTGTGACAGGTTTTATTGGTGGACAGAAGGTACCTGATGGGCTGCATGTATGAGCTGAGAAAAAGGTGAGGAAGGGAAGGCTGACAGCCAAGACTAGGTAGAAAGTGATGAGAACTGGACTAGGATGAGTTACACCCTGGACCGTTGGCGACTCACTCAGCATTGTTTTCCTGTTTGCAAACTAATCCATACATTTCTCCCAGCGCCGGCATCTAAGAGTCTGTATATGGAAAAGCAAGTAATTGCACATTTTTCATTTTTCCTAATCAATTAACATAATTGGTCAAATTAATTAGGTATCAATAGCCCCACCAAGCAGAGATCTGGGCCATCAGGAGATAAGACACAGGAGTAGTTTTACTGGGGGTGAGGTTGGCTGATAGTGAAGGTTTAGAATCAAGGCTATTGACTGAAGAGGGACTTCATGGATCCCCCAGTTTCCCCTAGAACATCGGAATGTCAGAGATGGGGAGACCTGGCCATCGCTAGCCAGTGGTTCTCAAATATGGGCAGCCTCGCTCCCAGGAAATGCGTGGGACTTTCTGATGGTCACCAGACTGGGGCACTATAGGCATTTAGGGGACCAAGTGGCTAAGCATCTCGCATTGCATACAACAACCATATACAGCCAACAACTGTCTCTTCCAAAATGCCAATACCCTCCTCCATAGGGACCAAAGATCCTGAGGTCACCTTGAGTTGGTGGTAGAGATGAGACCGGAGCCCAAGCCTCTGGATTCCAGTGCCAGTGCTCTCCCTTTCCTACTGATCCCTTCCCTCTCCCACACACCAGGATGCAAGGGAACAGCCCAGGTGCCAACAGATCGACAACGAAAAGATGGGGGTGCGGAAGGGACAGCACAGCAGACTGACTTATTTACGTCACCAGAGATGATGACCCGCACTCCAGGCTTTCTGTAATGTAGTCAATGACCGGAAGCTGACAGAGAAGAGCAGCCGGTTCTCAGATGCCAAGTGGCCATTGATTGGGTGCACACCTGACTTCCTGAGGCACCTCTGACTGCCTGAACAAGTAAGCATTTTATTTGTCACTGCAAGAAATGCCTAGATAATGCCAACAGGATGTTTGAAATCCCGTGTGGACTATTTTTGAGAGATAAGAAGCTAATGCAAATCTAAATGGTTTGAATAGATTTGTCCTTGGCAATAGTGTTCAGAGATAGTATAGGAAGTTTGCACAGAATCAGGGCATGGAAGCAGTGAATTTGGACCCAGGTCCTCTGACCACAAGCAGTACAGGAAGGAGGCTCTTTAGATCCGGGCCAATTATCAGTCTTTTTCATAGTCCTGTTGAAGTTATATGTTACCTGAAATAAGCTGCATGAGCTACTTAAATGTCATAGAATCATATCATCTCTGTACAGTAGCCCTGGGTATTTCATGCCAATCAGAACGTTCTCACCAGGAGCCATATATCCTATTTTGGTTTTAAAAAAGAGATACATTATTTTTTCATGAATGTGGTTTTCATTCTTTCCACAATATTTATTGAATATTTAGCTTTGTGCCAAGCCCTGGCCAAGTCCTAAAATAACCATAGGGGTTTTTGATGATGAAAATGTGAAAGCGGTCCCCTAGGTAGAATTTGGAGCCCCTGGAAGTTTTGCAAGTTTTGCAGGTGCTCCGTAGGCCTCCTGCGGTTCTTGGCAGCCCTATGGCCCTTGTTATTAAGGGAGAGGAGAGGTTGTGAGAGTACATGCCACGGAGGGCCCGTGAGACACAGGGAGGGAGACGGGGCAAGGCAGATAGTGTGCAGTTAACTGACTCTGGGGACTGGCGCTTGTTTAATCACCCCCTTCAGGTTTGCTTCAAGAGAAAGCAATGGTGGAAGCCATGGTCAAGAGCAACCGCAGCCAGCACCTAACAGGCTTAGAAACACAGCTTTGGTTGTGCTTCTATGCAATAAGGTGGTGTCACCTGTTGGCAAATGCAGAGTTCTGGGCTTTATGTTTATGTCGAAAGGCAAGCCAGAAAAAGAAATTTAAGCCTGGAAAACTGACAGCCCCAAATAATCTACGGTAATGGCACTTTCTGGGCTACTGTTTAATTTTAATTCAATATATACAGAAGATTCAATATATTGGAAGTAAAGTTCAGGAACACAGACTTTCATTCAAGGTCCCTGGATGGAGTGCAAGGCATTGTGACCCAAATACCATGTGAAGTTTTAGGGTCAAAGCACTTGGAAACATGAGCGCATGAAACAAGCCTGTGTAATCTTACTCCTAGTTGCAATAGTTGGAGTATCTCGTAGTGCTTTATAGTTTACCAGGCACTTTCACATGTATATATAGATATATGCCTTTTATGTGTAATGTTTTAATCACAAACTAGTAACATCATATTTCAGGACATCAATGTAACAGAAAAAAAAGAAAAGAAATTCCTGTCATCTTGTTACTTTTTGCTATTAGCATTTCCTTCTAGCGTTTTTATGTCTATTACTTATAATTTGGATAGATATATTTTATCATTTTATTCTAAAATCCTATGAAATGGATATTATACCTATTCTACAAATGGTCAGTTAGGGTAAGTGACTGGATTTGCCCAAAGTCATACGAGGAAAAAGTGATGAAATGGATTGGAATCCAAGTCTTCTTACATCAAAGCCAAAGCTGCTCCCAGTAAAATCCCATGGTACTTCCCAAACCCAGGGCCAAGCATAAGTGGAAGCAGGACAAACGATCCTCAGGTGAGTGGTTGAAGGGGGCATGCGGGCTCGTCTGCCCCAAATCTGCCCCAAATCTGCCTCTCCACTATGGGTGGCCTCAGTGCTTAAAATCCTCACCATTAAGCTCTTCTTTCTGTCAGATGTTGCCTCAGACAACATCTGTTATAATGCACGCACACACACACAACCTACCGAGTATAATAAATTAAATCACTTTCATATCAGCGGAGCACAAACAATAGCATCTGTAGACATTTTCAGAAGTCAAGCGTTCTGTCTACAGGTGGGAGGAGCCACGGAGGTGTCTAGCATTTACATTTCCCACCAATTTTCACAGGAGGAGACAGAGCACCTGAGCTGTCCACTGCCTTTCCCAAGATTCAAGCAGGAGTCAACGAAGCCAGTGTTCGGGCTGGCATTCAGCGGCACTAAAGGGAAACTCTTATCTTTTGCAGTAATACTCTTGTTTTCTCTGCTCTTTCATTCTTCTCCAATGCTTTGTAAGTTTTACATTTTGATTTTATCTTTAAGTTAAAATCATTTAGACCTATATTTCATTACATTAAGAATAAAACAGATTTAGCATACTTTTCCTTCCTTTCACTACAAACCTGGTTCTGTCAGAATTATCTAGATTTTTAGTTCTAAATTACGATTATTGATTTCTTTCTTACATTTTATTCCACAAATATCTATGGAGAACCTACTGTATGCATTACGTGAGGTACTAGGAAGGAATACAATGATGAATTTAACAGACATATTCTCTAGCTTCAAGTTATTTGACAATTGCATTCAACTTTATAAATGTGTTGATTATAATTAGACAATATCTTTAAATTCTAGTGGTTTTTTTACAACCATTATCAATATCCTCTTTGTACTTGAATTCTCTAATTTGATTTAAAAAAAAATTTTTTTTTTCAAAAAAGTATTAGCTAGACTACTTCTGGATTAATTATTTTCCAGGAAGGACTCACGGAATACTTGGTGAGTCCTTACATTCTGGTCTTGTGGTAGGTGCAGAAGACAGACCTCTCCCATTATCAGTAGCCAAACTGTGTTTGTGCTGCCAGCAGGCAGAGACTATCCACCTGTTCCCATATACCATGGTCCTCTCTTAACCCAGGGAATAGGTCCTAAGACCCCTAGGTAATGCCTGAAACTGTGGATAGCATCAAAAACTGTATACTATATTTTTTTCATATACATACATATCTTTTCCCTTAAAGAAAGCACTTTTTGCCTTCTCTTTGGCATATCCAAATTTCCAACATCACTACTCTTGCCTTACACTCTGTGCTATTATTAAGTAAAATAAGGGTTACTTGAACACCAGCACTGAGATGCTGTGACAGTAGATCTGATAACTGAGAAGGCTACTAAGTGACCAGTGAGTGGGAAGCAAATACAATGTGGAGACTCTGGACAAAGGGATGATCCACATCCTGGGAGGGACCGAGCTGGAGGGCGTGAGGTTTCGTCATGCTACTCATAATGGCACAAAAGTTAAACCTTATGAATCGTTTATTTCTGAAATTTTCCGTTTAATATTTTCATATTACTGTTGACTGAGATTAACTAAAACCGCGGAAAGCGAAATCGCGGATAAGGGTGGACTATTGTACTCATTTTGAGCCTGGCTTCCTACCTGGTCTAGATTTCTGGGCACTGACAACCCAGATTATTCATTGGAACTCTGTGCTCTGCCCACCCCCCTCCCCACTGGACCTTTCACCTTAGAATCTGTGCTTAGATCCTTTTTCTGGATTCACATTCCCTGGTTTGTTCTCTGAACTCCCGGGTTGCCTGTGTCCTGTCATAAATTAGGCCAACCACCCCAGACTCCTGCTCCTTCTGATCTGTTCTGTCCTCCTGCCTCCCACCACCTACCTCTGACAGCAGAGCCCTAACCGGGTGGACACACAGCTCTCTGTTTTAATTGCTGGACGTGACCAGTGAGCTTTGGTGGGGAAGGGGAGGAAAGTATGGGGAAGGGGATAACACACCTACATCTGTGTGTCTTTCTATCTTCCGAGTGGGCTTAAAATTGCAAAACCTTGAAAAAGTGCTTTTTCAAATGGCAAGAAAGATTTTTTTTTTTTTGGTTTTTACTCCTCCCCAAAGTAAAACAGAAAAAGTAACATTTCCAGGCTATCACATCTCTAAATACAGCAAATTCTAATTTAATAAGCACACTAACATGATGTTTATTTCCCAGGAAAAGAGAGAGAGAGACAGAGAGACAGAGAGAGAAGGAGAGAGTTTGCTTCCCTGTAAGGCATTATAAATTATATTTTGCATATTTTATACATAATTTTCCCCAAAATTTCTATCTCCCTTAACACACAAAAAAGTCTCATTTCAACTCACCCATGACTTCAAAATCTCTGGGAATTCTGTATCTCCAAATGAAAATCTCCAGGTAAGTTGGAAATAATATAAAAATATCAAGAGGGTCTAGGGAGAGGATCTTAGGGGTTCAGGAAAAATTAAGCCTTTCTTTGCTTATGATCTTGATTTTTTTTAAATATCCAATTATTTAAAATCGGAAACATAAAAGATCTGAATTTTCCCATTTTTGTTTTCTATGTGGTTGGGTTAAGGTACACACTATTTCCTATCTCTCCCTTCCTCCCTCTCCCTCTCTCCCTCTCTCTCTCTCTCTCTCTCTCTCTCTCTCTCTCTCTCTCTCTCCCCTCTGTCCTTCATTCCTGTACCACTGCCTTACTCTCTGGATCTCAGTTCATCAATCTTTGCTGCTCTATTTTAAAACTTATAAGCCGGCCCACTTCTGTCCCGTAGGGCAAATGTGGTTAAGATGGCCTGACTGAATGAGAGAGGGCAGCCAACCTCGCTTGGCTCTTGGATTTTTTTTTTTTTTATAGAGCTATATGAAATCTAGATATTAAACAAAAAATGCAAGACACTCCTATTACCCACCCCCACCCCCACCCCCACCCATCAATAGTGTGTCTGCTCAGCAGTCTGCTCAGGAGACCAGATTTATTTATCTTTGATGGGTTCTTTAGAACAAGTATCTCCCTAAAGAGATGTAGTTTTCCATTTGAGACAATACTTGTATTTGGGGCACTTATCTGGTGCCTGGATTGGAACACATATGAACAAGACAGTTTTCCTTGCAAGAAGTTCAGAGTCTACAACACGGATGAAAGTCGAGGCCACTATGCTAAGATAAGCCAGTCACAAAAGGACAAATACTGTAGGATTCCATGTATGTGTCAAATTCATAGAGACAGAAACAGAGCGGTAGCAGCCAGGGCTTGGGGGAGGAGAGAATGGGGATTTGTTGTTTAATGGGTACAGAGTTTTAATTTGAAAAGATGAAAAAGTTCTGGAGACGGGTGACGGCTACAGTTGTACAACACTGTGAGCGTACTTAATACTACTGAACTGCACACTTAAAAATAGTTAAAATGATAAATTTCATGTTACATGTTTTTTGCCAAAATTAAAAAATTTTAAATGAAAAAAAGAAGCCCACAGTCTAGTAAGAGTTATCCATAGGCTTATATAGATAAGTCTGATAGTTAGAAAAAAAGAATTAGAGTTTTCTTAGCCCAGTGTTTCAAAACTCAAACCTTTTTCTTACTGGGACCCACAATAAAGAATTACATTTTATATAATAATTCTGTATGAATCGAATGATACTGATATATACACACACAGATGCATACATACGTAGTCACTGATACATACACACATACAGACATACACATGAATATACACATAACTGAAATATACACATAAATATATAACTGAAAATATATAACAAAAATGAAATAGGAAACATTATTTACTCTACTAAATGGAATATGTTCTGACTTTTTTTCTACACTATTGTATGCCATCTTATTAAAAAAAAAAACCTGTTACAATTCATAAGTTGATTTCACAATCCACTTATGGGTCTCAATCTGCAGTTTGAAAGACATAATCTAGACCAGTCTCCAACACAATGCAAAAACCTCTATCGCCACTGCTCTGCAGTCATCCAACTCCTGCTTGAATGCCTTCCTCGATAGGGAACTCACTGCCTACAATGCTCTATGGTGGATCCATCTAGCCATTAAAGATCCTCACCCACTCCAAACCTGTCCCAAAAAGGCCGGGCCCCGCAGATAGGTGCTCAGGCACTGCCAGTGATAAGTGAGCTCCAAGGAAGGGTGAAGGCATGGTTCCAGAAAGCAAGGTGGGAGTTTGGGGAGAACCGAGGGGGGGGCGGGGTTTGGTTGGTCCTAGAGGGCCTCTGAGACACGCGAGCTCCCCTGAGCAGACCTTTCCTTTCCCCTCTGCCTCCTCGCTGCTGCTCGTCTGACACTGTGATTATTTCCTCATCTGACAGATGATCTCATTCCCCCAGCACCAGCACCCTGACTCGCCGCCTGTGGGAGGGGTTGCCTCCCCCTAGAGGGGGCCTCAGCCGCAGTGAAGGCAGATTCCCCCACCTTCCTTCTCCACCTGCCAGCTGCCCTGCAGGGCTCCAGCAGGCCACCATGGCCGCTGTCCCTCCTGCTGTGCTCTTGGTCTTGACACATGGGGTAACTCTGCCACAGTGTTTGAACATGGGCTGCCTGATATTTCTGAGTTCCCCCTGCCCCAAGGGGTTCTGAAGACCTGCCCCTTTTCAGGACAATGGGACTCCTCCACACCTGCCTGTGTCTTCCTGGGAGGAATAAAACAAAGACAGCACCACCATGTGGGGACAGAGCTGGCCGCTGGACATCAAATCCTAGGTCCCGCAGGAGAAGAGGACAGTGCCTAAACTCCAGGCGAGGATGGTGGGCTGAGCTAGGAGGCGCCTGGCTCAGCCATAGGCAGGGACCAGGGTGTGGCAGTTGCAGCTTTGCAGCCAGCCACCCTGCCCAGGTAGGATCAGGTCGACCTCAGTGCAGGGCGGGGCGAAGAGGAGGTAGTGATCTCATTGTATCCTTAGAACTAAGAGAAAAGAGTAACCCAGTGCAGACAGAAGAGCAAGAAAAGGATGCTACAATGGGAAAGGGAGAGGAGGAAAATGGGCTGAGAAAGGAAATGTAAAACACACGGGGCAGCTTCTAGCTGAAAGGGGTCAGGGTTCGGAGCCAGCTCCGGACTCTGAACAAAACCTTTCTCCCTTAGCAACAAAACATTTTTTATCCAGGAAAAAAAAACCCATGCACATCTGACCCAGGCAATTCTGGCCAGTCTTCTCTCTCCTGAGCTCTGGCATAGAAGGACCATCTGTAGCCCATCCTCACCTCTCTGTCGAGCCATTCTTTTCTCCTCACACCATTTCTTCCAGGATTTGACAAAGTTTAATTGATTAAGTAAAGCCAAAAGGCAGCACAGTAGATACCAGACCCCTGCTGTTTCCCCTCTCTGGGGCCACTGGGTCTTTTTTATTCTTTGTCTAAAAAGCCTCAAATAATTTGCATTTCATTTCTACTTACCTGCAGTCCAGTTAGAAGCGAGCTGCTCCCTTCCTCACTCCCTCAATTAGTGGTACCCTGGGCTTCTCTCCACATCAGCACCACAGCTCAGCTCTTGCCATGACATCACCTCCGAGCTCTGTGATTGGCCAACAGTGGGTTGCTTGGCAATTGGACGGTCTCCTCTGGTGGAGCAGGGATTGCCTGAGTGAGTAACTCTTAGCAGGCCAGAGAGTGGAAGATGATGTCAGACAAATAGCTTGCTTTCCATACTGCCTGTGGAGCTGGGGAACCGGAGGGTGAGGGTGGGGATGAAGAAAGAAAGAGGGAGTGGGTACGGGAAGGTGGGGGTGAAGGCACAGCTTGCAAGCTAAGCCACCCAGTGAGAGAGCACCTGGAGAGGGGGAATGATGAATGATTTCCAAAATCTTTAGCTCTTTCGAATCTGGGGGTGGGAGAATATGGAATCCAGAGGAGAAATCAGAATGCACAGATGAACCCTAAAAATAGCTTCCTGGAGGGCTTGTTGGCTGTTTCCAGCGCTGTCAGAAGGGCTGGTGGGTTTGAACAGTGACTCACAAGGCAAGGAGGGGCTGCAGACCCTCCAGGCTCTGGAGCTGGGGAGGGGGCAGCACAGGGGTCCAGGAGGGCAGGGCTTCCCTCTCACCACCTCACTGTGATGTTGGCTGCACCTGTGCTGTGGCTATTTGACCGGCACTGGTGGGTCCTCACAGCCCAGCCAGGCCCCCTGGGCCTTCCAGAGGAAGGAAGATTGTGAGGGAAGCTGAGGGTCATCACTATCCCAGAGATTCCTAAAGGAGGTGGGATCTTGAGGGGAGGCGATGGGTCATCCAAAGGATTTTTTAGTTCCCTCCGGGAGTTGGGGCAGGGAGCCCCTGACATAACCTTCTCAAACTGCTTACGCTCAGCCAGGCAGCCGGAGGTGGCGGGGCGAGGCAGCTGTAGGGGAGACAGACAGCCTGTGGAGCGAGCCCGCTTCTCCAGAACGCTTCTCCCTGCGAGGGCTTCCAGGGCAGCGGGCAGCCTCCACCTGCGTTCCCGCGGCCGCTCCGCCCCCAACCTTGCCTCACGCTCTTCTTTTCAGGAGGAGGATTTTTTTATTGTAGTAAAATATACATAACACAAAATTTGCCATTTTTACTATTTTTAAATGTACAGTTCGGTGGCATTAAATACATTCACGATGTTGTGCGACTGTCACCATCATCTGTCTCTAGAACTTTTTAGTCTTTCCAATTATGACTCTGTACCCATTAAATACTAACTCCCCATTCACCCTCCCCGCACACCCCCAACCTCTAATCTACTTTTTGTCTCAATGAATTTGCCTGTTCTAACAAATTCATTACCTCATGTAAGTGGAATCATATGCGATTTGTCTTTTCGTTTCTGCTTTATCTCCTATCTCACTTAGCATAGTGTCCTCAAGTTCCATCCACGGCGTAGCTTGTGTCAGAATTTCATGGCCTCACCCTCTTCACACATGACAAAAAGTCACCGTGAATTCAGCCTATGCTTTTAAATTATGTTTTTTAAACTACAAGAACAGCAATGAGCATTTGCACACCACAGTTTGTACATGTGTAAGAAGTGTCATACGGTCACTCTGCAGGCGGCTGAGAAGGCAGCAGGTTCTCAGGCCCTGGCACTGACCCTGGCCTGCACCCCACAGCTGGGACCCACTGGTTGGTATCTCACTACCTGGTACCCTGTGTCTCATGTGGACGTGTATCTCGAAACCCCCCACTTCACATTAGGCGGAGGAGTACCCGTTGGGCTGCCCCCTCTGACCAACCACACTCAGGGGTAGCCAGAATAATATATGACCGCAACAGCCTTCGGAGGTTTCAAAGCTCACCCACGCTGGGGCTCTCCCATCATCCCCCAGCAGCACTGCAAGGACAGAGGACGAAACCGGTTTCTGTTGAACAACATGCCATCATGCCTGCCACATACCACTAACCCAGGCCCCTTGGGTCCTGAGCTGGCCCATTTGAGAGGCCATCAGGCGTGTTTAAGGATGTCAGAATCGTTTCTCAACGTGGGGAGACAACAGAGACCACACTGTACACCAGGCTGGAATCGCAATCCCAGCAAACCTGAACCATGCGGCTGCCTTTGCAGTCAGGGGAGCCTCTCTCCCCTCCCCCATCCCTCTTTCCTCTTCCCTCCCAGCCCTGAGAAGTCTGGAACTCCGCAAATCTGCCTGCTCTGGAAAGCGAGTGGATGGAGGAGGAGACAGTGAGTTGCCATGGTGATGGCAGCCAATGAGAAATTTTGTGCTAGTAGGGGAGGGGGGCACTCTGTCTGTGTCCCCCTAACTGACTGATAGGAGGGTGGGGCTGGGATGGGGAGAACAGACAGGACCTAACGGAGAGCAGAGACCAGGGTCGGGGAGAAGGACAATGCGAGGGCTGCCCCATTGCTGGGACTAGCTAGCTACCGACGAGCAGTAACCTATGATGGGAGATTACATATTTTTTCATAGTGTTGTGCTGCCATCACTGCTATCCAGAATTTCTCTTCTTCCCAGACTGAAACTATGTACCTATTACATACTAACTAACTCCCTTTCCCTCTCCCCACGATCCCTGGTAATAGATAACCCATAAATCTCACAACAGCCCTATGCGAAAGGGCTTCGCCTGCCACCCCATTTACAGAGTCAGATAAGAAAGGTAAATTGCAAACAGCCTTGCTGTTGAGTGGTGAGGCTAGATTTGAGCTTTTGTAGAGGAGGGAAAATATTTTTGGGTAGAGGGAGAGGAAGTAGAGCCACGGCCCCTTGAGTCTCACCAGATGGGAGCGTGCTAGGGCTTCCTTGAGGTGGCATGAAGCAATACGGTGATGAAACAAAGAAAGAAGTGTATACCAAACATCAAGTTCAAGGGATAAAGGGTGACGGGAAAACAAATACAAGAGAGAAATCAGCAAGATCAAGCTGGGAATTCAGAGGGGTGGGGGCGCGGCCAGGGAACAGATGGAAGGAAAAGCAGATGAGCACGTGCTCCTCACACCTCAGTGTCCAAAGCTGCAGTGAGGTTCACTGAGAGAGGTAGGAGAGCAGAGGCTGTCTCTGGACCCACTGAGACAGCTGTGGAGTGGGCCAGCTGACTGTGATCAATCCATCTAAATGCAGCAGTTAAACATTAGTCAAAGGGACGTAAGGTCCACAATGCACAGACTTGTGACTTTGTTCCGCTGACCCAACTTTCACGGGTTGCACTGTGGCAATGACATTGGGAGGGGGCAGGTGCGGCCATTCCCTGACTCCCATGTGTTGCCTCGCTGCACATGGGGACACCATCATGTATTCTTCAAAGGGTGGAAACATGACTATCTAATGTGTGGGAGACTCTATATCGTCCTGTTGATTTTGAAGTGTGAAAAGAAGCAGCAGCAAACCCAAGCAATAAATGATTGATTAACCAGAAGCCAGGCGTCCAAAGGCACTCCCTGCTCAATGAATGACTCACAATCACTCACATCCCCTAGGCCAGAGAGAAGACCCAGTCCCCAATAGGCCAAATCTGTTGCAGGGGTAGTTTTGCTCTAGGCCCAACTGCACAGTCATCTTGGGGACATTTCACAAACCTTGGATCTTCCCAAACCTCAGAACATGCAATCCTAGCATCACACAGGAAGTAAGAATATCTGGTCACTGCATGTGTATCTCCTTCACTCACATCGATGGAATTTTTTTCACTGTATTAAAAAGCAAATGGATTCTTATTTTCTTCCTTTTTTTCAGGATGAGACTAAAGTTTGGGGGATATATACATATACATATATATATATACACATATATATACACACATAATTTTTTTTGTAGAGTGTGTTGAACAGAATATTGTCAGATATTTAATTAAGACAAAGAAAGATGTATGTGCTCTACATTGTTTTTAACTATGAATACTTACTTTACTTGAAAAATAGCTATCGTGACTTGTGGCACTCTCGTGACATCAGTGGCCTAGACTTTTTTAAGCAATTGAATTACAAACTCAGCCAATTTGAATTTAGGCAATGCTGGATTGCTAGAATATTTGTTTATGCTGTTATCTAGATGATTTGTAATCTAAGTTGCAATGGTGGTTAATATTTAGAACAATAACATATGACATTTATAAAAACATATATGAAGTGAGTTGGAACTGTAAGTCAATTACATGCCTGCTACAGAGTATGTGCTCAATAAATGTTAGCTATTGTTATGGTCATTAAAGACAAAAGTAGAATACCCATGAGTTTGCAAGTAACAGAAGCCCATTTCGAACTCGTTAAAAAAACAAGATAATTTATATTAAAACTTGTCAATAAACACACACACACACAACAATTAGAAAATGGGCAAAAGATATGAAGAGACATTTCACCAATGAGGATGTACAGATGAAAATATACATGTGAAAAATATGTTCAATGTCACTAGCAATAAAGGAAATGCAATTCAAGACGACAATGAGATATCACTATATATCTATTAGAACAGGTTAAATAAAAAATGACAATACCAAATGCTGGAGAAAATGCAGAGAAACTGGAACTCTCATACATAGCTGGTATGAATGTAAAATGGTACAGCCACTCCAGAAAATGGTCTGTTAGTTTCTTTAAAAAAACAAAACAAAACACACACTTATCATACAACCCTGCAGTTGTACTCTTAGGCATTATTTCCAGAGAAATGAAAACATGTTTGCACAAAAGCCTGCACACAAATGTTCATAGCAGCTTTATTTGTAATAGTCCCAACCCCGAAACAACCAAAATGTCCCAATAGGTAAATGGCTGAACAAACTGTGGTACATCTATACCACAGAATACTAGCCAGCAATAACAGTGAATGGACTATTGATATACACAACTTCAATGGATCTCAAGGAAATTATGCTGAGGAAACAAAGCCATTCTCAAAAAGCCACAAACCGTGTGATTCCACTTATAGGCTATTCTCAAAATGACAACATCATAGAGGTGGGAAACAGAGGAGAAGTTGCCTAAATTGCAATGGTGGTTAATAGTGGCTAATGAGGGATTGTGGTAGGGGGGTCGATGGGATAGGAGAAGCAGTAAGAAGATTTTCATGGACTAGAATAGTTCTATATCGTGATTACTCTGGTGGTTACACCAGTCTACACATGTGATAAAATGGCACACGTTGTACCAGTGTCAATTTCCTGGTTTGAAATCCTACTAGAGTTATGTAAGTCGTAACCATGGGAGAAACAGTGAAGGGTACGTGGGACCTCTCTGTGCTATCTTTGCAACTTCCTCTGGATCTATAATTATTTCAAAATTAAAAGTTTTTTTCTTTAAGGCAGAGGGAGTGTCAGGAATATTTCGTGGAACCCAAGGCAGAGTGCAACCCCTCCTCCCAAGAAACAAGAACCAGGAAAGCAATTACGTCCCCCGCCCCTCCGCCACTTCCTTCCTCTCTCTTCGTAGACCACCTCTCTGCTGCTCCGTGCACGAGGCTGCCTCACAGCCATGCAGGACCCTGTCGCCATCTGGCAATTACTGGAATCCTTTGTAGTTGAGCCACACAGGGAAATTCATTAGCTCTCTCTTTGACTCCATTCAAAATTTCCAGAAAAACGAAATTAACCACCCCAGTCTGGGCCAGGATTCCATGCCTCGTCCCATGGCAGACCTGTCTGCCAACGCGAATACCTTCACCTCCCCCTCAGTGAGACCTTGATCCTAGGTCATGCCTTTTCTCCTTCAAGACAGTCAGTCCCCAGCTGGTCTAGTCTATGGAGGAATGATAAAATCTACCATCTATATCTCACCTGATAAAGAACGTGGGGAGAAAGACTGGACAATAGCCACAAAGCTCCCATAAAAATTAAGAAAGGACCAGGCAGAGCCACGGATTACCTAGCACCCGGCAAAATAGAGTTCGAGGCCATGAGCAGATACACCAGCCCGGTGAACCCGGCTGTCCTCCCCCATCTGACCGTGGCGCTGCTGGCCATTCGCATATTCTCTACGGCCTGGTTCTTCATGTATGAAGTCACCTTCACCAAGTACACTGGGGACATCTACAAATAGCTCCTCATCTCCTTGGTGGCCTCACTCTTCATGGGCTTTGACATCTATGTATGAGCCCCCAAGGGTTCCATCCAGGCATCTTCATGAATCCCTGCTTTTGTAAATTAATTTTTTTACTGTTGCTGGAAGTGTTCCAGTTGCTCTAAATGCAGCTCGCAGTAAAGGTAGACATGTGGTGGCGGGGGGTGGGGGGTGGGGGGGACGGAAGAAGGGACCTTCAAGACAGCAGCCACATGTTGATTGCTGAGTATCTGGCAAAGCTTGTGGCTATATGTGGTGGCTCCTGCAGGCACATGGAGAAGCTCCTTGTGAGCCAGTGTAGCTACTCCAGGTTCTTGTCCAGGGTCCTCCAGGGCTACCCCTGGGAGGAGACTGGGCGGGAATTGGTTGTGGGGCATGTGACACTTTCTGAATGGAGTCGGCAGCCTCTGAGCTTGGGCCTGAGTCTGCCTGAGGGACTGAGAAGCTGGTGGTGTGGATTTGCCTAAAGACTCTGTTTCCTAGGCTTGAGGTTTTCCTGGCAGCATAGTGCTTGTAAAACCTTAATTGGCAGCCCTTTGATTTAATACAGGGAGTCTTGATTTGCTGGAAGCTTTCTCTGATAGCTTGCTAAGCTGGTCAGACAGAGTCAGGCCATGTCTGAGAGGCTTCGGCCTCTTAGAAGGACTCCTGCCCATGTTTTCTGCCTCATGGGTTTCACCTTAGGGTCTGCTTCACCTCATTAGGCTAGTGGGGCATCCCAAACTTGGTCTTAAAGTGTGCTGCACAGTGGCAGGAATCACCACTTCTGTCTGGCAAGAGTATGCAGCAGACAGACTTGGAAAAAATGTCAAAGGATCAGGTTCACCAATAACCTTGATGTGATTCAGATGTCCTTGTGTCAATGGCCAGGACCTCACTGCCTCATAATTGGTGCACCATATTTAGTTCTCAGCTTAGGTGGCTGCACAGAATACTAGGCACTGCAGCTCCATAAGTCCTATGATGAATTTCAAGAATGAACTCGAAGTGTTCTCAGCTCCTATACCATAGCAGAAAGGACTGTCAGGAGCAGAATGGCATGACTGACCTGTTTTCCCCTATCCACTTTAAGCCACGTGCCTCAAACTGGTTCATGTCTCCCATGCACATTACTGAAGTCCCAGGGGGAGGCTAGCATGGTCGGACATTCTTTAAGGTGGCCTTTCAAGCCCCCTAAAGTCTCAGCCTCAGGAGGTAAATTTTCCAGGTCTCCAAAACAACTGACCTTAATTTCACCAGCTGCTCAGTCTGTGTCCCATGACCATTCTTCCCCATCCCAGAAAGGTGGACTCCTTATTGTCCCCAAGCCCAGAAATGGGCCAGTTATGTGGTTATGTGCTGCTTCATTTCCTGGTAGCAGGTTGCATCTTATTCAGAGTCTTTTGGCTGTAAATTAACAGGAAACTACTCTAAATTACCTTAAGCAAATCCAGGAAGTCCATTCAAGTTTACAGGGAGATCACGTAGAAAACCGACACAAAAGGACAGCTGGACTGGAGCTGGGAACCGGGAGCTAACGGGATCTGGGCAGTTCTCTTTCTCTCTCCTCTCTTCTCTCTCTCCCCCTCCCTCCTTTCAGTCTCCCTGCCTCCTTCTCTCCTTTTCTCTGTATGTGGATGTGGGTCCAGCCCCTAGCACCACATGGTCACTTGTGTCCATCTCTGAATCTATCCTTCCATCTCGATGACAGACTCTCTGCTTTCTGAGAGCATCATAGCCATCCCATGTTACTTGGGGTGACAGAGAAACAGACCCTCTTTCAATACCAAGTTCAAACGTCCAGACGAGAGAACTCACCTGGCCCAATTTCAGTCAGGTGTGCGTGTCTGATGGCAGGACTCTGGCCAGGGGGAAGGTTGCATAGTGAGAATTTGCATGGAGTAGGGGTACTGTTCTCAGAGTGGGCATTTTGGAGAGCTGAGCAGACATCCCACACAGATTCTCCAACCAGGTTAGTGACTAATAGTAAAGCAGTGATATTGTGCTCATCGCCTTTGAACAAAAGGTAACTGCCAACTGCAGAACACTTGAATCAAGTTTCACAAAAAGACAAAAACTGGGGACAGAAAAAATGTTTGCCTTATGCATATCTTGGTCTCTAGCACTACAGTTGTTTCTTCCTTGTAGAATTTCCAGGGGGCGAACCCCTCAGAGAAGGAGCCAAAAAGGATGCTTTAAACACAGGATGTCAGAGGTTTGGGGGCTGGGACATGTGAGGGCCACTTGCCCCCTCAGTCAAGGTCACAGCTGGCCAGCCGTTGCATTCTGCCTGCTATGTGCTACACTGTGTGTGGATGGTGCTGGTACCAGGGGGCTGGCATCACGTCTCGCTCCTCCTGGCATGTCCCTTCCTTGCTCCACTCAGGAGCACAGAGAGAACAGTGGGGAAAGGACCGACTAGCTCTCCCCTGCAGAATTTAGAATCGAGGGAGGGACTTAGAAGACTATAAAGGTAGGTTTAAAAGAAGGGTGGAACATGAAGAAACACATCCATCTCGCCACAATGACGAAAGGCTAGGGTGACTGTCATTCACCACGTAGGTTAGGCTCTGTCTTGTTCCATTCAATGGCTTCAAAACCATTATAGGCCAATAAACAAGCCATATCCAAACCAAGTAAACTCAAAGATGTATGAGCTCATGAAAAATCAGTTTGCATCCTAAAATCCAAGGAAATTAGAAATACCCAGAAACAGAGAGCCAATGGCATTTTCATTTATTATTATTATTTAATTTATTATTTATTATTCTTGCAAAATAAATTAGACATCAGAGGAAAACAGAACACAAATTAAAGGTGGGGTCCTAAGGCAGGAGGCAGAGATTTTGAGCTAACTCGAATAGGTATTTGAAAAGATTTTATTTTTGTGTGTTTATGAATGAATATTGGTTTGCTTGTTAGAAGGAAACAACTCACATTTTAAACAGATTTTCATATTTTTCTAGAAAGAAATTGGCTTCCGATCTAGACAGATTTTTCTTGATTAAACCTGAGTTGTCATGTATGATTTCGTTTATACTAAGTTCTAACGAAGACAAATCTCATTAGCAGTGATGGGAAGCTGATCAGGGGCTGCCAGGGGCTGGGTGGGGCTGCGGATTAGCTGGGGAGGAGCACAAGGGAACTCTTGAGTGAGGGGAATGTTCCAGATCTTGATGGTGGTAATGATTGTATGGGTTTATATATTCGTCAAAACCCACTAAACTTAAAATGAGTTTATTTTATTGTTGGTAAATTATATCACAATAATGTGATTTTTTAAAAAAACAAACCTACTCTGTGGGAATGGCAGAAGAAAGAAATTATAAAGAGTGTCTTCCCCCAAAGCTGGGTACTGTCCTCCTGGAATCGAACCTGTGCACCCCTCTTTTTCCCAAAAGGAGAGTGAGTAGAGAGAGGTTCAAGAGACAGAGTCTTGAAAGGAGACGATGGTTGGCTTGCATTTGGAAGAGGGAACAGGGTTTCACTAGGAGGCCAGGAGTGGGAAGAGCATGTCAGGCTGAGACACCAGCATGCGTAAGGCACAGGCTTTCCTGAGTTGTGTATTCAGCGAACTCTAATAGTAAAATCATCGTGAAAGTGAAGAAGCAAGACCTGTGAGAGGTGACCAATCGTTCCTGGAGGAAAACCATGGCCGATCCCACGATTTCCTGCTTATGCTCTTCTCAGTTCCCAAAGCAGCCTCGCAGGTAATTAATTAGTACGTCCCATCAGAATTTCCAACTCTGTTAGAATTTATCACTCTCTCCCCGCTCCTGCCTGGGGGTGTTTGGGGCTAGATTCAGCTTCTTCTCCACCCCTCTGCCTTGCTTTCTTCCCCTCCTGCTGGATTGAGATGAAGGGGTGGGAGAGGGGGGTGGGAGAAGCAGGAGCTCTGAGGATGCAGCAGTCCTGATGAGGAACTGGCGCCCTCCTGGCCTCGCAGGTGTTCACAGCTGATCTTTCCCTTGGAGCACTTTGGAGGGTTTTGCGAAGAGCCCTCCATGCCCCATTTCCAGCATTTCTCACTTGCAGCTCCCTTGCAGTGGGTGGGGGGCCTCTCTCTAGTTGATTGCTCTGGGTTCTAGCAGCCCCTGGGTAGGGGAGGTAAGTACATGCCAGCTTTTATTAGTTGGGGCCCCTCTCCCTTCAAGGTTTTGACAAAACTGAACGGGTGCAGGCTGTACCTGATGCAGCAGCCTTTCCACTCTGCCATCAGAGCAGGTAACCACCCCTAACTCTAATTTTTCAGGTATTAGTCAGACGTCAGCCCACTGTGACCTCCAAGCTCCAAAGGTCACACGGGAAGCATTGGTCTGGGTGAAATTCCTTTCCTTAGTCCGTGGAAATTCCTTTCCACGTCCTTCACTCTCCATGGTCATGGAAGTACAGGAAGGAGGCTGGGAGGACTGGGAGGGAAGGGGGGCCCACAGCACCCCGACAGCACTTCTCAGAGAAATTATTCTTTAATTCCAGCCCTGCCCTTGGTTTCCCAACTTCTCTTATAAATTAGGGAAAAGGGAGGTCAGCTGAGGTTTGCAAAACAGACTGCCAGTCTCTTTTACATGCCCTGATCAGGTCCCACTCCTCTCTTTAGAACGTGGGAGTGGTTGACCCTATTTTCTTGGAGTCTCAGCCTGAAACAATATCAACAGAAATGTCAGCTACTACATACTGATTCTCACAAGGGTCTTGACATAGATTAAGTCATTTAATTTTCACAATAAACCTATATGTTGGGAATAACCATGATTATTTTACAGATGAAGAACCTGAGTCTCGGGGAGGTTATCTGACTTGGCCAAGGTCGCATTGCTACCCACAGGATGATGAATTCAGGTGTTTTTGTTTCAAGACTCTAGGTTGTGCTGGACCCAGGAGTAGGTTGATACCATGGAAACAAAGTCCATGAACCCAAAGGCCTTGGAGGAGTTTACGATGCAGATAGTACAGCTTTGACCCCATTCTCTTTCCAGCCCACCCGTTCCTGCTAGTCCGTCCTTCTTCCTATGGGACATCCCTTGCTCTCCCCATCCCACCCCACTCCTCTGTGGCCTCAGGCAGAATATTGACACTAAACGTTCACAATATATTTTGCTTACTTATCTCTCCATTAGATTGTGAGTTTTTTATTAGTCTGTTATCCACTGCAAGGATCTCAGAGCCTGGCAGAGTCTCAAAAACTCTGAAATTAAGGAAAGCATGAAAAAACCATGAACAAATGACAAGGAATGAACTGCCCTTTCAAGTTTCAATCTGTACACAAGACTTTGATCACAGAACTTGATGTAGGGGGCATCCTACGTGTTCTCCGGATGGAGAAAGGAAGTAGGGGTTCAAACTCTCAGCTTAAAAGTTGAGGGGGTTGAGTGGGTCATATCTAAGTCCCCTTCATGGCGCATCACAGTGACTCTTAAGGAGTCTAAAGGGAAGAAAAAAGTAAGAGGGTGCACTGTCTCCGTCTGCTCCCTTCTTTTTTTAACTGGGTGGTGAATTTCAACAGAAATGCATGTGTAGATGTTGGCGATTACCCCAGCAGGCTGTGAGCCTAGAATGTATTAGAAACATCCCAGGAAGAGGGAAACAAAGAAGAAAGGGACTTTGGGGATAGAGGCAGTAAATGGATTCATTCCAAAGCAATGAAAGCAAACTTACTACTTTATCATTATGCATTTCAAGTTTTGAACACCTATCCCCCAAATGAGCTATCAGAATTCAACCTGTTGTGACTTAAGGTCTGCATTCATGAACTCTGAGAACGGTTATACAAAAGTAGAGGGGTAGCCTAATGGGCCAGAAGGAAATAGGACCCAACTCAGAGACCTTGCACAGAAGACTTATTGCCATTGTGTCTCTTCGCCATTTCCCTAACAGAGTTGATCTAGAAATGGAGAGAATGGAAGCCGCTATTAACCCCATGTTTAACATTCTGAAAACAGCACAGCCATCTTGGGGCCTTTATCTCGGCCTGAATCTCAACTCACCAGCCTTGGCCTTCTTCAGCCTGTGAGCACGACCTCTGCCTGGGGAGACAGCTACTGGTAACAGGCACAGTGAACGCTGTCCCTGGGGGGAGGAGGACTCGGGTAACATAGAGCATGACATCATCCTGTTGCCGAGGCTCTGAGGACTCCAATGATACCCTCAGCTCCCCAGGGACCCTGCTGGGCAGGTCCTGCAGGGACCACACGTGGCCGCAGTTCTTTAAGTAATGAGTATTATAGCTGCGAAAGTGAGGCCAATATTGGCATCCTTTCCTCACTGCCCTGGGAGCTGGAGGAAGAGAAAGAGGGGTCACATGCTCCTAACCACACCTTGACCCTCCGTTGAAAGTGTCAAGGGCTTTCCAGCATGGACAGGAAAAAGTCCAAATCTCTCTGTGGCCTTGAGGCCTGCCGTGGGAACCACTGTCCCCTCCTGCGCCCCACCCCTGCCACACACACAGACCCACCCTACTCACAGAACTCCTTTTCCAGCTGCGGCAAAATGCAATCGGCTCCCCAAAGAAGCCACACGCCAGTTCTAGCCAGCCACCTGTGAACTCACTGTCCTTCCTCCTGGCTGGGCTGACCTTCCCCACATCTCTGGCTAGCTCCTACTCATTTTTTTTTTTTTTGGTATGAAAATGTTTATTGCAGTATTTTTTTAAATTAATTAATTTTTATAGGGATATTGGTTAACAAAATCCAGTAAGTTTCAGCTGTACACTTTAACAGTAAGGTATATATATATATGCTTACACTGCGTGTTCACCTCCCATAGTTAGATTTCTTTCTGTCACCACATATTTTCCCCGCCTTTACTCCATAGGCCTGCCCCTACCCTCTGGTAACCACTAGTCTATTGTCCAAGCACACACGTCATCCCCTCTGGGAGTCTTTCCCTGACTCAGGATACTCATTCTCACCCTTGTGTTTCCCAAAAGCACATGATAGAGACAGTGATTAAGAACAGCTAACATGAGAGCTGAACATAAATCTAGCCTTTTTAAAGGGAAACCCACAGGGAGTGGAATTTTTAAATTATAGGAAGCACAGAGGGAAAGTTTAGATGCTGAAGTACAAAGCGGAAAAGGGGTTTTCCGTAAGGGTGGAGATTTCACCATGTGTTGGGAGCCAGGCTGCCCAAAGTCAGAGGAAACCCCTCACCTGAATATAGGAACTACTCAGACCTGTAAAGATGAATGTCGTTCCTGACATTGCCCGGGGGACTAAGGTTCCAGGAACTGGAGACAATAGTATAATCCTTTCAAAACAGCTAGCGCTTTGCTCACGTTACCAAGATAGATAAAGAAAGTTAAGAAGTTAAGACGTCTTGTGATTAGGTAACTCCCGCCTAAAGCTACATGTTCCCTCCCTGAAACCTGCCCCTATATATGTAACCCCACTACTTACAATAAACGAGACTTGATCAGAAAGCCTGTCTTGTCTCCATTCTTTGCGCCTCTTATCCCGCTTCTCCTTCAGTCCTAGGACCTGGTTGACTGTCCCGCGGGCTGGGACAACCATGGTCCTTCTTCCATTTCATTACCCAGCCGCCCAGTTGCTTTGCAGGTTTTTATTATGAAGCTTAGCGCTTTGCTTTTAATTTTAAAGTAATACATGATCACTGTAGTTCAGTTTTAGAAATCTGGATTTACAAAATTAAAAGATGTTTCTTGTCTCTTTTAATTTTGGCCTGGGATCTAGGCAGAGAACATCCTCACTTCTTCAAATACTCCGAATTCAAGTCCTTAGATTGTATTGCAAATATTTCTCTACATCATTACTTTCTTAATGACTTCTTTTGATGAACAGAACTTGTAATTTGAAAGTCGTCAGGTTCATCAATCACTTCATCATAATTAGATTTCTGTGTGTGCTTTATTTCCCTAACCAAAGTCATGAAAATGTTTACCTATTTTATCTTATAGAAACATTATTTGCCTTTTACGTTTGGATCTTAATCTACCCAATATTATCTTTGAAAACCATATGGAATTTTGACTGGAATTCCACGTTGCATCTACAGACCAACTACAATATTGAATGGTATCTTAGCAATATTGAATGCTACAATCCAAAAACACTGTACATCGCTCATTTATTTAAGCCTTTAATTTTCTTGAACATGTTTGATAATTTTCTGTGTGGAGTCTTGAAAGTATTGTTATATTTATTTCTAAATATTTAATTGTTCAATGTTATTAAAAATATTTTATTGAAAATACTTTTTTGTTGAATTTTACATTCTAGTTTCTAGTTTTTTGTTAGATTTATTTATTGATAACAACTTATATGTAGATTGTTTTGACCTACCTATACAAATAATCATATCATCTGCA
Source organism: Rousettus aegyptiacus (assembly GCF_014176215.1). Classification (NCBI taxonomy): domain Eukaryota; kingdom Metazoa; phylum Chordata; class Mammalia; order Chiroptera; family Pteropodidae; genus Rousettus; species Rousettus aegyptiacus. Next base: position 29,859,145 of record NW_023416291.1, read on the forward strand.
AATAATACTTCTTTTTTTATTTTAGATCCTTATACCTTTTATTTCTTTACTTTGTCTTAATCCGTTGGCTGGGGCCTCTGAAAAGATGGTGAACATCCTTGTCTTCTTCCTGATTTCAAGGGAAAAGCTTTCAACATATCACCAGTATGCATATTTTTATCTCTAAGATATTTGTACATACCCATTGTCAGATTCAGAAAGTTTTCTTCCATTCCTAGCTTTCAAAGAATTTTTTAATGAATGGTTGTTAAGTTTATCAGATGATTTTTCTGCATCTACTGAGATGATCATATACTTTCATCTCTTGTTAATGTGGTGAAATAATTGATTGATTTCTTACTTTAAAAACTAAGCCTGAAATAAATTCTTGAAATAAACTTATCCTGGTTATATACCATTTCAAATACTTTAGGATTTGGTTCTCTGTTTATTTGGGATCTTTGGTTTTGAATAAAATTGGTCTATAGTCATCTTCCTTAGAATGTCCATTGCAAGTTTTGATCTGTAATGCCAATTTCATAAAATGAGTTTGGGAAAGTTAGTTATGTTTTCTAATAAAGCTAAAGATAACAACTACAAAAACCACAAATAATGTAAGTACTTACCAAATTTCTAGAGGGAAAAAGTGCAAAGGAAATATACTTTACAGAGCAAAATATTGGGGGGGGGGGAGAAAGAAGTGTAAAACATATAAACCAAAATGACAGTTAAAATGAGTTTTAGATTTTTCTATAAAAACAATATCTGAAAAATCTCATTTTACTATTTTACTACAGGCATATCTTTAAAAATTACACAAAAAGTTAAGACTAAAAGGATGGTAGACAAATACACACAAAATAATGATAGTGGCACTATTATGTCAGATAAAAGAAAATTCAAAGGGAAACGGAGTGCATTTGTTATCTATTGTAAAAAAGAGTACTTCCAAACTTAAAACGACAAACATTTATTATCTGACAGTTTCTGGGGGGCAGTAATCCAGCAGCGGCTTAGCTGGGTGATTCTGGGTCTGGGTCTCTCATGGGGTTTCAGCCCAAATGTCAGCTGTGGTCATCTGAAGGTTTGACTGGGGCTGGAGGATCTGCTTCCAAGAATGTCCTCCTGACACAGCAGCACAAGTGACCCAAGAGGGATGAGCAGCCACAATGAAAGCTGCAGCTTCTTTACGTGACCTAATTTCCAGAGTTGCACCCCGTCACTTCTGCTTCATTCTATTCTTAGAACTGAGTTGCTGAGTCCAGCCCACACTTAGGGAGAGAGCAATTAGATCCCTCTAGTCTAAGGAGTAGCATCAAAGAATTTATGAACATATTTTTAAAACTATCACATGAAGCACAGAACACTTTAAAAAGATGATTACATACAGAACGACAAAAAAAGTATCAACAATTACACACAGCAGAAGTTATATAGGCTGCATTCTTTGACTTCGATAAATAAAACAGCTTAACTAAAGTTTATATTATAAAGATAACCACTAGATTAAAAATATGAACCTTCTAAATTATCAGAAGAAATACATAGATGCACATTAACAAATACAAATACATTGTAAAATATTAAAAATTCAGAAGAAATAATAAAAACAGAATTCATAATATAAATTTGATGACAGAATTAAGTATAAGCTTATCTGTTGTGCTGATTGTTGAAAATGGATGAAACTTGCTTAATAAAAGGTACCAACTCACAGATTTGATAGTTATGTGTAACGATAGTTATTATACCACTATTTGTAATGGTAAATATTACAGATAGCCTTAATTTCTCTCACAAATGAGGTGGCTAAGTAAATTATAAGTTTTGCACAATGTCACAATATACAGCTCTTAAAAAGAATAAGCCATTTTTAAAAAAGAATAAGTTAACTCTCTATATATTAAATAAGATATAATCTTCAAAATATGTCATTTTTAAAAAGCGAGATAAAGATACTTGTAGTCTGTGACTCTACTCTGGTTTTGAAAATAAAAAGAATGTGCTTATTTTTAGTACATCTCTGGAAGGAGTCATAATAAAGCAGTAATACTGGTCACTGACGGGAAGAGGAGGAAGATAGTTGGGAAGAGAGAAGGGAGGAACTTGTCTTGTACTGCCTTCCTTTTGAATTTTATATTTGTATATAAGTGAAAATTACCAATTAAAAATTTTATTAAAGAAATTTTAATAAAGTTTTAATTAAAACTTTAATTATTTTAACTAAAATAATTAAAATTTAAAATTTAATAAAGCAAAAAATAGACTAATTGAATTGACTAAGAACGATGTAAAATATTTTTTAAGTGGTTAAAAACTTACCTCCAACAATGGTTCTGGTTCTTTAAACTTTCCAGGAACATACTAAATAAAAACTATTCCATGTCACAGAAGAAAAAAAGGAAAGCTGTCCAGATACAATATAAAAGCAACAGAGCACTGAAACAAAAACCTGACAAAAATAGCATAATAATAATAAAAAAAACTACATACCCACTTCATATACTCTATTTATCTGTGGAATCAAGAAAATACTGTCAAGTTGAAATTAAAGATCTTCCAAATGGATTAGGAAATGACAAACATCCTAATATAAAAATGGGCCAAGAATACAGAAAATTCAGAAAGAATATATGAGGCATTGAATACATAAAAACATGGTCGACATCAGTAGTAATGAAGGAAATGGGGGGGGAGATTCATGAGCTATCATTTTATACTAGGTTATCAAAGATGCAAAAGATTGAAAACACCCAAGTTTGTTTGGGGTGTGGAAAATTGCGCACTTTCATAGACTGTTTACAACATTTCTGGAGAGTAATCTGGCAACAAGTATTTTTATTTTTGACTCAAGAATTTTGCTTCTAGAAATTTATCCTAAGGAACAAATTGGTAGAGGGTCCTGGAATACAATGCATATATTATACTGTTCACTGCGGCAGTGATGTGGGCACTTAAAAACTCAATTATGATATATCCATATAGTACAGTTCGTTGTAGCCAGTAAAAATGATAGCATGGATTTATACACTGGAAAATGGTGCACTTACGGAATGTCCATTTACTTGAAATCTTTTGCAGCCATTAAATACTATGCATTTGAAGATATTTAATGACAAAGGAAAATTCTCACAGTAAATTTTAAATGTTGCAAAAAATAGTGTAAGTACTATCTGTAAAAGTCTCACACTTTTGAATTTAAAAATGTAGGAAGAAACTGCACTGAAAAGTGTAATAGTATTTACTCTGGATGGTGGAATTGTGTGATTCTTTTTATGTTTCTACATGAACGTTCATTACTTTTATACCATATTTAAAAATTATATCTATACCTATATCTACAAAACCTGGCACTCTCTGCTTTTCGTTTATTTCCACCTCCATCTCCTCACTCCTCTACCCTGGAAAAGTACAGTCAAAAAAAAATGAGGAACACTGTTTTTGCTTGGCCCTATAGCTTTGGAAGAGTTAATTAACTCCTAGTTAACTCCTTAACCTGGGAGGAGCTTCCGACTTCAGATTGGATGATGGTGACATCGTGCTAACAACAGGAACCAATAGTAGCATCCTAGCTTAGAAAGTTTCCTTGAGACCCGGATGTTTCAGTGAGGCGTCTGGAACGCTCGGTAGACACTTCCACTCCAGATGTGGCCACCCCACACTGCAGATCTGTACCTTCTCGCTGTGTTTGATTTCCAGGCACGCTCCGCGCTGGAGTCTTCTCCGAGTCCGCGAGTCCTGGCCCTTGCAGAGCAGCTCTTGGAAGGGCTCTGCTTCCCTCTCCCAGGCCCTCTGTACCAGAGCTTAAACGCTTTCTCTTTCCGGCCCCTCCTGCTGCTTGTTTTTTACCAGGTGGCCCTGTATCCTGCTGAAAAAACTCGATTCACAATGAGTCAATGCAGATGTTTCCGTTTGTACCCCACGCCTTCGCCCATGCTCTGGCGACCCAGGCAGGCCAGCGGTTACACCCTCTCTCGCGTGACTGTTCGGGCTTCCCCCTCCTAGCCTCAGTTCTGAAAACAAAACCCTGCTTCAGGGCACCAGCGACCAAACTGACAGCCATATCGAATAGGCTAATGTTGTCTTAATGTTACCTTTTCCTGATTTTAAGTGTAATGTTTTCTCTTTAGAAAACCGGGGGGGGGGGGAGGGGGGGAGGCGGGAGGGGGGACAAAAGTTACATGTAAACATCTCATCCAAAAATAGCCATAGTTAACAATATTGGGTATTTGCTTCCAAAAATACGATAGATTTACACATTTGGAGTTGCTCTGATTATAGTTTGTTGTTTTAATTTGGCCTTTGCTAAGTAAGCATTTCCTGTGCCTTTACATATTCAATTATTTAAAAAAATATATTTTAGTGGCTTCATAGTATTTCAGCATATGGAATAATTTAACGATTCCCCTACCCTTGTATATCTAGATTATTTCCAGCTATTCCCTATTTTAAATAGTTCTGTAATGAACAAGGATCCCTTGTACACAAATTGTCCCAATATCTGACTATCTCCTTGAGATGCAATCTTAGGGATATCCTTTCCCTCCAAATATTTGGGTTAACCCTCCTTTCTTGTCTTTCCAACTGAAATTAAAATCGTTGTCTAATTTCAAAACCAAACAGCTAGGGATTTTTGACTGCTTATTCTGGTCATCGTCTTTTTTTTTTTTTTTTTAAATTCGGTAAATGTTTTATAGTTCTGTTTTAAAATTTAATCCAAGGTAGTTTAATGTTTTAGATGCTTTTGTAAATGGTATCTTATTTCTATTATATTTTCTAGCTGGGTGTTGCTGGCATAAAGTGTTAATTTTTATAAACTAATCCACTCGAATTTACTTTATCAAATCTCTTATTGTTTTTTTTTCAGTTGATTCTCTTGGGTTTGCAGGCAATTATTACAGTAGCAAACTTATTTTCTTTCTTAAAAATATGCCCCTCACCTTTGTCTTCTTGCCAAGTTTCTCAAGTTTATCTTCCATATTCCTTGCTCATTTGTTCTCAGGCTGTTACAATTCAGATCTTTACTGCCTCTTGTCTTTCTGACTGAAATTAAACTATGGGTTTCACATCTGCTGTTACCTTTTCAGTTGTCCTGCAATTCTGCTTTATCTCATTTATTCCATTTTAGCTTCCTGTCCTTTTGCTTTCTCTGCTTCTGTTCAAATTGAGATGACTCCTTATTGAGGATGCCAACGTTTTCTTCCGGAAGTTGCAGACAACTTTTTAAAGGGATATATGCTCCCACTGAGTCTTTAATTCTTCTCCTTTGTTTTGAGGTATTTTGTTATGCCCCCATATTGTTTTTAACCAACAGATCCTCAAAGGAAGAGATACCTAACTAGACACGTGGATTCCATCAGCCTCACACAAGATCCATTCAGGAGATGATGTGTACGACTAAGGGCAGTTCTTCAGGTGCCCAAGCTCCCAGCACTTCCCAGTTTCTCTCAGACAAAAGTGGGGCGTTGATTTGCATTTCCCTAAAAACTAGCCATGTTGACGATCTTTTCATGTCTCTTGGCTATATGTATGTTTTTCTTAGAAAAATGTCTATGCAGACATTTTTTAATCGGATTTTTGTTATTGTTATCGAGTTTTATGAATTCTTTATAATTTGGATGTTAGCCCCTTATTGAAGGTATCATTTGCAGATACCTTCTCCCATTCGATTGCCTTTTTGTTTCATTGATGGTTTCTTTCGCTGTCCAGAAGCCTTTTAGTTTGAAGTAGTCCCATTGACTTATTTTCTTTGTGGGCGGAGGGCAAATTGGGTAAAGGGAGTCAATATGGTTGCAGAAGAAAACTAGACTTTGGGTGGTGAGCATGCAATAGAGTATAGAGATCTTGAATTATAATGTACACCTGAAATTTATATGTCATTAACAAATGTTACCTCAAAAAAATTTAGTATAAAAAAGTGGGATGGATCTGCTGTCTGGAGGTGGGACCTTCTAAGCCTACAGCTTTCCCAAAACTATTTAAAATGCGAACTAATATAGACACAAGCAATAAACCCAGGCGCACCCCAGTATGGTTCCTTCCTATCGCCGTGTCATTTCGTAAGGACTATACCCTCTGCTGCCACCACTTCCCCTGCTTTCTGTCTGGCTCTTTTCTGGGATGTGCGGTAACTGAATGGGTATGGCAAGATGAAGAGAAGAAAACAGTATTCCTGGCCACGTCAAAGAGTAGCTCGGGAGCAGCAGAGGGTTAAGATATGTAAGGAAAGTCCCTTAATTAAGATAGCACTCTTTCAGTCTCAAAGGTGAGATCATTTCCATCTGAAGAGAATGGCTGATCTCACAACCTCAATTTTTGTTTCCCAAATTCACTGTCTCTTTGGGGATTGATTCATTCCTTTATGTATTCACTCCACAGGTATTAATCTCAGCTCCCTTGCTGCCATGGTGCTATCATCCATGGGCTCACAGTGTGGATCCCTCCTCCTTTAATTCCCACAGCTGAGACCAGGTTCACAGAGAGCAAACGGGATTAAAGCAAATCTCCAAGGGGCACGATTTGCAGCACCAGCAAACCACCTCATTAGAAACCAAAAGCTCAACATCAGAAACCTCTGTAGTGTCTGGTCCGCACAGTACAGTTAGAGGAGGGACTGAGGAGAGACAGAGGGAGGGACAAAGTTGCTTTTGATGTGTTGGGTGGCTGTTTCAGGAGGCAAAGCCTGGGACGGTGCTAAAAATCCAACTCCCCTGGCTTTATAATTAGAGCATTTTTCATTTCTGGCCATCCATTACTTCTTGAGGATATGTTTTCATCTTTTCTTCTGTCTTGACTGATATTGGGAGCTGTCAGGGATTATGATTAAACTGAAGTCAGTGTGGTTTTCCATCTTCATTTTTTCCTGACTTTCTGGGTCTTTTGACACTGTTGCTCATTCCCCTTTACCTTCAACGTTTTTGTTTTTACGTTTTTTGTTTTTTTGCTTCTGACACTCCATGTTCCCTTGGTTCTGCTTCACTTTCTCTATTCACTCCGTTTATCTTTAACCCAGAATCCTCAGCCCACCTCTAAAATGTGTCAGAGCTCCACAGGACTGTCTGTGCCTCTTTGGTTTATTCTAAACAATCTGCACGTGAGAGCACAGCCTCCAGGGACCTCGACAAGATACTCTGCCAACAACTCCTGACTGTATCTCCCATCTAGATCCTGAGCCACAGAGTTGTATCTAATGATCCTCTCTACACTTCCACCACAATGCACCGCCCCTCCCCCCACACACACACAACACTGCACCTGCCTGGTCCCTTCTAGTCCATGCCTCAGTGACTAGCACATCACTCAAGCCAGAAACTTGGCACCATCGCACTCCTGACATGCCTCATCTGGAACATTCATTCCTCCATGATGCTTCCTGACCATCCTAGTACCTCCAATATCTCCAATACCCATTTCTCCTCTTTATCCCCACTCACTCTCCCTTAGTTCAGGCTCTCACAAGCCAAACTGCCTCAATCATGCCACATTTACTGCAGATTTGGGGATGGCAAATGCAGACCTGAGATCAAGGTCTGGCTCTGCTCCCGCTTACTCATGTGAGCTTAGACAAATCTGCCGGCCTCTTGAGCCTGTCTCATACGGTGGTCAGGTGGTAGAGGGGATTAAAACAAGAGGACATGAGTGTTTCATGGGCTGGTAGTTATTGAAGGACCCTTTTAACCTACAGCTAAGATAAAGGGGGAGGCAAAAGAGCCTGAGCATTTGTTGAGCTCCAAGTATGTGCTGTGCCCCATGGAGGGCACTGATCACACACACCTGCCTTGCTCCTCAGGGCTCCACGTTGCCACGTCTCCGAAGAGTGGGGTAGGATCGCAGACTCCTGTCCCTGGGGGAGGGCTGCAATGGAGCTTGACCCTCCAACTCGTTTCTGTGTGCCTTTATGTTCCTGTTGGGTCCACATTGTTCCCAGCCTGTCTGTTTTCTGAAATACATTATGCAAATCCCAGCTAGCCCAGTATCCATAGAAACCAAAATCTCCCATCTTCCTCAGTCTGTTCCCTAGCAAAAGAAACCCACCCAAGTGACATCCACAAAGAAGGACAAAGAGCATCCAGAGCAGGAGGAGCTTCCCTCTGCCCTGGGGCATCATGCTTTAATAATCAAATCCATCTTGCCTGGTCCTCCAGCTGTGGCTGGGGAAAGGAATGGGTGGCACAGGCCAGTGTAAGAAGCTGCATTTCTTTTTGAAACCTTGAGGGGAGATGCCACAACCCCCAACACGAATAGTCATCTTTTGACCAATCCAAATAGCTCTGCTGCCGCTGAGATCATATTCATGGTGGACGTGAGTCACTATTTGATATCATCTTTAATTCGGTACATAGAAGCACATGAGCCATCACTGGAACGTGACAATACAATTTTATTGTGCATGACTGATTACTAATTTTAGGAACAATTTTTCAAGACCTGCTCCCCTTTAGAGTAACCTTTTCTGTACTTCAGACGTTACGACTCTAGTCTTCTTTGCAACTCCACACCCAGAACACAAGGCAAAGCTCCTGCCTGTTACCACACCCAAGTTCTGGAATGTTGGTTGGCAGCAGTCCCCGCTGCATGCAAGACACTAGGCTTTTGCTAGCGACAAACTGGATCACAGGACGTTAGAATTGGAAAAGACCTCGAAAAATAGGCAAGCACGCTAGTTACCCTGATTACGGAAGCTGAATGGCTTTATCTAAAGTTCCGCGGCTATTTAGCAGAGCCAGGCAAGCAGACTCTCAGCTGCTAAGTGTGTGTGTCAGGTCCTATTCTAAGCGTTTCACACATTTGCTCTTTTAGTCTCATAACCACCTTATGAGGTAGGTTAGCTCCATTAATCTTATTATTTCCAGTTTTTACATGATGAAACTAAGGCACTGAGAGGTTAAGCAGCTCCCAAGGTCACACAGTGGTTGAGTTGAGAGTTTGAACTCAGCTTGTCTAATTCCATATCCCAACCTCTTAACCACTAGGCTACTTAGGTCACTAAACACCTTTGTGAGGACTGAGATTTTTAAAATGTATGTTGAGGTCTCAGGTTTAAGGTTTATCTTCTAATGCCAAGAGCAGCTAAATTCTACTTAGCTTTCTCGTTTTAAAATCCTAGGGTAAAATATTTTTAAAAGAACAAAGAGCTAAATCCACCAGTTGAACTGACTGCATGAAAATATCTATGACAAACCTCCCCCTTGAGGGGAGGAAATTATTTTAATAACACCCTTTATTTTTTCTCCTCTCGTTGGGTTGCTTAGGGATACAGATCTAGAGTATCTGCTCTTAAATTACAGTGTATTGGGAGAACCAGATATACTCATGAACAGAGTATTGCTGTGCACAGACTATCTCAAGAAGGATTTTTTAAAATGGTAATATGATTGCCCACAAGGAGGGGAGCCATGTGCTTGGACAAAAGTGGGGGACTCTTTTAGTACTTTCTGTACCTTTGGTATTTGCAGCCATGTAAATGGATTATCTAATCAAACAATACACAAATTTGAAACAAGATCTCACTTGTCTTTTTTGTGTTGCATGTCTGTATGTATGACTCTGAATTCTATTTTTCTTTGTTACTACAACACAACCATTTTTCCATGTTATTGAAAATTTCCATAAACATAAGTTTCATGAACATATCCTTGTTAAAAATCTCAAGAAATTTAAGCACTCCCAATACAGGTAACGTACATTTATTTCTCAGTTTCCTTTGGGATTCTTTATCAGTATGAATCATAATGTCAACATTCAGAACCTCCCACTTTCTGAAGAATTAGCCAACATGTATTAAGTTTATAGATAAGATAAAAAAGTTCAAGATAAATGGCATTTGTATCAAAAAAAAAAAAAAAAAAAAAAAGACCTCATTCAATCCCCACAACAGCCTGAGGTAAATATTCTAATTCTCATTTTAAACAAGAGAGCAGAGGTTCAAAAAATTCAGACAGCTTGTAAATGATCCGATTGGTGTCTGGGTCCGGGAATCTGGATTTAGGTTCCTTCTCTCTACCAAAGATGCTGCCAGTTTTGTGAACTTTCAGGACAGCTCCCCTGAACTCCAGTGCACACACTCACTAATCATTTGTTACTCCCCAGCAGCGGACCTGGAACTAAGAGTAGAAAGATGAAGATGGCGTGGTTCCTGCACTCAAGCCTCCGTGCACGGAGGACAGCAAGGCAGCTCTGCCACCAAGAGCCCTTTCAGCAGAATGGATGATATGCAGCGACAACCAAAGAGCCCTGGGCAGGCTTGGAAGGCACTGAGCCAAGACAGACAACTGCAGGTAAATAAGGGAGGGTGAAGGCCCTGCGAGGAAAAGCCACAAGAGGCAGCTCCCAGGGGTGTGTGTGTATGCCTGGGGCTCTGGAAGGCTGGGCACAGTCTGTACAGAGAATGGTGGCAAAGGTGGGTAGGAACGCAGGGGAGGGCTCTTGAATGTCACTCTAAAGAGCTGGGAAAATTCCAGGGTAGCATAGTCATTCTGTGTGCCAAGGATCCTGACCCTGCCACTTTACTACCCATGAGGGTCATGACCAACTAACAGACCCTCAGACTCTGTTGAGAGAAACTCCATCTTCCACAAGTAGGAGGGAGCAAGCAAGGAGATGGCCACTGTGCACCTAATTCTGACCAAAAAATAACTGGTGGACAACGCAGAAGTGACGGGGAGCCAGGGAAGGCAACAAGGTACCTTACGTGATCTCCTTTGGTGCTCACAACTCACTTCCAGTGGCTGCTACTGTAAAGTACTCACACGTGACAGCACTGTGCAGGCATGCTGCATCAGACTTCATGAGGTAGCAATTATTCCCATTTTTACAGATGGGGATATGAGCTCAGGAAAGTAAAGAGTGTGCCCAAGGAGACAGAGAACATAAGTAACAGACAAACTAACAGATATCAGGACATTCCACAAACAGCCAGCCATCTGAAAGGCAACAAGAAACCTGGGCTGGCTGGAATGTGCATGTGACAAAGTCAGGGAACTCCCAAGTCGAGAGGCAGAGCTGGAGAAAGATGAGCTCCGAATCCTGCCCTGGAGAACTAACTGTACCTGGGCAGGTAGGGTTGGGGTCACTTGGATGAGAGGTGAGACTGAAGGCTGGTGCGCCTGGCAGCAGCACGTGGAACAGACTGAAAGTGGGAGAAGCTGGAGAAGGGGAGGCTGCCTGGTGGGCTGCTGTCAGGATGTAGTGATGAGCCGGAGAGTGCGATGGAGAGGAGCGAGTGGAACACAAGGGTAGGAGAGGGCTCAAGGGAAGAAAGAACAGACTGTCAGACGAGAGCTCCCAGTCCACAAGACAACTGCCTCTCGTCCAAGTCAAATTCCAGAACTTGAACTATGTGGGCTTAAAGGCAGTGTCGAAGGTGACAGTTCTGGGATACACAAGCAACAAAAGAAAAAAATAAACAAACTGAACAACATTAAAATTAAAAACATTTGTATTTCAAAGGACATCTTTGAGAAAGTGAAAAGACAATCCATAAACTACTGGGAGACTATTTTTGTAAATCATATATCTGATATGGGACTTCTATCTAGAATATGTAAAGAAGTCTTACAACTCAGTAATTAAAAATACAAATAACCTAATTAAAAACGGGCAAAGGACCTGAAGTCAATTCTCCTAAAAAGATAAGCAAGTGCAAATAAGTGCATGAAAAGATGCTTGAGGTCATTAGGAATCAGGGAAATGCAAATCAAAACCACTTCAACCCCAACAGGATGGCTAAGTTAAAAGAGAACAATAATAGGTGTCGATAAGGGTATGGAGCAAGTGGAACCCTCACACACAGCTGATAAAAATGTAAAATGGTCCAGCCATGTTGGAAAAAGGGCTGGTAGTCCCTTAAAAGGTTAAACAGTCACCACATGATCCAGCCAATTTACTCCTAGATATATACCCAAGAGAATGGAAAATATATGTCCATACGAAAACTTGGACATAAAAATTCATAGCAGCATTATTCACAATAGTTAAAAAAAAAAAAAAGTGGAACAATCAAAATGTCCAACTGAAGAATGGAAAAATACAATGTAGTCTATGCACACAACAGAAAATTATCTGATAATAAAAAGGAATAAAGTCAAACACATGTTACAACATGAACTTTTACTTACAAGAACACTGAAAGGAAAATGTCAAAAAGGAAAGTGGGCTTTAGCTAAAATATCATTTTTATTTTTGTAAAAATGGTCCTAGGCTATCTAAATGATCCCGTTAAAAAAAAAAAAAAAATCATCCAACATCTAAGATGGAAATAAAAAACATTTTTAAAAGTTTATTATAACGAAATAATTTCAGGTCAAGATAATTATATAGAAATTATATTAGATGGGCTAGATAAATACTTTATCATAGAGAGTGCACACTGGCCTCAGATATGTTTGGTTTCAAAGTGCCTTGAGCTCTTTCGAGTCTGAGCGCCTTTAAAGAGGGGGCTGCTCACGAATTTGCCAATACCCTCACTTCCAACAGGTTTGCCTTTACTCAGTGGCATTTCCCAGCACGTCCCCTCCCAAGGCCTCTATCGAGGTACACATCACATTTATGACCAATTTATAGTTTTGAGTCATCATTTCCTGTTTAAAATGTCCATTTCTGTGAACCGAGGGGGCAGGGGAAAAGATGTGAGTCCTTGGTCAGAAACGTGTCCCCAAAGAGAACGTTGCTCCTACAGGAAAGTATTTCCTTTTACAATGTTGTCCCCGGGACACAGTGAGTTGACCATTAAAAATTACCTGTAGGCATGCGTGAGGAAGGAAAGGTGGCGGTGTAAGTGTGTCGGCATGGCAAAGGAAGAGGACATCAAGATAAAAACACAAAAGGTGGCAGAGCAAGAATGAGCAGGCTGACGTTTCCAAAGACAAGAGGGACCGCCCTCCCTTCACACTCCTGGTGCACCCCCAGGCTGCATTCTCTACCCTCCTTCCTAACCAAGAGGGCTCCTCTTCGTTCCCTTCCCAGACCGTTGTAACTGTGACCAGAGGAATATCCTCCACAGCAATGGCAGAGGGACATCCTCTTCCAGTCCTGGCGTCTCATTTACAGGTGAGGAAACGAAGGTCCAGCGAGGGAATGAGTCTAGAGCATGAGTTTAAAATTGTGTTTTTTAAGTGCTCTGGAACCTTCTGTTCAGAGAAAACAGTCCAAGAGTGAACACATACATCAAAGCTGATCTGATGGGCAGCCCTGTCTCCAGCCCTGTGGGCCCCAAGGAGGCACTGTGAGAATTTTAAAATGCTGATTTAAAGTGACAGAGGAGCAGAGCCCTGGTCGAGCCCCAAAGCCATAGCTATGGCCCTGTATTAACTATATTTTATTATATTCTTTATTCTTGATACTCTGACATCTGGAGCTCACTTTCCATGGAGAACTGCTGCCCCCACCCCAATACTAGCCAAGCTACCAAGTCCTAAACCTGTCCACCCTGTACTTGCCTCCCCTGTTCCCTCCCACGAAAACCACAAGAGTCTCTGGCCCATGCTCTCCCCTTACATCCTCTTTGCCTCCGAGGGCCCTGGTGCTTCCCTGTGTGGCTCCCATGGCACAGCCTCTCCTCTTAGGAACTGTTTAAGTAACAAACTCTTTAATGGCAGTTGCCTCATGGTCTGTTGGCCTCACCATACCTGGATAATAATAAAAGCTAGGTTTTAAAACAGGTCTATTCTAGAGGCAAACATAATCGCCAGAAATCCTGCAATTAGGATTTAGAAAATTCACAATTCAGAAGATGCCACGACTCTGGTAAGAGCTTGGCCACAGGCTGCCTCCTGGAGGGCTGTCAACTTTGAGTGGAGAAGGGACCAAAAATGAAGAGGGAGGACTGGGGCCTGGAGCCATGGAGAAGGACCGAATAGGTCAGTAGCAAGATCCCGTCAAGAAAGCAGGTGGTAGAGGAGCCCAGCCAAGCGTGGGCTCCAGGAAGAGGGGCAGAAAAGAAGCAGGATCATGGCACAAGCCTCCCAGGCCAGCCTCAGCCATCCAGCTCCTCCTTGACCGTGATGCGCAGGGGGCAGATGCGCAGAGGCTCGGGGGGCCCATCCCCTCGCGTGCCCCCTAGGTAGAAGTAAGGCCGCACCTCCCCAAAGCGAGCGTGGAAAGTGTAGAGGTGGCAGTGCCGCTCGGCATCGTAGAAAGACAGCTCGCCCTCTTCGCACTCCAGTTCCACACGCAGGCGGCGAGGGATGGCGGGAACCAGGGGCGACGTGGCTGGATCCGAGGTCACGCAGTGGTCACCCTCCACCCCCTGTGTGCGGCACACGTACCAGAAGCCTGAGCGGGTGTCGTGGTAGCAGCTGTGTGAGTGGCCCTCCACGCCCGTGTCCTGGCGCATGCGCACCACGCCCACCCGCCAGCTGGGCAGCGCCCCCAGGTCCACCTCCCAGGCGTGGGAGCCATGGGAAAAGGTGCGTGAGCCCAGCAGACAGGGCGCTGAGGAGAAGCGCTCGGGGTTCTCGACCTGCACGCGGTAGCCGTTGTTGGTGACACTGGTGAGGTCATCGGACACAGAGAGCCAGCCAGCTGCAGTGTTGGGATCAAAGCTGAAGGGCACTGAGGACAGAGCAGAAAAGTGGGGAAAATCAGCAAACCGAACATTCCACCCTCTGCCGTGCCCGCTGATGCCCCAAGTCCTTCGAACTCACCAACAGTGTCCCACCTAGACCCAGTGCAGGGAGGGAGTTGCCTTGGGCTGAGGGGCGGTGTTATGGGTTAAAATGTGCTCAGCCAAAAAAGGTGTGTAGAAGTCCTAACTCCCAGTACATGGGAAGGTGACCTTATTTGTTTCAGATCTAAATAAACTGAAGTATGTGGGCCCTTAATCCAATGACTGTTGTCCTTATGAAAAGAGGAACCACCAGAAGGGGGAAGGTCATGTGACCACAAAGGTGGAGATCAAGTCCTGCAGCCCCACCAAGGATTGTTGTCAAACACCAGAAGTTAAAAAGAGGCAAAGAAGGATCCTCTCCTGCAGGGTTCAGAGAGTGTGTGGCCCTGCTGACACCTTGATTTTGGACTTTTAGCCTCAAGAAGTGTGAGAATAAATTTCTGTCATTTTAAGGTATCCAGTTTGTGGTCCTTTGTTATGACAGCCACAGGAGGCCAATACAGGCAGAGATCCTAGTGTTCATACACCAATATTTCTGCTTGTAAAATCATGAGGTCTTAGCTTGGGCTGCTACAACAAAAGTACCATAGACAGTGACTTAAACAACAAAAATTTATTTCTCACAGTTCTGGAGGCTGGAAATCCAAAATTAGGGCACCCGCATGGCGGGTTCTGGTGAGAGCCCTCTTTTTGGTTTACAGATGGCCACCCTGCTGTGTGTCCTCACAACAGAGAGTGAGGAAAAGCCAACTCTTGTGTCTCTTCTTACAAGGGCACTGATCCCATCATTGGGCTCCACCTTCATGGCCTCATCCAATCCTAATCACCTCCCAAAGGCCCTGCCTCCCAACACCATCACACTGGAGGTTAGGACTTCAACATATGATCTGGGGGAGACACAGACATTCAGTCCACAGTACATGACATAGTGACTTATATCGGCCGAATTCACCCCAGGAGAAGTCATCATGGACTGAGATATTTCATTATATACACATTGTTTCTAAATAGGGAAGTCAGTTTCTCTTTCTGAAGAGGTGGCCAAGTATCAGGACCCAAAGAGAAAGGAGTTCTGCCAGGAGGGGTTTGATCAGTGGAGCAAGAGTGGAGGAACAGGGCGCTGGGGGCCTGTCTGAATGAAGCTGGAGAAGGGAGGAGTCGAGGGATGAGGAGGTCCAGTGAGGTGGGAAGCTGGAAGAAGTGAGTTCAGCTGGTTCTCTGCCTTGCATGTAGTTCTCCCCACTGCCTGTATCACCTGCCTGCACCCCCACTAACCAGATTCAACAGACATGACCATCTTCCTCCAGACACGGTACTGCAGGGAGTCCAAGTACTTGCAGACGTCGATGAGCATGCTGGGCTGGACGGGCTCTGGTTCCATGGTGCAGAAGAGGCTGGGAAGGGAGAATTGGTCTGGTGGGTAGGGCCAGGGCCATGCACCCTGGGCCTTACAGGGTCAGCTGGATTTAACAGACAAGACTTACTCCCTTATCTCGGGCCTAGATTCCCTAGCCACCTTACCCAAGATAAACCCAGACTGGGCTCTGATGGGAGATGAGCAAGGAACCAACTCGGTGGCTCATACCCCTTCAGGATTCAGAGCTCAGCCTCACCCTGCCCCAGCGGGGATAAATATAAACAGGAGGTTCTCAGTCACGGTTCCCAACCTTGTGGGCAGAAATCACTTACACATCTGCACATAGGATGTCTGAGTCAGAAGGGACCTTAAGGGTCCTCCAGTCCAACAGTCTGAAGGTGTCACTGGCCTTTGCTTGAACACCTCCAGTGACGGGTAACTCACTACTGCTCAAAGCGCTCTCGTCCATCTCTGTGCAGCTCTGACTGGGGCATAGTTCTTCCTTATCCATCCCTGTGAACCCAACAACCATCAACACAAACCAATATATGTCCTGAGGCTCTCAGAGGGAAGGGGCTAAGAAATAAGACAAAATGTTGGGATAACCCACTGAGAACTACGAGCCACGTGCAGGACGGCACATTCTCTCTCCACACTCAGGAAAACAACACTGCGCCAGTGGGATGCCTTGAAAGAGGACTCTCTCCACCTCGCCAGTCCCCAGCACTCCCTCTGTATTACACCCAGCTGGCTTCATTACCTGCCTGGGCCTGGAGGGAGCCACTGGAGTTTGCACCCCTGGTAGTTCTGACTGCTCTTTCCCTCCCCTCTATCAGCCTTGGCAACTTACCGGCGTTTTCGGCTCTTGTGTTTCTGTAACAGAAAAAATCACAGACACAAACATAGATACAGAAAAAAGATAAATTTGTGATCTCAAAAGGAGCCATACATTACATGTTTGTGGATCAGAAAATTTAATAATGTTCAGATTTCCATACCCCTCCAAGTCGATCTACAGAGTCAATGCAATTCCTATCAAAATTCCAGCTTGCTCCTTTGCAGAAACTGAGAAGGTAATCCTAAAATTCATATGGAAATTCAAGGTACCCGGAATAGCCAAAACACTCTTGGAAAAGAACGAAGTTGGTGGCTGACATTTCTCTATTTCAAAACTTATTAAAAGCAACAGTAAAGAAGACAGTATGGTATTAACAGAAGGACAGACAAATGGATCAATAGACATCGAATGTCTAGAAATAAACCCTCAATTGGTTCTCTATAAGGGTGTCAAGACCATTCAATGGGAAAAGAATGGTCTTCAACAAATGGTGCTATGACAACTGCATATCCACATGCAAAATAATGAAGTTGGATTCCTACCTTGCACCATATTCAAAAATCAACTCAAAATGGATCAAAGATTTAAATGTAGAGATAAACCTATAATACTTGTGACCTTGGATTAGGCTATGGCTTCTTAGATATGACACCAAATACACAGCAGCAAAAAAAGACATAGATAAATAGGACTTCATCAATATTAAAAATTCTTGTGCTTCAAAAGGTGTCATTAAGAAAGTAAAAAGATAACTCACAGAATGGAAGAAAATACTTATAAATCATATCACTAATAAAGGTCTAGTATCCATGTATATATATAACAAAATTTTACAATTCAATAACAAAAAGACAAGTAACCCAATTTTGAAAATGATCAAAGGCTTGAATGTACATTTCCCCAAAGATATACAAATGGCCAACAAGTACATGAAGAGATCATCAACATCACCAGCCATCAGGGAAACGTAAACCAAAACCACAATGAGATACCACTTCACACCCATTATGATGGCTATAATAAAACAGACAGGTAAGTGTTAGCCAAGACGTGGAGAAACTGCAATCCTCATATACTACTAGCAGGAATATAAAATAATGCAGCCTGGTAGTTTCTCAAATGGTTAAACCTAGAATTACCATATGATCCACCAAATCTACTCCTAGGTGCATATCCAAGAGAACTGAAAACGTGTCCACTTAAAAACTTATACACAAATGTTTATGGCAATATTATTCATAATAGCTAAAAAGTGGAAACCACCTACATGTCTATCAATTGATAAACAGATGAAGAAAATATAGTATATATCCATTCAATGGAATATTATTCAGCCATGTACTGAAACATGCTATAACATGAAGTTTCAAAACACTATGGTGAGTGAAAAAAGCCTGTCACAAAAGGCTGCATATTGTATAATTCCACTGATATGAAATGTCCAGTATAGGCAAATCTAGAGAGACAGAAAGTAGATTGGTGATTGCTAAGGGCTGGTGTGGAAGAGGGTGATAGTTAAAGGGCTTCTGATGATGAAGATGAAAGTTCTAAAATTGATTGTGGTGACTCTGTGAGTATACTAGAAACCCACTGAACTGTGCCTATTAAATGAGTGAATTGTAGAGTATGTGAATTATATCTTAATAGAGCATATATGTATGTATGTGTGGGAGGAGGGAGGTGGGGAGGCAGAGAGGGGGAGGGAGACGGGGAGGGGGAGATGCAAAACCATCCCTGAAAGCATACTGGGTACTGGGCGAGATGACACTCAATTTCCTACACAGAAACACAAGGAATCCAAATTTTAGAATCCATTAAATGATTTTATTGCCTGGAGCATTTTGGAGACAGGAGACATCATGGTTCAGAGCTCTGTATAAGACAGAGAACTCACAAAGGTCCCCAGCCAGGATGTGACATCCTGCCTGAATGGAGGATTTCCCTCTCTTCTCACTCCACTCTACAAGGACTTCCCTTTCTAGAGAGTTTACTGTTCTCTATGAAAGCAAGATACTGATTTCTAAAATAGCTTTCGAGTCACAATCTCCACAAAGACATAGTAACTCAGGGCAGGGGAGGGGCAGGGGTTGAAATCAGTAAGAGGAAGAAAAGAAACTCTATAGTTTTTTTTATCTTAATTTAAGTTTACTATTTAAATCATCCACAAGATAATTTTAAAGAAAGACTGACATTCCCCAAAATGAAATGATGGGGGCCTTATCTTAAACTATTTGTTTAAACAAATTCCAGTGGTCCATAGTAGATAAATGAAAACTATTTACACATACACACATGAAAAGGTTTTAACTATTGTTTAGGTGACTTTATAATTTAGCATTTTAAAAGAAACTTTCTAAGTTATTTTATTTTGTACATATTCAGAATATTCAGAATCTGCCCAGCCTTGTAAACCTAATTTCTGTCTACTCAGAATACTTAAGAATGGCAATAACATTTATTGAACAATTATATAGTGCCAGGTACTTTTATGCTTCATCTGATTTTTTTTATACGAGTTTCAGGTATACAGTACATTGGTTAGACATTAATATAGTTTATGAAGTGATCCCCCTATCTATTGTTTGTAAAGAGAGAAGTCATCCTTTTCTTAAGAAAACAGAGAATACCAAAACATCATCTTCAAATCAAAAAATTTAAATAACTGTATAATTTAAAAATATTCTATTTTGTATTCTTTGTAAAATCCTACAACTCCAATTTAATCATGAGAAAAACATCAGACAAACCCATATTGAGGAACAAGCTATAGGACATCTAGCCAGGACTACTCAGGGCTGCGAAGGTCATGAAAAACAGAGAAGGAATAAGAAGCTGTCACGGACCAGTGGAGACTGGGAGATGTGATGACCGAATGCAATGTGGGTCCCTGGACTACAGGACTTCAGTGGAAAACCTGTGAACCCCAAGTAAGTCTGGGGTTCAGTTAACCATAATGCGCCAGTGTTAGTTTTCTAGTTCGGACAAATGAGCCATGAGGTAATGTGAGGGGTTAACAATGGGAGGAATGGCGGGAAGGGTATACAGGAACACTCTACTGTCTTTGCAACTTTCCATAAATCTAAAATTAATAAAGAGTTCATTAAAAAAGTACTTCACTGTATTAAGGAGTAGAGAGAGAGGAAACAGAGAGAGCAAGGGTGAATATAAGCAAGAGAAAGAGGAAGAAGAAGAAAAGGAGAGGTAGAAAGAAATGAAGAGGCCTTCAAGGAACTCTGCTCTGAGGAAACTCTTTTCAGCCTCTTGATCCAAGCAGAGGATGTGGTCTGTAAGCTCTTCTAGCCCCATATCTAGAAGCTACAGGAAGACTGGGTTGGCCAGGGTCGCTGGTTTCCAGCTCCCCTCTGGTTCCTGAACGCTGGGTCCCTGTCACTGAGTGATGAGCTCCTCACCATGAGAAAAGAAACATCGTCTTCCTTCATCTCCATCTGCAGCCGTTCGATTTCATGGGCCAGAGCCTCTGTGTCTTCCGCGAGCTGCTTCATCTTCTCCTCAGCCAGAAGCTGCTTCTGCCTCGTCTCCTCAGCCATGGCATCCAGGATGGCCTGCTCCTCCACTCTCAAGAACTCACGAAGTTTATCAAACTCCTGGCGGATTCGCCCTTCCAGCCAGGCAGCCTCCACCTACAGCGGAGAGCAGGAGGAAGCCACAGAGGATCAGACTTGGAGGAAACCTCAGCCATCACCCAGGCCAGTGCCTCTCAGAAATTAGCAAAGAAACTAAATGTAGACCCCAAATGGATAAAATACAGATGTGGCTTTCTTAGCACAAATTTACAAGTTTCAATTTAAAATAAGTCAAACAGGTAATGAGGTTCTTTTAATTTAATAACTGTTTATACATGACAACTGTAGTCCTATTCTGTATCTTTAGATTGCAAAATAGCAAGAAAAATCTTGCAACACAGAAATGAGTTGTTGTAAGTAGCAACAATTTTTAAAAATTATTTGCCTTCCAATCTTAGGACTTGAAGTTAGTCTGATTAAGAGGCGTACAAAGAATAGTAGGAAGTATTTATTTTAAAATGGAATTAACAATATGCATACTCATAATCATAACTACAAAAGCTTTTAAAAAGTTAAAACAAAACCACAAATGTACTCAAAGGAAAAGCAGAAAAAAATTTCTCATCTTGGAATGAGAAAGACCTTTCTCACCATAATACGAAACTGAGAAGCCTTAAAGAAAGAATAAGATAACGAAATGCATAGAAAAATAAGGTTTATATGGAAAGAGACTTCTAGTAATGTTAACTATATAAATACAAGTCCATGATGACTATTGAGAAAACATCTCAAAATGTGTGCCCTAGCAATGGCAGGTTAAGTAATCCACATCTTTGGAATGAAAATTCAATATGTTTATGGCTCTGACAATATGATGAAACGATTCACTGAAAAAGTGAAAATGACTAAAAACGTGAAAATGATTCACTGAAAAGAAAATGACAAGCTAGGAAAAATATTTCCCACATACATCTATATATATGTATATAAGCACATATTATTCTTAATATACAAAGTACTCTTATGAATCCACAAGGAGAAAAGAATATTCTAAGAAAAAAAGACTGTGAATTGGTATTCAAAGAAGAAACACAAATGGCTATTACACTTGTCAAAGAATGTAGGAACTTACTAATAATCAAAGAAATGCAAATAAGGTACTGTTGAAATATCAGGCTAAAAAGACTGATAATGTATAGTGAGGGAGAGTAAAATCTGGGGTGATTCTTATCACACAGGGAGATAAAAAAGGGAGCAGGCAGGAAAAACCAGCCAGTGCAAAATCAACTCCGGCCACCCTCACTGCGGGCAATGGCAGCCTTGCAGCAAAGTGGGAAACACAAAACCTGCACCTCACTCATTAAGCTGGACTGACTGGTTTGAGAGGAAAAGCATTAATCAAGCTAGAATCCTGCAATCTTCACACTTAGCCAATATCAAGAGTTCCACACCGTCAGAGATGGGTAGAAAAGCAATGTCACTTAGACATACAGACACTCCTCAAGTATCTCAACTGTGGTCCCACAGAAAAGAAAATCAAGTTCAAGCACAGAGATGAAGCTCCAGGATTCCATGATGACTACTGGGAACCCAACTCGAAATGTGTGCTCTAGCTATGCACACTAGTAACCTTGTGTTTAGGCCGGAAATTCAACATGTATTTGTGGCTCTGACAATATGATGACAAAATGATTCACTGAAAAAGTGAAAAATATCTCTCAAACCAGTTTGTTGATGTATGTTATGAGAAATATGGAATGACTTTTCACTTGGGTACTTCCCATGCATTATCTCATCTGAACATGTAAAATCATCCCAGTAAGAGGGAACTGTCCTCTTTTTATAGATGAGGGATTAGCTTGGAGGGGGGAGGGATCTGCCAGAGAACAGGCTTGGATCTGAAAATAGGTGTGCTGTGCATTTACTGCCCCGGCCACCAATTTTCCAGAATCCTTCCTTCTGCTCTGTTCCACCAGCTCTGGCCTTGGCCAGATGTTAATAAGGTTCTTTCCCATGGAGACAAGGCACTGGAGGGCCCTCGCCAGCTCTTTAGGGGAGTACCAGGCAGCTGAGTCAGGTGTGTCTTAGCTGAGGCGGTGATGAACCCACTAGTAGTTATTAGAAAGACCTGTCCAGGAAGCGATGGAGCAGAGCCAGGATAACCAGTCAGAAACCAGGCTGCCAAGCCTCACAGGACGCAGATGAGAGGTTGCCAAGGTATAACAAAGGGGTTGGGGAAAGAAGGGAGCCAATTCATTCATTCAATTAACAAACATTTATTGGTCATCTATTGTGTCAAGAATACTTGATACTAGCGTCTTCTGCTTTCATTATATTCTAATGGAAGATTAAAAAATAAATAGAAAACAGAATGTTAATTCCAGGTAATAAGGTGTTATGGGGAAAATAAAACAGGAAGATATAATAGCAAGTAACCAGGGAAGACTATTTTGGGTATGGTGATCAGGGACAATTCTCAGGAGGGACATCTGAGCTATAATTTTAATGACAAGAACTGAGGGTGGGAGGATCTGGGAAAATTACTTAGCTCATTTAAAGGACAGAAAGAAGGCCAGTGTGGCTGGAGCAGAGGGCGCAGCTCAGCCCGGGAGGAGATGAAGTTGAGAGGCAGGCAGGGATTAGATGAGGCCCCAGAGGCCATGCTGAGGAGTCTGGATCGTATTGTGTGTGTGTCATGGAAACCACTAGACAGTTTTAAGCAGAGGAATGACACGATTGACATGTTTTTCTAAAACATCAGTTCACTCTGTAGAGAGTAAACTGCAGAACAAGAGTGAAAAAGCAGGGCCCAGGCAGGGGGCCAGGTGAGAAATGATGGTGACCCAGACTGGGATGGTGGCAATGGAAATGGAGTGTCAGATAGATGGCATGTATTTTGTAGACAGAGGGGACAGGATGGCTGATGGAGTGGCTGTGAGGATGAGTGGGAAAGAGGAATAACTAATGAGTCCCGGGTCATCGCTGGCTTGAGTACCCACGTAGATGGAAAGGGGTGACAGATGCTGAAATTAGTCTGAAACCTTACTGCAGATGGCACAGGTGGCTTTTTAAGCTGCTCCAATGGCTGCTGGTATGGCCATGACCCAGGCATTTAAAGAGGACATAGCTGTGCAGCCACAGTTGGCGTCCGAGGGCATGGCTGTGTTAGACCATCAGGGCTAAAGGCCACCAATGCTGTGTTGGCCAGGGCCCACTGACTCCTGCCTATCCCCCTGATGGCCTTGGATGTCCCCAGTCTCCCACTCAGCCTGAGCACTCACTCACCTGATTGTGCTTGGCAATGGCCTCGTAGGAGCGCCGCATGGCCCAGAAGGCCTTGGCTTTCTCCCTCAGGGCGTGCTCCATGTTCCTGCACTTGGCCTGATGGGAGGAAGGAGAGGGAGGCAAGGAGGTGAGTTAAAGCAGGAGGCCAGGCAGGGAGGATGACGCCACATTTACAACTGGAATCCCACTTCTACAAGGGTACGACTCAAACACAGTTACTAACCAGTCTATCCACACACTACAGGGCACAGCAGGAAGCTAAGAAGTATGGCCCTGACCTTGAATATGACATTTACAGCATAAAGGTCCCTCCGTTTTATACCTGCTACAGATAGGGAGACAGGATTCAGGAGGTCAAGGGACCTGTTCCCTCTCAAGTTGGTCACAGTTCGGCATAGAAGGGCATCCTACTCAGGCCTAAGGCTGGTCCAGGCTGTGGGTACAACTGTAAAGACAATGTGCTCACAGGCTTCCTTTGTGATTTTTCCAAACTGGACTGGTCTGCACTCATTACCCAACAGGTCTGATTACAGCATTCACCAGTTATTCCCATGGGGCCCTTATCTAAACTACATGTCTCCCCACATCCCATCCTTATCCCAGCCTTCTAATAGTGCTTGGATCATGTGAAATACTTTAACCAGCAGATTTAAATACCTTTTATTCAGTAGTTTTTATTTTTTAAACTTTAAGCAATGCTCTGATCTCCTTGGACTCCTTGAAGAGTGACTAGTTTTAGGTTGAAGTCCCACCTTTTGCATCCAAGGCCTATCATTTTCTCTCCATCTTTCTCCTTTCCTCTCTATATTATGAGCAAGCTTTTCAATTTTTTCCTTGGAAAAATAATCAAAAAAAATAATGTTACTTATAAATGACTACTCTTTATTGAGCATTTACTATTGGCTAGGGACTGACCTAATTACTTTACAAATTATGTCACTTGATCATCACATAAACCCTATGAAGTAACATTATTAGCCTTATTTTACACATGAAAAAAAATATCAAACACTGGAAGGGAAAGTGACTAGCCCAAGGGCACACGGCTAGTAGGTGGCAGAGTAAGAATGTGAACCTAGACAGAGGTGGTAGACTGCCCCTGAGATGGCCCCTAGTGATCCCTCCCTCCTGAGAAATAAGTTGGTGGTCCTAAGCTGCTAAACTTGGGAGTGATTTGTTATACACCAATAGGTATTACAGCTTTGGCCTCAAAAGCTTGATGCTCACCTGGACCTGATTTAGATGATGAGATTCTGGACTTTGAGCTGATGCTGTAAAGAGATGACACACATGGGGATCTCAAGAGAAGGTGAGTGTGCTCTGCATGGGGGAGGGACATGAATCACTGGGGGCCAGAGGGCAGAATGAAGAAGGCAGCCTCCAAAATGGCCCCAAAGATCCCCATCTCCTGGTATTCACACCTTGGTGGAATCCCTCTCCTGTGGACTGGACCTAGTGACTTGCTTCTAACTAACTGAATGTGGCAAAAGTGATAGGATGCCACTTCTGAGATGAGGTGACAGAAAGCCTGCGCACACCATTTCTTGCCCTCTAATTTCTAGCCTACGGCACAGCCCATGGGGCTAGAAACTGGGGATGGCCTCCAACCAACAGCCCACAAGGCTCTGAATCCTACCAGCAATCACCCAAGTGAGTCTGAATGGAGGCCTTGACCTACTTGAGCCTTCAGTGGAGACTGCAGCCCTGGCAACACCTTGATGGCAGCATCATGAGACCTTGAGGCAGAGGCATCTAGCCAAGCCATGCCGAGATTTGTGACCCACAGAAACCATGAGAAAATACATTTTTTTTAAGCCATTGTGTTTCGGGAATAATTTGTTACACAGCATCAGATAACTACTAGCCCACGTGTCCTTCTCCAGAACCCATTCTTTTAACTGCTACGCCACAGAAAATCCTGACTGATTTTATTTTCTGTAGATATTGTTTTCCTTTCTACTCATTCTGGTCACTTTTATGTTCTTCTTGAGAATATTTAACAGATTTTTTTAAACACTGTTTTCTGTAGTGTATCATCTCTAAGTGTGTCTCAATAGCAAAATAACATTAGTGTGCACATCCCACAAAACCACTGAAATATCATCCTAATGTTGCATTTTGTGGGACAAGATATTTCATTACAAAATCATGTAATCAAGTCCAGAAGGAGAATTTCTTGATTTGCCAAATAAGTGTGAATGGTAGAAGTATAGCAACTGTCCACACTCATAACCCAGGGGTGTGCTGGCCCAAAAACAACACAGCCAGACCCTTAGCCCTTCGACTTCGACAACTAGGGAGTTACGGGACAATGAAGATAGATGGGTGGGGGTGACAGTCCCCTGTCTTTCTCCAACTTTTCAATCACTGGGAGCGTTCTGGTTTAATTCAGCAAAGACTAACCCTAAAATGGCCCTTCTCTGAGACATCAGCTGGTGAAATCAACTGATGATTATGTTGTTACTAGTAAGAAGTTATTACTGTGCATGTACTATGGACAAGGCACTAAATTAAGCACTTTAAAAACATCGTTCTATTTAATTCTTACATTCCTATGAGGTAGACACTGTATTCCTCTTTTACAGAGGAGAAAATAAGGCCAAGAGGAATTAACTAGTCAAAATTTCATGGACAGTAACAAAACCAGGATTTATACCAAGAACTGTCCAAAACTACTGACCATGTTCTTAACTATAACATTATACACCCTATTTCAGTGTAGTTTTCCTCTTTCCAAATCTTATACTTTTATTTATGATTCCTGACTTATTTTATTAGCTTAGGGTCTACCATGGTACCTACTGCTGGGCCCCATAACTCAGGAACCTCCATGAGCAATGCTCAGTAAGACTCCATCCTGCCCCTGTGCATATGCCTTGCCAAACGGGCAATGAACAACCTCACGTGCCACTTAGACCTGATAGGATGTGGCCCATAAGGGGGATTCTAGGATGGGGGTGAGTAGTTAGCAAACGGGGGCAAAGAACTGGAAGGGGAAAGACATTAGACGTGCCTGGAGTACTTGCAGGTTAGATCTGGCTAGACTGATTTCTAGCAGGTAACCCTGGAAGGGGCAGGGGCAGGGGTTAGGAAGAGGCTAGAGGGCAGATGATGGCCCTCATGTTGACCCCATGGGATGGAAAAGAAAGGGGTCTGTCTCCACAAGGCAATTCAGAAGCCTGGGACTTGGTGCAGGTTCAGGGAAGGTTTCCTTTGGAAACGTAAACCAGGGTAAACACTAGACTGGGAGTCAGGAAACCTGAGTTCCAATCCTAGGCATTCCACTTTCACTCCCTGTGACTGGCACAAGTTGCTATATTTCTCTAAGTTTCCGTTTTCTCACCAGTCAAATAGAATCATCTCCTCACAGTCCCTCATAGCTCTGGGTCTGTGTATTTGGGGGATTTGCAAGTTTTCCATGAGTGTTTTAAATTAGTGTTTTCATTCGGTGATAACCTAAAAAAAAAATACTAAGATAAGCCTCTTGTGAGTCTCCTTATAAACAGTGCTGACACATGCTTTCGGTTCCTACGGCTTTAGTGCCAGCATTTGTATTTTCTTAACTACTTCCTCGACTCCAGGCTATACGACTTTCATTGTCTTAGTCTAATAGGGAAAGACTAGAAATATACTTCACAGGGGAAGGATGTGGTAGACCCAAATGAAGGCCAGTGACGTCCCAGGAAAGTGTCACAGTTCTTCAAACAGGGAAATTTTGGCTGGTGAATCAAGTCATCACTTAGAACAAAGTAAAGGGCTTTCATAAGCACTGCCAGGGAAGTTCACAGCCACCCGGGAAGAACACTTTAGCTTCAGCAAAATTAGACCTTGTCATT
Source organism: Rousettus aegyptiacus (assembly GCF_014176215.1). NCBI lineage: Eukaryota > Metazoa > Chordata > Mammalia > Chiroptera > Pteropodidae > Rousettus > Rousettus aegyptiacus. The sequence continues at coordinate 29,886,569 of NW_023416291.1, forward strand.
AATATTTTAACTAGAATTGTATTGATTTTAGTTTTGTTTGTACTTAATTTGTCTTATTTTGATTTCACTGTCCATCTGTGGCATAAGCAAGAGGAATTTACACTAGTTTTGTATTTGTACGTAAGGAATATGAAAAGTTAAGAAATATTGTTGGAATATTTTTTTCCTTAAAGAAGAATGTGTACATGGTTCAAGTTTGAGAAACATTGGACTAGAGGATTTCCCAATGTCCCCTCAAGATCCAACATGCACTTTAAAGCTTTGGTTTAAACCTTTAGGTCACATCCCGAAATCTCATCAGTCCTTGCCTTCGTGCCCCATGGCACTTAGGACAAAACCCCAGATCTTTGACATGCCCTTCAGAATCTGTCTTGGACTCCCTCATTCCTCATCCAGCCCGCCGCTGGGATGCTGCAAAATCACTTCGCCAGACCCTCCTTCCAGACAAGAGCAGTCCTTGTAATAATGGCCCATCACATCCCCTCCTGTCCTGTACAGGTCTGTCACAGTCTGAAACCATGTAATTGTTAATGTGATTATTATTTAGTCATACCTATCAGACTCCAAGAAGGCAGAGGCTAGGACTGGCCTGTCCTCTAGTGGACACATCATGCCTGGCATACAGTAGGCCCTGTCACCCCACTGAAAGGTGGTCCATATCCACTCAATCCTCTAAGTACCCAAACACATGATCAACTGCCCTCACAGCTCCTGGATAGAGGACCGGCAGGGAAAGTTTTACCCAAAAGCCAGAGAAACTTCTCTCAAAGTCCATGACAAGAGTAGGGGATGAACAAAGCCCCAGGTAAACACTATAGTACCTGCTCTGTGACTTAACCTCTCTTGAGACTCAGTGTAGCTGTCTATAAAATGAGAACAGTACCCACCTGCAAGCTGAAGAATGGGCCCCCAAAGATGCCTATTTCCTAATCCCTGAACCTGTGAGTATATTACCTTACATGGTAAAAAGGACTTTGTGGGTGTGACTAAATTACAGGTTTTAAGATGGGGTGATTATCTTGGATTGTCTGAGTGGGCCCCATGTAATCACAAGGGTCCTTAGAAGGAGGAGGTAGTAAAATTCATCAGAGAAGGCAGTAGCACAACAGAATTACAAGTTGGAATGGTGTGCTTTAAAGATGGAAGAAGAGGCCTTTAAAAGCTGGACAAGGAAATAAATGGTCTCCTATCCTCCCAAAGGCATGTAGCCCTGCCACTGCCTTGGTTTTAGGACTTCTGACCTTCTGACTTGTAAGATAATAAATCTGTGCTGTGTTAAACACAAAGTTTGTGGCAACTTATTACAACGACAATAAGAAACTAATACATAACCTCATAGGGTTTTTGTGAGTTAAATTTGTTGATATGTAAACACACTTAAGAGCACCTGGCACAGAGTAAGTACTCAAAAAGTGTTGGCTCCTATGATTATTATTTTTGCTGAATTCTCCATATGGATGCCAGTGATCTTTCCAAAGCACACGTAGCATCACAAAATCTGTTGAAAAACTTTCAGGGCTCCCCATATTACACAATGGAAACCCCCTCAATGCCTTCCCACCTCTCCAGCTTTGCCCATACTGCTCTCCTACAACCACCACCGACTTCAATCATCTAGAACTACAACTTCTATTTACTGGCTGTCTGACTCCCCACTGCAATGTGACTCCATAGGGCAAGGGCTCTGTCTCACTCACCTCTGCAATTTCAGCACCCAGAAGAGGCAGGCCCTGGAACACAACGGGCCCTCAGTCCATAGCTGTCAAAACACAAATGAACTCCATCCTACATCAGCCTGAGAACTCTCGGCTTGTATTCTCCTCAGATCATTCAGGACTAGACTCCCTACCCCATCAGACACTGCCCTAAGTGCCCATTGATTAGACGGCATCATTCCTCTGCTTAAAACACTCCAACTTGCTCACTATAGTCTTTAGGATAAAGGCCAAGCCTCAAGGCCTCCTGGCTACTTCTGTATGTCCATCCTCATTCTAACTACTCTGAAATTCTCTCGGTACTAGAAATTCAGGCCTCCCTGCTTCTGGACACTTACACATGCTGCTACCCTGCCTAAAATATCTCCTTTACTCCCTTCACTTGGCTTAAACTGCCTCATTCCTCCGGTTTCTGTTTAAAGCTCATTGAAAATGTAAACTTTTGTTTTTCTCAAGTCCTACAGTTTTCCCAAGGCCTAGAAGTACAAGATAGCTGCTGATTCAGCAGAAAGTAGTCACATGCATTTCCTGGCATCTGGCTCACTATCTTGAATCCTGGCTTAGCCCAGACCTGGGAGTTCTGCCTTAGTGCTCTTGGGCCTTGACCCGACCCTCTTCCTGATTTGTACCTCTGCCAGTCCCACGGTGATTAGTAATGACTTGATCTATGGTGCCCCTCCCCCCCACCTCAACCCCAGAACGCCCAGGACTTACTTTAGCTGTCCCAAATCAGGACCTGCCACTTTTGCCAGTGGAAATGAGAAAAAGTACTGTTGTAGACCACTGTTAAACAAATAAGGTGATAGGAGTTATAGGCTTATCCCTTTGACAAGCTACATTAGTGTTCAAACATGCATAATGATGACATTCCCCTTCACTTGAACATTGTCAAAATGTGTATGGAACTGTAATCAACATTCGATATTAATAAAGTCATTAAAACAAACAAACAGTGTCTAGAGATGAGGCATTGGGGGTCTTGCAGAGCCTCATTTTAACATACTCAGCTTCCTACCAGCTAAGTGGTGTTCTCTAAACTGTGGGTCTGCCCCATGTATTAGTAGATGATGAAATAAATTAGTGTTCCACACCCTGTATAATTTTTAAACAAAAATACAATAACAGAAAATGCCAGAGTACAACAGACAGTTTCACAGAACTTCCGTTTCAACTGATACATACATGAGAGTATTGGGTCGCAATGGGCTAAGGTCAAAATTTTTTAAAACTCCTGAGTTAGCTAATTCCTATTTTCTGATGATTTTTCCTTTCTATGCTAAAAAAGTCTCCATATTAGTTTTGCCCTGTTAAGTTGCACCCTTCTTTATTTATAGCCACTGAAACTGTAGGCATTGGGCTGCTGAGATCTAGCATAAGGCGGCTGGCTTGGGCCAGAGGCCTTCCCACAGCTACACAATACCTGAGCCAGCTGGGGAAGCCGGTGATCCGTTTGGGGATATCTCAAGGCTCCATATCCATTGCCAGACCTTGGGTTCCTGACCCTCTAACCTAGTGTACCAAGTTCCAGGGTTCCTGGGCATTACCCACACCTATGTTTCTCAAAGAGGCATGGGCCACACCCTGATGGCAGAAACGGTGTATAGCCTCAGACCTTCAGAAGTGGGTGGGGCTGTCTTGAGAACATCACATAACCCCAGTTTGCATACTCCCTGTTTATATTCTCTCTTCTCCCATCTCAGGCCCCCTGGACCGGCCTTTGATAAAGAAGGCAGCCTCTATAGATTACCAAAGTCATAAAGGTGGGGGACCTGAGGCGACACTAGCAAGGTGGCAGCAGGAAGAGGAGTGGGACTGGACACACTCAGCTCTGGCAGGCTGGACTGACAGGCGTAGAGGGGTAGCGGGGTCTGGGGTGCAGGGCTCCGGCCCTGGCTCGGCTACCACGTGCGCTCTGGGACACCTTCCTCACACCACCGCGCTTACCCGAAAGTCGTGGGCAGTGTCCTTCACTGGCTGCACGCGGTGCCCCTGGTGCCGGGGGTCTGCCTGGCACGAGCAGCACAGCAGCTCCTTGTCATCGAGGCAGAAGAGGTTGAACGGGCCGCGATGCAGGCGGCAGAGGCGCGGGGAGCGGTGGCCAGTCCAGCGCGCGCCCTCGGCCTCCTCGCGTAGCAGCTTCTCCACCAAGTTGTTGAGGGTGTGGTTGGTGCGTAGGTCGGCGGGGGCCGCGCGGTCCTTGCACACTGGGCAAGTGGGCGCCACCTGCACCTCCCAGCAGCGGGTCACGCACCCGCGACAGAAGTTGTGGCCGCAGCGGAGGGTCACGGCATCGCGGAAGGGATCGTAGCAGACGGCGCAGAGCAGCTCCTCCTTGAAGGAGCGGGAAGGCCCGGGGGACGGAGCAGGGACCGGCTCCATGACACCAGTCGCCAGCTCGCGTGTTCGCAACTTTCGCTCCGACCCCACCCACCAACTCCACGGCTCCTGGGACCCTGGGGTGAGCAACACCCAGCCACTTCCCCTCCAAGCGCTAAGCGGCAGTGTCGCCGGCCAATTGCGCGGAGCTAGCTTGGGAGGCTCCGCCCTACTTCCGGTCGGCGCGGGAAACCCCGGAAGAGCGGGGCGGACCTGTCTGCTCCGCGGTCCCCGCCAGACCTGGACTGGCCAGCTGGTTAAGGAGGAAGAAACTCCCCAGCCGTGCTGTAGGGCTTCCGTGTCACTGGAAGCCTACTTCCGATTTGAAATGGGAAATGAAGTCTAGGAGCCTCTTCCTTAACCAATTACCGGAAATGTCAGGGCCATGAGATAGGAGAAAAGAGAGCTCCCCAATTACTGGATTCGAGGTGGAGTCTGGTTCTTCCAGTGCCGTTTGTGTTTTCACCACTTAGGTTTTACAGTGCCATTTCATAGATCTGTGCCCACTCTTGTATTAGTTCTTTACTTAATTTGGCCGGTCTTATTCCTGCGCCGCACCCCGAACCCCACCGCCGGGTAAAGAGGAAACCGGGTTCTCGCCCTGTGATTAACTCTACATACAAGTCACAATCTTTCAGAATCTATTTCTTCGTGAATAAAATGAGAATAATATCTCTTGGCTCCATGAGATGTGAGTATTAAAGTGAAATAAATTTGGAAAATGCTTATAACATTAGACAGGTTTCCATTAAAACGGAGATTAGGGACTTCTGCAAAGGTTAGCGATGGGAACAGCTGAATTCTTACCTAGTATAACAGGGTTCAATTTCTCCAACTCCCCATTCCTGGCTCAGTTTGATCACTTTATAACCTTGACTTGTAGGATTCCTTTCCCTTGACACACTTACCTTCCTAGTTTCAGTTGTGTTCTGCAAGTTTAGGGTACCAAAGCTTGGGGTGCGCGGTTCTGGCAGCTGGAAAGAATATGCGAGGAGCTGTGCGCAGAGGCGACAGAGCTTTGTTCCGGCACAGCAGGCCGCAGCAAGGCACAGGCACAGGTCCAGCCTCCTCCCCATCCCTTCCTGCGCAGGGAGGATTGTTCTTATAACAAGGTGCATAATAGTGGCTTAAGGCCAGGTACTATAATCAGTCACAATCTACTCGTTATATAGGATGCTATATCTAGGGTCACCTGGCACGCTGGTATCCAGGGCTGCCCAGAAACCACACCGCTTGCTGGGGGGGGGGGGGGGGGAGCCTGACTGCATCCATTTTGTTTATCAGTCCCCTCATCTAACAAGTTGAAAGACAATTTCCCCATGTTTAATGTTTCTGTATGGAGCTAAGGCTCTGACTGCCATTTTTGGACTATCTTTCCAGGGATGTTCTATGGTGAACAGACTTGGAGGGCAGAAACAATGTCTCCTTCTAATAAAAGGCCTGGTCAATATACTCTCCGTTATAGAAGATTCTGGTTCCCTTAGCTTCAGGTCTTTAGGCTCTCCTATAATTCAGCCTCCTGTGTTCTTCGTCACATGGGCTTGGATTTAAGACTCAGAAAACTGGCCCAAATGACTATAATCTGACTCTTGCCAGTGCTATTAGTAATAACTGTCCTTTGGCTGTGGCCTAGGAGTCTCATTTACCAGCATTTATGAAACTGTGGCAGTCTTAACTAGTTAGTTTGCAAGTAAGCTAAAATCTCTGACCATTTATAGTTCTTGACGTTTTCCTTCCAACCTTTTCTTCAGAATAGTCCTTTCCCCACAATGCCAAGGAGATGAATGTCACTAATTCTTACTGCCATCTGCGTTTTTCTTGTATATGGTTCATTGTCTTACAGTCACCTGGGGAGCTTTCTAAAAGCCCAGATCCTTGGGCCCACTTCACTCTATTCATCTATCTGGGAGACAGATAGGCCAAGGAATCTGAATTTTCACACACTCTCCAGGTGATTCTGAGGCACAGCAAAGTTTGAGACCTATTGTTCTAGATCTACTCATCCAACAAATAGTTGAGTCTTAAGTTTTGGTTACTGGTTCAAAAATTAACCTTAGAAGCAATCTCCAAAAAGACCACAAGATGGAGCTGATAGTCCCACACTCCAGGCACCTCCCTGGAAAATCTTGTCTCATTTTCTTTCACTGTTCTGTTATCTGTGTGTCCCAGGTGCTCTGTGCATCTATCTGTTTTGTTATCTATGTGTTTCATTCTGTTCTTACACGATTTTCCTTGTTCGTCTTGTTGTAGTTGTTTTTTCTCAGGATCTGAGTGGGGCCACACATCAAAGCAAGGGTGAAGAGTAGAAATTAAATGTTATCTTCTTTTAAAAAGTAGAATACGAAGGTTAACATTAAACCAGTAAGGTTCTCCAGTCTTTCTAGAAATCCGGAAAGAACTTGGTTCTATTCCAACCTCCACCATTAGCTAGGGGCATGACCTGGGCATAATATTTTACTTTTCTGACTTCCCTTTCCTCAATTATAAAGGGAAATATTGAATAAAATGTTCCAATTTCTTATGACTTCAGACAGAACTTTTTTTATTTTTTGCATAATTTCAGTAAAGAAATGGTGACTAAGAATTACCCAGAGCCCCAGAAGGAGAAATCTTAGTGACTATAACCATTCTGTCACCAACTTTTGTTTCTTCTTTCAGTAGAAAAGACCTTCTTCAGAGGACCCTGAAGTTCAAGTCCTCTGTATACCGGCTAAACTACTGAAAAAGTCTAGTGGAAGTTCTCTCAATCTCTAATTTGCCCCATCTCATACCCCAGGCATCTTTGCTGGGCACTGGCACATTTCCAAACCCCATGCTGTCGCCATGTAAATTTATGTCAAGAATGACAACTATTTTTTCTAGTGTTGCATTAGGGGAAAGAAAAATCCTAGGTGCAGAAAGAATTGCTTTTTTTTTTCTTTTTAAAGTGTTTGAAAGTGGCTACTACAAATAAAAGGCAGAGATTATTAATTAGATAAAAAAGCAAGACCCAACTGTATGCTGCATAAAAGGAACTCATTTTAAATAAAAGCATTCAAATAAGTTAAAAGTAAAAGATCAAAAAAGATATACCATGCTAATACAAATCAAAAACACTGGGGTAGCGATAGTAATATCAGACAAAGCAGACTTCATATCAGAGAATCTTAATGGGATAAGGCGGACTGCTGCTGAATGCAGCGGTCGCAGAGCTGGCAGGAACAAAAACCATTTCCAGAAATAGGCACTCAGAGTTGTAGACATAATTGTACTTCTTAGGCAGAATTACCAAGGATATCTTTGTAGTCTGATGCTTGACATGGGACACAGTGATGACTGTAGCCTTCTCTGAGGCCTAAAACATGGGAAATAGGAGGGCGGGAGCTGAGTTGGTTTGAATAACGCAGAGAGAACTTCCATAAGAAGTAGTGCTGATGCAAGAGACTAGGGAAACCCCTTGAGTAGTAAATTGCCTGCATCTGGATCAGATTTGGCAAAAGACTTTAAATTTGAATCATACACTTTTGTTTTTTTCTCTATCATTTATGATCTTCCAAGCTGCAGCTTTTAAAATGCAACTCAAAATGATTAACTAATAAGAGTATGGATTGTCTTACATAACAAAAAGTCTGGAGGTAAGAAAGTTATGTCCAACCCAATGACACTGGGATCCTAGATTCTTTAAATCTTTCTGGTGCCTGTGCCTGCCCTTTGGTTGGAAAGGTACTGCAGCAGCTCCGGGCATCGTATCTGGATATGAACCAATGTCCCAAAATGGAATATGGCCATTTCTCCCCAGTAGTCTCATTGTCAGAGCCAGGAAGACTTTTCTAAACCCTCCAGATGACTTCCCCCACACCTTATTGGTCAGAACTGGGTCATGTGCCCAACTCTCATCACCAGCAGGGGAATGACACCACTGTGATTGACTTAAACCAACTGGGATTTATCCCAATCATGTGCTGGAGGGATGATCACTGAGATACATTCAGGGCTTGGCTATTATGAAAGAGGGGAAAATAGCCATTAGTTAGGCAACTAGAGGTTTAGGACAGTGGACAACATTTGCTAATTGGGAGATTTCACATAAAAACTTAGATTTCTACCTTTGCTTTTTTTCATTTGTAAAAATTTTCAATTGTGCTAAAATAAACATAACATAAAATTTACTACCCTAAACATTTTAAATGCACAGTTCAGTAGTTAGTGTTAACTATATTCCCATTGTCTAGCAACGAAATCCCCAGAGCTTTTCATCTTGCAAAATGGAAACTCATTAATCAAATCCTCTCTCTCTCCTTCCCCCCGCTCCTGGCAACCACCAGTCTACTTTCTGTTTCTATGAATTTGAATACTCCAGATACCTCGTATAAGTGGAATCAGATAGTATTTGTCTTTTTATGACTGGCTTATTTCACTTAACAGAATGTCTTCAAAGTTTATCCATGTTGTAGCATGTGTCAAAATGTCCTTCCCTTTTTAAAGCTGAATAATATACATTGTATGTATTACCACATTTTGTTTATCCATTCACCATTCTATGGACACTTGGTTGCTCCCACCTCTTGGCTACTGCGAATAATGCTGTTATGAACATGGGCGTACAGATATCTCTTAGAGATGCTAGTTCTTTTGCATATATACCCAGAAGTGGAATCTCTGGATCACATGGTAATTTTATTTTTACTTTTTTGATGGACTGCCATACTGCTTTGCAGAGTAGTTGCACCATTTTACATTTTCAGCCATGGTGCGCAAGGGTTCCAATTTCTCCACACTCTGGCCACCGCTTATTATTTTCTATGTCTTTGTATAGTAGGCATCCTAATGGGTGTGAGGAGATAGCTCCTTTGGTTTTGATTTACATTTCCTTAAGGATTAGTGATGTTGAACATCTTTTCATATGCTTGTTGGCCATTTAGATATCATCTTTGGAGAAATGTCTATTCAAATCCTTTGTCCTTTTTATCAGGTTATCTTTTGTCGTTGAGCTGTGCAATTTTTTATATTAGCCTCTTATCAAATATGTGATTTGCAAATATTTTTTTCTCATAGGTTGCCTTTTCATTTTGTTGATTTTGTTGTACAGAAATTTCTTATTTTGATGTAGTCCAATGTATCTATTTTTAATTTTGTTCCCCATGCTTTCGATGTCATATCCAAGAAATCTATGTCATCAAGTTTTTTCCTTATATTTTCTTCTATGAGTTTTTTTTTTTTATAGTTTTAGGTCTTATGTGTAGGTCTTCGATCCATTTTGAATTAATTTTTACATGTGGTGTAACTTCATTCTTTTACATGTGGATATCTAATTTTATTAGCACCATTTGTTGAAGAAGCTGTCCTTTCTCCAGTGAGTGGTCTTGGCACCCTCGTTGAAGATCATTTGAACATATAAACGAGGATTTATTTCTGGGCTTTCTGTTCTATACCATTGGTCTACATGTCTGTCTTTATGCCAGTTCCATATTGTTTTGATAAGTGCGGATTTGTAATAAGTTTTGAAATCTGGAAATGTGAGACTTCTTCTTTAAAAAGAAAGAGTCTTTAATTATTTTGACCATTGGAGTCCCTTGAGATTTCATATAAATTTTTGGATGGATTTTTTTTCTATTTCTGCATTTCATAGGGATTGCATTAAATCCGTAGATCACTTTGGATAGTAGTGACATCTTAACAATATTGTCTTCAAATCCTTGAACACGGGATCTCTTTCTATTTATTGTCTGATTTCTTTCAACATTGTTTTATAGATTTTCAGTGTGCAAGTCTCCTTCCTCCTTGGTAAAATTCATTCCTAAGTATTCTTTTTGATACTACTGTGAATGGAAGTATTTTCTTAATTTCCTTTATACATAGTTTATTGTCTGCCTTAGCTTTTAAAAAAAGAAAGACCTGGCTACATTGCTACATTAAGCTTCCTCTTCTGCTTGGCAATAAACTTTTTTTTTTTCAAGAGGTTTTTATTTTATTTATTTTTTTAAACCTATCATGCCATGAATTCATAGGGAATGGCTTCCAGCAGCTCAGGTTCCTTTCCATTTGTTCTCACAAAGTGAGCTTCTCTGGGTGGAGCAGGCTGGCGCTTCATTTGAACCCAGGTAGCTTTCTCTTTGGCTTCCTTCTTTTTTTGATCATTTCCTTCACGCGTTTCCGGAAGCTGTCTTGGCTCTTAGAGTACTTAATATACTCAGTACACACATTAATTCTCTTGGCAAGAATCTTGCCCTTAACTTGTTTGTTTACAACAATGCCAACCACACGCTGGGGAACACTGTAAACTCTTCCATTTTGGCTGTGTTAGCATTTGTGGGGTGTTCTTTTTTGAACAGTGTCCATTTCCTTGAGGTCTACCATATCTCCTTTCCTGTAGATTCACATGTGTGTGGCCAAAGGAACAACTCCATGTTTTCTAAAAGGCCTGGAGAACCTATAGCGGGTGCCTCTCCTCTTTCCCTTTGTGTTGGTCATTTTGGCAAATTCCTAGAAGATGGCCATGTAGACTTTTGAGCCAAATAGCTGAATAGCAGCTGTTTCCCTGCAGAAAGGATGCGTATTATTCTCCAGTTTGCTACAGTTCCTACCCAGCCAGCTCCCCTCATCTTCCTGCCTTGCCTCTGTACACGTTTGGGTTTTTGATCCCTTGTTTGGAAGTCCTCAGTGAAGGTTACTTACTACTGCTATTCATAATGAAGGAACTAAGTTGGTAAAATATTCTTGTACAGATAGGCAGATTGGTAGTTTGAAAAAATGAAATCTAAGCTGATTTTGCATATTCCCGAAATCTATCTTTTAGCACCAATTATTTTATTGCTAATACTTTTAACAAAAATTTTTATGAAATATCATATATGCTGTAATTTTCTAAACTATAGGATGCAGAACATAAACTTTTCTTCATGATTTCCAAAATAGACAATAATTACTGTGTTATGTAATAAAGGGGTACCTAAGGTAGTAATGAAGCATGGGGGATTGTTTCTCTGTCCTGTAAATGTCCACCGAGGCCTGTGATTTGATTGTTCTTGCATTTGCTAGGCATTTTTTTAAGAGGTTCTTCTTGCTACTAACAATGAATCTGCCTATAGCAACCTACTCTCACTCACTTCCTAGTTGATGCTTCCAGCATAGTGTGGGCTAGGATCAGATCACCATATTTGTTAGAATTGCAGAGGTCAACGATGGCAAGGAAAGGTCCATACAGTCAGTCTGTTGCTTCAGAGTTTAGCCAATAAGCTCACTCACAGGTAGAGGTAAGGGATGGAGAGCCAAGGAGGCCATAGTCAAAGAAGTATGGAGCTGACTCGGAGTGGACAGGGGAGCAAGGCAGGCTCCACTTCCCAGAAGCACTTCCCAGAAGCATTCTGCAGCCCACTGCTCTGCAGCCTCCTTGGGAGCTATTGAAGGCCCAACAGCAGTGCCCAGGTCTGTGCAAACTGCCTGGCCTCTGCGGCACTGAGTCTGCCTGTTGTTCCTTAATGGTAAAATAAAGACACTCTTGCATCTTCTCCATCTGCCCTCCCTCTTGGGTATCTAAATTAATTTTTGAAAGGATTTTATATGGTTTTATTTTTCCCCAAAAAGATTCACTTCGGATTATGTCCAGAAATTTTTTTTCCTCTCTGTGGAGTGATTTTCTTCAATTTTTTTACTATGAACATTTTCAAACAATATTGGAGAGAACGGTATAATTAACCCCTACAAACCTATCATTCTGCTTACATCAGTTGTCGACTTTGCTATTTTTGTTTCACCTCCCCTCCACATGGGGGTTGGGAGTCATGGAGTATTTTCAAACAATGATTATTCAAAGATAAAGTGTTTATTTTATTTTTATAGCTTTATTTTTAAAGTTACAGTAGGATATAATACCTTCCATTTATCATCAGCTATGAGCCATAATACTGGCAAGGGAATTTACAAGTATTATCTCTAGTCCTACCAACATGTTGTAAATTATTCCTATTTTATAGATGAGGAAATTGAGGTGCTGCCTTAATTTATGTATAAAATAAAATAGGCTAAATGGTGGTGTATTAGTTACGATGCAGTCTAAGCTATGGTAACAGAAAAGCCCCAAATGCAATAACCTGAACAATTTGTTTCTTTCTCTCCCTGTAAAAGTTCAGCTAGATCCTGACCATTTCTAGGGCTAGCTTGGTGCCTTGATGGCAGTAGAGACTCAGGCTTCCTCTCTCATGTTGTTCAGCTATTCTCAATACCACAGACCAAGACGGCCGCTCCAGTTTTCATCATCAGGTGGAATGGAAAGGGGAATCCCAGAAGGCATGCCCATTTCCTTGAAGGACATGATCCTGAAGCTGCACACATAACTTCCGCTCATTAACTACTGTCCAGAACTTAATCACGTGGTCACACCTGCAAAGGAGACTTTGAAAGGTAGTCTTTATTTTGGGCAGCCTATGACCAACTGAAAATCAGATTCTATTATCAGGAAAGAAAAGACAACAAACAGAAGTGCCCTTTATAGATGGAAGAATGGTTTTGTTTTCAAGGGCATAGTTTTGAGTTCTGTATTTTGGCTTCAGCTATGGTCAATTTAGTAAACCTAATGGTACCTGGTTAAATTAGACATAGACATCCTTTGATGATGAAAGACCAATTATTTAGTCCTCATGCCTCTGAGTTTTTCTTTGTTCATTTTGTTGTTGTTGTTCAGAACACTTATAATCATACTAGTCTTTTAAACTGAAATTTATTATAATAGTAAATTTAAATTATGTGATTTAATTCCATTATCCATAATGGAGAGACCACAATTATATATTACCACAACTCTGCCAGTGATGGGTTTGGATTCAGCTCTACCCTTTACCACCGGGGCAGCGGTGGACAAATTATTCACTTTCTTTAAGCCTCTTTCCTCCTTTCTGCAAAATAGGAAAACTATCGACCTTAATTATTGTGAAAATTAATTAGATAATGAATGATAGTTCTTGGTGCACAGTGAACACTCAAGAAATTGTATCTGTGTGAAAGATATATATGCAATATCTCGTCACTAATCCTATCCTATTTAATTCCTATCAATTCTAAAAATAATAATTGTAGCATTTTATAACATTTTCATACCTATTACTTAATTTTGGCATCACAGTACCCTGTGAAATAGGTAGAGCAGCAAGTACTCATTCTTTTACTCTCCTAGATTAGGAAATACAAGCTCGGGGAAATGGATTCACTTACCTAAGGTCATGTCTTCCCTCTTGACTAGATCTTTCCCAGGCACATTTAAACCTGCTCCACCGGCTACCATATTAAATTACAAAACAACCCTCTTTCAACCCACAACCTTCTCCAGCCCATCCTCATCTCTTGATTCCCCTTTCAGCCAAGCTTTTCAAAAGGTAATGGCACATGCTGCCTCCCTGCCATCACTTCCAATCTACCATCATCTCACCTTATTTGACTTTTGCCTCCACTAAATTTGCTCCTGGCAAGAGCCTGCTCCCTCTTACTCCCACCCCAGACAATATCATCCGTTCCTGTGGTTTCAGATGCCAACCCAGAAGTTCGTCACTAGCTCAGGTCACTTTTATGAACCTCAGTCCCAACTACTGTTGGGGTGGGAGTTGGGGACAGGTCCAGAGAACCCTTTGCACAAGAGTCCTGTCTAAGACAAAGAGACCATGCACCATAATGGCAATAGAATTAGAATAGTGAGTAGGAAAGTTGTTGGGAAGGCTTCCCAGGACTTGGAGATTGAATGGCTCTGGGGTAATGAGAGAGAAAGGAGAGTCAAAGGTGATTCTAAGATATTAACATTTGGTGACTGGGATAATGTTAACACTCATCAGAAAGACTGGAAATGGATCTGTTTGGGGAGCAATATCATGCTCAGCTGAAGACCTGACTCTGGGGTAAAGGATGAGACATCTAAATGGAAAAATCAAAGTCCTTTTTCCTTATAGTTTTCTCTTGCTGAGCCAGCTATACAGTCCTTCCCCACCTCTACCGTGGGCCTCCCACAATAACACTGTCTCTGCTTGAGACATAACAAGTAGAGGAAAATATTGTTGCTTCTACACTGGGCTAAGTCACTCTTCCAATCCACAAGAAGCCAAAGGTAGAAAGTTTTTAGAGCATTCATGTAGAATCCCAGGCTCTTGACACTGTTTCTGATGGGTTCTATCAAGGTAGGTAACAGCCAGAGACATGTGTGACACTGTCATTTTCGTTCCTACACTGGACCAAACGGAAGAACTGGAGGCAGAGTCGGCTACCCCAGGGAGTTTCTCACGGTCTCTTTCAGAAATTAAACCTATTATTCTATGCTTCTAGGAGCTTCAAAAAAAAAAAATCGTTGAAGAATTCGGCAACCTCTGAAAATTTTGAATATTGAAAACTTTTCTTTCTCGAATCAGGGCCCAATGAGGTTGTAGTTCATGAATTTTCCCACACAGGGGCAGCAAACACAAACTCACCTTGTCTTAAGCCAGTCTGGATTCACTTTGCAATTTTTAGTTCCCATTGCCGCCACCCTAGCATAGACCCTCAATAATTCACACCAGTGTCTAAGCTTCATACCATTTGACCTTCATCACCTTATTCTATGCCCAAGAATATGTAAGGGCCACCAACTTTCTAAAGCCCTCTGACAATGTCCTTGCAATGCGGTCAGTTATCATCTTTCCCACATTTTCCCTGCTCACTGCAGTTGACCCTGTCCGATTTGCCTCGTCTTGCCAAGCAGTAGCCAGGGTTTCCCTGGTCAGTTACTTGGCCTCTTTCTGACTGCTATGAAGCCACCAGCATTACCTCTAAGATTCCAAGCGAGTGCCGAGAACAAAATAGAAGGGTTGACAAGGGGGAGCTCCACCAGTGGTGGCTATGAGCTCCCATCAGATGGCTTGTAAATTGCCTTGTTGGGGCAGGTGGGCCCCAGGCTCAGAGATTCTGATTTTTCAGTAGATCTGAAGTGGTGGTCAGGTATCTGCATTTTTAAATCTACAGATTAGTACACTTATACTTTGAGAAGCATTGATTTTTTTTGGGGGGGGGGCTTCGTGGCCATGGATGTGTTAATTCATCTGAGTCTCCATTTTCTTTGCAGAAAATGGGAAGAATTAAATGAAATCATTCAGACAGTGCTTCTTTAGCACAGCAGTTGGCATTTAGACATGCTCACCAAATGCTGGCATTTCCTGTTGTTTTCCTGGGGGCGGGGCTGGTCCACTGAGTTTGGAGGTGGGGGTCAGGAAGTATCCTGGGGTGGTCATGTAGCCAGATTGCGTGTGGCTGCACAACTCCAGGGCCAATCTTATGAAGAGCATCCTCCAGAACTGTGCAAGATCCAAGTTTTTCACAAGGAACAGAATAAAGAAGTTCGAAGTCGAGACTCTGGAGAGGAGCTTGAGGGTGTGGGGGACACTGAGTACACATGAGCTTTTTGACCTTATGCTAAGGCCAGTTCACCTCCTCCTAGTCAGAAAAAAGTCTGGAATCTTTCCAGGAGAATGAGGGTTGCTAAGTGCCCTGAAGTCACCGGCTGGAATGTGAATTGAAGAGGTGAAGCAGCCTTTTCATTTGGGGATGACGTGAGGGGGACGATGGCTACCCAGCTTCTATGACTATTCTTGTGCCACCCTCTGGTCCTGCCCTTTTGCAGCACAGGGACCTGGTCTACGGTGTTCAGTTCTGCCAAAGCCCCTGGCGATATTCACCTGATCTCCGGTTCCCTGAAGAGAGTCTGGGCACTTTAGCACATGGAGAAATGGGGAGCGGCACAGGTGCTGAGAGGAAACAGCAACCGTTGAATGTGGCCTCCGAGAGCCTGCGGGAGGAGTGGAAGGGGGAGGGAGGAGTGCTAGGAGCTAGGGGTCAACTGCCCCAGGGGGCAGGTAATAGCCAAAGACCCCACGTGGGGTCAGGGGATGGCAGGGACGGCCCCCCAGGTGAGCACGTGCAGATTAGGAATCGGAGGCTGCATCTATTTCAGAGTTTATGGTAAAAGGCTGGAGCAGGCTCTCACTCAGCACCATAGACAACACACCCCACCCTTTAAGGAAGTGGGGAGGAGAGCGGCAGGGGTGTGGTTAACAACGAGGAGGAGAGGGGGAAAACATAAACCTGTCAGCCCTCTTACTCAGCGGAGGCCTTGGGAGTCGCTGCGAGCTCCGTACCTGCCACAGCCCGGACTCACCTGTACCTGCGCAGCCCCCTGCCTCACCTGGCCGAGCAAAGAGCCGCCGCTGGAGTCGGCGCTTCCCTCCCTGTGAGTCCCCTCCCGCGATCGGTGCTGAGAACCAGCCAGAAGTTGGTGGCTGGACGACGCGGACGGAGTGGAGGGGGGTACTCTGGAGACTGCGGGTACCTGGACGGGCCCGAGTTCCTGCTAACGCAGCCTCGAACCGGTAGGCAGAGCTGTGGGCGCAGTGTCCGCCGCCGCTTGCTAGCTTTCCGCAGAGGGGGGAATGAGGGTGGCGGAGTCTATTTTTGGAGTTAATTTGAGACTAAAGGGTGTTTCTCCCTCTTTGCCCTCTTAGCATACTCAGACACGGGAGGCTGGGGGCGACGATGAGAGGGCACAGAGAGGCCGCCTGCCTCTAAAGCTCTCATCAGAGAGCAACAAGCAGTGCTTTTCAGAATCCGCTTCAGCTCCTGCTTTTGAGCAGCTCCCTGTGCCCTGCTCTCTCCCCTTTCGTGCCTTCATGCCCCCGCCCGGGTCAGGCTCCCACGTGCACCCCGCTGCGCCCGCGTTCTCTTACCCCCAGAGAGGGCATCTTCTAAATCGAGCCGTCACTGGAAGCAAGCAGGGGTCTGCCAGGGAGATGGAGGCAGAGCTGTGTGTGTGTGTGTGTGTGTGTGTGTGTGTGTGTGTGTGTGCACGCGCGCGTGCAGCGTGTGTTCTGAGACTAAAGTTAACACTTGCCACCACACTGGTTCTTTGTGAAACTACCTTCTGAACGCTGCTAAAGGGTTAAGTTCTGTGCTGCCTTCTCCTGTCAGGCTGTGCGTGGGCAATGCCTTGGGTGGGTGAACAGGGAACATATGGGTGATGTTCTGAGCCCACCGAGCCCCACCACCTGCCCTAAACCTCCGCCATCTGACACTGGTATCGTCCCGCACCCCAAACTTGGAGCTCGGTCCAATGAGGCTCCTTTCAAGGTGCCAAGGAGAGAGGGAGAGAGGAAGTTTGGACACAGAAGGGCTCCCGCAGGAGGATTTGTAATACAAAGGAGGAAAAGCTTTTCGCCCACGGGTAGCTGGACTTGAGCCCTTGAGGCGGCTGGCATGGCAGACCAGGTGAGGGGCGTGCAGATGCCCCTCCATGCCGTGGCTGCTGTCTCCTCACCCAAGTCCAAGGTATACTGTTGTGGACCTAAGCCCAGCCTTTCACAACTCCTCTGGGGGAGGAGGGAGAAGAGGCAGAGATAAAATAAAAAGTGAGTCAAGATGGAGGAGAGGAAGGAAGTAGTCACATTCAAGAGACCCAGCTCCGGCAGTACATTCTGCTGTCATTCATTCATTCATTCCGTAAACATGTACTGACTTCCTACCTGGGACCAGGTGCTTGTGCTGGTGCTGGGTGTGGGGAAACAACAGTGCCTGTGACCCAGGCTCCTAGAGCAGTGTTCTGAATGGCACTCGATGGGAAAGGGCAGGGTGCTAAGTCAACCAGTGCTGGAGGAGATGGCGAGGGGTGTACCCTGGAAGGCTTCCTGGCAGAAGTGATTCTTAAGTGGAGACCTGAAGGATCGATAGGAATTAGCCAGGAAGGGGAAAAGGAGAAAGAAACAGCACAGAGCGTAGCAAGTGCTAAGACAGGAGGCCAGAAGCAGTGTGAAGCATCCAGGAAACTGCAAGTATCTCAAAGTGATCAGAGTATGGAGCGTGCAGGGGCGAGGTGAAGCAAGAGAGGTAAGTGGAGACAGCTCCAGAAGGGCCTGCTCAGGCTGCCATGGCAACTCCTTTTGGAGCAACACTTGGAACCTGGAGCCAGGCGTGAGACTTCCCAGCATGCCTCCCACTCTAGGGTGGGGTTGCCAGATTTAGCAAATAAAAATACAGGACACTCAGATTTGAATTTAAGATAAGCAATGGATATTTTCAAGTATAAGTACGTCCCATGCCATATCTCGGGTGTACTTATACTTAGACATTATTCATTGTTTATCTGAAACTCAACTTGACCTGGGTGACTGATATTTTATCTGGCAACTGTCCTCCAGCAGAAAGCTGAGGGTGCTGCTGTTCTGGGAAATGAGGGATGGGTAGTGCACGGGCCAAGAGGGCAGTCTCATGACAGATTCCACTTGTGACCAATCCTGGATTCCAGTTCGGGTCTCCTCTACTGTTTGACAATGTTAGTTCTTAAAACAAACAAACAAACAAACAAACAACAACAACAAAAAAACCAAAAAACAAAAAACAAAACAACCAAGCAATCAAAAAAACAGTGTCAGTTCCTTGGTCAGCTTGTTCATCTGCTGAAGTTTACAATGGTACCTCAGAAAGAAATTGGGCTTATATAGGACCTGGGTTCAAATCCCAGCCTGGCGACTTGCCCACTGTGAGACCTTACATAAACCACTTAGCTTTTCTGATCCCCAGACTCTCTTTTCTGAAATGAAGACAAGAATATCTGCTTGTCTAGAGTGGTTGGGAGGATTGCGATAATGTATGTAAATTGCCTAGTGAGTGAAAAAGGAAAAGTGGTACATATGAATTACTTTAATACCTAAGGGTCACCAAAGTAGCATACACGAAGTACTTGGGGCTCATTTTTTTCCATTTATATTTATCAAGCACTCAGAAGTCCGAGGGGAAGAATGTGGTGGAGGGTCCTGCTTCTAGTGAGTGCAGGTTAGTTCCTGAGCAGAGTGGGAGACCCTGAGTCACTTTTTCAGTTTTGCTATTCCTTTCCCGTGTGACATGCTTCATGGGGAGGAGATATTCAGCCCTCTCTTCTACTGCTGTTGGAGGACAGAGGGGGGCGGGGAGGAGAGGGAGTGGCTCAAAGTAGAATTAACTGAAGAGAAATGTGAATAAATTGAAAGAAAAAAATCCACATAAAACACCTAGCACAGTGCCTGACATGGACAAATCCCCATAAAATTTGGCTGTCATTATCTGCATTTTTTATAATAAGTACCTTAGAAAAATAGAGCTCAGGGCTAGATGAAGTAAGTGTGCCTTGTGAGCTGTGTTCTGATTTTAATGGGAGCATTTGTAAGAGCAAATTAGGGGCCTCCTAAAAGGGAACCTGGAGAGAGTTAAGAATTTGGTAAGAGAAAGAGGAAATGGAAAGTGTGTTTCCTTTGTGGAAACCGCTGGGTTAAAAATGGTCCCTCTTTCCAGTGGTTGTATCTCCCCACCGCCTGCCCTGCCCCCACTCCCACCCAGTGACAATAATTTTGTCCCCAGCTCTTTAGAGCAGCATTTGCCCAACAGTGTTCAGAGAACGTGTTCTATGCCATGACATAGTTATAGATGTTCCATTGATGAAGCATTCAAATGAGCCCACTCTCAGAGATTTGTCATGTACATTTTCATGGTCGAGTTTATTGTAAATCCTGCAGAAAAGATGCCTTATCACTGGGTTTACTAGCATTCCCTAGCAACCTTTGCAGGGGCATCAGTGGAGCAACTATTACCAAATTAAGGACAACAGCATTCCACATCTAGTGACTTGACATAGGTACAGTTCTGGGACCGAGCAGACAAGTACAATCGATGGGGAGGTGAGAGAGGAGAGGGGACATCCCTGGGGTAGACCCCAAGTCTTAGGTCTCCTGGCACCTAGTGCTCTCCCTCTCCAGGAGTCATGGGCTCTGGATGAGTCCCCTGGGTCTCTGAGGCGCTCACTTGGTTGGAACAGAGGCGCACAGCTGCTGGCGTGCTTGGGGCCGAAAGTGTGGTAACTAAGAGAAGTTCTTGCTGACCCAGTGGTCAAGTGTTCCCCTTAGACTCTGTATCAGCTCTAAGGTAAAGGGGGAAGAGCAGGGAGAGTGGCGACAGTCTCTGTGACACATACGTGGTTGGTGGTCTGGTGGTCAAGGACCCCTGCTCGGTCAGTTTCTGGGTTCCTCCTCCAGCTGCCGGACTCATTGCATGACCTTAGGCAAGTCACTGAGCCCTGTGTTCCTCATCTGTAAGACAGAGATGATAAGAGGGCTTTGCATGAGGGTGGAGGGGAATAGTACACCAGGAGTCACATTCAAAATATCAGCAGCTGCTAAAGCATGGGCAGTGGCGTAACAGAACTGACACTAGCCGTTGCCCTGAGCAGGATCAGAGAGACACCCTGGGGTCCAGGGCATCTAGGGGTGGAGGAGGCAGGCAGGCAAGGGCTGGGGTGGCGGACATTTACCAACTCGTAGAGATTATTTCAATATTTTAACATTCCAGATGGCCAAATGTACCAGCTTAATAATAGCCTCGACTGTACGTAAAACATTCAGTCCTTGAAGAGGCATTTAATAAGTGTTAGCTCTCCTTTTAATTATATTTTTATACTTATGGTTAATACAGCATGATGGGAAAGCACCTTCTCCCCCCCGCCCCCCCCCCCCCCCCCGACAAAAAAGGCCACCTGAGGGGCAGGCTTCTCATGAGTGCGGTCACATGGACACACATCAGATAGACAACAGTGTTGTTTCTTGCCCGCCCCACCCCCACTCACAATTCATTGTGTTTGATGAATAGCCAGCTTATTTAGCTCTTTAGCCAGCAAAGAGACTTTCTCTGACTGCCCATCTGACTGCAGAGTCCACATAGTCATTTAAGGTGTTGAGAGAGCTGATGGGCAGGAGAAAATGGTGGCTTCACTTTCCGGGGTTCTCAGCACCGTGTGCAAAGCTCTGAACTATGTGAGGGGGTGGTGGTGGGGGATGGGGCAGCTTTTTGAGTCACTCTGCTGTTTCCCAAGGTATAATTATTACTCACGATGACAGTTCGATTAAGAGAGCAAACTGGAGACCGCATGTTCCGTATGCTTTTTACCTAGACACACGGGTACAGAGGTAGGATTGCAGGATTTTTTCTCCAAGGACCCTTCAGGTTGGCTGTGGGTGGGCTGCAGGAGTGGACATTCCTCTGCTTCTCCAGGTCTCCCCCAGCTCTTACCTTTTCCCAGCACTAAGGCACCTGCTGCTCTTATAAGGCAGCCAGTCAGCGTGATTAGAACAAAGACCAGCCACTGCCAATGCCCGCAAAAGGGTAAACCTTCCCCCTTTCTGTCTTGGCTATACAGTTCACTAATATCTTCCTCCTCTTCAGTCCCCTTCTTTCCTTTTATGTTCTGAAATCCACCTACACAGAAGCTGGCAACATCACTCACCAGAGAGGGAGATTCAGGAATGCACCTTGCTCAGTGTTTAGAACTTGGGACTGGATTTAATTCTTATCTCATGGACTAGTCTCCCTCGCAATCAGGCCAATTCTGCCAGCAACTCTGAGTACCCCAGAACCACAGTCCCCCTTTTCTGTGCCCCTTTTCTCTCTGAGGTTCTTCCTCCTGACTCTCTCAGACACTCCTACACCCCAGCCATTGCAATCCCACTGGACATATGAGGGTCTAAGAGGCTCCTGGCATGCAGCCTGCTGGGAATTCTGCCCTGAGTTTGGGCTTTGTTCTTTTCCGGGGTTCCCTTTCCTTCCTGGTCCCTCCTCTGTTCCTGGTCACTTGGAGCATCACATCTTTTCCTGGTTTCTAAGTGAATGCGCTTTGTCCACTCCCCCCACCCATTTCCTCCCTAACCTCCAGCATGTCCGTTTGCCCTCCAGGACCATTTAGAGTGAGAGTCCAGTTCCTTCCCCTTCAGCTCAGGTTAACACTCTTCCCACCCCCAGTTCCTGCTCTAGGAAGTTTATAAGAGACCAAGTACACTCCCCAGCATCTGATTACATTCTCCAGTCCCCAGCTCAAGGCAGGCAGCTGTCCCTCTCTCAGGCAGTTTGTCAGTCCACGCAAGTGGAAGGACAAGCTGGAGTCAAGAGACATGGCTCTGGTTTAGAGTCTTCTACCTCTGTACCTTTGGGTAAATCTTCACTCTACCAAGTGTCATTTTTCTCATTTGAAAATGAAAAAAATTGTACTGTATTCCTCATAGGGACGTTGAGAGAAAGAACTGGCTTGTTTAAAAATGCCCCATATAATACTGTCCGGCACTCTGCCTGGAAAGATGAAGAGTTTGGAGTCAGAAAGATGTAGGTTTGAATCTTGACTTTGTCACTTTCTAGCTGTGGGACATCGCCAAGTTATGTAACACCTCTGAGCCTTAGTTTTCTCATTTGTAACTTGTTCTAGGCATTAATTTCAGTTTTCTCTCCCTTTTCACCCCTGTCACTCTCAGGGTATAGTCTTCTTTCCCTACATTCAAGGGACTGTGTCTGCCTTCAGTGAGTTTACAGTCTGGTAGGGGAGGTAATACATAAAGATGAATAACTATTAGGCAAGATAGGGACTTACTTAAACAGCCATAAAAGAGGCACCAGTAAAGGCTATGAGGTCAGAGGATGGAGAATACTTCTGTCTGGGGAGTCTGGGAATGCTTCCTGGAGGAAGTGGCATTTGTAAAAGCTCTGAAAGGATGGGTAGGCTATGGCCATAGAAACTAGGGATGGTGGTTGTGGTCAAAAACAAGTGTAAATAAAAGCAGGGGGGTGGGGACGTATGATTCCAGTGACTCATTTTGGCTGGAGCCAAGGGTATCAAAGGGCAGTAAAGATGAGGTATAAAGACAGAAAGTAAGATAAGCTTCAATATGGTCGCTGAAGAGTTTGTACAGTATTCTGTAGGCTGTAGGGAGCTGTTGGACTTTATTCTGAAGGCATCAGAGAGCTGTTGAGATTTCGCCTTGGATAAAGGGGCCACGAGCAGATCTGTACAGTAGTGTGTAAAGCGGATCAGAGAGAAGAGACTTTGCAGGAGGATCAGGTAGGAGTTTATTATACTAGTTCAGGTCTTAAGAGTCTGGGTAAATTGTATAATTTCAGATGATTTTAGGGTCCTAAAGAGGATCTACTGGTCACCTGGAGCTTCTCCATTCTCTGAGTTTAAATTGGTACTTAGGCGAATGTAAAATATATAGGGTCTATGGGAGCATTACATTGTTCAGTTATATATGTATATTCTTTATCCTCTCCATCCGCGTTCTTGATTCTCAGATTAGTTCTTTCCCATGGACTTGGCTAGGTATGCACTCAGTGTCAGCTAGTCTGGAGGTCTAACGGCAACCTCTGTGTGGCAGTCTCCTCCAGAATCAAGGAGGAGTGTGCACTCAGATCTGCCCCCGTCGACCCTCATCAGTTCAGAGAACTCCTGGGCTACATTTTCACTCTGACCCTCTTCCCTTGCTTTAGCCCTCTATTTACAAGGATCTGTAAGATATTCCACTAGAGTAACTCATGTAAAATGCTACATGTCAGAAACTAAACTCATTTTCTCAAACCAAACCATCTCTTCCTTCTGTTCATGCGGTTGTCATTGTCCTAGGTACTCAGGTCAAAAACCCTGACATTATCTTCCCTTTCAGCTTCTCTCTGCTTTTCTCCACTCATGTCTCCCCCGTCACTAATCTGTCCTACAGATTCCTTCTACATGCTTCTCATTCCTTCCTTCCCTTTACGCTGCCAGCCCTGCTCTAGAGGAGCTTATTACCTAATATCATCTATCATTACCTCAGAGTTTCTCCCCTTCCCAGCTCTAGTTTCCACAGTGCTTCTAGGCAAATCCAGATGCTTTAAATTTACCACTCAGTGCCCTCTGTAATCCGACTTTTGTCTCGACTTCCAACTAATTTCCCCATACTTTCCTCATCTCCTCACCAGTCCCCATCAAACCTTTGCTCAAGTCTCGTGTCCTGCCTGAGATGCCAGTCCCTCCCCACTTTCCCAGTCTGACTCTCTGGTGGCTCCTGGCCTGGGAAACCTGTGCTGTCCCCTGCAGCTTCCAGGTGTGAAATTCCTCCAGGGCACGGAGGTGCTTTTTCCCTGATTCTCCTTCCTAACTCCCTCAAGTTCCAAGAATAGGAGCTCTGTTTCCCTTTTTCTCTACTCAGTCATGCCTGGTTCGCCTGGGCCAAATGTGATCTTCCTCATTCTCTGTGCTGGGTGACACAACAGCCAGTTGCAACAGAGCAGGGGCCACATTCTCCCAAGAGGTCAGGATGTGCCCATTGCCTCTTCAGAATGCGGAGGTTTCTAGAACCCAGAGAGGGAGCATCAGTGTTTAGAGCAGGAGTGCCATAATCCCCCTGCTAAACTCTTCTGCTTCTTTCTAATCCATGAGATCCTTGCCTTTTCCTTTTCTCTCAACCTCCAGCTTATCTAGGCCAGGCTGAATGACAGGAGAAAGACAGGAAGTAGGAAAAAGACAAGAAGCCTTGGTAGAGGGTGATATCACTCTGGGAATACTGGAGAGAGGTTATCACGGCAGAGTTTTCAGTAGCCTGGACCTCTACCTAACAGTGCACATGCACAGGACTTGCTGTGGTAACTGCACAGGAGCTTTCTGGCTCCTGCAGTCCCAAGATCTGAAAACACAGTCCTCATGGCTCCTCTGTCTCCAGAGAGTGACCTCGTTGTCTCCAGCATGCCTCTGAGCCCTCTCCCTCTTTCTCTACTTAACTCTCAGTGTAGAAAAACCATTCCAGCACTTGTTTGATAAACACTCAGGCATCCGCCTGTGTTCACTTCCAGGGAAAGTTGTGAGGGACAGAGAGCACTGCCTGAGGACTGGGAGTCCTGGGTCTGGTCCCTGCGGCTCTGTCACTATCCTGCCATGTGGTCTTGGGTGAGTCACCTGGGTAAGCCTGTTCAAGACTCAGGGTTTTCATTTGCATATACAATAAAGGGGGTTCAGGGCTCCTTATCAAGTGAAGAGCTTATTTAAAATGGATCTTAGGCAAAAGCCCCATATGTAAACTATGTGAAAAGAGACCCTCCCAGGGTTGACACAAAGAGGACAGGTGCCTGCCGAGCCTGTGCCCCTCTTCCGCAGAGAGCCCTGGGCCCTCCTTGCATCTCCTGGGCCCAGATCAACTTGGATCCTTTCCAGGTCTCTAGTTCATGAGGTCCTTATTGCTTGTGTATGAGGGAGGCTGAAGAATGGGTCTAGATTCCAGTGTGTTCGATAAAGAATGATCTCAGAATGAGGAATCCAACCTGGGCCATGGCAAGTGTATTTATTGGGGGCAGGGGGTGTAGTATACATACATGCCCTGAGAGAAGATGCATAATGTCCACCTCTGAGCAAACGCATGTGATTATGGGTGGAAAATCCAGAGCTTTCGTCTGAGCTCCAAGCAACCTTTGGTCCCCCCAAAGGTTTTGTAATCAGGTTTACAAATTTTTCATAGAACTTGAGCTCCATTTTAGTTCAGACGAACTAGGCTATAAGCTCAGTTGAGATCAGAACCTTCCCTGCTCAGTGTTATAACTCAAGGACACAGCTGGTGCCTCACACACAGTTGGCGTTTCATAAATACGATGTGTGCCTGAACATTTGTGCCTCCCACAAGGAGTGTTGTTTTAAAAAAACCTGATGTGAATATGTAAATGTTTTAGGGTAATATTTAATGTATTATTTTGGCGACACGCATTTTAAATCACATAGTACAAAAAATAATACATTAAATTAAGAAAATGGCTTTTCTCCAACTCTCCCTTTTCATAAATCATTCAAGCACGCCACTCACATCTTTGACATCAATATCCTTCTCATCACTAGAACTAGAATCAGCTATCTGTCTTCTGGCCTATATCCTTGTCCCTGTAGTCCAGCTTATCCTTATTAATCCAGAAGGTGTTCAGTTATTTTTTAAATAACAGCTATTCTGAGATATAATTTTATCCTTTTAAAATGTACAGTTTTGTGAATTTTAGTATTTTCACAGAGTTGTGCAACCATCACTGCTGTCT
The DNA here is from genome assembly GCF_014176215.1 of Rousettus aegyptiacus. Taxonomy (NCBI): domain Eukaryota; kingdom Metazoa; phylum Chordata; class Mammalia; order Chiroptera; family Pteropodidae; genus Rousettus; species Rousettus aegyptiacus. Next base: position 29,912,524 of record NW_023416291.1, read on the forward strand.
AATTACAAAACATTTTTATCAACCCCAAAAGATCCACTTAGTTCACTAATTAGCAGTCCACTAATCTACTTCCTGCTTTTATGGATTTGCCTATTCTGGCATTTTATTTGTGACTAGCTTCTTTTACTTAGCATAATTTTCCCACGGTTTATTCATGTTATTGCATGTATTAGTCCTTCGTTTCTTTTTTATTGCTAAAAACTATTCCATTGTATGGACATACCATTTTGTTTATCCATTTATTAGTCATTAAAGATTTGAGTTTTCCCACTTTTTGATTATTATAAATAATGAACATTCACGTACAAGTTTTTGTGTGGACTTATGTTTTCAGTTCTCTTAGTTACGTGCCTAGGAGTGGAATTACGGGTCATATGATAGCTCCGTGTTTAACATTTTGAATAACTGCCAAACTGCTTCACCATTTTACTTTCCAATCAACAATGCGTGATGGTTCCAATTTTTCCCCATTCTCACCCACACTTGTTATTGTCTCTAATTTTGATTTTAGCCATCCTAGAGGGTATGGAGTGGTATTTTGTTGTGGTTTTAACTTGCATTTCTCTGATGAAAAATGATGTTGAGCATCTTGTCATGTACTTATTGGCCATTTGTACGTCTTCTTTGGAGAAATGTCTAATCAAGTTCTTTAGAAGGTATTTCTTTTTGATATTCACAATATAACCACTTAGTGTATTACTTTTTTAAAAATGATCTTTTAGATGCTTGTTTACAACAAAATCTCACACTTGTAATTGTGAGGCTATAGCCCCAAGAAAAAATACTAAATTTACATGACAGTACCATGCTTTTAAAAAAAATTTATCCATTGACTTTCGTAAGCATCCAAAACTTGCACTGACTGAAGTGGTGTCAGGCTAATATTTTGTACCCCCAAACAGCGTGTTTTGTTTCAAATAGGGTAACTGAGAAAAAAGCATAATATGAAAGATTCTGTAAGGGCTGGAATATAAACTTCTTCCCTTCTGGCAGATAATTTGGGGAGTGGGAACAACTTTACCTTATATTTAAGCATGTACAATATTTAAAAATGGATGGATGGATGGACAGATGGATGAATGACTTTAGAAATGAATGAATGAACAAAAGAAGGAATGCAAGCTAGTAAGCCAGTCAATCAAGCAACCATACCAATCTGACCCTCTTTATTACCTCCTAATTCCCACTCAGAAAACCAGCATTGGTCTCTATTTTACACTATATAGAATCGTACATAAAATCATTTTTAAAACCAGTTTGCAGTTACAAGTTGAAAACAAGACACTGTATTTTCTGTTGTCTGGAATATCTTTATCACCTTCCTTTAAAATGGGAGAACCTGAGTCTACCCAATTTCTTGGAGGTGGCTGAGGAACCCAAAGATCAGGTAACATGACTGCAGGATATGATTTGGGGTTATTGTTGCTGGAGCAGGACCTTTAGGAATGTGACATGATACCAGGATTCCCTTAGGGTCTGCCTTGTGCAGGACACAAGTCCACTGCTGCCCTTCCCACCAGCATGAGGTTGCTGGGGCCTCGTGAGTGGCCTGGTGCTAGGGGCCTTTCCTTCTTCCTTCTCTGGTGTAGGACAGTTGCATCCATCTCACAAACCACATTCACTAGTGACTCATCGGCAAATTTCACAGAGAAACTGCCCCTTTCTTTCTTCCCCTTTGCTATTCTGTTAAGAAGACCCATGTGAGCTAGAAAATAGGACTCTGGAGTTTGCATAAGAGCGGGAAAAGGAAAGAGAAAGAACAGCAGGCAAAGGGACAAGAATAGAAGCTGCGTCCATTGAAGTGACATGTGAAGAAGTGACAGAGACATGGGCAAAAGCTGTAGAGATGGCTTTTAAAGGCACAGACCCCGGTTGGTGAGTAAGCGACAGACGATACTGCTCTTTACAAAGACCATACCAATCTGACCCTCACGGCAGCCACTGAAGGACAGGCTCCCGTGACCTTTACTCTGGAGTGTGTGTGGTTGGCGGTGGGGTTAGGGAACAAGGGATAGTGAGGGGACATGTGGACATAACCTGGACTCCTTCCTTTACCAGCTGTGGTCTGTAAAGAAAGGGGTTCAGTTCTGCATATATCAGGCAAGCATCCACGCCCTTTCCATAGCATTTTAGTCCATTCCTAGACAGGATCCCAGTGACAGTGACAGTGACAGTGACAGCTTAGTCCTTCCTTCTGTGCCATGACAGGACTGAGTCTAAGCTGTCCCCCCAAGTGGATATTTCCCTTGGTTCTTAAACCTCTGAAAGAAAAGAAAATCTATAGCCTTCTTTCTCAAATTCCTGTTTCCTTTTTCAAGAAAGTGGGATCAGTGGCTCTAACGCTGCGAATCTGAGGCCCAGTCCCATGTTACTTAGCTCCTCCCACAGGCCAGGCTCTGTGCTAGGCCCCTGGATACAGACATGGCCAGAGAATGTCCTCAAGTTGACAGAGCAGTGCAAGCAGTAGCGGTAAAACCAGGTGTGGTGCTAGAGGATGGTCAAATGTGTGTGTATGTGTATATATGTATACATACACACACACATATGTAGGATACATAGCTATAGGACTTTTTAAGCAGGGAAGAGAGTCAGATTTTTGTTTTGCAAAACAAGACTCCAGCCACAGGTCAGAGCAGCTCTTTTCCAAGCACAGAGAAGGCCCGGGCTCAGAGAACCACAGACTGGCATTTCTGGGGCGTGGCCAAGGGCTGGCAGCAGGGCCATGCTAATGGCCTGGAGTTCCTGCTGTCGGCTTGGGTGTCGCAGCTACCCACACTGCTGGCTCCATGGTGGTGAGGGCTGGCCCACGGGCCTGGCCCAGAGGAAGAGCCCACTTCCTGCTTTCTTCCCCTTTGCGTCTGTGTGCAGTGGGTAGTGGAGGCAGAAAACAGAATGGGGCTTGGCCAAATGAGCAAGAACTGGCCTCCTCCCAGTGGGAAGTGCAAAGGGTGAGATGGCGCTCCATCTGCAGCAATGGGCAGTCTGTGAAGAGGACACCTACCTATAAAGCAAGGGGGCAGGCAGGTGCCTATTTTTGCCCCCAAAGTAGGAATAGGGTATTATTCCCTGGGGATTATGGAGCGTATAAGATATTCAGCACTGGAAGACTGGTGGAGGGAAGGACTAGGCATGGGACAGGAGCTCACTTTCCACCTTCCTGGCACCCTCCTCCCAGAGCTCTTGGCCATACCAGCCATTTATGCCAGGCACATATTATCTTGAGATAAAATTATTTTTCACAAGTACATGCCTTGCTAAATGAAACAGTGGAAAACCAGAGAACTCGTCTTGTGCCCCTTTGTCTCTAAACTATATTTCAGCAAATGTCAGGATATGAAACTTTACTTAGTAAACATTTGTTTAGATCTGAGGAGGTTTTAAGGGAAAGATCTGAGAGAAAAGGTGTTAATTTAGAGATGGTCTCTCATGACTGTGGAAAAAAGGGGCATCAGAAGGATTCAGATGAAAACAAGATACACAAAATCTCATCTGCTGCTAAAAGAGACGTGTGGGCAGAGGATGTCCCGATCCTGGGACAAATTTGACTTGTTCTGAGTGGAAGCAACCTGGACCCTTCAGTGCAATGCAAAGTAGAGCTTCTCTACGGCCAGGGCCCTCAGAATCACGGGGAGGACTTTTGAAAGCACAGATTACCACCGCCGACTCCAAAATTTCTACTGTGTCCTCTCTGGGGTGGGGCCTAAGAATCTGCATTTTTGGTGGGTTTTGCGGGTGACGTGAATGCTCCTGGCCAAGGGGCCACGCTTTGATTATCACTGGTGTAGAGGCGGCAGTTCTGTTCCTTAGAGGGGCGTGTTAGCACCCCCTGTCTGCAGTAGACCCAGCTGGTCATGCTTCCATTTCTGGTTTTACTTGTTTTGTTCTTAACACTGCAGACATGGCTCTGATGCACACCCTGGTTGGAACACCTACCACGTCTCCATGGGCTTTGCCATCGAGCCCCACCTTTCATCTGCCCAAGGCCCCCTGGGGGCCTGGTGGACTTTCCCAGCTTCTGGCCTTTGTCCATGGTCTCCTCTCACTCAGAGTCGCCTCTCCTAGGTTTCCTACGTTTCTACCTCGCGGACCCTACCTGTGGGCCCCAATTCTAATACTACCTCTGCGTGCCCCTCCCCCCATGTCCTCAGTGTGGCTTCATCTCACCATCCTCTCTGTTCCCTCAACCCTGTTCCTGACTCTGATAAGACTTTCCTTCTGTTTTATTTTATCTTTGGTTATACGTATGCCCTCTGTCTTAGTCAGCACAAGCTATTGTAACCAAATACCAAAGACCGTGTGGCTCAAACAATAGACTTGTATTTTCTCACAGGTCTGGAGGCTGGACATCTGAGGGTGCCCACATGGTCAGTTTCTGGTGAGGGCCCTCTTCCTGGCTTGTAGACGTCGGCCTTCTTGCCATGTCCTCTCACGGCCTTTCCCTGGTGTGTGTGAGGAGAGAGAGCACTCTGGTCGCTCTCTCTTTTTAGAACACTAAATCTATCTGATCAGGGCCACCCTTAAGACCTCACTTAATCTTAATTACTGTCATCAAGGCCCCGTCTCCAGATATTATCATGTGGTGGTGGGGGGTGGTGGTTAGGGCTTCAATATATGGATTTGTCAGGGGACACAAATGTTCAGTCCGCCACATTGTCTTTCCCAATTAGACTGTAAATCTTGGAAATCACTATCATAGTGCCTGTGTCTGACCTCAGTGTCTGCTGAATCACAATGAAGGTCTGTAAAACAAATCAAAACAAACCAAGACCTGTTTACTTTGGCCCTTACTGGCCCCTAGTTCTTGAAACATCCACAAAGGCCAAGGGATAGAGGTGAGAAGGCGTTTGCTGAACGCCGTCCATAAGATGACATGGCTGGGCGCCAGAGTTGTTAATGGGTTCATCAGCCTCTAAAATAATGTGATTACTAATCTGTATCACTCCGGGAACTACCACCCCCAGAGCTGTATTAAGAATGTTTTCCTCAGGCGAAAAAAAAAAAGTGCTGTCTTTGGCATCCTAGTAGCCTCAGGAATCTCATTTTATGATGGATCCTTCTCCTTTTTTCCTCCTTCCTGTACTTCTTTTAGATCTGCCTCTTCTAGTTCTTGGGTCAACAGATAACTACGCCCTCATTCTGCCCTTTTCAACACTTGAGTAACTTTCAAACATAGTTCCTTTCCCCCACGGCTGTCTTTCAGTTGTTGCCGTTTTGCTTCATTCCTCTCAAATGCAGCCATTGAGGTTCCCCAGGCTGATGGCATCCTCTGGCCTGAGGAACTACAAGAATCACAGAAGCCCAAGTGACCTAGATGAACCTCTGGGAACTACTGCTCTTTGCTGTCTGTTTACAGCCGTTTAATGATAAGGTCACCGTGGAAGACCCACAAAATGGGACTTGAACAGATCATAGCTTATCTTCATCCATCTCTACCTTACTCATGAACCTTGCCCCCTGCCTTCTGGCTTCTTTTTTTCTTTTTCATTTTTCCCTGTACCTCTGAGTCTCCTGGCTAAAGAAAGGAAAATAGGAAAATGCTTTACGGTTGGAGAAAGGATTCCTAGACTCCATTCTTAACCCCGTCTTTCCCTTTTTGTGGAAAATGGGAAGCTTATCAGCTCACTTTGTGTGCCGTCCCCCCATTCCATATCCTCCCTCACTCAACTCCTCCCTCCTAGCACAAGCCTGATATTATTGCTCCTTTAAATATGGAGCAAGCCAGCCTCCCAGTGGAGGCAAAGGAACATCCGCCTTCACACAAACAATTCACAATCCATCAGCAGGCCGTGTTCATAGAGGTTAGGAGCAAGCCCTCAAACTTAAGGTGTGGCTCCTTGCTTTCCCGGAGAAGTGGCCTCAAGCACATTCTTAACCTTGCTAATCCTCAGCTTTCCTACCAGCCACGTGGTGATAACGGTAGTGCTTCCTTAAAGAGACACTGCGAAGATTAAAAAGAGATTACATATTAATGTGTATCAATCACTTAGCACTGGTGCATTACACATAAGCATTCAATGCACTTAGCAATTATTTTTATCAAAGGCATATACTATTAGAGGACAAAAATATGTGTAATGAAATGTCACCTGACGCCCCTGCCCCTAGTCTGTCACGCTGGGTGGACACCCCAGCTCCACCCTATGGCAGCCCAGGGTCCTGCCCCAGGATCTCCGCCAGTTCTAGACTCACTTCCTTGTGCTTCTGGCCACCTCTGTGCTGTCAGATCTTGTTCAGTCACATCACCCCAAGGCACAGATTCAATTATCCCAAGAAGTCCAACCACACAGAATGTTTGATTTTGTGGGTTTTACTGAAGAATTGGAGGGAGGAGGAAGTGTGTTATAGAGAGGGTCAGGTCCTGCAGCATTCAGCTCTTCCTCTGCTCTCTTCCTTCTCCTTCCTTTCCTTGTCCAGAACAATGAGCAAATTAAACCTGCCCAGGCTCCCTGAGCCTTACTAAATCAACTGCAGTGATTTAGTAAGGTATCATCTTTGTCCGTTTTAGTAAGGTATCATCTTTGTCCATCTTTGGCTGCTATAACAAAATGTCATGGACTGCGAGGAGGGGGCTTATAAACAATAGACATTTATTTCTCACAGTTCTGGAGGCTGGAAGTTCAAGATCAAGGTTCTGGCCAATTCACTGTCTAGTGAGGACCTGCTTCCTGGTTCATAGACAGCTGTCTTTTCACTGTGTCCTCACAAGTAGAAAGAGTGAGGAATCTCTCTGGGGCCTTTTTTATAAGGACACTAATTCTCTCATGCAGGCCCCACCCTCATGACCTAATCACCTCCCAAAGACCCTGCTTCCTAATATCATTAACTTCCATGTCAAGAATTCAACATTTGCATTTAAGAAGGATACAAACATTCAGGCCATAGCAGGTATATTTCTAAATAAATACAGTTTCCTTCCTGGAGGAATTCGGATACCCTCTCCTTAGGGAATAGAAACCTTATTATCTTTTACATATTTAAACAAAAACACTCCATCCTTTAGACAAGACTGCCCACCCATGTGGACATCTGGGTGAGCCTGTGTGGTGAGCTGCAAGATGAAGGTGGGGAGCTGCCCTCTCTGGGAGATGGAGCACCTTGCTTTGCCCAAAGGTTTTCGTGGTATGGAGAACAAGAGTCTATGGGAACAGATGCCCATTCCTCAGTAAAGGCAAACTGAGCCAGGGCTAGACTTTTTTCCTGCCCATGAAAGAAAGCAGTTGTTTTCCCCAGACTGCAGACCTGATATTCTAGCAATGGGACTTTATAAAGTTGAGAAGTAGACAAATTCTATTATATATGGTTCAGGCATGAAAAACAAACAAAACCTGTGACAGACTTGACATATATGGGAAGACGAATCAGAGATAAAAACATTTGTACAGCCGCTGTTAGAGACTGGAGCTCAGGACCTTGGAGATCACACTGAGGGCTAGGGGCTGTGGTGGGGAACTTTGAGAAACAGAAGAGACTCATACCACTGGCCACAAAGTGACTGGTCCATACAACACAGAGTCCCAAAGGTGTCCACAGTCTCATTCCCCAAAGTGATATTCACATCTCACACCTTTGCCACGAAAGTTGTTTCTTCTACCCAAATGCTCTTCATTGCTTCTTCCTTGTTTATTCATCCTTTGAAATCCTCCTCAGCTTTCAACTGCACCATCTCAGCAGGCTCTTCATGAGCTCCTCTTGTCTGCAGTCCAGTGGCCCTGTTCTTGCTACTCTACCAGCAGATGGCCTTGGGTGACAATGGGCACCTCCTCTTTTAGACTCTCAGTGAACCCTGCAAGAGTATCTTACCTGTTTTTAAATCCATACTTAGCCTATCTAGTGGCTTAAGTAATGTCCAGTGTACAATAAATTCTCCAGATATCTTTTTAAAATCCATTCACTGTGATTCTGAAGTTATGGAGAACCTGATTCAGCTACAAGTCTGGTCACTCAAACCATGGTATGTATTATAGGTAGTTTGCCCTCTTGGAATTTCCATTTCTCATTTGTGGATGAGGAAGAAAGAGCTCAGGAAAGGGTTCTGTGGATCCTTAGTTTTTACTCTAGTCTCATAGAACTACTTGCTTTCTGCTTGCCATGTTGCTGTGAGTAGTAAATGGAGAAAGTGATGGAGAGTTTCCTTTGATCACAGGACAGTGGAACATCTCAAAAGACCAGAAATGCCCCCATTGAACAATTATTGGGGAAGGAGTGGGTAGACTGAAAAATCATATAGTCTAAACTCCATCTCATGGAGAAAGGTCTTTTTTCTCTTGAGCACCTCTGGAAAATGTCTCTCCAGAGAACTCATCATTGTTGGAAAACTCTAATTGCTGAAAGGTTCTTTCATTCACAGAGCTGAACTCTCTAAAACTCACCTCTTGGGGCAGGAACTGCTCTCAGCAACAGCCCAGAATAATGGGCTGTTTCTCAATATGACAGCCTTCAAATACAGGGATCATCCACCCCGTTATTCTCTGATCTAGGCTTAACATACAGAGCTATCCTTCCTTCCTTGCATGACATGGTTTTCAGATATCCTGCCTTTCTGGATTTCCAATTCTATATAAATGATTTTGTCACCATCTTAAGATGTCATGGCCAGAAATAGACATAACAGTCCGCAAAAACAAGACCTCTTAGCTGATGGCTCGCAGCCTCTTTGTCACCGTGGACTCCTGTTTTTCCCCCTCTCCCAATTAGCCTGTTGTTTTGAAATATTCTGCTAATTAAACTTACTAAGTAAAACCCACCTAAAAATCCCTTTAAGTCTGAATTCCTCAGTGTGGCTTTCATGGTCCCAGGACTCCTCCGAAGTTCGTCTCTGGTCTACTCTCCCAGCCTTGCTTCTCATTGTTCTTATGCCAGTCAGCTCAGGCTGCCATGACAAATACCACCAACCGGGTGGCTTGAACAACGGACATCTATTTGCTCATGGTCCTGGAGGCTGGACCTCCAGGGTCAAGGTGTCAAAAAGATCTCCTGAGGCCTCTCTCCTTGGCTTGTAGATGGTCGTCTTCTCTGTGTCCTCACATGGCGTTCCTTCGTTCGTGTCCTTGTCCTAATTTCCTCTTCTTATAGAGACATCAGTCATGTTGGATTAGAGCCAACCTTAATGACCTTATTTTACCTTAATTACCCATTAAAGTCCCTGTCTCCAAATACAGTCACTTTCTGAGGTACTGGGTGTTAGGATTTCAACATAGGAATTTTTAGGAACACAGTTCAGCCCATAATATTCTACTTTGCCTTCATCTATTTGGGTTAGTTTTACGTTGTCCTCTCAGAGAGTACCCTTTATTTTCACCTCTCATGCCTTTGTTCCTGCTGCCACTTGCCCTGCCTTTCATACTTCTATTTTCAAGGCCACCATTCCAAGAAGCTCTCATGGCAAGTGGTTGTCCAGTCTGTTTAGACACCCAGAGAGATGGAAAATTCCCTTCTTCCTGAACCATCCCATTCTGCTAGCTTCAACAGCAGTCCACCCTAGCAACATAGTCTCAAGTTCCACAAACCAAAGGTGCTTTTCCTTCCAATTCAGATAAAATGATTTCCCAATAAATAAAATTATTTCTAGATAAAATGAGAGCTGGTAGCATATGGGGGAAATAAATCTGAACTATCTCAGATGTTGAAAACTAGTGTATCTAGATGTCTTAAACCCATCTGCTCTGAATACTGTTCTTGGGCAGGAGTTTTCAAACAAAACTTGGCCCTTTTCCTGTGTTGTGAACACGCAAACACTTCTTAATTTGTTCCCCACAATTCAGCAGTATTGCAATCCACGTTCCTCTGCAAGACGGGGTTCGTTCTCCTAAACTTCACCTGCCAACAGCCCTCAGTCAAAGCAAAATCGACAGGGCCCACTTTTCTTTCCACTCCACTCTGCATTTCCTCCCCAGTATGCACAAACTCTATCGCGCGCACACACACACACACCTCCTAGAGCTTCAGCCTTGTACTTCATCTTAATGCTGTTGCTTAGCAACCAGTGAGGGAAGTGTGATCTCACCTCCCAGCACTGTCCATGGAACACAGCAGACAATACAAACAGTTCTCTGGCTTCTTTCTGCAACTAGAGGAAGGTAAACTATCAGAAGTGGCCAGCATTATGCTCCAGAGATACTGGCTCATTATCCTGGGGCCCAAATTGGTTGCTGCTTCGCTTTTACTTGGCATTGGGTAATGTCTTTGTGGGGGTGGCTGGGTAGGTGGTTCTTGAAGGGCCGGATCTCTCTGCTTGCGCTTGTTCTCAGGATGCCTGTGATGCAGAAGGGCAGCTTGCAGAATCCTCTCTGCTCCCACGCAGCTGTGCCCTGCACCAAGCCCGCGTCACTCCTCTCCCCCGGCCCCTCAGCCACCACATTTCCTGCGGTCTCTTCCATTTGAAGGTAGTTCTTCAATGATTTGGTTTTGCCCTTCTTTTAGCCCTCTGTTCTCCCGGTCCCCAGTTCCTCTGCCTTTCTGATGCTTCTCCATGCTGCTGGACAGTCCTCAGCTCTTCAGATCATCCATGTCCCTCCCCCATCTCTGTCCCTTACCTTCCTCAGACCACTGGACCAGATACCACACAGGTGGGCTGAGCCCCACCTCCTACTCTCTGTTGGTATTGAATCATTGTGACTTGGAATTCTCAGGTGTTGTGTAGTAGGAAATACAGTAGAGAAGGTTTGAGAGTCTGGAGTCTGAAGATGTATATATACATTCCAACTCCAGATCCTTTTTTATTTTTTATCTTGACTGTGTGATTTATGTCAAACCTTCTGTAACTTCTCTAAGTCTTTGTTTTCCAAGAATATTGGGCTATTATGACATTATATGAACTAACAAATAGAAAGAACCCAATAAAATACATAGCATACAGTTGGAGAACTCTATTTCTTTCCTCTCCTTCCGTCTCTATCTCTTTATTCTTCCAGTGGAATCTTTTCTTCCTCAAGAAAAACCAGTGTTCTGGTTGAATTCTGAAGAGGCAGTGCCATGTAATGACAAGAACGCTGGGCTGAGAGGCAGAGGCTCCAGGCCTACCACTCATAGTACCTCTGACCTTGAGTCCTACACGCAATGGCTCTGCAATTCCTTTTGTTCACCTGTAAAATGGAGCTGAGAACACCTGACTAGTCTAATGCACAGAGTTTCTGTAAAGCTCAAAGGAGATAATATGTGTCAATATCCTTTGTACATGTCAAGATGTTTTACAATTTTAGAGATAAGAGTTCTCTTGGACAAACCTGGTCCCATTCCCCACCCCCCACCCCCTTGTAAAATGAAGGAATTAAATTCCAACATGTCTCAAGCCCCTTTAAGTCCAAAAATTATAGCACACTGAGAGGTGATAGTCACTTGCCTCCCAAAGACCTCAGTGGACAGAACCAAACAAATTCTTCATAAACATTATTTGTCTTGTGGCTGTGAGGATAGTTTGCAGTAATCTTCCATTCCCTAATCCCTGGGGACCCATGACCAAGATGGCTGGTTATCACCTGGTAAACCTCAGCCTAAGAATGTTCTAGAGGCTTCTTCTAGTTCTGGCTTAGGAATGCATATAGCTCTGTCCTTTCAATAAGGAAAACAAATGAGTCAGAATATGCCCACGGTGTGATGGAGGTACCAGGAAAGCAATCTTCTGAGTAGGTGTGTGAAGTTTATGTCACGGGTACATCCTTGGTGGTTATGTGTTTAGTAGTGGCCTGAAGCAGAGCTGAATCTGCAAATGGCGAATACGTGAAGCAAGAGATATTAAAATACGTAACATCAGTAATTGACAGTAAGCTAAATAAAAGCGTGACCAACAAATAGGATTTGGATGTTATTGAAATCTTGAAGATTGGGAATCTGGCCAAGGATAATTGAACCTTCTACAGACATTTGCATTCTCCTCGGTGAGACTTCCCCCAGGCAATTACAAAGTCTCCTTATAAAGTGGATCCCAGCAGGGAGGACGAGTGATGCCAGCAGCTCTCAATGCTCTGGCTTGGCTTAGAAGAGCTATTTCCAAGCCCTCTGGGGAGAGAGGTGCAGCCTCACTTGGGGACTTTACTGCCCTGCCCTCCAATCTCATGAATCAGGGGAAAGGTAAATAGAGCCTTCTGTTAAAAAGTTGGGAACTCCTTTGTTATAATAAGATTCAAGAGGTCAGATGCAATACAAGTGTCAATGGCTAAGCACATTACCACTAATTTTTAAAAATATGGGTATATTTGGTTGGCGGGGAGAGGGACAGTGGGGAGACAGATTTAATCTGTTGTGACTGGACCAATGAAATAATTAGTCATAGAATCAATGAATGTTAAACTGGAAGGGACTTTGGCAGTCACCCCTGCTAACCCCTTTATTAGCAAATAGGAAAATAGTCTCCAACATGTTAACAGTGGTTAATTTGAGATTGCAGAAATGTAGGTGATTGTTACTTTTAGGTTGTTTCTTTTATTTTTCAAATAAAAATACAGAAATAAGAAAACAAGAACGTGACTTGCCTAAGGTCCTATAGCAATGCAGAGGTGGAATTTGCCCAGCCCCCAATCTGTTGATTTTCATTCATCTGCTTGTCCCAGGGAGTCTACTGAGACTAGAACTGGGCTTCCAAAAACAAATCTTTTACAATAAGAATATAATCATGCCTCCTATTAAGCCTTCACTGTTAAAAATTAACTTTAAATTATCAGCATTTTACAATTTCTAGGATAGTTTTATAAACATTTTCTTTTGAATAAAGCATAGCTTTATTTTATGGGGAATGTTAAAACAGAAAATTCCAGTTAAAAGCAAATTTCCAATACACACCTGCTTCTGCAGGGTTAAAACCACCTGCCGAAGGATAATGTGAAAATGGAACCTGTGTTTGGTTTTCTTAACCCACATCCCACATACCCCATCCCTTGAGGAAAGAGGAACGCTGACAATGGGGTGGTAAGAGCAGAGTGAATGCCAGCCCCCGCACAGGCTCCTGTCTACAGCTTTTGTTCCATGGTCTCCTCAATAAATATGACTCAGCCTGTCGTTTGGGCTCCACTTCTCCGGTCAGGAAGCTGACAGCAGCGTGCTCTACTGTACCCATCATATATGACTTGGGCTCACTCACGGGTTGTGCTGCCTCTCCTCTCCCCAGCCAACCAAGCTCTCTCGCTCCTCAGAGCACTGAGATCATGACCCTTCCCAGCTTTCAAAGCATCAATTAATATGGATGGTGTTGCCCCACCACCCCATTTTTTAAAAAGTGCTGCATACTTGTCTCGACAAACAACTAAAGCCCTTTTTCACCCACCTACTCGTTTGTAGAATTTGGAGTCTCCAGCACATGCATCATACCCAGAAGGCCAAGTAAAGGTCAAAATGCATTCCCGTGAACACGAAAACGAGGGACAGGAAAGCCTCCCAGTCACCTCTCCTCTTGCAGAGGTTTGTTAGAGCAAGGACATTATATACTTAGTGTGTAGAGGATAGGTCATGTGGGCCACATCACACTTGTGAACTTGTTTTGGCTATAAAAGTCTAGATAGGAGCTTCAGTTTATTTGGAGGCACCTTATTTTAAACTCTAGGGGATGGTGAATTGTCCCAGCATTTTCTATAACAGGAACAACAAAAAGCATTAAATAAGAAGCCTGGGGTCTCCTTCCCTAAGCCAGCCGAGGCCACAGTCACCTCAAGGAGATGGAGAGGCTCACGTGTTCATGGAACTGCCAATCTAGGCTCAGAATTAAAGGGGATTTAATTATAAAAATATTTTTTTAACACTTACTAAGGAAAAGGCACAGGAGGTTTGTAGCACAAATCTGCCATGAGCTGCACACATCAATGCAGCTGTTAATGTTGGAGGCTATGTTCTGTCAGGTGCCTAAGATAAAGGCAGTGGGGCCACCACATCAAGCCAGTGAGTTACCCTTAGTCTAGGGGTAGCATGCCCTGGCTAAGAAGGTGCTGTTTTTTTTTTTGCCAGGACATCTTGGATGCAGTGCCCATTGCTTACCAATCTGCTGTAAGACTTTTTTCTCCCTCCTGCTTTCTTCTTATGGGATAGGAAGGGCCCAGCTTAGCCTAATGGGACATGTTGACCTCTAAGTACAAGTAGAAAAGTTCCTAATGCATTTTGTTCTCATGCATGTTCTCTCTCTTCTCTCTCTCTCTCTCTCTCTCTCTCTCTCTCTCTCTCTCTCTCTCTCACACACACACACACACACACACACACACACACACTCACACTTTTGTTGCCACAGCATATCCCAATTCTACCCTGTAGTGGCAGATCAGACCAAGAGCAGCACGAGAACCCATGAGTCACATTAGTTGTAGGGTTGTTCTAAGGGGATGCTGCACTGAGGGTGTGATTTCTCACAGTCCAGCTGCTGGAGGGGGAATAGCCTGGGAGTGCCGACTCATTCAACCTTATCTGTCACTGGGACCTATCCAAAGGTGACTTCCAAAGAGTGGGAGAAATACAGCATCAGAAGACAAGGGCCTACTACTGAGGATGAAATGAGAAAAGGAAGATGCCACACACCTGTTAGTTCCATAGTGTCATCTTACAGTTGCGGATGAAGAAAACCCCAAAGAAGGGATTTGCTGGCTACATACTCGAACTAACAGAAAATTGGTGAAGCAGCTGAAAACAGAGACCACTACAACCAGGAGCTTAGACACAGCTGAGTGTCCCTGGGTCTGCCTCTCTACATCTCTGGTTCTTTCTGTATGTTGGCTTCATTCTTTCAGAATAACTTTTTTTAAAGGCTGGAGATGTGGCTGCTAGTGGCATCCACAGTCTTCTCAAAAAATGCCAAAGAAGAAATTGGATTGGTTTGGCTAAGATCATGTGTTCATTTCTGGACCAATCCCCCTTGCCCAGGGGGGGTGGGTAATCATGTTTGCCTAGTTTGAGTAATACATCTCATCCTGTGGTCCAGACCAGCGGGAAGAGGTAGAAGAGATGGTCCACCATGATGGTAGCCCCCACTGGATCTACCCAGTTGTCATGGGGAGTGGAATAGCTCCCCCTAAATTTCTCTGAAGAGGTGGAGGTGTTGCAGGCAGACAAAACAATTGAGGTTTCCTGCAATAAATTTGTAAGATTTGGTCATACAGCAGTTTGTGATCTGTGGTGAGGAGGTATCTGCTGGGAAAACATTAAACTATAGAAATGAAGGGAAATGGTAATATCTAAAGTGCTTGGGAATTGGCAATGTACAATTGTGTTATGGCTAAGAACTAAATAAAACTTTGCAGAAAGGATAGGCAGCAAGGTCTTAAATTATATGTCAATAAATCACTTACATGCTGCTAGACTTTTTGACAACAGTTATTATATGACTGAGCTTGACTTTCTGGTCATGTAAGCTTGCATGTAAGATTTAACAGACCAAGTCACATGTTTGTTTATTGGTTGTTCCTTCATTCCCACATAATCATCCCTGATTTTCAAGAATGATATTTTTATTGTACTGCTTATGTCTGAAATTGAAAAACAACCATGCCCTCCAGTCTTGAGTGAATAATGTTCTTAGACGAAATAGCTATTTTTGATTCTGCCTCTTAACTCTCCAGACTTTACCTTGCCCTTGTACAAAAGGAGTCTTAATGCTTTAAAACTGGTGGGTATGTAATAATAGCCTCCCATAGATGACCATATCTTAATTTGAAAACCTGTGAATATGTTAATTTACATGGCAAAAGAGACTTCATATGATTAAATCAAGGATCTTGAGATGGAGAGATTATTCTGGATTATCTGGGTGAACCTAATGTTATCACAGAGAGTGAGATAGGAGAGATGAGTCAGAGGAGGGGAGGAGAGAAGAAATAGTGATGACAGAAACAGAATTCAGAGAAAAAGAGAAAGAATTGGAGGTGGCATTCTGTTGACTCTAAAGATGGAGGAAGGGACCACGAACTGAGGAATAGACACAGTTTCTAGAAACTGAAAAAGATAAGGAAAAGGACTCTCCCCTAGAGCCCTAGGAACACAGCCCTGCTGACAACTCAATTTCGAGACTTCTGACCTCCCAAACTGTAAGACAAATTTGTGTTGTCTTCAGTCATTAAGTTTGTGGTAATTTGTTATAGCAACAGTAGGAGACTAATACAACTACCTTTGTGAAAATCAATTTGGCAGCCAGTAATAAGCGATATAAGAATTTATGCTTCTGACTCAGTCATTCCACTTCTAGGACTCTTTCCCAATGAGAAAATCAAATACGCAGAAATGTACTAATATATTAAAATATTCGTTACAGTATTATCTGTAATAGCAAAACCTTGGAACCACTAAAGGGGCCTACAGTCGCAACCTTTGTTTGAGTAAAAAAACATGGCCCACTGGCTGATGACCATCCTCCTTTAATATTTTGTAATCACTGGCAGGAATGGCCTATGTTGGAAAATGACCATGATGACAGCTGTCAATCTACTGATTAACAAACACTCGTTGAGTGCACTGGTCCCAAGCCAAGGGTACAGAGGCAAAAGACACATGCGATTATGGGAACTGTAGGAGCCTGGCCAGTGAGATGGTTATGAACACAAAGACTTCTCAGAAAAGGTGATGCTCCACTTAAAACTTGAAGGCCCAGTAGGAATGAGCTACAACTGAAAAGCCAATTCATCGAGTGCAATCCTTTCCCCACGCCGTGCATGCTTAGTAACTCAGAGTGGAGATAGATCCTGGGTGCCTGCCAGGAATTCCCAAAGCTCTGTAGCCTGAGGCAGGACTGGCTGCCCTCTTGTTAAAGAGCTACATTAAAAAACTGGAAACAACCCAGATGCCCTTCAGTGGGTGACTGATATAGCCAATGCCATGAAATATTATGTAGCAATAAAAAGGAATGGACTATTGAAATGTGCAATAACCTCAACAGATCTTAAGGGCATTATATATAGTGAACAAAACGTCAATATCAAAAGGTTTCATGTGGTATGATTCCATTTATGTAACATTCTTAAAAAAGACAAAACTATAGAGATAGAGCACAAATTAGCATAGTCATGTGTTGCTTAATGATGGGGATACATTCTGAGAAATGTGTTGTTAGATTTTGTCGTTAGGGAAACGCCGCGGAGTGTACTTACACAAGCCTGAGTGGTCTAGCCCACTACACACCTAGGCTGTATGGCGCAGCCTGTTGCCCTTAGGCCTGCAGGCCTGCACAGCATATTACTGTATGAAGCAACATGAGATTAAATCAAGCACTAGAGAAAATGATGTGATTAAGAGATGCAAATACGAGATGTTTGAGGCTGCTGCCAGCATAACCCAGCATAGTGTTTTACAGCAAAGTTTTTTTTTAATCAGTAAAAAGAGTACACTCTGAAATAATAAAAAGTATAGTAAACACATAAACCATATATTAATTACTATTATCAAGTATCATGTACTACATACAATGGTATGTGCTATACTTTTATGTGACTGGCAGTACAGTAGGTTTTTTACACCAGCACCGCCACAAACGTGTGAGTAATACATTGCACTACGATGTTATGAGAGCTATGACGTCCCTAGGTGATAGGACTTTTTCAGCTCCACTATAACCTTCAGGACCACTGTCAACTATGTGGTCTGTCATTGACTGAAGCATTGGTATAAGGCTCATGACCGTAGCTGCAGAGATGGGGAGGTGGGCATGACTATAAAGGGGTAACACAGGGGAGTTCTTTTATGTAGATGAAACAGTTCTGTATCTTGTCTGTGCAATAGGTACACAATCATAAACAGGATAATATTGTATAGAACTGTGTGCACGTACACACACACACACACACACACACACACAAGTCCATGTAAAAAATGGTGAAAATGGGATCAGGTCTGTTGTCTCATCACAGTATTATACCAATATCAGTTTCCTGGTTTTGATATTACACGACAAGATATCACCATGAGGGGAAGATGGGTCAGGGTACCTGAGATGCTGTGTGCTATTTTTGCAACTTCCTGTGAGTCTATAATTACTTCAAAATAAAAAGTTTTAAAAAACAGCTACAGACTAAAATTCCTCTGCCTAATGACACTTCTTCTGCCCCCCAAAATTTTCTCACCACTCAAATAGTTCCAAGTCCATTTCAATTAGTGTTTAAATACCTCATGTTTTCCCCATTCACTTCTAGACGTCTGCTTGTGGCCATGCAGGATTGGGAGGTGATGCTGGCAACTGACAGCAGAGGATTTCCTCCCAAACCTCAGTGCGCTGAGCACCCTGTGCCCGCCCTCTCCCTCAACAACTATCAGGAGCATCATTTTCAACTGCCATCCTGTAAGAGTGGCTGTGTTTGCAAGACCCTGGACAGATTGCGAGAGCTTGGCTTTCTTCTGTCTCCTTTACCAACTCTGGATGAGGGACCAGAAATGGCCTGTAAATAGACTAGAGGGAGGAGAAGCCTTTATTGAAGGAGAGATTTGTGTGGAGTGAAAAGATTGATAGCTAAGATTAAAAGATAGCATAGTAGGTGCTCTGGTATAGTGGGAAAAGCACAGATTTGGAGTATTATCTCAATTAATTCATTTATTCAGCACATGTCTTTGTTCAGGCTGCTAAACAGAAATACTATAGACTGGTGTTTAAACAATGGTTTTGGAGGCAGAGAAGTCTAAGATCAGGGCACTGACAGATTCATGGTCCGGTGAGTCTACTTCCTGGTTCACAGTTTTGTTTTGTTTTTTTTCGCTTTGCCCTCACCTGGTGGAAGTGGCAAGAGGTCTTTTAGGGATCTCTTTTATAAGGGCATTAACCGCATTCATGAGGGCTCCATCTTCATGACCTACTCATCTCCCAAAGGCTCTGCCTCTTAATACCATCACCTTGGAGGGTAGGATTTAACTATGAATTTGAGGGAGGGGGGTAATAAACATTTGGTCCAGAGCAGCAGGCATTTATCAAGTGCCTAATCTGTGCTAGGCATAGCTTTACGCACTGGGAGTACAGGGTAAAAATGGTCCCTGACCTCATGGAGATTATATATCAGATGGTCTGAATTTAAGCTCTTTTGCTCACCAGTCTTGTGACCTCTGAAAAGTCACTTAATATCTTTGAATTTTCGTTTATTCTCTGTAAATTGGGATTACTAATCCAACCTCTTTGGATTTCTGTAAGGTTGGATGAAATGATGCTTAAGTGCTGAAAACAATGTCTTAAAATGTGGCAGGTGTTCAGTTTTTTCCATTAGTTCTCATCGTCTTCTCTCTTTGCTCCCCTTCTGCATATACAGCTTGTAACCATCTGAATTCCACCAGGCAGCCCAGAGCTGTAGACAAAGCTCAGTATTGTAAGTTTAGTTGAATTGAACGCAGGAGCATCTGCACACTTCTGTAGAACTCACACCAAATGAAGTTGGGTGGGAAAAAATTCTTAATGAATTTCTGTTAATTTTCACTTTCAATTTTTAAATCTCTGTATTTGGTGTGTTTATTATTATATCTTTTTAGTGAATTTTTTGTTGTTGTTAATCATTCTTCCTCATTTTTAAATATTATTCTTCAAATTTAGTTTTTTTTTTGTTTTATGTATCTATATCAACATTCTTTCATTTTGTAGTTGTCTGGATTATGTGTTTCTATTCCCTTATTTTCAACGTTTCTATGTCAATGCAGCTGGAATTTTAAAAAATTGAGTCTGAGGGTCTTTGTCCTTTAACAAGCAATTTAAGCTTTTGTGAATTCATTAAACTTGTAATATATTTCGTATATTTCTATGATATTATTTTATATTTGCCATGCTTTATATTTGGCTTTCTCCAACCTTATTGCTTTTCATTGTATTGATTGTGTCTGTGTGTTTTTTAATTTTCTCGTTTTTCACCCTTTTGGTTTAGAACTTATATATTGCAATTCTACTGTTTTAATAGCTTTGCTCATTTTTAACACATTACTTGAAAATCTCATATTAGTCAATATCATTATCCTTCTTCCCAAAGTGAAAGAAGGACTTTATGACACTTTGGAACTTTTCTCTCTCCATCTCTTAAGTTATTGTCAACTCTTGTTTTAGTGTTATCATTCTCATTTTGGCTATTAGGATTATGTTCAACTTCTCCTACCTTCTCCCGCCCCCCCCCATTTAATACATTGCAAAAAAAAAATTATATTTGATTAAATAGATTTGCAAGACATTTAATTTGATTGATTAGATATATTTTTTTAATATTTTACTTGATTAAATATATTTCAAATGTACTTTTTACAGTCCTGAATTATTCTATTAATTCCAGTTTTTGATTTTCTGATCTCTGAATTGCATCTGCTGAGCCTTCCTCAATGTCGATTGTTTGCCTGTGTGCTTTATAATTTTGCACGGTGTGTGTTTGTTGCACGCGCCTGTGAGCGTTGGGGGTTCCCATGTATTTCCAATTGTGGAAATGTCCTAAGGAGTTTTGCTTTTTCATGTGCCTAAATCACTTGTCACCATTTCTGGATTTGTTTTCATTTTAATTACTCATTAGAATTCCTACTGCATATGTAGAATGGCACAGGCTTTGTTTTTAATTTCTTTCTTCCTTCTCTATCTCTCTGTCTCTCTGTCTCTCTCTGTCTCTGTCTCTCTGTCTCTCTCTCTGTCTCTCTGTCTCTCTCTCTCTCTGTCTCTGTCTCTCTCTCTCTGTCTCTGTCTCTCTCTCTCTCTCTCTCTCTTTCTTTCCTTTCTTCTTAACTGGACTCCAGGCAGAGATCGAGTTTCTTCGCCTCTGTGGGCTGGTGAGCAGCGTTTCTCTTGCCCATCTCACAGTCGGGGCAGCTACGTGTTGTCTGTGCGCAGTCTCTTCTTCGAAAGAATCTGAAGCCAGTGACACCACCTGCATGACCATTAACCCCCAGCCCCAGCTCCTGGGGGCCTCCATAGCCACTGCTCTGGATGTGAGTCCCCACTATTTCTGGTACCTGAGAATTTCCTCTTTCCAGCTTGGGCGTGACTAACATTTTTGGAGGGGTTACATTTTATCCAGCATTTCTAAATATTTGGAGTGGAATGCGCCTGGTTTACAGTAGGTCAGTCTCTCACAATGACTGCCACACAAGCGGAAGCTCACTTTCATTCTTTCAATCAGCAAATGTCACTGAGCCAACTAGATTCTAGGGCTACAGGGCTGAGTAAAGAGACTCCATCCACCCTGGCCTCCCAGAACTTAACACCCAAAGAGAGAGACAGACTTGAATGAAGGAGTCTAAGAAATAAAGTAAATTTGTAACTATGGCCAATCCAGCTGAGGAAAGGCGCGTTTGTTGTTCTGGGTCAGTGGATGCTCCAAGTGGAGCCTGACGCAGCCAGCAGTCAGGCAAGGAGAAGCCCAGATGTCACAGAGGCCAGAGGCAGCCTGAAGAGGATTTAATTGCAAGGGCCAGGGGGTGTCGCCAGGGCCCTTCTGTCCCCGACTCCCTCCCTATCACTGTGTGAGCCCTTTCTGAGCTGGGTGCCACCTCGCTACCTGACCAAGTGGCAGGAGCTGGGTTTCCCCTGGCGCGATGCCCTAAAATGCTGTGAACTGTTCCCAAAATAAGGCCATATATACTGTAAACTAAACAAAAAAGGATGTGCAAGACTTGTCTATAGAACATTGCACGTGGTATATTTTGGGTAGCAGGATGGAGAAAAAAAGCCAGAACTGTGTGTCTTTTGACCTCTGGGCCTCGAGTTGGTGATTTTTTTTTCTTCTCCTTCCAGACAACAAGGAAAAAAGTCCCTAGTTTTTTTCTCTAAATAAAATGTTTTGGTCATTCAGATGGCCAAAAAAGTGATGAAGAGAAAGATGGGGAGGATTTGGCTTCTTATAGGAAAAAGTCCTGGACTGGGAGAGCCATAGCCCAGCTCTCCTCCGACTTCCTGGTGGAACCAGGGGTCAGGGGTGCATGGGAACTGGGCCCCTTCTCTGTAAAATTAGGAGGTTACACTAAGGGAGCTGGAGGGACCCTTCTATCTCTGGTATCTGTGATGGTCTCCTGGAGGAGATGGGGTGCTGCCGGGGCCTCAGCTGCCTTGCATCTCTGGGGTTCCCAATGAGTTACAGTCCCTTGGGCTTCTATACCCAGATTCCCTGGGCTTTGGAGCAGCCTCCCTGCACCTCCCCACCCCCACTTCCTGTCATTGATAACTCAATGATCCAACACTCTCCTTCAGGAATATTTCTCATCCTCAAATCCATTTGTACAGCCAGCTTTGCCCAGTTGCACCAAGAAAACACAGCCTCTGCCTCATGAACCCAGGAGCTGAGTGTGGGCCTCCTTGGTGTTTACTAACCTGCCTGAGTCAGGGTGGTGGGAAGGGGAGGCCCTGCTCTCCCTCGGAACTTCCTTTTATGGACACAGATGGCTGACCAATCCCGGGCAGGCCTGTTCTAATCCAGGTCTGGCCTTGAGCCTCCTGTCATTTTGCTGACTCAGTTCATAACCCTGGAGGCAGGGCCAATGGAGTTGAAAAGTTGGAGAAAAGTTATCGCCTGTGGCAGTGCCAGGAGCCCCGCACTGCCCAGGGCTTTTCTCTCCTCCCCTTTCCCCACCCTCCCCTGGGACAACCTGTTCTCTCTCTCTCTCTCTCTCTCTCTCTCTCTCTCTCTCTCTCTCTCTCTCTCTCTCTCTCTCTCTCTCTCTCTCCTCTTTTCACTTCCTGGGAGTGACTCACCAGTGCGCTCTCTCAGCATGGCAGGTATGTGTCATTTCCTCATGCTGGGGAGACCCAGGCTTGCAGTGTCCCTCGCCCCATGACTGGTTTAGTCTGACTGAAAAGGGCTGAAGCCCACGGCAGCATTCTTGTAAGGATTTATTACTGGGGTGAATTTATCACCTGTGGGAGGCTCTCTGTGTTTTCACTGAGAGATGTTTGGGAAAAGCAGGGGCCTTGGACAGTCTGTTTCATCCAGTTCTCTGCCACCCCAACCCCCAAGCCCACCCCTACCCCAGACCCCAGCTCCACTGTCCCCAGCACTGCTCTGCTTTCCTACCTTCCTGGGACCCTTTGGTCTTTCCAGAAGCCCCTTGGCAGCAGCCTGGGGAGGTTAGTGGGATGATGCCGAGCCCTGTGACTGGCCTGGGGGACCCAGCCTCACAAGTCTATCACTGGCCCCCCTGGGCAGTGCTTCTCTATCACACCCGCGATGAGAGAGTCAGCACGCAGGCAAAGAGCCGTTCCCATGTGAAATTTAAAACCACTGGGTGAAAGGAGTTTCACTAAGTGCTGGCATTGTCAAAACTGCTCTGTCAGCATTGTCTCACTTCTTTGTAACAAGGGGCACCCACGATGCACACTTGGCCAGGGTCGGCTTGGAATTCTCGTGATATCGGCTCCTGAGTCAGTTTTTCCAAGGATAGCAGCCACTCCTGCTTCCCTCATGGTGGAAAATAAGAAACAATACAGGTATCCCACTGGACCTGAGAAAATCTCCCTATTGGGATAGGGGCTAGGAAAAGGGCCAGCTCATTCTATCCGCCCGTGGTATTTCTGTGGTCTTGGACTCAGTTGTGAATGAGTGGGAAAGAGCTTACTGGGAGTATCTATCTAGGGAGGATCTGAAGATCGTTTCTTGTGAGACTATTTGAAGGACTTGAAGAAGTTTGACTGGAGAGAACCTGGAGGAGCAGGTGAGTTGTTCTCTCATATTAAACGGTCGTTAGGTGGAAGTGAGATGTGTTCTGTTATGTGTATGTCCAGAAGGCAGACCTGGGAAGTTACGTGTATCTGGCTCGAATATAAAGGAAGGCTTTCTTATCATTAGAGCTCTGAGCAATGGAACAATCTGCTGAAATTTTGACCTAGTGAGTTCCTTATTGCTAAAGAATTTAAGCAACAGGCAGACAAGAGGGAACTCCTGCACTGGGCTACAGTTTGGACTGCATCATCTCTGACAGCTCTTCCTACTCTGAGCCTTTGCAGGTGTCTGATTCAGATCTAGCCCTGCCCTCTCTTCCAACTCCACGATGCTCCCACAGCCTAGCTCCATGTTTCTCATCACAGGCCTTCTCTCCTGAGCAAGACAGTGGCACACGGTCTGGCCTGTGCCTGTGCTTTGGGTGGGCTGTGTGACAGCTCCTGGCAGAAGCCCCAGAAACGTCTGCCATGTGCTGAACTGGTACAGTCACTAAACGTTTCCGTTGCATGTTTTTGTGAATTCTTACTGGTCATCTCACCCACCCCTAGTCCTGTGGGTCAAGATTACTCTGCCTCGTGCTGCAGATGAGGAAGTAAGGAAATACCCAGGCCACTGCAGAGCTAAGATTAGACCCAGAGCCTGCCCTCCTTTTCCCGACACCGTTCATGGAGAGCCAGTGTGCCAGTCCCTGCACTGTCCATGCAGCCTATGTGCAGCCTCGAGTTAAATCATGGCAGCTCTGAGACAGCTGCATTATTGTACCACTTTACAGAGAAGGAAATCCAAGGCTCAGAAAAGCCGGAACTGTATCTGGGACACAGCTTCTCAGGGAAAGAGCTATGCTGCCAGCTGTTCCAGCAGGAGCCACAAGGGCCAGCCATGGGCATGCAAGGAAGGGGCCCGCAAGCAGCTGCAAACACGTACCGCAGGGGACTAGCCAGGGCCATTCAGTCCCGTACTCTGGGATGAATGATGGCCTATCCACATATTTCAGGTCCTGTGCTAAATGCAACTGAGGATAAAACTATATAAAATACTTTTCCCGGTTTATGAGAAACCTGTAGTACAAAAGAGTGAGCCTAGCATGTTTACAACAACTAAGTTGCGCCTAATAGGGAGCAAGAACTCATCTGTTGAAAGACAGGAAGGAAAGCTTCATGACAGAGATGGAACTGGAAGTAGGCTTTGCAAAAAGGGAGCGTTAGATAGGCAGACATACAAGGGCACGGAGACGGGAGACATTGCATTCAATGGCACGGGGACCAAACAGAATTGAGCCCATGAATTCTTCAGTTATTGTTAAGCAAGTATGATTGGCCCTCCCATTTTCTGTTCATGGATGGGCCCAGTCTCAAAATGAACTTTCCGGCCCAACCTTCTCATCCTCTGACTTTATGAATAGACTCACCACAGTCCCAGGGACTGGAGAAGATTGTAGATGATGTGAGCTTCTCTTCCAATTGGCTACCAATTCCTGTGGATTCTAGAAATCTCCTTTTATCTACCCCTATTGTCGCCTCCATCCTGGGTAGGACTCTAATTCTTGCCTAGATCAGTGTGTCAGTGGGCCAAACTGCTGCCCCAGGTCTTCCCTTGCAGGTCAGTCCTATGCATAGCTTTTGGGTAGGGTCACCTTCATAGACCCTGGCACTTGGACTGAACAAGCCTTCACTTTCCTGCTATCTTGCCCACATTCATTCTAAGTTCATTCATTCATTTTTCCCCCTCATCTCCTTTATCTACAAACTTATCCATGCTTGAAGACCCAGCTCGGAGGCTGCCCTTCCTGATCAGGTGAAGTTAATGCCTTCTCTTTGGTTGTTCACTAGGTATAATGTGATTTGTGCCACTTAGCACACGTCACTGTGTGAAATTAATCTGTGGACACGTCTGTCTGTCTGTCTTGGTTTTAAGTTCCTGCACCACGCTTGGCTTCCGTTGTATCTTCTTCTGCCCACCCTCTTGGTGGGGACTCAGTGGTGTCTGCTGTAAGCACAGCCCTGCAGTCAGCCCCAGGCTGGAGCAGGCAGAGGAGACCCTGGAAAAGCAGCTGCCCACCTAACTTAATTTTGGTGCAAGGCAGCAGGTGATATCTATGGGAAAAGAAACAATTTAGCAAGAACAGGGAGCTTCCTGAGCCCTGGCTGCTTTCCTCCACAACGGGACAGAGTCCTGTATACTTCCTGTAGAGATGATGTGGTGTACTGGTTACAGAAATAAGATTTGCCTCTTCCTAGCTCTGTTACTTGGGAAGAGTTACTCTAACCTCTCAATACCTCAGTTTCCCCCCATGTAACATGGCAGGAGAATAACCTCTTTGCTTTGTTTCAAGACTAAGTTAGCATAGGTTTCCCCTACAGAAAGTAGAGTGTGCCTATGAAACCTTTTGTAAACTGAAATGTTGTAGAGCCAAAAAGCAGCTACTGTTAATTTATACGGAAAAAATGTTGAACATTTCCAATCCCCAAAAAACCCTACCAAATCATATCAATAACACATAAAGCCTAAAATAACATAAAATAACACCAACATGAAGTAAAAGCAGGGATGATATGATAAATACACAGCCTGCACACCGACTCTGTAACAAAAGCTGGACACTATTTTTGCTTTTTGCCATTTTTCTGAAAAGCGAACATCCTCTGTGGATTTCTTTCAGGTTGATGAAAACAGGTATGAATGTAGGTCTTTTATAAAAGCAAAGTGGCATAAACACAAACTTTCAAAAATTGGAGGATACTTGTATTTGTAACTGACACCTTAAAAATACTCGATGTATGTCTATTACTTTGAAGTTATTACTGCTAATAACCTTTCCCCAAGCTACTCACCTAAAAGGGAAGAGGCACACATCTGAAGAGAGGCCCTTAGCGATGGGACTTTTGGGGCCGGTGGTTGGAAAATTTGCTTCCTGTCTAAGGCCGCAGGAGGACCGCCAGAGGGTTCAAATGTGAGGCTAGGTAATGAGAGACTGCAGACTTGCTAGTCCTGAGAGAAGGGTTTCAAACAGCACCAGTCATGCCTGATGATTTTTGCAGTTTCCCATTGACATTGCCCAGAAACATGAGCCCTCTGGCTGTCAGTCCTGGCAACGTTGCCTCACCTCTTCTTTACTCTGTCAAGTTCCAGATGTTTCAAGGGAACTTCTCAGTTTCTCTTTCAAATAGGACAATGACCCACCTGATAATCTACTTCCTTCCTGTCATCAGCAGGAAATGTGAAACCCAGAGAGACAAATTATGGCTAGGAACTTGAGTCTTCTTTAGGGTGACACAAGCCACATTCTAGAACATCTCAGGGGACTCATCACATCCCTGATCCTAGCATTAGTTCAATCTCCCTGAGGACAGACATCCCCTTAGCATCTCCTGCCTCCTCAATCTCATCATCTGCTATGATCTGAATGTGTCTCCTCCACAAATACACGCGTTGAAACCTACCCCCCAACATAATGGTATTAGGAGGTGGGGCCTTTGGGAGGTGATGAGGTCATGGGGGTGGGGCCCTCATCAATGGGATCAGTCCCCTGATAAAAGAGACCCTGGAAAGCCCTCTCTCCCCTTCCACCATGTGAGGATACAATGAGAAATGTGTCACCTGGAAGGGGGCCCTCACCTGACCATGCTGGTGATCTCTGATTTCCCGTCTCAACTGTAAAATAAATGTCTGTTGTTTATAAGCCACCCAGTCTGTGGCATTTTGTTTCAACAGCCCAACTAGATTAAGACATCATCCCAGGTGTTCCGCTAGTGGAGGTCGCCTTCCTTCAGGGCAGACCATCTACTTCATTCAAGGCTTTGCACTAATTCCCATCTGTCCTCCTTGTCAGCTCCATAAGTTTTACGGTAACCTAGTTTGTTTCATGTACAAACAGCACATTCTCTCCAGGCAACCTCTGGCTTCTAGTTTGGTGCACCCAGGGTCTTATGGTGGTAGGCTGGCCTTTCTCTAGTTCAGTTTAGGAAGTCTTTCAGCTGGCCTGATCACGGTCTGACAGAAATCCTGTGGAGTCCATTCTGGGCCAAGATCAGAGCAGGATCTGGCAATGGAGGAGGCCTCCAGCCTCCTGCATTCCTCTCTCACTGCCTAAACTCCTGTTCTTGGGGAGGCAGTTTCTGCAAAGGGTTCCAGTGCAAGGTCAGCTTTGCAATACACAAAGAAGATATAGGCTTATGCCCTGGCCTATATCCCCGAGGCAGGCAGGAAGTCCTGTCTGAAACTTCTGAGCACACAGAACAGAGGCTAGAAGAGGACCCTGCCAGCTCAGGGGCTCCAGCTCACATTAGTCAGGAGGTGTTAGTGTGTGTGTGTGGGAGGGGGGGTCTGTGTGTGCAGAGAGCAGTGGGTGATGCTGGGTGGGACAGAGTGGGGCAGTGCAGAGGGAGTGGTGGGCAGCAGCCTGAGGAACAGCATGGGAGTGGAGAGGAGAGAAGGGGAGGCTGTACTCTGGCTTACCTGGTACTGAATCTTCAATTTGAGGAGGTAGAATGTCCTTCAAAACAGGGTCTTTCTAGAGAGATCTGGGCCTCTTTCATTTTTGGAGGCTCTCTGGATTAAAAGAAGAAGAAATATCAAAACAGGGCAACAAATATGTATTTTAAATGTGTTACTTTCACCAATTAAAAGCTTAAAACACATGCACACACACACACACACAGACTTTGTGAGTGGACTCACTTAGAAATAATGTCAAGGGCCCTTGTACTGTGAAACCCGAGGCGGGTGGCCCTTTGGCTTTGGAGTGTTAAAGGATAAAATTTAACTGAGTAAATTCGAAGTTCTAATTGGCTTTATTAAGCAATTCATGAATCGGGCAGCATCTCATCCAGCAGCTGGAAGGGTGCTCTGAGGGGCTGTACAAAATGGAATGTTTTTATAGGAAGAAGGGAGGGGCAAGGGCACTGTTAACAAAAGAAAAGAAAGGATTACTTGGGGGCAAGGGCATCTTTTTTAGTGAACAGAAGAGAAAGGGCTTTTATCAATTCGGATGGTGGATGGAGAGGGCCCAGGCCACATATGACTTCAGTGGAATTGACCAGAAAATTCCAGACTGGTTGATTAAGATTATGTTTCTGGGAGAGGTTGAAACTGCAGTTAGATCAGGTATTAAATAAATCTATGTTTGTTTTTTAGCACAAGCAATGTCACTTTGGGCCTGTGGTTTTCTCTTTAAGGATGCTCATGTTGAGTTGTTTCTGAGGGATATGAGGGAGGAGAACAGCCCTTTTCCCAAACTACTGCTCTCTCTGCTGCCCTTCCACTGATAAAGACTCTCTCCTTGACCAAACTTTAGGTAGGCTCCCCTGAGCCCTCTTCTCAACCAGGCCTCATCCTTGGCCTGCTGTCTTTGGTCCAAAAGGCTCAGTTCAGTAAGAATACCCTCACCTTGGATACCTAACCACGTTTCTTTAGTGGTTTCCATCCTTTGATTCCCTCACCTTGCCCATTGGCTAGAAACCCCCAGCTGTCCCTGGTGTATCTGGAAGTGAGTTCAAGCTCTCTCCCCTATTCATCTTGAATAAAGTTTTCCTTTCCCGTTTAACTCCATCCCATATTATTTTTCTTTGTTCCTATGTGTGCACACACACAAACTCTTAACACAGCATGCTTAACAGTCCCCCTGGTTCTACTGGGTTGTCTCATTATCTCTTCTGTGCTCAGAAAAGCTTCCGGGAAAAGATATCCAAGTCTGGGGAGAAGAAAGCCATCTGTCACACCTGGCCATGGGACCCCCCTGTCAGGGGAGAGCTGATCACTCTCACTGGGGCCTGAAGATGACTGCAGGGCCATGCTCTGCTCAATAGTAGTAGGTCAGCTCTGTGCCCTGGAGACTCCAGAAAGATCCACTACTGCCTTGGCCTGGGAGGGCGGAGGAGGGATGGCTGCAGGGCGAGAGTGGGAAGGGCACCCAGGAGTGTCTCCCTTCCAGGCTCTTCTCTGCCCCCATATTTTGAAAAAGGCCGTTTTAACCTCGGTTCCTGCAAAAGCTTTCTCTGTCATTAGAGGCGTTTCTTGGCATATCTATTTTGGAGCTGCAGCTGGTTGCTTCTCAGAATAAATAGAGCCATGATATTGGGATAAAAGAAGAAAGGGATATCATCTCCCCTTTATGCCCTCTCTCTTCCCAATGTTTTCCAACCTCCATTTCCCGCTTCTTAAAGGCCTTGCCCTAAGACTCTTTCTACCTCACTCTCTGCCCTGTAGCTCTTCTTCTACCATCTTATAATCACAGGCTCCCCTTCCAGTCATGTATGGGCCCTGCTGTGGGCAGGCCCTTGCTAGGCTTGGGGGCTCCAGGTGGCTGCAAAGAACTCAATGTCAAGTGACACAAGAGTTTATATATTCAAGACTTAAACTAAAGAATATTAGAGCTGGTCTGCCCTTATGCTTAGATAAAGCAACTGAGATCTCAAGGGCTCAGAGATCCTGGGGGTTAAGGTAGGAGTTATAACACTTTGACTGGGCAGTTTTCCTCATACCTTTTTATGTCATTATCAGAATGGCCGGGTTGTACTCAAATCATTGAAATGGAAGCTTGACGCTGCAGAGACAGGAAGAGAAATCCGACTATTGTTTTGGACACAGCGGTATATGGGGTGGCCAGTGTATTTATGGACGGAAATGGCTTCCTTGAGAGATCAAGAAAATCTGGGATACTTTCTGGTTACCTGGAAGTTGGAGGGTCTAGTCAGTAAGGAGAGAATGAAGACTCATGAATGTGGCCACATTCAAGACCAGATTACTAATCATCTCTTGTTGTATCTCCTACTCAAAGTCTGACAGTGCGTCCGTGATTGTGCAAGCCTCTTACCTTTGTCTGGTCTGCCTGGAGCCCCACTTCACTGACTTCACCCTTTCTCCTCTCCTGCCTCTTTCCTGTGCCTGCTGCATTTTCCCCTTTGTGAGCTCTGCCCAGCTCCACTCACTACCAGTCCTACATCCACCGCCTGCTCGGCAGCTTCACCCACATTGGGTTACAGAGGCAGAAGGTAAGGAGGTGGTATTTTCTAGAAATTGTGCACGTTTTCTCAAAATCTTCTTCCTACCCAGGGCCATGATGGTCAGCCTCACTTCAGTTGCTCTGTGGTCTGGCCTTGCAGCCTGGGCATCATAACAGCCGGTCTTCTCCATTACCTAAAGTAGCTCTGAGAGAAGGGGCCAAGGCCCCTGAGCAGGCTTTCTCTTTTGCTTTTGTTTTATTTTTAAAGATTAAACTGTGGTTAGGCTCTCAAATTAGTCTTTAGAAACCTCAGTGGACAGCCCAGTAGCAGAGCTGTTGCTGCGGCAGTGGGTAAGGGCTGCCGAGCTGTGCAAGAGCCATACTCTGAACACCTCCAGGGGCCGAGAGAGTTGTAGATGTGAATGTCAAGGTCAGACACTGGAGTTAGGCCTGGCTCTTCCTTGTGCCGAGAAAGAGGGCTGGGGATCGGGAATGCGAGTTTTGAATTCAGATGAACTTGGGGTTGTGTCTCAGCTCCACCATTTCTAAGCCCTGTGACCTTGGGCTAGTTATTTAAGTGTCTCTGAAATTTCATTTCCTCATCTGTCCTATAGGGATATCATCAGTATCCGGTTTAAAGAATAATCCATTCTTTAATTCAAGGCATAATCTATTGAGTGTTTCCTCCTTGCCAAGCGCTGGTCCTGGCACCAGCCTACAGTAGTGGGAAGGACTGATATGGCCCCTGTCCTTGTGATACTCATGTGTTTTAATGAGGGAACAGTGTGTCGTATGGATAAATAAGAAGGTGTGTGTGTGTGTATTAAGTAATATATAAAACATTCTTTAATACTTAATATCATGCTGATGCACAAAAATGTGCTAGATAAATGGTAGTTGTTATTATATTCAACACTAAAAATATGGTATAAATGGTCAGGCGGAGAACCAAAAGAGGTGTTTGTACTCCACAAAATATTTAGCTTCTTCAGATTTGTAGCTCTCTTTTGATTAAGGAGACTCTATTAGTCAAGGTTTCCCAGAGTAACAGACCCAGCAGAATGTGTGTGCATGTGTGTGAGGAAGCTGTCCCCGCCACCTAAGGAATAACCCAGCCGTGAGTCCTGGGCGAGTGGCTAGGGGAGGAGCAGCCAGGAGAGAGCTGCTCCTTCCTTACCGTGTTCCGTACTAACATTTAAAAAAGAGATTTCACATTCAAAATCTCATGAAAAACTAGAAGCAGTTGTATGGGATTCAAGTCAGGGTGTCTTTTCTTTTCCTTCACATCGACACTCAGACATGGGCCTTGGGATGGAAACCTCTGGAACCACAGAATCATGAAAAGCATGCCTCTTGACTTCTGAGGCACAGTGAAGGAACTGGGGGCGTCTAGACAGGAGAAGAGATGCCTCTAGGGGAGACCAAGAGCGGCTTTTAAATAGCTGAAGGGATGCCATGTCGAAGTGGGATGGAACCAGCTCTGAAATATATATGCGGCCCAGAGGGCAGAAGTCCACCCAGGGCCCAACAGCCCTGAGAAGGCTGGTCCGTGGTGAGCGTAGTGCAGACTTCTACGGCAGTGACAGTGCCGTAGAGGTAGAGAGGCCTGGTGCATAAGGCAAGAAGGCCCCACAGCCTAGGAGCAGCGGGGCTAGAGAGAGGGCTCAGTTATTAGACTGGTGTGGAGATTGGATCAGGGGTTCCAAACCTTTTTTGTGTGTGGTGCACATAGACAACGAAGATATAGGTAGACTGCAGTGGGTTTGAACCCCCCAAAGGGGCTGTACACAGACCCAGAGGTTCAGGCTGTGACAGGCCTGTTCAAGAGGACCCAGGATTTGTTTCCAGCAGGAATGGTAAGACACGCCGACTTGGGGACACTGTTATGAAGGAAGCAGATTATACTCACAGGTCCCTAGAAATGGGTGGCATGCGACACCAAGCAGGGCCACATGGGGAAACACCAGGGTCACTCAGGAAACAGTGGAGTGAGGGGGAAATGTGGGTAAGAGTCTTTAATGTGCATTTTTGGAGGAGGAACGGGCGAGGGAGGGTAAAAAGGCTAGTTTAGATAATTTCAGTGGGTCTTAGGGCACAGTGTCTGTCCCTACTGGTCTGGTATCGAGTGGCCCTGGTGTGATCAAGACAGAAGAATAGTGGCCTAGGGGTGAGAGCTGATGAAGGAGGTGAGCTCTGGATTGGCTGATTTGCATATGAAGGCACCCTCTCAGGAAATGGCCAGCACAGGAAGAAAGTCAGTTCCTCTAAAGTTAGGAAGGTCCCAGAGGTCAAAGCACCAAATACAGAAACTAGAAAACATGGTTATTCCAAGGTCTTGCCCACACGTCTGAGGATTAGGGAGATCCTCTTCTCCACTTGCATCAGGAGGAGGGCTCAGTATAGGATGTCCATGTGTCTTCCGGCCCTGAGGTGCTATAATCACATAGCACATCTGAGCTGGAAGCAACCCAAGTATCCAACCTTACTCCCTCTTTGTACAGAGGGGACTCTGTGCCCAGAGAGGTGAACCAACTTGGACAAAGGTTCAGAGGTAGTTGCAGAGCAGGGCCTGGAACTCAGTGCTCTTTGGGCCATTTCGTGCCATTAGGATAGACTGGAAGGAGCAGGTGTGGGGTCTTCATCCATGAGAGCCATGATGAGATAACATGGCCTAGGAGATGCCTCCACCTGCAGTCTCTGGGGTTCCTGGGCAGTAGAAAGACAGAATTGGGGGAGGCAGAAGTGCAGCCCCCACTAGACCAGCTCACCTGACTCCCCCTCCTCTGCCTTGGACACACAAGGAAGGCTTAGAACCCGAGTCTTAGAGCTGGATGCAGTGTGGGACGAGGAGGCCTCACACAGGCTCCAGCTTTGTTTGCCCTGTGCCAAGCGTCCGACTTGGGCAGCTTATTTACCCCTGTGGTATCAGCCTTCCGACAGTGACCCAGTCATCCCCAACCTGCTGTATGTCATCCTTTCTTTTTCCCACCTGCTCATTAACAGTCTCCCCCTGAGGAGCATTCAGGTTTTGGAAACTCCCAGGCTGGGTGATTGCAGAGACCTCTTCCGATGCCAAACCTGACAATGTTCTGATCATCTGGGCTGGTCCATGATCATCATTAGCACCACACCACAGAGCTGAGGGGAGGGACCAGAGAGCTGAAATGACTTCTTAAGGTCACAGCTACTAGGTAGGGGAGGGGTGGGAATCAGAACCCAGATCTTCTGCCTGTGACAGTCTGCTCAGGCTACCATAACGAGATACCACAGACAGGGTGGCTTAAACAGCAGACATTTATTTCTCACGGTTCTTGAGGCTGGAGTCCAAGAATAAGGTGTCAGCAGGGTTGGTTTCTTCTGAGACTTCTTTTTGCTTGCACTCAGCTACTTTCTCACTGTGTCCTTACATAGTCTTTCTTCTGCGTGCAGCTGGTATCTGTGAATCCAAATTTTCCCTTCTTTAAGGACACCAGTCAGATTGGATCAGGACCCACCCTAATGGCCTCATTTTATCTTGATCACAACTTTACAGGCCCCCGTCTCCCAATGCAATCATCTCTGAGGTCCTGAGAGTCAGGGCTTCAACATAGGAAGCCCATGACCCTGCCTCCTGGGCTATGTTCTTCCCTCTGCTCTGCACGCCTCTCCCGTGGCGGCCTCTTCTCCCTTCCCCAGTTATTCACTTAGTCTTGCTCGCCACTGTTGTAAGGGCACCATGTCCATCCATGTCTGGTTCAGTATTCTGCCCATATGACCTGTTTGTTCCCAGAAGGGCCGTGGGCCACAGCAGTAAGCAGGGAAGCCTGTGTTCTGGGTTCTTTATTCCCCTCACCTGGCACATAGCCCTGTGCAATTAGGCACTTGACAAATGATGGCAATGTGATGGCGATGTTGACAGCCCAGAATAGAACCCACGAGTGGGAGGTTAGTCTGCTCAAACAGTCCTGTGGGGACAAAGGGGGATGTGGTTGCCACCTCAGCTCAAGGCTGAGCAGGGACCAGAATTTAGACTGAGCATCCAACAGGAGCCACAGCTGTGACTGCAAGGCCATAGGAGAATGTCCAGGGATGTGTGAGCTTCAGAGCTCACAAGCAGCTCTAAAATCCTAAAGAGTCTACGTCTAGACCCAGGCAGCTGAGAGCTGTAGGACAGGCTCTGGCCATGCAAGTCTGGGCAGGCCCTGGGGCTTGACCACCCTCCCAGTGCCCCTGCTGGAGCCTGAGTGGCCTCTGAAGGAGTCTGGGAATTATCACTGGGGTCGGCATAGCTCTTCCAAACTAATTACTATGGGCTTCTTGAGGTTAGCATTAAAATGTGTTTGAGCAGCAGGTGGTCCTGGTATGGAATGATCTGTGCCTTTCTGAGCCAGTGTCCCCTCACCTGTAAAGGGACCAACAGCACCTCCAGAGTGAGGAGGAAGGAGAAAGGGCAAGTGTTTTGTGAACTGTCACTTGTTACTGCATGTGTGACGGGAGAGCGTTTCTACTTTGGGTCAACATTAAAATGTAGGCTCCCTTTCTGGGTAG
The DNA here is from genome assembly GCF_014176215.1 of Rousettus aegyptiacus. Classification (NCBI taxonomy): domain Eukaryota; kingdom Metazoa; phylum Chordata; class Mammalia; order Chiroptera; family Pteropodidae; genus Rousettus; species Rousettus aegyptiacus. Next base: position 29,947,537 of record NW_023416291.1, read on the forward strand.
GCGAGCACATTGGCTCAGGCTGGCAGAAGCCTCTCCTGAGATGGCAGTCTCAGTGGGCAGGGTGAGGTAAAGACCAGGGAGATGCTGGATGCAGGTGTGGAAGGTTCTAGAAGACAGAGTCCTCCTTTTCTGTTTGACTCTATTCTTGGCTGGCATCAACCATGCAGCCAGTCACAGGGATCCGCTGGACTCGAGCACCCACCAGGGGATTCTTTGGGTGTGATGGGCCTCCTCACAAGGACTTGGGTCCTTTAGTTCTGAGTTACACCCCATCAAAGGGTCCTTCTCTGTTCCCCACAATTGAGATTTCTACTTTGACCTCAGTTTCCTGATCTGTAAAACAGAGGAGCTAAAAATAGATTACTTATAAGTCCCTTCAGCTCTGGTTCTCACCTCCAGTGAGTTTATCATCTTGGTTATGTTTTTCCCCCACATCTTTCTTTTTGTTTTCTTCCTAACTACTTCCCCATCCCTCACTTTTTTTTTCCTCAGAGCCCTCATTTCTCCCTCAAGGACCCAGGGTCTCTCCTTGAGACTAACGATTTTAGCTCCCAGAATTTTAGATCAAAGAGGGCACTTTTGGAAGCATCTAATCTGGGCCAGCATCTTTAATCTGGATACAAGGCCACTGACAAGTGTTTTGAGGGTTCTGCAAACATTAAAGCGTTTTCAGCAAAACAATGAAGAATTAAACCACCCCAGGAACCAGGCTATCACTTTTAACAGTTTGAAATATTCATACTCAAGACTTTGTTGGAACCTGTTCCTCTTAGTTAATCCCCTCACTTTTAGATGAAAAAAATGAGATCCAGACAGGTGAGGTGACTTTACCAAGTTATCTAAGTATCTTTCTGGAACTGAAGTTGAATGTGATTCGAAAGAAATTAAATTCAAAAAATTGTGTATGTGTACATGAGGTAACCAGAGAAATCTCAGTCCACAGAAAGAGAGAAGTAATAGAATGAGGTTCCTCTGGGGGCTCTTGAACACCTGGATATGGAGCTAACCCCCACACTGCCTTCTCATCCATTCTGCCTGCTCCCAAGGCGTAGGGAGGGCCCACCAGCACACGGGTCCCTTAGCCTCTCCTCTGTCACAGGGCACTTTCTGGATTCTGCTATGTTCTCTCTCCCTCCTGCCTGGTGTCTGTGGTGAAGTTGTAGAGAAATGGGTTGGTGTTCATTTTTTTAGACTTCCTGTGTGCTTCAGAAACCTCAATGAAAGAAGAGCTATATGAAAGGAAGCAAGGGCCAAGGACCATTATGTCAAACATAGACTTATATCTGACACGAGGGGAGCTGGAGTCATGATTTTTATAGAACTGAAGCCCAAGATTCTGATACCTCCCTCTTCCCTACCTGGCTGCCTGGTGCGTGGGGCCAAGGGTGGGTGGTGGGGCCCTGGTTGCTCTCACACTTGGGTCAAATGTATCTATAGAGGTAGCCAAAGTGATTCTTGAGAAGTGTTTGTCACTGAAACCAAACTCGTTATAAGGAAAACTGAATTACCTCCCCAGTACAACTGTTTCACTATCCGGTGCCTCCTTTTCTGCATGCAAATGAGTTCTAACCATGGGAGTATATTTGTGTAGCAAATGTGCATATAATCTTTGGAGTTTTTATATTACTTTAATTGCATATGCCTAAGTAGTCTCCTTAACTGTTACCTTTAGGACAGACAAATTAATTTGAGGGAAGTTCTGCACGTGAGTGAGAAAGACAGAATTATGGGTGAACACCACGCTTTTTCTTTCTCTTTTCTTTCTCCCTTCTTCTCTCCTTTCTTCCTTCCTCCCTTCCTTCTTTCTTTCTTTCTTTCTTTCTTTCTTTCTTTCTTTCTTTCTTTCTTTCTTTCTTTCTTTCTTTCTTTCTTTCTTTCTTTTCTTTCTCTCTTTCTCTCTCTCTCTCTCTCTCTCTCTCTCTCTCTCTCTCTCTCTCTCTCTCTCTTTCTTTTTCTTTCTCTCTTTCTTTTCATGGCACATTGCTGAGCTCTCTCCTGTTGAACTCCCAGTCTCAGGGCCTCCTCCTCAAACTGTGACCCACAGGAGACCTTAAGAGTCAGTTCCTTCCCAGCCCAGCCCGGCCACTTGTCTCTGAGTTTGTATGCTTGACTTTGAGTCTGTGAGACCTTTCTCTTCTACAATTCTTTTAAAAGGATATCTAATTTTGCTACCTTTCAAGCTCAGAAAATTTTAGGTTGGGTTTTCCCTTTGCGTTTTATTTTGTTTTTCAAACCAGGGAAGAAAAAAATCCTAGCATATTTTGAATAGTGGTTGGGAAGATTGTGAAAGAAAAGCTAGGAACTAGGGAATTTCTTGCCGCCACATTCAGGGTTTCTTTACCTCGGAACTACCATGACTGGTGTTTTAAATGACCAGGATTCCCCCAAATTTTCTGATTTTCTGAGCTCTGAATAACTGAAACCACCTGTTTCTTCTCTTTCTGTCCATTTCCCCATAATGGGCTTGAATAACAAGAAATTAAAACAGAAACCACTAATGTGCTCTAGTATAACAGATGTGGAGACACCCAGGAAGGTCCTGCATTTAAGAATCTTACCTAACTCAACTGAGACCTATCTCTGCGCCCAGTGTTTGTCGAACAACATCCTAGGGTGGGAGGTCTTGGGTCCAGCCTAAAGTCCTCGCATCTCAATCTCTCTGAAATGCAGTGCTCTCTAGGGAGATAAGGGCCAAACCAGCTGTTCTCCACCCTCCCCGGGGAAGCGTCAGAATCACCTGGGATGTTATTTAAAAATACAGATGGCTGGGCCCCAGCCCCAGAGGTCTCCATTCATTAGGGCAGGACTAAGTCTTGGGATATGTACATACATATGTACATATTGTTAAAGAAAAATGATTCAGTCGCTTCATTCATGGGGCTACTATAATGGCGTTTTACAATAGGGGAAAGAAATTGAAACAAAATTGAAGGAAAATGAAAAAAGAAAAAGGTGGAGGAAAGTTGGGGCTTACAGCCAAGGAGCAGGGTGAGGGTAGATGGAAAATTACTGAGAGGGTAAGGAAATTCTTTTCTAAATTAACCTAAACTATTCTGGCTGAAGGCATGCCAAAGTGATCAGGTATTACCCAGGGGATGGGGCGGGGGGCAGTGAGAAATTTGAATAGATATCAAGAGTAATCAGTTATAGAAGTTGGAGAATTCTGGCTAAACCCACTGAGCAGGATTTTTGTTAAAGCGGGACTCTACAAGGACAGAGGCGGAAGCTGAGGTTCGCGCCTATTCAGAGAGCTCAGAGGGAACTAACTGAAATTTGGTCCAGGAGAGAATCTTTGTCAGTATCTGTGCTGACTTATGTGCATACGGCCAGAGTGAAGACGCAACAGGACCAAACGCTGTTCCACGTGATGTTTCAGGTCCAGCAGTTGACTCTTCTTTCCCTGAGAATCCAGAGCCCCGACGACGTTCCCCTGGGGGTGTCTGTGGGCAGAGGCCTCCTTCAGGGGCAGTCTCAGACTCTAGATTATTACAGGGTGTGGCAGTTGAGACCACACCTGGCGCCCCTCGGACTCCGATTGAACCACGGGTTGCTTTTCTATTTGCTGTGTGACTTTCGGGAAATCTCTCTGTGCAGCCTCAGTTGCCTCATCTGAAACAGATGATAACAGCACCTAAACGGGCACGCCGTGCATGTGAAGTGCTGGCCCAGGGTCAGTATAAAGAAATACTCTGTGTTAACTGCTGTTATCTCTCAGAAGTGCAGGGGTGGAGGAAGAAGGGGGACTTGTGCTCGGGGTCTCGGAGATGGAGAGGAAATCAGGTCACAGTGGGGCAAAAACTCCCCTTAGGAACTGCTGGTCGTTCTGGTCTCTTTGAGGAAGGCCTAGAATTGCAGATGACTTTCTGTATCCCAGGGTTCTCTGTGTCCAAGGGGGATCCAAAGGGAAATGACAGAAAGAAGGCAGAAATAAATATGTATTTAACCAGTGTAACAGTAAAAGAACTTAAGATTTTTAGCTGTGTGTAATTCGAAATGTAGAGGCATTTTTACGTAGTTACAATCAATATGTTAATGCTATTCTCTGTCATTTAACATTTTTATATAAATATTTCCATGTATTACCACTGCTCCTATTGCTATCATAGAGTTTATCATTTTTGATATTGCTTAGAATTCTTTCTGAGTATTTCGTTCTGATTTCACTATCTCACTATTTATTATAAATAGTATAGCTATGAACATCTCTGTGCAAATAGTCCATCCCTATCCCTTTAGATATCTGTATGGAAGGGCATTTCCTAAAGTTGGGTGACCAGGTCAATACATGTGAGTTATTTTATATTTAACTAACTTGCTCTTCAGAAAGTCAGCTCTGAACCAACAGGCCATTTTACCCATTTTATTCCAAGCTCATAAACGTAAGATTTTATTACTATTCTCTTATTATCTTGGCTTGTTTAATAGGCTTATACTGGTACCTCAAAGTTGTTTTCCTTAGCATTTTTAACTTCTGAGGATTTTTCCATCTATTTTTAATTTTCTCAAGTGTTTTCACACACAGGTGGCATCTTGTTTGCTTGATGGGGCATCTAAATTGCTGTTTCACTCAATTCTCATTAAAATGAAAGCTGATTGCTGCAGTATACAGATGAGGGATATCATCATATTTAATAGTTTTTGTATCTGTTTACATAAAGCAAATTTGTAGTGTATATTCCGGATTTGCAAAGAGTAGCAGATTGGGGATTGGCAGGTAGAGAAGCTTGTTTGAGCAGATGTTTAGTCATTTTCATGGCGATGATAGATGAGGGGACAACGCTGTTGTGTTAGACTCGGGCTTGTGCTTTCCGCTTATCAGATGTGTCATGAAAGATAATCAAATTCTGCATTGCCATTATTATTATACATATTAATATATCAAAAGGCTAGTATTCCTTTAAATGCCACATGGCTAGAAACTGATGAGTTTATGTGTCGGTTGCTATCTGGGCAGAATTCTGGGGGCCACATCAGGAAAGGAGGGTTCTGAGCTATTCTCTTTGGCACAGAAATAACTTTGATGTATGGAGACAGAGCTCCGAGTGGCAGACTCGCTGATGGGACACGGGCTGTAGGCTATGTTTGTTGGGTTTAGATGGGAAATCTGAGTCTTGTCTTACCTCTGCCACTTAACGGAGGTGGCCCTAGGCAAGTGGCTCAGTCGCTTTTCCTCGTCCTTCAGTTGGGAGTGGCATCTGCCTTGGGAGATATCAGCAAGATAGCAGGAGCGCCCACACACTAGAAAGGATGCAAACAGAGACCCTCTTTCCTCCTGTCTGTGGGTTGCACATTGTTTTAACCTTGTCTTGGATGAAGGCGTCAGGTACATCTTTTGCTTGGCAGCCCTAAAACCATTTGAAACCACCAGTCCTATCATCATTTCTCAGGATTCCCTTCTCCCTTTAGCTTTTGGAGTCTACATCATGTGATAAGGTCTCCAGGCTCCAAGGGCTTTGAATGTCCTCACCCTGGAGCATAGCCTCTCCAACCGCTGGGCCTTGGGCTGGCTGTGTGTACATGTGGTCAGCTCTATGCAGAGCCCTGGGGGAAATCATGGTTCTTATCTTAGGGATGTGCTGGTAACCCTAACACTGCATGAACTTTTTTGGCAGCCATATCATAGTGATTAGCAATGAGTTCACAGTTAGCTTACGCTCCATTTTTTAAAAAATCCATGTTGTTGCTAAACCATACCTTTCTCATCCCGGACTGGAGAAATTTTTGTTTTTAATCCACATGAAGAACTTCACCTTTATCCCATTTCACCAGTTGCATTTTGTTACCCTTGGTGTGTCTTGCCAGCCTGTGCAGATTCCGGGGTCATTGGTGGCCTATAATAGAAGTCATGTTCTCTCCCAGTCCTGTGCTCGACATAGTGCTTCTTATCTGATAACCATACACTCCTTAATGCCAAATTAAAAGATGAGAACGAGGGCCAGTTAAAACAGCAGTCCTTGGGTTAATAGAGACACTTGATCAGCAGCCATGGGGAAAACCCATTTGACCAATTACACACTTACAACCTTGTCATCTGGCCTCCTCATTAACCTCTCAAGAAAGCTGGGAAGAAGTCAGCTAACCACCCAACTGCAGCATTGATTTGTCATGGTACCAAAGTTCCCTGCTCAACAGCCAACTCTGTAATGTACCCAGATAGGGAAGTGAGATTCGCTGAGGTCGAAGGCTGGGAGAGAAGGAAAAGTCAGAGACTGTGACTCGCAGTGGAAAGGTTGGGAGAATTTAGTTTAGGGTAAGAGATGACAGAGTGTGGTTTTGAAAACTACGACTTTTAGGAGACTGGAAAGTTACAGAAGATCCTTGGAGAAGGTGCATATGTCTCTTCAGTCCTGTGCCCTGTGCACCTTGACTCTCGCTGTCCTGAAGTGCTGGGTGGTGATACTGCTGCTGGGACCAGGCGCGATCCGGGTCAGAGGCAGGCTTGCAGCGGTGACTCTGAAATTCGCTGTCCTCCCCTGGGGTCTTTCACCTCAGGCAGGGGTGCGCTGGAAGCAGCTCTCACAGGCCGGCGGCACCTGTTTCTTTCCAAGCTGCTTCCAGGGAGGTCGCACCGGTCGCGCACGTCAGCCATGATGGGAGCATTTACACCAGAGATGCTGGCAAATGCTACGAATCACGTCGTCTCTCCCCCAGGTTGCCAGTTGTGAAACACCACGGGTCGGGGCCTCGTCCAGACTGCGCCCGCTGCCTCCTGCTCGTGCCTGTGCTTCCACTTGTGGCCAGACTTATGTTTTTAAAATGAAAATCTGCTTTTCCACAGTGTGAAGTTCGATTCCTTAGCGTGTTGTCACGGTCTCGTCCCATTTCCCAGCGACTCCTTGCCACCCTCCTTGCCAGCTTTACGTCACTTCATGTGGTTTCCCCACCTCGCTCTGTCGCCGTTGCCTGAGTTTCCCAGGCCCCTACAAGTCCTTTTCCATGCTCCTCCGGCACCAAGCTTAGACCCTGTTAGAGCCCATATCCTGCTCTGGCTGTTTTGTTTTCATCTTTTTCCTCTACTGGTTATGAGTCTTTAGTGGACAGACACCTTCTTCCCTCCTCTATTTCTCTTGGTATGTCCGGAATCTGGCGTGCTGCTGGCAACACGGTGGGGAGGAAGGTGGAGAAAGGAAGAAGAAGGAAGGAAGGAGGGAGGGAAGGAAGGAGTGGGGAGGGATGGAGGGAGGGAGAAGGAAAGAAGGAAGGAGAGAGAAAAACAGGTCAGTCAAAATCACTCATGAACTGGCAAATAAGGAGTAAGGCGGGTGAACTTTTGAAGGACTGGGGAAGCAGTGGAGCCCAGAGGTCACAAAGGAGGTGAGAAAAATCTGCCCAGTTGCAGGGGTCAGAGTCCTTGAACTAGTGAGGAGAACAGGGGTTCTGTTAACAAGGAAGGACATCCCTTTTGCTCCCCTCCTGCCCCGCCGAGAGCCAGCCCCGAGTCAGCTGGCCTCCAGGTTGGCAGGTTCTGGCAACAGAATGATCCTATGTAGATAATGTGTGCGGAGGTGGAAGGCTGAAAGCGTGATAGAGAGAGGCTCAATAAATGTTTTTGAATTACATTGAATTATAGCTAAATCACAACCTTTCTGCTTCCTTCTTTTGCAAGGTAATAGGGAGGGATGCCTGGAGAGGAGGAGAAAGGATTAGTCAAATGATGGATTAGGCAGCCCTGGAGCCGGCAGAATGCTGGTGAGGGAACTGGGGGCTGAAAGGGCTTGGGCTGGGGAGGACCCAGCTTGCCCAGAAACACAGGCCTGGCTCCCCGAGACTGCAAGGTCACTGCCAATTAGTTAAATGGCTGCTCTCAGCAGTCCTTTGCAGAGAAAAGCCATGTGTTCCCCATTCTGTTGATGTGGAAACTAGCAAGAGGAAGTGACTCAGAGACAGAGTGGAAATAAAGTATGTCTTGTGACATTCTGGCTTCTGTGAGATTCAAAGGGCTGATGTTTTCAAGTCTCCCGTGAGGTTTCTTTCCATGCTTCTGTGGTGTTCTAAGGACAGACGATGGCCCTACGTGTGAGCAAAGACTAAGACATAGGGGGATCTTTTCAGGAAGGCAGGTGGGTGGCGGCAGGCAGGTGTGGTAGAATGGCAGCCTCAGAGCACTGAAGGCGGAAGTGGCTGCCACAGCCGCCTGGTCCTGGACTTACTGGCCAGTTTAATTTTTTACAAATACGGACTAGTATTGGGTTTCCAATTCTTTCTTCTGCCAAGTCACAGACCTTAAAAAAATACATGTGCCAGAGGGTTGACATAAGTAATCTCTGATTCTCCAGACAGTTCTGCAGGATAGGTAATGTTAGCCTCAAGCCTCAAGAGAAGAAACCTAGGCCTAGCGAGGCGACTTGTCCAGATCACACCACTGGTAAGTGGCAGAACATTCAATCCTGGAGACAATGCACTTTAGCCTCCGGCTCCCAGCCTCGGCTCTCACTTCTGGTTCCCGGAGAGGTCAAGCTTTGCTGTCAATTGCCAAAGACTGTCCTTGTCATTTCATAAGTAAATGAGGTATTGGAAACCCCCCAAAGAGTAAGAAGACATACTGTTAGAATAAAAGTCTGCCCTTCAAATGAGGTTCATTGAGATTTGTAATGAATTCTCTACAGTGTCCTTATTTTTCACATTTTTCCATGGACATGAGGAACTATCAAAGGCCATCATCTACCTACCAGCTGCCGTTTGGGGACTCTGACTCAGCTGGCCCTGATGTCTCAAGGCATCAGTGCTGATCAGTGGCAGAGCTGGGCACTCACTCCTATTCACAGCGGCAAGACAGCCATGATACCAGCCCTCTGGTCTTTGGCAATTGACATTGAAGCTTGGCCTCTTGGGAAACCAGATGTGAGAGCAGATGCTGAGAGTCCTGAGGGTAAAATGCATTGCATTGAGAATTGAAAGTTCTGCCCAAGATTTGGGGGAGTGTTGAAAGAGGACCATTAGTCGGGAAGGTGGCATGATGTGAGAGAGAAGGTGCACACACATCTGACTCAGCAAACCTGGGTTGAAAATTCATGTCCTCGGGGCTGCCATGCCACACAAGTGTGGGATGTTACTCACGGTGGATTTCCGAGTTAGGCGACATGGTGGCCTTCAGTCTCCACCACTTTCCAGATGTGTGCTCTAGACAAGGTCACCTCTCTAGGCCTCATTGTCCTTTCCTAAGGTCTAAGGCTAACACTGCCTATCCTATAGAATTTTTCTAGAGACTCAGAGATTGCCTACATAAACTCCCTGGCACACGGAATGTGTTTAGTAAGATGTAACATAACACTCCAGTGTCCTCAAGGATAAGATTATATTTTTCTGGGACATTGCCCCTTGTAACCCTGACATCTTTCCCATGCCAGGAACACAACCCCAGGTACAGACGCCCTGAAGGGACTGGAATCCTGCTTCGGTCCCCTCTCCTTCAGGCAGGTGAATATCTTGCCATTCAGGAAGAGTGTCATTTATTTTCTTCCTGAAGACTTAAGGGACTCAGAGATTATACAGCCTTCCTTAGTACACTTTGCCGGTTTGGGCCAAGACATTCTTAGAGCCAATCAAAACTTTTCCTGTTTTAATTTGAGCCCATTTCCTTGTGTTTGTTATTCTTTGATGTTGACTTGGGCAGATCTGGGGGTTGGAAGGCGAGCTGGAGCCCATGATGGCTCAGAGCCAGGATTTTTGCTGGCACATTCTCTCCTCTGACACTGCTCATGGGGTCTGGGACAGGCCAGGGTGCAGGGAGCAGGGATTGCCATTCTGGGGTCCAGGTCTGGACTGGAGAAAGGATCAGGGCTTTTGGCTCACAAGTTGAGAGTCAGAGGATTTGGGAATCACATGACCAAGTCTTAGCTTGGGAAGGGTTAATGCTCAGGGTTCTTCATAGACTGGGGATATTCAGTGCTGGGATAATCAATTTCTTCTTGCATGGAGTTTGTGCCAACCTCAGTAGTATCAAGAGGTACTACCTTCTTCAAAGTCAGATTTGAACATGGAAAAACTTTGAACTTGGATTCTAAGCTGCTTTGGGATCCAAGTTTGCTATTTAAGAAGCATGAACCCTGGACAGATAGCTTAAACCTTTTTGAATATGTTTTCTTATCTGTAAATGAGTATTATCATCCATACCTGTCTCCCAGGACTGTTGTGCAAAATACTTATGTTTCTTTTAAAGTTTTTTAATTGTAAGTATTTTGGAAATAAATAGCCTAAGGTTACTGCTCCACGGGACTAAAGACAGACCTGAGGTACTTCCATCAGGCTGAAGGTGACTGAAATGTCTTTGCTAAAATATTTCGACTGGAGCCATGTTGACTACTGTGAACAATGGCTCCTTCAAAGGCCAGGGAAGACTGATGAAGATGAGGAAGCAGCATCCTCCAGGCATCAGTCTGGGTGGTCCGTGCTCAATCAGATGCAGACAATGAATATTTCTCTTTGGTCAGCTTGGGGGTAGGGCTGGCTCCCGAGTGGGCTAGACAAGTGCCCAGTCAGGCTGGGCATGGGGGCCAACTCAGTCTGTGGTTTCTCAGCGTTAATATTTTTTTCTTGATAGACTTTATTTTTTAGAACTGTTTTAGGGGCATAGCAAAACCGAGAGGAAGATACAGAGATTTCCTGCATACCTCATTGCCCCACCCCCAACACACAGCCTTTCCCATACTGATACCTGCCACCAGAGTGCTATATTTGTTACAACTGATGAACCTACACTGACACGTCACTCGAAGCCCATAGGTTACATTAGGGTTCGCTCTTGGCGCTGTACATTCTATAAGTTTGGACAAATGTGTAATGGCATGTATCCACCATTACAGTATCATACAGAGTGTTTTCATTGTCCTAAAAATCCTCTGTGCTTTCCCTATTCATCTCTCTTTTCCCCAGACCTTGGCAACTACTGATCTTTTAACTGTCTCCATAGTTGTGCCTTTTCCACAATGTCATACGGTTAGAATCACAGAGTATCCAGCCTTTTCAGATTAGCTTCTTTCACTGGGTTATGTGTATTTAAGGATCCTCCATGTCTTTTCATAACTTAATAGGGCATATCTTTTTAGTAGTGAATAATATTCCATAGTTTATTTATGAATGTACCATAGTTTATTTATCCATTCACCAAATCGGTCAGGAGGACCGATTTTGCTGAGATTCAGGGTGAAGTAAAGATTCTTAGGATACTAATTGTCTATATAAGTGTCAACCGAACAGTCATCGGAACTGGGTGGGCTTTCTAAGGGCCCAGCCCCCTCCTGCCCAGCAGAAAGATCTCCCAAATTGGGCTGCTTGCATGCTGTTCCTCTTGATTCTCCTGTATGCAGTGAACGATGTGCTGTCCATTGAGTTTCTGTGGGACTGAGTCTTTCGGCCCAGAAAGTTCAGGTTGGTGGCTTTGGGTAGGGGCAGACAAAGCTGTCAGCCGATACCCTGGGCCCTGACCTGGGCCCTTTCCTGCCTTCTCTGTTCCAGTGCCCTCCAGGCCACCCATTCTCCAGTTCTGTTTCTTCTCAGTTTTTCTCCTTGTCCCTGCTTCCTCCTGCTATTTTCTACTGTCCTCTTCACTTTTTCTGCTCAGCTGTGCCTTGGAACCATGCTGCGGCCGCCTCCTCTCACAGCTGTGTTTGCAAAGTGTGGGCCCCTTGCCTAGGAGCCAGTGTGGGAGGAGAAAAGGAATGGAGAGAGGGGGCTTCTAGAAGACATAGCTCACAGCCTGGGAGTTCCAAGTCTGGGTTTGATACCCGGATATTTATGCAAACTGTTCCTTGGTGCTTCAACTTCCCCCAGTCAGTAAATCCCGATGCCTTTAAGGGAAGTTTTTGGGAATGGGAGAATGTGTTGTTTGTGTGGGCCTCAGCTTGGTGGGTGCTGTCCCTTGGGGCTGAGACATATGGGCCTACACAGACTCTCTTCAGGGCTGTCCCTCTGCTGTCTCCACAGGACTGCGATGTGCTGGTCCTAGGTGCCCTCTGAGAGGATGTCTGGGGTGTCCGAGCCCCTGAGCCGAGTGAAGGTGGGCACGTTACGGCGGCCGGAAGGCCCCCCAGAGCCCATGGTGGTGCCAGTAGACGTGGAAAAGGAAGACGTGCGGATACTCAAGGTCTGCTTCTATAACAACAGCTTCAATCCTGGGAAGAACTTCAAACTGGTTAAATGCACTGTGCAGACTGAGATCCGGGTGAGTGTGGTGGGCGGTGCCTGCCCCTTCCATTTGTCTGTCTCTCTGTCGCCTCCCTGGGCAGCTGAGCGGCCCTTCTTCAGCCTAACAGGCCCTCTTATATCTACCCGTGGGTTGGGGGCACCAGGAGAGGGATTCTGAGCTTGCAGCTCCAGGCATCCTTGCCAGGCTACTACTTCCTCAGTAGCCTGAGGGCAGATTTTATAGCCTTATTTTGAACCTCAGGTCATGTATTTACTTGGTCTTTGATTCGGCTCATTAAATATTTATGATATTTGAATAGCTGCAAGGGACATTAGAACCCCCACCTGCAAAGAGTTTATATCATGGTGGAGCTGGAATTAGATAGACAAGTGAAGGCTTTGAAAATTGCACAAAAATTGTATGAGATGTGCTGGGTGCTTAGACATGGAAACTGGTGGAACATTTAGAGGACGACACTGCACTAGAGGAGCCCTAGAGCGGGCGGATGGGTGGCAGGACCTTTCTGAAGCAATATTTCAATTGGCTCATTCTCATCCAGGGTCACAGAATCTGATTTGGAAGCCCAAGTGCCCATCATCATCATGGCACCTAGACAGCAGGCAGCCAGTTCACCTTAAATGTGTAAGAAATTGTCATCAGTAGCAGAGTCACAATATATTGATTGATTTTAAATGCCTGTGTTTATTAATTACTGTGGATAGCTTGGATCAATTCCTCTGCATACATTATCTCACTGAATCCTCCCAACAGCCCCATAATATAATGAGGACCTCCCTTTCCGCTGCCCAGAATATTTCTTTCTGATAATGCAAAAGAAAGCCACATTGGTTCTCAAAAGGTTTTTTGGTAGGTTGGTAATTTAAACAAAGGAATCAGGGGACTTTTGGGACAACTAACCAGGCCTGAGAAAGCCAGATGAACTATCTTCAATCCTCTTATTAGCGATCCTTCCCGCATTCTAAATGTCAGTATCCCCCAAACTCAGCGAGGGTCTCTTTTGCTCCGCGCTGGCAGCAGCCTGTGCATGTGTGTCTCTTTGGCTGCTTTCCATCTATTACAGCACATGCTGTGCTTCAATACACCAGAGCAGAATGCAATTGATTAGGTCACTGCCTTGGCCAGTTATCACAATTGATTATGGTTTGGTTATTCCTCTGTTTCCTGTGACTGATTTGATTAGGGTTTTGCTTGCTCATCTCGTGGTTCCAGATCTGCGGGTACAGTTGTGTCCTGAGAGCAAACTCCGGGCGCCATCTTCCAGGATGGTGTTTTTGTTTCTCCTTAACTATTTCTTGAGTCTTCCTTTTGGGTTCACCTAGGTTTCATTAGTGTAATGTTCAGAAGTTAACCTGATCTCCAGATTTGGGGGCATACCCCTGTCCTTTTGCATTGAAAATCTGTAAGTATCTGGTTGGTCTGGATCAGGATGTGTTCTGTGGAGTCACAGTGAAAAGAGACCTCAAGGAGAGATAGATTTGAAGCAGCAGCACTGAGGAGAGCAGAGAGCTTTCTGTGAGGAGGGAACAGCAAGAACAAAGGCAGGGAGGCTGCTGAACGGTGAGTAGTTTGTATTTAGAAAAGTGTCTAAAGTCAAGATCAGAAAGGAAAAGTTGGTGGCAAATAAGGGAAGGCCTAGACTCTCAGGCTGAGGAATTTGGAGCTGTTCAGCGTTAGGGAGAAACACACTGATTTTAAGCATGGGAGAGGCTTTGCTGGAGCCGTGTAATGTCTTGCTGAGTGCTTGAGGGGAGAAAATACAACAGATCTACACAAAGGGCAACGAGACCCAAGTTTAAGAGGAGTGGCTAGCAGAGAGGCATTATCTGGAGGAATGTGAGAAAAGAGGTGGAGAAGAACACAAAAAGAAGTGGTGGCCTTCAAAGAATTTATGTCCAAGCCTCCTGGTTTTTCCTGTTTCCAATCTGTCCTGCAGGCAAAATGCCACCTGTTTATTGCAAACAGCCATGGCTTTAAAGCCACCTAGACCTTGAGCTAGATGATGCTCCCCCAATATTGGTTGTATGGCCTTAGACCCTGGACTTAACCAACGTGGTTTCAGTCTCCTCACTTGGGGATCATGCCCACCTGTGGCCTTATTGTAAGGATTAGAGATGATAGATGAGAAGCACCTACATATAGTAGGAGCTCAGTCATTAGAAGTTATTGATTGTAAGGGTATTAGGTCATTACCTGGCTTAGGTATCTCCAAGGGTTTCTAATTGTCCATAAAATAAAGTTCAAACTATCTTCTTTTAGTGTTTATCCACTTATCTGTCATATTTTCAAATCAAGAAGAAGATCAGATCCACATTTTGAAACAGTACATAATATCCTGTAAGATGTTAAGAAGTGTGTTCTGGAGGAGGGGTTTTATGGTCAAAGAAGTTTGAGGAATACTTATTTAAACAATTCTGAACAGATTTCTTTACAACAGGACTTCTCAGAACCTTAAATATGCAGATATGCTTGATGGATCAGTAAGAAAAGGATGCAGAAAGGACGTTTCATTAAGTAAGCTATTGCTTAATTGCTTAAGAAATCCTTCTTTTAAAAGTCGGACCACTAGTTCTCTGGAAAATCATGTAGGGATCACTTTTCCCTAAACCCTGACAGTGGTATAGGCTGTGAAAAGGCCGGTGAGAGGAAGATGGATTAGGAAGGTGTGGCCACATTGCAGGTGGGAAATGATGAGGGCCTGAACGAAGTAAGGAAGTAGCATTGGGAACAAAGACAAGTGAACAGATCTGAGATCATCTAAGAAGGCAGAGTCAACAGAATTTGATGATTAACAACTGTAGGGAGGGAGAGAAAGGAAGGAGACAAGGATGACTCAAGTTTTTGCTTGGGCAACTGAATGTGTGTTGGTACCATTCATTGAGCTACCAACAGAGAAAGAAAAGGCGTTCTGAGATTTTAGCTTTACATGTGTTGTGTGTATGAAACACCCACATGGAAGAACGTGGGCCTGGAGCTCAGGAGGGATAAAGGACCTAGATATGAGGATTTAGGAGTCATTATGCAATGGATACCATGCAAATGACTTGGATCACCCACAGAGAAAGAACAGAGCTAGAGAAAAAGAGTTCCAATTAGGAAACCATGGGAAATCAACTTCTAGGGTCTGGCAGAGAAAGAGAAGCAAATGAAGGGAAAAGATGAATCATCCAGAGAATAATGAAAAGAACCAAAAGAATAGTCAGGGGAGACAAAGGCAAAGGAAACTGAGGAAAGAGTGGTTAGCAGTGTCAGACACTCAGAAAGGTCAAGTCAGCTAAAGCTGAAAATAGGTTCATTGGCTTCAGGAACAGGCACCATAATGACCTTTGCTGGACAGTTTCAGTGGAAAGATGGGGGCAGAAGCCATTGTGCAGTGGGTTGGAGAGTGAATACAATGAGTATAAGCAATATTTCAGGGAGATTTTGATTATGAAGAGAAGGAAAGAGGAGAAAGCAAGAGAAACAGTGTTATTGGCCGAGGGAATAGCATGTGTGAAGGTTCCAAAGTGCGAAGGCACAGGTTTGAGGCTAAAGAATAGCAGAGTTTGGCGATCTGAACCACTTTAACGATTCTGGATTTCACCCCATCTTCTTGTGGGAAGTCATTGATATGGTTTAAGCATTTGAATGACATGACATTGCATTTTTAAAAGTTCACTCGGGTTACATAGTGGAAAACAGATTGGAGGAAAGCTTGGATGGATATGGGGAGATGTAAGGTGGATACTGCAGTGATTCAGGTGAGAGGTAATGGAGCTTAGATTAGGATTGTAGCCGTGGTGATGATAATGTTGATGGTAATGATGGTGGCGATAATAATAATGTTTGTGATGGTGTTGATGGTGACAATAACAATGATAGTGATAAGAGTGATAGTGCTGGTGTCGATGATGATGGTGGTGACGATGATGATGGTGGTGACAATGATGATGATGGTAGGGATGGTAGTGCTCCTGCTGAAGGTATAAGTGGTAGTGGTGATGATAGCTAGCACTTTTGAAACATAGCGTATGCATTATCCTATTAACTTCTCAAAAGAACCCTATGAAGCATATAGCTATCATCTCTATTTTGTATATAAGGAAATAAGGTCTAGAGGAGTCATGCAAATTGCAAGCTAGTGGTGGAGCCTACTTTCAAACCCAGCAAACCCACTTCCAGAACCTGCACCCTTAACCACTGTGGTCTATGGAGAGAAGTAATTGTAATCTGGAGGATTTAGGAGATAGAAATGAAAAATTTTGTTGATGGGCAGAAGATGTAGAAATGAAGAGGGAGGTGTCGAGACTTGCGGCCCTGGTTCAGGTAGACAGGGTCTCGCTCCCTAAAATGAACACTTGAGGAGAAACTAATTGGGGACTAGGGAGTCCACATGTTCATTGTTGAACCTGTCAAGTGCAGTTGAGATGCTCTAACATTTTCACATGAAAATGTTGAGTAGACTGTTTGATACATGATTCTGGAGGAGAGAACTGAGCTGGAGATAGACATTTGAGTGTTGTCAGCCTCTGCATGTAGTTGAAACCATGGCTGTGGGTGAGATCATTAAGAAAAGAGTCCTGAATAATTTCATCATCCATTCCTATGTACCTGTACCATGCTTGTTATGACCTGGGTAATATCGTCATGGCCCACAACACAGGTGCACTCCCTGTTTTCATGGGCCTTCCAGGCCAACGGTGAACCTGACGTAGACTCACACGAATGAATGAACCTTTACAAGTGGAGGCAAGTAATCTGACAGGAAGAGAGGTTCTGTACGAGTATGGAATACAAAAGAGCTCAGCCCAAACGTCGAGGAACAGCTTTGCTATTCAGGGCCTGTTTGTGGACGCTGAGTCCAGTTTCCCTGCCTAAAACTCTCCCCTGGCTGTGTCCGACCAACGAGAAGCAATTGAGAATCACCCTGGCCCCGTCCACGTGGTAGCGCATTTCCGAAACATAATTACTACATGCTGACTTGCTGATTTCACGTTTTTCTTTTTGTTCTCAACTTCTTTCTGTGCAAATGTAATAGCCTCATGATGCTTTGTCTGTGCTGTTAAAAGCTGTGTGAATAAACACTGGCCTTTGTACTTAGGACCCAAAAGAAATTAGACAGGTGTTGAAGAGAAGTGAGCAACGTGCCGAATGAGAAATACATTTTGCTCTTCTTGATTTTCCATTTCTTTAGTTTGATATTCATTGGAAATTGTGTTTGTTTGGAAGCTCTGACTCTCTGGAGAAAGTGGAGGCTTACATTATTATATATTTCTCTAACATGCTAATTTGCTTGTCTGGGAAAGGGGTTAAGATAACACTTTGTAAACAACTAGCAGAGTGCCACCTAGACATGCCCACACAGGGCGTCTCTCTGACTCTTACCGCCTCTCTCATTTCTATTCTCTCCCTCCCTCCCTCCCGTCCTCCCCCCACCTCTCTCTCTCTCTCTCCCCCCCCACCCCCACTTGCTATCCCCCACCTCTCCTTCCTCCCTGCTCCTCTTCTCTCACTGTCTTCTGAGGTAAGTTGGGTAGGTTGAGCATATATCCTGGTTTGTCTCAGACAGTTCTAGTTTACACACACTGCCCAGGAGAACTTTTGACAGTGCCCCTGCCAATCTTAAGAGCATTATGATTTGGAGAATAAATTATATGGTCACCTACTTCTTAGTGCAACATTTGTTCCTCTCTCTGCCTCACCCTGACTTGCTGGCCCATGGCGTTTTCCTTCTCTGGCTGACCCACTCTCCACATGGGCCCGTCTCTGTCCATCACTGGACCATC
The DNA here is from genome assembly GCF_014176215.1 of Rousettus aegyptiacus. Lineage (NCBI taxonomy): Eukaryota > Metazoa > Chordata > Mammalia > Chiroptera > Pteropodidae > Rousettus > Rousettus aegyptiacus. The sequence continues at coordinate 29,965,444 of NW_023416291.1, forward strand.
TGTGTCTCATACTGGAGGATCTTAAGCTGAAAAATAGGCACTTGTTTGTAATACGGTGTGGTTCTGAGGGTGCAGGCATGGCCTTCACATCCAAGACCCTCTCGTTAGCCATCCTCTACCATGCTGAAAAGCTACATTCAACATTCATCTTTGTTTTGTCTTGAAGCATTATCCCACTTAGAATCTGCATTTACATCCCTTTGAGGGACACAGACTGAGACATCCTGTCCCCTCCAGCCAGGTCCAGGTGTGTCCCCTCCATCATAGCAGGGCTCCCAGCCTGCAGGGTTAGCTGGCAGGCACTGCTAGCCTGATGTGTGAGGAGGGCAGAGTCCAATCCCAAATGCAGCCTACTCTGCCCATGCTTGTACTCACTGACTTCTCCTGTAAATTCAGTGGTCACACAATACATTCCAGAATATTCCCAAAGAGGCTGATTTCAGAAATTGTGATCATTTATTCCTGTAACTCATTAGCCAATCATACCAGTTAGTTTCAAGTTTAAACCTATCACTTAACCAGACATAGGATGTTAGGGACTGGATGTTTGTGTCACCCAACCCCAAATTCATATGTTGAAGCCCTAGCCCCCAGTGTGATAGCATCAGGAAGTGGGGCTTGTGGAAGGTGATTAGGTTTAGATAAGGTTATGAGGGCTCCCATAATTTCCTTGTAAGAAAATGAAGAGACAAGATCTCTCTCCTTACCACGTGAAGGCAAGTGAGAAGGTGGCTGTCCACAAACCAAGAAGAGTGAGTGCCCTCACCAAGAGCCAGATCTGCTGGCACCTTGATCTGAGACTTCACAGCCTCTCGAATTGTGAGAAATAAATGTCATTTAGGCCACCGGTCTCTGGTTCTCTGTTATGGTGCCTGAACAAAGGTGCAGGGCCAGCTGTTCCGTGTGATCAGAGGAGCAGTCTCCAGCTCACGATTCATCCACTCAGGTTCTTTGTTTCCAGAACAATCCCTGCTGCTGTCCTTCATACGTGTTCAGGGGCAAGACCACAAGGCTGAGGTGTGAGAGGAAGGGAAGGCATGATGTTGCTGTTTCTGAAAGAAAGGTTACCGTAAAGACAATAAGAAGCCACATGAGATCAACCCCTTATACATGAGAACAGTCCCTGAAAACCTGAGAAGAAGAGTTCAGCCAGGAAACCACAAACCGATACCACAGAGACTCACAGTGATATAAAAAGAAGTACATTCACGAGGACCCCTCCTTTCTGCACCCCCTCCCCATTTCCTGTGTGCACTCACCATGCCAGCCCACCTACCCGCAGGCACCTGCAGTGGGGAGCGTGAGGCAAACACACAGAGCTCTGCGCCTCTCTTTATTTTATCGACAAATTTATTATATCGACAAATTAGCAGTCAGGTGCCTGTGCTTACATTTCTATTTTTAATCTGGCATTTGTATTGCTGAATGTCCTTGTTAGATAGAGGTTTTTATCGCATCAAAATGAATGCTTCCACAGTGGAACAAGTTGTGCTAACTTTTATGATTTTATTCATCACTTTTCAAAAATTATCCCTTAGGTATGTTGAGAACTCATAACTTGTATAGCTATTATATTTGCTTCCTAGAGCTGCTGTAACAAATTACCAGAAACATGGTGGCTTAAAACAACAGAAACGTATTCTCTCACGGTTCTGGAGGCTGGCAGGCTGTGCTCCCTCCAAAGACTCTAAGGCAGGGTCCTCCCTTGCCTCTTCCAGCTTCTGGTGGCTCCAGGCTTCCTTGGCTGATGGCTGCACGACTCTAATCTCTGCCTCTGTCTTCACATCCCTCTCTCCCCTTCTCTCTGTGTGTCTCTCTGAGTGCCTTGTATAAGGACACATCATTAGATTTAGGAGCCACTCAGATAGTCCAGAATGATCTCATCTTGAGATCCTTAATTTATCTGCAAAGACCTTTTTTCCAAATAAGGTCACATCAAAGGTTCCAGGGGTTAAGGCATGGACATGTCTTTTGGGAGCCACCATTCAGCGTGCAACAGCCATCAGTTAGGATCACTGTTCGTTGCTGGTGCTCCCATTCAGATGGACACAGATTCGTGTATGCTGGTGAGCACGAGCACTCTGCACACATATGCACACCCACACTGAAGCAAGGCTAAGCGTCAGGAGATGACCAGGGAGCATGGGCTGATGAAAGTCTGTCTCTTTTCCACACTGTTGCTGAGGATTCTCAGTTGCCAGGTAGCCTGTAGCCTGCTTGTACCCCAGAGTGATGTTTTCTGTGATGCTGTCAGGCTCTGTGATACCACATGCTGGTGCCTTGTCACTCCTCAGGTGATCTCATCTAGTCACATAGCTTAAAATTCTAATTTTAACCAATGGAGCTCAAATTTATGTTACTGATTCCAATCTCCTCCAACAACTCCAGCTCCCATGTCCACCTGCCTGCCATCTCCATGGGATGTCTAACTTCTACGTGAAGAATCAAACTCCTCATAATCCTCTCCTAAAGCTCTACTTCTCTTCCAGTCTTTCCCAGCTCCATTAATAGCAGCTCTGTTCTCACAGTTAATTGTGTCTCAGGCTATAAACTTCAGGGTCATTCTTGAATTCTTTTTCTCTCACACTTTGTATTTAATCTATCATGAAATCCTGTCAGTGCTACCATCAAAACATCCAGATTCTGACCACTTCCTTTCATCACCTCCTCTGCCCCTCGCCTGGTACAGATCATCAGCATGTCTTACCTCTCACCTCCTACCTGCTTCTGCCTTTGTCCCCCTGCAGTTCATTCTATAAGTAGCGATCATGGTGAATTTTCAAAACACAGGTCAGCTAGAGGGATATATTTGAGGTATAGCTTAGATCACATCACTGTTCTACTTTAAACACTCCAATGGCTGCATGTCTCACTCAAAATCCAAAGTCCTTACCTTGGCCTACAATAAGTGTCAGCAAGTAATGGCCTGCAGGCCAAATATGGCCCACTACCCGTTGTTGTGAATAAAGTTTTATTGGAGCACAGCCACGTTCACTTGCTTATGTATTATCTATGGCTGCTTTTGAGGTATAACTGCAGAGTTGAGTAGTTGTGACAGAAGCCATATGGCCACAAAGCCTAAAATATGTACTACCTGGCCCTTTACAGAAAACATTTGCCAAGCCTGGCCTAGCTCTCCCTGACCTTTTCTCTTATCACTTTCCTTCATGCCCTTTCCCCCACTGCCCCACTGACCTCTTCACAGTCATTCAAATGCACCAAGCACACTGAGGCCTCGCAGACACCCATCATGGAGCTTCTGTGCTCTCTGATCCCTTTGCCTGGAAAACTCTTCCCCCACAAGGTCACTCCTCTCTCCCTTACTTCCTTTGGGGATCTATGCAAATGCCCCTTAGGAGAGAGGACTTTGCTGGTCAGCTCATGTAAAATAGCATCCCTCTGGTGCCTAACTGGCTTTGTGTGTCCTCTTAGCACTTATTGGAGGTGTTATTATACTTATTTGTTTATTGTTTATTCTCCAATAGAAAATAAGCCCCATGAGAGGAAACTTTCTGTTTGTTCTCCTAATTTGCTAAATTCATCAGGTGGTTGCAGATGGTGCCATCGAGGTCTCATTTTCCCCACCTTAGTAATTAGTTAAGGATGGATGGATAGTTGATGAATGGATGGATATCGGTAGATGGATTCTGGTTATAAAGCCAGCAGAGGCTGACTAGAATTCCATGTCTCAATTCCAGATTCCAGCAGGGAAGAAAGAATTTCTGATTGACCTGGTGTGTACAGGGAGTGGCAACTTGGGTCTGTGGCAGCAATTACATAAGAAGTGTGGTGCATAGGGCAGGCAGATGGATGGGTTCATGTAACCACTACGTCAGTCTTCCCAGATGAGGCAGATGATCTGAGTCATTGGAGAGTTTCTAATACTAAATGTTCAAGTCCCATCCCAAATTTACTGAATCAGAATCTCAAGGGTTCTGAGTCCCATCAGTACCTCAAAGGACATGCAGAACCCTGTCTGTCCACAGGACACCCAACTGTCTCACACTCTCTGGGGAAGGATGATCAGCAATCACACAGATGGTGGGGACCCTAGGGTATGAGGTCATTGGTAACAGAGTCTGAGAACTCACAAGATACTGAGTCAGCAAGAGTCTATGAAAGGGTGACAGGAGAGGGCTGGGTGGGACAGAAGGGAAGAGGAAGTCTGTAGATAGACATCAGGTGGTTGCAGATGGTGCCGTAGTGGTCTCATTTTCCCCACCTTAGTGATTGACAGGCTTCATAGCAACTGCCTCTTATGAGGCTCTAAACAGAAGTGCCCTCCTGGAGAGCAAAGACTGTGTCTTGTTCACCGCTGCATCCCCGGTGCCTATATAGAGCCCAACACAGAATAGATACACAGTTGATGTTTGCAGAATGAATAAATGAACAAATGAATGAACTGATGCCTAGAGAGCACTGGAATGAGACCAGTAATCTCTTGGGTTACTTGATATAAAGAGCAAATAGGAAGTTGACTGGAGGGAAGATTGGCATTCAAAAATGAGGACGTGTGGGAGGGTTAAGAGAATTTCAGCTGGTTTAAAATAAAATTCCCTGTATATCCTTGGCCAAGTCACTTGACCTCCCTGGGTCTCTTTGTTTAAAAACAGAGTCAAATTAAGTGATTTCTAAATTTACTTAAGGCTCTACAATTCCAGCCTAAGTTTTGTGAGCTGAATAATCATTTGACATTGGAGTATCTGTAGAGTTGTAGATTTTATTTTTGTGGTTACATCAGTGAGGTCTGCTTTCATGTATGAGCTTCTAGGATCTAGGAGGCAAAATATCTGTTAAGCTTTCATTAAGACCTGAGTGAATTTGGCCATTCTTTTTCTCTTTGGCCCTATGATGTTTACTGTCTTATCAGCATTTTAATTTTAGAGTTCTGTGTTTCACAGGGAATTCATTCATCTCTTAAAAAGCTAAGCCTATCAGTAAGGTGTGAGGTCCCCACCTGATAGCCCATGAGCTAAACACATAGGCGTAAGCTATGGCATATGTCTCAAGTTGAAAGATTACATTTGCTCCTATCATTTCACTGTGAATTATTTACCACTAATTTGCAAAATCACGCCTATTTTAATAGCTAAACTTAAATGTTTATTTTTAAAGAGATTTTTTATAATTATAAAATGAGTACATGGATGATGTATGTGAAAGGAAAACTAGAGACCAGTATCTCCAATAAACATAGATACAAAAATCCTCAGTAAAATATTATCAAATCAAATCAAATAGTATATAAAAATGAATACATAGTCATTCAATAAGAATAATACATTTTATTTAACACTACTATGCCCAGGGCACTATGCTAAGTTCTTTACTTATATCATCTTATTTAATCCATTCAAGAACTCTATGAGATAGGAATATTTTCACATTTTACAGATGAGGAAAACAAAGCAGAGAAGTTAATTTGCCCAAAGTCACAAAGCATTTTAAGATGTAACAGTTTCTGACTCCGAGGGCATTCCCTTAACTACTACATTACATACAGAAGTTCAAACACAGGAAACCCAAAAGAATAAAAATATACATGTGTATAATTACAGTGCCCCAAGACAACACTGTTCACATTTTGATATATTTCATTCTGGATTTGTTTGTTTCTGCTTCCATCGCTGTCTTACTTTGCATATGATTTTATATCCTATATATCCCATTTTAATAGAAGCAAGAAGTCCAAGAGTTGAGTGACACACAAAAGCCCCTTAGAAGACAGAGGGGGGTGGCGACTGTGTCACGTGCTTATAAATTAATATCTGCTTTTTTAATTTATACCACATATTATCTAATCCCACCCAAAATCCCATAACAGAAGGCATATGTTCCCCACTTTACAGATGAGGAAATGGAGATTAGGTGCCCAAATCCTGTCAACCACAAAGCCTGTGGCCTTGTTAGTCTCCACACACCTGATCTCTTAAACATTTTTCATGGTGGGTCAGTATCCTTCACAACACCAACTTGTTATCCAGAGAGTTGGCTACTATTTATTTCTCCAAATATTTAAAGACCCTTTCTATGCCAAGCACTGGGTTTGGAAGCAGGGATGATATTGTATATGAGGTTTGGTTCCTGACCTTGATTTGAAAGGATAAACGGTTGTTTTAGTTCTACTTGGTAAATGTCTGTTAATTTCTTAGGGATGCCATAACAAAATACCACAATGGGGTGGCTCAAAACAACAGAAATTCGTTGTCTTGCAGTTCTGGCTGCTGGAAGTTCAAGATCAAGGTGTCAAGAGGGCCATGCTCCCTCTGAAGGCTGTAGAGGGTCCTCCCCTGTCTCTTCCTAGCTGCTGGAGGTTTGCTGGCCATCTTTAACGTTTCTTGGCTCATAGATGCGGCTCACAAATCCTCCGTCTTCACGCGACATTCTCCCTGTGAGCGTGGCTCCCTCCATGTTCAGGTTTTTCCTTTTTATAAGGATGTCAGTCATATTGGATGAGGTCACCCTAGTGACCTCATTTTAATTTTATTAGTCTCTAAAGATCATATTTCTAAGATGCTGGCTGACAGGACTTCGACATGTCTTTTTTAGAGAGACGGAATCTAATCCAGAACAATTATCTTACTAAATGTATGTGCAGAGGTCTTTGGGAATCCAGGGGAAGGAACAAACCCTTCAGGGTGACTCAGGAAGGGCTTCCCACAGGACTCAGGGTGCTAACTGGCAGCTCACCAGGACGAGAGGACAGGAGGAAGAGGGAACCAGTGGTCCCATAGGCAAGAAGAGCATGCTGTGCTTGGAGAAGGAAGAGAGTAAATCTGGGAGGCTGGAGCTTAGAGTACAGCATGGTGGGAGTGAGCGATGAGACTGGAGAGAACATGTGGAGGGAGATTCCACAGGATCTTTTCTACCTCGTGCTGAGGGGTTTGGGCCGTATCCTAGCATGTAGAAACAAAGAGCCAATGAGGGTTTTCAACAAATGCCACCTGTTTGAAAATGTCCTCAATCTCAAACTGACATCTTTTTAGGTAGAATTCAGGCAATACTTTTTTCTATTTTAAAATTCTAAATTCAGTTATCTCTAAAAAGAGGAGTATTTTGTCTTCACAAAGCAAAAAGTAAGGAGGGTGAGTTCAAGCAAGCCTGGAAAGGAATTTGAAGGCCAGTGCCTCGAGTCAGAGTCCAGAAAAGCCGACCCTGAGAAGGAGGTTCGCATGCACAGGGCGTGTCATGAATACCCTTTCGAAACTCACCTAGGGGGTGAGGACCGTAAGAAGGCAGAAGGAGAAGTTGGGCTTTGATGTTGTCACACTTCAGGAAGCTCTGGAGCAGGGATGGCCCGGCAGAGCTGTCCCAAACTGGGATGAAAGGACAGGCCTTTACACCCCTAAAGTGACCAGTCCCTGAATGCAGTCTGCCTCCAGTAAGAAGTGTGACCTTTGGCAAGGCAAGGCCAATTCTGATGGAGGGTGGCGGGGGTCTCAGTTGTCATGAAGTTTCTGAAAACCCAGCCACTAACCTGAAATATGTTTTATAAGTTCAGGAAAACAAGATTAGGGTTTGTTTGTTTGTTTTGTTTTGTTTTGTTTTTTTAAAAAAGATAAACCTAAGAAAATTGTGAGATTACGGAGATTACCAAAGAAGTTATAAAATGTGACTGAGCGACAAGGATAGACTATTAGATCAAAGGAATAGAAAAAGAGAAGAGAAACAGCCCCACACATATAGTCACCTAATGTTAAACATCCTTGTGAAAACAAATTAATTTTAAGCCATACCTCATACTATACACAAAAATCAATTTCTAATAGAAAAAAAAAATGTGACCAAGTACCAATAAAGGAGAGAGAAAGTGGATTGAGTAATTAATTGCTTCGGTGAACTTTTTCTTTTGGGAAAGAAATTATCCTGGACAAAGGGACAATCATCCAGTCCTACCCCTTCTTTGTTTCTGACCTATAAGAGAAATGCCAGAGAATAGGGAGAGAGGCAAAGGCTGTCTGGGGTCTTCACACTATTTGTTAAAGCAAATAAATCAATGGTAGCCAAGCAGAAAGAAAAGCTATAGATACCTCACTGTTGCAAGAAAGTATCAGAAGCTGTGAGCCATGGGCAGCCCCAGGGCCTGCTTTTCAGTAACCTTCATGTAAGCGGAAGTAAAGGTTTTTCTGTAGCAAAAAAAAAAAAAAAAAAAGAATCCTGGTCTTATCTAAATAGCAACTGATAAAATTAAGACAGCTTTTTCTTTTTTCCTATCATGTTACATAGGGCAATTTAGTGAGTAGGTTGACATACTGTTGTTTTTGAAAAGCGATGTATTAATAGAGAAAGAAATATTGACTCATTAATGACAATCTATGGAGTGTGGGCAGAGTTGATTTTGCTGCTCCCACTATTTGCTTGAGGAGCTGTGAAGATATGGGAAGAGGCGACAAAGGATGAAGGAGACGGGGCTGATCCGAAAGCCTCCACAGTGAGATCATGTCAAAGCTCACTGTTTGTTCTTCTTGTAAACTGATTCCCTACCCCACTCTGAGACCCCTCGATTTGAGCTACTTGCTTCGTGCCACCCACTAAATAAAAGCTCCCCAGGGCGAGGGAGTCTGTGTGCTCATCGAACTCCTAACAATGCTTTGCAGACTGAGGATGTCTAGGTCACTGCTGATGGTTTGAATGAAGGACCCATTCTGCAGCTTCAGGTGACAAGGGTGGGCACAGCATGAGGAGACTGTGGCTCCTCGAAGTACACGTCAGAACTGGGCTCAGACTCTGGGTTCGTGTGACTCGAAAGTGAGTGAGTGTTCTTTCTGTCACCTGTAGTGGGCAACGTCGTTTCTCCCTGCGCACAACTGAAGGATTGGCGTGCTTTGTGATGTAGTTCTGACACAGTGCAATTCTGGAGCTGGCAGAGACTTCACAGGTTGAGGGCACAGTCCCCTACAAGACACTTATCCTCAGACCCCAGCCCTGAACACCGGGATTCCTAGGCCACTCACACTTCTAACCAACTGGCTACAAATCTGAGGGTTCCAGCCAGCCCCTCAGGTCCAGGAATACAGTTGTATTCAGCTGTCTTCTTCAGTCTGGAAGAGTTTATCAGTCTGAAAAAGTACAGGCTTTTTATTCTGTTGGTCTCTGAGAAGACCCCTCACCCCAGGACTCATGACTAGACTCAGCCATGAAGCCTGGGCAGAAATATCTCAGAAATGATGCTGTGCTCTTCTGGATGCCTCAAGGTGAGGGACTTGCCCTGTTTACCTCTCCTACTGATGTTAACCTGATGACCCAGTCATTTGTGTCTGCTAGCTTTTCCTTGGTATATGATTAGTGTCTGAGGGAAGATATGCTAAGACAATGTCAACATCCTATTCATCATCAGACCTCCGCCCTCCAGCTTTATCATCCATTGATGAATCATGCCTAAACCAACCAATGCTGAGTTTGTTGCCAAACGGTGGTTTTCTGTTTCCATTTCTTCTGTGTTTACTAGTTGGCATTCTACTGTAAGGAAGAACATTCCTTCCTCCCCATTTATTTACTTATCTATCTCAGATTCTATTTTATTCAGTGCAGTGTAATCTATTCCTGTCATTATATATTTTAATTCTTAGGTCGTTCCAGATTTGGCCAGTGCCAGCCAGCCCCTTCAAGCTGATACTTTTCCCTTTGTTGCATAGCCCCAACATTCTCTTAACACTTCCTTTTTTCTAGCACAAAAAGATATTTATCCCAGGCTTATCGTATACTGTCTTTGCCCCAGCCCTGCGATCAGACATTTCTTCAAGGAGCCCTGGATCCTTTTAGTGGAGAAAGATTTGGAAACTAAGACTGAGTGTTTGGTATGCGAATGACTATCAGGATGTCACTAATCCTAAGCTTTTTCGATTAAAAAAAAAAAAGTACTGGTATGTTCGCTCCTTCTCTCTCTCTCTCTCTCTCTCTCTCTCTCTCTCTCTCTCTCTCTCTCTCTCTCTCTCTCACACACACACACACACACACACACACACACACTATAAGTTCTCACCAATCCTTCAAATTCCAGCTCCTCATCAAGGGTACTCTCTTGCCTTCCCCTCTCCATATTTCAAGAGTACTTTCTCCAACAGGATAAAACCCGTTTGTCATTATCCTCAATATATTTACTCCTTTGTTCAGTCATCAGGATGTGGGACAGGCTGACTTGTGGTCAAGAAAGCTGGAATAAGGAGGGCGCCTAACTTCTTGTCAACACTCTGTTCCCTGTAGCCATGCTTCCTGTGTGGGAACTGTGCCACTCAATCCCTTGATGTGAGTTCTGTCCTTCTGTCTTGCCCAGCCACACCATCCCACAAAACAGCTTAGTCTAGTAGAAATCCTCAGAGTCTAGTGGCCCAGGGTTCAAAATCCCAGCTTAATGCGTGAGCTGCGTGACCTCCACCAGTTTTCTCATCAGCTAGATGGGGCTTGTAACACCCACTTCCCTGTGCTGTATAGATTCAATGAAATCATGGATTCAAAGTGCCTAGAAATGCCTACTACAGACCCTGAGTAATGCTGGCTAAATTGGAAGCCACTCAGAGGGTGCTTTTTACATGGCGGATGCTCAGTAATTATTAATTGGTTTGGTTGGAATGAAATGCAGAAGCACAGAATCCATGCTCTTTGCCTTGCTGCATTTTCTCCTTCACTTCTGCTCTCTCCATTCAGCTCCTTTGTCTCTGCCTCATTTTTCCAGTTTGTTCATTTATCAAATAGAGCCTACTGTGTATCTGGCCTTGCACCAAGTGCTAGAGCATCAAAGATGAATAACACATTAAGATGGGACTTCACCCTAAAGAATCACATTTCCAGGGCTGCATGAGGACTGTGGGAGCCTAGAAGGAGGCCCCTCTGAGCCGCGTCCCTCTCTTCTCCTCTGCAGGAGGTCATTGCCTCCATCCTGCTGAGCGGGCGGATCGGGCCCAACATCCAGCTGGCTGAGTGCTATGGGCTGAGGCTGAAGCACATGAAGTCGGATGAGATCCACTGGCTGCACCCGCAGATGACAGTGGGTGAGGTGCAGGACAAGTACGAGTGTCTACATGTGGAAGCCGAATGGAGGTAGGAGAAGAGCCCAGTGCTCCGGAATGGCAGAAAATGAGTGTGGAGTGGGGAGGCCCTGGGCGTTTTTCCTTGAAGCATTTCCTAGCCTCTGAGAATCTTCTAGAAAATCCGAGTGGCAAGTTAGGCTTAGTCCTACTACAGCTTCCAGTGCATGTATTCGCCAAGGCTTAACATGGGTTCACAGCACCTCCCCATCCCAGGGCAGATATCTAGAACCGTCCTCAGACAGGACACTACTGGACTGCGAAGAAGGAGAACAGTAGCATAGGGAGGAGAGTGAGCCAGACCACGGACTGGTCCAAGGAAGATGGTTGCCACAAAGGAGAAGGGTGGAAAGTCAGGACTAGCGCTCAGCCACCATCTGTTGGCCTCCCCTCTGTCTTCTGTGGTCCTCCACCCCACCAGACATCCTGGATGTGGGTCCAGGAGCCTCATGGACAGCCCCTTGCATGTGGGGGGTGAGGCTGCTCTGCCCTCAGTGAGCCCCACTCCTTTTTTAAACACCAGAGCGTCTGCATTTCCTGTCCCAGGTATGACCTTCAAATCCGCTACTTGCCAGAGGACTTCATGGAGAGCCTGAAAAAAGACAGGACCACACTGCTTTATTTTTACCAACAGGTGAGAGTACTTTATCTTTCTGACTCCAGGGTCCTATTACAGCTTAAATGCCAAGTATTACCCGTCCTCTCCTAGGGAGATAGAAGAGCAAAGCCCAGATTTTGGAGGTCCCAGTCCGGGAAACTTCTCTTGGGGACATTCTTTAGCCCTTGGTCAGCTGTCCAACTCTGCCTTTCTCACAGCTAATTAAGTATTATTGGCTAACTCCGCCCCATATGTTCACCGTTCCTCCTGGACTTTGCCAGCGGCTGTGTCCTGCCGAGAGATCTGGCGAAGCAAGCCGAGCAGGTCCAAGGAGGAGGCGTAGTTTTCAGACACGCAGGCGCTGCTGTCTGACACATCTGCTTTCTAGTCTAGCTCTGCCACTTCCTAACTCAGTACCCCCAGGGGTTTAATTTACCTGCATGAAGCAGGTATAGAATGGGGATGATAATAATAACAATACCTGCTTTATAGGGTTGTTTGTGAGGACTAAATGATATCATTAGCAGTGCACTGGTAAACCATTTCCCTGAAAAAAAAAAAAAAAAAAAAAAAACCTTCTGATTTGGAGAACTTGCCAATTTCCATGGTGTAAATAGGCCAGTTTCAAGCTACCGATATGATATCAGCCAGCTCTCAAAATTTTCTGAAAATTTAATAACTGGTTTTCATGAGCTGTTTGAAGCCACTCCAACACACCTCCAACTATAGTGCATGTAAAGTGCCTAGGACAAGACCGCACACAGAATAAATGCCAAGTAAATGTGAATTGCCATTGTTCTGTTTTGTCTGGTCCTAGCTCCCTCCTAAATGTCTCTCCTGGTTTGCTGGAGACAAAGCCAGACTTTTCTTGTACAGTGGATGACACCTGTCACTGCTTATCAACAAGGCTTTGGATAAATTATTGACTCCTCCCCTGAAATCCTAGTTTTCATAGCTCCAAAATGGGGAGTCAGGGAGGGGAATCTGAACTTCCCGCCTCATGGAACCAGTGGGAACATGTCTAAAGCACATCAAAAACCCGAAAGCCTCAGCCTGTGGAGGCATGACCAGTACTGCCCGGGGTTCTGGAGGGAGGCAGGGGCAGAGCGGAGTGTGAGTTTCCGCCTTCTGCTCTTCATGCTCTGCTCCGAGCTTGTGCATGGTGGGATGCGTGAGAAAGACAGCACAGGGTGGCAGGACTGGTTTCAAGGCACCAACCAGCTCCTGGGGCCTCTGCTCAGGAAAATGGGGAAAGAGGGTGGGAGGCTCAACCTTGTCCTTTCTCTCCACCAGCTCCGGAATGACTACATGCAACGCTATGCCAGCAAGGTCAGCGAGGGCATGGCCCTGCAGCTGGGCTGTCTGGAGCTCAGGTATGTGGCCTCAAGGCCTCTCTAGGGATGGTGCCTGTGCCTTCCCTCCTGGCCAGCTCAATTTTCCTCCAGGGTAGGAAGCAGGAGTGGGTATGTGAGAGCTGGGAGGAGGCAAATGGTGGCCAACCAATGGTCGGACCCTGAGAGGTTCACCGTCTGGTCCTTGGGATAGGAGTACTGGGTCCTCTCTGGTTGGTGTCCCCTTCCCATTGTCTGCCACTGCTGATGCCTGATTTAAGTAAACTTTTCTTTGATCTTAAGGCAAGATTATGGGAGATATTGGAATGTTGGGATTTCCATCTGCATTGTTTGCTGCTGGTCCTTAGCTCCCGTAGGCACTAGTACATGTCACAGAATTAGTGAATCATCCAGAAAGGCCCTCTAACTTAGCGTTTGGGAGATGACAGGTATGTCTACAATTGATCATAACACAAGGCAGGAAGAAATACATTCCAAACAGATATACATATAGGAGCCATTAACCCTGCCTGAGGGCTTCGGGAAGAGGTGGTTTGAACTGCTCCAGGAAGGAGGCCGGAGACTTCCGTCCGTGGGTATTGGGGGAGTTGGGCGAAGGAGCATGTACATTCCAGGCCCAGAGACCAGCGGAAGAAAAGGAACAGACTAGAGGATAGTGGGACATGAGCATGGGGAGATGAGTTGGGGCTGACGGTGGAAGACTTTGAATGACAGTCTAAGAAATGGGTCTTACTCTTGGCTGTTGGGCAGGAAGGGTGACGTGTTTAAACCTGCTCTAGCACTTTCTCGACCAAAGCAGCACCATTCAGTTTCCCCATCCATCACTATCCATCTGCCAATTCTACCCTCCCATCTCTTTTTCTGTCTTAGAACAGTGGTTTTGAAATCTGGTTGCAAACTATAATCACCTGAGAGCTTATTAAATTGGAACAACATTAACCCTATCCTTGGAAACGCTGGTTTTGTAGAGCTGGGTGGATATGCATTTTTGACAAGTCTCCCAGACAATTTAGATGCAGTTAGCCTCATGAGTTGGTAGAAGGACTCTCAGCACCATTGTTAGGGAGAACTTTGGCTAGGGATTACTTTTGGTTGGCTGGCAGTGTGGTGCCAGGAAGTCTTGACCCTAACTATGATCTTAAAGTTCCAGGGAGTAGACCCCGCTGCTGCTTCTGCAGAGTTGGGGGCCACTGAGGAATACTGATTCCCATCGCAGGTCTTAGGGAGAGTGCTGAGGGGTCCCTCAGGGAGAGCCCATGGGATGGGAAAGGGAAGTTCCACTTTTATCTCAACCTCTGAGACTGTTGGCATTTGTGACAGAATAGGTCAAAGACTGAAGGCTCCTTGGAAGGCTCCTCATTGCTTTCCCGCTTGGTGACTCTGTCTCAGCAAGCAAGGGGAAACTGTGGTCCCCTGTGCAGAGGAAGTCTGCAGCCAGTGATGCCAATTAGAAGACAACCCACCTCGCTGCAGCTGGTACTGGTCCTGAGCATCCGATGCTTGCAGACTGGGGGCTGTCTGTGAAATTTACTTTATTACAAGAGCCCTTTTCTGCCTTCCAAGACCACCACAGCTCCTATACTGCATCTTACACAGTCTTATCTTCTCCTCTGAAATTTGACACCTTGGAAAAGCTTATTTTCCCCTTTTTATTTGTAGCTCTCATACCCAGGACTCTAGTACCACTTTGAGACTCTGATCATTTAAGTCACCTGTCAAAATACCATCTCTGGATAGCAAAATAGCAGCATAGAGAAGACCCTTTAACATTAAATGTCATGTTCCTATTTCCTCAAATTTTCCCCAAACTATTATTGGTATAATAATAGCTATTATTATTTAGCACCAGGCACGATGCTAAATGCAACTGGGACGTGATTGGCCCTCCTCCAACAGCACCAGGAGTGAACCCTAATGCAAACTATGGACTTAAGGTGGCTCCGTTTCCAGTCTTGCCAGGCGCATCACTCTCGTGGTGTCTGCTGTCCAATCATCTCAGATCTATTCCAGAACCTGTGCTTGTTTTATGACAGGGACGCGTTGTTTCACGTCTCCTGGGTCTGAGGAACAGAGTCAGATAAATGTTCCTGCTCTGGCTAGCTGACCTCTGAGGCACAGGTTACATGATATTAGGCAGAGGATGTGGAAAACATCTATTCTGTAGGCATAAAAGAAGACTGTTCAAGCCTATGATTTTTAAAGTTGAATACAAAGCTATATATTGCCATGAACTATTTTAAAGTTAAGTTATAACTATTTCTCACCAAGAGACATGGATATGTTTCTGCAAGTCGGGCCATAAAGCAGAATTTTCTAGGGCTGTGCTTTTTGTTTTTGTTTTTTCCCCTGAAAAATTTCTAGAGCACAGTCTACCTACAGACATGGGCAGAAGTCCCTTGTCCTGTTAACATCATTGATTGTATCACCGACAGACATATGTCTCCAGGAAAAAAAAAAAATCCTTTCCTGGATCAAAAAAGAAGTACGATATATGCACAAGATATGGGATTAGCAAAATGGATCTTCAGTGGACTCAACTCATATCAAGGAGCAGCTGGGCATAATGATGAAGGGCAATGGGTCTGAAGTCGGGCTGCCTGGCAGTTCTCAGGTCTTGTGTTTACTGGGCAAGTCACTTCAGCTCTCTGTGCCTCAGTTCCTTCATATGTAAAATGGGAGTGATAATAATAGTAACAACCTTATAGTAGTATTATGAGGAATAAATGAGTTAATTATTTGAAGTACTTAGAACAATGATAGGGACCGAAGTATTCCATAATTATTCATTATTTGAACTATTTTTTCTTTTTATCCTTACTTTTTTTTTATTTTTAATTTATTTTTAATAGGCTTTATTTTCTGGAGCAGGTTTAGATCCTGGGTGGTAGAGAGATTGCCCATGTACCCCCTGCCCCCACACAGGCACTATCAACATCCCCACCAGAGTGGGACTTTTGTTACAATCGATGAACCTACGTCGACATGTCATTACCACCTTAAGTCCATAGTTCACATTAGGGTTCACTCTTGGTGTTGTACATTCTTGGGTCTTGACAAGTATATAATGACCTGTATCCACTGTTATAGTATCATCCAAAATAGTTTCACTGCCCAAAAAATCCTCTTTACTCCACCTGGTCATCCCTCCCTCTCCCCAACCCCTGGCAACCGCTGATATTTTCACTGTCTTCAGAATGTCGTATTGTTGGAATCCTAACGATGCCTAATCAAATTTTACTGATTTATTGGAGGTGCTTTATAAATGCCAAATACATTATTTCATCTACATGTCCCTCCAATAAGTTAAAATGTGAAATTCATGGCCTACCTGCTGGAAATTAGTACCTGCCCAGTTTGAAGAACCAAATAGCCTTGCTTTCACCTTAGACATCCAGGACCATTGCCCACCCCCAGGAGAGCCCCAGAAAACTCTGACCTAAAATCTCAGAGTGAGCATGTAACCCAATAGTAGTTAAGTAGGAACTGATAATAGCTAAAGATTAGAGAAAGAACACTCGGCTGGCTTCAAAAAGCATTTTGTCTAATAGTTTTAAGATGTTGGTGATGAGTTACTAATTCTATTGCTTTTTGAAGAAAAACAAAACCAACTGGATTTTGCAAGATGTTTCTTTACTTTCTGTTGTCATTACCTGGGTAACTATCATGGACCTCTGCCTATCCACCTGGTATTAGCTGGTCAAAATGACAGACCTGGGCTAGAGAGAACTACCAGCCGCCTAGCTGATGTAGCTTCGTTCAGCGATAGTAGTTGGGGTAGGCTGAGGATCATTGGGTGCTCACAGACAGCAGCTGAGATGGAAGATTGTGAAGCACAGTATCTGGGGAAAGCGGTACATCTGAGTAGCAGTGGTGACTTGTTCTCCCAGACATCCCGCTGATGCTTAACAGCTCCAGACGTTAGAAACACACAGATCATGGCACACTTGGGTGATTGGGCACCTTTATCAGAAGTAACACAATGACTGATCTTCGGTGTATGAGAGAAGAGCAATCAATGATATAGGGAATGAGCTGGATTTCAAGAAATTGGGATGACCGAAGTATGTACCTGAGTCACCTGTTTTTTCTAATTAAACATTTTCCCATTCACCACATCCTTAATCATTCAAAGTTGCTGTTATTTTTCATGTGTTTTAGTTCCTCAGTGATCCCACACCTGGCAGGGGAAGGGGGCTTCTAGACCAACGCATCGTCCTTGGGTGGCCTGGCTCCGATGGCTTCATTCTCTAGCCATCGGCATCTCCATGACTTCTCTCTCTCTCTCTAGGCGGTTCTTCAAGGACATGCCCCACAACGCACTTGACAAAAAATCCAACTTTGAGCTCCTGGAGTAAGTCCTGAGACCAGCCCCAGCCTCTCTTCTCTTCCTTTCTTGCTGCTCTGCTTCTCCTAATCACTCCCTAATCCACTCACCCCCAGACCAGAGCCAGGCGAGCCCCATCTCCCTGGTCCTCAAGCCTTCTCACCTTGCCCTGATTGGCTAGAAGTCCTAGGTAAGGGATGAGGGGGAGTCAAATGATATTTTTTTCTTCTTCTTCTTTCAGGAAAGAAGTGGGTCTGGACCTGTTTTTCCCAAAGCAGATGCAGGAGAACTTAAAGGTAAAGGAAGCAGTGGTTAAGGGTCCCGGAAAGACCCTCCTCATGCTGTGCCCCACGACTAGAGCTGAAGGGACTGGGCTGGGGATACTCGGGGATACAGCCAGGGTGTCTGTGCTACTTGGGGCCATCGGGACATAGGAACACAAAATGCATCTGGTGGGCCCTTTCCATGGCTGGGAGTCAGGAAACCTGGCTCCAGTTCCACATCGGAGGCCAGTTAGATATGTGGCCTGAGCGCCGGGGACACTGTGTCCCAGGGCCATGGGGAGCCTCCCTTAAGACAACAGAGGTGTATGCTTTAGGTGAGAGGTCGCCGCTGCTCTCATGGCAGAAGCAGCAGGCAGGCTTTCCGTGAGATCCTAAGGGAAGGAATCAGAGCTCGGAGGAGCCTGCTCACTCCTGCCCATCCCCTCATGCCCCACCCCCAGCCCAAGCAGTTCCGGAAGATGATCCAGCAGACGTTCCAGCAGTATGCCTCGCTCAGGGAGGAGGAGTGTGTCATGAAGTTCTTCAACACCCTCGCTGGCTTTGCCAACATCGACCAGGAGACCTATCGCTGTGAACTCATTGTAATGACACAACCCTGATATTCTCTCCCAGACCTGAATCCCAGGCCTCTTGGGAAAGGGGACCACAAGGCCATCAAGCGGGGCCACGAGGGGGTTTTCTTGCTTGTACTGACCTGCCCTAAAATGCAACTAACATTGATCTTCTTGCTTCAAGAAGGGAACTGAAATCTTGGTTCCAACTCTGGGAGGTGGGCAGGATGTTGGGAAGGGGGTAATCTGCATGGCAGGGGTTTAAGGTGGAAGGCCTGAAGAGCCATTCAAGAACCCAGGAAACGGTGGCCTGTGTCTAGCTTGGTAGGCTTTTAAATTTTTTCTGAAATATGCAGAGAGCAGAGTGTAGGGCATACAGTCCCCTCTCTCCTTTTATTCCAGCAAGGATGGAACATCACTGTGGACCTGGTCATCGGCCCTAAAGGCATCCGCCAGCTGACAAGTCAAGATGCAAAGGTAGAGAGAGACTGGGGTAGGCCCCACCTAACCCCAGGCTGAGCAGTTTACCTTCTCTGCTGCCCTTGCCCTTGGCTGCCCCATCAGTTCTCCCTGCCCCATTGCTGAGAACAGAGAGGTTCCTGGTATGAACAGCTGTAGAGAGAGTGTTTAGAATAATAGCTTGGGGATGATGGTTCTTTACTCCCCGTGACTATCCCCTGCACAGAGGCTGGGGGGCAGGAGTGGTTTGCAGGGAGGAGGATCAGGAAGGACAGTTCAGACGAAAGAGCTGTTCTTTCAGTGGCAAGATGGAGCCATCAATCCCCTGGGAGTCAGAAGACTTGGGTCCAGTCCTGGCTTTACCACCAACTTGGCATATGACCTTGGGCAAGTCCTGGCTCTCTCCAGACACATTTTCTCTCCTGCAAAGTGAGGGGTTTGGACTAAGTGATCCTTCTAGCCCTAATAGTCTTTGATTCTCTCTTGATCCCCCTGAGAGATTCCCAGTTCCCATTTTTTCCTTGTGCCCCTCCCCCCACTACCAATGTGCATGGCTTGATATCAGGAGTGACATGGTCTAAAGGCCCCCCACTTTTTCACAGCCCACCTGCCTGGCCGAGTTCAAGCAGATCAAGTCCATCAGGTGCCTCCTACTGGAGGAAGACCAAGCGGCTCTGCAGCTGGGCATCGAAGGCGCCCCCCAGGTGAGCGTCTCTGGGCTCCCGGAAGCTCTGAAACAAGGGAACGCGACTGCAGGGTGCGTGTTCTCACTCAGGCGGGCAGGAGGCCAAGGATTCCCTGGCCTCTAAAATCTGGTTGAAAAACTGCACTTAGTTATTAAACAAGGTACCAGGATAATGATAAACTATAAGGATGATATCTTAGGAAGGAAGCAAAACTGTTTTAAAAAAATGTCAAGAAAAAAGTTAGGGGAGATTTTTGGGGGGAGGAAGGGGGAAGGTAAAGGTGACCAGAATTGAGATACAAATCAAAGGCCTAACTCTGAATAAGTGAATAATGACTCAGAATCAAGATCTCAGGAACCTGGGACTTTTTGGGTGTAAGAATCAGAGACCTCAGACTGCAAATAGATTGTTTATCTCTTTTCATTAGTCTGTCCCCTACCCCGTGCCTTCCCTCTTCCCTTTTCTCAGTTTCTGCTCTTGTATTTTGTGTACCTAGTAGGTACAAGGCATTGTGCTACGCTCTCAAAATAAGTCAGAACTGGAACTGGCTCGCCTAGAGTTTAAGGCGGTCAGTTGGGAAGGATGACAAATGCGCCCCCTGGTGGCTGTAGGACATTCAAGCCGAACACCAGGAGAGGAGTGGGGTGGATTCTGTGTTGGGGTAGATGGCAGGTCCTGCTCCTTCAAGTATACAGTTTCTTCTTTAGTCACGTGTGGGATAAACTATAGTCAAGGCTCTTGGGTCTCATCCTCGGCTGGTCTCTTTTCTGCAGTCCTTGTCCATCAAAACTTCCTCTCTGGCAGAGGCCGAGAACATGGCTGACCTCATAGATGGTTACTGCCGGCTGCAGGGAGAGCACAAAGGCTCTCTCATCATTCATCCCAAGAAAGGTGCGTTTCCACTTACAGGCAGATGGCCACACAGCTGAGCCAAGCCCCCGAGACACAGCATGGGAAGCTAAGCATTGACCGATATGTGAATGAAGTGGCTTTGGTAGTGTATGGAGGTGCTGACCCAGCCCCGCAGGACACTCTCTGTGGTCCCATCCTGGGTCCCAAGCTACAGGCCCTGGCCCTACTGGTAAAAAAAGGCCTGGGGGCGAGCTTCTGAAGGAGAGATGTGTGTAGCCCCACTGGTCTCTCTCGTGGGTGTGTCTCTGGGGACGGGGTCAGGAAGCAGAGGTCAGGGGAACTTGTAGAAGGAGACAGGAGGAAGCCTAAGAATTTCTTCTACAAAGAAGACTCCCATTCAGGTCAAAGGCTACCAAGCTTTCACACCAACTTTCAGAGAGCTCAGAATGGCAGGGAGGGGTGTCTCCTTTGTGTTGGCTCATAGTAGGCAGGTCAGCCATCCATCCAGGACTTCGTGCCCCTGGCTCCAGCTCCCTATCTTTGTCCTCTCTCCCCAGATGGTGAGAAGCGAAACAGCCTGCCCCAGATCCCCGTGCTGTGAGTATAAGCAGAGGGCAGGGAACAGGCCCTGCGCTCAGCCTCTTCCCCAGAGAAGCCAGACCTAATTGGGACCCCCCAGCTCCACAGTTTCTGGTTTCTGAGCCCCAGAGGAAAACACCGGAACCCCAGCATTTCATAAGTGGTGATTTCTCACCAGTAAAGTTCTCTTAGTAATTCTCACAGGGATATTCCGATATCCTAATGCCGCCTGGCATCATCTTAGGGGGATCACCGTCGTCCCCTCCCTCCTGCTCCCTGGCAGCCTTGGCCATGCTCCCAGGTTATTGGCATCAGAACAGGCTAGTTCTCCGGGCAGGCAGGGGACACAGCGCAGCTGGCCCTCCAGGTGGGGGTGTGGAAGAGGGGGGCCAAGGCTGCCCCAGGGGAGCATTGCCAAGCTCTGGGCTCACTTGGCTCCTGCTCTCTCATCTCCTCCTGCAGAAATGTGGAGGTTCAGCGGCCCTACCTCTCAGAAAGCTGCAGCATAGGTAAGCCTGTCTGTCTGCTGTCCTCTGCCTGTGCCCAGAGCCTCTCTTCTTCCTGTTCTTGTGACATTGTCATGGATCCCTAAAAATTACAGAAAAACAAACTTCCCCTATAACATCTCAACGATGGCCTAAAATACCATTAATTATAATAGCTACTGTGTATTGAGTAGTTAGTATGTGGCACCACATTTGTCTTACTCAGCTGACGCTGCCGTAACAGAATACCACAGACTGGGTGGTTTAAAACACGGACATTGATTTCTCACAGTTCTAGAGACTGGAAGTCTAAGGTCAAGGTGCCAGTGTGGTTACATGCTGATGAGGCTCTTCCTGGCTTACAGACAGCCGCCCCTCTGTGGCCTCACATGGTGGAGAAATGGAGAGCTCTGATCTCTTCTTCTTACGAGGGCACCTATCCCATCATGGGGACCCCACCCTCATGACCTCATCTAAATTTAATCACCTTCCAAAGGACCCGCCTCCAAATATTATCACACTGGAGGTCAGGGCTTCAACATATGAATTTGAGAGGATCACAAACATTCGGTCTGTAACAGTGTTAAATACATAACAGGTATTATTTTCCTCAATCTTTAGGACATTCCCCCAAAACAAATTAACCAAGTTGCCCTAAATAATGCAACCAGGCAGTAGCAAGCAGGAACTCTAGCCGAGGTACCCTGGGCCCTGGGGCCACTCTGAAACCTGGGACAGGAGCTCCCCTCCCCGTGATGTCAGCCTCGGTTCCACTGGCCTGATGTGGGAGCCACACATCTGGTTCCTGCTGGTGCCTGTGGAGGGCATCTCGCCCACGGGATGTCCTCTTCCTGTCTTTGCAGAATCAGACATCTATGCTGAGATCCCTGATGAGACTCTGCGAAGGCCAGGAGGTAGATTCTCAACCCCTCCAAGCTGGCCACAGCCAGGGCCTCGTGAAGTGGCGTTATGGGGACACATGTGACACCACAGGGGGACTTCATTTCCTTCCTTTGTCGTCTCCCATGGGTGGCTCCAACAGAGACAAACCCTAGCTAGGCACCTTTGATTTGAAGGCTGAGATTGTTCTTTTATCCGTAGTCTGTTGCCCTTTCCTGTGCTTGTGGTTATATGGGGATCCTAAGAATGTGGGGCCAGCTTTCAGAGGGAACAGGGTGGTGGCTGTTCCCTGGATCTGAAACAATGGAACATTCTAGACACTTTTCCCAGCCCAGCCCCTGAATCTTGGCTGACGTGTTGCTGGAAGTCTGGTAATACCTGGGTAGGAGGGGAGCAGAGCCTGGCATTAGGGCTTGTGGACACTCAAGTTTCAGGGGTACCTGCCAGGTTCTGAACTCTGGGACTCTGCTTTCTCCATCTCTGCAGGCCCACAGTATGGCATTGCCCGGGAAGATGTGGTTCTGAATCGTATTCTTGGCGAAGGCTTTTTTGGGGAGGTCTATGAAGGTGTCTACACAAACCACGTGAGTTCCAGACTCTTCCCAAACATGCCCCTTCCACTTCCTCTAGGATGAGAGAGGAGTGTGTCTCTTCCAGGGCTGAATGTGGCAGCCACGATGAATGGGTCTTCATGCACTTGGTATTTGCAATATTTATGAAATATCCAGGGAGTGATGGAAATGAGAGTCGTTTCCAAGAAGGATGGTGATGCCTGGCATCAAAATAGAGACAGCACCAGGAGAGGGGTGACTGACTTTTGGTGGGAGAATACAGATGGGACTTACAGTTCTAAGAAAAGGAAGGGAGGATCCGAGGCAGGAGTTAGTCTTGAGGTCACTCCAGTGGGGTGGGACAAGGTGTGCCTTTGTGGTTATGCTGCCACCAGGCTGGGAAAAAGGCAGAACCAAAGGAAAGGGGCAGAAAAAAAGTAAAAACTAACGTGAAGTTCTTTCCAGTCTTAATATATCCTGATCAGGAAGGGAGTAGGGAAGAGAGAAAGGGCAGAGAAGAGAGGAGAAGGAACGAGAAGAGGAAAAAAGAGGGAAGAATGTGCTGTGCAGAGACCCAGAGACCAGATGTCACCTTTCAGTGTCAGTGAGCCTGTGGGAAGACCATGGTGACGCCAGGAAGGGACACTTTCTTTTGGGCACTGGGCTGGACTGAGGGGCCCTGAACACACTCTCATTGCAGAAAGGGGAGAAAATCAATGTAGCTGTGAAGACCTGTAAGAAAGACTGCACTCTCGACAACAAGGAGAAGTTCATGAGTGAGGCAGGTAGGTGTCCTCTGAGAAGGGACCCAACCCCCACGAGCTGGAGAAGGCCTTGAGAGGACACAGACCTCCAGGATGGGAGAGGGGCGGGAACTCAGGAAGAGGAGGGTGTGGGCAGCACCGGGACCCACATGAGAGGAGGGGTGCGGCTCCTCGCTTCTCCCAGTTGGGACAGCAAAGCGCATTTCTCATGTTGGACCTTAGAGCCGCTCCGGCCCACCCCTCTCACCCCCAATTTCAGTGATCATGAAGAACCTGGACCACCCGCATATTGTGAAGCTGATAGGCATCATCGAAGAGGAGCCCACCTGGATCATCATGGAATTGTATTCCTATGGGGAGGTGAGCTGGACCTGGCAGAGGAGGAACCCTGGGATGACAGCTGGGACACAGCTGAGCAAGGCTTCCGGGTGGGAGGCTTTTAGAGAGAGGGGCCCTTAACTCCCAGCTTTCTACCTTCTGTATTCAGCGGAAGCAACCCAGAGACTATTAGTTGAGGAAATTGCTGGACCCCCTTGTTTTGCTAGCCTTGGTTTACCCTTCCCTGCACACCATCCCCTCCCTGTGGATGGCTCCTGGCTCATGCTGAGGCCCTGCCAGGTCTGATGGCACCTTCCCCCTTCCTGCAGCTGGGACACTACCTGGAGCGGAACAAGAACTCTATGAAGGTGCTCACCCTCGTCCTGTACTCGCTGCAGATTTGCAAGGCCATGGCTTACCTGGAGAGCATCAACTGTGTCCACAGGTGTGGCTGAGGAGGGAGCTGGGCCCTCAATCTGATCCTGGGGAGGCTGGGGAGAGGCAGGGCTTAGGTGTCCCACAGACACAGTGTCGAAACTCCGTCTTTGGTCCTACCTATTGTGACAACTTGAACACTTTCCATGAACCCATCTTCTCATCTGAAAAGCAGAAATAGTGATATGTAGCTCACAGGAATGTTGTTATAGGTGAATCTAAAGTCCTAAGTGCCTGTTATAACTGCATTCCAGCTTGCCCCTCTGTGGGCTCAGGAAATGGCTTCCCGCTTCCTCTTAGCTTACTCTACGCCCACTAGCCCATTTGGTGGCACATGGCTCAGGCAGGAGGGCCTGAGCCAGGGCAGTGCTGGGAAGGTCTTGGGGTCCAGGCCCTTCCAGCCAGAGCAGCTGGCACAGCTCCAGTCCTCAGCACCCCCAGGCTACCAGTTCAATCCTCCTTCCAGCTGTGGAGTTTGCCCCTTTCCACTTGACTTTATTCCCATTTCCTGAAGGGAGGTCCCCGCCTCAGGAGACATGACCCCCTGCAGGAGACAGTGGGCATACAGGCGAAGTCTTCCATCCAGCACCGCTGATGTCAGCTTGTGACCCCGTGGGTGATACTATGCAAAGCAATGTTGGGGGATATAGACATTCATTCATTCACTCATTCAACAAATATTATGAAACTCCCACCCTGTGCCTCCAGGCGCCGTCCTAGGATCTGGGATAAAGTCATAATCAAAATGGACAAAAATCTCTTTCCTTGTGGAGCTTACCTTCCAGCACACGGGTAAAATGCGAGACGTAGATAGTTATGGGGCGAAGGTGGTAAGATAATAGATTTGCTTCCATCGTGTGACTTGTCATGCTTTAAAGTCATCTTTTCAGTAATAATAACAAATGACAGGGAGTGAGCTCGCATGTGAGAAACAAGCAGATGAACCAGTTTGGGGTTAGAAGGGATGCGGGCGCATAAGGTAAACTGAGTCAGCAAGTGCTCCCCTGGGAGGGTGAGAGCACAGCTCTGGAGTTGGGCCGCCTGGGCTGACCCTTTTCCCACCAGTAATGTGCTGGGCAAGTTCCTTCAGCTCTTCGTGCCCGTCTCCTCCTCTGTCCCAGAGCGTTCCAAGGGTCTCTATGTGACATCTCGGAGTGCGAAAAGCACTTGGCTCCTCTGGGCTCTCCTGGCACTCCGTCCAGGTTATTAGCTACAAGCTGCTGCTGCTCTGAGCCATGACAAAAGCCTGCACAGTCCTGTGGAACTGCAGAACCAGGAGAGAATAATCGTGACCAGGAAAATTGGAAAATCGGCAGGGTGACAGCATCCCTGGCAGGGGGAAGAATGCAGGGAATCAGGCTGGAGAGTATAGGGAGCAAGTCCCAGGAACCCAAAAACCAAGTCGCTTTGGAGACACATGAGAAAGGGTGATGGGAGGTGACAAAGGGCCTGTGTGTGGCAACTATTAGACGGTCGGCCCAGGCTCCTACGTGAGATGATTCAGGGGGTCGGGGAAGGGCTGACGGACAGAAGCTGCCTGACTGTGCTCCAGAGGCTGGATCCCTGGCCAGCACTCTTCTTTGTCTCTCTGTCCACCTCTCTGTCCGTCTCTCTGAAGCATTCTGAATCACCTCCCTGTATCTTCTTCCAGGGACATTGCCGTCCGAAACATCCTGGTGGCCTCTGCTGAGTGCGTGAAGCTGGGAGACTTTGGCCTTTCCCGATACATTGAGGAGGAGGACTATTACAAAGGTGAGGGGGACATTCTGGCCACTGCTTTGTCCCTGGAGGGGTCGCTGAAGCCAAAGTCCCAGAAAAAAAGGCTGTGGTTCGGTGTCCGAAGGTCCTTGAGTCTCCAGGGAATAGGCTGTGTTTTTGGATGGTTTGGAATCTGTCTTCCCTAAACACTTCCTGTAAACCTCTTTCCTTGCCCAAAGCCTCTGTGACTCGTCTGCCCATCAAATGGATGTCACCTGAGTCTATTAACTTCCGCCGCTTCACCACAGCCAGTGATGTCTGGATGTTTGGTGAGTTGAGTTTTGGGAAGGTGTGGATACGAGTTTTGATGCTCACCTCTGTGACCAAGCTAGGAGGAGGTGCAAGGTCTGCACCCCCACTGTCAGGTTGCCAGGGTCCTGTTTTGCTGCAGCCACCAAAAAGTGTCAGAAGTGAGAGGCCGGTGGTGGGGTGGGGTGATGTGGGCTACGGGGCTGGCCTGAGCAGTATTGGGTAATGTTCCTGGAAAAGGCCTTCAAAATGAGTGTATACTCCAGCAAGGAGCCCAGGGACTGCATGGGGACACCGTGGAGGGGGTCCCCAAACGCCAACTCTGAGGTTTTGGTTGTTTTGAGGGAGAGGTGCAGGGAAAGGAGAGGACAGAACCAGGCGATAGGCAGACGACCCTTACAGAGCGCACAGGCTCGTGGATCACCCCTCTCAGCTCTCTACAGCAATCTCCAGATAAGGACCTCACCCTTGGTCATATAGGCAGCAAGGGTCAGCTTCAAACTCTGGTTTTCTGATAGAGGCTTCTCTTCCTCCTAAGATAAGGCACCAGTGGTCCTAACAATGTGCCTCTGACTACTCCTCCTCATCCCACAGAACCCCGTAGCTCCATGTGGAGGGCAAAGACAGGGGGACCTTAGCTCACTTACAGATACAGGTGACCAGTCCGTCAGAGGACCACCATGGCAGACAGGACCCCAGTGATGCTCGTGGGGGAGGCCCTCCAGCAGGGACCGACTGCTGGCTGCCACGCTGGGTCCTGGAGAGGGTGGAATGGTGTCTGCAGACATGAGTCCCCCCTCGCAGGCCCTGAACCCTCTCCTCCTGCCCTCAGCCGTGTGCATGTGGGAGATCCTAAGCTTTGGCAAGCAGCCCTTCTTCTGGCTGGAGAACAAGGATGTCATCGGGGTGCTCGAGAAGGGCGACCGGCTCCCCAAGCCTGACCTCTGCCCACCTGTTCTCTACACTCTCATGACCCGCTGCTGGGACTACGACCCCAGTGAGCGGCCCCGCTTCACTGAGCTCGTGTGTAGCCTCAGGTGAGCATGGAACAGGGGTGGAGGGCTGTGGGTGCAGGGCCCGCATGGAGCCACGCTTCTCTGCAGCAGCAACTAGAGATTTATGACGTACTGCCCTAAACAGGACTAACTAGTGTCCTCGTTCCCACCTTGTGGATGAGAGAATCAGTCTCAGGGCCGGTGACTCAGTCAAGGCAGTGACGAGTGGGCCTGAGACTTGCACGGGGACCTCCCCTCTCACCAACACAGAGCCAGGTGTCCAAGTGGATTAGTGATCCCGCCCAGCAGAAGCACAGCACCTTTGATGGCTCCTCCCAGATCCAGGGGGATCAGTTTTGGCAGTGCGGGGGGTCTGATCCTCTTCAGGTGCCAAAGAGTCATTATTCCTTGGGGACTGGGATCTTCAAATTTTTTCTGAAAAAGGCCAGACAATAAACACTGTGTGCTTCACAGACTGAGCATCCCTGTGGAAAGCCTTTCACTCCGCCGCTGCAGCTGAGAGTGGCCGCAGACAGTGTGCAATGAAGGAGTGTAGCCGAGTTCCAGTCAGACTTTATTTGGGGACATGAAATGTGAATTTCATATAATTTTTAAGTATCATAAAATATTTTTCTTCTTTTTTTTTAATTGTTAAAATATTTTAAAATCATTCTTAGTTTGGGGCCATACAAAAATAAGTGGGGGCCAGACTTGGCTTCAAGCTCTGTAGTCAACATGCTGGCAAATTTTAAGTCAAGAAAATAGAGCCTGGAGGCCCCCAGGGTGGGGTGCTGAGGACACCCCAAGGTTGGGGGTGGGAAGAATGCTGCCTTTGTGCATAGAAGCACGGGCTCCCAACAATGTGTAGGACCCCACCTCTGTCCCTGTCTGTCCCTTTACTGATGCTCCCAGTTAATCCTAGACTCACCTGTTTGTCCCTCATAAGGAAGATTTGAGAAACCGAAGGATTTCAGGAGAAAAGTATTTGTGATGTGTAACCTGAGAGGACAAAAGCTCTGGGGTGGCGAGGCGGGAGGTCTCAGTTCATTCTAGGGCTGAGGAGCCACGGGGAGCTGTGACAAAGTGCCTCTCCCTGGGCTGAGAGGCATGCCCGTCCATCAGAGGCACCAGGCCAGTGCCCAGCCATGGAGAGTTAGGAGCGGCCTTCGTAGTGTGATCCGAAGGGTGCCCAGAGACCCCAGTGACCCCAGGATTCCCCAGGCTGCAGCCTGGCAGTCCTCCTTTAGAGGAAAGAAGGAAACTAATGAGTGTCTCCCATTCTTTGGGGAGTGAGAAGGGCCCTTTTCATGTCCAAGTTTAAGAATTCCTCCACATAACGATAGTTACACTTTTAGAATCTGTTGATTGACAACATGTGGTGAGCTATCTGATGAATTTTTTATTACATACATTATAATACATATACATCTGAAAACACCCCAAGTGTTGTATATTTAGTAATACTATTAAAAATGATTAAAGAAGACAATTTAGGGGACACAAAGTTTATTTGACACTCCACGAAGCAGGCAGTCTCTGTTCCCAAGGGTCCAGAGAATTACAAAATGGGTCAGAAAACAGGAAGCTTTAATGGGATGAAAAATAAGGGGCAAGGAAGTAAGTATAGAGCGCAGAGTTGTCTTAGCATTTGGGGATTGGCTGACTGGTTCTACTGTGTTTCTGGTCAAGCATAGCATTTAAAGAGACTCGAAAGGTGTTAAGTTTTGGTTTGCTGATGGGGCACCCTGGAACGGCCCCAGCTTGGGCCTAGAAATTTATTTCGAAAGTACATAATACTTGGGCTACAGACAGTGTGTGGTGCACATGTGAGTATGTGGATTCATGGACCTCTGCAGTCATTCTAGAATCCTCTGGGATCTGTAATTCCCAGGTTGGGAACCACCGGATGGAGTGAGAAAGGCGAGAAGCATGCACATAGCCAACGTGGGAGTGATCCATAGCCCTTTCCCATTACACACACCAGGCATGTGCTAGGGGGATGAGTGATGCATATGGGAGATGTACAGTCCAGGCCTTGGGCGTGACGTTGGCCGAGATGTCAGAAATCTACACAGGATCAGTGCCTTTAGCAGCACAGGAGGGCGAGAGGCTTGGGCAGTGGGCTGGAGACGCCACTCTTCCACTGCCAGGCTGGGCTGGGACTGGCTCTCCAAGGACTTTTTCTCACCATGGATCCATCCATTCCTGTGATCCTCCTGACCCCTCTGTGGAGGCAGCCTCGGGGGCCCCCTCCCAGCCTGTCTCGGAGGGGTCTCCCCAGTCAATGCTGTAGAGTAGATGGAAATGGGATCTGTGGTCATGCTCCGGGCCTCTCAGGCTCTGGTGAAGTGCAAAGAACAGCCCCCAGGAGCGTTTCGATCTTGTTTCTCTCTCCTTATCTGACCTTACTCCCTTGCAGTGACATTTATCAAATGGAGAAGGACATTGCTATAGAGCAGGAGAGGAATGCTCGCTACCGTCCTCCCAAAATCTTGGAGCCCATAGCATTTCAGGAACCCCCGCCCAAGGTAAGCCAAGCCCTGGCCTCACCTGTCTCCTGAGTCACGGCAGAGCTGGATCCCCGACTGGCCCACTCCTGTCCTGACTATATGACTCCCCACTCACAGCGTAGGCCAGATGTGCCCCTGCATCCGCCCAGCCCCTCAACCAAACCATCTCCCGGCACTGAGCTCAGCCCCCACCACGTCGGTGCCCCAGCAGGTAGACTTTGGGGCAGCAAGACAGCAGATGCCGCTGGGGCAGCGGGGGCAGGATCACCCTGGAAACACTTTCCTCCAGAGGCTCCAGCGCTTTCCTTTCTGGTGTTTTTTTAGGGGTAAATTAAATACCCATGAGAGCACATGCATGGGGCGTGTCCCCAGGCCCCTTAGGTCCAGCCTTTGTGTTCGTACCCTTCATGGCATCTCTGGGCTCAGAAGCCAGTACCTCACTGCCACGCCGTTAGGGGGGTGAGCCGTGCAGGGCTGTATGTGTAACAGTCAGCTCAGGCTGCCATAACAAAATACCACAGACCGGGTGGGTTAAACCACAGGCAGTTGTAGAAGCTTGTAAGTCCATGACCAAGGTGTCGGCAGATCCAGTGTCTGGGGAGGACTCTCTGGCTTCCTGATGGCCGCCTCCTTGCTCTGTCATCACAGGACAGGTAGAGCAAGAGTTCTGCTGTCTCTTCCTCTTATTATAAAGACACTAATCCCACCATAGAGGCCCTACCCTCATGACCTCATTTAACACTAATTACCTCCCAAAGGCTCTGCTTTCAAATACCATCACACTGTGGGGCAGGGCTTCAGCACATGGATTTGATTTAAGGGGGACACAGATGTTCAGTCTATAACAAAGCCCTGTCTGATCCAGGGTCTCTTTTCACTCTCTCCCTTCCCAGTGTGCCCTCCCCCTGCCCTCAGTGAGGGGCCAGCTCAGTTTTCATCTCCTCTGTGAAGCTGCTGGCGTGCCTGAGCCCTCAATGACCTCCTTCCTCTGGTGTCTGTGGCTCTTACTGCTGTTTGGAAGGTGCTCTCACATCCAGAGAGACCACACACGTGGAGATCAGTAGCCCTCCCAAGGAGCAGTGGCCCCCAGAAGGACAGAGAGAATGGCCTCTTTGTACCTTCCCATCACTCAGCTCAATCGGTGGATGCAGTGGCAACTTTATGCCACACCTTCTTCATTATGAATGAGCCTGACCTGTCTCTGACCTAATACTCCTCTTGGGGAGCTGTGCTCACTCAAGGAGAGTGACAGGGTCTGACTTATCTTCTTGTTCCCTCTCCAGCCCAGCCGGCCCAAGTACAGACCCCCTCCACAGACCAACCTTCTGGCTCCCAAGCTGCAATTCCAGGTAAATGTAACCAGAAAGATGAGAAAGTTCAGGGCCATTCCTCTACTTGGTCCTTCCTGAAATTTCATTTGCATGCCTTTGAGGAGCAGCAACTGCCTGCTTGGGAAATGGAGATGGCCCGCATCAGTGCCCAGAAAAGAATTTGAACTCATAGTACCCAGAGATCAAAAGAATCAAAATGCAATTCTACCAGGCTGTGCTCAGCTAAGACGTGGCTTAAGTCCAGACCATTCGTGCACGATGTTCGCTGCTGTGTGTGTGCCTGCCTACAGCTACTTCTTCTTGCCCAAAGCCTCCCTGGCCTCTTACCCTGAGAAGAGCCTTCTGAGAAGGAGTCCCAGGCAGTTAAAGACAGTTGATGTTCCCCAGAGAATGGAGTTGCTCCCTGGAGCGCCCCACAGAGGCTCTGGCCAGAACCTAAGTGGCCAGTGAAAAGAGAGCAGGGTTCTGTCTGAGCTTTCCTCCACCTTCGTCATTACCAACCATGGGATTACCTCCCGTCCTGTGTCTCTCTCTTGCATCTTGGTCACAGGGAGCTGGGGCCCCTCTCTTTTCTTCTCTTACATCTCTCAGCCGAGTCACTGCCCAGGGCCAAAACAAGCCCAACCAAGAACCAGCAGTTAAATGCTCTTCACATGAAGAAAAACTCTTGATGCGGAAGATAAAAGCAATGCTGCTAAGAAGAAACATGCCCTTTTGTGATGTTTAAAATAGTTACTAAAAAATATATATGTATATATATATACACACACACATATATACACACACATCTGTGTGCTAATCATATCTGTCAGTTTGTAACATGACTATAAAATATAACTCTTTTCTGAAGAGTCCTGAAGGAAGAGACATGTGCTTAGTAGGTCGGTGACATGCGTGGGCCCGTCACACGCAGAGTGCCATGGGGGAGTGCTATTAGACTAATGAGAGGCCACGGTGACTGTGTTGACTCCTAGCCAAGAGCTGTGTATGTTGCTCTGCCATGTCTCCTGAACAGGGCCAATGCAATGCTCACGTTGCATTCTTTATTCACTCCTGGAGAGCAAGTCCTGTTTCTCCCATGGTGCTCATGTGTTGTTTCTTTGTTCTGTGTTTGTAGCAGCTAATTGTCCACCTTCTTGCCTTGTCCCTATGTGCGGTGCTTCTCTGCTTCTCCTGAATAGGTCCCTGAGGGTCTGTGTGCCAGCTCGCCTACGCTCACCAGCCCTATGGAGTACCCATCTCCTGTAAACTCGCTGCACACACCGCCTCTCCAACGACACAATGTCTTCAAGCGCCACAGCATGCGGGTAAGAGGGTTCTGCATGCTGGGTCCCAGCCTCTACTGAGGAGGCTGATGGAGGGAGGTACCTGGGGCACCAAGAACCCTACATGCTCAGGCTCAAAAGTGCCTTCCATGCCTCCATGCATCAGTCCGGCCACAGAGCGGCTCTGTGCCTCCCCCACCTTTGCAAACACTGGAGGCTAGGGCCAAACCAGGCTCTGCTTTTGTGGGTACTGTCTAGACCCGGACCTGCCCCTGACTATACCCTGGTACTGCAGTGAATGATGCAAAATCTCCCCCTTTCCTGAGCCTTCGGTGTAGGGAGGAGTCTTGCAGACAGATGGCACCCAAGCCTGTAGGTGCCAGAGGCTAAAAGATCCTGGAGGTTCCACCCTGCTCTCCCCTCCCTGCATGATTGCTTTGGTTGCTCAATCTCTCTTCAGTCAAAGGAAAGGCTTCCTTGTGGCTTCTGTTAGTGCTGCTTTTGTAAAAGTTGCTGCTGTGTGGGAAGGAACTGGGGGACTAGTGCGGGACGAAGCCACCCTCCCCAGTCACTTCTTCATTGCCAGCTGCCGACAAGGCCCCAGTACTTCATGGATTAGCATCTGCTTGTCAATTCATATATATATATAAAGCTTTGCTTGCCCTCTGGTCACTTGTCATCACCCATTTGTCCTTCAGTACAAATAGCCTTTGTGGTCAGTTGCCATGAAAACTTAATATGTTTTACTAAACTAAGTCTTAATATGTGCCAAAATAGACTAAAGCCATTATTATTGTAGCTCTAACTCTGTAATCATGCACTATATTTCAGGTTCAGTATACATTTCTAAATTTTTTTTGGAAAAATATGATTATTCTAATAGATTTAGAAAATGTAGTAAGATGTGTATGTTGATATATTCGATGCCATTATTCTTAATTTCGTAAAACTTTGAAATGAGTAATATAGAATTCTAGGCATCAAGACCAATTGTGGAATAAATTTTCCCCTAACCTACTTCATTTTTCTCTTTTACATTAATTTAACCAATTTATATCTCAGCATATACTTAACATGAACAAAACTGCACTTTAAAGTGTACACTTTAAATTTAGGCAGTGTGCACTTATAATTTAGGCAGTGTTCAGTTCCTCCACTCTCCTGCTCTTGATTCTTTATTTGTAATTAATCGAGTTTTAGTGAGTTTTGCTTTAAAATGTGACCTTTTAGAAAGAAGCTATTTTGCATGTTTGAGTACCTTTGTCTAATTCCTGCTTCACCGTAAGGACTTTGTTCAGTTCCATAAGGACAGAGTGTAAAGCAGGGAAGAAAACAACAACAACAACAACAACAACAACAACAACAACCCTTTCGTATCAGGGGTTTAGGAGTACTTTCCAAAGGAAAGTCTGCCTAAAAGAACGTAACAAGCATTTCTTAAAATAAACCAAAAAAGGTTAAAAATATAAACTCCATTTTATGGTATGTAACAGAAACACTGAGAAAGGCTCTTCCAGGTACAATGTTGAAAGGGTATAATAGGCTCCCTGCAAAGCGTTTGAAAGCATGTAACAAAAATCAGAGATGGTTCTCCCATAAAAACAGTTTTTCTGCTGACTGATTGTATTGCCTGATTCATTTGGGAATCTGTGGGATTCCACACCAGAGTTGGGATGGAAGCAATCTCCCTCTTGAAGACCTGCGATTGAGGTTTAAAATAATAATAAAAGTTGATAAACAGTACCTCTTTGCAGGAATGGTTTGCTGGGAGCTGTCCAGGGTGCTGAAGGGAGACTGCGGTTGCTCTGCCTTCACTGAGCTTAGAGTTGGCCTGAGAAAACAGGCCAGGTGCACAGCTACCTGCAGTGCAAGCCAGAGAGCTGTGACTGGACACAGTGCATCAGAAGTGTACTGGGAGTTCAAAGAGGAGAACGGCTCTTTCCAGCTTCTTTTTTTCAGCGAGGCCTTCAAGGATGAGTAAGGTTTGGACAGGAAGAAACTGGGATGGGGCTACTGAAGGAGGCAGAAGCCTCAGCAGAAGGCAAGACTGAGTGATGGGGAACCACAGAGCAAGTGCAGGAGCTCTTTGGCTAGAACGAGGAAGGCTGCGTGTCCGGGTAAGAATAAGGCTGGTGGTGATGCGCAGGCAGCAAATTCTCGCAGCTTGCAAGAGTCATTTTAAAACACCACAAGGACCTGATCCCTTTTTAAGGTGACCAGCAATGTAAGTATCCATTGCCTGATAAGAATGTCTGAGGTACATTTCAGACAAGTAGTCCCAAAAGAGATTCAGTTTTTAGAAATCTCATTTTCTCCTTGAATTTGATTATGATTTTGGAAGACATAGGAAAATATCTTTGAATACACCTTAAAATATTTTGTAAGATGCTAATCAGGCCAGGAGCATATTAGGCACTTAAGGGGTGGGACCCTTTTTTTTATAGTGTTTTCTTGACTCTGCTAAGTCCTCCTACCAGTAGTAACTCTTGTCTTCCTCAGCCCACACATTTTTCTTATCTCTGTGGATTTCTAACTCTATATTCAAAATGTTTGATACTTAGCTTCTGTTTGTTACTATTTGTCGGTAGCCTGAGGTAGCTGTACCACTGTGTTTGCAGCCTGAGGTAGCTGTACCACTGTGTTTGCAGGCGTTGACATTTAACTGAGGGTATTTATAGCCTTAAAACGCCCTCATTTTGGAGCATCAGTCTCTATGAAATAAATCTTATTTATTTTCTCATCAATTCCATGAGTATAAAATACTCTTATGTTCTGAAATTTGTTTTCTTAAAATAAGGTCTAACTCAGTAGCTCTCAACTGAGGCGATTTTGCCTCTGAGGGGACATTTGGTGACACCCGGAGGCCGTTTAGTTACAACTGAGGCAGTGCTGTCGGCATCTAGTGGGTGGTGTTGCTGCTAAACATCCTATGATGTACAGGAAATGTTCCCCCAACAAAGAAATATCTGTCCCCAGATGTCAATAGTGCTGAGGATGAGAAACCTGGTCAGACTATTGTTTACTCAGCCCCATGAGAACAGGGGCGTCACATATTTTATCATCGCTGCCTTTCCAGCACCCATTCATATGCCTGCCACATAGTAGGTGCTTAACAAATAGTTGTTTAATAGAATAATGAACAAAGACTATTTCAGCAAGAAATCTAAGTTGTAGGGAGAAGTATTGTTAAAAATTTAGAGTAGTAATTGGAGCTCAATTAGCACTAGGAAATACATCCCAATATAACTTTTAAAACTTCATTGTTACATTCAAGTGTATTTTAGAGAAGTTAGTAGGGAAAATATTTTTAGAGGCTTGGCAGAGATTATGACTTGCTAAAGTGGATAGAGAATAATTTTTAGCATTTTATGCAAGTGACTTGTAAGTAAAATGGCCACTGTAAAGGAAAGGATTTGAGGGGCCTGCTAGCCTGGATGTCATAGAGTTCCTGCCCCTGGCAGAGGCCACTCTGGGCTTTGTGAAATCCAAAGAATGACCACACCACCCATGAATCCATGAGTCCAGGTGCAAGGTATACAGTAAGAAAAAGCAAAACAAACAGCCTGAAGGGACCGAGCAGATGACTATATAAACGAGCGCTGGGGAAGATCGAGGGGAAAGCAGCGATTAGAAAACGTGCGGTACCTTCCATTTAAGAAATAGCAGGTAAAGCTATGAATAGGTCCAAAGCTCCTCAAATGAGTTAAAACAAGGGTTAGATTAATAATGCTAGGAGAGGAAGCACTTATTGCATGTCTATAGGTCTATGTTTCTTTGAATTTTGTTCTTCTCTTTATCAGCATTTCTTTTACCCCAACTGCTGTCTTAATAAAGAGCGTTTTAACGAAAAGGCATGATGGGATGGGTGCATGCTGTTGCTCCTTCCCTCAGGCTCGGCCCTGCCGTGGCCCGCTTTGCAAGACTGCATGCCACGGGGCTGCAGGCAGCGCCGCTGCTCCCCAAGCCCCAGACCTGCTGCCACGGTGCTTAGGTGGAGATGAACGCCCAAGACTTTCCAGAAGGCTGGTTTAGCGCTTCTAAACTTGTTACGTGACAGAACCCTGACAAAATAACTGAGAAAATAACATTAGGACAGTTCATTTGAAAATAAAATTGAGTTAACAGGTCATCAGTCGTCCGAATACAATGCATGTTAAACGCCATGTTCCAGGTTTGGCATTACACTGTAATAATACAGATGCGTGCTTGGGGA
Organism: Rousettus aegyptiacus; assembly: GCF_014176215.1. Lineage (NCBI taxonomy): Eukaryota > Metazoa > Chordata > Mammalia > Chiroptera > Pteropodidae > Rousettus > Rousettus aegyptiacus. Next base: position 30,001,927 of record NW_023416291.1, read on the forward strand.
TAAAAGGCCCAATAATTGTCTGCATACATGGCTGAGGAGTTAAGAACAATGTTATAAGAAAAAAGCAGCTGGCAAGACCAAGGCTTGTGGATCCCGCCAGGCTCTTCAGAGGACTGTCCCTCCTCTGACTCTGGGGGCTGGGCTCATTGTGTCTTCTCCTCTCTCCCTGCTCCCTCCCAGGAGGAGGACTTTATCCGACCCAGCAGCCGGGAAGAGGCCCAGCAGCTATGGGAGGCCGAGAGGCTCAAGATGCGGCAGATCCTGGACAAGCAGCAGAAGCAGATGGTGGAAGATTACCAGTGGCTGAGGCAGGAGGAGAAATCCTTGGTGAGAAGCTGCTGAGCCGTGGGTGGGATGGGACACCATTCTCCGCAGCACTGCTGAAGACATTTTGATAAAAACGCCTACATGGGAGAGATGTCTGTGCCATTATGTCATCTTCTGTCCCCAGCTGGCAAGCGTGAATGCTGTCCGTGCATTCTTGGGGTTTTTAGTTCTGGAATTGAGTCCTTTCCTTTGGTTTCCTCCTCTGCAGGACCCCATGGTTTACATGAACGACAAGTCCCCATTGGTAAGTCGCTGGGAGAGGTCTCTGCTTTAGAGTGCAGGCCTGGGAGGTCCTCATAGAGAACGGGACCCCAGCTCTGGGCCACAGGCCTGCCGTCTCTTCCTTTCCACCTCTCATCTCGGGAATGCGTCTTTTCTCTTTTTTTCTCTTTTCTCTGACCTCTACGAGCCCCTTTCCCAGGGCTCTCACTTGATCTACAGCCCTAGCACCACCTTGCTCTGACCCAGTCCCCTCAGCTTCTTAGAAAGAGGGGCCCCGTCCCAAGTCACTCCTGGTCAGGAGCTCTCAAGACCACCACCACCCTCCCCCCGCCCCACCGCCCAAAGCTATGACCTCGAAACCTTTAAATGCACAGTCGAGGGGATGGGGACCTGGTCAAGGGGGGAAGTGGGTTGTCCCTGGATCCACTTTAGTGACGTGTTCTCTTCCTTCCTTCCAGACCCCAGAGAAGGAGGCCGGTTACAGTAAGTGTTCATACCAGTCTGCTTGGTGGGAGTTTCCACTTGACATCCTGTGTCAAGCCACCATCCTTACCTATTGCCCACTGCAGAGAGCAGTAGAGTCCATTTACAGTTTTAAGAAACATCTGCCTTGTTTTAATTCAGAGTGCGTGGTGGGGTTGTTTGGAAGCTGATATCTACCCCTCTGCTCTGCCTGTCTCTCCATGGTCTGTCTCCCTGCCCAGCGCCTTTTCTCCTCTCTCTCTCTCTCTCTCAGGGTCCTCAGTCCTCTTTCCAGTCTATCTCCTCTTGCATTTATTTGCAGTTAATTCTCTCTTCCTTCCTAAGCCCCACTCTGGTGGAGGCTTCTTGTGGAGAAAAATAAGGTAGCTCCACCCACCTCTCCCAGCTGATGCTCCTCTTCCCTGGGCCCCAGGGATGGAACAGAGAAAGGGAGTGGCCGAGCCCTCAGGGTCCCTCCAGAGGCCTCTGCTGAAGGGCGAGAGGGAGGAGCCAGCAGTGAGCCAGGCTTATCTTCATCACCCTAAATGGGGGGGGGGGGGGGGATGATGGTGAGGATGACAATGACAGCTATAATGATAACAATAGTCACAGCATGGGCCCAAGTCAATTACAGATGTCAGTTTCTTTAATCTCACAGCAATCCTATGAGATAGGACAATTTATTATTGTGCCCATTTAACAAAGGTCACAAAACCAAGGCACAGGAAGATTGAGTGACTTATCCAAAGTCACACAGCTATTAATTAGCAGAGCTCAGATGTGAGCTCAGGCAGATTTGGTTCCAGGGACCTCCTGAGCAACCTTCTTACTTGACAGATGAAAATTAAAGCCCAAGGAGTATAAATGAGTCACATAGCTCTTTGCTGGTGGCGGGGAGAGTAGAACCAGGTCTTCTGGCTTCGCTCCAGGGTCCGCTTGTCCAGCAGCTCCACAGGGCTCGTAGGTGTCTCTGCTTATCAAAGCGTGGCATGAGTAGTATGGCTCTTCTGCTGTTTCACTTCCTTGACCCAAAAATACTCAAGGAGACAACTTGGAGACAAATCTACCCCATTAGCTGCTGTGGCACCAGGCTGGGGATTCCCACAGCCACAGCCTCCTCAGAGTAAAGCTTCTTCCTCACGATTGTCAGGGCCCTGTGTGCACCAGGGCCGGGCACACGGGCCTGCAGGGGCTGGAACACCCTCTGCAGTCACTCCATCTCTGCTGTGACCTCGGCTTTTCTTTCTATAAAATGGACAATGGTGCCTGCCCCTGACTACAGGAGGACCAGGGAGCCCAGAGGTTATTTTCTCTGCCGTCTTCTGGAATTTGGGTTTCAGTCCTCCAGATCTTCTGGTAGCAAAGGAGAGGGGCTTGGCTTGGTTATTAGTAGGTACGAATGGAAGGGCCTGGAAACTGAGAACTTCCCTCACTCTCTCCCTCCCGTTTGCAGCGGAATTTACAGCCCCCCCACAGAAGCCACCACGGTTAGGCGCCCAGGTATGTATTGGGTCTGATGAAGTGGTAATGAATTTGAATCAGGGCTCTGCAAGACTAAAGATTTCAGAGCCCCTTAGAAATAATCATGTCCAGTGTCATGATATGGCTGTGGCCCAGAGAAGGGAAGTGCCTCATCTAAGGCCACACAGCTAGTCCAAGAAAAAGCAAAGGGAAGCCCTGTCTCCTGTCTCACCATGTCCCCTCTGCAGCCTAGAGGAAGCTCATTGGTCCTGCCCTACAAGCAGGAGGTGGGGGCCCCCTTCCTCTCTCGAGCCGGCCCCCTTGGCTTCCAGCATCCACAGCGTTCTTACAGTATCCCGGGCCTGGGCTGGTGTTCCTCACTCTGGAGCAGTGGCTCTCAGCTTTGGCTGTCCCCTAGAATAAGCTGAGGAGTTTTGAGAACCACCTGGCCCCCATTCCCCGGTGATGGTTCAGTTGATCTGGTGTGAAGCCAGCCACCAGTATTTTTTAAGGCTCCCTGGCAGGCTCCAATGGGAGCAGCAGTGCCCTGGAAGGAAAAGGGAGGGCTGCTCCCTTAGGACAGGGCACCGTTATTTTGGAGAAGAGTCTTTTCAAATTGGGCTGGTGGATGGGTTGGCACTAGTAGCGCATGCCCAGGAAAAAATGGTAGCATCCCCTTGACTTGAGATCCCCGCCCCTAGTCCATCCAGCCCACAGCCAACCTGGATCGGACCGACGACCTGGTGTACCTCAATGTCATGGAGCTGGTACGGGCCGTGCTGGACCTCAAGAATGAGCTCTGTCAGCTGCCTCCCGAGGCCTATGTGGTGGTGGTGAAGGTGAGCAGCAGGGGCAGCAGCCAGCAAAGGGAGCTGAAGGCTGCTCTTCCCAGTCCTGGAAGGCAGGGTTAGTGGGGTAGAGCTTCCTGGTCTGCCTAGCGGTGTTTTTCCCAGGAAGACCCCCATTAGAGCTCGGTGGTCCAAGGGAATTTGTCCCCAGGTAGCCTCGGAAGGCAGGTACAGTCCCATGAGGGCTCTTCTCAAGGGAAACATGGCTTTCTTAAGAAGTAAGAGGTTATAGGCACCCTGTCCCTTTCTCTCCCAGAATGTGGGCCTAACCCTGCGGAAACTCATCGGGAGTGTGGACAATCTCCTGCCCTCCTTGCCATCATCTTCGCGGACAGAGGTGAGTGTCCTCATCCCAGACAGTGCCACTGGCTGTCACTTCTCCCCTTCACCTCCACCTGCCCCAGCCGTTTCACACAGGAGGCTCACGACGGCCACCTAGGGAATCTCATTTCTGCCTGCTGAGCCTTCAGCAGGTGGCTCTGCACAGCCTATGTGAGCAGGTCCCACAGGGAGGCTGAGCAGGCACCCAGGGACTCAGCCAGCTTCCTAGGGCAAATTCCTAGTTTAGGTCTCAGTGGCAATGCCTTCTTGACGTGTGAGGATGAGCGAAGGAGGACACACTTTCGCTTGGCCCCTCCTGTGATCCTTTATCTAGTCACCGTTCATGTTAAAGTTAAGGTGAGTATGTTATTGAAATAGCAGTTAAGGTTTCTTCAATTGACCATTTAATCTAATTTTCTTTATTTAAATAAGAAACAGCCATTGAAAGCCAAAATAGGAATCTAGGTGTTCTACGCTGAGGTGGTGCCTTGGAAGGCAGAATAATTACCCCTCAAAGACATCCTCGTCCTAATCCCCAGAACCTGTGATCCTTACCTTACATGGCAAAAGGGACTTTGCAGATATAATTAAGTTACAGACCTTGAGATAGGAAGAGTGTGCTGGCTTACCCAGTGTAGTCCCAAGCACCAGGGCCGTTAAAGGACGGGACAGAAGCAGAGGTCTCGTGAGGAAGGGTCGGAGGGGAGATGTGATGACAGAAGCAAGAGCTCGGAATGATTTCAAAGTTGGGCTGGAAGGATCCAGGAGCCAAGGAAGCAGCAGCCTTTAGAAGCTGGAAAAGGCAGGGACCAGACTCTCCCCTAGAGCCCGCAGAAGGAGCGCAGCCCAGCTGTCACCTTGGCTTCAGCCCGGTAGGACCCGTTCCGAACCTCCGAACCTCCAGAACTGTTCGAGAATAAAGCTGTGTTGTTTTCAGCCCCTATGTGTGTGGCGCTTTGTCACCAGAGCATAGGAAACTGACACAGCGCTTCCACGCAGTTATTGGTTGGCTGTCTGGAAATGAGCCCCAGACTCCTGCAAACCCCCTCAGCCCCTGGCAGGCTGCGGTTTGACGTAGCATCTCCCAGTGGTCAGCGACGTGGCACAGGTGACCGACCACATCCCACCACTGTCCCCACCTCCTGTGACTACTCTAGATGGGACGGTGGGGTGGGGGCATTTCTCAGCCTCTCTCAGGGTGGCAGCAGCAGCCCACAGAGGAGCTCCAGGCCGGCTGTCCTGTCTGACATAAGAGCATCTTACCCTTGGTATCATGGACCAATCATTCGTTTCACTGGATAAATATCTCTTGCGTGCTGAGTCTGCGCTCGGCAGTGTGCTAGGCCCTGGGCACGTGACAGTTAACAAAACCCTACAGATCAAACCACAGTCCCTGAGCTCTTGATCTGATGGCAGACAGCTAACAAATGAATAAATGCATTCGATCCCTGACCATCCACTCGAATGTTGGGCCAGCACAAGGGGAGGTTGTGATGAAGGGAGGGCCTATGGGACGGGATCAGACAGGGCTGTCACGGAGTGGGCTGGGGTCTGGGATGTCTGCAGTGTCCTTGATGATTTGGCTCCAGCCAGTATGTGGCCTTAGACTCAGCCCCGGACCTCATCTGCCATGCCCCCCAGGAACTTCTGACTGCCTTGGCCAGCGCCGAGGTGGACACTTGTGTAGCTTCCCCATCCGCTGACCTAGACTTTGAGGCCCCTCAGGCTCCCAGCCTCTCCTATGCACTCTCCCTACAGATTGAAGGGACCCAGAAACTGCTCAACAAGGACCTGGCAGAGCTCATCAATAAGATGCGACTGGCCCAGCAAAACGCCGTGACTTCCCTGAGCGAGGAATGTAAGCGGCAGATGCTCACAGCCTCTCACACCCTGGCTGTGGACGCCAAGAACCTGCTCGATGCTGTGGACCAGGCCAAGGTTCTGGCCAACCTGGCCCACCCGCCTGCAGAGTGACAGAGGGTGGGCGCCACCTGCCTACGTCTTCCACCCCTGCCTGTCGTGTACCTCCCCTGCCCCCGGCCCTGCCTTGCTTTCGGCCATGTGGGTCTTCTGAGGGGGAAGGCCCAGGGGAGTCCTTCCTTGCCACTTTGCACGACCCCCTCTCCCCACCCTCGCCCCCAGACTGTGCTGCTCAGGCTTCAGCTGGACAAAGGGGACTCAGGACTGTAGACACCAGGGGGTGACAAAGAGGGCTCAGAGGGAGCACTGCTGCCACCGAGCACACCCTCCTCACACCTGCCTTGCCTGTCAGGGGGGGTCATGCCGGTGCCCCTAGCAGCCATGATGGCTTTATGCATGGACATAGCAGGCCATTTGGGAACCAAGCTATTTCTTCTCCTTCCTCTTCCACCTACAGAAGTCCCCGGATGCAGAGGGGAAGGGAGTGGCTTTCTTTTGGGGGGAGGGAAGCTGGTGAGATGAGGGATGGACCTGGCTTTCTTGTACAGTGTATATTGGAATTTATTTAATTTGAGTTCGGTCTGGACTGACAGCCACATGCCCCCCTGAGGGGGGACCTGGGACACAGTCCAGCAACAAGCTATTCGGAAACTGGGCACAGGACCCTGTATTGTCAACACGCCCGGTGTCGAGGAGAAGGGGAGACGAGGCCAAACAGAACTTGGACCACAATCCGCTCTCTTCCTCATGCCTGCTTTTCTCTTTCTTTCCTTACTTTGCCCCCTCCTTCTTTTTTCCTCTTTTCTTCTCCTCCTTTTCTCTCCCCCTTTCTCATCAGCTCCCTCCCTCCTCTCTGGTATTTCTGCAGAACACTCTTTATGTTCTTTCTATTTGACTCGTGGATGAATTAAAACTGTACCATTTGCTTTGTGGTCTGACTGCTTTGTTTGTTTGACCTGCTCTTTGTGGGGGGACATTGCCCTCAGGCCACAGCTCTGGAAGAAACTGATTCTGTCAAGCTGGGTGTGGATCAAGGGCTGACACTAGCGCTCAGCCCCAGGGCTCCTGGGGTCAGGTATGTGTCCCAACCTCTTTCCCCTGCATCTAACCAGAGGGCTGCCCCGCAGTGGAGACCGAGGACAGCCCTCTCCACAGCCACATGAGGAACGTCAGTGGGGTGGCACTCTCCCAGCTGGCATCTGAACAACCAGTGGGGGCCGGGGATCCAGGGGATGTGGAAGAGGGTCCCACAGCTAAAAGCAGTGGCTTCAGTTTTATTTGATTTCTTTACTCACTTGCAAGGTGGGAGAAAGACATCACGGCACCGGGACAACTGGTCAGGGAGAGCTAGGAGGGAGGCTGGGGGGCTGTGTGCGCAGGAGCCAGGAGGGTCCAGGAACCAGAATGGGCCACTGCATGGGGGGCCTTGGGAGAGAACTGAGAAGCAGACACCTGGGGCAGAGTGTTACGGGTTTTCTCTGGGTCTGTCAGGGGGAGGTAGGAGGGGGTTTGGAAGGAAGGGATCTCAGAGGCCAAAGGGAGAACTGGAAGATCGTTCTACTTGGCTCTCTTTCTGGGGTCCCCACACTGTCTGGAGACCCCAGTGTCCTCATGTACTAGCTGCTGAGGTTCTGCCCTCCGGGGCTGGATGGGGCAGGGGTGAGGCCTGATCCAGGGGCCACAGCTCCTCTGGGCTCCTGCTGCTACTGAAGGCCATGGACTCGGATTCCAAGGAGTGGGAACAGACTGCACAACACAGTTCAGAGCAGGTTGGACACATGACGGAGCTTTGGGAAGGACAGGGAGGGCCGGCTGGGGAGGGAAGCAGTCCTGGATCCTGCCGCGTTTGCATTTATACAGCGGACCCAGAGTCCTAAGCAATCTGCCCACTCCCCCCAGTCACTCAGAACCCATATTCTGAGTTCTGACCTCCACTCATCCTGGGAGGTAGGGAAGGAGCAGGCTGCAAGGTTGAGTTGGGTCCAGATTGGCTCAGGATGGCCTTGTGGCTTGTCCATGTGTTTTTGAGGACAGATAGTGCCCCTGCACACAAGGACCCTCAGCACTGCCAGACGCGCTGAGCCAGTTTGCAGCAGGGAAAGGTGGCAGACGGCGCTAAAGGTCTGGGGGCTCATAATAGCTTCCGGGGGGGGGGGGGCAGTGGCCCAGCTATGCACATCCAACCATGCATCCTCCTTTGCCCTGAGGGTCCGCCCTGCACCTCCACCCCACCTGAGACCTGACTCCCCTTCTTCCTGTCTAGGAAAGACTTTATTACTATTATACCTGTGGGCTCAGACCTTGAACTTCTTTCTCTACCTGGATCAAACACACCCCGAACTGTCTTCCCAACTTCTTTCCACTGCTCCCCACACTGAAGCGCCACCTCGGCCTGGCCATTCTGACACTTCAGGCCCATTTCTGTTTCCAGCGCGCTGCTCATAGCCCTTCTGCCCCCTGCGGCACCCTCTGCCCTTTCCCTACGCACCCCTCCTCTGAGGTTCGTTCTGTCCCTCCTCGTCTGGCCCCACCCCTGCCCTCTGCTCCCCCTGCTCAGCCCTCTTGTCACTCAGTGTCTGTGTAGCTCCTGCAGGATGATCTTATATGGCTTCATATTGTCCGCCATGTCATAACCTTCTGCAGAGCAAGTTTCTTCTTTCCCTAGCTCCTCAGCATCCAGAACAGGGCTCCGTGCCCAGTAGATTTTCAGCATATTGTACAAGACCATCAAATGAATTGTGCCAGGAAATCTTCTATGACTGGGCCAGTGTAGGGACTCCGCGGAGACACCTGCGGTCACATGGTGTTGACTCCAAAGGTGGACTCTAGAGGCAGCAGCAAAGGTGATCAGCAGTGCCACCTTTGGGCCAAAGCAAGGGACGTGAAATCAGATCATTCCAGCCAGGTACGGAGGAAGAAAGAGTCCCACGGTCCCCAAGAAGCAGACAATGATAAACAGCCAGAGGAATATCCTATCAATGACCATGGCCACATACTTCCAGTCTTCCTTTACCTGCAGATGAAGTGACAGAGGTCAGGCCTTGGGAAAGGGGAAGTGTCCCACCCATGCCCAGCCGCCATGAGGATGGGACAAGGAGCCACAACGGCCCCCACCGAGACCTTGGGAAGCTGGGGTGCGGTGGGGGGGGGGGGGTGGCACAGAGTCGTCTCAAGACTCAAACAACACTCCCTTTAGTGATTCCCGCCCTAACCCACCCCTGACACAGCCCAGAGCCTTCCCATAGGCTCTCAAGTAGCAGGTAAGCAGGGCAGGAGGGACACACGGAGGTTCTAGAACCACTCAAGGGCCTGCAGTGCTTTAAAAGCAACACCCGGCAGTTCAAAACTGATGAAGACTTTGCTGCCCCAATGTTGCCTCCTCCCTTACTCACCCCCCCCCCCCACTGCAGGAGACAAAGAGGGCCAGGTGGGTGAGGGCAGGCACGGCATGGGGAAGGTTGGGTGATGTAAGGAAAACTTTGTGGAATCCGGGCTCACAGCCCAGGCAAGAGGGTCTGGACTCCTAGCTGCTCCTGCATTAGACAATAATTAATTTTTCTTATCTACACAACAAGGCCACCCAGCAATAAACCTCTCGGCCTTTCACCCTTCCCTAGGTGCTAGAAGAATTCTGTGACCCTGCACAGTGGCCTGATGGACGGGGCAGGGCCAGAGGAGGGGAGCCCACCTGGCAAAACTGCGCTGCCTCAGAATTTGCGAGTGAACGATGAAGTTCACAAAATGCTGACGGTTAAAAAAAAAATTCCTAGGGCCCCCAAGCACTGAGAAGAAAGGGGAGATGTCAGACGAAGGAGAAAGGCTGACGCCATAGCAGCCTAAGGTTGTCTCCCAGGCGACAGGCCCTCCGCTCCCTCTGCCCCTCCCCCACCATCTATCGGGTCAGTGGTGAGGATGGGCCTGTGTGAGGATGTGAGAATGGGTGGGAAGTCCCTTGTCTGAGATCCATTCCTCTCTGTCCTGCCGTCTCAGTCGTGGCTGGGGCACCCGACTGCCATTCTGCCAACTGCCAATTCATGTCTTAAGATCTGCTAGCTAGACATTCTCCATCGCTATTTTTCCAGACTCCTACAGGCCATGGCTGAGGGAGAAGGGTCCTCATGAAGGAGACTGGCTTGGCCCAACCTAACACCCTGGGGTAAGATGGTTGCCTATGAGGCTGGTAGAGCCACCCAAGGAAGCAGCACAGCCCCAACTCACTGAAGAGTCAGCATCCTCAGACCGCAGGTGATCAGCAATATAGTGCACGCCTTCCAGTGCCTTCAGCATGCGAGGTGACAGCAGCAGCCCGGCCTTCTGCAACTGAGCCTCCACTTTGGGACCCGAGACCCCTTGGTGCAGACCACCATGACTGTAGAGGACACCCATGGAGGGGGATGTCACCCATCTGTCTTCCTCCTCCTCTTCCTCCTCCCTCTCCTCTGCATCCACATTGGTCTCCAGCCAGTGATGGGAGGATCTGATCTTCAGATCTGGAGGGTCATGGAGCTCCAAGGGTGGCAGGGGCCGGTTCATCAGAAGCCACCGAGGCACACAACCAAGAAAGGCCACCTTCACCCAGTGGGGCATGTTGTGGGTTCTGGGGGAGCGGTGGTGTACATTGAGCACAAAGACCGTGATAACGATGGACAGGGTGACGAAGATCATGGTGAAGAGCAGGTACTCGCCAATGAGCGGGATGACCAGGGAGGTGGAGGGGATGATCTCAGTGATGAGCAGGAGGAAGACCGTGAGCGAGAGCAACACGGAGATGCACAGGGTGATCTTCTCCCCACAGTCGGAGGGCAGGTAGAAGACGAGCACAGTCAGGCAGGAGATGAGCAGGCAGGGGATGATGAGGTTGATGGTGTAGAAGAGAGGCAGGCGCCGGATGACAAAGTAGTAAGTGACGTCGGGGTAGATCTCGGCACAGCAGTCGTACTTCTTGGTGTTGTAGGTGCCCGTGGCGTTGACGATGGCCCACTCGCCACTCTCCCAGTAGTCCTTCAGGTCCACCGTCTGCTCCATCTGCTCCAGGTCGATCTTGGCCTTATCGTACGTCCAGGAGCCAAACTTCATTTTGCAGTTCTGCTGGTCGAAGGGGAAGAAGGTGACGTCGATGCTGCAGGAGCTCTTATAGATGGCCGGGGGCACCCAGTGCACGACACCCGTGGAGAAAAGGTGGGCCTTGGTCATGTGGGTCACCGCAAACTCCCCATCTGCACTGGGGAGAGAAGAGGAGTTGGGTGGCCCAGTACATCCCAGCTGCCCAAACCAGGGGGCTCTGGACGACTGGCAGCAGGAGGACCCCAGCAAAGCCAGGCCTGGCCGAGTTGTCGGGATTTAGGCCAACGTGTGAGACTCTCCCGACACACTGATGTTTTGTAGCTACCTGAGCTGTCTTCTCAAACACCATCTTTTTAATGACAAAAGTAAAAATTTTGAAGAATATAAAAACCAAGAATTTCAAAAACAGCTACTATTAACACTCTGATGTTACATATATATATATATTTGGTTGTTCTATACATCATATATATAATAACATTTTTATGTATTTGTGATCATGGAGTATGTGTAGTTTGTATTCAGTTAATATTTTTAAGTGATATTTTGTGAGTATATTTTCTCCCTCAGCAGATGGTAAGGCCTTCAGCTGGAGGTCATGTCTTTTTCACTTGGGATCTTTCATTCCTTGCTCAGAAGAGACGTAAATGATCCCATCCATTTACCATGCATTTCTGAGCCAGCCTCATCCACTAGGGCCTACACAGGAGTTGTAGGGGGATGCCATGTGAGACTCAGTCTGTCTTTAAGGAGATGCAGCTCCGAACACCTACCACTCAAGGGAGGTAGGTTAGCAACAGTGCTCTGAGGCTGCCTGATCTCGCCTCCCACCCTGCCCTCGCCCTCAAGAACTATGGCCGGAGTGAGCAGGATCACCATGAAGGCTGCCATTTCAGCAAGGCCTTGACCAACATTAGAATTTGGCAGAGAGATGGGGTGGAGAGGGTGCCAGCAGAGCATTCTCTGGAACAAGGAACAGAGGAGAAAGACAAAACTCACATGGGGGCAGGGCGTGAAGGGCGGGGCGTGAGGAGGCTATGGGCGATGAGGCTGGCAGTGTCATGGGGCTAAGCATCTAAGGGTCCACAAGGGCTCTAAGGACAGTGGATTAGCAGTGACTAGTCAGGCAGGGCTTCCTGGAGCCCGGGCCCCTGATTCCACCTGGGAGATGGCACAGTGAGTCCTGCGCCCTAGTCTTTAAGGAGCCTTCGCTCCTCCTCCAGTTCCCAAGGTCAATCCTAAAGGCAGGGGAACCAGAAGAGTGCACAGGAAGAGGGACTTCTCTCCCATGGAGCAGTTTCAGGCTAGAGATATAAGCAGGTTGGAAACAGGAAGTTTGAAAGAGAGTAACAAAATGATCAGGGCAAAAGTTTAAATTTTTTTTAAAAAGGTATTTTTGTCATCACATACGATCACCAGTAGATGGCAACATGCACCTATTTTGAGGAAGGAAGGGTGTAATTTCCTTGATCTTCCAGTTAATCTGCATGGAGTGTTTGGATGGAGGAGACCCTTTTATAAATATAAGAACTGGGTTTTGACTTTTGACCTATCATAAGAATTTCCTGTTAAATCCAGGTACCACTGGCTGAATCCTTACTGGCAATCCTAAAACTCCAGGTCATATGTGATGCTAAGAACTCTGCTCCTGACTTCTGCCAGATGCACAGGAAGCAGAAACTAGAAGGATCCAGGGAGCCTGCTCCCTGGCACAGATATATGGAGTGAGGTATCCATGATTCCAAAGGCAGCAGCAAACATCTGTGCTGTGAGACCTTCCAGGTAACTCACTCTGACTGCGTGTTTACAGAGATGGCTCTGACAGGAGGGAGTCATTGTCATGTCACTCTGACCTAACCAGAGGCGCCAAAACTCCAGAAGTGGATCTTCTCCTATTTATTTTATTGTTTAAAAATAGATTTTCCAAATTCGGGTCAAACGAATTGGGAAACACTGGGCTAAATGGGTTTCTTGGCTGTACAATTTCTAATATTTAAATACTATGGTGTCTTAGCTATGGTACATATATACAATGGAAAATTACTCAGCCATAAGAAGAGATGAAATACTGCCATTTGCAACAACATGGATGGACCTCAAGATAATCATGCTATGTGAAATAAGCCAGACTGAAAAAGTTGAAAATCACATGATATCACTTACATGTGGTATATAAACCTAAAAGTAACAAACAAACAGGACAGAGACTCAGGGACATGGACAATGGACTAGTGGTGACCAGACGGTAGGGGGTGGGGGAGGAGGGAAGAGGTAGGGTAAAAGGGGTCAAATGTAGGGTCCAGGGGGAGGGCAAAGTGGGTAAAGGGGATCAAATATATGGTAGCTGAAGGAAACTGGACTTTGGGTGGTAATCACACAATAGAATATATAGATGTCAAATTATAGTGTACACCTGAAAATTATATGATTGTGTCAACCAATGCTACCCCAATAAACTTAAAACAATAAAAAATAAAATAAAATAAATAAATAAAATGATTTGTTCATTCATAAATAAATAAATAAATAAATAAACAAATAAATAAATGCTGTGGTGTCCTGACATTTTCCAAAGGACAAGGAGGGTCAATAACATGTAATGTTATCCAAAATTATTGGACCACAAGATCCTTTTTCATACCTATTCGTGTCTTCAGGAATTCCTTAGTGCCTGATTTAGAAAACAGTTTAGATGGACATAGTGCCAAATATCTTTTAATTTTAAGGTCTTGACTTCTAAATGAAAAACTACCTACTACGAAACACCATAAATAAACACAGATTTCTATTTCTTCTATCAGCACCCCTCCACTCCCAGCCCACTGGGGCTCCCTTCAGAGTCCCCTGCCTTTATTGGCTTCTAGTCATTGTGCTCAGTGACCGGTCCTTTCTGGTCTTGAATACAAGGTAACTATATGTAACATAATTAAAAAAAAAAAATTCCAAGCGAGCTTGCTCCCTTCGAGGGTGTCACCCCTATGCTGCTCGTCTCTTCCAGGAAGGCTGCCATCCTGCAAACCTCCAATCCTTCCGCATTGTTTTCCCAGCCTGCACCAACCACGTTTTTCAACTACTACTCAGTGTTCGCAAATCTCTGTCCCACTAGCACAGTGCCGGGCACTGATACATAGTAGGTGCTCATTAAATTTGGGCGTATGAGTGAGAGAAAAGGAAAAAATAGAGGAATCAAGAGAAAAGGTCGGGAATGGGAGCTAGCTAGTATTAACAAAGCCAGAGCTGAGAGGGAAGCAACAAAGCCCTGACACAGGGGGCGCACTTCCCAGGCCCAACCCAGCCACCTCTCCCAGGAGCCTTCCCAGGGGGCTTCCCAGGGCCCTTCCCAGGACCTGGGTGGCTACCTACTTGTTGTAGAGGACAATGTCAGGGATCCAGATCATCTCCGACGGGACGCGGAGGGATGTGATGTTGCCGAAATCAGCCGGGTTCCAGTGCAGTTTGTGGTCGCTCCACTCCTGTGCGTGGGGAGGGGAGTCAGATCGCAGGGCGCTGCCACTGGAGGGGCCTCAGGCAAATGTAGGGCAGCTTGGGGATGCCCCAGCAGCGAGACTCAAGACCGCAGAGCTCCTGCCCCACTCCCAGCCGCACCGGGCAGTAAGGGCTTCAAGGAGGTAATCAGGAGTCCAGCCTAAACTGGCCAGTTCTAGGGCTCAGAGTCTCCGGCACGGCCAGCTAGTGGTTAGGTCACCCCTAGTCCTCATTCTGCCACTCCCTAGCTGGGTGACTCCGCTGGGCCACCCCACTCATTTGTAGTAACACTTTTTTAGGGCATCACAATTTACAAAGTTTTTTTAATACCCTCTGTCTAGGAAGAAGCTCAACAGGAGAACTGGGCAGGGAATGACCAGAGCATGGAAGTATTTCCCCATTCAACAGATAAGGAAACTGAGGACCGGATTACACAGCTGAGAAAGGGGCACCTAGGAGTCCCAGCAGCGCCCCCACCAGCAGGTCCAAGTGAATGTTTTCCCCCTAAACCCCATCAGGACTCTTCACTTAGAAGTTTTCCTTTGTGGCATTATCACAAGTGGTAATTACATGTGGATTGCATGTCTGTCTATCTATCTATCTATCTATCTATCTATCTATCTATCTATCTATCTATCTAATGTCTCTTTAAGGCCCATGAAACCAGGGACAACATCTTTTCCACCTTGCATCCCTAATACCAGGCTCCTGCTAGATGCTCAATAAATGAGTATCCGAGCGATGATAAAACTCCAAAATTGTATAGTCCTGTTTCTGGGAGGGTTTCCCATGTGCCTCAGGACCTGAAAGGGACAACTATTCCCAACAGATAATAACTGGTGTTGACACACAATCCTGTCCTTTGCCTCTCAGGGGCCTATAATACTTAAAATAATAACCACTACCATTTTTAGGGCAACTTTGTTAGGGGTACTTTAGATCATTTTTTCTAATCTTCATAATAATCCTATAAATATGGGTGAGGAAAGTGAGATGGAGGATATGCTGCTAGTAACTGGCAGAACTGGGACTTGAAACCCTGCCTCCTGAAGTCCAGGCCTGCCCTAAATCCAGGGGCCGTTTTGCTTTTGTGCGTTTGCACTAAGATAGCACAGTGTGGCACCCTGAAAGGCCCCCATGCATGATATCCCTCCCCTCTAGGAACAGTCATGTAACGTTTACACAAATGCATCAGCCTGGGTGGGGATTCAGGGAGGAATGGGGGAAAATAGGAGTGGTTCCTGGAAGCCCACGCGGGAAAGGAAAAGCATCTCCCTGCTCCCGCCTCTGTCGGGAGAGGAGCCCTCACCTGCTTTAGCCAGACGTTGGTGGTCATCATTTGGTTCTTCTCATCCTGATCCACAGGCCGAGGGGGAGAGAGAGGTAAGAGCAGTCAGAGTGACAGAATCAGCCCCAAAAGACGGTGGCATGGGATGGGCTGATTCAGGCCCCCCACTTGACAGAAGAACCTCTTACATGATGCTGCAAGACCAGCCTGCTCACGACCCCTTCCTGATACTGCCCGCCTTACTGATTCCTCAGGATCGCACAGGCCACTTGGGTCCTCTGGGCTTGTGTCCAGGGGAATAAGCAAAGCATCTAGAAAACCCACTGCTGCCAATCAGAGCCCTCCCAGGAGGGTCTCCGGGGCTTGAGGGGAGGGCAGGGAGAGGAGGGAAGGAAGCTCTGATTGAGGTGGGTTGGGATGCTGGAGCTGGGGAGGGAGGGAGGACCCGGGAAACAGGCCCTTGGTCTCTGGGCTGATCCCCAGGGCGCAAAGGGCGGTGGGTGAGACAGACGCACCACATCGATGAGCTGGGCGATGGACAGCCCAAAGCGCACGATGACCACATCCGAGGTGTTGGGCACCGGCCGTGCCCAGCGGTTGTAGCCCCTAAAGAGATGTTTGAAGAGCCGGTCCTCCGCTTGGACTTGGCGGGCTTGCTGCGCCTGCGCTGTGGAACAGGGGAGGAGCGTGGGGTCTCCGGAGTTCATGGTGGTGGGCGCTCCGCCCCACCGCCATCAAATCAGAGCCCCTCAACCTCACTAAGCCGCAGGTTTCTCATCTGTAAAGTGGTAACATTATCCAGAACCTGTCTCGCAACACCGTTGAGGATTAAATATGATAATGTTTATTAGAGTTTAACAAAGCAACCAGCACGTGGTTGGAGCTCAGGAAGTGTCGGTTACTCTGTGATTATTCCATGAGACTTGAAAATAAGTGCCGGGGAGGGGTGCTAAGACAGAGAAGTGAGGAAGAAGCCAGACCTAGAGATGAAATTCAGACTTGGAGGAGCCTCCAAGGAGGCAGCAATGTGGGGAGACGTCTGGTTTATGTGGGGTGAGCTGCAGGGAGAAGAGTTTTCAGCTATTACAGTGAGCCTTCCATTTCCATCCACTTATCAATGAATCCCTAATGATAACCATGAAATCCTCTGCCACTTTGAGCATCTCCCTCATTTTTTCTTAAACCACTAGCATTTGCTCTTTATTAGCTAGGCAAAATTGTCCCCAAGTTGCCTGATGGAATCTATCATGTCAGTTTTCTCCGTGTTCTGCAAACAGCTTCCCTCAGGGTTCCGAAGCAAGCAGAGACTACTGCTCTAAAATTCAGAGAAGCACAGCAATAGCAATAGTTGCTAGTATTGCGCGCCTGCTGTGTCCCAGGTGCTAGTCACAAACTCCCATCTCACGTAGTCCTCATAATAACCCTGGGAGGTTCACAGCACGATTGGTATTTGCAGATAAGGAACACTGAAGCTTAGGGAGGTTCAGGGTGACAGCTGCCAATGTCAGAGCCGTGAGTGCCCCACCACCTTCTCACTGTGGGATGAGCTACACGAAGTGCCCTGCGGCTTTGGCAGTTGCCATGATCCCACCTGCAGGAGTTCCCTCCTCGAGGTGTGAGCTTGCAGGTGCGGTATGATGTCCTAGGGGTGATGCCCACTCACCTGCTGGGATCAGAAGGAGCCACCACAGGCCAAGCTTTGTCATGGCTGGGAATGCAGGATGGAAGGGGCACATGGCTTCAGAAGAGGAGTCTGGACTCCGCTGGACATCAGAAGGAAGGCAAGCCAGGGCTTTGCTGCGGCTCGCACCCGTCCCCACCGCACCGCCAACAAGCTGCTGAAACTGCTGAGCTCCCGCTGGTTTCCACGCAGTTCCCTCTCACCGGGCACCTGAGCAAGCCCAGGAAATGGTCTTAGGGTCGCGCATCCTTGACACAGATGTGCTCCTGCGCCTCGCACTCTGCAGTGGTGTGAAGGGTGAGCAGCCAAGCCTCCCAGGAACAGAGGGGTCTCGGGCTCTCCTCGGTTTGAGGAACACGTATGTTTCGCTTTCTCGGAGTGAAGCAGCTACTCTTCCCTAAGATTAACCTTGACCCACTGGACAAAGGAGGTCACAAGACGAGACTGAAGTCTCCGTTACTCTGGCCTCAGTGTAATGTGAGTAAAATGGGGATACTCATACGGCTAAGTGTGGTCAATAAAAGAATTTGGGTGCTATTCATGATAGTCAAAAGGTGGAAGCACCCAAATGCCAATCAGCTGACGAAGGGAAAAACTATATGTCCACACAATAGAATACTTTGCAGCTATAGAAAGGAATGAAGTGTTGACATGTGCTACAGCATGGATGGACTTTGAAAACATTATGCAAAGTGAAAGACACCAGAAACAAAAAACTGCATATCATATGATTCCAGGTGTATAAAATATCCAGAATAGGTAAATCTATGGAGACAGAAAGCAGATTAGTGGTTGCCAGGGGAGGAAGGGCAGAGAAGAGGGAGCAACTGCAGGTGGACAGGTTTCTTCTGAGGTGATGGGAGTGTTCTGCAGTTACCTAGTGGTGATGGCTGCACAACTCCGTGAATGTACTAAATTCACCAAATTGTACATTTTAAAAGGGTGGATTTTATAGTATGTATCTCAAAAAAAGCTGTCAAAAAAGCACCTTCTGGATTAATAAGAACTAGCCAACTCTCCTTAGATTGTGGGGATGATTATAAAGATGGCTGATTCAAAAAAAAAAAATGATTCTGGGGATGACAAGGATGCTGATGTCAAAGATGTGAGTAAAGTGCTTGAATGTTTCACAAACAGGGAGCGCTGGGGAAAAGCTGTATCTTTAAGTTAATGCGTACATATATATGTAGTATGTGATTTAAAATGTGTGTCACTAAATGTCTAACCACTATGCTGTACACCCGAATCTAAAATAAAATAATATTGACTGTCAACTCTAATGGAAAAATAAAAATATAAAGATAAAATAAAAATAAAATGATAAGAGGGAAAAATATAGAAATATATTAAATATTACTCTAAAAAGTTTACGTATTCAAGTTAATGTCTTTTTAAGAGAAATAAAAACCTTCTTTATGGGGAGAATGGGCTGGCCGTCTTGTGTTCAGGCACACATTGTCTGTATCTAATGCCAACTGTGTGTTAGGTTCTGGTCAGGTCCTCAGGATATAGCACTGACTCTCTGTACAGATAATGGATTGGTGTTCCCTTTTGGGATGATGAGAATGTTCTGGAACTGGATGGTGGTGATGCTTGTGTAACATTGTGCATGTTCTAAACATCACTAAAGATAAATTTTATGTTAGTTATATTTTACCACAATTTAAAAAGGAAAGAGAATATGGGTAAAAGCGCTTTAACAATGTACCGCCAAGTACATGAGAGAATCAGAGTTATTAAAAGAGTCATAAAATCTCTTCGATCTGCTCCCTCTTGGAGCAGCGATTTTGTCACTGGTGCTCCTCCTCTCCTCAAACTTGTCACATCACCCTTGACCTCCCTGACAGAAGAAGAGTTTGTAACTGTGGCCTTGAGTCCTGGCTCCACCACTCAGTGAGCAGCCATTTATTGGCAGGGCACTCAACCCTGCTGCAATTTTGTCTTATCTGTGTGATAAGGATAGCATGCTCTCTGTTCTGCCAACCCCTCAGGACAGAGGGCAGGGAGCAAATGGGATGGTGCCCATGAAAGCTCCTGACGACTGCAGAGAGTTGAGTCAGGGACAAATTGCTGCCATAGCACAATTTATCAAGGCACAAAGACCCCATGGCATCTCACTTTGACATTTGTGCCAACTGGTTGGAAGAGAGGGTATAGGAGGGGTCCAATGTGAATTTCAAAGTGTGGATTTCTGAAACATATTTATTATAACAGGCTTTTCCAGAGAGTGTTTGGGGAGAGAAAGGCCCTCTTGCATCAAGTTTTTTGAGAGATTTCAATTCAAAGACTCATTGGGAATTGACAATTATATTTAACTTCTGTTCCCTCAGGAGAATATAGCCACTGACCACCAGCCACCCTAATCCTTGACATCACACCACACTTCGCCCTGCTCTGAGTTTCCTCACTTAGCATCCTAGCTCTCTCAGGGGTTCTCGGTTCCTTCTGGGCCACCAAAATCCATACAGCAGATAGAAAAGGCTGGAAGTCACCCTAAAGTGGCTGCTCTAGAACATGTAGTGAGCACTAAGATAGAACGGCCCACAGCTCTCCCAGGAGGGGTTCCCAAAGGGGTACCTGGAGGCCCTGGAGGGGCAGCCGGTGGAACCGTGGGAAACTTCCTGCATAGGTAGCTCCCCATATGTAGACCCCCTTCTGGAGCTGCCTCTGTCCAAATGACAAAGGCTGGAATGTAACTGTCAGGAGCTCTCTAATGGGCATGCAGCTTTATCTGTAGGTGAATTAGTGTCTCCCTGCCCACCATGCATAATGTTTGTGCAGTGCTCACCCCAGGCTCACTTGTGGGTTCTAGGTATGTATGGCCACCTGTGAGAGGTGCCCAGGAAGGGGAGAGGACTCTGGAAGAGTCTGTAAAAGAGACCTAGGCTTAAGGCTTAGTTTAGGGAACAAGGTTGTCAAATATTTGTTTACATAATCCAATTGTTTATTCTTTTCTTTATTCATTTATCTCTCTACTTCCTCACCCCTAGGTGGGGCCAACAATGTATCAGGTGTTAAGGAACAGAGAAGTGAACATGTGTGGTCCTGAGGGGAAGAGTGTAAAAAAGAACGAAAGGAAGGAATATTCTAGAATCTCATCTGCTTCTCCACCCCTGCTATGAGATGTGGCCTTCTTCTTTTAGTCCCATTGGTTTTAAAGTCATGTAGAGAGGCTTGCAGTTTCCCAGAGGCGTCCTTTCTGTATGTTTTACAACTACTCTCCCTGGGAAGTTCTTCCCTGAGTCTGATTCTGATTCTGTGTAAGCCTCTGAGAGATGCTTGTGTTGAGTTGAGTTGAGTTGAGTTGAGTGAGTGGAGGTGAGCAAGGTGAGTTGAATGTAAAGATCCTGGTGTTGCCACCAATGACTAAATTTCATCAACACCCAGGGGAAACTGCAGAGCAGGCTATATGTGTTTTCTCTGCTCTCTGGTCTCATTCAGAACCTGACAATTACAGAACTCAGCTCCCTTTCTAGCTCCTTTCTCTCTTTCATCCTCTTCCCTGAAGGACAGGATTCTTATATGTCCTGTGGCCTCCTGATTTACTTAGGGATGTAAGTGACCTCAATATTATCTGACCTCCACTATCACCGTCATCTAGAAGTTTTCTTTGCTTGTCAGAACGAATAAGTTATAAGATTGTGTTGTTTGGCTCTACCACACACATGCATGCTTTGTTTTGTGTTATCCGTAAGAAAACAGCGCTGGGTGAGTACGAGGAAAAAGGATTCTAGGGTACCCCTGTATGACAACTCCTAGAGGCTCT
Organism: Rousettus aegyptiacus; assembly: GCF_014176215.1. Classification (NCBI taxonomy): domain Eukaryota; kingdom Metazoa; phylum Chordata; class Mammalia; order Chiroptera; family Pteropodidae; genus Rousettus; species Rousettus aegyptiacus. Next base: position 30,022,773 of record NW_023416291.1, read on the forward strand.
TCCTAAGAACTATTTGCATTTGCGTACCTTTAAGGTTTACAAGGCACTTCTGTGCCTTTGCCTTCATTTGGGCATTGCATCACCCCGAGGAGAGCACAGGGAAAAGATATCATTATCTCTTTTATGTAAGTAAAAAAAATACTAAAGTTCAGAAAGTTGACTGATTTGCTCAAGGCACATAGCTAAAAAGTGATAAAGTGAGGTTCGAGCTCAGGTCTCCAGCTTTTGCAGTAAAGCACTACCCAGTGTCACCAACCAGGAGGGGAATTTTGTGAGCACATTGGCCAATACTTGCATATGTTATAGAACTAGCACTAAGACTGTCATTGCTAAGCCACTATCAAAACTGGTGGTGAGAAGGGAAAGGTGCCTAACCCCAAAGTCAGACTCACCTAAATCCAAGATTCTAGGAGGTTCTTCTATGTGCAGATTCATTCACTCGTCCTTCTAACCAATGTCATGGCCACAAATCTCAAGGCTATGATCTGTTTCACCTTTAAACCAAGTGCAGTATATAAAAGATCCCCCCCCCCCATTAGCGAGGATAGGGGGAAAATAAATAGAAATCCAAGCATACTGAAATTGCACCATATACAGACCCAACAAGAAGCATCTGGGACCCTCTGGAAAAATGTGCAAACGAGATTCAGTGACTCTAGAGGATATATCCCTGCAAGACGCCTCAAATTTGCATCCCCTGTAATTAGCCCACTATGATAATTTCATTAATTTGTCACTGGAAACCAAAGGAGAAATTCTTCCAGGTAATTGACAGTAATTAGAGTAACCTTCTACCTCTCATTAGAAAGATATTAAAAGAAAAAAAAGTCCTGGACCATTTGATCCTCTAAGTGGCTGGGTTGGCAGGCATGGGGAGGGGCAGCTCTGGGGTCATTGTTTGTAAAGTGGGTCTGAGTTAACAGGGTGCATAGAGAAACCAACAAAAAATATTACAACATCCCCACTGAACTTGTATTGCTGCTGATGTACAAGGGGATCTAGACTACCCCCTCCCTCACCCCGACTCATCGTAGCCTCTCTTGCCCACCTCTTAAATCCTGATCCCAGTGAAGTCAGGGTCTTTGTCTATTTTCCTACTGCAGCTGGTTTTCAACTTCTCATCCACCAGGCCACACTCTATTCTTGTCGCAAACAGCATCTTCTCCAGAATGCCTGCTCAGGTCCCACCCAGCCCCTCTCTGCCATTTGTTAGTGACCCCCACCCCGAGAATGAGAGCCCCAGCTTTCCCACAACTGTCCATATCCCAAAAAAAGACCCTTGATTAGAGGAATTTATACTATTTCTTCATCCAAATAACTCACTAAAGATTCTTAGAGGAGAGAGAGCATATGCGTAGCTTTTACATCTGCTCTGCTCAATAAATAGATCCATTGCAGAAGTCTAACATCTCAAGGTTGGGTAGAAAGGTCATCTGGATCACCACACCGGCTGATGTAGGAAGCCTCTCCACAAATTCCAGCCTCAGAAAAACCCCAGCAATGAAGAACTTGCTGCCTTCCAAATGAACACCATTGATGTCTGTGAGTCATTATTACAGGATATAGAGTATTTTCTGAGTGAATCAATAAATGACAGAAGGAGGAATAGTACTAATAAAGACATTGAAGCAGATTCAATATATATATAAAAAAAGTGATAACTCCTGACACTGAGTTACCCTCACCAGAGGGAGGGGTTGACTGCCATTGGGCTCTGAACAGCCCTCAGCAAGTATCAGAAGACTAAAATTTTTCTGGGAGCAGGCAACTTCCAGCACTCTGATTGCGCCCCCTCCTAAGCACCCTGAAGCTGTTAATCTGCTAGGATTCCTTTGACCCCACAGTGTCCTCACCCCCACAATGTCCCCAACACAAGCCTTGGGGGCAGCTTTCTTACCTGTGACCATAGAAGAAGACGGGTCATTCAGAAAATTCAGTGAACCAGCCTGGCTTGGAGGTCCTGGTCAGCTGACAAAAGTCCCCCTGAAACAGAGAGGCAGGTGCAGAGCTGAGCTGCGTGACTTATTTCATGGTGACACAGAGGCTAGAGTAAGACACACCTTGGCGGATGAGGAAAACCTGATTCTGAAAGTCCAGTTGGCTTCCTGGGGAGGGCCAGACAGGTTCTGCAGACAGATCGGTTTGCCTGGGGCTGTCAGCTCTGGGAGCAAGAGAAGCTTCATGCAGGTGCTACTAAGGAGGACATCATGAAGAGCTTGACACAAAGGCTTCTGCAGGTAAAAGGCAATCCAGTCCATAGGAGGGACTCCTGGCTTGGCAAGCACAGACTCACGCTTTCATTCTCTCTCTCTCTCTCTCTCTCTCTCTCTCTCTCTCTCTCTCTCTCTCACACACACACACACACACACACACACACACGCACCCTCTCTGGAGGGAGGAGGAGGAGCCTGTGACTATTCAGTCTGTGTCCAGTGGGGACAGATATCGGATTTGCTTTCCCTCTGCCCAGCTACTAGGATGCTTTACTCTTTGCTCAGAAGCACCCCATGCTTCAGGATCACTGCCTGGGCCCCCTGACCCACCCACAGGTGGGGAATCTCTTGGGTCCTGGGTCTGTCTATCAATAGAGCAGTATAATTTTGAGTAAAAGAGGACTTTCTTTCCTCTTCTTCTCCGGAGGAATGCCCATCTTCCCCTAGCCAGCCTCCTGTGGGAACACCAGGCCCCCCAACTCATGCTGCCACCTGGTTGGGCTGCAGCTTGGCTGCTACCCCTTCAAGGTTGCTGGCAACCTTGCCTTCGATTTCCCGGAGAAGCAAGATCATCCTCCTCCATAAACAGACCAGTTGCCTCCTTCCCTCTAGTACCAAACCAGGAGTCCTGTCCCTCCTTTCATGCATAGTGAAGCTTGGCTCCTGTGATCTTGATAGTGTCCCATCCATTAAATATCCACAAGCTCTCTCACATCTTCACCTCCACCTCCCGCTTGCTCCTTCCCCTTGGCTCATATGTGAGCTCATCCTCCATCCTGAAAACACTCTTCGGCTTCTACCTCAGATAAGTTGCTATTTCACCTCCTATTTGGTTAAAAGCAAAGGGCAGGACCACAAACACCACTGTCAAGGACTGATTTCTGGCTTTGCTCCTTAGAAGCTGTGTGATTTAGGGCAGGCCTCTTAAGTTCTCTGTGCCTCGGTTTTCTCATATGTAAAAAGAGGATGTAAATAATGGCTCCTACTTCATAGGCTTGTTATGAGGAGTAAATGAATAAGTATAAATAAAAGTCTTAGAATAGTGGAATAGTAATATATGTACATAATATCAACATATGTTCATTTACCTATGTGCATATGATTGCTAATATTATCTTGTGAGAAAATTAAAAGACCTAAGACACACAAAATATTATAAAATATCCCTATTCCCACTGTCCATAATTAACACATTAACAAATGTTAATATTTCATTATATTTTCTTTCATATTGATATATATGTGTATGTGTGTATATTTAAAGTTATATAAGTATTAAATGCATACATTCTCCAGATAGAAAGAGAGAAAGAAGGAAGAAAGGAAGGAAAGAAACAAATGAAAGAGAATAAATAAAGATCATATCAATCAAGGTTCTTAGTTACAAGCAATAAAAATCTATTGATTAATTTTTAAGCAGTAAATGATTTTATTAACGGATAACAGGTAGTTCATAGAAGCATTTAAAAAACTGGAGAACTCACGTGGGGCACAGGTAAAATCAGGGGAACATCAGCCAGACTGGAGCCAAAATCACAACCCATCACCTGCATGGTGAGCCCCGCAGCTGCACATCCGGATGCAAAACCTTGCACTGTCACTGGTATTGCTGTCGCTGCTGTCCCTAGAAACCAGTTATCCCTCCTGCTGCTGCTGCTGCTGCTGCTGCTGCTGCTGTCAGGATTAATTCTCCATCCCTGCTTCTTATGTCACTGGCTTCCAATACGAAGGTCAGGAGAGAGGAATCTGATTAATCATGTATCCATTAACTAGAGGCGAGGCAGGCTGAGGGAGCAGGAATCTGGTGTTGTGAGCTTCTGTGTGGAAGGTGGGCCATGCCACCTTCAAGGTGGTGACATCCCCAAGATATTTGAAAGAAGTTCAAATGCTGGGAAGCTCCCCCAAATCTAGCTCTTTTGTTCCTAACGTCAAGGTCTTCCCTAACTTTCAATAGTTACACTTTGGAATAAATGCTTACATTTAACTGTTTTAAAATCTGTACCCAGAATTTGTTTAATCAGTTATGGTAAGACATGCAGATGCTGGAATGATTGTCATGAAAAAGAGGTTTATACTCACAGCTCCCTAGAAACAGGTGGGGCCACATGGGGAAGCGCCAGGGTGGAGAGAGGCGGGATGAGGAGGCAGGCAGAAAGGACAAAGGACAAAACATGGTCCAGAGTGTTTATTGGAATTTCTGCAAGAAAGACAAGGCAGGACTGTCTGGAGCCATTTTGAGAAGCCATTGTGAGGCACTGAAGAAGTCACGTAGCTAAAAGCCATGGTATAGCTGATGAGTTTAAAACAATGGTCACCTTGGTAAGCCTCATAAAGTCACCTTTTAAGGTAATGGAATGTTATACTACCATGGAAACAAGAACGTGTAGGATCTTATGTAATTGACAAGCATTGTTTTAGATATGTATGGTGTGCTTTGATTATGGTATTCAAAAATCACATAAAAAGGCTATGCTAAATAAACTCGGGGCTGCAGCTCTGACTGTGTGCCCTCCCAGAAAGATCTTTCTTGTCTTCTCTTTTTTCCCTTAGGCTTCACCCCCCTCTTTCAGGTATTGATCGACTTTAGCCGGCTGGCTCCGGCACAGGACAGGGTAAGTAGCTTAGGACTGGGTAGTCTGAATACTGTTGGTAGCCTGCGGGCACAGGGGTGGTCTCTAGCTGCCCAGTACCTGGCCCCGGGGGTGATTTGGTACAGGGGGAAATACTAGCTCAGTGTGTGAGAGAGATAAAGGAGAGATGGTTGGGGCGTTGATCAGGATCGATTGGAGGATTCGTAATGAGATTTTTGTATGCTCATGAAAACTGAATCACAGGGGAAATATAAACAACTTTCATCATTCATCTGACCCTGTGAGTAATTAATGCCAAACAGGCAAATACCGATTCTAACTAACAAAATGTAGTTAGACTATTAAGACAAGGCAACCTTCCTCATAGAAATAAAAGTGCTCGTTTAACCTCAAAGGGTCATAGCTCAAAGTCTCATCAGTTACTCTATCCAGCTCCAATTTAGCCTCTCTGAGCAAAATCCATTCTCATTCCAATCTTGACACAATTCATCTCAAAATTCTGTTTCCTATGGAGTAAATCATAAAGTTTATCAAAAGCACACTGCTTATAAAGTAATGAAGTGGACAGAAAAAAAAATAAATTAACAAAGTAAAGAAGAAAATGTAGGCAGGCACAGCCCTCATCGTTGTAAAAGATAATGACTTTTCACCATGTTAGAATTGGTATTAAGAGTTTTTCCCTTCACCCATTCTCCAGAAGCAGCGTCTATTCTATAAAAGATAAATTGCTCCATCATGGAAGGGGTTCAGTGTAATAGTCTTGCCCCCAGGTGAATAATTGGAGCCTCTGGGCTTGGGGACCCTACCAGGAGCTCAGGGTTTATCACTGCTGCTGGGGAATTGGGCATTAGGCAGTAGCAGCAATGGGGATCACTTGGGAATAGCATCTGTAATAGAGTCACCAAATTAAGTTTGCAATGATCCACTGACATTCTGCAGGACCCGTTGCTCTTAGTAGAGTTTGGTGGTAACCAAAGCTGCCATCCCTGCATTGTTCTGGTCTTTGACGGTGGTCCTAATCCTTGTGACTTCCCCAGAGACATGGTATTGGTTTTATTTATTACTTTGTTATAAAGTCTCCCACTTCATTCTTCCTCCCAAGACTGAGGATGACATCTCATGTACTGAGAAGTTTCCCTAACTCAAATCTCAGCACCCAAGGTCAAAACCACTTCCCATACTCGCCTGTAATCAAGATCATAGTCTTCCTACACCAGTGTATTTCTCAAAGCCTTGGAAAAGGTAGTGTCTCATGAGTTCTCTCCTATTAGGAGGAAAGTGGTCAGTCATACATTAAAAAAAAATTCCATTCTACCATTCTTATTTCCCCAAGTCTTCCATTCTGCTATCTATACTAATTCCTAATATCTCATTGTCACTTTGCATGGACTGCAAATTGAACAAACTGCTAGTAGCACTCTGTCGTGGTTAATTTTATATGTTGACTTGGCTGGACTAAGGGATGCTCAGATAGCTGGCAAAACATTTCTGGATGTGTTCGTGAGGGTATCTCTGGAATTGATTACTATTTGAATCAGTAAACTGAATAAAAAAGGTCACTCTCATCAATGTGAGTGGGCACCGTCCAGTCTGTTGCGGGCCTGAATAGATCAAAAAGGTGGAACAAGGACAAATTCACTCCTTCTGCTTGAGCCGAGACCTTCATTTTTCCCTGCCTTTGGACACCAGCTCTCCAGTTCTAGGGCTTTTGGACTCAGACCAAGACTTCCACCCTCGGCCCCCAGCCCCAATGCTCAGGCCTTCAGACTCCAAGGGAATTTCACCACTGTCTTCCCTGGCTCTCTAGCTTGCAGACTGCAGATCATCAGACTTCTCGGCCTCCATAACCATGTGAGCCAATACCTATAATAACTCTCCTCTCATATATATCTGTATATTTCCTAGAGAACCCTGATTAATACATACCTTCAGCAGTTTAAACTTGTAAACCAAACCAAAATCTTTGAAAAGTACTCCCCTGTCAGTCATCCAAACCTTATTTCAAGTTTTTGTTCCTTGTCTTCAAGAATGGATTTCTATGCATCTTCACCAGATTGTGGACATAAAGGAGCTGAATGTTGCAGCTTGAGGTGTGTTTGTGTCTCTTCCCAGTTTTGTCCCTGGAATCTGCCTGCTGCGCTATATGGGAACCTGACCCTGGTTCAAGCCTAGAGGCAGTGAGGCAAGGTTAGGGTAGGGAATGAAGAAAGTTGACTTACCTGTTGCATGATAAATCCTTCAGGTGATGTTGCTGTAGGAATTTCAGCTAAGCCAGGAACAGATTCATCAGGTAGAGAAAGAGAAACATCCTTCCCTGACAAGGGAGGCTCCCTGGCACTTATCATGTGACCCTGCCCAGTTCTTAGAGTCTCACTTCTCCTCCCTCAGTGCTGTGAGTTAAACTGATGCAATAATTCAGCAAATCACAGGATCAAAATTTGAGCTTGGATTTTTACCACCTGGTCAGTTATCCATGCATTGCCTCTCATTTCTGAATCCACATTCAGAGTCTATGTTTCCTTAAGCATTTTAAAGTGTGCATGATACTAAGCTTTCTCAGTAGAGAGTGATAAGTGACATTGCAGGAGGATGGGAGAGAGGCTTCCTGCAATGTCTGGCACAGGTGGTGGGTCCTTGCAGCTCACCTGACAATCAGTCACCTTTCTGCAGCACTTCTGACATGGAAACCAGAGCCCCGTGTAGCCTGCACACAGCCACCTGCCTAAACTCCCTCACCAAGCCCCCCACTTGCCTGCATACAGCTAGCTGTGGCCAGAGGGTCACATACGAGGAAGACTGCAGGAGATACAGTTTAGGGAAGAGAAGACTGGTTGATAAAATCCAGGGAGTGATTGTAGGTAAAGAAGAGACCCGAGGACTGACTTTTATTTCAAGCTCAGAAAAATGATGAGGAACCGGCAAGGGACAAGCAGGAACAGCCAGTGGGCAATGAGCAAACCAGGAAAGAGGAGTCCCAGGAGCTGAGTACAGACAGGGTCTGAGGGAAAAGAACGAATTGACTGAATGCTGCTGCTAAGCCAGGTACAATGAGAGCTTAGAATGGCCTATGCATTTAGCAATATAGAGGTTTTTTTGTGGTATTGGCAAGAGGACTTTCAAAGGGTGTGGGGGTTAAAGACGGAAACATGATTCAAATAAGTTCAAGGGAAAATCGATCAATAGGGCTTAGAGACAATGAGTATCAATAATTCTTTGACCAACTTTTGCTTTAAAAGAGAGGAATGAGGCAGTAGCTGGAAAGAAACGTGGGCTCGCTAGATTTATTTTTTTTAATGAGTGAAGTTACAGACTGTTGGTGTCTTAGTGTGTGTGAGCTGCCATAACAAAATACCATAGATTGGGTGGCTTAAATTTATTTCTCACAGTTCTGGAGCCTGGAAAATCCAAGATCAAGGTGTCGGCAAGGTAAGTTTCAATCTGAAGCCTCTTCTCTTGGTTTGTAGGTGGCCATATTTTGTTGTGTGCTCACATAACCTCTTATTTGTGAATGCACAGGCAAGAGAGCAAACTCTGGTGTCTCTTTGTGTAAGAACACTAATCCCATCTTAAGGGATCCACCCTCCTGACTTCATTTAATTCTAATTACCTCTCAAAGGCCCCATCTCCAAATATCATCACATTGGGAATTAGGGCTTCAACATGAATTTGGGAGGGCAGAGGTGGAGGGTAGGGACAGAAACATTCAGTCCTTAACACTTGGCATGTGAATGGGATGATCCAGTAGAGGATAACTGGTGATAAGGGAATAGGAGTTTTCCCTGTGCCTACGATGGTTCCAAATCTAATGCCTCAGTGGAAGAGCTGGCCTTAGACTGGAGCAAAGGCAGCTGATCAGTGTAGCTGGAGAGAAGGTGGAGTAGAAGTAGCCACAAGTACAGGTAGCTGGGTCAACAGAGGGCTGGGAGTTTGTGGAAGTTTTCCGATTGCTCCAATTTTCTTAGTGAAATAGAAAGCATAGATGTTGGCTGTGAGTGAGAATGGAAGAGAAAGCACTGGAGACTGGGGAGAGAAAGAAATTTGTCATACAGTCTTCTGAGAGATTAGGAGAGAGCAACCTTGAAAAGGGTGGTGGGTTGTGGGGTGGACAGCGGTGCAGTCTGATGGAGCAAGACTAATGCTGTGGGTCTCTGGGGAGGACGGAGCAGGGACGAGGACTAAAAGAACGCCTGCCCCACCCCCTGCCCAGTGGTCCCAGGGGAGGAAGAACAGCAGAAGCAGGTGCCTCAGGGCACAGCCAGATTTCAGAGAAAGCAAGAAGGCGAATAGAAAAAAAATGTCGGGGAAACAATGGATTTTGCTGATGATTAGTCTGAAGTTCTAGAGGGCATGGCGAGTCCCAGGTGGTCCCAGAAAGCACAGCAGAAGGGTTTTGGGAACTGGTGAGGAGTGAGAGGTGCCCACTCTGGCTCATTTAAGCAGAAAATATATTTAATGACAGCACATTAATGAGGCCCTTTGGGAGCTTGGAGAACGAGGCTTGGAAAACGAGCAGTGTGGGCCAATACCAAAGCCACATTGCAGAACCAGACTTGTGAGGACACTGCTGCTGAGTGCTGAGGGTCACAGGGCCTGCACCCCTGCTTCTGGGTGGGGCCCCTGGACGCTGCTGATGCTCCGGAACTGTCCACCAAAATCATTCTCTGTCCCTATTCCCCTCGCCACCTCCTGCTGTAAAGTCTGGGCTGGGTGCCTCTGATATGCTGAGTGTAGCTCACAGGCCTTCCCCCTAGCTTCATGGCAGGCTGGGAAAGTGAACACATGGCATTTTTGGATTATACGGTCAAAGTAGCTCTTCCTTCTACTAAGACCCACAAGGTGAATATGTCTTACAGGCTTCTTATTTGCAACTAGAGAACTTCCTCTGGGTCCTATAAGCAGAAAGGGGCTTCTTATAAGATATCAATAGCTCAGAGAACCTCAGAGGACAAGAGAAGCAGGCTTAGGAACTACACAGCTAAGAACAATGCCATGATAGCAAACCATGTCATGGTACAATTTTAATGGAGCCACCACTGTGCCACACCATCCACACCTAGTTCTGGAAGAAAGCTCCAGTCACACAGCTGTTGCTCCATGTTGCTCATTTCCATACTCAAATCTCAGGCAAGGATGCTGATTAGCAGAGCCCATGTTATATGACCAGCATGAAGAGTACCTGGAAGACGTGGTGTTTGTGGAGTCTGTCTTGAGAAAGTAGAATTCAAAATGTGAGAACTATCAAAGTAGAGCGAAGACGTTTGAAGAATACTGTGCATCTCTGAATGACAGATGCCCAATTTAGGGCAGAATTTTCCCAATGTAGGAGAATGTTAGGTAGCCACTCAAAAATGACAAGTAAGAAAAATAAAAGTAGCCAGATATATTCCTCTCATTGCCCCAGAGGCAACTGGCAATTCCTTGAATTTATCAATCCACTAAAATGGAATTTCCTTGGTAGTCCTTATTTTTGTCTGTTTTATTTACCAACGAGCCCCAAGAAAGTGCCTGGCACATAGCAGGTGCTCAATACATATTTCTCGAATGAATGAAAGATATTTATTCATGCACAACACTTAAAAAAAAGAAAAAAGAAAAAGAAAGATGAAGTTTCAGGTGGAATGTAGGTCCAGAAAACTGCCAGGGAGAACTTTAATTCAAGCTGGATTTGCACACCTACAACAGGAGAAGCAGCCACACAAACTCCTTTCTCAACTATTAGTTTTAAAATAGGGTTGAAAACCAAAGTGTAGCAGAAGGCAGGAAAGTGGCGGCAGTGGCAGGAAATCCAGAACATAACCTAACGAGTTCACTGTCAGGCGCAACTTCTAGGTTTTCACTGCTACATTAGTCATGTTTTTTGAGTCCATGCTATCACCTGAATCACACTTTATAAATATTGAAATTAGCAGACATAAGGATTAAGATTGATATTTCAAAAAGATATCAAGTTTTCATAGCCCAGCTGAGTGAGTGCTTGTCTTGCTATACATTGGGAGGCAGAAAACATAGGGGCAGTGTGACTGACGAGAAAGAGTGAGGCACAGTAAAATGCAATGGAGACCTCTAATCCTTGCCTAAGCTATTCAGCCAGGAAGTCCTATAACTCACAAGGTTTTATAAAACATTCCACACTAGATCAATTCTAGTTTACTGCCGCTGAATAAACAAAGGTCCATGTGATAGCTTCATAGTTTCCTCTTAACCAAAGATAATTCCCATCTTAGTCTCATATTCTAAGTTTCTTATTTTCCTTTTCAATAGAGGGATTTATAAAATCCAGATCTGTAGGCATGTCCTTCCTCTTTACTTTGCTATTTTAATAAGCATATATATGTATTCATAAAGGATACTGCACCAGGCAGGCAACAGGAATCACTCTAGTTATTTTAAGTAGAGATTTAATACAGGAAATTAGGAGCCTATAAAACCTTTGAAAAGAATGGAAGAGTGAGCTCCAGGCTGGGTTTTTAAGAAAGACTCCCAGAGAACACCACCACTGCCCCAGAAGCTGCTGCCTCTGCCTCAAACAGCTGACCACCACTGGGATGATTTTAAGAACACACGACTCATCTGGCAACCAGGGATCCAGAAGCAGCTCCAAGTCCTTTGGATTGAACAACTGAGTGAATAGGGTTACCATTTAGATAGGAATGAACTGGAGGAAAGGCTTGGGAGGTGGAAATGTAGCAAGAGTTCTGTTTCAGCCATGAGCAGTTTGAGACACCTATTAGACATTCAAGAGAAGATGTTGACTAGGATGTTGGATATGCAAGTGTGGAGACCAAAGGAAAGTCCAATTTGGGGATTTCAATTTAAGAGACTTCATACTATACAAGTCCTGCTGAATTTGCTTTTCTTTGTTAGACACAGTTTTACTTTTGAGTTAACCAAGTTCTTGAGAGTTCACTGTATTTGCTTCTTTACCTCTTAGTCTTCAAACTCAAGGTAATCTAGCTTCTACTTCCAAAAACTCCACTGAAAGTATTCTGAAATGGGTCACCAGTGTCACTCAAGTATAAAATCGAATTTTTTTTTTCCGTTCTCTCCGTATCATTTTTGACTACTTCCTGCTTCTAGGAGTAGATCTCCGAAAACACTGACAACCATTTCAGGCATAATGCTAGAAGAGGTTATGAAGCAAGAGAAGTAAGCATGGTCATGGTTCACCAGAATAAAATTCCCCCTAATAGAGTTATTTCTCTTATTGATCAGGTTGCTGATCGGTAAGAATGTTGTAGATTAATTATCTGTTTCCTTCAGTAAGGTATCGAACAATCACTCACAACATTCTTCTAGCTAAATAGGAGAGAATCTCTTCGTTAACTTCACAGATGACAAATTCAAGATCTCCATTGTCTGTGTCCTGAGCTGTGCTCTCTGCAAGTTGAAACACTAGGCTAAAAGCATGTTTTAATCCACAGAGCTACACTGCAAAGGTGTGAGGAGGCCAACACCCCTTACATAAACACCACTCAGACACTCCTAAACAGAAAGTTTTGGTTTTCCAGAAAGACAAATGAGCCAATAGTGTGGAATCTGTGCTTTGAAACAAAGCTCACACATCTTTAGGTAGCATTAGTTCAAGTAGAATATGCAACAGGAGTCCAGGTTTATTTCGTCTAAGCCTCGTGACAAAAGAGATTGGAATGGATGTGTTGTGGGTTGGCGTATCATAACTGGAACGGTGCATTTTATTCTAGAATGTATTTTGCTTTAAGAAAGAAGAGTGTGGCTAGAGGAATATGGTCAGAATAGTGAGGGATCTGTAAATACACATAGCAAATCTATAAAAGAAGGTCAATGAAGCTATTAGCTTACTGGATATGCCAGTCATAGAGAACCTAGAAGGATCCCAATAGTCAAAGAAGCTTCCAAAGTTTGCAGCGAGACACACGCGCGCGCACACACACACACACGCACACGCACACACGCACGCGCCCGATCCATGGCCCCTGGCTCTTTCTCAGACCTCCCTTCTCTCCAGGCCTGGCCAAACTGGTGAAATTCTGGTAAATTAGAATTAATCGGTCAGCAGTTCAGAGGACCTAGGTCAGCCCCTTCTAGGAGCCACTGTGGAAGTGGTGGGGTACTTTAGACTCTCATTTTAGGCGACTGAAGGAGTTTCATTCAGAGAGGCGATTCTAGCTCCGGGTCCATGGGCAGGTCCATGCCCCTGGAGACGGTGGAGATGGAGTCCATGTGGCTGCAGGTACTCCGAAGTGTCGTGGCGTGTTCAAATCTAAGACCCACGGAGCCAATTGAGACTAATTATGAGCCTTTATTAGCCGGCTGGCAACTGATTCTCCCCACTAGAGAATCAGCCCCGAGCTTTTGGATGAGGTGGCTTATAAAGCCTGAAACTATGTCTTGGTGGCCTTGATCAAGCAAGCAAGCAGATTACAAAAAGCAGGAGATGGCTGTTAGCTTTTAGCACAAAGATATATTGTTTCAGGGGGACTCCTAAATCTTGTAGCAAACAGGGGGCCTGGTAGACAGTTTTGTTATCCGCACTCCCGCAGGCAATGTCGTTTTTCTTGGGAGCTGAGGCCTGAAGATATCACCCCCTGTCTTGTCCTTGGGACTAGCTTACTGAAGAATTTTGCACTTTTACAAAAAGGAGTCCCAATGGAACCTGACTCTCACAAGCACGTGACTAAGACCGGCAAGGCGGCCAGGGGTGGCCAGGGACGGCCGACCTCAGGGCAGGAGGCGGGGTGGAGGCGGGGCGGAGGCGGGCCTACTGGGCCTGCGAGGTCCCCTTGGCCAGCAGTCCCAGTCACGCTTCAGGACTCCCACTTGTTACCTCTGTGGGAAGCGGAGGCCAAGTGAAGGCCGCCATTGCGATGGCGCTGCGTGCAGTCGTGTTCGAGCTGGACGGGGTCCTAGTGCTGCCATCGGTTTCCTGCGCCCTCCGTCGCGCGGAGGCAGAGTCGGCGGAGCCCAGGTAAGGGGACCTGGCGCCAGTCCTGCGGGGGTGGGTTGGTTCGGTGGAAGGTGGGATCCCTGCTGAGAAGCTGCCTTTCGGGACTTCTAGCCCTGGTTTCAGAATGCCGTGGTTTGAAAGTTCTGCGAAAAGGTTAAAACAATTACCGGGCCTAAAATACCAGTCTGTGTTGGTAGATACATCTAAATGCTAATTACACTTAGCCAAGGACTCCCAAATTGCCCTCCGTAGTGAAAGCGTTTCCTAAAAGAGAGGAATTCCTTGCCGAACTGGCTGCTGCCAGCCTAATCTTATGTGATGAAATGGTTCTTAAAGAAGAGCGCTGAGATTTCGAAGAGAAAAAAGTTCTGTCCTTTACAGATTTACTTATTATAACAGCAAACTAGAGAAACAGCCCCATTCACTGGGAAGTGGTAAACTAGGAATCATCACCAGTAAATGTGATGTTCAGAATAAGAGTTCAGTAACATCAGAAAATACAGGTTATCGTAAGTGGAAAAAAATCTGGGTTCGCACCCCACGTGGAGCCACGGACCATACCCCGGGTGCGCCAGGCCGGCGGTGCACAGTGAGCGTGTGGGGAAGACACCCCACCTTCAGAGATCCATTTCTGAAGGCGAAGGGCAACATCTATAGGTCAAGGGGGTAGGAGGGGAGAGAAGGGGGGAGGGGAGGGGGGGAAGCGGCGGGGGCGGGGTAAGGGGATTAAGGAGGGAGAAAAAAAAAAGTGAAAAAAATCAGACCTACCAGAAGGTAAAACTATTTATACAACATGGTTTCAACTTTGGGAAAAACTACATGTAGAAAATGGAAGAAAAATCCCCAAATATTCCTGGGATTATTAATTCCAGGTGGGATTATGAGTGAAATTGTAATGGTTAATAGAACAAAATCTTTATAAACATAGTACTAATGTATAGCAAATTATGCCAATTAAGTAAATTTCTGAGGGTGAAGGCCCAATGTCCACAAATTTCTACATATTCATCTCAATGTTAACTTGGTTTCACCTAAATATTACCCCGTTAGAAGAGAGATTTTCAATACCCCTCTCCTTCCAAAACATCTTACTTTCAGAGGTGGAAAGGAAGCAATTCGATATCTCAATTATTTTTACCCATTGCCATGAATCTGATATTAGTTTTATGCAGTTTAGGCTAAGATAGGTGCTCAAAAGCAGTGGTCCCCAAACGTTTTGGCACCAGGAACCAGTGTTCCTATGAGAATCTAATGCTGGATGATCTGAGGTGGAGCTGAGACAGGAATGCTAGCTCTGGGGAACGGCTGCAAATACTTTGCTCGCCCACCTCTGCTGTGTGGCCTGGTTCCTAAATGGCCTTGGACTTGTATTAGTCCGAGACCCAGAGATTGGGGACCTGTGTTCTAAAGGACCCAGTGAGTTTAATTTGCTACGTTCCAGAACATTGCTGGTACTGAGCAATAAACCTTTTTGCCAGAAAATCTCTCGTTGAAACATTTCCTGGATCAGTAATTGAGAAGTTAAGACCAGCCGCTAATGAATCTGATTGTTCCCTAATTGTCAGATAACAACTTGATCTTTTCTATTATTTTACAATTTCTTAGTGAATAGGACCAGGTCTCATTTCTTTCCTGTACCCAATGTAGCACCTACTGAAATGTTGTGGGCATGAGTACCATTTGGTGGGTGGTATCCAGAAGGATTTTTCTTTCTACCTCAGAAACAACAACAATCCATCACATGGCATACTTTAACTCCAGAACACAATTTACAGAATCATTAACCTTTAAAATTAAAATGTTGGAATTATTCTCTCTGGCGTCACTGAAAATTAATTTCAGTTTTTAAACATTGGCATAAGGTGGAAGAAACTCACAAGAGGAAGTAATCTTCAAAACACTGAACTCCATTTCATACAATTAGCCCAAAGAGCAAAGTAAGAAAAGATACAACTTAAAGTATTGGTAAAGGGACAGTACACATTCTAAAATATTTGTAAAAATCGTATACAACAGGGTTTCTTGGCTATCAGTTTTTACTTTGTTGCTCTAAATCACCTCAGTTGAGATACAGGTCCTTTCCACTTGAATAACTGATCAAATATCAGTGTAGGGGTTAAAATCCTTCCAGCAAGATAAAAGAAATGATTCACATTTAAAATAATGTACTTTTCATAAAACTAGCAGCACTTCATTCTACCAAGATATTCAACTTTGGCTTTATCAACTGGTCAGAAATGAAGGACATTGCATACAGGTCCAAAGCAAATTCTTCTGCAAGGGAAATGTGAGGCTACAATTTTTCCTTAATAATTAATTATTTCCCCCTTAGGTAGTGGATGAAATTACTGGAATGTCACCTTCAACAGTAGAGAAGGGAAGCGGGCTGAATAGGGCAGTAGCTTTACAGAGGGGTATTCTACGGTGGTCAGGGTTGAAATAGGTGCAGCTGGATATAAGGCATTTAAGGTAGGTAGCAATGGGATAAGGGGCGCTAGAAACTAACTCAGTTGTAGGAGGCAATGGGGTCTCACCAGGGGAGAGAATTTATGCATGTAGCGTGTTCTATGTCCAGGGCGGGGTTAGGTAGACACAAGGGAAAGGTGCAGCCCCTTTTATTAGCTTACCTGTTAAGTCTCAGGAGGAGATGGTTTTGTAATATCAAAGTAAAGGAAGGGACAGTCAAGAAACTACTAACAGAAATAACTATGGGATCATACAAGGCCTTCTTGCGGTCAGATAGATTCCAGGAGGAGGCTAAAGTTTGAAAGCATTGCATCATAATACTTCAATGCCAAGGTTTTCCATGTAAAAGAGTTAAAATGACAAAAATTAGGAGGTACTGTATAGTCGAATGTTAATAATAAGGAAGAACTAGAACATACAATTTAAAACATAGGGAAGGTGACTGGCTTATTATGAGAGAGTTAAGGTGGTTAAAATACCTTAACTGTTATAGTAACAAGAAATAAATGTTGTAGTAACTATGAGATAAACATAATTATACATAGCAGGGGTTGACTTTACTGGCCCGGTCCCAGATCCTGAGAAAAGCCGTCTGCTTTGAGTGCCATCTGCTTTTCGTCTGAGCAGTTGTCTCGGAAAACTCTCGTTTGAGGTCTCTTCTAGGCTGGGGTGTTCAATCAGGTGATGAGGTTTTTTAAATGAAAAACATAAATTCATGAGTCAATACCTTTTAACTTTGGGATACAGAGTTTAGTTAACAATATTCCAGCCAGGGTGGAGGGAGTCCTAGTGCAGATATTCTTTTCAGAGATCATATCTCCTGGAGATCGTATCTCCAGGTCGTAGGCCATAATGTTTGATGTCTTCATCTCCCAGAAGTACGCTGTGAAAGATTGCTCTACGAGCTTGTATTAATTTCAAGGGCCTTTTTTAAGGTTTTTGCAATAAGTTAGAAGAATCCCTCAACAAGGCAGGTTTGCACATTCCTTCATCTAACCTCTTAGGTCTTCTGGTAACAGTTTTTAAAAGGAGACAATCTATGTTTACTAAAGGGGATAGATCTCAGGTTAAGCAATACCAAGGGAAGGGCGTTAGGCCAGCACAGGTTAAGATTCAATAAATTTCACCAATTGAATTTGACTACTTTGTTGTTTTGTTTTATAAAACCAGAGGACTGGGGAACCAGAGGAAAGCCTGTGATACTGGCCAAGTTTTGCTCACCTGGTATACAATTTGTCTTGCAGAGTGGATCCCCCAGTCGCTATGAAGTTCTCTGGGGGGATTTTCCAAGTAGGAAAAAATCTCTTCCAGAAGTTTTTTAAAACTGCTGTGGCTGTAGCCCTTTGACATAGACATACTTCTACCCAAAGAAAGTACATACAAATCATCATTAATACATTTTATCCTTGAGGGTGGGGCAAATTAGATTGAAATCCACTTTCCAAAACTTAAATAGGCCTAATTAACTTATTTCCCCCTTTTGTTCATGGTGACAATTAAAGACCTCGCAAGCAATTATGGAAAGTTAAATGGTTAGAAGCAAAATTTAGCATTTTTCGTATTAAGAAGATTTGATTTACCCAAGAAATCAGAGACCTGATGATACAGAGCAGAGGAAATAATTTAATAAATAATTTAATAAAACATAAAATCTTCACTTTCCCTTTATAATTTTCCAATGAGAGTATACCAACCATATAGGAAAACTTCTGTCCATTCAAGAAATTCAAATTCTAATTTTGTGTTAATGTACTCTTAAATAAGTCTATTCCAATCTTGGATAGTTTGACCACAAATAAGATTTTTCAAGATTCCTTCTTCATGAACCTTCTGCAACGTACATAAACCTTCAAGTTTCATAGAGCTTTCAGGTTTTGTTCTATCTTTTTCCTTTCTTGTTCTAGAACAATCATTTTACTCTTGGATTCTCTTTTTACTCAAATTATATTCTTTTTCTTCAACAAAATGTATTTTCATCCCTTATACCTTCTTTACTCAGCATACATATCTTCTGCTCTATACGTAGTCATCTTTAATAGCCGTATCCTAATTAGGCTTCATCACAAGTGTCTGGATGTCAATCTGAGGCATTTTATGCCTGTCCAGCCTTGTGAAGTGACACACTGAGGTCTCCAAACTTATTACCCTGATTTTCCATCTAGTCTGCTAGCCCCAAAGCCAGCAGAACAGTGGACAACTGCATGTCCTCCTTAATTAAACATCCTTAAGCTAGCTTTTATTTACTAAAGATTAATCCTAGATGATGTGTACTTGAAAAGCAATTGGGTTAGTTTCTGTTATTTCTTAAATTTGTATGAGTGCACATTTTTTTAAGCCAATTGAATAGAACTCTGTTATAACTTAATTTTGAAATTACAAATCAATCAATACCATCCAATGGTAGAAATATGCCATGTCTATAACATATATTCATAGACAAACAAACATACAGATAAACACAAAGATTTCATAGCTTTCATTTTAAAACACTAGCTTTTTTATTCTAGGCATAACACAAAACTCAAAAGAAAAACTGGACCCAAATTATTTTTTCTAGCAGATGAACTAAATTAAGCTTTTGCTCAGTTGGCCAAAGTTTTTGCATATTGTAAGAATTCCTTTAAAGCCTTCTTTAAAGTAAAAAAAAAAAAAAAAATACATTCCGTTGTCGCTAAGAAACTACCGATGTAGAATCAAAACAAGGAAAAAAAATCCTCTTTTTTTTTTTTTTTTTTATGAATGTGTCCAAGTCCTTTGGAGCAATGCTTCATGCAGAGGAGGTGAAGGCAGTAAAGATCTCATGTTCAGTTTTGATTTTGTCCCTTACGCGGCAAAGCCAGAAGTACCTCCAGTTGAATAGTCTCTGCTGGGTGTGCCCCCATGAGCTGCTTCACTTATGAGTGTATTTGTATTTAACTTATGGTCTCATGTTCCCAGCTGGAGTCCTTCTTGTGGGCACAGATCCCAGCCTGAACATTGCATGTCCCCATCCATGGCAGAATGCTTTTCTATAGCAGTTCGTCCATGGGTATAAATAGTGTCCATTCCTTATATGTCACTGTGATGAAGTCACTGGAACGTTCATGATGTTGCTTCTCTGTGACTTCCAGAGGTTTTCTGAGTGAGGCTTTCAAGAGAGGAGGCCCAGATGGTTCCAGTGTCCGCCTCATGACGGGAGAGATCACATTTTCCCAGGTAAGGAGACACCTCATCAACCCCCATAAGAAGGCAATCTGTGCCAAAATGCCCACCTCCTTGCACTGACCATACTCCTCAAAGGGTAGAGCCATGTCTGCTTTACTCATTTACCCCTATGGTACTTAACTCACAAGGCTAGACTGTAGGCCTGGAGACAAAGAGGCTTTTCAGACTGGTGTGTTGTCTTTTTGGACCAACCAGAGGGACATACTCCAATGACTGGGAAATTTCCAAACTTTTAAAGATCTATGCCAGAGAATTGCAACAGCTACAGTAGCTTTTTTTTTTTTTTTTTTTTTAATTTAAACTGTGGTAAAACACATACCATAAAAATGACCATCTTGATTATATTTAAGTATATGATTCAATAATGTTGAACATATTCACATTGTATAACCATTACCACCATTCCATCTCCAGAACTCTTTTCATCTTGAAAAATTGAAATTTTATACTCATTAAACAGTAATTTTCTGTTCACCACTCCCTACCCCATAACCACTATTGAACTTTCTGTCTCTGTGTATTTAGCTATTATAGGTACCTTTTTTAAGTGGAATTATGCAATATTTATCTTTGTGTAACTGGCTTATTTCATTTAGCATAATGTCTTCAAGGTTCATCTATGGTGTAGCATGTGACAGGATTTCCTTCTTGTAGCCTATGATGAAGGCTACTTAGATTCCACCTGTCTTTCTTTTAATGCATATGCTACATTTTTTTTATCCGTCCATCTGTTGATAGACACTTGGGTTGTTTCCACATTTTGGTTATTGTGAAAAATGCTGCTATCAACAAGGGCATACAAATATTTGTTCAAGATCTTGCTTTCAATTCTTCTGAGTATATATCCAGAAATGAAGTTGCTGGGTTGTATGATAGTTCACTTTTTAATTTTTTTGAGGATCTACCATACTGTTTCTCATACTGGCTGCACCATATTACATTCCCCCAACAGTGCACAAAAGTTCCAATTTTTTCGCATCCTTGCCAACCCATATTATTTTCTGTTTGTTTGTTTGTTTGTTTTGTTTTTGTTTCCCATGGTAGTCGTCATTAGAGTAGCTGTTTTCAGACAGGGCTGGTGGGGGTGGGGTGGGGTGGGGGGCGGCTGTTAATTAATAACTATAAAGTGGATGGACTTTGGGGTCAGAGGTCAGGATTTGAATCATAGCTCCTACTTACAGACTGTCTGGCTACAGCAAGTTGCTTAACCTCTCAAAGTTTCAGTTTTGTCATCTGTAAAATGAAAGTGATAATACTACCTATTTCATAAGTTGTTATAACGCTTGACAAATGCTTAGCACGATGCCTGCCACAAAGTAAATGCTCAAAAATAATAGTACTATTGTTACTACAATCTCATTATTATTCAATAAAGTAATCGAGATTGAAAACCACTTGGGTTCTAGTTAGTTCTCAAAGAAGAAAGGCTTTTGAGAATCTACTCTATAAGCATGCAGATAAAACTGTATATTTTTAAAAAATTTTATGAATTAAAGACACCTATGGGTCTATCAGGGAACTTGGGGCCTATTATAATAGGCAGCAAGAGCCCACCTTTTCTGTGATAGTAAGTGTGGTCTAAGAGTGGGGAGTATAAGGAATTACAGTCATTTTAAAATGTTCTCTTTTACACACACATACACATTGTGGCAGCTGGTGAATGAAAACTGGAATGATGGTATTAGGAATAAACGTTACTGAAGCTTGAATCAATCAATAAAAAAGCTGCAGTAATATTGTTGGAAGGTAAGGAAAGAAGGAAGTACTATGTACTTTCAATGATCATAGGAATTATAGAGGGGGTTTCTAGTAATTGCTATGAAAATCCTACACCCATTCAGACTTCTTCAGTCTGTGTGTAGTTTCTAGGAAACTCGAATTGCTTAGAAGAAGAGGTCTAAAAACCAAATACGCTATGATTAAGGCTACTTCGGTTCCATTTCTCTTTTAAAAAGTATCTTAGATATGAATGTCATCTTTTACCTTTTCATTTATGTGAGCCTTACAAACAAAAAGTACACCAAGTGTACGGTTTGATGAATTTTCACACAAACCGAATATACACCTATGTCGCCAGCACCCTAATCAAAGAATGAAACATTGTCAGGACCACAGGCACCCAACTGTGCCCTTCTATACACTACTCCTCCAGGAGCAGCTACCATCCAGACTCGAACCTATAGATCGCATCTGCCTATTTTGTACTTTATGTAAATGGAATCATGCAGATAAACTTTTGTATCTGGCTTTTTTTCCCTCATTACATACCTGTGAGAATTATAGATGTTATTGTATTCAGTTGTAGGTAGTTGTATTCTCTTTGCTGCATGATATTTCACTGTGTGAATATACTCTAATCGCTATCCATTCTGCTCACCCCACCTCCCAAGTGAGATGGAAAGGCATCGTGAGGATTTGAGCAGCAAAATGTTATCTGACTTACATTTTAAAACCTCACTCTGGCTGCTGTGTGAATAGACCAAGAGAGCAAGGATTGTTATACAAAGACTATTTAAGGAAGTTATTGGAAATTCCAGGAGAGAGGTGGCTTAGACAAAGGTAATATGAATAGAAGTAAAAAGCAGTCAAATTCTGGGAATATTTTGATGATAGATCCTGTGGGTTTTCCTGATGGATTGAGTGTGAGGTGTGATAGAGAAGTTAAGGATGACTCAGGTTTCTGTCCAAAGCAAACTAGAAGTATGAGTTGTTATTAATTGGAAGAGGGATGACAGCTGTGGGAGCTGGGAAGTCAGGTACTCAATCTGGGATATTTTAATTTGAAATGCCTATTGATATCTAAATAGAGTGTAGAATAGGCAGCTGAAGATACAACCCAGGGTTCAAGGAAGCAGTTCAGGCTGAAAATGTGTGTGTGTGTGTGTGTGTGTGTGTGTGTGTGTGTGTAATTTTTTCTCCCTACAGCATATAGATGGTATTTTTTTTTTTAACACTCCTGGACTCAAAATGATCATGGAGAAAGGGAGTATAAATGGTGAAGAGAAGGGCATCCTGAGTACCCTTAATGTTAAAGGTCAAGTTCATGAGGAGGACCCAGCAATCAGAGGTGAAGAATGGATCTCCATTGATAAGAGGAAAATCAGGAGAATATGGAGTCCTACAATCAAGAAGTTATCAAGTTTCAGATAAAGAGAGTGATCAACTGTGTCAAATGCCAGTTAGATACAGTAAGGCAAAGAGGAAGTCATTGGTAACCTTGAGGAGAGTAGTCTCTGGAATGTGGAGGTGGAAGGCTGATTAGAGTATGTTCAAGAAAGAATGGGAAGAAAGGGCTAGAGGACTAAGGATAGTATAGCTTTGGAGGCTAGAAGCCCAAGATCAAGGTATGCACAGGGTTGGTTTCTTCTGGGGCCTCTCTCTTTGGCTTGCAGATGGCCCGCTTCTCCCTGTGTCCCCACAGTCTTTCCCTTGCATGTGTCCATGTCTTAACTTCCTGTGTTTATAAGGACAACAGTCAGAATGTATTAGGGCCCAACCATGCCCTCATTACCTTAATCACCTCTTTAAAGAACCCAAGTGGGGTTCTGCTCACTTACATCAATCTCCCACTGCTTAACTTTGGAGTCCTGGGGTTAGGACTGCAGCAAGAATTGGAGGGAGGGCTCAATTCAGTTCATACTCATTTGAGTATTTTCCAGGAAGGGGCTCTTAGGAGCAGTGTTACTGGGAACATGGTTGTACATGTTTTGGTGAACTTCCATAGACATTACCACCGGATACATATGTAGGAGGGGAATCGCCAAGCCACAGGGAATGCCTATGTTCACATTCAGTAAATGCTGCCAGAAGCCTTTCCAAGTGGATGTACCAACTGACAGTCCCTTGGCATTTTACTTTCACAGTGGGCGTCACTCCTGGATGAAGACTTCAGGAAATACTCCAGGGACTCTGGAATCTGCCTCCCTAAGGATTCCTCTGTAGATCAAATCTTTGGCAAGGCGATGTCAGCACGAAAGATCAACCACCCCATGCTTCGGGCAGCTCCTGCTCTCAGAAGGAAGGGTGAGTATCCATTACTGGCCATTTTCTGACCTGGCCACACCAGAACTCTTGGGAGAATTAGGTCAGAATACATCTAAGGGTGTTTTGAAATCACAGATCTTCTGGGCCTCGTTGGAAAGCTATTTTTAAAACATAGCCCCAAAGTAAGTTTTACCAAATGGAAAAAACAGTACTATCAGAATAGCTGGAAAAAGGAATAAATTTTATTTAATAAAGCAGTTTATGCCAGAGACTACCTTGTGAGCAAAATTTCAGTGATACTTGTAATGACCCAAATGACCCAACTTCTTGTCACAGTGACTAAAAAATAAGACCTTTTTACACAACTATGATTGTCTCAACCTCTGGTCATCAGAGTGATGAGCTATGAGCTGGCTGAAATGGATTCAGATGGTGTTAAATTTTCTACTACGGGAATTCATGTTCATCCTATGGGCATTAATTTAGTGTCAGAGCCCAGCTCTTCTTCACAAGCATATTTGAAATCATTCTACCCACTTATCAGTAGACTTACTTGACTGTGGCTAAGCCATTTCATATCCATATTTCTCACTTATATTACATGGACAGGGTCACCTCATCAACCCATCTGTGTCTTGTTTCCAGCATCTCCTGGTTCTGGCCTTCTCTGGTTAGACAGAGAAGGCCAAGGGATAATGCTATCTGTTTACATTTCTGTAGTTGAAATGGGAATGCAGTCTTTGATAGCCAAAACTGGTGTTTTGAAATACAATGGAGCAGAGTTTGCAATACCAGAAGGAGTACTGGAGTGCCAATTTGAAGGCAGGAATCTGGGTCTAGCTTGGCTCCCCCTTCACTGCATGCATGGGCAGTTCATCATTTGTCTGAGCTTCTGGTTTGCTCATCTGTGCAAGTGGAACGGTAAGATCTGACTTGTCTACCCCAAAGGTGGCAAGGATCAAATGAGCGAACGAATGTCACAGCCTCTCGCTCTACAATTGTAAGGAGTTAAGGGATGCAGTGACTCTATCTGGGCTTCTAAAAGCCCTTAATATACACAGTCAGCTCATTTTGTGTCTTTGTGTCAGGAGATGCTTAAGGGTAAAAACGATTCTTTTCTGGCTTGTGAGTTTAGAAGCTAAGCAGTGAGAGATTGATGTAAGTGAGCAGAACCCCACTTGGTCCCATCTTTAGGGTTCCCTGTGGGACAGCCAGAGCATCTCAGAGCAAAGTTCTGTAGCTGTTTCATTCACTGGTGACTTCTCACTCAGGATTTACAACCTGCATCCTCACCAACAACTATCTGGATGACAGCGCCCAGAGAGGCAGCCTGGCCCAGCTGATGTGTGAACTGAGGCCACACTTTGACCTCTTGATAGAGTCATGTCAGATAGGAATGGCCAAGCCTGATCCTCAGATCTACAGGTTCATGCTGGACACCTTGAAAGCCAGCCCCAGTGAGGTACGTAGACACTTCCTTTCAGTGGAGAGGAATGTTGTAGAGATAATGCAATCAAGAAAAATTGGGAAGGAGTGAGCAGGTGGGGGACATCTGGCCCTGGCAGGACCATGGCAGGTCCAGTGGCAGGTTCCACCTCTCCCAGGCCAGAACTTCTAAAGGACTTTTACCCATCCCTTCAGCCTAGAAAGTTCTACCAAAGGTGAGCATCTGACCCCTCTCTGTGGCTCTTACAGATATTGTTGAAAGCTTCTAGACCAGCTGCCTCAGTTTACCTGTAAAAACATGCAGACCCTGAGACACTTTCCTAAGACCACAAGTCTAGTCAAGGTTACCCCAGCAAAGGGTGGGCAGGAATGGGCCCCAATATTGCAGCTGTCTTCTAGGCCCCTCCGCACCCCTAAATTCTGTTTTCGTACTCTCTAGATGATCTATTCTAAAACATTCTTCATTGTGTTTCCCTACTCTGACCTGCGAAAAGGCGATTGGACCAGGATTAAATTCCTTTCCCTGACATTTCCGACCCCTCCGTATGGTCCTGTCTCACAGCTGGCCAGCTGAAACCCTGAGCTCCATCACTGGGAATCCTTGCCAGGCTCAAGAATACCAGGGCCCTGTCTTTCTCCTCTTAAACTTTGTTTCTGCTCTTCTTAGGCCCTGGATTCAGCCTTATAACAGCACTCTAATTTTTAGAATGCATATAGATAAATGTTTTTTCACTTATGACTTTTGAGTTGGCTGAGTTGCTTAGAAGTAGGCTTGCCCTAATCCAAGATAATAAATAAATACACCTGTGCTTTCTTCTACACCTCTAAGGATCTTTTTTCCCTTTATTTCTATTAAAATTTGAAACTTTGATCTATTTGGGCATTATTTTGGGGTAAGATAAGAAGGAAGGATCCACTTTTTCCCTTAGTTAAAATAATTAAACAATCTTAGACACTTTTATAAGAAACTAAATTGTCATTTGTATTTGGGTCTATTCCTCAACTCACTTTCTATGTTTATTTCTATTTATATGTCTATTTCTTCTCTAGTGCTGTTTTTTTTTTTAACCTTTTATAGCTCTATAATGTGTTTTCTTATCTGCCCTTATTATAGTTTTTTTATAGACCTTTTTTTTGGTTGATTCATACATGTTGATTTTCATAGATGAATTTTCGTGATCATTTTATATTCTTCCTTAATCTTCTCACAGTTTCAGAATACAGGCTGAAACCAAAAGGCGTATGTGGGAACACTTATATCTGTGTATATATGATGTTTATATAATATCTTTAATTTTAAGAGAGTACAGTTACGTGGAGAGAAAAAGTCTTAATTTCATCATTGTGAAATAACCACTGTTTACATTTTAACGTGCTTCTTTCTGGTGTCGTCCCTCATGCATGAGGTTTGCTTTGGTCAGCGATGCTAGTATCCATGCTATTTGGATTCAGGTTGTTTTCGTGGATTCCGTCGGGGCTAATCTGAAGCCAGCCTCTGACTTGGGAATGGTCACTATCCTCGTCTCTGACACTGACACGGCCCTGCGAGAACTGGAGCGAGTAACCGGGGTGCAGGTAACTGTACGTCTGTGCCGAGTCAGATTTCCTGTCACTCATCTGTGTTTAGGTACAAAAAACAAAACAAGTGAGAGGAGAGCCCGGTGTTCTGGGAGCTCCTTGCTCCCAGCATGGTTCCCAGGTGTGGACCTCTTGGGTGGGACATCCTCGATGAACATCTTGGTTCTTTCTTTGAAGTCAACGAACAGAGAAATGATGCTCTGAGAGCAAAAATCTAAACTAGTCAGAGTTGGAGGCACCGAGACAAGAGTGGGGCTTTCAAAGCCACCCAACTTTACTTTTTAGAGTAAATATTGAGAAGTTAGCTGCTAGGTCTGCCCGAGTAAGGGTAGGGAGCGCAGCCTTTACCTGGTCTGCCCGTCATGCCGTTGGCACGCAGGTGTAGTTGTTTGCTTCCTCTTGGTTCACATCCTCATGGCAGTGGCTGACCAAAGGAAGGCTTTTAAGGAAAATGTGTGCCTCACATTAAGGTGAACAGGATGTCCTTAATGATGCCACTAGGGGCTATCTGGAAAGTAGCCTGCTCCCCAGGAGCTAAGCCAGCCACTTTTCCTTCTTTTGAGCTTACTTAAGATCACACATCCCATTAAGTCTGCGAGTGACAGTTATGCAGATCTTTTGCAGTAATGCTGTTCTTTGCTCAGGGTTGTCAGTGTAATGGGAGAGAAGGGACAAGGGAGCCCATACACTTGACTGATCTAGAAGACATCAGAGGCCTTACAACCAGTGTCCCAAAGGGAATTGCGTTGGTTTCCTAGGGCTGCCTTAAGTAACATAGACTGGGCGGGCGAGACAGCAGTTTCACTAGAAGTCTAGAAGTCTAAGATTAAGGTGTCGGCAGAGTTATTTTCCTGAGGCCTCTCTTTTGGCTTATAGATGGCCACCTTCTCGCTCTTCCTTCACATGGTTGTTTCCTTGCATGCGTCCTAATCGCCTCTCCTTATAAGAATACCAGTCAGATTGGATTTTGACTCCAATTGTTGCAGTCTAATGACCTCATTTCACCTTAATCGCCTCTTTCAATACCTTATATCCAAATACAATTGCTTTCTGAGGTCCTGCAGGGGTTAGATCTTCAACAGAAAGGGACACGATTTAGCTCAGAACCATTGAATTTTTGTCTTTAACAAATAAAAACGTATGTCTAATGACTTCATGACCTTTGAGCATCTTGCCAAGCTCCATGTGTCCTTCTGTGAGCCTGGAAGTCTCATCTAGCAGAGAAGAAAGCACCCAGATGTGGAGTCAGAGCAGCCACCTATTTGTCCCAGTTACCAGCATTGTTCCCTCATCACTTCTGAGCTACAGATACCTGCCCTGTAAAATTGGGAAAGCAAGCCATGTCTCACCTATTTTCTCCTCAGGGATGCTCTAACTTTGGGCGCTCCTAAAGGGAATAATATATGGAAAAATGAAAATCCATCCTTTTTAAACAGGGGAGATGTGTCTCTTATCTTTCAAAAAAGCTGTGGGACTCAGTCATGAGCGGGCTTTGTAAATTATACGAACACATAAGAGCTACATTAGAACCATTAGAGTAGGAAATCCCTGTCTTCTCCATCCCTGGAAGTAGTAGCACATACCTGATATGTGACCAGAGAACTTGCGGACACATTAGAAGAAGGGCCCCAAGGGACACTGGCTTTTGGGCAGTGTCTTACCACCCTCTGGCCAGACAAAACGCATTGCTGTCACCAGACACCAAGCTGCCTGCCCTTGTCCCTACCGCCACACCCCGCGTCCTCTCCAGACACCACAGCTGTGGTGGCCTCGCCTTCTGAAGACACCTACGCAGACTCTCCCTCATTTGAAAGGAAGGTGAGTTTCATAGTTTACTTCTCCCATTTTGGAGGTCAGAATACCACGTGGCCGTGGAGAGCTACATCTTCCATAGGTCATGCCTTTGGAACTAAAGATGAGAAATCAAGCAGTGGGAGTTACTAACATGTTGCTTCGTATGAATACGTTCACTGACATGTGCTCAGCATCCTGTCCTTTGTCATTTCTGTCTCGAGGAAACTGATATTAATAAGTTACAGGAGCCCCTAAAGGGCACTTTGTTAAGGAATTCTTCTGTTTACCTAAGTATCATAAAAAGATGGTTATCTGAACTCCTGGGACTCCAGAGGAAAGTACTGGGACCTGCTGGCAGAAGGCTATCAACTGGATTGTGTACACTCCCCACCAAATTCACATGTTGAAGCCCTAACCCCCAGGACTTCAGGATGTGCCTATATTTGTAGATGGGGCTTTTAAAGAGGTAATTAAGGTAAAACAAGGTCATGCGGGTGGGCCCTGACCCAATCTGACTGGTATCCCAATGAGAAGAGGCACTTAGGACACAGACACACACAGAGGAAAGGCCATGTGAGGACATTAAATAGATAGCCATCTTAGAGCCAAGGAGAGAGGCCTGAAAAGGAGCCAACCCTTCCGATACCTCGGTCGAGGACTTCCAGCTTCTAGAATTGTAAGTAAGATCTTGGTTCAGTCCCCCAGCCTATGGTACATTGTTGTGGCAGCGCTAGCAGACTAATAAAAAGGCACAGAGAGCTTGATTTTGGCCGCCTTGAAGGAGAAACACTTCAACAGAGCCGTACAGTGATGGAGAGCTGCTCTGCGAACTTTGCCTTCCTGGCGGTGGCCATCCTGAGCCTGGGCCAGCACTCGAGGAACTGCCGTAGAGAAGAATTACAGTGATTAAAGCTCCAAATCTCAGTGTCTTAGAGAAGTGGAGTTTATTTCTTATTATGTAAATCTCAACTTGTGGTGGCCAGGGACTCTGCTTTATGCAGCCATTCGAGGACCCAGGCTGGTGGAGGAACCACCATGTTTCACTTGTGGTTTCCGAGGTCACACTAGACGGTCAGCTGGAAAGTGGGAGAAAAGGGAATGTAGAGGATTGTGTGGGGATTTTCATGGGTCGTACCGTTTGCATTTCATTGGTCAGAACTCAGTCATGGGACTCCAAAGAACTAAACAGAAGGTGAGGAAATTAAGTCTAGCTGTGTGCTGGAGAGGAGAGGACGATGAGTCTATCAGTCACCGGTAAGACTGAGGAGGCCACGGCACAGGTGATCTGTGGGCCTACTTCTGGTGCCAGCACTCTGGGGTTTTGTAAACTCAAACTTCTCATGGAAGAAAGCTGCAGCCACTTCTCTCACTGTACCTCTCCTACTTTCCAGCTTCTCGAAACTGCAGCCCCTCTCCCAACCCCATGCAATCCAAGTGATGTGAGCCATGGGTATGTGCCAATCAAGGTAAGTAAGCACTCTCTCAGTCAGCTGAGCACTCTGTATCCAGGTCACCTAAAATCACTCACAGAGACATTTGTTAAGTATCAAAGGTACTTGAACGTTTACTATTTATAGGGAAATTGTATTTCCCACAGCTATCATTCCTCAAAAATCTATAGAATACATGGAGCATGCCTTTGGATATGCAAAGTAGTGTGACCAGTGTGGTCAGACTTCCAGGGGACAGCAGGCTACATGGGACCTTGGGTAGGCCAGGGGTGCCAACTGTGCCTCCATGTTCTGGAGAGCACGTTTGTTCGTCCAACAAGTGCTTATTAAGCACATCCTTTGTGTTGAGGACAGGTCAGGTGTGAGGTATGCAGGAGAAATAAGACAGACCTGTTCTCGAGGAACCTGCATCAGGATAAAGAGAGTGAAATGGTCATTAAAATGGTCATTAAAATGCCACAGTCAGGACTGTGGCGAGGTCAAGGCCAAGTGCCGAAAGCCCCCAATTCCTGACCTGGTTGGGATACAGTGCAGTCTTCGTGGATTCACTCTGGGATCTCTTTTTGTCATTGGCCCCATTTAAATGAAAAGGGACCTAAAGCTACGGGTCACCTCACAAGCAAGACAAAGCCCAACAGTCGCTCTGGAGCCAGAGAGAATCCGACAGAACCAGCCAGAGTCCTGGCTTTGGCACTTGCTGCGTCAGCACATTTAGACTTATTTCTTATCACTCTGCATCTCAGTGTTCACAGCTTTATAATGAGATGATGATAATATAGTTGACCCTTAAACAATGCAGAGATTAGGGGTGCTAGCCCCTGTACAGTAGAAAATTTGCATATAACTTTTGACTCTGCAAAAACTTGACTGCAATCAGCCCTTCACGTCTGTGGGTTCCCAGTCACAGACGGAAGAAATTGGCCCTTGAACAACAAGGGTTTGAACTTCATGAGTCCACTTATACGCGCGGTTCAAACCCATGGTGTCCCTCTATGTTCTTGTAAGAATTCATTGAAATACCTCAGGTAGCCTCAGGCTTAGTACCTGATACCCCCGTGCTGCGTCAATATTAGCAGACGAAGCGGAGAGCTGGTCTGAGCTCTGCATTGTGGAGACAGTGGGATGGCCTGCTGCCCTGGAGGATAACCCCACAGATACGTATTGAGCATTTGTTATTGGCTGGGCACAGAGAGAAATACCAAGATGAAGACTAGAGGGATTTTACGCCCCCCCGAGATGAACATTCGCAGCCCCAGTGGTTCCATCACAGGGTGAGGTCCATGCCTGACAGCAGTGCCCAGAGAGCTCAGAATGGGCTCTGGGTGGGGAGAGGCAGCAACCATAAATGCCAGCAGCAGGGCTCAGCCAGCTTGGTAAAGTGGGCATCAAAGGATGAGTGGAGAGGGGTAGTAAGAAAGGGCTTCTCTGCTACTAAAACTCTGGTCAGTGCCAGTGCAGCTCCTCCTATCACCCTGGGTGCTTCTGAAGGGGTAAACATTCCTTTGGACCTTATCTATGTATCGATGAGGAGTGAAGGGCTCTTTGCCTGGGGCTTGTGTCTTCAACCCCCTGGACAGGTTATTTTTGTAATCCTCTGGATGCTTGCATCTTCAGTCAGTTCCAGTAGATTCCTCATCTGACCATGAAGGAGGGTGATCAGAACTGCTTTGCCACCCCCTCATCCCCTACCCCAAATTCAAGAGCTGGAGCAGTGACCTCTGGGGAGCCCCGGCTGAGCCCAGGCTCTGGGGTGGGGGCGCGGAGAGGGCTGTTGCATCCATTTTCGCTGGGCGCTAACGTAACCCAAACTGGGTTAGTAATAGGTCTTTCCCATTTTCTGACTTTATGGCGCTTTTATTAATATGTCATTTAAAGGATGGGAAAGTTCATGAGTTTTCTGAGCTCTGCTGAGTCAAATATGAAGCAGCAAAGCAAGCCTTTTAGATGGGGTCCATTTAGACCGGAGGATTATTGGATTGGACATCAGCTCTGTAATGTTTTTCAGTATAAAGAGTATGGACTTTAAAGTTGAATTCCCTCCTTTAACCCAGTACTAAGGGGGAGACAATGAAACATTCTGATAAAAATATCATAGTCTGTGAAAGGGGTTTGGAATGTCAGCTGAATGTTATCTTGAGCAAGACAGCTTGTTAGGAATCATGGCTGCAACTTGCAATTAGCAACACCAACTTGGAGGAGTCTGAGATGCGGCTAGATGGAATTGTTCTGAGTGAATTTCTATAATTTGAAGCTTATTTTTCTCATTCATTTCCATTAGAAAACTGGAGACATGTACTTTTGGGAAAAATAGAGCCCTTTGACAATATATTGCTTTAGTTCTTTTGCTTAGACCCCACTGAAATGGTCAGCAGAGGCTTAGTGCCCCCATGAACAAACCCAGCTTAAGGCCATGTCTGTTTCTTGCTGCAGCACCGCCCAGTGCGGTTGAGACGTGGGCTTTCTCGACACGCTCATTCAGGCCCCCTGGGCTCCTTCTTTCTTCTAGTTCCACCATCCTCAAGGCCCAGTCCATTCAGATGCTCGCAGGGAAAGAGAGGGAGGACCAACTGTGGCAGGCCCCGTGATGTAGTACGCATTTCTTCTGCTTATGTGCCATTGGCCAGAACCTAGTCAAATGGCCATACCCGCTGCAAGGGATACAAGGAGGTCTGGAAAATGCCATCTTGTGCCAGGGAGAAGAGCAGATGTTGAGCTCTAGCAGCCTCTGCTGCATCCATGAAGCCCCAAAAGGACAAGAAGTGTAGCAAAGCTTGAGAAAAAATTCATATTTAAAAGATAAACAGCTTTTAACAAAATAATTTTAGCATTCTGCATGTTAGCATAAATATTTTGCTCTGCACAAAATCAGCCTCCAGTTTTAAATATTGAAAACATGACAAACTGCACCAGAAACTCTGATAGCAAAGAGGCAAACTTATTTTGTTCTGTTTTGTTTTCCAACATTTTAATCTTTTCAGGCTTCTTCTGTCACAGTGAAAGCCACCTGTTTTTATTGCACAGTTGGGCCAGTTGTCTCTTTGCAGACATCTTCTCGCATTGGAGTCTCAGGCTGAGAAAGCTGGGTTGTATGCAAGATCTAGCAAAATACTGAAATGGCCCAGACAGCCCACAGAAGAAGGGCCTTATTCTGTCCAGCCTGGCACTGTGGTCATTTCCCACTCACTTCTCTCTTTTACAGCCTGGGATGCGTCTGCATTTCGTGGAGCTGGGCTCCGGCCCTGCTGTGTGCCTCTGCCATGGATTTCCTGAGAGCTGGTTCTCTTGGCGGTACCAGGTAGGGGGAGCAGGGGGAAGGTACGGCCTGGTCAGGGTGAAGTGAGCGGAAAGTCTAGATGGCGTGGCCTGGCCTGAATGTTGTTAAGAAGCTGCACCCTGACAGTGGAGCATCCTCTCCAAAGTATGACCACGATACTTCAGAAATGGGGCCAGAGCTTGCTCCAGACCTCAGCTGTGCTAGCCCATATGCTACCTTTGCAGATTAAAAAAAGGGAGACTTCTTCAAGATGCTCTATGCCACCTGTGAGAAGTCTTTGTAATGATTGTAGAAATCAAGTTCTATGTTAGGAAAGGTGCTCTCTTAGATGTGGCATTAGATGCAGTAAACAGACCCTACCACCATCCCTGGCAGCCCTATCCAGGTGGGCATGCTCCAGTCCCTTGGAGGAGACACCAGATAGTGCCATGACACACTTTGGATTGAACCGTTTGCAAGAGTAGGAGGATAGAGAAACCGAAGAGGGAGCACCAGCCAAACACTAATGAGACCACGCCGGAGTGTGTATGTGTTGTTTGTTTTCTAGATCCCTGCTCTTGCCCAGGCTGGTTTCCGGGTACTAGCAGTGGACATGAAAGGCTATGGAGAGTCGTCTGCTCCTCCTGGTGGGTTAGTTCTCTTACAGCTGTCCTCTCCTGGTCGTGCTTTCCAACTTTCCCAACTCTCCAACTGCACCGTTGTCCCCTGGTCCCAGGGCGGAGCGAGCAGTCCTTCAAGGGGTCTTACTTGGTCCCTCCCCTTTCCAGCAATTTCCTTTGTCATGCAATTTGTGTCTCAGACGTTCCTCATACTCTGAGTGAATACAAGAAACCCAATGGCCTGTGCCCCAGGGGTGTCTCCTGTTGGTTGGCGTGGACGTAGAGTGTAGGATGTATCATCCATCTCCAGAACTTTTTCCATCTGGCAGAACTGAAACTCTGTACCCATTAAACAATAGCTTCCCAATCTTCCTTCCTCCAGCCCCTGGCAAACACTCTCTTCTTTCCGTCTCTATTAATTTGACTAATCTAATCTATGTACTTCATATAAGTGGATCATACAGCATTTATCCTTTTGCGGTCCATCCATGTAGCATGTGTCACAACTTCTTTTTAAAGGACGAATAGTATTCCATTGTATAGATATGCCACATTTGTTTATTCATTCATCTATCTATGGACACTCTACCTTTTTGCTATTGTGAATAATGTTGCTATGAACATGGGTATACAATTATCTCTTTAAATCCCAGTTTTTTGGGGGAGCATATACTCAGAAATAGAATTGCTAGGTTATATGGTAATTCATAGGCCAGATTCTTAACCTAGCATCTGTGGATCCCAGTGGAAGTCTATCTAAGGATGGGTGTCATCCTGAGATCACATGTGGCTTTATGAGCATTTTCCTGGGGGAGGGGAGCCCATTGTTTTTATCAGTTTCAGAGGCATCCTCAGCCCCAAACTGTTAAGAACCTCAGGTATGGAGGCAGGGATGTGAAGTAGCCAGGTGTGCAGCAGAACTCCTGGTTCCTCCAAGTCCCTACGATACCGTTAGCAGTGGTGGCTTAGCAAGCCAAGCCAGCTGCCCAACGTCCTTTTTCTGGGCTCCTTCTCCCAAATTTACATCAAGCCTATTGTGTTGAGTTTGAAGGTAGCCGACATGGACGAGGGTTCTTGGTAACTCAGGTGGCCACCAACCAGGCCACTCATCCTGTCACAGCAAGGGAGTGCTGCCATAATTATTCCCTAAATGCCATTGTCTCAACTCAGCAGCTGCTTATTGCTTTGGAATGACTCTGAAGCATTTTAGACCAAAAAAACGGCCTTTAGTCCAAACATCCAGGAAAGGCATCTAAGGTTTTTTTTTTTTTTTTTAATTTAATTATTAAAATGTTTATTATTATTCATTTATACTACAATCTTCCCTGAATCCCCTAGGCATAACTTACAGATATAATTTTTATCATTCAAATTAGAACACTATTAAAAGAGACACTATTTAATAATAACACACTTAAACTGAAACTGTCCTCAACAAATTGGGGCCTATGGTTATACCCTAATTATAACTCTTTATAAGAAAAACATAATTTACTTGCTAATTATTGTTGAACATGAATTGTATAACATGAATTCTAAAGCCAAGTATAATATTTGGAATATATACGCAAAAGTTCAGATCATTTGTGTACAGATTTCATATCATTTGTTAATAGATTTTAAGTGACAAATTATTTTCTCTTAAAATTTTGAAGCTTTTGTCCAACTGTTTTCTAGCTTCCCTTGTTGCTATTGAGAAGTCCCCTGTCATTTTGATCCGTAGGCTTTCTATGTGACCATTTAGGTGTTTTTTTTTCCTTACCCTTAACACTTTTAGGATCTTTTGCTCATCGTTTGTGTTCTAAAATTTTATGATACTGTGCTATAATATGGGTCTTTTTTCATCTCCTTTGCTGAGTACATTTATCTTTCGGCTCTTTGAAATTCTCTTGAATTATTTCTTTGATAATTTTTCTTCTGTTTTCTCTGTTTTCCTTTCTTTTTTCTTTTTTTCTTTCTGAAATTGTTATTATTGTTAAAATGTCCTTACTATCCCAAATGAACTTCAGGTTCAATATAGTCACTATCAAAAATCCCATTGGAATTTTTTTATAAAAATAAGAAGTACAATTCTACAGTTTGTTATGGATTCACACACACACACACAAATCTTTTTATAGTCAAATCAGTTTTGAGAAAGAACAGAGCTGGAAGACTTATACTTTCTGATTTCAAAATATATTTCAAAGCTACAGTATTCAGAACTATATGGTACTGGTGTAAAGATAAACATATATACCAATGGAACAGAACAGAGAGCCCAAATCAGTTCACACATATACAGTCAACTGATCTTTGACTAGGGTGCCAAGAACAAAGAATAGGGAAAGCATAGTCTTTTCAACAAATAATACTGAGAAAACTATATATTCACATGGAAAAAAATGAAATTAGACCCTTACCTTATACTATACATAAAAGTCAACTCAAAATGGATTAAAGGCTTAAATGTAAGACCTGAAACTGTAACTCTTAGAGGAGAACGTAGGGCAAAAGCTTTATAACATTAGTCTTGGCAATGATTCATGGATATAACACCAAAACACAGGCAACAAAAACAAAAATAGAGTAGGGACAACCCCAGTCTGAGAATTCAATGATTATATATATTTTTTGACACAAAGGCCCTTTTAGTTCGTTGGTAATTTTTAATCATGTGAGTTAAATTTATTATTTTTTTTTATTGCAGAAATAGAAGAATACTCCATGGAAGTGCTATGCAAGGTAAAAAAGATCTTTGGATAACATCTGTAACATCTTTTCTATCCTAGTATTTTCACTGATAAAAGTCAGAAGTGTGAGTGTTCATTTAAATTCGAGGAAAGCAGGATTTCACAGGATTTCGGTATAAATTCTTACTGTAAGTTGAAATGCCATTTGAAAGTGATGGCCAACGTTTGCTTCGTGTCAAGTACTGCTCTAAGCATTTGGTGGAAGAGGAAACAGAGTCACAGGGAGGCAAGGTAATGACCCAAGGTCAGCGGCTAGTAGAACCAGGTTTGAACCCTGTAATAGCTCTCACATCCCTCCTCTTAACCACTCTAACATATCGCCTTTCCACCTAAGAATTTTAAAAATCATTTTATTTTGGTAAAGATGTTGTTGACCAGACCTAGGGATTAGTGTGTGGTTTGGTGACTAATGGCGTTTTTATTCTAAGACAAGCAAAGGCACCACTAGGGAAGGGGACCCTTAACTCAGAGCTTGCAGCGGGGAGACTGAGACTAATCACTGCGAGGAGAAACTGTGACTCAAACCAGGGCGAAGAAACAGACAGAAAACTGGCAATGCTGCTTAGTACATTAAAATTACAAAAAGCCTCGATCTCAGAGTCAGAGCTCTGCCTGGGGCTACCCATGTCTGGCCCCACACACAGCTTCGCAGCTCGTAAGGGGAGCGTGGGTGAAAGCTTGGTTTCTAGTTAGGGTTGTTTTTCCTCCCTGAGTTTCCAAACTCAGTTCGCCTCTTCTATTCTGCCACTTCTGACCTTGCTCATAGCTCCCCTCAACTTTGTCTCACTAGTGACCCTGTGGGATCCTCTTCGCATTGCCCCACTGTGCCCTAACCTGGATTTCTGTCAAAATCTGTTCTTGAAACAGATAAATTGGGTTGCTTGAGATAACTACTCTCCTGAAGAAAGTTATTTTACTAAAAGAAGATAAAATGTGATGCTTCTTTACCCTGACTCCACCTTTTAAAAAATTCGTCGATATGTCAGCTAGTAGGTATTTACCCAAGAGAACTGAAAAATGTGCCCCTAAAAAACCTGTACTTGAATGTTCACAGCAGCACTATTCACAACAACCCAAATATCCATCAGCTGATGAATGGATAAACCAAATGTGCTATATCCATGTAATGAAATATTCAGCAATAAAGATGTATGAAATACTGATGCATGCTTCAGTGTGAATGAACCTTGAAAACATGCTGAGATAAGCCAATCACGAAAGGCCACATATTGTATAATTCCATTTGTATGAAATATCCAGACTAGGCAAATCCATAGAGACAGAAATTAAGTTAGTATTTGCCAAGGGCTAGGAGGAGTGGGGAGTGAGACGCAACTGCTAGTAGTTACAGGTTTCTTTTCGGTGTGATGAATGTTCTGGCACTAGAAAGCGACGATGTTTTCACAACTCTGGATACACTGAAAGCCACTGAATGGTACACTTTAAAGGGGTGACTTTTATGGTATAAGAGTCATAGCTTAATAAAGCTGTTATTTTAAAAAATCATCAGTACAATATCTTTAATGTGAAATTTTATTTAAAACAACTTCATATTGTCTTTAAACATAGGGTTACAAAAATCCTAAGCGAAGATCCTTAATGCTTCTTGCCCTCAAGTGCCCACAACAGCTTTTTTTCCCAGCAGCATCTCCCAAATATTATGAAAACTCTTTTTCTCAACCACAGTTCCCCAAATTTGTGTGCCAGTTAATCATACAACTGTTATTTGTTTCAAAATGGGTATCTTTCAGGAACCATAAACCTATTCTCTGTATGTTTATAGTCTTAAGATTCCAAATGAGGAATGTTGAAATGCTACATTGCAATAATGTTATCTTCTAAAGTTTATTAATGTTGGGAGCCTTGTCTATACCCAATTATCCCTTTCATTGTGTGTGACCTGGGGTAAGTCATTTAATTTTTCCAGGTCATGCTATCAGGTATAAAATACAGTGAATGAATGGGCTTCATGCTCTCCAAGACCCCTTCAGACCCGAGTGTGAGTCTCAGTGTGTAGGATCTGGAAATAATGTGAACTAATCTTCAGCCTAGTCTCTTGGTGGTAAATTGGAGAGTGAAAAGTAGCCTGGGGGCATTCAAGCAGAATAAGGCATCTGTGGTATATAGACTCGGGGAGGGGCAGTCCATGAACCCCAGGAAGTGTATGCAGAATTTGAGGTAAGAGTGCCCATGAGCATTTTCCTGGCAGAGGACCCAGAGTTTCCATCAGATGCTTTGAGAGGTCAGAAGAGACAGGGGAGTCACTCTAGTTGCGGGAAAGGAGTGGGAGATACTACAACATATTCACTCCTCTGTCCTCTTTCTCCTTAAAGTTCCCCGAGACCAAGGGTTTTGTCTGTTTTGTTCATTGCTGTATTCCAGCACTTAAACTGTAGCATCAGGCCCATAATTGGCTCTGAGTGAATTTTAACTGGAGAATAGATGTTACAAGTGAGCGAGTTCATGAGGCCCTGTGTTGGTGATGGAGGTATTAAGGAGGGAAGGAGTGGAAGAGCAGGTGCTTCTTACTGTCAGGATGAGGGGACTGTGATGTGCCTAGGTGTCATTTCACTCTTCTTGCCTGGCCATATGGCAAAGTGCACTAGCAGCGAGTTTTCCAATAGGTAATTATGTGGACAGGCTCCCGAGAATATCCATGGATCCAGGCCCTTTTTTCTGGAAATTATTTCCCTGAGACCAGGATCTTGCACGCATGTTAGAATAAGGCCATTTCTTATTAGAAATGAAATTTTGGATGGCCCCGGAAGCAGTACAAGGCTCTGGCTGCCCTGGAATTACTGACCTTTACTCCACTCTGGCCTCTAAGCAGCATATGGAAGTTGCTGAGAAGCAGCAGCCACTCCAGTCGCTGTAGCTGGACCATAATTCTGCACCCCACATCCTTTGGAGACCAAGATCCTGGAGGACTCTCTCTTACATCAGACAGTCCTTTAGTTCTTAGGTCCTCATTGAAAACCCCTTGGGTACTGCTCGCTTAGTCGACACATTCAGGCATTTCTGGGAAACCCTCCACTAAGTTCTTCGTTAGTGCTTATATTAGTTTGCTTGGGCTGCCATAACAAAGTATCGAAGACTGAGTATCTAAAACAACAGAGACTTATTCTCTCGCCATTCTGAAGGCTAGATGTCAGAGAAGTGTGTCAGCATAGATTCATCTGAGGCTTCTAGATGAGGCATGAGGATGACCGTCTTCTCCTTGAGCCTTCACGTGATTCTCTTCTGTGTCCAAATCACCTTTTCTTACAAGGACTCCAGTCATATTGGACTAGGGCCCACCCCAAGAACCTCATTTTAACTTAATCACCTCTTCAATGACCCTATCTTCAAAGGTAGTCACCTCCTGAAAGTCTTAAGGGCTAATACTTTAACATATGAATTGCAGGGAGACACAATTCAGTCCATAACAAAAGCAGACACAATAATTCTAATCTTGAAGCTGAGATAGATGCATACAATTTCTGATTTTTTTTTTTTTTTTTTTTAATGTGTGTGCTTTCTTTCTTAGGATATGGTGACCTTCCTGGATAAGTTGGTAAGTAATAATTTTGAACTAATCTCTGGAGAATTCTGTTCGGGCCTAGTAATTAAAGAGAAGATGTCAGCCTTTGAGGGTATCAGCTGTCAGAACCTCTAGGGGAGTGGTGAGGGCAGGGAGAGGCCCACTCTGGGGCATTGGGAGGTGGGTGGTTGGTTGGAAGGGATCACAAAAATGGAGATGGCAAAGTATATGGAAAACAGTGTAGACGACTTTGTTTTGTTTTTTTTTTTGTTTGTTTTTATGAAAAGTGTCTTCCAGGGAATAGGATACCCCTTTTGGCTTAAGTCAAGATGTTTGGAAAATACCCTGTAGGCTAATATTTTACAACTTTGTAAAACTTGTATTTCTTCTGAAATATTTAAAATCAAATGCCTTCATTTAATGTTGTTTGGAATGTCAGACTCCAGTCGATGACAGTGACCTGTGAATATGCTTTTGCAGAGCGCAGGTACTATTCCAGAGATTGCAACTGGGGACAGGCTCCTCCCAGTCCTCAGTCACTTCATGGTGTCCATCCCTGGCCCCATCATCACTGGGACACATAGGAAGGAGGCTGGGTCAGCTGCAGAGGAGATGGTCACCCCCCACAGGAGAGGGTGGTTGAAGTCACCAGAGTTAATGAGTTTCCTGAGGGCAGGCCTGAGGGCCGAGCCGTGAAATGGAAAAGATGGAAGAGGGAGTAAACTCTGAAATGAGTCTGGAAAGCAGAGCATCACAGGAGCCAAGAGAGGAAGGTGCCGAAGGAAATGCCTAATGCTGTAGAATAGTCAGAAGAGTGAGAACCAAGAGGAAAAAATCTCTTGGTGGTGATGATTAGCCTTTAGGAAGGACGTTTGCATGGGCTCAGAGGTAGCAAGGAAGAAACCAGGCTGCAGTGATTTAAGGAGTCGTTAGGGAGGCCTCTGGTGTAGACATTGTGAGAAGTTGGG
Source organism: Rousettus aegyptiacus (assembly GCF_014176215.1). Taxonomy (NCBI): domain Eukaryota; kingdom Metazoa; phylum Chordata; class Mammalia; order Chiroptera; family Pteropodidae; genus Rousettus; species Rousettus aegyptiacus. The sequence continues at coordinate 30,063,516 of NW_023416291.1, forward strand.
AACACACAGGGGACAGGAGTGTGGTAGGGAACAGAGTCAGGGACTGCTTTGCAAGACGGCGGTGAGGCCAGAGAGGATCTGAAAGGCCCTGCTGTGGCTGAACGAGGCCAGCAGGGCGGGGAGAGGGAAGAGCCTGATTTTAAGTTGGGGAGATCTGAATCCAAATTGTGGCTCCACCATTTACTATCTATGTGGCCTTGGGCAAGTTGCCTGGCTGCTCTGAGCCTGTCTTCTCAATTTTAAACCGTGTATTAGATGTTATTGGAACAATTCCAGAAAATGGATATAAACACTTAGCATAGCACCTGATACATAGTAAGTGCTCAATAAAAAGGAGCTATTGTCATTTTTAGTAGCAGGAGAAGAAAGGAATGTGCAGAGGGAGAGATTAAATATGACTTTGAGATTTTAGTGGTTAGTTAAGGGAGGGAAGATCTCAAAAAAGAGGGGAATAGAATCATAAACACTCATAATGAAATCATAATCATAATCATAATGAAAGATGAGCATGTACTATGGGGAGGTAAGTCATACCAACTTTAAAACAAAAGGGAGAGAAAGAGGTAAAACGAATTTTGATTTGAGGGAAAATAGAGAGGGGAGAAGGAATTCATGGCCAGTGGCCTCCATCTTCTAAGAAAATTTAAAGGGCCGGTCACATGTGTAGAAGGCATATGGAGCTGGTGTGTGGCAATGGGGCTTCAGGGCGGGGGATGTCTGGAGGAGCGTGGTCAGGGGAGGGGCCAGGAGGGATTGCCGCTGAGGGTCGGGCCTGGGAGAACACAAGGCCTTGGCTCCCAGCGCCTACCCCAGAAGGCTGCCCACAGCCACTCCTGTCTCTTTCCTCTGCCAGGGCATCTCCCAAGCAGTGTTCATTGGCCACGACTGGGGAGGCATGCTGGTGTGGAACATGGCTCTCTTCTACCCTGAGAGAGTGAGGTAATGTAGCTGCAGGCATCAAGAATTTGGGTAAGACTGGGACTTAATTCCCACTGGAATCCTTCTTCGGGTCTCGAATCCTAGAAAACTTCTAGAAAACACATAGATCATCTGGGAAGGTACCCACTTAGCTTCTTAGGGTCCACTGACACATTAAGAAGGAGGCCCTAATGAGCTAATGTCTTAGGAAATGAGACCTGTCCTAGTTACTGGTAATGGGACAAATAAGTCAAAACCAGAGTATTCAGCGGGCATGCAGGAGAATGGTGGTAGACTTCGGGGGGAGTGGGCTAGGCAGCAAGGATGTCGGGTTCATAGTATTAAGCACCAGGACAGACCTTAGGGAGTCAGAAAATATGATTTTCAGTTTTGCCCTGAAACTGGCTGTGTGACAAATCAGTTCACCCATTAGGCTTTGGTTTCCTCAGCCACAAAGTGGTCATGGTCACACCCACCCGCCTGTACAGCCTACAAAATGCTGTACAGAAGTCAGGTTAGAATGGCACTTTAGGGCACCAGCAGGAGCTTTCAGATGATGGGCTGTGAACCCAGAGAGTCAGGTGGCTTTGCAGCCACACCCCATTTGAGCCGGCAATCAAAGTTAAAGCCTGTCTGACCTCCCACTTCAGCCTGGGATCTTAGCAAATTAAACAAACATCATCCCTAACAGCCTTCTGTATTCCTTAACTAAGTTACTTTGGTTTGGCTAAGTTTATAAGAACAGAAACACCAGAAAACTTGGTTCACCTCAACCCTAGCTCAAATGGTAGGCTGGTATAAAAGACTAAGAGGAATCAAACATTTCCTAAAATATTTAAGAGTCTGTCACACTCTTGTCCTTATGCTTTCTTTAGCTTTTCTCTGTGTCTTCTCCGTCAAAGGCAAATTAAGATCACAGTTCTTAAGAATTGGGTTCACCAGAAAGTTACTCTCCAGAGCATATTAGATGCTTCTTGAAGGGAATAAAAAAACATAGTGACGAGCTAAGGTGTTGACCTTAAGAAAGGTGAAACGCCTTGTTGTTTTATTAAACTTAATCTGTCTCTCTTCTGTGAAAAATTTAAAGTATTTAACATGAGCCAAGTGAGGAATAACATCAGATCTGAGACACTCGAGCGTGCTCTGGTTTCCCATTCCTCTTCTCATTGTCTGTTTCTGCCCTGTTTTCGTTAGTTCTGGTAGTGATTGCTCCTTCTGCATCTGCTCTCATCAAAGCAGCCCTCCTCCTGCATTCCTGGGAGGGTGGGAGGAAGCCAAGCAAAATCCTGTTATTTAAGAATATCGTTAGCAACACTGATCTTCACCTTTCTAGCCAGATAATGAAAGAAAGCACGATCTACCTTTAACATGGAATATTTCTTTGGATCCTTGGTTTTGGCTTTCAACTGAGATAAAGGCCTTTCTGGTTCTTGCAGACCGTCTTCTTACCAGATCTCTGTCTCTTCTTTCCATAGGGCAGTGGCCAGTTTGAATACCCCCTACATAGCAGTTAACCCCAACGTGCCCCAAATAGAGACCATCAAAGCAAATCCTATTTTTGATTACCAGCTCTACTTCCAAGAACCGGTAAGTTTGGGGCCCAGAGAGCAATGATCCCAGCAAGGTATTGCTCTCCTTTCCTCCTTCTCTCCTTCTCCCATTGGTTTGATTTATCTCTGTCCTCTTTCATTTTCTGTGGCATTCATCAGAAATGATTTCACAAATGGGCTCAGGTGAAACTGGTTCTGGAGTTCAGATGGTCCTTTCCATGTGATGACACATTTCTGAGGAACAGGAGTGGGGACGATGGCATGCTGGGTCCTCCTGCTTCTCTGAAACTGTGGAGTAGGGGCCTGAGCACTAGTTTGGAGCTGGTCCCTCTTGGGGCTCTGGCTGAGAGGCTGGCGGAATCCATGTCTTTCTGGGACAGCTTCTGACTTCTTACCAGGAACCTGGTATTGTGGCTTCCTGAGAAGTAAAGTTTGTGATTATAGGGAACATCAGAACCTAAAAGCCCTTTACCCAGCTCCAGGTATGCTTAGAGAGATGTGGGGAGTTTCTAGTGTCACCCCATGTACCACGAAACTCTAGGAGGCCCCTGGAGCTCAGGTGATATGTGCGATGGGGTGTCACTGCTACATTTTACTGGGATTCACTGAGAGTGGTATCGTGAGTCAGTGTCATCTGGCCTGCCCCCCCCCCCAGCTGCTTCGTAAGGGCACCTGCTCCTCCTTCATTTGTGGGCTCTGAACCCTAGTGTACAACTACATCCGGATAATTCCTGCGAGAGGATAAAGGAAGTTTTCTTATCACTCCGAAGAGAGAAGAATGGATTGGATTAATTAATAAAGAGCATAAGAGCATCTTCCCACATCTCTCACTGCCCCCCTACCCCCCAACTTGCCACCCTATATCCCAAGTAGGGACCCCTTCCAGGAAGGGTCACAAACACCCCACTTTCACTTCAGGGAGTAGCTTTCTCTAAGAACTATTTTAACTGATAAAATGGCGCCTCAGAAGAGGAGCTTTTTGATTCAGGCAGGAACTTGATTCATTCAGTAGGATACCAGAAGCCTCCGGTAAGTTGATGAAAAAGATGCTCAATGTAGTTAGTGCCCTCTCCGCTGAGGCCGGGCCCTACTGCTCCACAGTCTGGAGTGTGGGAAGTAGTGAGCTTCCTTTGGCTTGAATTAAATCAAAATGTCTTTAATTAGTTTGAAGTAGTCTTGATCTTGAAGGATGGGTATGATTTAGATGACATATTAGTCAGGTAGGGTTGCCATAGTAAAGTATCATGGACTGATGGCTTAAACAACAAAATGTATTATCTAACAGAGGTTCGAGATTAAGGTGTCTATGCGGTTGGTTTCTTCTAAAGTCTCCCTCCTCAGTTTGTAGATAGCCCCTTTCTCGCTGTGTTCTCACATGGCATTTCCTCTGTGTGTGCGTCTCTCTCCAGATTTCCTCTTATGAGAACACTGGTTACAGTGGATTCAGATTCACCCTAAATACCTCATTTTAATGACCTCTTTAAAGACCCTGTCTTCAAATACCATTACATTCTGAGGTAGTGGAGGTTAGGACTTCATAGGAATTTGGGGAAGACACCATTCAGCCCACAACAGATGGGTAAAGGGACAGAGAGACAGTGTCCCTTGTGAATGAAACAGGAGGATGGCAACAGGAATGGGACAGTGAGGGTGAAGGGTGGAGACTTCAAAAACTGACCACTGACCTGTTTGGAATGACACCTGGGTGAGTGGGATGGGAGGGAGGTAAGTTCCCTTGTGCAAAGCCTAGAAAGTAAGCTTGGAGTTTATGGTTGATGTCAGAAGCAGTAGAGAATCGCTGTAGGTCTGTCACTCCACCTGTCACAGATGGCCCCATGAAAATTCTGTCAGCTAAAGTAGGACGGAGGATCCCAACCAGTCTAAGGTGTGGTGTACTGTCACCCTTTCTCAGGTGTTTGCTTCTTCCATACACAACTCACTGGAGAGGTATCTGCTGTGGGAAAGGGAAGCCAAGTGGTGGGTCTAGGCTCTTGAGTGGCAACTGCCTTGGCCTTTGGGAATTGAGGAGGAAAGAGTCCCACACAAAATTAGGAAGCTGGTGTTTGGGTCCCTCTCACCTCTTATCTGACCCTTTCTCAATCTCTGGCTCTGCTTGGCCCCCACCCCAGCAGCCCAACCCCCTCCCACTGGCCTCAGTATGCTCAGAGCCCTCCCAGAGGACCCCCCCACCACGAGGCCCTCTAACACCTCAAATGCACATTCTTAGTCGCTCCTCACCCTTCTGCCTTCTCCTCTAACCTATCCCCATGCCCTGTGTATAGGTCACAACAGGCCCTCAGCACTCTGCCCCAACCTTTGGGTGCACCATGTGGACAGTCCAGAGGGAGAGGGAGAGTGTGGGGTTTCATACATGTTTCTTTCTCTCCCACCTTGTTTTCCTTTTCCTTTTTCTCTTTCTCATTCTTGTGAATTTAACATTTGTAAGAAGACTCCTTCTGTTGCAAAACAGAGGTGCCATGTAATGTGTGTGAGGGTTTGGGCATTACATATATGTTTAAACATCAGAAATGTTGTAATTAGTGTTACTTGTGAAGAATTACTATGCACTAGTTCATATAGCAAATACTTATGCACCTTCGATTACATGCCAGTTGCATGAGACGATCTAGAGATGAGCTAAACCCTCTGAGGGTTTAAATGATTTCTGGGGAGACAGGCAGATAACACATACCTGGAGAATAAGGGAGCATAAAGGATTATAATGGAGGTACAGTGTGCTCTGGGAGCCCACAAGAAAATACAGTTAATTTTTATCAAAGGTGAGAGAGCATTTGAACTGTACCCGGGAAGATGCGTAGCATTTGGGTGGGTGGATATGAGAGAGAAGACCTTTCTAGCCTGAGGGACAAATGGCTGAAGCTTCACATAAAACTCGCTTAACCCAGGGATAAATGTGAGAGATGAGAGAGCGTTCTAACAAAGTAGTCAGTGATCCTCAAGGCGAGTTTCAGAAGGTCTGGAATGTCTTGAAATTGTCCACAGAATTTAGTGTATGCACAAATTTTTCCAAGGAAAGAGTCCCTAACTTTCATCAAAACCTTAAAAATTCAGTAAAGGCTAGGAGCTGCTGGACTGGACAGGCGTGGTGTGTCCGGCGAGGTGCAGGGCGCAGCGGCACCGGCGGCACCTGGGAGCTTGCCGGAAGTCCACACATACGCCCTCTGCAGTCCACCCAACGAGAATCTGCACTTTAAACCGGTCCCTAAGTGACTCACATGCACATTAACTGCCAGAGCAGGTCCTCCCAGCTTTAACAGCTCACATTCTATGACTCGGAATCAATTTCTGTGATTCTCTAGCCCAGTGATCCTCCAATGTCAGCGTGCGTCAGAATGGAAGACTAGTTGAAACAGTCCCCAGCCCCAGAGTCCTGATATAGTAGGTTTTTGAGGAATTCAAATTTCTAACAAGCTGAGGTGATGCTGATGCTGCTGGCCCTGGATCCACACCTTGAGAACCGTGACTGTACCCCTGACTGTAACCCAGCATTTTCCAGGCAGTGCTGGGCGGACAGCCGTCCTTGTCAGTGAGTTCGAGACCTCTGGTCACCTGGCTCTAGTCAAGGACTGCTGGAGCAGATCACGGGGGACTGGACTGTCTCGCTGATATAAGTTCCCCCTATTGCAGTGGTTCTCAGACTTTGTGGTCCCAGGCCCCCTTTACACCCCTAAAAATTATTAAGGACTTCAAAGAGCTTTAGTTAATGTGGGTTATGTCTATACCTATTGATATTTGTTGTACTGGAAGTTGAAATTCTAAAATATTTATTAATTCATTTAAAAATTAAACAGTAATGTGCCCGTATTAATGTAAATAACATTTTTATTTTAAAAAACTTTATTTTTCTTAAAAAATTTAGTGAGCGTAGCATTGTTAAACATTTTTCAAACCCTTTTAATGGAGAAAGGTGGTTGGTTCTCTTGGCGGCTTCCACGTTCTCTCTGTGGAACAGCACATATGAAACCTCTGGAAAACTCCGCAGTGCTTCTGAGAGCTTGAGAGTGAGAAGGACAGAATGTACACTTTGGGAAATACAGCTTTTTTTTTTTTTTTTAAGTTGTATTAATGTAATTATAGGAGCTAGAAAGGGGAAGTAATAGTTTCACTATATATTGTGTTTTGATCAAACTACTTTTAGAGTATCAATGGAATTTAGCTCATTAAAATAATTTTTTTATTATTTTTTGAATTGTAAAATACACGTAATGTAAATTTACCATTTTAAGTGTGCAGTTCAGTGGCACTAGGTGCATTCACATTGTTGCGCAACCATCACCGTCACCCATCTCTAGAGCGCTTTTCATCTTGCAGAACCGAAACTCTGTGCCCATTAAACACCTACTCCCTATTCCCTCTCCCCCCAGCCCCTGGTACCCCATTGTACTTCTGTCTCTATGAATTCGACTACTCAAACACGCAATAGCTGCAAACGCAAGCTGAATTCAGGCCAATAATTGAATGTAAAATACACAGCAATTCTTTGCATCAGGGGTGGGTGTTGGCGGCCAGCCCCTCCTTCCTGCTTTTTTCCTCCCAACCCAGCCCACAGCTCTCCAGCCAGGAGTCATCCCTGAGCCTGAGCACTCAAGGTCATTGCAGACCTGTTCAGCCTAAGGAAGGCTTCTGTGTGGGTGCACCCAGCCCTCCTGCCTCTTGCTCCTGCTTGCTGAGCACCGCAGGGTGTGGCTTAGACAAACTCCGGCTTTAGATTCAGTCCCAGCCCCACTCCCACCCCAGCTCTTTGAACCCTTAGTCCAAGTGTCAGCTGTCTTGTCCCCAGAATTTGCAGTCATGTGGAAACCTTTATTTAAAGGTGCAGGTTTTTTCCTTTTCAGAGAAGGGATAATAGGCTTTGCTTTTGTATAGTTAGAGAGGAGGAGGCAGCTTCCGTCAGCCAAGACAAAGATCTGGCTGAGTAATTTCCATGGGATCTGTTCCATTTTTTAAATCTTAGGATTCTTCAAATCCTCACTCAGCCTGAGGATATCCCATAGTCCTTGTGCCCCCAAATCAGAACGTATCGTGTATGTCCTGTTAACCCTGCCACTTCCCCAAACTGTTTCCTCTTTACTTCTCTTTAGCAGTATATATATACATAAACATATGTATGTATATACACACACACACATATATGTGTATGTATTTTTATTGAAGGGGGGTGTATGGGTTGCACTTTTGTGTGCTCAAGTGTATCTGAAACCATATAACAAGCTAGAGACAGATCTCAAGTATTCAAGCACCGAAACCTTCTTTTAAGTATTTAATCAGCTGAGAAACAAGGGAATAAAGAAAATGTGGGGAAAGAAAATTCTAGGTAGTAAGTAGTCGAGAGGGGGTTCCTCCTGGTGGAATGGCACTCCAACATCCACAACTGATTTTCTTCTTTCTCCTTCATGATGTTGAGTCTTCTTTGATCTGCCCCTCCCCCCCCACTCCCCAACACACTAGCCTCAGGCTACAGGCACAGCTGGTGACTTAAATCATTATGTTTTAGGTTATTTATGCTTGCTATTTAAAAACAGCGCTGAGTTGTGTAAAATAAAAATTAAATTCCCCGTCTCTCACCTAGAACTAGCCACTATGAATAAATAGTTTGGTATTTCCCAGATATATTTTTAAAATATGATTTTAAGTAGGTGTGTGTGTATGTATGTGTACATGAGTATATGTAATTTTTAATATAAGTCAAATTGCTTTGCTTTTTTATTTAATAGATCTTAGACCGATTTCTCCATCAGTACATATAGATCTACCTCATTGTTTAAATGACTGCTTAGTGCCTCGTAATACAGATGGACCATGATTTATTTAACCAGTTCTCTATGTGGAACACGATTTTGATGGCCTTTCACAGCTGCATAATACACTGAAAATAAAGCGCCACTGTGTGTGCTACCTTACTCATCAGTCGTTAACTATCCTGGTTTTGGCATTTTATTTTTATTTTCTTAAACAAAAATAGTGTTCTGTTATAGTGAAAAGAACCAAATACTGAGGAGCTTGAAGTCTGGAGTTCTCATTTCCAGCTTGGCCGTTTATGACCCGCTTGACTTTGCACAAGGTCGCGTCTCGGCCTCTGCGTCTTCATCATGCCGGGGCCTTCCCAGCCCGGTGCTATTGTGAAGAGCAGAACAGTCAGCACAGGGGACGTGGCATCGGAGTCTGAGTACAATAAACTGTCTAGTTTTCTTTTGTCACCGGCATCTTCATCTCCGGGACAACCACCCCAGCCATGTTTTCTGGCCTATTTTGAGACAACTCTACCTCAAAGTTTCAGAGGAATTCAAGTGATTGTTATCCAGGTAGACAGAACGGGAAGCAGAGTTGCTGGCCCCAAACCACCGATTAGAAGGACGACCCGTCTTCTCTTTGAGACAGCATGTTGTGGTGGTAGCTGTAGAGAGACAGAAGCTGCCCGAGCTCATGCTTTGCGGGAGCTGCCGTTTGACTTGAGTGACTGTCTCCACTGTCTTAGCCATGAAACAATAGACCCAATTAAGTGCATCTTCAGAAGCAGACTTCTAATACATCTGGGAAAGAACAAGAGGGAAGCTCCACTGGGATGCTGAAGAGCGGGGATGCTTCTCGGAGGAGGTCAAGTTGGAGGAGGCGGCCTACTGTGGCCCTCCCAGCTGCAGGAGCCTCCCATGCAAATGGGGTGATTGAGAGCTGCACCCCCGCCAGCACTAGGGTGTAAACTCTAGACAGACTTGGTCTTTATTGTACCCAACCTTTCTGGTGCTCCTCTGACAGTGAGTTGAATACATGCAAGGAGAGTAAACAGGGGGAGGCAGTAAGAGAAATCCGGGTGCTTTGTCCTGGGAACCTGCGACCCCCCACACTGTGGTAAGCAAACTTGTCACCCTGCTGCCTAGTGGGCTCCACGGAGCCCAGAGGTTATGTAGACTCTTAACGCATTCCCTCTTTGCCCACCCCTCAAATCAGGAGCCTCCTCAAGGTGTGAGTTATTTCCCTATGGCTGTTGTAACAAACTACCATGTACTGGGTGGCTTAAAGCAACAGAAATTGAATTCTCTCACACTTCTGGAGGCTAACAGTCAAGGTGTTGTCAGGTTCGGTTCTCTCTGGGGTTTCTGAGGGAGAATCCATCCCATGCCTTTCTCCCAGCTTCTGGTGGTAGCCGGAAACCCTTGGCACTCCTTGCCTTGCAACTCCATTCCTCATCTTGCGATCCTAACTTAATTACATCCACAAAGACCCTATTTCCAGATAAGGCCACATTCATGGGTATGGTCTTGGACATATCTTTTGGGGGTCACCGTGGTGAGGTGTTATGTGCAAGGCCATGCATGAAAAATATATTTCATCAAACACTACATTTCCTTGATTGCTTTTTAAAATTAATTGTAGTAATCACATTGAGAGTGTGACAAGATGTCCACATGCACATGTTTATATAATGGTTGGAAATACGTCTCAGGAGTAAGAGCGAAGCTAGAGATACTGATTTGGAAGACAGGAAAGAATTAGAAGTGTCCGTCTAACTTCGAGCATCTTTGATTTCAAGTTTAAGATAAATGTGGGGGCGGGGCGGGGGGGGGAGAAAAATAAGGCTGGTTAGTGAGAGAGGCCAAGAAAGTCTGGTGAATTCTCCAAGGTTGTTTTCTTATTCTTTAAGTCATTCGTACCACTTTTAAGTTGACTGTTAGGAAATCTTCATCCCTAAAACAGCCTCAGAGTACTATGAGACAAAGCTCCAGGCTCATGGAATTCCAAATTCATGGAATTCTAGGAGCTTCTTTTAGAATCTAGAGCTTTCTCCAGTTCACCTGCCCCAGGTAATAAATAGCCTTTGGGTAATAGTAGAGCGGATGCCTGCTGGTCAGTTCACCAAAGTAATTCACGTCAAGCTGGAGGTGAATTACTTTGGTGAACAGGAGCTTACAGTTGGAGGGCGGAAAAATAAAAGCCACGACTTATATGGTCACTTAGAAGGCACTTCCACCAAAGTCTTTATCACATTCCTTTCCTTTTTCCCTCTCTTCTCTCTCTCCTTCCTATCCTTCTAGCTGCTGTTGGGTACCTACTATTACCCTGCTATGGCAGTGGAGATAAAACTATGAATGAGATAGACCGTGTGTCCCTAAGAAATTCACAGGTTAGTGAGGAGACCAGATCCAAAAGTAGACAATTCTGATGCAATTCGATAACTTTAATACTGATGATAATAATAACCATTTATTGGCATCCCTCCCATGGGTCAGGGATTTTAAGAAAACAAAACTCATTTTATGGATGAGGAAACTAAGGCTCTGGAAGATTAAGTTGCACAGTTAATAGCTATCAGTACTGGCTCTTGAAACAGTGCTTGTTGGATTCCAGAGTCCATTCTTTAAGTCCTATACTCAGGAGCACAAAGGGAGGAGCCTCGTCTAGCCGGGCAGACGGGAAACTTGTCATTAGTCCATGGGACTTAAAAATAGGATATCGCCTTTTATAAATTATAGAGAGTCAGATGGTATGAGCAGGGCGCACGACCAGAGGACAAATGTTAATTATCTTCTCTCCTTTCTGGCCCTCACTTGTGTCCTCATTCTCCCTGTTGGCCTAATATACTTTCGTGGGGTAGAGACACTTGTTTAGTTTTGTGCTCCCTTTGATTTTTTTTATTGACCCTTTTGGCATCCGTTAGCTCTCTTAAGGACCATTTGAGGGCTGAAGCACTGACCAGACCTCTGGAGCTGTGGAGATTCCTCCACACACTGAAACTCACCCCTGAGCTCATGCACAGCAGTGGTTTAAGGGATGGGGGCCACTCATTAAATAAAAGTGATGTCCCACGGCGTCGTGCAGGGCTGACCGGGGCTTTCATCGATCACAGAAAATGCACGTCTTTCCATGGCTATTTCCTGCCTAGACATTCGTCCCCTCGCAGAGGGCCACCATTCATTCTCCATCCTAATCGAATCTTACAAATGCAAGGGGATCGTAATTAACACACCAACATCGCTTTCCTTAGAAATCTCAAACCGCAGATCCGGCACTGCCCGACTGACGGGAAGTGTGTCCTTTCCTGCCATGCTGCCGTCTCGTAGATCCAGAGCTCTCGTGATGTGCAGTGAGGTGTGATAGGGGGACCCTTAACGTGTACAAGTTTGGAGGGCTGCTTGTCACCAGAACGCTTTACAGACCGCTCTGGGAGCATTACCAGAGGGAGAAGGCCTCCGCTCCGCCCAGGAGACGTCAGAGATGCTCGGAGCGGATGCGTCTCCTGTCAGGATGCTCGGAGGAGAGCGCCTTAAAGCCTCTGCGGCATCCGAGAAGTCATGTCACCGCGGAAGGCGTCCCTTCGCGGAGGGCAGCGTTTGGGACAGGCGTCACAGGCCAAACCGAGGGGAGTAGGTGTTCTTGGTGGACGCTGCAAAATGTTAAACCAGGGAGGTAGGAAAAGTAGGGCATCCATTCAGAAAACACCCTGCAGTTCAGTTTAATTGTTACCTGGGTATGTTCAGGTGAGCAGTTGGAAAGGAGGAGAAAAAAGCAGCTTGACACTTTGCTATTGACCACATGTTTGTGTCCGTCCACCAAACAAGAAAAAAATTTGAGTCGAAATCCTAACCCCTCCCCCCCCGCCCCCCACCCCATGTGTGACGATATTAGGAGGTATGGGGCCTTTGGGAATTGATTGAGTCCTGAGGGTGGAACCCTCATAAATGGAATTAGCGCCCTTATAAAAGAGACCCCAGAAACCTCCCTCCCCCCTTCCACCATGTGAACCAGGAGGTGGGCTCTTACCAGACACTGAATCTGCTAGTGCCTTGATCTTGGACTTCCAGCCTCCAGACTATCAGAAATAAATGTCTGTGTTTATAAGCTACACAATTTATGGTTCTCTTACAGCAGCCTGAACGGACTAAGACACACTGCCATACTCATACTCAGTTCCTTCCCATAACAATGGTCCTTTCAGGACCTGTATTAGGGAAGAACCTTTATTATTTAGGAGCAATTGCCCTCGTGGATCTGTGCCTCAGGAACAGCCAACTGTCTTTTTCTCACACTGTATCTGTAATAGCTTTCAGGTTCACAGCTTGCAGTTCCTGAAAAAGATAGATTGGATTAAAATTTTTCTATTCTGCCCTAAAAATCATGGACCTAGGAGACCCGAGCCAGTAGATTAGGATTTATTGATGAATCTTAAAGCCCATTGCTACCTGGCCCCTGTCCTTAGTGTCTGGAAATGCCCCTGGATGGGGAATTTGGGTAAGAAGAGAGAAGGGTCCGGAGACGAGGAATCAAGACCCTGTGTTTCCAGAATCTTCCCCAGCCCCTAGAATGCATCAGTAACTCAGGAACTGTGTTTCAGTCCACATGCAGCCCTCACCCCATCCCCAGGACTTCTCTTTTGTACGTTAGCATCTCTTAGCCCAGTTTTCCCGGAAATGGTCAAAGACCCATGCATAGATGTGGCCATTAAATGTAATGACGCTCCCATGAGGCAGAAAGACCTGGGAATTTGTCAGCACAGAGGACATGTGTCCCAACTCTCTCTAACAGGGGAGCCTTGCTGCCCTGTTCTTAGGGAGACAATCCATGGGCAGTCTGATGGTCTAATAATTTAGCCCCAAATCAAAGGAGTTGATTTCGAAGTTACCACAGCAAAACGAGTGAACGGAAGAGCTTTTGGCTTTTCCACTTGGCTTCCTACGCTTCCCAGAGTCCTCGGAACTCTTCTCCTACCACCCTTCAGCCCTGAACCTATTCTTGCACCAGCCCTCTCCCATTACCTTAATGGGATCCTTACAAGTAATACGTTCTCATCGCAGGAATTTTAAGAACAGGAAAGGAAAGAAAGCAACATCCACAAACCCACCTCCCAGGGAGGACCACTGCTAGCATCCTATATTTTATTCAACCCTCCCTTTGTGTTTTAGTACAAAAATTTAAATGCATGCACTTCTAATGAATCTCGGGCCGGATGGGACAGAGGTTGGGGGCTTTCTTGCTTTCGGTCAGATCGGGAGGGGTACAGTGCCTAGGATTTCTGCAGTCTATCATTTTGCTTTCTCGATTGTTTTAGGGAGTGGCTGAGGCCGAACTGGAACGAAACCTGAGTCGGACTTTCAAAATCTTCTTTAGAACAAGTGATGAGGTGAGGTGAGGAGCATGGGGGGCAGGAGGGTGGGAGGGGTGGGCTTGTGGGGGGAGGGGGCTGCAAAGATGTGAAGTTCTCCAGATAGCTTCCCTAGGAGAATGGGGGGTGGGGAAACTGGGGTGTCAAGATCTGGGAATGAGTGAGTTGGCCTTTTTCGAGGACTTCTGTAGTCAGGGTGATGGGGGTCTTCACCCTGCTGGTCTCCTCATCAGTGGGGAAAGGTCACACCCTCACTGCCACACCCCAGGAGGGCTTTGAAACCAAAATTGAAGAATGATTATACTAGCAATGGTTTAGAAATTACACCTTTATTACATTACCATTTTAATATGCGTAATTGTTTATCAAAGTTGAAAACCAGTTGCTATCTCTAACCCTTTTCTTGAACCATCAAAGTTGTTCAAGAAAGCCTTAAAAGGCTTTATCCCCGTAACCTCCACCCTCCTGTCCTGGGTGTCAGCAGTCACCGTTACTGCTGTTTTATAGGCTCAGTGCCCGCTTAGAGTTCCCCATGGCTGCCAGTGCCTCTGCTGATCATTTCTAGCATCTCACTCTTTTGCACTGAGTTCAGTTGCTCTCTTCCTGAAGGACCTTCGTTTGTAGTTCTCTTGAGTCCGTCAGTCATAAACTCATAATTTTGAGGGCCTTAAAATACATTTATTTTGCTTTCAATCTTGAAGACTAGTTTGAGTATGGAATTCTAGGTTGACAATTTTTTTCCTTTTACAAGCTTCTGTTCATTGCTTATAAGAAATCGGCCTCAGGTCTATCCTCTTATTGGTCTTTTAGCAGTGTCTAACTCATTCTTGAAATTTTTTTTTAATTTCAATTTTTTTTTATTTATGAAAGTTGTATTTGGTACTTTTTCAAATCATTCTGATTTTCTGTTCTTGTTTTTCGGTTCTTTTATGTCTTTAGTCATTTTAAACATACTCTTTTTTCTTTCATATTCTCTCTCTCTCTCTCTCTCTCTCTCTCTCTCTCTCTCTCTCTCTCTCTCTCTCTTTCTCTCTTTTTTTCTTTCTCTTTCTCCCCCTGCCCTCAGTGCAAGTTCTATTATTGGATATTCTTGGAGAGTATTATTTTACTGTTTGCTATCCTTGCTGTTTTTGTCTTGCAGTGAGACCGGGCGGGAGCGAGGGGGTGGGTAGCAGTGAACGGAAGGGGGAAGAGATAGAGAGAGTTTTGTGATTTTGGTTTGTGAGCTCATCCTGAGCAGCACTGACTTTGCACTGATCTGCTTCACTTGGGATTAAGGAAATGACCTCTTGTGGTTTAGCACTTGCTGCTTTGCCAGGCTTCTTTGCCAGGCATCCTAGTGGTGTTACCAGCTGTGGCTCACTTCATTGTTGTTGTCTCCTTTGTATTTTGGGAGTTTCTGGATCATGCAAATAGTGTAAATTCAAACCCAAACACTTGTGAAGGCAGGCTTGTAGCTATAAATTTCTAAGTGAGTTTTTTCGTTTCTTCTTAGTACCAAACTGAATGGACCAACTCCTTTGACATCTCTCTGTCATGATGGGTGGATTTTTTTCTGGCCCACCCTTTAACTGAGGACCACAGATTTACTGTATTTACTGTGGAGGAGTGGTTGGGGGGGGGGTCTCATTTTTACCTTCTCATCCAGACCCAAGGTCTCATCTTTTGTTCTGATTGGTTAATACGCCCAAGTTCTTAAATGACCACCTGTCTACGGAAGGAGGGCAGCCTTGGCCCAGAGCTTTGGTTGTTAGCTGCCTCTGCTTTGACCCCTGAGGACCTACCTACCACTCTTGGGAGTTTAGCATGTTTGCATAGTCTGATGGCATGTGTAGATCTTTTGTTGTGATAGGGTTTTCAGATGACCTATTCCACCCATGACATCATTTCTAACTTTTCTCCCTACAGAATTATTTCACTTCGAGCAATGTCCGTGAAAGGGGTAAGAGACATTCTTTGGAGGGAAGGGAGATAGGAGGGCCATGGCAGGAACCAGCTGAATGTTAAATGAGTGTTTCTGCATCTGACTGCTATAGGCAGAGGTAGCCACCTGCCAGCTCTGAACTATGACTTGCTTCATACAGCGTCCTCACAGGTGAAAAGCACTCACCCGAGGCCAGGGCTGACCACACAGGACAGCTTCCTTTCCTCCAGGGACCTCTGGATTTCAGATCTTAAACAGTAGGAGCTTAAAAGAAACTTAGAGCTTATCAGGTAGTCCTACCCTCTACTGATAAGGATTGAGACCCAAGATAGGAGCTCAGCCCACAGCTCCGAGGTATAGCACTGCTCCCACAGAACCTTGCTGTTGCCCAGCACTGGGGCCTTGCCATTATTCATTTGTATTTTATTAATAACAGCGATCACTACCACTTGTTTGAGCACCTGCTGTGTGCATCAAATGCTGGCCTAGGCCCCTTTAGCTATATCATTTATAATCCTCATGACATCCCTAAGAAACCCCATTATTATCTATGTTCTACAGATGAGGAAAATGGGGCTCAGAGAGTTAAGGAACTTGTCCAAAGTAGCCAAAGTATTACCTCAAGGCCAGGCTCCTCTCACTGGGCAAGACCCACTTTCCTTTCCCTCTCACCCTTCCTCCCTCAATTCCTTCACTCGTTTACACAGTCACTCTTCACTCTTTCATTTCTCAGATGTTTTGAATACACATTTGGTGTGAGATGGGGCAGATACCCAAACACAGGAAGCGGACTCAGAGAGCCCATGGTCCCTTGGGAAGGCAGACGGCAGTCATGCGGGGAGGGAGAAGGCCAGGCTCCCACTGAGACAGCAGAGAGCCAGGAGCTCCAGCCTCCAGGGAGGCTCAGGTTGCTTCATCACAGGGAGGCAGCCTGATCACATGCCCCTGTGATATATCTCACAAAAGTCTACATCACCCAGCTCCAGTACCTCCAAGGCTTCGAGAGCCTGAAAATGTTGAGCTAGCCCTGTCCAAGCACCAGTGTTCACGGGCCTTGGGGATGTCTCCTGTGAAATGGCAGTGGTTCTTGGGCTGCCAGTCATCATTAGGAGGTCACCCTCCATGGGACTGGGGACTGCCAGGACACAATGTACGCCCCTGAAAACAAGATAGGGTTCCACTCCGAGGATGCCATGGGAGGGTCCATGGATGTGCAGAGGGCAATTACATGTGTGCTCCGTCCTGGATTTTCTTCGAGGCTCAGAGGAAACTCAGAGCACACACCTGTGAAAATTTCAAGAACCTCAGTGGAGATATCTAAAGAGGGACATAATTTATTAAGCTATTCAGAAGTTTAGTCTAGGGGAGAGGGAGAGCTGGAGAGCTGGAGAGCTGGCAGGGCCTGGAGGATGGGTAAAGAGAGGTGTCATCGTGAAACTGAGCTGTAAGTTTTTGAAGGAGAGGACAGGTACAGTCAGTCCTAGAGTTTGTCCTGGAAGCTGAAGCCTGTGTGTGGGTGATACCATTTGGGTCTAGAATGACAGAGACAGCACAGACTTGGAGCTTGAGTGGAGATGGGCTCATTGTGGAAAAGAAACAAGGAATGAAGGAACATGGGGACATCAGAGGCAGTTAGGAGCTTAACCTCAATTGAGAACACCAGTGTTGGCTGCTGGGACGCCCGGCTCGGGAGTGGGAGAGGAAACAGGTGGCTTTTTGCAGGAGGTCTGCTCGTGGGAACCCCAGAAGAGCCCAGCCTCAGCAGGATGGTGACGGAGGAGGACATCCAGTTCTACGTGCAGCAGTTCAAGAAGTCTGGTTTCAGGTACACACAGTGGTGCCCCAGACACAGGAGAGAGATGGTCAGCAAGGAGGGGCTTTTGCATTCTTGGGGCGAGGCCCATTCCCCTCCACCATGGCTCCCATGAGTGCATGGCCAGCCTGTGCTTAAATGCCTACAGCGTCGGGAGGCTCACCACCTCTGTCTGCTCTGGTTTGGGATAGCTCACCTCGCTCTGCCTTATGCTTGTGGGCTCCTGCTCTCCACAGAGCAACATTTTTTTTTTTTAACCTTTTTTAGTTATGATCCCTGTGAGAATTGGATGACAGCTCTGAGTACTTTCTTTAGAAAAACACAACGAAACACAGAAACTAAAAATTGCCTACATTTCCAGGACAGTTGTAGACCTCTCAGGTTCATTTCTTTTTGTAATAACAGCTTTGTGGCGCTCTAACTCACAGACCATGGAATTCACCCACTGTAAGTGTACGCTTTAATGGGTTTTAGTCCATTTATGGAGCTGTGCATTCATCACCACGCTCCATTTTAGAACGTGCTCATCACCCCCGCAAAGAAACCCCGTTTCCTTCAGCAGTCGCCCCCTCCGCTTCCCCTCACCTCTCCCCTAATCCCGGGCAGTCGTCACTCTGCTTTCCATTTTCATGGATCTGCCCGTTCTGAACCTTTCACGTAAGTGGAATACAGTGCGTGGTCCTCTGTGCCCGGCTCTTTCCACTTAGTGTAATGTTCTCGAGGTTCGCCCATGTCGTAGCCTGTGTTGGCACGTCATTCCCTTTCCTCAGACCTGTTTTTATCCTGGAGTTCAGAGCCCCTACTGTGGGACCACAAACAATTGCTCCAACAGCCCCTTTCCTTCATAACCCTTCAACTATTTAAATATTGCAAATCTTGGAAGCTCATGGCTTCTTCAAGGGCACTCAGTTCGCCATGTTTCCATTCTCCTCTCCCTTATGCCTCTCTCTTTACATCTCCATCCTTCACTCAAACCCAGGGATGCAGAAAGAGCCAAGCAGTGGGCTCTGCCTTTATCAGCCCAGCTCCGGAAGTGCACAGTGCTGCAGCCTTGGCCATGAACGCCTGTGGCAGCAGCCTGTTAGCTCCCAGCGTCTCCTGCACCACAACCTATAATTCTTCCCTAAGCTGCTGCAGCTTTTTTTTTTTTTTTTTTTTTTTTGAGCGGGAGACAATTTACAAGTCCCGGATTGGGGGACAGTTTTGCTCTGGAAGGGAATGTAGAGATAATCTAGTCCTGCCCCCCCCTTGTTGTTCAGGAGAGAAAATTAAACGTGCCAAAAGGTCACATGGCTTATCCAAGGTATTTCCACAAGGTATTTCTAGAGCCACTGGGGAGCCTCGAGGCCTGAGGGCACTGACCCCAACCCCGCCTGAGGATTGGGAGCGTGTTCTAGGTACAGTCCTAGAGCCACGCTTGCCTGGCCCAGCGGGGACACCTCCATGCCACCTCCCAATGTCCCTTTTCAGTGGTTTCCTGGGGCAGGGGAGCAGCCTCTGGATGGTGAGGGTGCTAACCCAAGCTCCCGGCCCTCTTAGGGGACAGCCCTGGGAGAGCATGGAGAGTCTTGTGTAGCCAGGTTTTGTGTGTCCCCAGAAGCCGCCTTCAAAGGCTGTCGGCCCTCCCTGCCAGCCCTGTGTGCTCACTGGGTCTTGCTCATTAAAGCATAGATTTGGTGTCAGGCAACAGGCCAGACTCTGGGCTCTGCACTCCTCCCGCGGCAGAAACTTTGCTCCTTTTGGGAAGACCGACTCCACGTAGAGCTGGTTCCTGCTGGGGTCTGTAGCATAGTCATCTACTGAAAGCTTCCCTATTTTTATTCCCTGATCTGCCCCCGCCCAGGGGTCCCCTAAGCTGGTATCGAAACATGGACAGGAACTGGAAATGGGGCGGCAAAGGCACGAAGCGGAAGGTGAGTGCTGGTTCGGTGTTGCCCCTCCCCACTGCGGGCCCCCTCGGGCTTTCCGGTGGCTGACTGCTTTGCCCTTGGGTCAGAGCTGAGGGTGGACAGACTGACCTGCTGTCTTCCTCCTTTCCGTCCTCTCCCTCTGGGCTTTTGGGAGTGCCTCCACTCATGTTTCCCCTTGCGACTGCTCTCACTGCTGCTTCTCGTGGAATGGTAGGGGGTAGTGTTGGGGCGGGGTCTGTCCAGGTGACTGCCTCATCTGTCTGGAAGGTTCAGGTCTCCTGGCGGTGCCCTGGCCCAAGACAGCGGTTGGTCCAGGGTGACCAGGACCATGGAGCCCTCGGTCCTCAGAATGAGCATTAGGTTCTCAGGAGGGAGGGGCTTTAGCCTCAAGCTTTGTCACCTTACCAAGTCAGTCTGAGTCTGTTTTCTCTTTGTCAGGCAGAAGATGGTTTCCAGTCGTTGGGTCTGTGAAGGGAGTAATGAGGTCCCGGGACAGTTTACATTCGAAATGTTCAAAACTTAAGGAAAATTGCATTTTCACGTTCCTCAGCTCACTCAGTTACCTTGGTTATCTCATTGATTTACTCAAATGTGAATACTCTCTCTGTGTCGGGTACTGTTCTAGGCTGTAGAGATACCAGCTGAATAAAATAGATCAGCTGCTGACCTCGTGGGTCAGGTCTGAAGGCAGACAGCATCGAACGCAGTGGTTAAGAGCAGGCTGAACAGCAAGTCAGCCTGGGGTCTAATCCCTGTGTGACCTCGGGCAAGACACTTAACCACTCTGTTCTCTATTGCCGCTTCTCTCAGATGGAAATGACAAAAATAATGCCTACTTCATAGAGCTGTGTAAGGATAAAATGGGTTAATGCGTGTAACAGTGCCTAGCACATAGTAGTAGTTCCATTAATGATCATTATCTTTATCATCACTCTAATCTGTGATTGACAGAAATTACAAAACTGCAGTTTGATAGGCAAAACCTCTCAGAGCATGGAGGGACATAACGGAGCTCTGGGAAGGTGTCCCCCGATGGCGCTGAGGCTGGGAACTGCTCCTGCGGTTACCTTCCAGATCGTCCTCCCCTCCCACCTTCTCCCATGCTCCCACTGCCAGTTCTCATGTTGACTTGGAACAATCTAGCGTTTATACACCCCACAGCAGCCTCAGGATGAGTATTGGCAACAAAAGCGCTTCTTCATCCTTCAGAGGGGGCAGTGCAGTGAGAAGCACATAGTTCTGTGTGCGGGTAAAGAACAGTGCAAACTCCTTAATCAGGGACAAACTGAAGCTGTCAGTTATAATGGTAGAGTGATTACAGAATGGATGGAGGCTTCCTTGGCCTCACAGTGCCTCATTCGTCAGTAGATAAAAGGAAAGCCATTTTGCCACCTCCGATGTCACATGGATAATGGTTGTGGCTGATCCATTCACTGTAGGGTTCTGCTTGCCCTTTTTAAGCATTCATTTAATGCAGGGGAAAGGAATATTGATCTCCATTCAAGGACATCTTGCCTCCTTTCTGGTGCCATCATTTTGTTCCAAGAATACGAGTCACACAGAGTGGACCAGCATGCACGTTCTTGGTACTCACACACGCACACAGACACGGCCGTGTTGGTCCCTACACCGCGAAGCCCATCTACATTAGAAAAACCCAGTCTTTTCCTCCTCCGTGTCTCCTGCACACAAAACACTTCACTTCTGACACTTCTGGTCACCAAACATGTGAAGGTTTCCCCCCACCAAGCAATTCTCTGTAATACCAGCTGGTGTCCTACAATTTAACTCTATTCTCATACTGTTCACCTGGAGATAGCATTGGATTCCACAGATAGGAGCTCAGTCCCACAAGACTGCCCTTGACTCACACACACACACATTTCAGATACCAGTCACAAGTACAGGTGGCCACCTGTGCTTCTGACCAATCAGCTATAGATCTGAGGTTCCTATGACCACCGCCTCAGGTTTGATTAATGTTTGGTAGAGTGGCTCATGGAACTCAGAGAAACTCTTACTTATATTTGCCAGTTTAGTAAGGATGGGATAAAAGATACAGATGAACAGCCTTGTGAAGAGATACGTAGGACGAGGTCCGGAGGAGGTCCCAGGGACAGGCGCTTCTGACCTTGTGGAGTTAGGTGCGTCACGCTCCTGGTACATGGATGCCTTCAGTGGGGCCAGTCTCCAAACCCCATACAACTGGGATTTTGTGGAGCTTCCTCACGTAGGTGTGATAAGTCATTAACCCCATGTCCAGCCCCTTCCCCTCTCTGGAAGAGTGGAGGGTGGTCTGAGAATTCCAGGCTTTTAATCGTGGCCTGGTCTTCCTGTGAGAGCCCCCACCCAGGAGCGCCCCCTCCCATGAGTTGCCTCTCTGGAACCAAAGATGCTCCCAATGGTCTTATAACTTAGGGGTTTACCAGGGTTTTAGGAGCCCTGTGTCCAGAGTGGAGTCAAAGGCAAATATCAGAACAAGAAGGGATGCTGCCAGTGCTTGTGTCATTTAGGAACTTCCAAGGGTGTCAGGAGCTCTGTGCCAGGACCGGAGACAGCAGCCAATGTATATATTTGCTACTGTCTTACACCATCATTCCAGATCTCCAGTAATAGTGAAGCCTCCTTTGTGCAGTGCATGCTGGAAACAAAGCCGGGACCACAGTGGCGTTGCTGGGCGTGGGCGTGGGTGTGTGTGCGGCGGGGTGGGTGGGGGTTGGGGTTGCTGGGGGAAGCCACACAGTGTGAAAACGAAGCAGGTCCTCGCCCCAGGGGGTGGAGGGTGAGGAAGCCTGAGTTGTGAAGGGTGCAAGAAGGGGACATTTCTTCCCTCTCCGGCTGTACCTACTTCCTGTTGCCCCTCCCCAGATCCTGATTCCGGCCTTGATGGTAACCGCAGAGAAGGACAGAGTGCTTGTTCCCGAGCTTTCCAGGCACATGGAGGAATGGGTGAGGGCATGGCGCTGTGCTGGGGCCGATGGGGCTTCGCAGGGGAGGGCATGGGGTCCCAGAGGCACGACAGCAGCTGAGGACAGTGCGATGTTTGGTCCGAGACCTTGTTTGACAAGGGGCTTCATCAGTAACATCACCATCACCTCTTGGGAGCAACAGTGGCTGATGCTTCCTTTATCCTGCACCAATGGAGGCTCATTCATGCACTCACTCACTCACTTATCTGTTCATTTCACAGGCTTTTACTGTGCACTTAAATGTGTTGGGCCTGTGCTAGGTACTGCGGTGGTGAAGGTGAATAAGACACAGATCCCACCGTCAGGGAGTGCTCTGCCCCTCAGTGAATCCCTTGCACGGGAGAGGCGCGAAGAGGGCATGCTTGGGAATGAGGGCTTCACAGAGGTGCTGCCCATTGCGTCAGGCCTTGATGACCAACTGAGGCTTGCTGGGCAGAGAGAACACGGGGCGAAGGACACAGGGTGTCGGGAGGTGAGGAGCTTGCATGCTTGGAGAATGGCAGGAGCTTCACGAGGCTGAAGACCTCACTGAGCCTGTGGGGCCAGGCTGAGCTGTGTGGACCCAGTGGGCAGGGAGCCACTGAATGGGGCACGATGGCCATCAGACTGCGGGTGGGAAGCTCACGCTGCACAGTGTGGAGGTCAGCAGCCACTGGGGAGGCCTGCGCATGCGCGGCCGCGGGCCGGCTGGCTGCTGAGAGCAGCCTGTCTGCCCTTGGCTCTGTTAGCGCCATCAGACAGCAGAGACAGTGCATTTAGTTGGATGCTGCAAAGGCCGCCCCTCGCAGGCTCTGGATCCAGCCGACGAAGGGCTACAGAAAGCTCTGAGAACCCTCGGGGGCTCATCTCTCTGCTCCTGACCCCTGAAGGCTCTGTAGAGGCGCAGGTCCTTCGGGTGGCCATTCCTCGAAACTGCCCACTAACCTCACTGAGTTGGTGTGCTGGGGAGGGGCAGCTCCTGCCTTTGGGAGGAAGGCCGCATTTTCCCCCCAGCATTTCCCACATCTTGTCACCGTTCAAGGCTCTGTCAGGAAGAAAAGCACATGTCCCTAACTGCGGCACTGCTCTCCCTCTCTCTCTGCGGCGCTAGTTACTGTCACCCACGGCGGGGATTCAGGTTCCAGCAGGGAAGCCACAGGGCCCTGCGTGCAGACCGTCAGCGAGGGGACGCAGCCGTGTCTGCACGGCGAGACTCGAACGATGACCAAGCATTTTCCCGGCAGGAAAGGGGCTGAGCCTGCTGATTCTGAAGGGAGACAGTCATCGCGATGAGTGTGAGGCGGCCCTGAATTTAAATCTTAGCTCTGTCAGCCTGTGCAGTGTGGGGTGGGTTACCCAACCTCTCTGAGCCTTCATATTACCCCACAGTCAAGGTTAAATACGGCCATGTGTGTAGGGCACCTAGCACATAGGAGCTCAATGAATGGTTCTTCCTTTTCTAAAGAATGCAGAGTTTTTCAGGGGTGTGACCTACGGGGAGCAGAAAGGAAGGCGCCCCCTCCCAGGGGTCTCAGTTGCACGTTGCACTAACCTGAACCAGGCCCATTTGCACTGTCATTTACTTTTCTGGGTGGGGTTTCCTTCCAGATCCCCCACCTGAAAAGGGGACACATTAAGGATTGTGGACACTGGACACAGATGGAAAAGTAAGGAGATGGGGGGGGTCCCTCGGTGCGGAGGTGGAAGCGGGGTCACGGCTTCCAGCTCACCTCCAGGAAAGGCTTCCGGCGCTAGCGCTAGCCGTTTGGGCCATCGCCTCGGCCTTCACGTGAGTGAGCGGGTCTGGACGGTATGAATTGCCTTTTATTTCCTTTCCAGGCCCACCGAATTGAATCAGATCCTCGTTAAGTGGTTGGAAACTGATGCCAGGGACTTGCCACAGGCCTCGAAGCTTTAGGGCGACGGGTGCCGGCCGCCAGCAGGCACACCAGCACCTTCGTGGGCTGGGCGGCTGCTCTGGGTGCCTGGATGGGGCCTGACCTGCGTCCCTCAGAACCAGCAGCCTCTTCCGAAGGGTTTTGCGACAAAGAGTGATTTTCTTTAAATAAGGGAAACAAATTTAACATAATTTTAGATAGAGAAAAAATAACGTGTGATTAATTCCCTGGATATAAATGCATCTCTTCATCTCTCAGCACAGTTAATATTCTGTAGCAAAATGGGATGCTGGGGTAATTTCTCTTTGACTGACTAATTCATAATTTTAAAGCAAATTCATGGTTTAATCAGCAGTTAATTTTAAACCTTCTCCACAGCGCTGGAATGGCTTTGTTGAATAAATCTAAGATGATTGTGACACTGCTGTTTGTGTTCTTAGGAGCATGGCAGAGTAATTGTTCGAAGACCTTCCCTCTGGCCTCACCTGCCACTTGCCAGTCCGGAAGCCGTCTAATGGTTTTGTCTCCTCCCTTTGTCGCTCCCCCACCTGGCTCCAAATCCTCACTGTCTCCTGCCCGAGTCCTCCAGCAGCGGCCTCCCGACTGTCCCCTCCCACCCCCCCAGGGTGTTGCTGGCGCCTGAGGGACGCCCATCTCCCCAGCTTGTACCCGTCATGCCCTGATTCTTAACTGCCCTCTAGTGTCACCCATCCTGAGTCCCCACACACAGCACGCTGATTCTCCTTGGCCCTTGGCTTCCGCCTGAGCTAATGGGTCCTCGGGCCTACGGCGCTCCTGCCTGCCCTCTCCTCCACCCAGTGCCCAGGCTGGGTCACCTGTGCTTCCTTCCTGCTTCCCTAGCAAGGTTTGCTCGCAGACACATGCACGCTTCCTCTGCCACACTTTCTGCAGGGAAAGCTCGGGGAGGTGGTCACTCCAAGCTGAATTATGAATTGTGATGAGTATAAATAACCAGGCAAAAAGGGTATGTGTGTCCACGTGTGTGAAGAAAGCAAGGGGAAGGCCAGAAATGTCCGTGTGGCCATCATTAAGTACACCTGTGAGCCTGGAGCCTTCCATATGCCGTCTCTCATCCTTCCCATTGAACAGACAGGAAAACTGGAGTTTAGGTAACTTGCCCAAGGTCACAGGACAAGGGCCTAGATTCAGACACACACTCTCTGGTTCCAAAGGCCAAGCTCCTTCTACCAAAAACCTTCTCCTTTCTGAGTCTGGAGTCAGACTACCTAGATTATTAGGCTCCTAGTCTGCCACTGAACCACTGTGACCCCGAGAAAGGGTTTCCTGTGCCTCAGTTTCCTCACCTATCAACAGGGCATTGATAGTGCCAAACTCATAGGTGGTTGTGAGCACCAGTGGGTTAATATATGCAGGGTCTTAGAAAGGTGCTGCACAGAGGAAGTACAACAGAAGGAGTTAGCTGTAAGATCTCTCACTCATCAGTCTTCGCACAAGGCCTGGGAGGGCTTTGAATTTCCACCACCTTCCTTTTGGATCAGAGAATTAAAGGGCTCATTTAAAAGACGAATGTGTGACCCGAGGGAATGACTACACGTGCCGGATAGCGTCAGCAGCCTGATACCGTTATGCAGTACGTCGGAGATAATTTGTGAGGGAGCAGATGGAGGAGAGGAACGGGGAATCTTAGAACGTCCTCCATGAGAGGAAGCACGAGTAGGCGAACCCATTTGCCGTGATGATCTGTGTCAGATCTTCTGTCCAGCAATCCCCCAAAACCATCAAAAGCGCCTCAGAAATTCTACTCTTTCGACAAATAAAGGTTAAGTGAATAGAGTCCATAGCATTGCAACAAAAATATAACCGGTCGTACAAGACTGGTGTCCTAAAGAAAGCTAGGCTAGAACAGTTCTTCTGGTTATTCAAGAAAACATGAGGAACGTCCAGGGCTGTGTGCCCAGGCTGCCTTGGGGCACTTCAGGCCATGTGTCTCCTGCTGCCGCAGGGCTTTGCTGTACTAGGACAGGGGAGATTTTCAGAAGCCATTTTAGATACAACGTGCTGGAAGTATATTCATGTGGTTTAATTATAAAATGTCACTTTTATTTCATCACTACAAAAAAATGTAATAACAAATATATTCATGTCTGCTAAGGAAAATCATCTTTTTGACAGTAGATGTGGCAGACCCATATTCCCTCTCACACCCGCATTCAGCAGGCGCTGGAACTACCCAGCAGGAGCTGAGGTTGCTCACAGGTCCTGTCCTCTCACTTAATGGCTGTCACCTGGCAGCGTCCAAGGTTCCCAGGAGAAATGTCTTCTAAAAGCGAGTCGGGGTGTGGTTCCATAGTGAAGTGGTTAGCACGCTTGCTTTACACGCAGAAGGTCCTGTGTTCGCACCTTGGTGGAGTCACAGTCCATGGTCTATGGCCATGCCACCCTGAACAAGCCTGATGTCTGATCTCAGAAGCTAAGCAGGGTCGAGCCTGGTTAGAACTCGGATGGGAGACCACCAAGGAAGACCAGGTGCTGTAGGCATGAATAATAATAAAAAATAAAAAAAGTTAATAGTCTGTTAGGACAAAAAGCTGTTTTTGTCTCTGCTGGAGTATAATGAACCCATGGTTTTAGACCTCAGAGTGCCTGTAGACCAGTGTTCCAGTACCACCCAGAGGAAAAAGTGACAGCAGACAACAGTTAAAATATCTAGGTCAGAAACTCGGGGGGTTTTGCAACAGGAATCAGGTGGGAAATACCGTGCTCTGCTGTCCCAAGGAGGGGGCCTCCTGCCACACATGACCAAAAATTATCTTAGCAATCGTAGCAGCTTCCCCTGAGCATTGGCCACTGTACCCAGCAGCTCACTGGCCCCCCCCCGGGCTGTGGGGCCCTGGCATTGGAGGCCGCCTGCCTAGGCGATCCATCCCTGACCCTCACACAGCACGTGCCTGGCATTTTGCAGATGCTCGTTAGGTGTTGGCCAAAGAAATCAGACAAGGAAAGCCAAAATGGAAGAATAGAAAAATGAGTAATGTTCAAATTCTTGATTTTGATGTCCTTCTGAGATGGGTGGCAACTGCCTGGCTTATGCCCCATTTCAAGCCATGGGGGGTCTCGTGACGGCCGTGGCAGATCTGCTGCTGTGCCCCCCCTGGGAGGAGGTGGCATCTGGATCTTCGCCAGGATTCGTGATAAAACGCAATAGCCTCAGCAGGTCTGTGCTGCATGAAACACAAGTGTAAAAATTACTTTAACGACACAGCTGACGTATTTACTGCTGCTGTAGGCGTTCCCAGCTTTCTTGTTTGTAAGGTACGTGGGGGTCATCTTGGCAGTTTACCTAAATGCATGTCATATTTACATACAAGGGTTTTGAGGCCAGTGCCTGCTTTTGAAAAGGTACCAATCATGTTTCTACTCCAGTAAGCTCACTTTTTTTCTTGCGGTAAAATATACATAACATAAATTTTACCATTTTAACTATTTTTAAGTGTACGGTGGCATTAAGTGCATTCACGTAGCTCTATAACCATCACCACCATCCATCTCCAAAAGCTTTTCATCCTTCCAAACAGCAACTCTGTCCCCATTAAACACGGACTCCCCGTCCTCTTTCCCCACCGACCCCAGCGACCCCCATTCTGCTTCCTGTCTCTGTGAATCTGAGTACTCCAGCTAGTGGAATCACACCGTAGTCTTTTTGTAACTGGCTTATTTCACTTAGTGTGAGATCCTCAAGGCTCGTCTATGTTGTAGCATATGTCAGAATTTCCTTTCTTTTTAAGGCCGAATAATATTCCATTGTATGTAGATGCCACATCTTCTTCATCGAACCATCTGTTGATTGACACGCAGGTTCCTTCCACCTTTTGGCTATTGTGAATAATGCTGCTGTGAACGTGCATGTGCAAGTATCTCTCCAAGTCCCCACTTCCAGTTTTTCAGAGTTTATACTCAGAAGTGGAACTTATGGATCTTGTGGTAATCTTACGTTTAACTTTTTGAGGAGCCGCCACGCTGTTTTTCGCAGCAGCTGCACCATGCCGCGCTGCCTCCAGCGGTGCAGAGGGTTTCAGCCTCCGTGTCGTCACCAACACTTGTTATTTTTTTTATATATAATAGCCATCCTAATGGGTAAGAAGTGGCTTTGATTTTATTGTGGTTTTGTTTTCAATTTCCTAACACCTTGTGATGTTGAACATCTTTTTACATGGTTATTGGCCATTTGTATATCTTCTTTGGAGAAAGGTTCAATTTCCTTACCCATTTTTAAATCAGGTTGTTTTTTTGTCATCATTGAGTTATAGGAGTTCGTGTGGATATTAATCTCTTATAAGATATATGATTTGCAAATATTTTATCCCATTCCACAGGTTGTACGCTCACTTTTTAATCAATTTAGGACTAACTCCTGTGTGTAAAAGTTTCTATGTTAGGACCTACATCTGTTTCTCACGCACTTTGTCACTTTTCCATGACAAATGCCAAGTTGAAAGGGCAGAATGGATCAGCGGTGGGGACCTCCTGTGATTATTTGGCTTGTGTTAGCATTTGGAAGACAAACAATTCTTTGTTTTTGCAA
Organism: Rousettus aegyptiacus; assembly: GCF_014176215.1. NCBI lineage: Eukaryota > Metazoa > Chordata > Mammalia > Chiroptera > Pteropodidae > Rousettus > Rousettus aegyptiacus. The sequence continues at coordinate 30,092,157 of NW_023416291.1, forward strand.
CTCAAAGTAAGAAAGTTCCAGAAAAGTACAAAACAGTGGTCTTTATTGCCATTTGGGGATGGATATTAGGTCGTTGCCTCCATCAGTTTTCCAGGGTTCAGATGGAAAAAGCTGTGGGAAGCAGGGGATAGTTTAGACAGCGTTGTGGAGGCGGAAGAAACTTCCCTCTCCCTTCAAGGTCAAGTAATCAAATAGACATGAGACAGATTAGTGAGAGAAATAACCAAATTTCATTATATACCTATCTATGGGAACCCTGCATACCGAAGAGGTAGAGACCCCACGTGTGAGACGTTCCAAGACAGAAAAGGAAGATGGCTATGTAACACCTTCTGAGTTCAGGTCAACTTGGGGCTTCAAAGGGGAGGAAGGTCATCGTAGGACCACAAGAGCAGATGTTCAATAATTAGAGGTTTGCCCTGCCCTATAGATGGGTCATGAAAAGGTATCTCTGATAATCTCATTGTTGGTAAGTATCCTAATTCAAATTCTTCTAGATAGTTTAGGGGAGTGGGGCAGAAGTTTCTCTTGAGCTTGCAAGGTCTCCATAGCCTTTAATTCAAAACAAGCCACATACCACAAGGCATATCTTGGGGTGACTTGTTTTGAACTCCCAAAGTGCCACCCCACCTAGTCTTCTGTATTGAATGAACTTTATGCCCTCCATCATATTTTAACAGGATGAGCTGGCTGAGAGGGACAAGGAGGTAAGATCTGCAGATCAGAACTTATTAAACACTTCCCAATGTTCCCCGTGTTTCAAGAAATGTGTTACATTATCACGTACAAATTGTACATGAGCGGGCTTCTTCTCACTGATTCATAAGGGCAGGAAGGGAAAAGATCAAAAAACAGTTCAGCGACCATCGAAACAGTAACATGAATTTCCCTTGCCAAGAACTGTGTGAAAAAGGTTAAGACTCAGCAATTATTGAATGAGATGCGCCCTTCAGACAAGAAATAGGCAATAAAACCATCGACCTCAACTAGACAGGATGGTGGCAATGCAGACTGGATTAACTGATATACAACAGTTTTGCTGATTCCTGTAGTTCTTTCCATGTAATTTTATTTGCTTCAAAAAAGGCAGTTTATAAAATTGATGTGACTGGCTTGGGGTGGGGGAGGAAGCATTCTATCCAAGGGCAGCAGTTCAGGATGTAAAAAAGCTTGGTGTGTGGCTCTAGCCTCTGGGAAATCTCAGCAGAGGAGGGAAGGGGGCCCCTTCCCAGGCCCATCCCCAGCCATGATCCTGGCTTCCGGAACGTCCCAGCTCAGAGTGCATTCACCAAAAGGAGGAAACGTGGGCCCGACTGTAGTTGAAAGGGGGCATTTGTGGGTGGGAGCAGGGCATACCTTGCCTGAAGTTGTGGGGACAGGGCTTGAGGGTGAGTGGGAAACTAGTTATTTAGAGTGACACCAGGCACTACCCCCTCTTCTCTACCTTCTGTCTCTGTCCCCTGGGCTTGATGCTCACCCTGAGTGTTGCCCACCCTGAACCCCCCTGTAGGGCTTTGGGACAGTGAGTGTAGAGAAGCGAGAGCAGCCAACCTGATAAGTGCTTTCTTCATCCCTCAGCCCCAAGGTTTACCACCTCTGTCCCCAAGCAAGCCCTGCCTTTTGCAAGCAGGGAGTCTGAGTTTATGGCGTGGTCCCCCAGCTCTCTGGGCTATTGAGCTGGCAGCCATGGAATTTGCAGGCCCTGTCCCCATTAGGGACAGCCAAGGGCAAGAGGTGCAGAGGCAAGAGGCCTGACCCTGTTCTTTTCCCTTACAAAGGCCCTGGTGGCGGCCCTACCTCAGGGCTTGCAAACGGGGTATATTAACTCGGGCTCCATGACACAGCACCATAGACTTAAGGGTTTCAACAATAAAACTTTATTTCCTTACAGTGCTGGAGGCCAGAAGCCCAAGATCAAGATGTTGGCAGGGTTGGTTTCTTCTGTGGGCTCTGTCCTTGGCTTGTAGGTGGCTGTCTTCTCCCTATGTACTCGACATGGCATTCCCTCTGTGTGTGCCTGTGTCATGACCTCTTCTGTAAGGATGCCAGTCATATTGGATCAAGGCCCATCCCAATGGCCTCATTTTAACTTAATCACTATTTTTAAAGGTCCCATTGCCAAATGCAGTCACATTCTGAGGTACTGGGGATTAGGGATTCAACATGAGAATTTGGGGGACACAATTCAGCCAATAACATGCTATGCTGAAATCCGATCCCCTTGGTACTGATTGTAAATTTCATGTAATTGATCACAGTGGGATATTTTGAAGCAACTGGAAATGGTTAGTCATCTCCAATGAAAAATTCTGACAAAATATAAAATGCATGCTTATTATAAGGCCTCTACCCTGGATTACAACTAATGTGTGAAAATGAGGTGCAAAGTATGTTAGAAGAATGTGAAAAAGTATTTTCCTGCTGCTACGCTATCTAGTGTGTACCTAGGAAATCGCACCAGAGTGGAGTCACCAGGAGAATTCTTCTCTGTTGCCATTTGGTGTGTAACTTGGGAATAACAGGTGAGTTGACGTCCTCCTCTGCTACTTAGCGTGCATCTTGAGATTAACACAGGAGAGGACATCACCAGGAACGCTCTTCTTGCTTTCAAACAGTATACATTTTGAGAATAACACCAGATTGGAGTCTTTAGGATAAATTCTTTCTTCTCTGCTGCCATCTAGTGTTATCTTGGGAATAACATCTTAGTGGATATCGGCTGGAAACACTGTTCCGCTGCCGGTTTACTTTGCATCTTGGGGATGACACCGCAATGGAGGGCACTAGGGAGAGTTCTTTTCTGCTGCCATCTAGTGGGCATCTTGGGAATAACACCAGAGCTGTGGTAAGCTGAAAATTTATTCAGTACAATCATCTTGTGTGCACACCTGCGTGCAGGTCACCAGGAAACACTCTTTCTGCTACCACACAGTGCGCATGTTGAGAATGCACCAGAGCGAGGTCACCAGTAAAAGCTCTTCTCCGCTGCCACGCCGTGTGCGTTTTTGGAATAACACCTGAGTGAAGTTACCAAGAAAAACCATTCTCTGTTGCCACCTATTGTACTTTTGGAGAGTAACACCAGAGCGGAGGTCACCAGGATAAGCTCTTCCTTGCAACCACCTAGTGTATAACTTGAAATAACACCAGAGTGGAGATCTCCACAAGAAGTTATTCTCTGTGGTCACCTTATGGGTATCTTGGGAATAATACCTGGTTGAAAGTTACCAGGTCACAAGAAAACACTCTCCTCTTCTGCCTTCCAGTGTGCATCTTGAGTTTAACACCTGAGTGCAAGTTACCAGGAAAAGCTATCCTCTCCTGCCAAGTAGTGTGAATCTTGGGAACAACACCAGAGTGGAAGTCACCAGAAAAGCTACTCTCTTCTACTATCTATTGTGTATGTTAGGAGTAACACCAGAGTTAAGGTCATCAGAAAAATCTCCTCTCTCTCCAAAGGCTTCAGAGCCAACGAGGAATGTGTCAGACCCTGGGCCTTGCCCCAGGTGCAGTCATCTGTGCCTGGATCTGCCCACTGGAATGTGGAACCTTCAGGTGAAACCTGGCCCAGGGCTTGGTACGCCCTGAGTCAACTGCCTATGCATGCCTTTGGCTGCCTTCACCTTTCGGCTCCTTACCTTTTACAGGGCATATTGTGAAGTAAGAGTGTGCTTAGAAAGTCTATGTAAGTTATCACATTTCAGGGCATTGGCATGCAAACAAAAATTTATTTTGTGTTTAAAAGAGGCAGCCCAGGAGAACCAGATCGAAAGGAACCCAGGTCTGAGAGCAGAAAGTTTGAGTGTGTGTGGAAAGACAAGAAAGAGGCCTGCAGGGAGAGCCAGGGAGTCAGGCTGTCATGGGTCCCCCGGCTCTTGTCTGGAGGCTGCGTCTGAAGGAGCCTTGGAGACTCCACTCCAGGTGCAACATTTGCAAGAGGAGCTGAACACCAGGCTCCCCGGGCAGCTTTGCTAGAACAGCCACCCCTCCTGCACCGCTGTGGTGAGCGGACCTGTCCATGTGCTTGGGGTACAGTCTGTCTGCTTTACCCTTGCATAAGGTGCATTGTCCAAGGCTGGGGCCGCTCTCAGTTTCAGAGAACTGGCACGGTGTGGTGGGAACTTCAGGTTCTGGGGGTTGTAAAGGCATACATGGAAGAATGGGGAAAACAGTGAAGATTCAGCCAAGGCTATCTCAAGAGACCCCAAACCCGCAGGCCATGCATAGTCAGTAACTACGGCTGGCACCGGCTCAGCACCCCACACTCTACATTCTCCATCTCTTTCTGTCACCGTCTGGCCACTTCCCTCATTCTCCCCATGTTCGTCTTTGTCAGACTAGGTTCAAGGTTTACTCTTTTCATCTGACGTCCTCGCTCTCTGACAAAACTGAGCCTCTGCTCCTGATAGATCTCCTGTCCCTCCTCCCCCTCCCTTCCTTATTGCTTCTTCACTCTGCCTTCTCCTTTAAGGAGAACGATGAAAAGGTTTTACCCTCCTGTTTTATTACTTGGAATAAACTTGGCAATCTTAGGTCCACCTGTCTTTTGTGAACCTGCCTCCCCCATAAATGGCTGCCAAATCGTAAGCTGCAGGACGGTCATGGCCAAAGACCCTCAGGACCTGGGCCCTGTGTCCCATCACACACCAGGTCATCCTGATTCTGAGCAGACTGGGTCTCTGTGCCTGGCATGACCCTCACAAAGTGGCAACGTGTACTCAGTTTTCAGAGATTTTCCTGCGTCTGCTGTTTTTTTGTTTTTTGTTTTTTGTTTTTTAAATTAACCAGTTCAAAATAATCTTTATGCCAAAGAGACATATTTGTGGGGCGGCATGTCCTGCTCCCTCTTACCTGGATGTACCTCGATTTGTTTATGCATTCATCTACTGAAGGATATCCTAATTTCTTTAAGTTTTTAGCCATTACGAATAAAACTGCTGTGCATAATTACCTGCTAGTTTTTCAAAACCTTTGTATAAAAACACCAGAGGCATGGTTGTTGGACCCTAAGGTGAGAATGGTTTAGCCCTGGGAAAAACTGCCAAGCTATCTTCCAAGGTGGCTGTATATTCCCACCAGGAAGGAGTGGGAGTTCCTGTGGTTTTTACCATCAGGCATTTGGTGTCATTTTTTTGGAGTTTAGCAGTTCTAATAGGTGTGTAGTGCTGTCTCATTGTTGTTTTAACTTGTAATTCTCTAATGATATATGACATTGAGCTCATTTTTGTAAGCTTATTTACTATCTATTGTCAATGTAAGAAATGTCCAAACATGTAGAGAATTTTTATGAGTTTATTTGGGCCCGAGTGATGACAAATGCTTGAGAGCAAGATCTCAAATGCTCCAGAGAATATCAGTTTTGCATTTTCGTTTATGCGTTTGGAATTAAGGGGGGAATGTGGGGAAGATTACACAAGGGTGAGAGAAAGTAAGGCCAGAATTAGATTACAAACTAGTCAAGAGGATGTGCTCTCACTCTTCAGAAGGTAGAGTCTGAAAGAAGCTTGCAAAAGTGTGTTAGCCTTAGATGAACTTGGACAATGCGTAGGGCTTGCTCAAGGCAAAGATAAGCCTCTTAGTAAAGAAGTTATATGCCTGGGATGTGACGATCCACCATGACCTGCCCAGTTGGGAATTTGTGACCAGATCACCATGAGGGTACTCCCCATAGAACCGCTATATTTCTTCCTTGGCCAGGTGTCTGTTCACATCTTTACCCAATATTAGTGGGGTTGTTTTAGAGTCCTTTATATAGTTTGAATAGAAATCCTTGATCAGATATGTGTTTTGTAAATATTTTCTCCCAGACTGTGGCCTTCCTTTTGGATCTAAGAATTAAAATTGGGAAGTGTGAGCCTCCGACTGTGAGTTTCTTTTCGAAGAAACTCTTTGGGGTCTCTTAAAATTTTATATGATTGTTAGGATCAGTTTGTGTATTTTCCCCAAAGACCTTTGGGAATTTTCGTAGGAATCACATTAAATCTTTATATTGCATTTGTACTATTGCCATCTAAACAATATCATCTTTTTATCACCATGGGATGACTTCACAGTTTAGTTTTTCTTTTATTTCTTTAGCAATGTTTTGTAATTTTTGTGTACAAGTCTTGCACTTTGATTCAATCTATTCTGAAGTGTTTTATTAATGTTGGTGCTACTAAAGATGAAATCACTTTCTTAAATTCTTTTTGAGGTTATTCCTTGCTAGTGTATAAGAAAAATAGACTTTTGCGTATTGATATTTTGTCCTGTAACTTTGCCAAATTAGTTTATTAGCTCTAATACTTTTTGTTGCTTCTTTAAGAAGTTCTATATATAAAAATTATGTGACCTGTTGTCTACGACAAATAGACGTTGTTTAATTTTTCCTTTCACCTGGGGATGCCTTTCATTTCTTTCCTAATTGCTTTGGATAGAGCTTCTAGTACAATATCGAACGACAGTGCTGAAAGAGCGTCCTGGCCTTGTTTCTGATTTCAGGAGTAAACCTTGTTTTCAATAATGAGCATGATGTTTCCTATAAGTATTGCATAGTGTTCTTTATCATGTTGACGAAATGTCCTTTTACCCCTACTGAGTGTTCATATCATGAAATAGGACTGGGTTTTGTATAAAGCTTTTTCTGCCTCAGTTGACATGATCATGTGTTGTTCCTTTGTACTGTTATTGTGGGGTATTACATGGCTTGAACAACCCCATGTTTCTGGTGTAGAGACAGTTGCTTATGGTGCCAAATCAGTTGGAACCATATTGTCCACTCATGACAATAGAGCTGATGAAGAGGAGGCAGGATCAGTGGAAGAGCACAAAAGCCTTATCACATGTCTCTCGTCACAGGTGAGGCTTGGAATGGATCTTACTAATGTAGTTCTTCCAACATTTATTCTTTAAAGATCTTTTAGAAATGTACCCAGACTTTTTTGCACACCTGGACTTGTGAGCCTCAGTGACCAGGTTTGCCAGAGACCAAATGGTTTGAGTGTGAAATGGTACCTCCCAGCCTTTCACACAGAAAGGAAAGGATCCGTTGCCAAAAAGCCACACAACCCTATTTTGGGTGAGATCTTCCAGTGTCAGTAAAATTAGAATTCCATTCTGAAGCTCTATGAGCTTGGGGACTGATGTACGTGGGTGGTGGCGGAAGAGGTTAAACTCCTTGACAACTGTTTCTTCTCCAATAATTAGTTTAGGTTTTTGGTATCTTTTGGAATCATAGAATTTTTCTTTAATAATTTTACTTGGCTCTTTAAAAATAATGGCACAGAATTAAACAAAATGGTCTTTCCTCCCATCATTTTAATTAGGATATTTGATTGTTTGTTTTTTAATTATCTAGTTTTACTTTTTATTTTTGTACCAAAAAGTCATTTAGGTTTATTTACTAAATCTATATTCCTTTTTATCTCATCATTTCCTACCAACTCCCTCATACTTTGTTTCTTCTATTTTTCTTTTTTTAAGAACAATGTCTAACACATTTTTGGGTTAGTCTGTTGAGAATGAGAAGCGAGGAAATTAGAGTTGAGATTATAAAAATGTTTTAGTTCAGCAATAAAAAGGAATAAAAAGTGGGTGCACGCTTAGAAGGGAACATTAGGTCTTTTTTTAAGGCAGGCATATTTAAATACATACAAACACAATTTAAATAAAATGTACTTGTTAATGAGAATCATTTGGCAACAAGGAATTTATTGTGAAGAGAAAGGGGTTCATCATAGGATGAAGACCTTACATAGACAAGAGTATAAGGCAACAACTGTGTACTTAGAACTGTTCCCAGATGGGCAGCTCATCCTTCTGACCAGGAGGCAGAAGACATTAACTATGGAAGCGTGTATGTGGCCGCTGTGGATGGCCCACTCGACGTTTGTGGTCATAAATCAACAACCCAGTGAGCGTGGCTGTTTTAATTTACGCTGGCAGCATTTTACAACGTTGCATGTACTTACAGCACAGGCACACTAAGAGATTTGGGTTTAACCCGGTTGGGGTTCTGCCAAATAAAGAGAGCACATGCATGAAGCTCTGCTTAAAACTTCATGGGATTCATGAACTCATAGGATAGATGATCTGTTTGAAAGAGGATTCAAGAACACCATAACATGGGACAGCACGAAGCAGCGAAGTGGACTTTTAAAATGCTATTCAGAATTTGATACTTGTGCCTAACAACATGATAGTTCAAGCTTTGCTAGGCAGGATAATGGGGGATTTCTTGGCCTTGAGGACTATTCACATCTTTGATTTTTTTTTTATCAGAATCTCTCAGAGATACTAGAGGGTTTTTAAGTTTACAAAATACATGCTTATAGAAAATTAAAACATAGAAATATATAAAGCCGATCATGAAAGTTCTCCCATAATTCCACTTCTTCACAAAGCCACTGACGTGGTGTTACTTCTCTATTAATTTTTAGAGCTTTAACAAATTATTTCACACAAAAAAAGCACTTTTCCTTACATAAGAGTAAAGTTTGCTCATCTTATTAGTCCTGAAAAATTCCTTTCTCGTAACTGATAGAAATAAATAGCAAGAAGGTACCATAATCTATTAAACCAGTCCTCTGTCAATAGGACACCTGGGCTAGTTTTAACTGGTAAAGGAAGGTACAATGAACTTGCCTGTGTTCACTTATCGGATTATTCCTATTAGACAGTTTCCTAATTTTATTTCTAATGAAGAGTTAGCAAAAGAGTTCAAGCATTTTCAATATACTCTGGAAAACTACCCACCTAAAGGTCGTAATAATTATACCCCCACCTACGGTGTGCAGGATGGGATATGTGTAATTTGGAAATGCTTATCCAAAATTATAGCATTTGAAAAACATTTGAAAGCAATTGTTCTTGTAACTGTGTTTTTTAACTACAGAAAGTAAAGTCTGACAAATCTCGACTGATGGGGAATCAGGATCCTAAGGGCATGGTCTATAAAACTCATATTTACTAGGAACCATAGGTATCAAAAACTTAATACTTTTTTTTTAATAAAGTCTTCATGAAAGATTGCAGCCCTTGCTACAGTTTTCAAATACCTCCATTACTATCTCCAGTAATCTCCCCAGGTTTTGGGATCTATACTGGCATCCTACTGCTTGTGGAATAAAAGCCAAACTCCAAACACGACCTTCGCCACTAGCACCGCCTGTACTCACTCAGCTACAGCAGAGGGCACTTTGTGCCTGGAACACGCCACATGCTTTCACACGTCAGCTGCATTCACTTTATGCCTCCTTAGAATAAATACCCTTTCCTTTCTCTGCCCTCTCAAGGCTCAGATCAAATACCACTTACTCTATCAAGTCTTCCACAATTCTCTCAGGAAAAATTAATGGTCTTTTCCTGTTACCCAAGCTTTTTGCTTGTGCCTCTATTATAGCATTCTGTAAGTTACTAAACTAGAAGTCTTGGAGGGCAAGCATATCTTATTTGCCTATTTCCTGAACAGTATCTAGAGCAGAACTTTGCAGAGCATGCATGCAAAAACTGTTTGTGGAATAAACATACATCAGTTAAATCAGGGCTTCAAATCCTTTAATCCCAAATTATCAGTCACAGATAACTATTTTTAAAGGATTAAAAAATAAAACTGACTGCTCCCTTCAAAACACGTCATTTATGTAAGCAGTTTCATAAGCTAAAAAAAAAGAGGGTGTCTTTTAATAAAACTGACAAAATAGTCTATCTTTAGAATAGTTATATTCAACAACCTGCATATGCTTGATATCTGCATCTTCCTGGGATCTCAAACTGTTTATTTTAGAATTACAGTTTATTATAAAATATGAAGCAGCAATGGTTCGAGCATGAGTTTCTGCTTTGTGGTCCTAGCCAGAGAACAAAATGACATCAATACCAAGCTTAAAAAAACCAAAAAACAAAAAACAACAAAACCGGGGGGCTGGGGCGGGGGGGAAGACCACCATGAAGACAGTGCCACATTAAAATCTCTTTCTCTTGATAATTTCTGGCTTCCAGCTGACGGGATGAGTTTCTTCTGTCTAAAAATAGAAAAGTAAGTAAGAAAAAAAGGATTATTACTTTGCTTCATATTTAATAACTTCCATTCTAACAAAAATAAGGTATCTAATCTATTCGAGTATACTATTTGACATCACATATTTATCAGTTATTCAACAATTTTAGGAATGGTTGACAAACTTTTTGTATTATTTGAATCTAATAAAAAATAAATGGCTTCACTACAAATCCAGTGTATGGTTTTTCATCTCAAATAAAACTGCTATTTAGATATTCTAGTAACACCAAAGCTGATGATTCTAGAATTAATTGCATAGCAATCTATTTATTTGGTATTATTCTTAGTGTAAGATTTTCCCATTTACTGTAATAAGGAAAGTTGGAATAAAATCATCTATGGATTTGCTGGCATCAATGAAAACAATACAGACGTCTATAAGCAGATACAACTCGATGATAAATATTTTAATACTATAAACATTTATTTTCCCTTGTGAAAATTTCAGTAATGTTAAAATGATAAAACACTTGCAAAATTGGCATGGCTCATTTACTTTAAAATGAATGTGAAATAGAGAACTTACTGCTGTATCATCCTCTCTGTACACTTTAATGGTTTTATCAGCTTCGGCTGTTAGTAATCGACTTTCAGATTGATCAAAAGCACAAGCAAATATTCCTGATTCACTGTCCAAAGACCCAGGCTGCACAGCTGCATGAACTCTCTGGAAATTGTAACCAGTTCTCCAGTCCCAAAGATGCATAGTGCCGTTGTCAGCTTAAAGGGAAAGATCTAGTTAAACTTGGTGTCCCTGAAATGACTCAGCTTGACAGACATTTATTAAGTACCAACCATTAGCCAAGCACCACGGCAGTAACTACATTTATAAAAATACACAAAACACAGGTACTCAAGCTTCTCTTAACACTGGTTTGTCCACTTTCATTTGTGTTCAATTCAGAATTCACTATAGATCTCAAAAAGCACCACGAAATGGCATCCAATTCCAGAATACATGGCCAAACTTTAGGCAATTCCCAGCATAAATTCCTAGCTTACATTTACCATATGAGAACTCAAAAACGGCTGACCTATGGAATATACTGCATGGATTATGAATAAGCATGAACACATATATGTAAACATTCAAATATACATTAACTAGGCAAGCTCTGCTATAATACTTAGGTGTGATGGCTTAGAAACTTTACCACTGTTTACTCATTCACTAAAAGAAAAAACGACAGACTAAAACACATTTATCATAAAAACAATATTTTACCTCCAGATACAAGCACTCCATCAGAATTTACTGTCAATGTGTTAATAATAGCATTATGACCAGAAAGATTTTGAATAAAACTTCCATCAGGGAATTTCCACTGTTTTATGTTATCTGGAGAACCAGATGCAAACGTGTAACTGAAATAAGATTAAAAACAATTAATGACAAAGTAAACCATGTAAAATAAAATGGTAGATTTAAGGTAGCTTATTACAGTTGTATTTTGCACGTATACCCACTGATCTATGTTGTTGTACCAAAATATTGTCACACCAACAGGTAAAAATATCAAGACATTTGCTCCAAGTTAAATCTGATTTTCAAGTTATTTTTAAAGTATTCTAAGTCCTAGATTAATGTTTTATTCTCCTTGCATTTCCCCAATGGTCTATACCGAGCTAGAGCAATAAATGTAAAAATCCCTAAATTCACACATAGGGCAGAGGGTTGTGCAACTATCTTGGAGAAAGAACAAGAGAGGGAGAGAGAGGACAAGAGGATGAAAAAGGGAGTAAAGGAAAGAAAGAGGGCAAGAGGAGGAGAGAGAAAGGAAATGAGGGAGAAGGGAATGAGAAAGGCAGGGCAAAGGAAAAAGAGAAGGAATAAGGGTAAGAAAAAGAGGGAGGGAGAGGGAAAAGAGAAAAGACATGAATGTGCCCAGAAAAATGTCAGAGTGACATGACATAAACAACAGCTTGGGATATTATGCTCCGCCTCTTAGGATACCATGACTATCATGTTCATGGTTCCTACTTTTTCCCCTATGTCTATGAACTTCCTCCTCCTCAAGAATTAAACTATTCTATGGCTATCTCAGTGTTCAATAAATATTTATGTCCAAAACATTAAATCTAGCTATTAGCTTCTATTTTGACATTGAGCTTTTAACCTTGTTTTATTCATATTATCTCATTTGACATTATCATTTTCTATCATGTAGAAAACTTTTCTCATCTTCTATAGGGCACGGAGCAAAATACTACAAAGGGAAAATAAAAGAAATTCATGTTCACAAGTGGTACAGACCTAGAGGTGGCAGTGTCTAAAGGACTACCAAAAGCAGTACTAATGCTGGTATTTCTGCGCTATTCTAAGAACTGAAGGAAGACAAGGAATTAGGAGAATATACTTACTGTCTTGGATGTAACACTACAGCCCTCACTGATTTTTTGTGATTTGTTAATGTGACTCTTGTTTTTCCAGCCACCAAATCCCATAATCGTATTGTGGTGTCATGACTTCCTGTATGAAAATAACACACAAATCCCCAAAACATAGATCAGGGAAGAGAATGTAAAAGTTAAGTATAACAAAATATAAAGTGTTCTTCCATAGACACATATATACTAAAAGGAAGTAGTACCAACTCTTGGCTAATTGCTTCCAAAATTTTAGGTTGGTTTTAATAAATGCTTGTCCACTGAACAGCTAGAACAACTATGAAGGTCAAAACAAATGGAGAGGGAGAAAAAAACCTCGAATGATTTTTAGTTAATGAAATACATCAAGGAATTACTTTCTGCTCTTAAAGGCCCATTGTTATTAATCTTGTTTTAACCAAAACAAGACTCAAATCAGCTCTAAAGATTATTAGTCTCAGGGTATCCTGTCTTCTAACTTCAATTTTCTAAACCAGTAATTCTGATACTATGAAACAATGCTTAATTTATCTAACATCAACATTTTCTAGTCGGACATTACATAATACTGTGTATGACATATTCTATGATATGTAAAAAGTATAAGGAAAACAATCAAATGAAATGTTACAAATTTCGAATGCACAGAAACACTACAAGTATAATGAGTCATAATATGAAAAATATATGTGTAATCACAATGATTTCTGATATAAATATATTATAAACTTGAAAAGTATCAATCGTACCGGTAATAATCTGTGGTTCTGCAGCCTGACATCTCACCGTAGCAACTGCATTTGTATGTCCGGATAACGTATGTACACTGGCTTTAGTTCTCACATCCCAAATCTATAAAAACATAATAGACATACCATCAAAGAGAACAGGTGTTTATATCTCAGGCATGTAACTGAAAGAATTTAAGGCTGAGAATTTACTACACAGCTGTGCCTGAATATAATGAAGAAGGCACTTAAATGAGAGGTAATCTCTAAGCTGGCTAGGGAATGTAGACAGACAGTTGATAGGGGAAAAAAAGCTAAAATATCAGGGGACTGAAAGTCTAAGAATGGGTAAAATGGGACTGCTGGCTAAAACAGCTAATAGACAATAGCTGCGGTGACAGGCTGGAATGTGAGAGTGTCACATTTCAGGGACAGGGCACTCCCAATAATCAACAGAACTAAAGATGACGATGGAAAAACATCATCAAGAAACTGAGAAATCAGGTTATTAGTTAGGACACTAACTAATGGTAACTACCTTCAAGTTTCTATCAAAAGATATATGACTCCATTTCCAAATATGCATCCTGTAAGATGCAATACATTTTAAGCTAAACACAAAGCTCTATTCCACTGACCCGTGCAGTTGAATCTCGACTACAGGTCACCAGCACATCAATTGTTGGGTGCAAATCCAAACCATACACTGCACTCAGATGTCCATGATAGTGCCTTATAACCTAAATGTAAAGGAGGAAAGTTAAAATTCCTATAAGTAGTAAGAAAAAAAATGGTGCATGTTTTAAATGCTTCAATCCAAGCTCACCTTATTATATTCAAGATCCCAGCATTTGACCTGTTTGTCTTCTCCACAGGAGAACAGGTATGGGCTCCTTGAGCTTACTATCACACCACGCACTGTACTAATGTGCCCAGTTAATGACAGTTTTAACTTGCCACTAGCCAAGTCCCAGATCTGCAATCAAAGAATATTTAATTTTTCTTTTTGCTGATTATTCCAGAGTTTTAGAATCCCGATGTTAAAACTAAGTCTTCAAAAAGTTAAAGATACAAACATATAAAAATTTCTAAATTTGCAAAACAAACCCCCTACCCCTCCAAAATAAATGCAGGGAAAAAATTAAAAGGCATGCTCAAACTGGAAAAATATTTTTAATAGATGACAAAAGGTTAATATTCTTAATATATAAAGGGATCGCTAATAACAAAAGTATGCATACCACAGTATTAAATTAGCCAAGGACAGCAATAACTTGAAAAAACCTCTGTGAAAACAACCTACGTGTCCATTGATGGATGAATGGATAAAGAAATATGGTATATATACATATGATGAAATATTATTCAGTTATATAATTGAATGAAATCTTGTCATTTTGACAACATAGAAGGATCCCGAGGGCATCATGCTATGTGAAATAAGTCAGAGAGAAAGACAAATAGTACGTGATCTCACTACACGAGGAATCTAAAAAAAAAGCTAAAAACCTGAAAAACCCAAGAAGCCATGGGTGAAGGATACGTAAAGGTAAAACTTACAGTTAATAAATTAGTAAGTTATGGGGATGTAATGTATACATGGTGACCATAGTTAATAATACTGTAAAGCATATTTGAAAGTTGCTGAGAGAGTAATCTTAGAAGTTCTCATCACAAGAAAAAAAAACTCTGCAACTATGTGTGGTGGTAGATGTTAACTCGACTTATTGTGGTGATCATTTCACAATATATACAAATTCTGAATCATTATGTTGTATACCTAAAACTAAACTAATGTTGTTTGTCAATTATAACTCAACAAAAAATTTAAAAACCCTAAATGTAGCTAATAAAGCATCAAAAATTTCAACCTCACTAGACATTATATATATACCATTTTGAAAAGATTAGGTATCCATATCTGCTTATCATATTAGTAGATATTTTTAAAGATACACAGTCAATAGGTGAAAAGAATCCACTCATACACTGCAAGTATCAATTCACCATTTTGGAAAATAAGTTGTGCTTTGGGTGCTAACTTAAAAAATGTTTGGCCCATTAATTCCATTTCTGGGAATCTATCATAAATAATTTAAAAGACAGAAAAAGCTTTAGGTACAAAGATTAACTTCAGTATTACTTGTGATAGTGAATGTTAGGAAGCTAAAAATATAATGTCCAGTAATAGGAAAATAGATTATAGAATACCTAAATGACGTTTTTAAAAAGATGTTCGATTTTTCATAAGAATATGCCTTTGATATGTTACACACAAAAAAGCAGGGTTCAAAATTACGTATCAACCATGACTTTTAAAAGATACACATTTATACACATAGGAAAAAAGTACAGAAGAAAATGCATTGATATACATGTACAGAAATAAATACTAAAAAGAAATTCATTTAAATATCTAGCAGTAGTAGAATTACATATGGGTCTATGCTTTTTATATTTTTTTTATATTTTCCACATTTTTTATAGATAAGCATTCTTTAATTTTATAACCAGAGAGGAAAACCCTTAAATATCAAAGAATTAGTGGTGGTAGTCAGCATGTACTGTTTGGAAAAAAACTGTTGTTTAAATACCACTCTTAAGACAGAATTATTTGGAACTTTTAACTGGTATATATAATACATTTTACTCCATACTCAGGTCTAAGAAATCAGAGGAGCTACAAGAGCAATTCCCACCAGAGGAAATAACTTAAAATAGATTAAATGTACATAGCAAACAGAAAGTCATGCTTATTTTTTTCTTCCTCTTTTATTACCTTTATAGTTCTGTCAGCAGATCCAGTAACAAACCACTGATTTCCAGGTTCCACAGCGATGCATCGAACCCAGCCAAGATGCCCACTGATCACCTGTATTAAAAAAGAAAAGGTGGAATGGGCAGACACATAAATTAAAGGTTATTCAATTTCAATTTGTTATTCATAAGTTAAAGTTTATTCGATTCAAGTTTGAATTGCCCTTCCTCACATCTTCAAATGATACAAGATTATAATAAAGTTATTTGACGATTAGATTTTAGAATAACTATTAAAGTACTTCAATCTGTGAATGAAAACACAAAGTGTAGTATATCTATACAACGGAATACTACTCAGCAATAAAAGGAATGTAATAATACTCGCAACAACTTGGAAGAATCTTAAAGGCATTAAGCTGAGTGAAGGAAGGCAGTTTCAAGAGGTACATACTGAATGATTCCATTCATACAACACAGTTGAAAAGACACAACATAGAGAAGTTAAATAAATGGTTGCCAGGCCTGGAAAAGGGTATGGCTGTAATAGACGAGCACAGGGGTGTTTCGAATTGGTGTAACTTCTATATCTGGAATTTAGTAGTAGTTACCCAAGTCTACATAGCCATTAAAATTTAAGAGATCTGTATACCAAAATAAAATCTATTTTATCGTATAATTTAAAAAGTAAAATTTAATATATATATTATGTATAGATGTACTTTTCCAACTACATACATGGTATTTTAGATCTGGTACATTTTAAATCATTTTATTTTACTAGACTTGAAAAGATAATCAGTCGGGTCAAGGAAATGTCCTAATACATTGTTTTTCCCCTTGGCCTTCGTAGTAAGCACTCACTTTCCTAAATTTACTTCATCTCTCCACATTTAGTAGCACTCTACCAATATTTTATACTGTATTTTATACACAATACAAGTATAGCTTTTACTTAATCTCCTTCCCAAGATATCTTTTAAGATAGTGCCTAAGCCCTTCCCTCAAACCACCTCAGATCACTTTACCAGTTCTCCTATTCACTTCTTTTCTCCTCACTCTATTACTCAGCTCTTGCCAACCGGAAAGCAGTAACCATGTTTCACGCAGGGGAATAATACACAGATTTGCTCACCCTGTAGAGTTTCCACGGTGGGTGCCACTGGGGCTTTGGCATTGTAGGGGCTTTTTTAGCCATCAGTGCAGAGTTCTTGGCATTACCACCCTCCATAACAGCCTAGATATGGAACGCATCACATTATTATTAAAGATATCATATTTAAGTTTCCATGTTATCAATTTGAAAACGGACCTTCAAAGAGGGACTTTATGAAAGCTTTTTTTCTGTACATGAAAAGAAAGGACAGCTAAAAATGTCTGCATAGCTAGAAAATGAGTCTAAGACTTCTAATCGAAACTATATTTCCTATATGTTAATTTTAGTTTTAAATAGCAATTAAAAATCTCAGAGAGGAAGAACATTAAATTTAAGAGCACGTATCACTGTATGAGTTCAAAACCCAGCTCTGCCAATAACTGGCTGATTGATCCTAAGTCAAAATTATGTGACCTCTGTACCTCCTTTATAAAATGGAAATTAAGTGCCTACCGCATACAGTTATGATGATGAACATAGAGTAGTAAATGCTGTACAAAGGGCCTACTATTAAGTGACTGTGAGTGGATTAACACCACTGCCTTTCATTGTCATATTTTAACATCATTAATATGGCAAAGGACAGACTGATAGTTCCTTGTTTATCTTCCCCCGAAATATTTCAATACTATTTTAAAAGGTATTCTAGCTGACGTATTATCTACTGTTAGCGTCCATCCAAAAAATAATTAAGCCCATAGTTCCTACCCTCAAAAAGCTAACATTTCTTCCTCCTCAAAAGGCAGAAAGGCTCAGAAGAGATCTATGAATGGAGGCTAACAAAGAAATGTGGTAGGAGGATTAAATTCATACACGCCATAACGCCGAATCAACTGCATAATAAACTGAGGTAAAGCCTACACTTATTCCAAGTAGCAGCATATTTTCAATTATATTTTCTCTAACTTTCACCAATAACAACAGTAGCTGCCATTTACTTAAACTTATGTATTTCTAAATGCTCATTTATACACTAGTTGTATAGCCCATGAAGTTACAATACTGATAGCTCTCAATTCCAACTATATAAATCAACTTAAAGTTTTTTTGAAAAAAGCTTTCATATCTAAAACATACTAATACAAATTTCAGAATAACATTCCTTGTATTTTTAATAGTGGATAATAAAGGGCAACATTGTCTTCATGAAACAAATATAATATAAATGTGTAAATAGACAGAATTAACAGAATTTTACATTCCAAAAAATATATCTATTCACTAGCAACTTAAATTAGCTCAGGTTACTATTTACTTTAACGACTGCGAAAAAATATTCATTTAATATTTAAGGTAAGACTCTTGGGATAAAAGGAAATAAGGCAACGTGTTCCAAAAGGTAGAAACTTGCAGCGCGATCTGACACCAAGAAACTCACCGAAGTCATCCCCGCGGGCTGTGAACGGTCAGAGGGCCCAGGATGTCGGTATTCCCCTCCAGCAGGCGCACTACGATTTGCATCAACCCTGAGGCAAGAAAATCACATTCTAAGTAATTAATGCCGCTAGTCTCATGTTCTGCAGGACAAATTTTATGTTAAATTTTTAAAGCAGTTTAAAGAAAAATGTCATGTAATACATAATTATAAAGAAATAAATTTAAAAATGAGAAAAAATGTGTAATTTTTGTAATTAGAAGGGTATTTCATACCTGGCCTGAGAAGAAGGTAACGCCACAGCTAAGGACTGTGCGGCTGATTCACTTGGCATTCTTTGGATCTTAGTATCTGCTGTTAAAGCAACCCCTGTTTAAAAAAGAAAAAAGTTCCTTTTAGTAGCTATCTTTGTTTCCACTTCTTTGCATTTAAACTTAACTACTGGAGAAAACTATACCAAAAAGGTAACAGTGATTATATCCAGGTGGTGGTATTACAAAAAGTAATTATGTTTTGCACGTCTTTTGTCACAACTCAAATTTGATTTAATCACAAGCAGGTTGGAATAACAAAGCCCAAGATAGTAAAGTTAAATATCTATAATCTTGGGATAATCAGATATAAAAATTAAGCAGTTCTCTAAACACTAACAAAATATTTCGAAGAGTAAATGTAAATTACTACAACAAACAGCACTGATTCACCTGTACTTTCATTATGGTGAATCCTGTCCTCCAAAGTTACGAGAACCTACATACACTATGCTTTTTTATACTCTACCCTGTTATACTGGCAACTCCATTCGTGTGCCTATTCCTGTGTCAATTCCTCTACACAAATATTCCTCTACCCAGGAAATATTTCTAGCACATCTGCTTCTATACTAACATTTCCAGTATCACTTTTATAAGCTTGGTAATATTTACATGTCTGTCTAAACCTTCAAATAATATGCTTGTCTTACCCTGGGGTAGTTTCACTGTCTTTGAATTCCTAGCACAGCGCGTGGAAAAATATAGGTGCTTAAGAATGTTTGCCAAACAAATGCATATGATACTAAGTATTAGTTAATTATCATCTAAAAGCTATGTATGGATACCTGGCTAGTCAGCTTATCTCGTATTTTTTAGGCAATGGGAATCGCTATTAGCGTGTTCATGAAAATACATGTGACGGTAAGACATTTTCAATATGTAACATCTCACTTACCAGGTCCTGGTGGATATGGATGTGTACCTGTCACCAAATATTCAACTTCCTGTCCTTTAAAAAAAGAGAGAAATTAATGGCAAAATTTACCTCATGTACTAGTATAATCTCTTTTAATGAATTAAATATTAAACTATCAATTGGATTTCTAAAATGTTAACAATTAAACCCAAGCCTCAGAAATAAAGTAAGCTGATCATTTTTCTTTTGGCTTCTGAAGACAATGCACATAGTGATTTCCTTGGCTATTTGCTGACATGATGTTAAGAAAGCTTCTATATTTGCTACATAGCAATGCTGTGTAGAGAGATCATCCTATAAAATAATAATCCACTCCGGTTTTTCTTTTAAGCAAATGGTTTCCCCCTGGAATCTCTTAATTATCTTTATTTGCTACAATTTCGGTGCTTAATATTATCTTTCTGAATTACAGCCAAGAGAAGCAGATGGTCTCCCCATAGATTAGGAATTTTTCCTTTAGTCTCCACCATGACCTTCTCCATATCCTAAGAATTTCTGCCATCATTATACTACCACTTTTTTTTATTTCCTATAAGGGAAAAAATCCACTAACCAGTAATTTCACTTATCACTCCAATGAAGACATCAAGATTTACATCATTAACACCAGTACAGTGTTAAATAGGGTAGGGCTCTAATTAGCCCTGCCAGGAGAGGCATTAATACAACCTTTCATTTACCTATTTTTAAAATTCACATCAAAGTTTTGACATTTCTGACAACACCAGGCTCACCTTGATTGGCAGGGTATTGTTTATGACCATATGAATCTGATGCATTCTGAGGGCCCTTCTCTTTAAAATTTTCTTTCAAGGTAGGCATATGCAGAACAGGTCCATACTCATTCCGCAGCTTGATTGCCATTTTTCTTTTGTGACTATTTAAAAAAGTTATAAACATAAGAACGGATCTTTGAGTACTTCAGATATATTCACCAATCTAAACATATTCACAGATAGCCAGGAAACAAGTACTGAAATAGCTTAAGTTTGCCTCATCACGTAGGAAAAGTTTTTATTAAGATTTTGAAGTTAAACAGCATTTTAAAAAGCTCTAATTTTCCAATTACATTTTCACACTTTTACTCAAATCCACCACATAGCATCCACTAAGTCTAAGTAATACTTAATTAACCAATAAGTAGAAAACTTTCATGATGTGTTATCAAGGGTCTAACTGACTTAAAAATATATAGAAACTAATATATCTTTTAAAAAACTTTAGAGTCAATATACTTTCCTTTGAATGTCTAAATATAAAAATACTGTAAAAGCTTCTATAGTAATCTTTACTGGATATATAGAAAACAGAACCAATCGAAATACTCAATTAGGTCAACAGTTTAAGAAGAAATGCACTTATATTACTTTTAAGAATAGGCTACTTTACAAATTAAATATAAATGCTTTTTGAGGAACTAAGTAAATTTTCAAAGACGGGTAAAGGACAAAGATGGAACACTGCACATAATGCAATTCCAGACTGGAGCTGGAGATGTAGAACCAAAAATATGCCACCACTCAAAAATCTTCATCATACTAACGAGAAAAGATGGGAGTAGAAGTACTGGCCAGGTACAATTTCAGCTCAGCAAGGCTCTGAGAGCAGCGGGAGGGAAGCTGAAAGCACATACAAAGTGATTGATTATAAAATATAGCACCTAAAGGGGCTCTCCTAATTACTGGGTATTTGTAAAATGCAATTAATTAATGTAAAAGATAAGGCCAAAAAAAGAGTTAAATCAGCTTAAATTATGCCCAAACATCATTCACTATTGAATAGATATTCTAGAGTGTTAGTGTTACTCGCTAAACTTTAATGGTCCCCTTCTCCCTGATCTCTTCCCCCAATATTAGAAGTTTAATTATTCTAGCAATTGAAAAGAAACTCTATCTACCTCTCTTCATCCAAAGGCACAGGTTTTCCATTATCAGCTACAAACATGTCATGGGTCCTCTTCAATGACCTGAACACAAGTGTATGCACAGAATGTTTCTGTACCTCCTAGAAAGAAAGAGTGTAGTTACATATCAAGCTACAAATTACACATATTGAACCTAAATTAAAGACAAGTTAGTTGTTATACTACATGTTTAAATATGTAAAAAACTATGTATGACTCATGATAGCTATTTTTAGTAAGCTACAGCAGTCAAGTTCAGAGAAGAGGAGGAAGCTCCTCTTTGGCTACGGCCTCAAGTGTACCAACTGAGTGATGCCTGAGACTAGTCATTTACTCAGTAAAAATTTACTGAGCTATTACTATGCGTCTGGTAGGTACTATGCTAGAAGCTAGCAACAGAATGATGAAAACACAGTCATGATCCCTGTGATCAAGAGGAAACAGACAAAAAAATAAGCGAAATAATTCCACATTTTCATAAATACTATGAAGGACACAAGCAAGGGACTGAGTCAGAGAATGGGGCAAGAACTTAGGATAGTTATACAAGATCTCTCCAAGGTGATATTTCAGCAGAAAGGGAGTCGGCCTTGCACAGAAGAGGTAAGAACAATACAGGCAGACAGAAAACACCATGTACAAAGGTGTTCAGAAGTGGATATGCAGCCAAGAGCTGCAAAGAGTTGTAATTATTCAAAAAGAGGGTGCGTTGTGATGCAAGATGAGGTTGCCAGGGTAGACAAGGCCCAGATCAGGTTAGGTTTTTCTTAAGACCACTGCGACAGTCTGTATTTTTGCTCCAGTAACATAGGGCCAGTAAAGGGCTTTAAGCAAGAAAAGCAGGCCGAACTTACGTTTTTAAACAGATTAACTAGGAGGCGGTGGGAGGTGGGAGGGTGGAGGGGCGCTGTAGCAAAAATGGAAGAAAGGAGACCAGCTGGGCGATAATGTACCTGTCTAGGTGTAAGATGATGTTGGTCTGAATTAAGGTAATGGCAGTGGGTACGCACAAAAGTCCAGAAATAGTTCCGAGAAAAGACAGACAAGGCTTGCTGATAGAACTGTCGTTAGAACTAGGGAAAGATGTGAAAATTAAAGACTGAAAGGTTTTCCTGGGGGAAGAGCTAAAATAAACAAAGTGAGCATCACAGAAGACCGCCGATCTTGTGGAATACAGAATTACTGACACTACCGTGAATACCGGTGGGCGAAGATGGACAGAAGCCCCGCCCGCGACGCCAGTGCCCACCGCAAGTGCCTAAGGTTCAGGTCAGAACTAGAGGAATTATCGCAGGCTTACTCCGCAGACAGAACCTCTAACTCGTGCTCTCATCCAGCCTCTCCTCTCTCCCTGAAAACCTTGAGACCATTCGGCCTCGGCCAAACAGCCTCCCCTCGCAGGCTCTCCTCTCCCCAGACTCCTCAAACCCTCGAGCCCCTACGCCCGCCACCAAAGAAACACGGTGCACAAGCAAACTGCTCCTGACAACCCAAGCGTCACTTTACCTCGACCATGATGCGGCCGCGTATTTCGCCACCCTGGAACCCAAGAAACTAATCACCAACGCAAAAACCGCCGCCACAACTGCGCAGCCTCTTCCGGAATCTTGCGCCCTGACGCCGGATGTGACGCAGCTCCGCGCCCCGCGCGCTGGTCCCCGCAGGCCTCCGGGGGCCGCCGGGCGCGCCTTTCTCCTCGGGCTGCCTCTGTGCGGCGGAGCCTCGCGGCCGAGCAGCGGAGCCTCCTGGAAAACGAGTTTTACTCCGTAAAAAGAAAAATTGATGTAGTTGAGTGTTTGCAAACTTGGATACACAAACATTTCATTGTCTCTGCTTTCTTTAACCATAATCAGTTCCCCTGATCTTGTCCTCAGAGCATACTGCGTCTACTTTGAAGAAGACGGGTTGGGGGGGGAGGGGGGCGGGGGGCGGAGGGCGGGGCGGGGAATCGATCAAAAGTATAGCCAAGTGAATTAATAGTCTCATTTAGAAATTCATCAGTTTTAATCACACATATTAAGGTCATACTTGAAAATGCAATCATCTCTGAATTTGAATGTGAGTTTTCCCTAAGAACTGATTTCTCTAAGAGTGGCCACTGATGGTAGTAGGACTTGGCAAGGAAATGCCATAATTATAAAATATATACTGTATAGGGAAACCAAGTCGTATTATAACTATAGACAGTAATAACTATACAAAAGAAAATGGTTTTAAATAGAAGTAAAATTATAGACATGTAAGCAAGCTTATATATATATGTATATATATATATGTTGCAATCTAATTTAGGTCTATTAGCTTGCTAATCTTCCTAAAAATATAAGTCCAGTCTCATAAAAATGTAATTATTAAAGTAAATGAAAGTAAATTAGATTATGCTCCTTTCAAATCCACTTGAAAGTTTTAGATAGATAAAGCTCAGTGACCCTTTTATCTAGCTCAGGGACTCATTAATTACCTATATTGTGTGAAAATTTTGTGTTTATATAAGAACATGAATTTTATTCTGATGCAGGGGTTTTATAGGTTTTTTTGGATTCATGAAAGGATCCAGGACACTAAGCAAAGGTTAAGAATCCTGGTCCTGGCTGACACACAGAGCTGCCTTATTTGAGCAGTAGGGGTCACTGTTGCTCTTTTAACAGAGTAAGAGGATTTTCCCTAAAGCACACACATGGTGAATTATTTATTTGTAAATATATTTTTGATATAATTAACAAAATTATTCTCCCAGATTAATCTAGTACCCACCTGGCACTATACATAGTTATTGCAATGTTATTGACTTTATTACCTATGCTATACTTTATATCTCTGTGACTATTTTGTAACTATCAATTTGTATTTAATCCTTTCACGTTTTTCACCTAGCCCTCCAACCCCCCTCCCTTCTGGCAACCATCAGTTTGTTCTCTATTATTTATGAATCTGTTTCTGTTTTATTTATTCATTTATTTTGTTCTTTAGATTCCACATATAAGTGAGATCATATGGTATTTGTTTTTGACTTATTTTACTTAGTACAATACCTTCTAGGTCCATCCATGTTGTCTCAAATGGTATGATTTCATTCTTTTTTATGGCTGATTAATATTCCATTGTGCACACACCTATTCTTCTTTATCCAATCACCTATTGGTGGGCACTTACGTTGTTGCATCTATACCCTGGCTACTGTAACTAATGCTTCAATGAACATAAGGGTACATATATCTTTTCAAATTAGTGTTTCAGATTTCTTTGGATAAATACCCAAAAGTGGAATTACTGGGTCTTAAGGTAGTTCTATTTTCAATTTTTTGAGGAGCCTCCATCCCATTTTCCATAGAGGCTGCACCAATTTGCAATCCTACCAACAGTGCACAAGGGTACACTTTTCTCCACATCCTTGCCAATACTTACTGTTTGTTGATGTATTTTGATGATGGCCTTTCTGATAGGCGTGAGGTGATATCACATTGTGGTTTTAATCTGCATTTCTCTGATGATTAGTGATGTTGACCATCTTTTTGTATTTCTATTGACAATCCGTATGTCCTCTTTGGAGAAATGTCTACATTTAGCTCCTCTGCCCATTTTTTAATAGGAGTATTCGTTTTTTGGGTGTTGAGTTGTATGAGTTCTTTATAAATTAATAATCCCTTAACCCTTTATCAGATGAATTATTGGCAAATATCTTCTTCCATTTGGTAAGTTGTCTTTTCATTTTGTTGATGTGTTTCCTTTGCTATACCAAATCTTTTTAGTTTGATGTAGTCCCATTTATTTTTTTTCTTTTGTTTCCCTTCCCTGTAGAGCTATATCAGAAAAAAATATTAATATAAATATTATTGGGTTTGTTCTGTGAAAACAACAGTACAAATTTTAAGAAAGGCCTCCTTTCATTAGTTAAGCTACTTTTTTAAAAAATTCACCAATGGGGGGATCTCTTTATCTCTTTCAAATACTTGTGTCCTTTGCCTTTGAGCAGTGGTAGGTCACAGGAGTGTAGATTTCAGTGTCATTTTTATCAACTTCCTATTGGATTTTTTAATAAAAAGTGTTTTCTGATTTTTATACTTATAAAAATGATGAATAGTATCATTTTTTCTTTCTGTTTCTCTGAGCATACAGGGTTAAATAAACAATCTTTTTTAGACACTATGCTCTTTATGCACAATATTCTTTGAAGTTTTTTGCCTCAATTTGTCCTTTGTCCCATGAATTTTAGATTTGTAATTCATCAGTAATTCAAGAGGAAGGAATGGTGAAAGTTATCATTTCTTTCAGAGTTTCTGAAATGGAAAAAGAATCCTTGGACATTTTTTCCAGGAGTTTGGTCTTTAATAGTTCATTACAATGGTAAGAATGGGTCCAAAGGCTGCGGCAGTGTTAGTGGGTGTTTTCTGGTAACACAGTTGAGAGGAAAGCTTCTGCGACAACAGAAGACAGCGAGGGAGCTATTCTTCCAGTTAATGTCTAGGAAGGCCTGGAACATAATGAACCTGCACTGTCAGTTATAAACATCTTAGCAAAGGGTGTGTGTGTGTGTGTGTGTGTGTGTGTGAGAAAGAGATGGGGCGGGGTGGGGGGAAATGTTCTTTTTGAGTCTTTCATTTCTTAATAACCAGCTTAAAATCAATGTCCCAAAAGGCAGCTTCAGGGTGGCAAAAGTTGGCTCCCTTTACCCTCTAGACATGAAGCTTCGTGAGTACAGGGCATTTCCCTCTTCTGGTCACCAAAGTGTCCTTGGCCCCTAGTATACTACCTGGCCACAAAATAGGTGCTTTATAAATATTTGATGAGCACAAATTTCCTTGTGCTCTAACTGGACCTGACATGAATTGTAAAAGTATCAACAACAAGTGCATTGACAACTGGTGCCCGAAAATCTGCCCTTCATGCCAGACAGCTGCTGGGCAGACCAAATGATGTTTTCTCTGTCACTGATTTACTGCTCTTGACTTATGTAATGGTATTCCCAGATATGAAGAGCAATGCACTATTGACCTGAAAACATAACTGAACAAATAGTACTCCCTTCCTCCTCCACCAATGGCATCAATGTTTTAAATAAATTAAGTACTTTAGTAAGCAAAATTTCTGCAAATATAGTCATTCTCTTTGAAAACATGGTAATTTACATTGTAATATTAAGCACTTTAGTGTGTTAATGCAGCTGTTTATAACTCTATAAGAAAACATATCTAACAAGAACTAGAACTTTAAAAAACTCAGTTATTATTACTGCATCGGCCATGCCTCTCATGTGGATACAAATATCCATGCCCATACCATTATAGGAGAGTGAAATGTAAGTGAAAATAAAGGCTAAGAATGAGTGTGCCAGTCTGAGACACATTGTCCCAAGACAATGAGCTAGCCAAAACAACAATGACAAACAAACTTAAAAGATACCGGTAAATTCTTTATAACGTTTGTATTTTGTTGGGCAATATGGTGTAATGGGCATAGTGCATGGACTGTAGGATCAGACAGGCCTGGGTCAAGTCCTGGTACTAGTACTTACTACCTTGAGTAGTGTACTTAACCTCACCTAGCCTCATTTCATCATCTGTATAACACAGTGGCTTCAAAAATTAAATCAAATAAATGACTATCAGAGCTTGGCCACTTGAAGCATGTTTCAATGAAGGCTAGTGAACTCATTCATTTGACAATTTTTATCGAATGATTGCTACATCTATCTTGCTCACCAGTGTTTCCCCAGCACCAAGCACACTACCTGTCACATAGGAGACTCTCAGGAACTATTCGTGGAATGAATGTTAAGTCTCTGCTCTTCCATTCTAGTAGTTTGCTCCCACTTCCTTAATGATGATGGCAAGAATGCCAGGCAGAGTATAAAAAAGTGGGAATGTTAAGGAGTTTTCATTTTAATGTCGTACTTTATTCTATGATATGCTAGAAGAAACTTTAAAATTAACAAGCTTCTGGAAATTAAATAATGGTTCTATTGCTAGTTGATGAAATGTCAGTGCTTGAAAATGAAGTAATAATATGATAATGTTACCCCCCCAAAAATTGTTTTAGTCTATTTAACATAGTCTTTTTATTTTTATTTTTATTGAAATAAAATTGGCATATATTAGTCAGTCTTTTTAAATCAATAGGAATCTGACATCATTAAAATAAAACATTGCTTAGATTATTAAACTTTTTCTCAGTTACATTTTGAAGGGAAGTATTCTCGCACCTTAATTTAATTAATATGCACACATATACACACATTTCCTTTTTCAGTCAGATTGTGTACTCACTAAGAAAAATTAACACTGAACTAATCTTAAAGCACCTAATTAACTCAGTATTAATAATGAGACATAAACATAGAAAAATCCAATTATTTTACTTAATTTAAACATAATACTTTGCTTCTATAAATCTGAATGAAAAGAATTTGGGAAGGCAACCTATCCTACTAAGAGGAGAAAAAAATTTAGTGGGACTCATACCATTATCAAGAGTCTGATTCCAAGCATTGTTTCAAATATATTCTTCTGATCCAACCTGGATAACTTGCTGTCTTTAAAATAAAATATTGAAAAATTTTTAATAAGAATATTTCACCTTCCATGGGGTGGGGGGAAACAGAAAATGCTATGAAGCAGCACACTTTCTGGGATATATGTTGTTGATTTTGGTCTCCCTATTAATTCTTGTAGGAGTTGTTAATCCTGATTGCAACAAACAAATGAAAAGAAGAGACAGATGGATTTATTGGCTTATAAGAAATGATGAAAAGAAATGAGCCAACATTAGTGTCTGAGCATCTATTTGAAATAGATGCATAAAGACTTCACTAATGTTAAAATAACATTTTTCTATAAACAATACAATATATAATATATAATATAAAAATAAAGTGTTAAGTATGTACTCAGTCACCATAATAATGATTTTGATTTAGGAATCTGTAATCTACTAATTATTTTAATAATGTTTAAAATTTGTTGAACATTTTAACTTATGTTGATAAAGGACAAAATATGAAACACAGTCAAAGCAAAAAAAGATTGCTTTCTTTTGATGTTTGTCTATCATAAAATAAGGCATGAATTGTAACTTTGTTGTTCTGATTAATGTCTGCAAGAGGATAAACACATGGCGATATAACATTATTCATTATTTCAATGACCTTTTCGAAAACTGAATTACATGATTACTTCAAAACATGGCTTTTGTGGTACACCTTCAGTGAGCAGACAATGTTAGTGTTTGCCTTGTGAGTAGGTCCAATGTTATGTGCTTGAGTTAAAAATATTTCTTTTTTCACACATTATTTTTAAGCCTGTGCACCATCCACATTAATTTATAGGAAATGTGATGCACACATCTTTAAGAATGTCCTAATTTCTTATCATATTGTCCAATTAAATGGATTGAAGAACTTCAGTGTTTCTAAATTCGGCCAACAAAGAATAGTTGGTTGACAAGTAAATAAGTCTTGCTGGGAAAATGTTGCTCAAGTGATAAAATGGTTCAGCCAACAGGTGAACCAAAAAATTAAATATTAACTAAGGAAGGTAACCATTTCTAAAGTCATATCTAACAGAAGATTCAAGTATATATAAGATTGAAGATCTCTCAGTTAAGTCCACAAATAAAGGACGGTTTCTTGGAACTTCCAAAAATTTTAAATCATGAAACATCTATTACTGCTACTATTATGTGTTTTTATAGTCCAGTCCCAAGATCTCAGTGACTATGAAAATGAGGTGACTTTAAAAAAATTATTATTATGTTGTTACTAATATTATTAATAAAAATATAACAATCATAATCATATGCGAATATTTATTTTTAATGATATTAATGTTGATTTTAGTTGTGAAGTAGGATTGTTAATCTCAAGGACTCATTTTATTTAAAGAATGTTACATAGTATTTCTTATATAAAAATAAAATAATAATATCTTGTTTCTGGTTTATTACTTTTATTTTCCCAGGATGAAGCTGACACACCTAAGGTAAGATGTGTTTTTCTCACTTATTTTCATGAGTACTAGAGTTTTTGTTTAGTCCTAGCAATATGTTATTACAATTATGAGGACAAAAATCTGAAAATTTTGTAGACTATAAAATAATAAAAGAAAAGTATTTTAAAAGAAAAAAAAAGCTATAGTAGCTGTTTGGTGAAGGAGGGTCATAGATAGCTCCTGAAATTACCGGCTATTTATGAATGAAAATTTTAAACTAAATCTAAAAGCAGAATAGATTGAGTGCAGTGATAGAAAATGAAATACTGTTTTTTCCCCCTCAAAGGAGAAAATTTAAATCATAGGTAGTATTTATTATTATTATTGATGGTTATGAAACATATAGCCCAATTTATTCATTTGAAGGACAGTGTTTCGTCAAGTACTGTTTTGCTGATTTATTCCTATTGGTTTGAAGATATCAAAAATATAGACATGCATTTAGGGAAATGAATACTTAAAGAATTTTAATTTTAGTATCAAATGGATCATGATCAAATTTCTTGTATATACTATCATATCATCACACTAGACAGAAAAGTACACAATATGTTTGAATGAAGTGATTCACTTTGAGTCATGTGCTGAATTTGAAGGCAACCTAAGTGATCTAAATATCAAACTATACACATAAAAAGATAGTCATCTGGTTAATTGAGTTAGGTAAGAAAAATGTCAAGAATGTGTTAAGAGCAAACCTTTGTAAAGTACTTGGCTAAGCACTTTTACTTTCCTGCTCACAAACCAATCCTTACAGAGACAATTTACTAGTTTAGGCTTCAAAATGGATTTTCTAATTTTAGTTATTTCAATAAGTGGTCTTCATAAACTGAAATGCCCAAATAATTTAAAAAAATAGTTTTTATTTCCTTTTTGCTTGTAAAGCTAGACCATCAATGCTATCTACTAGCACTCTGAAATAGAAAGAAAATGTTTTCCTTCTGTTATAATTTGATTTGTAATAAACCGGCGAACTACATTTCACAAAATTCCTGTTAGAATAGACCAGCTCTGGCTGAAATCATGTCTTTGAAATGAAACATGTATATTTTCCTTAATCTTCACATGTTATTATTTTTATTGCAATCACACATAACATATACTGTAGTATAAATTTAGCAGTTAAGCAGGGGAATCAGGTACCAGCCTGCCTGGATTTAAAGCCTAGCACCTTCTCACTAAATGTTGAATATTATTATGACTAATGAGTAAATGGCAATAAAATTCCAAATAGAGTCATTGGATGACTTCTAGGCTCACAAAATAGCTAGAATGCTTAGTCTCTGCTTCTGATCTAGTCATCCGTTAATTTGTAATTGAGCCCCAAAAGACATAATTGCTGACAAAGACCATATGATAATACAGTTAATTCAAGCCAGCCCTTTTATAGTGCACTGCATATTTTTCACTTTATTATCTTAGTGTAATATTTTTCTGTTAACAAATAATTTTAATCACAAGCACATACCTTGAGAATTACTTTAAATATGAGAAAATCATGGTGTTTGATAAAGAAATCATGTAGGAAATTTCATGAAAATGGTTTAAATCAATACTTTTGTTAATAAAAGATATAATTAAGGTTGGGATTAGTAGTGGAAAAACCACTTAAACTATAGTACCTGCTTTATGTGATTGCAATAAAAAGAATAAGGAGTACTTACTTAATAATGAGTACTTGCCAGGTCTTCTTCCGAGAGTGTCATATGCAATAAATTATTTAATCCTTACAAATCATCTTATACAGCAGATACTAACTATTATTATCCCTATTTTACAGATAAGGAAGCAAGCACAGATAAATTTGCTTGCCTAAGATACTATGGCTAGTAGGCAGTAGGGTCAAGTCAAGCAGCCTGGCTCCAGAGTCCCTTCCTTGTTCCTCTTCAACATTTTAGAGTCCAAGGTTGTCTTATGACAAATCCTAAGTAAATTTCACATTTTAGTAAATCTGTATTGTCTTAGGATATTATTATACAGGAGTTAGGCAAATTGATCATCAATTCATAAAAATTAAAGATGGGGAAATAATTAACAATAATTACAGGAATTTGGTAACCAAGTGGCTTGAGAATATTTACTCCTCCTGACAGTATATCGAAAAGAATATATACCACACACACTATCTCGTGTGTCTCAGTTATAGGTTTCAGGAATCTGAGATTATTATTATTCATAATCTGAAGCAGCTTTATTTAGGGCCTCTTTTAAAAAACTACCTGAGGTGCAATAGCTTTATGCAGATTTTCTTTCTATTGTTACTAAAGAGACCTAAGCAACCTGTTGATTTACCACCAACGACTAGCCAGTAGATGGACCTTAAGCCAGTCATCAGTTGCGTGGTAACCCAAATTATAAAATGAGAATGTTGGAATAGTTACCTCTCAAATCTTCTAAAACACTCTACATTTCATTTCTGCCTGGCTCTCTGAAGGCCTCTTTGGATGCCCGTGGTCATCGACCCATTGACAGGAAAAGAGAAGAGCTTCCCAGCCTGAGACCTGCCCCACCTCCCATCAGTGGAGGAGGCTATCGGGCTCGTCCAGTCAAAGCTGCTGCCAGCATGAAGAAAGTGGAAAGAAAACCCCCTGATGCTGGGGGCTGTCTTCACGCTGACCCAGACCTGGTGGGTGCACTGATGCTCTTGCAGTGGGTCTCCCATGTGCAGAAAGCCTGTCTTCATCATGGCTTCCTACAGCTGCCTTGAACTACATTGCCATTGTTGTTTGTTTATTTTAGAAATAAATACATAAACTTATCCAGCCTTTGGTTAAGGGTTCCTTTCTAGTTTCCTTTGGTCTAGGCCCAAGATTCCAAACAAGGAAATATGGGTATTGCCTTTACTTTTGATTTTTGCCTGCTTTGTTTATTCAGGTGGTGAAATTTTCATAGCCTAATTACATTTATTCTGGATAAGGACTATTTTTCATCTTATTAGGACGATGAAGACTCTAGAATTTCTAGTCTTGTGTAAAGAAAATTGAATGACAGGTTTTTATATCAGCTAATGATATCATTGAATTTTCACTATGTGCTTTTTTTCGCAAATACCCATAACCCAAATTCTTCATCTAATGGCTGCTTTTTTATTTGTTTACAGGGAGTGCTGTGTCCTACAGGATGTCAGTTGCAAGAAACTTTGGTAAAACAGGAAAGACCAGTCAGAAACAGTGTGAATGAGTTAAATAATAATGTGGAGTCTGTTTCCCAGACATCTTCTACCACCTATGAGTATGTGACTGTGCTAAAAGACATGTGGAAAAAGAGGCAGAAGCAAATGATAGGTAGATATCCTTATGTTTTCTCTTTGATTGGGTTATACGATTGGGACTGTTGGACTGCCATGGGAATGCATAATTATGAGGAGATTAACATTTCCGGATTGGCCCAAATAGCATTTATGCTCTTTCAGTATGGTCCTGATTACTCAAAGGTCCTCGCTAAGGCACCTTCATATGCGACTTGTCAGATAAGCGCTATTCAACTCTTATTCCCACTCTGGCATCGGCAAGAATGATTTTCTCTGAAAACTTTTGCCGTGAGTCCTTATTTTCAGTCTATAAGAAATTTGTGACTCAGAAGACAATATTCACACAGTAAAAATCGAACATTTATAGATTTAACATTTGAGGTTTTGATTATAAGGGTAATCCATAATATCCTCAGTTGTGTTGCAAATAATAGCTAACCTTTGAAACTTGAGGTCTGAACTGAGTGAGATTGGCTTAGTGGTTAGGAATCAGCTAGTGAGTCTGGCATCTCCATGAGCAGCCATCCCAGATTTGGACATTTTTCATAGGAATCAGGACCTCTCTGTTGTAAATTTTAAGATTCTGCTAAACTTCTGTGAGATGGATAAATAAATCAACTGTATCCACTCCATAAAATGTTGAAGTGAGATGGAAAGTCTAATATTACTTCCTAAATCCTACTCTTTTCCTCAACAAAGAAAAAACAACCTATCGTGTTTATTATTAGATACAATTTTTAAACTTACACCTACGGTAAATTGCTAGTATAGTAGCTAGACTATATGTTAATTGGTATATGCCATGGGCCAAATAATTTCCCCGAGGTATAAGTGCATATCATGACTGCCTAATAGTAGCTCAATGTCCATTAGTTTATTCTCAGAAAATCAAAATCACAATGTGTGGTTGAATACATTTAGTTTTCTTATTGGGAGAAAATGCTAACTATTCCTACATAATTTCATTTTTCCAGAAAATGAAAATATAGTAAGTGAGTACACCTCAGAGCTGGGAAAGCACATATCGTATATAGATGAGACTGTGAATAATAATATCCCGATTAACCTTCGTGTACTCCGGTCAATCCTGGAAAACCTGAGAAGCAAAATACAAAAGTTAGAATCTGATGTCTCAGCTCAGATGGACTACTGCCGCGCCCCATGCACCGTCAGTTGCAATATTCCTGTGGTGTCTGGCAAAGGTAACTAGTTAAACATATTTCTGAAGGGTTCCAGAAGAAGAACTCACACTCTCTAAAAAATAAGAGAGTAGAAAGAGTCCAGTGGATTTCCCCGCTCTGGAAATGACATTATAGCACATCGTGAAGATAGCCCTAGCGTGCTGTGTTCTGATGTAGTCTAATGTATTTGCATATTTTTGGTGCAAATACATTAGACTATTTAGTTTCTATTTAGTTTAACGATAGTGGTAGCTCCACGTGTGTAATGTACACCTTCGCTTGAATAGAACAATGAACAGATGCAGGAGTTTCTCCAGCCCATGTGTTCTGGCAGTTTATGGATGTCACAGAACAGGAAAGGTGAAGAAGTATTTTTCCATCCCTTTGGCTGATAGAACTCAAAACTGAGTTCGATTTTTTAGTAAAAGGAAGATTCAATTTCTATGATATATTCTCAAATGTCTAAAGTAACACATTCTTCAGTAACCTATGTAATCAGTCATTTTATAAAATTGATGACTAAAGACCAAGTAATAATGTTGTAGTTCTCTGAATATAATATACTATTTTATGGTTGCAGAATGTGAGGAAATTGTCAGGAATGGAGGTGAAACATCTGAACTGTATCTCATTCAGCCTCACAGCTCTATCAAACCATATAGAGTATACTGTGATATGAACACAGAAGGTGGAGGTAAGTATTTGATAGTTGCTGACAAATTATACTGTAATTATTTTGATATCATTAAATGCCAGGAAATAAAACCTAGCTTTAACATAACTAACAATGAGCCATTTGATTTGGAATTCACTTTGATATTTTAAGAGTTATAAAATATCTAAGATTTGCAATTTGGGGTAAGATAAAACATTTGTAGTTTTAAAAGATTTTTACAGTTTTCCCCTCATATTTATTTCTTTATTATATCTATTTTGGAGCACTAAATATAGGTGGGCATAAAATAAATTAAATGGACAAAGAATTCAGATAAGCCCCTAAAAGCGACATTATTTGTCATTGGTTAATATGTGTTGTTTTTATTTCCTTCAATCAAAGGATGGACAGTAATTCAGAATCGTCAAGATGGTAGTGTTGACTTTGGCAGGAAATGGGATCCATATAAACAAGGATTTGGAAATATTGCAACCAATGAAGATGGGAAAAAATACTGTGGCCTACCAGGTAAAAATTGAGAGTCAAAATAAAATTGTTCTGATTAAAATGTATATTTTTTTCACTTTAGAAAACAGAATTAGAAGTCTGTTTTTAGGAATTTCAGGAGGTTAAGAAGAGTTTACGAAAAGTGTGAAAGCTAAAGATAAGAAAAGAAAGGCAGTTTTTAGTTTCTAAAGGTTTTATTATTGGTGAGATTTTATTCTGTTTACCTTTAGGTGAGTACTGGCTTGGAAATGATAAAATTAGCCAGCTTACTAAGATAGGACCCACAGAACTTTTGATTGAAATGGAGGACTGGAAAGGAGATAAGGTGAAGGCACGTTATGGAGGATTCACTATACAGAATGAGGCTGACAAGTACCAAATCTCAGTGAACAAATATAAGGGAACAGCTGGCAACGCCCTCATGGAAGGAGCCTCTCAACTGGTGGGAGAAAACCGAACGATGACTATTCACAACGGCATGTTCTTCAGCACGTACGACAGAGACAACGATGGCTGGTATGTGTCATATTCTTCCTGCCTGCTGTAAAAGCCACCTCTAATATTGCTGCTTAGGATCAATAATGATGATTACTAATGTGGCTGATAACTCTCACTTCATTTAGCCACTGTACTAAGCTCTTTATATATCATTCCGAAGCATTTCAACTGTAAGGTTGCCATTATTACCCTTATTTTACAGATGAAGTTTAGAGAGAGTAAGTAACTTATTCAAAGTCATACAACTATAACAGATGGAGCTGGAATGAGAGCATTCTGACCTGAGTATGAGTGTTTAGATAAATTTCTGTATCTCTATATTTAATGCGTATATTGAAACCTTCATGTGGTTTTTCAGGGTTTTCTAATACTAAGGGATCCGAAAGCTATCAGTATAAAATAAAAAATATAGGTGAATTTGCCACGTAGACTCAATTCTCTCCCTTTCTTGCTATAGGGCAGAGAAGGCCTTTGGTGTATTAATGTGACTTGACTTATAAAACCGGAGGGGAGGTGTACTACACACAGCACCGCCCTGTGGGTAATTTGTATGGAATTGACTTGCAATTCTAATAGCCCTAAATATATTTCCTTTCAGGTTAACTGCAGATCCCGAAAAACAGTGTTCTAAAGAGGATGGTGGCGGATGGTGGTATAATAGATGTCATGCAGCCAATCCAAATGGCAGATACTACTGGGGTGGACAATACAGCTGGGACATGGCAAAACACGGCACAGACGACGGAGTGGTATGGATGAACTGGAAGGGGTCCTGGTATTCGATGAAGAAGATGTCCATGAAGATCAGGCCCTACTTCCCACAGCAATAGTTCCAAAAACATAGATTTTTATTCTTCCATGTGTAACAACAGTTTTGTATTATGTCATTGAAATTTTCTTTCGTACATTGTATCAAATTATCAAACTGGTTGTGAGTGTGACTTTTTGGAGAATATATTCAGGATAAATGACATTAAAATTATCACACTATTTTCTTTTTTTATTCTTCATTTATATTGTTCATCAAGAAGTACCTAAAAGAATAATTGTGGACAGTTATTGTCCATAATTTCAATTCCAGTCAATTGTGAACAGTTTCACTTTAGGAAGAGGAATTTACTATTCTTATGAAAAACTGTGAGGCAAATAAAAGCTTATGTTTAAAAGTCCACTTTTAAATATTTATTTATGTAAGATCTGTTACAAAAAACTTTTAAAAATATTTATTAATTAAACCAGTCTCTGTTGCAATAAATTAATGTTTTCTTTTAAATTTTGTAATCCACATGGTCAGTGAGGTAGGTAGGCTTTGAACCTGTAAGAAAAGGGAAACATTCAC
Organism: Rousettus aegyptiacus; assembly: GCF_014176215.1. NCBI lineage: Eukaryota > Metazoa > Chordata > Mammalia > Chiroptera > Pteropodidae > Rousettus > Rousettus aegyptiacus. The sequence goes on from NW_023416291.1 coordinate 30,129,124, forward strand.
AAGCTTAAAGAGCTAGCAAATTGGCACCGAACATTTGAAAATTCAGAATCTCTCTCTGCACTATGGAAAAACCACTCTGTCGTTTAGCCAGAACTTGGGATCAAAGATCCCAAGAAGAAAGTCAGGCTCAACTCTTCACTTTTTTTTTCTTCTGCAAATAATGAGGTAGGAAGTAGCAGTTGCCTATTGCTCCAGGAAAAGAGGCCTATTGGCTTCAGTTGGGTTTTATTTTTTACATAGTTTCATGAGAACCCAAGTAGAAGTGGATTTTCTGTTCTTTCTATGTCTCCCGGAGAAATGAGCATATCAACTCAACATTTGTGTGTGTGTATTTTTTTTTGTCTATTGTTTTTTTTTTTTTTTACCTTGTATTCTCCCATCACTTCACTCCAACTGCCTTGGGCCACCCCATGACCTTGGTCCTTCTTCCTTTAAAGTAGCATCACCGCCACTGATGTTCATGAAAACTTACTGTGCTGAAGCTCGTTCTCGTAACCTTTGCATCTAAGCAAAGGTGGTTTATTCCTATCATGGAAACACTTTAGTCTCTTAATTCTTCATCAAATCCAGCTTCAACTTTCATCTGGTTTCCCTGTTGTAAGTTCCGTTCGATCCCTAACCATACTCTATTATTCCGCCATAACATGTATTGTCCTAAAAATAGAAAACTTTGACCAAGTTACTTTTCTGCTTTATGTTATCTCCTTATTATTTAAATTTAAGTCCAAATTCCTTATCTGGGAGTGAAAATGGTTTGCTGCTTGGTCCCTGCACTCTCTCCTGCCCCTGTTCACTACACATCTACATTCTTGTCACAGTGAATTTTTCACAATTCCAGGAAAGGTCAGATCCTTTTGTATGATGCTCCCATTGTTAACAGTGTCCTTCCCCCAAATCCACTTGGGAAATTGCTCTTCATTTTCAAGCCTCACTTTAACCTCAATTGATCGTTTTACATACCTTTGTCCTTCACCAGTGATGAGCTCTTACTCATCTTTGATTCTAGAATCACCAGCCTCTCAAAAAGGCTGATTTCCATAAATTCGTAAACATTGGATGACTAAATTCAATGATTATGAAGATATTGTGTATCGCATATCCTAAATATCCTTACATATTTAAAAAAATATGTAGAAGCCATTTTCCAATAAAGGCACAGACAGAAACTCAATACACAAAGTACTTGAAAGTAGAGCTTTTGCAGCAAGGCTAAGTGTATCAAAAGCCCACTGAATTGTGGATGAGAGATGGCAAGTTTCCAATCCAAGAGCAGTGTCCCTCAGACCTTCACTCAATGACCCTTACATACTCACAGAGGATCTAACGAATTCCTGGAGCTTAAAATAAAGCCACAGATTAAAAACTACTCTAGTAGAGAATCTGAAGGTCAATTCTTAGTTAATATACCAGTAGCAGGAACACAGAGACCATTACTGGGTGGTATGTAATATCTAGGTCTATAGAAAGGAGTAAGCCTTCTAAGATAGCATTTGGTAAGAAATGCTACATGTCTGATTTTGCCCTTTTGAGCATCACAATTTTGAAAATAATAAAAAAGGTAGTGTTCCCCAGTTAGAACATATAAAAGTGTATCTAAAAAGGTGAACACCTGACTTTTATAAAGATAATAAAAAGATTAGTTGAAAATTATTAATCACATGCTATAGCATGAGAGGTATAATATATTTTATTATACAGTTAAGACTACAAGTATGTGACAAATTATAAAAGATATATGGACTTGGGGCACAAACTTCCAGTTCTCTGCATTTAAGAACCAAGAAAAACAGCTAACCAGTGTAGCCAAGGAATATTGCCTTTTAAGCTGAAAACAGGTTTTCCCACATGAGGCAAAAATGTAGATAAGAGTTTTTCTGACGTGTAGAAATGAATTAAAGATGCTACCTACCATTTTTACATAGAGCTGACACGGTGATTTCTGAATTTCATCCCTCTATCCACTGAGGCATGTCACCCGATGCTCCCTGCTTGCGCTTCCATGACAGCTCAGCTCTGCAGCAAGTCACAGTGTGTTGGTGCCTCATTGTAGCTAAACCTAGCAAATGGAATAATTTGTGTGTTTTAACAACATTAATTGTAATTTTAGATAATGAAAGTAGTACATATTATTTGTAGACATGTTGGTAAATACATAAAAAAGTAGAAGCATGTATAATTTCAACACTAACAGGGAAACAGTTAATATCTTAGTTTCTGTTTTTCTTGTTATCTTGTACGTTTTACTACCTGAATTTATCTTATCATGTGATGGAAAATTTTCCATGTTACTTAACACTCTACTATAATATTATTTTCTATAATATGCTTTCTAATGAGCATGGACTATTACATCATGTGAATGTACTCTAATTTTTTAGCAAGTCTCTGTCACTTGGTATTTTGACTTTTCTAAACTTTTCCTAATAAAGATAATACTGAAATTAGCATTCTTCTACATTAAATTTTTTTTGCATATATATAAAATCTGTATACTATATAATATATATTATTATCTAGTTCCTTCTAGAAAAATTCCTAGAAGGAGAATTTCTGGGAAATAATGAATTTTGGCATTCTAAAGGTTTTTAAAATACACATGTTGTCAAATTACCCTCCAGAAAGATAGTATCAACTTATCCTTGGCATACAGAGTTACATGTGTTTGTTATTTTTAATTTTTTTTCTCTCCCACTAATACTGAATGTTATGATACTGACAATTGCTTAAATTTTTGTGTTTGATGACCATTGCCAATCTTCTTTCGAGAATTACCTTTCATGTCCTTTCCCCAATTTTCTATTATCAAAATCATCTTTTATATGAATTCTTAACCATTCTTTATGTATATAGGATAGCAACCAGAAACACATTACCCTCCGTTTATTCAAATATTTTATTTCTTAAGTGAATAGGCAGGAAGAGTCATATGCTTATGCAAATAGTCTTAACTGGTACCAATATTAACCACTGTACCCTTTCTCTTCTCCCAACCAAAAAGAGACCAATGAGCGATACGTTTTTTTGTTTTATGGTTTGACTGAATCATATTTTTCCAACAACTTTTTATTCTAAAAAGTTTCAGTCTGACATAAATTACAAGAATCGTTTAATGAATAGCTGTATGTCCTTCACCCAGATTCACCATCGTTTGCTACATTTGCTTTATCTCTCAAAAGGGTATACTTTCAATGCAGTTTTGCAACAGCTTATGTAGGCATGCAAACTTGAGGTCACTGATCTATTGTAGATAGAGTCAAAGGTAGGTTTAGCAAATGTTTTCTGGAGTGCTCTGTTGCAATCAACATGTAGCCACCTTCTCAGGGAGCTGATAAACAGGGAGTTCATTGTTTAATAGCCAAATTAAATAGGCTTAATTAGATCAAACCTAGCAGGTTATCTTAAATTTTCTTGCCTCTGTGATTTTGAAGTGTTGTTTTTACTCTGTGGAGATGGAAGACATAATATCCAGCTCTTATAAGAATTAATTTGAATCTCTTCCCCAGGTGCAAATTCTTTATCATACTGCTTCCTTCTGTGATGTTTAAAGCCCTTGCCACTCCTATCCTCTATGAATTAAAGATTTTTCTCAATAAATGAGCTTTATAAAGTACTTTGGATTCAATTAAAAATAGGATATGGGTGAATTAATAAGTGCATGAATAAATTAAGTACATCTCAAAAATGGTTTCTTGTAAATTTTGTTAAGTACAAGCAAATTGTACAATATTCATGGCTACCAAAATCTAAATGTTGCTATGTCTCAAATTGTTTCAGCAAATAGCAAATGTTGTATTACTTTGTTCAAGTATAACAAATACTTAATTTATGATTTTTTGCAACCTGCATGTACTTGTATTAATATGGTGCCATTTTCTTTCAGGCTTTTCTAGACATGATTAGAGATTAGTGAATTTGGCAGGATAGGTCTTATCCAGATTCACCAGGTGCACGCCTTATGTCAACAAACTAAATTGGACATGTACTTTTTTGGTTATAAGGGGAACTCATGACAGAGCATAATTAGATCAGTAATATCACTGGGAATATAATTAAAATTAAATGTTATTATATAAAATACTCTCATGTTTATCATGAACAATAGTATCATTATCCTAGAACTCATAATAAATGATGCATGGAACTTAGGTGGTTAGCCTGTAAGAACACTGTTGTACGCTTCATTCCCACATGTGCTCCTTATTATATTATTTAACCTCCCTACACTACTATTTTATCATCATAAAAATTAATTTATAAAATTTTTTCACTTTTATTAAAAGAATGCTAGTAATTATCAATTAAAAGTATCCTTAGAATATTTTCTAGAAATCTAATACTTTATTCTAAAGAGTTTCTAGAAACTGAAAGTATGTTAACAAAATAAAAGAATTAAAATGTAAGAAATTTTTTAAATAAAAATTGAATTAATATCAATGATATAGAAGAGATTTGTGCATTTAGTAGGAAGTTTAAATGAATGACCTATCAAGTTCTTTTTGACACTTAGTTTCCTTAATTTGCAAACATTTTATTGGGTCATGACTTTGTGCCAGGCCTTGTGTGAAGTACTGGAAATAAAATACAGTTCCTGCATTTAAGAAAAAATGAATTAAGAAGTTTTCCTCACATACTATGGCATGCTAAAGGAGAGCATTGAGGACAATTGCAAGCTAAGAGATGAAGACTGATGTAGCTAATGTAAAATTAAAATATAGCTGGATATTTTTTGCATTCCTTACTCAAGATCAAAATCCTTAATTCAGCATTTTCCTCTCTAACAGGTTTATAGGTATTTTATTCATTCATTCATTCATCAATCTATTTATTCAACTAAGGGTTATTTTGAACTGGATAACCTAAAGAGAACTTGCAGGTTAAGAGAATATGGGGGTGAGGGAGGGGGAGAAAAGAGTATCATTAGTGAGCAGAAGTTAAGGAAAGAGAAAACAAAAAAAATTTAAGTAAATGTAAAATAAAGGTAGGTTTCAAAATTCTATTGATTATAAGAAAATCTAAATAAATTGAGCAAGAAAGTTTGAAAATAAAGGAATAATAAGCAAAGAGTTATGGAAAGGGAAAACAAAATTTAAAAAGTAAACTTAAAATAAAATTGTGTTTAAAAAATCACCTATTATTTTAAGAAAGTCTTCTAAGCAAAATGATAAATATTAAAAATTAAATTAAAAGTTCTTTAGGTAAATATAAAGGAAAAATATTGAAGTGATGACAATATTATATTTGACAAGGTGAAATTCAGTTCTGAAGGATGAATCAAGTAAAAGTGGGGCATTATGTAATGATAAAAAGTTTGATCAATGGAGAAGATATGTCATAACCTTTCACATACTTGATAATAAAAAAATCAATTACACAAAATAAGATTCCTAGAACACAATAGGATCACACACTTATACAAAACCACAGAGATAGATCTTATTATATACAGACACACCCATGCAAACATGTATGTGTATATAAATATATGTACACATATACATGCACATATGTCAAAATATGATAGATCGTTTACATAAATTAGAAAAATATATAATAATTAAATGATACCATCAGCACGTTTGGTAATATAAAAATCTTGTAACCTGTAAATGTAAAAATACACATTCTTCCTTTTGCTTAGGAAACCTTTACAAAAATTATCGTGTACTTGTCCATGAAGAATACCTTAAAAATTCTAAAACAGAATTAAATAATTGCTTAAATTAAGTTGTTTATGAAATTTTTGGGAATCAATAATTAAAAGATGACTCATCAATTCCATAGGAGGTCAGAATTATAAAAAAAAATGACTTGCCTCAACCCCCTAAAAAAATACTAACTGGAAGTTCAAGACTTTTCTAAGTAATCTGAGAAAAAACAAACAAACTAGAACTTTTACAGACTAAAAGGTAAAAGAAAGAAAAAAACAAAAAATAAAATCCAAAAAAGTTCAGGGTAAGGGAGAGAATACTTTATCCAAAACGGAAACTTTAAAGATGAAGATGAGCAAGGTATAAGCAGATCCAACGAAAGTTTTATCGAACAAAATTGGCTTTCAATTCCAGTGGCAAAAAATGCTTTAATTATTGATCTCAGCGTAACTGGTTATCTGTCCCCCAGAAAACAAACGTAGACCTTCTTCATAACATATTAAAATAAATTCCAGGTTAATTAAATATTTAAATGCAAAAGAAAAAACGATTAAAACATTCAAAGAAACTTTTAAAACTTACTTGTATAATCTCGAAATGGATGAGACATTCTTATGTAGGGCAGGAAACACTAAATAATTGAGCCCTGGCCTAAAGGATTTCACAATCTAGTGCCGTAACAACATGGGGATTGCTTATATCTTTTTGAGATACAAATAAGAACTATGAGGGCCCAGAGGACAATTCCTGGTCCACAGAAGGAAAGTTACTGACCTATGTTTTAAAGGATAAATAGGAATCTTCTCGGCAATATATAGAAAGGCATAGACTTATTAAAGAGCTTGATATTTCAATACTAGTGAGAAATTCAATGATTAAAGTGTAGATTGAATGACAGTAGAGGTTGAAAAAAGACCAATTTGTGAAAGAGCTTATATGAAAAGCTACAAAGTTTTTTCTTCTTAATTTTTTTGTTAAAGTATAGTTGACATACAATATTATATTAGTTTCAAGTATAAAACATAGTGATTCTACATTTACATACCTTATGATATGATTGCTACAATGAATCTAGTACTCATCTGTCAGTATACATGCTTATTATAATATTATTGACTATATTTCTTATGCATTATATCCCCATGACTTATATATTTTATAACTGGAATTTTGTACCTCTTACTCCCCTTCCTCTTTTTCACTCATCCCCTTCCCTTTCTGGCAATCATCAGTTTATTTTCTGTATCTATGAGTCTGTTTCTGTTTCTGTTTTGTATTGTTTAACTCAACCTTAAGATAAGGCCTTCAATAGGAGAAAGACATAACAGGATTTATTTTTTAAAAGGTAACTTTGTGAGGAATGAATGAACAAAAGAAGATGGTAAATCATGAGGTTAAGAGAAATAGCCCAAATGAGAAAAGATTAACACAAGATAACATAAGAACATAAAAGTGCTGTAAGAATGGTCAATTTTAGAGTAGATATAGACTGGATATAGGAACTTATGAAAAAGCAGAAGCTGGCAAGAAGCTCAAATTTTCTAGAGTAGGAAACTGGAGGGCTAACAGTACCTCTGACTAGGATAAGAAATAGGAAAGATGCAATAGGCATTGATGAGAAGGTAATTAGTTCAGTCTTAGACAGATTAATGAGAAATGTCTAACTGAATGTGTTCAGTATTAGTTGAAATTATGGATCTGAATGTGAGAGCTGAGTTTTAGATTTGGCTATCATCAACCTGTTGGTGGTAACTGAAGCTATGATGATTGTCAAATCAACCAAGGAGAAAATATACTCATAGAGTGAGTAGACATGATTAGATTTATTTTTAAAAGGTAACTTTGTGGTAGTGAATGAATGAAAAAATGATGGTAAAGGAAGAGGTGAGGAGAGGTTAGGTATCTGGCTAAGCTACTAGTTGCCTGCCTCAACTTCTATCCTCCCTCTCCTCCTTAGCCACAGAATCCTAACTTTAATTAGAATAGCCTTGTATCTAAGCTAACCATCAGGTGCCTCAGCCTCTTGTGCAGCCAGGTATGTTTATATGACTAAGCTGTGGCTCATGAGATATAATCAGAAGTGCTGTATGGAACATCTAGGAAAGTTCCTTAAAAGAGAGAAGGTGCTCATTCTCCCTTCTGTCTTTTCTATAGGACATGATGATTGAACCATGAAGTAAACTTGAGTATGGAAGCCATTTATTAGAATAATGGCTTCCTGAAGACAATATGGAGACATATTCCTGTAGATTTTTTCTGTGAATAAGGAATAAGTTTCTGTTTTAAGTCACATGAGTCAAACTTAATCCTAACTGATGAAAATAAATACTAATATTATTGTAATGAGAAACTTTTACAGTTAAGGAGTGGTCTAAGAAAGAATTGCCAGTTAAAAAGTGAGAAAGGTGCGAGAGATGGGAATAGTATACCAGAAACAAGAGAAAATACAGATCGAAGAGGAAAGATGGGGACAATAGTAGTAAATGTTTAAAAGAAGTCAAGCAGGAAGAGGCTTGAATGTAAGACATTAAATTTAGAATTACAAAGTTCTTGGTGGCGTTTAGGAGAGCAGTTTCAAGAAAGTGGTAATCAGGTGAAAACAAAATGAAAGCGGGCTTCCATGTGAAGGAGAGTCAGAGAAGCTGAATTAATATTTAATTTCAGGAATAAGGGAAATAGAGCAAAAAGTTAAAGATAAGGTAAAATGGATAAGAGATCTGCGCTGTCATTTCTCACAACCAAACTGTCTTTACAATTATTATTCTACTAATATTGGCTATGTTTGTTAAAATTAAAGACGTTACCTATTTTTTTGCCAATAAAGTCAAAGCCTTCGAAAGAAGTGAGAAATTAATGGCCCTTCACGTGCAGAGTCACTTTCATTTTGGGACCCGATTCTGTCCCTAATAGTGCGATATTCTGGAATATAAAATTCTTCCTACCCCCGACTCAAGTTCTGTGGAGGCACACAGGCAATTGTCAATGGGGTAGGCATAGAGATAACATGGAATTTGGATTTCTGAAATAAATAAAACTTCTTTTAACTTAGAAGAAGTTTTTATTCAAGTATCTGAAGAGTTGGAGCTGTATCACTTATTTGTAGCAAGGATTTTTAATTGCACATAAGGAAATGCAAGAATACTGGGGCTTCATATGTGGCTCTTCTGCAAGCTCTCGTTCTCACCTTCCTTCTGTTCCTCCCGCTCTGGTTCATAGCTTCAGGCCCTTCCTTCCTTTCTTGGTTTCTCCCTCCTTCCCTCTTTCCTTCCCGCCTTCTTTTCTTGTCTTCCAAGGAGAAAAGGTGCAGTTCATTTGGATAGAAACTATGCAAGCAAAGGCAATCAGGGTACTGGGATCCCAATGTGCTTGGGATATTTTAGTATATTTTTAAGGGTAAATGGCAAGTAGTTCTCACGAGAAGAAAATATGAGTTAAAAGTTGGGGCAGGAGATGGGGCCACCAAGATCAAAGATGCAATTAGTTCAAAATAAAATATTGAACAATGTAAGTGTGCTGAAATAAAAAAAATCAAGTGAAATGAATGCTGTGGGGATTATTTATTAATGTGTAAATGTCATCTGTTTTGAGAATACTTGTAAATATTTAAATTTTTAAATGCATTTTCCAGGTATTTTTGAAGAAATTGGTTAGAATCTGGGGGAAAATTAAGTGTGCATTGTGGTCTTCATTGAAAAACTTAAAGAATAAATTTCTATTTCTATTATGAGAAAAATGTTTCTCCTACCTTCCTAGATTTACTTATTAACAGAAGAGATAAAAGTAGTTAGCAAATTCCTCTACAAAAGCCAGTCTTGTTCAATTTAGTGCAACTTAAAATATTTGTTTAAAATTATTCAAATGGAATGGATGAAATAACTTTTTTACTTGAGAATGGTCCTTTGACTTTGAATGGTATGGGAGAAGTTCTTAAAACAACACCCTCAAGGGTTGCGGAGAGAAGCTTTTATCTGACTCCTTTTTCCTGATGTACTGAACATCCCTTGGTGTATCCTCACAGAAATTTAAAAACCCAGAGCTATTTTAAAGATTAAAAGAAACTCACATAACTTTATTTTTTTAAAGCATTAATAAGTCTCAGTTACATTTAGCTACAGTACAAAGAATAATAAAATAGCACCTGGAAATTGTTTAGATTGTAAGAAGTCTCGACTCTACCTTATTTTTTCTCCACTTCACTGAAAGAAAACAGAGTGCTCTCACTTCCACTCTTTCAGCCTATTGGGTCACCAGGGGCCTGATTTTCATGCGAACAGCCCTAAGGGAGTAATCTGCTCCTCTAAAGGGAACCCAGACCACTCCATTCTCCATTTCATGACTGTTGTTCCTTGGGTCATAGAAGCCCCCAGGGTAATAGATGCCATTGAGATTGGCTGCTTGGCAGTTGTTGTACCACCAGCCTCCCCCATAAACTTCTGCACAGTTCTCGTCCCACTGGTCAGCATCCCTGTCAAAGGTGCTGAACTGCATGCCAACGTGAGAAGTGTATTCTGACCCTTCCTCCACAGAACCTTCTACCAGAGCATCGCCCGTGGTGCCCTCATAGGAGGAGACCTGCAGGGCATAGCCTTCTGCCTCAGAGCCTACCCTGAAGTGATATTCTGCATAAGCCTGGTTCCCAGCCCAATCTTCTAATTCAATCCGAAGGATAGAGCCCCTCCGGGTTAGTAAGTGGAGATATTCGTTGCCTAGCCAGAATTCTCCTTCTCCCTTGTCATTCAGGCTGCCGAAACCTCTCTTGTAGTCTTGCCACGTCCGGTTAAAATTCAGTGATCCATCCATCCTTTGCTGGATCAAAAGCCATCCTCCCAAACCGGTCTCTTGATCACAATAAACAGAAAAAATCTTACTGGATCCTGGTAGCTTGATATTGAAAATGCCACTTTGGGCACCTGAAGGATGTATTTGGAGGACATCATCACAGTCTAAAAAAAAAATTAAGCTGGTTGGACAAAGTTACTCTCATTTAACTTTATAAAGATAGGTATGGCCCAGATTAAATGAAAGCAGAGAGTGGTTTCTTTTCCTTCTTCCTTTCTACTTCTTTCCTTCCTTCCTTCCTTCCTTCCTTCCTTCCTTCCTTCCTTCCTTCCTTCCTTCCTTCCTCCCTTCCTTCCTTTTTTCCTTTCTTCCTCCCTCCCTCCCTCCTTCCCCCTCTTCCTCCCTCCCTCCTTTCCTTTCTTCCCTCCCTCCATGGAAAAGGATGCACTTACACTCGAATGAAATATATGCAAGTGAGTGTCATTTATACCCACAAATCGCAAAGGGAAACTTCCTCAAAAGATTTGGAATTTTACTTGCACATACTGATTAATAGCAAGTAATCAGCAAAGATGTGTAAGCATCTTTTGTATTTGTTTTTAACCCGATCTCAATTTCAACTGAGATCCACTCTAAAAATACAATCGAAAAATTGGGTTGACAAAATTCCAACAGCGCGCACTTTGAATGGTGAAATAATTTGGTTAAACAACTCAAAATCGAGTTTCAGAGGGATTCATTCATTCGTTTAATATTGTATTTATTGAGTGGTGACCCTCTGTATTGTTAGGCATTTGGGAATACAGAGATGAACACAATACAGAAAGTTCCTGCCCCGGGTGGAACTTACAGTCTAGCATGACAGACAAACAAAAAAAAGTGTAATTTTAATAAAGCATGATAGAGAGCTAGGAAAGAAGTGCAAGTTGCTTTGAGAGCACATTGCAGGAATAGCGGACTTAGTCTAGGGGGTCAGGGAAGGCTTCCCTAAAGGAGAAGTGTGGATACCTCTGCCAAGGCGAGATTTAGCATGACTTTTCTTGAGGGTACGCGCTCCTATTTCAAGACGTGTTTCCCTTCCACCATCATCTGCCATTTTATAGCTCTTGCTTTCAAACGTGGAGTCTCCTCTGCTGGAAGTTGTGCTACTGGTTATAAGTTGTTTGCTATGAGATGAAGTTTTACCTCCGGGAGGGAACTGAGGTATACCAAAGAGGTGAGAGCCAGTTTCTCCTAATTCAAAGAAATCCACTTCATCAGGGTGCCTAAGACGGAACTCATCTAGGCCACCCCTGCCAGACAAAGTATGGAACGAGTCTGAGTCACTTATAGCATCACAGTCAGAACCATCTTCAGAGTTTATCACTTCTTTTGTCTCCACTTTGCGACCATCAGCACCCACAACAATCTTAGTAATGGTTTTAGAGCATGAACGACGACTGGTGGCTGTGCCACCAGAGATGACCTTCTCATTACCAATCAGAAGCTCTCTACCTCCTTCAGAAGTGCCCAGTTTACCTGTATGATACTCTTTCTTTTTCCCTAGACTTGAACTTTCTGAAGTCTCTTCAAATGTGCCCCAGTCTGGGTTGGAAGGCCTGGCGATTCCATGCCCTGAGTTATCTGGTCTAAAATTTCCAGACGCAGGATTTCCACGGTTCCAAGTGCCAGCACTACTAGGTCTGGAGCTCCCAGACTCCCAGTTGCCAGTTCCACCAGGGTTCCGATAACCAGTACTATCAGGTCCAGGCTTCCTAGGGGTTTCAGGTGAGGATCCTGTCCCGAGAGAGGCAGAGCCTCCGCGAACACTCCCCTCTGCTCCGGACTTCTCCAACACCATTTTCATCTGCTTCATTTCCGTGAGTGCTCTCCACTCTGGAGGGGCTTTCTGAAGCTGACTCTTGAACTCTCCAGGAACCAAGTCTACAACTGGGCTCATCTTTAACGTTGGTAAGTACCGCTTGTCTGTAGGGGGAAGTAAGTCTTTGGCAATGACTTGTTCGAGCTGCTTCTGTTGATCTTCATAGTCCTGTAAATCTATCTGACGCACTACAGCTCTACTGCATGATCCTTGGCAAGATCGGATCTTAATATCGATGTCCACCTAGACAGAAGTGTAGAGAGATAAAGAAAAAGGGTAGATATAAATAAATAAGCAATGTCTATTGAGTCCTTAGTAGTTACTTTGTTTCTTGGAAACTGTTTTTATTTCTTTGACTTGGAAACCTACCGATCAAGACTTTATTTTCCATTTACATAGTATCTTCAGTGGAAGAGATGTTGGATATTATAAGGCTGGCTGGGAGAAGCAATAGGAACTATTTGAATTCATCTTAGACTTAGAACAGATCATGAGTAAGTTGCTATTCCCTTCGAAAGGAGACGCTAATGAAGTGATCTTCAGTGAAACTGAGGTAGAAGATTCAGGCATGGCAGTGTCAGAGCTTCGAATAAGAGGCAGGGACAGAATATTTGCTTTTGAAATTTCCTATCTATGTGCCCTAGGAAAATTTACTTAATATCTCTGAGATTTTTTCTTCATCCGTAGAGTGGGATGAAGATAGATAATGGATAGATAATGGATAGATGACACTTCACTCCACATGTAGTAGGCATTCGATAAATGACTATTGCCTTCCTTTTCCCTGTTATTCAAAAATAAGGAAATCTGGTGACAGAGCCATAGAGGTGCTTACCTCCAGTCGTTTCATGTCTACCAGCTGAGCCCTGACATTGTTCTGCAGAAGCTGGATGTGCTGTACTTGTTCTGTGACTTTGCGCCTCAGAACCTCAATTCTGCTTCTCAAGTCTTCCGATACTTGGTTATATGTATTATCATTGTCTGAAATGGAAAACATGGCTATTGAAGTAGTTGCTGAGTGATTTGCTTGCAATAGCCAGTAGAAGAAGAAAATTTACTTATAAATATTCTTTGTTTTATTTAGATGATAGTTTGTTCTCTCTCATTTAATTTGCGAGTTCCACATCTATTAAGCATTTGAATTTTGAACAATATTATATCCTGCAATCAATCATCCATGGTTGTCATTTAAGGTGTGCTACTCACAATTAGTAAGCCAAATAAATTCAGAAGAAATATTTGTGGAATGTTAAAGACATAACTAGGAGACAGACTAATTGGTTTGGTCATATTCCTATTATTTCCTCATATCCTTAGTCACGGCACTTGAAAATGTTCTTAGATGGTCCTACTGAGATTTCTTCCTACCTACACATTTGAAATTGTTTCTAAGCTTTCTTTTTTTTAGTTCAATAGGATTGCTCACTTGCCAGTTACTGCCGCACTGTTGACTTTAAATTCGTCAAGTGTCACCTGAAGATATAAAAGGAGGGTCAAGCAAAGTTTCAGGAACCAGACTCTCACTAAATTTGCTGCCCACGTGGAGGGCAAACCCAGTGTTACCCGATCCAAATGAGACCCAGCCCTCATCCTGTGAGCAAGTTACAACACGGCTCTATATTTAAAAATAAAACAAATAAAACAAACAAAACAAACAAAACAAAACAAAACTTCATAATCAGCCTAGTGGAGCCTGTAGGTTGAATTCCCAGCTCCACCACCTGACAGCTATGTGGCTTTAGATGAGTGCCTTGACCTCTCAGTTTCCTTCTCCGTAAGATAGAAACAAAAAAAAAAAGTCAAGCCCATCTTATTTTCAATACATACTCTTGAAAAAGAAAACACTTAAATTCTAGTCTTTAGTCAAAATTCTGACTTACATTGTGATCTTAAAAAATTAATTCTAAGTTTACTTTTTTTTCACATTATAAAAAGAACAAAATTGGAAGCCCCTCCTTAAAAATTTAAGGATATCATAAAGGCATGTGTTTCTATACTAAGTACTTTGGAATAAAATCGCAGTCGTTATAAGGAGACATCATATTTAGGATTTGTGATGCTGTTTTTTGTGTGCTATAAAGTTAAAGCCCTAAATATGTGATACTCACTGTTGCCGCTGGCAAAATCACCTCTCAAAATTTCCATTATGTTCCTGGTCACTGAGGTAGAATCCTTATTGTTCTTCTGATAATTCGATAGTGCATTTTTGAGCTTATTTATTCTGTTTGTAAAATCCAGGTTGACTTCATCAATCAACCCTTTCATCCTGCAGCCAGAAGGGCATTTTTGGTTCTGAAAGCAAAGAGAAAAGATTACATTAAGGGTCCCTTAGCCCCAGTACAACTTTGAAGATTTCCATGCAGCCTCCATTGTTCCCCTTCCCAATCTCTCCAACAGTTTAAGAGGACTAGTCTGAGTCCATAGGGAAATTCTGGAGAGAGTGCCCATTTGACCATAGATAAGGCTCCATGAAATCTTGAGGCCTTCATTCTCAGGTTCCTGCACATACAACTAAAATATCTCTTAAATCCACTAATGGCCCAGAGCCTGGGAGGTAATTTACTTTCGGGACTGATTTCTTTTCCATTTGCCTTTTTAAATTTGACATATAGGGAGCCATTCGATTATTTCTACTGTAAACTTTCTGTGACCTAACAAGTCAGCCTGCGTGCACTTCTAGCGCATCAAGGAAGGGTTCCCCGTTCCCCATGCCCACTGCTCACCCAGTCTTCATCAGAGCAGAAGGGCCAGTCGGTTTCTCTGCAGGCAGACTGATGTTTTTCCATAAGTCTGGGGCCACGTACACCTCCTCCTTCAGCTATAAATTCACCTTGATCGCTCTCCGCGGTCTTTTAGGATTCGTTCACATATGCACAAAAGAGAGCAACAGTAGACAGCAGATGAGGAAAAGACACTGGCGTGCCTGTCAAACCCAGAGAAGAGGGGCTCTCCCCAAAATCAACAGCACCAGTTTTAGGAGCCTCTACAAACTTCAGGTTTCCTCTCTTTTCAATGAATATCCTAAGACCTATTTTATAAAGTTGTAAGAATTAAAAGAAGTTAGGTGTACACATTTCTTGACTGTGTTTAACATTAAATAAGCATTTTAAACATGGTAGGCCTTTTATAGGTTCCATTATAAAAGAAAAATTATTTGAATCAACAAAATTAAGTATAATTTACCTTTTAATTTCCACTAACATCTGGAGGTGGAAAGATAATCGGAAAGGTCAAAGTTCTTTCTCCCATAATTCCTGTTTCGGTCGGAAAAAGCCTGCACTATTTTAGCTTAATGTCTGTCCTTCAAGTTTCTATTATGACCTTAGGGGTCTATAATTTGAGCAAGTATATACCAAGAACACTAATGTGGCCAGTTCAGACTGAGAAATGCTTTTTAGGTTGCTCGCTCATGTAATAGTTTCTTTTTATTTGAAATTAGAATAAGTAGACTGAAAGCAAAAGTAATGGCCTACGACTGACGACTTTTTTAAACACCTTATAATTAATTAAGCATATAGATTTGAGAAAATTTCTATTGTGATCTATGAGGTGAAATAAGATATAAAAATATTCTTCCAACAATTGATTTATTATCTTAATAGGTTTTTAGGTTTTTTAGAGGTTTTTTTTTTTTTTTTTAGGGTTTAGCTATTTTTATTTTGTACCACCAACTTACAAGAATTTTGTTATGACTATTTAAATCTGAGATAGTTTATTCTTATAATTAGTTAACATTTGTTGTCTCATTAATAAAAACTCCGGATAATAATAATACTAATTCAAGCAATCAGGAACAATTTATTTAAAGGAATAAATACAATCTTTTTGTCTAAGAAATAAAATTATAAATTCAAACATACTTCTGAATAAAATGGCACAACAATAAAAACAGGCAAAAATCAAATAT
This sequence comes from Rousettus aegyptiacus, assembly GCF_014176215.1. Taxonomy (NCBI): domain Eukaryota; kingdom Metazoa; phylum Chordata; class Mammalia; order Chiroptera; family Pteropodidae; genus Rousettus; species Rousettus aegyptiacus. Next base: position 30,145,319 of record NW_023416291.1, read on the forward strand.
TTATGCCGATAAGAGAGAGAAATAACTGAAAGCTATGCATTATCCAATATATTATCTTAGTAAATGATGTTAGTTTTATTTCCCATAAAAATTTGTACTTATTATTTTATTATAAGGGAGAAAATTAGGTTAGAAATTTTCTAGTTTTCTTCTTTTTTGATATTAGGGTTTGTGAGCGGTGAAGGAAAAGAAATAAATTGGAATAATTTATAGACTGTGTGTAACTCAGTTTTTAAAACATATTTATCATGTTTTTATAAGATTGAAATATTTCACAAACCTTATCATAGAAGTTTCTCTCCTTTCCTATAGGTTTCTGGAGTCAACTTTAGAAATTATTGCAATGTTTAGTAATTCTCTTAAAAGAATACTATTGTTTCCCCCCAAAATATGACTTTATCAATTAATCTTTTCTGATTTTTGCTATGTAATGTGTTCACAAAGGTAACTAACTTGCTTTTTACTTGTTTTAAAAGAAACACAAAACCACCTTTTAAAAAGAACTATATTAAAACACTGTTCTGCTTATTATGGACAAATAGCAAGAAATTAATAATTAGATTTAAAAAACTCTTGTCATGAGAATATTTTGTTCTGTTAACTAGCATTAATTATCTCGAGGCTTTGTAATGACCAAGATGGCAAAGATTTCTTTCCTTAAAAAAAAAAAAAAAACAATTTTGTAAGACTGATTACAGATGCTAAACCTTCCCCTGTGATTCTATACACTTGGTCTCACTATGTCTTCCTTTAAGGTTTATAAACTCTTGAGGTGTCAGGCCCATCTAGGAATTTGACTCCATGGCTTAAGGCTTAGAAAGCTAACAGTGCCTGACGACATACAATAAGACTGACTCAGGTCTGCAAACTCGGTGTGGAATAAACACAAGAGGGAAAGCAAGAAGAAAAAATAAAGGAGACCATACCCAAATTGTTCCAACCACACTCAGGACTAGGCAGAAGATCCTCATGGAAAACATCTTTTCTGAGGGTGGGGTTGGCTCATGTGGAACAGTCCAGCTGCAAGAAGGGAGTTTCACCTCCACTCTCAGCTTCCATCCCATTTAAATCTGCAGGAGATTTGATTAATCATTATCTTTGTCCTGTTTAGGCAGTCAACATGCACTCTACATTTCTTGCTCCTTCTCCAAGGTTGGCGTCCTGGAAGTTCTTGCTTAATCTACCCCCACACACTTGTTTGCATCCAACAAGCTTTTGCAAAGGGAACAGCAGTTCGGGGAAGATCTTACATTCCAGGAACAAGGTGACTTTGGAAATCCAAAGGCGAACACAGGAGCAGGAGTATGTATCCAGACTTGAGTACTTGCAGGAATGTGGAGAGTGGCTGAGGCAGGCTAGCTGTAGCCCACTGTGAAGCAAAGAGTTGACAAATGATATTTCACTTTATGTAAGAATTATGGTTGAATAATCCGATTTTTAAAAAATGACTTTTAACAAAAGTTTACTTTGAACAGATTATGTTCCTCTTCCAAAACGGTAAAGACAGCAGCCCCTGGATCCAAACAACATCCTAGGTTCATAATCCCAGCTGTACCATTTCCCAGTTCTTGGCTTTGGGATGCATTACTTTATCTCCTCATGCCTCAAATTCTTCATTTTTAAAATTTAGGGGATTATGATAACCGACCACATATGCTTTTGTGAGGAAAAATGAATCAATCTTTGTAGAGTCCTTGGAGCAGTGATTGCCACAAAGTTCGGTACTCAGTAAGCGTTAACAATTGTTGGAGAACACAAAGAGCCATTGAAAACACCATTTCTCTCCTGTTTTTATGCCTTTGGACCTGCTAATTTATTTTCTCCACTCTTTATTGCCATATCAAAAGTTTCCTTGGCTAAGAATTACCAGATTTAGCAAATAAAAAATCAGGATTCCCATTTAAATTTGAATTTTAGATAAACAACAAACACATTTTAGTATAAATATGTTCCATGCAATATTTGGGACATATTTATATGAAGAAAAAAATTTTTTTGTTTATCTGAAAGGCATATTTCATTTGGCATCCCATAATTTGTCTGGCAATCTCACCTTCTCTTCAGTTCTGCTTCCTGTGTGAAGCCAATCCTGATCATAGTATTAATTAATATTTATCGAGTGTTTACTAAGTGCTGGGCACTTTGTTAGACACCTTACATAGTAACTGACGTCATCATTCCATGTAAAAACAATCTTTTCTTCTATGCTTCTGTACAGCACGTACTATTCTTGGCATTTAGCATTGTAGGAGTGTTGTCCATCTCCTCCACTAGATCATAAACTTGAGAAATGACATATTTTATTGGCATATATTTTCCCTAAAAATTGTGGCCCTCATTGAGCAAAAGTATAAGTGCCTTTCACAGCTGATCTGCTGCCTCCGTAGGCTCCACAGGCATGTGAAGCTTGCTATCAATGGACGAAAGCCCTACAACAAGGCTTTCCTTGTCTCCTCCTTCACTGCTTGATGTATGGAAGGTTCTTTGTCTGATCAAGCTCACTCTTGATGTGCTTTTCTTGGATATCTAGAATCAACTGCAGAGCTCAGAAGGAGCCCTAGAGCTCCATCCAGATTCGAGTAGGCAATGATTCTATGGAAAGCTGGGTCACACTTGTCTACTGTGGCTGAAGTGGCAAAATACGGTGGCTGAAGTGGCAAAATGTCTGACAGGGATAGGAATTCAAGGCTTGACTTCCTCAGGTGTTTTCCTATGCCCGTAGGAAGTGCCCCTCTTGAGAAGTGAACATGGAAGCAATTCCCAGAGAGTAACCTGGTGGGCTTAAGGTGATTTTCTTGGCCATAATCTGATTAAAAGTAAGTTAACAGAAGACAGTTGGACTGAATGCCACCATTCTGGTGTCATGTCAGAGCATTTCTGAGGTACCACCTGAGGGCCTCACCTTTACTGTTCCATGATTCCCTCACATATCAGCACTTTGTGCTCTAGTACTTCATCCAGGGCTCTGCTCTGGTGTTACTTCCTCGCAGAGGCCTTCTCTGACCACTCTACCTTAAGAACAGCCACCCTCAGGTGCTATTCCATTAGTACGGTTTTGTTTCTCTTCACAGTACTTTATTACTGCTGGATAATATATATTTGGGAAGTTTTTTGTTTATTTCATGTCTCCCCCACACGAAGCTTCATGAAGCAAAGGTACACTGCCAGACTTAGAGCAAGTACTAATGAGTGTTTGTGGGAGGAAAGAAAGGCAGCACAGTATGGCAGAAGGATAATGGGCTTTGCAGAGAGAGAGAGAGATCTGCATTCTAGCTGAATGACATAGACAAACTAATTCTCTGAACCGGTTTACTTATCTATAAAATGGGGATGACAATATTTATTTTGTAAGGCTGTTGCGAGGGTTATATAAAATGGTATATGTAGCATGTTGGATATACACATTACGAACCTCAGAAATGGTAGTTTTTATTGTTCCCAGAATGTCTGTCTCAATGTCCCAAGGTAGAAAGTTCCCATGTCACCTCTCCAGTGCCAGAATTCTCTAACTGGGAACTTTTGTAGGGCACTCTTTTGGCCTGGCACTGCTCTGAGTGACAGGCTGAGCTCTCCACCCACTGAACAAGCCCAATTATCAGCTATGGAGAATTGGGTTTTGTTTAGACAGAAAGCCATGTAGATGAATAGGCAACAAATAATACAAGGGGCATCGTTTATTTTTTTAAAAGCACATGACAATAAGGATATCTTTACAAGTGTGAAAATGGAAAAAGTCTGGTGAAATTTCCAGTTTCTTAAACTGCAACCACTGCATTTTTCTCAGAGATGGCTATATCTTATTTCCTTAGCTCTAATGATAAGGATGTTTTATTTATTCATCCTTTTGGAATTAATATAATATTCCACAAATTATAAGTATTTAGATGCAGGGATTCATGTACTTGTTATGCCATCACATCTGGCAGGACTGGAATAGTTTTATTTGCGAGGTATATAATGTGTGTAGAAAGAAGAGAAATTCTATAGCTGTAATTATGTTTTAGTTAGAAATTGTATCTACACATCAAAACTCCATTATAAAATTCTGCAAAAAAAAAAAGGCATTAGTGTAAATAATAGTGAAGTCTGAATAAAGTGCGGGAGTTAGAAAATAGTAACTATTAGAGTTGGTTTCTTAGTTTTGACAAATGAACTGTAAGATGTTAAATTAGAGGAAACTGCGTGACTGGCATAAGGAAGTCTCCATGATATTGTTAAAACTTTTTTGTAAGTAAGAAAAGTATTCCAAAATGGAAAGGTAATTAAAATATAAATGCAAAAAAATTAACGTTTTAAAAATATATTTCTAAATTTGACTGCCATTTGATTCATCTAGATAAATATCATCTAGATAAACCAATCTTAATAGAAAAAAAAACAGTTCAATTTTGTTTTTGTTTTCTTTTCATGTCTGGAGCAATTTCATATGTGATCTTATTTGACCCTTGCCACAGCTTTATAATGTAAGGAGAGCAAATTAGGACAGAAAACATTTCCTGCTCAAGGTCTCTTAAATGTTATATATATATATATTTTTTTTTTTTTTAAGTCACACTTTAACTATTTGCCCCTAAGGATTTGAAAGAGGCCACTTTCATCACAGAATGGACTCTGCCCTACTCTGTTTATTTAGGGAGAGTCAACATTTAGATTTATCTAGAGCGGGTTCCCATCTATCTCAGGTCTTTTGTGCTTTTGAAGTTACTAGCAGACAAAACCCTGGGTGAGGACCTAGGAAATGGGAGTGAGGGCCAAGAATACTGGATTTTCATTTGGGAAACACATTTTTGACCCAGTTGTAGACTTTATTAAATGTCGTGATCCTGGATTTATCTGTTTGTAACTTCAAACATTTCCCAAGGAAATAGAGATGAGCAAGAGCTTGAAGTTGTGCCAGCCAGTCTTCCCAAAAGGCCTTTGAACCTGATACAGCAGAGTGTTCTACAGTCCAACGGTCAAAACTATTCTTAATATTCACAGTGGACCACACCTAGCAGACTAGTAGGGCCAAAGCTCATGTTTACAAGGCCAATAATTATCTGTCTTTAGTTTGTTTCTTTTCCTCCTTAAAAGAAAACTATTAATAAATATAATCAGAGCAAATATAATTTAGGAAAAATGTTTCTACATGATTATTTTCAATTTTTTCATTTAACACAGACCAGTAACAAAGAATTTGGGGACCAGTATTCTGAGCAACACTGATTTATTGCGTAATGCCACTTATATAATTTAAAAATACACCATTCAAAAGAAAAATCCATGATTTATCAGATTGCAAACAAATAAAGAAATGCTCATCAAACATCTTTAAATGGTTGTTTATTATAGAGACAAAGGGGAGAAAAGGAAGTTTGAATAAGAAAGAACTATTCAATCAAGTGGCCTATCACAGATGAATGAGAATAGTGTACTAGGAGTCTGGCTAACTCAACTTCTACCTCTGTGGGATGGGCGCCTGACACACACACACACACACACACACACACACACACACACACTCTTGATCACTAACTCATTTTCCATCTTCAACTCATCTTATTATCATTAACTCTTTTTTCTCCCCTTTTTTGAGCTACATCAAACCAATAAGAAATCATCAGGTAGATATATTTTCCCCAGGATTAAATGTGTCCTTTGTTTTTCACTCTCATCATCCGAATACACCAAACACATCTACTACAAATACCTTGGCTAGTTTACACTGGTTAAAGTCAGAGTCGAGGAATTTTAGATTTTGTAAAGATTTCAAATATGTTGTCTATACTTATATTTCTTCATGTCCCACTCACTTTCAATCCACCCACAAGTCTGAAACATAGTCTTTAAAGTGTAACTACTAAACGTAAGGAGAATTGGGGAAAAAAAAGCTATAGTACTTCAAAGGTATATTTAAAAATCTTGATATTTGTCCAATAAATCTTTGCTCTTGTCTGCTGATTAAAGAACTCTGCCCTGTAGCTGCAGAATCTGGAGTCATGGTATCAGCACATTTGTTCCCATACCTTTCTTTTTGGAAGCTACCTTCTGTAGGTTTTTCAAAGTGTGTGACCATGCACAACACTTTATACTTAGACTCCCTATTTTGCAGCAACCTGAGTTTTTTATGCCCAGGAAAGTAAAGGGAAAGGTGGAGCAATAGTTATCTGTGATTTGAGCTGTGAAGAAAAATAATTTGTGTCTATGAGGCTCCAAACTCTTTGTTTCACTTAAAAGTAGACTTTTAAAAGTTTATCAAACAAGATAATCCTTTCGATTTCCATTTATTTGTGCAGATGTGATCCAATTAAATCTGGAAGTACATCTCATTCTTTTGTTCTTAAACTGAAGCCCTTCAACATTCACCACTGAATATTAACAACTAAACAAGTAGAACTTTGAAGTTCATGTTTTTCTCTATCTCATTGGGTTTTAAAATTAACTACAAAATTAATATGTATTCATTATATCAAGTCGAACAATATAGAGATGTATAAAGAGATAGTTAGAAGCTCCTCCTTACCGATCAATGCTGGACTATGCTACGTGCAGATCAAATATGTATTTGGAACAGCTACAAAATCAGGGAGTTTTTGAAAGAATGTTATAATTGATATTTCGGAAAAACTACTGGACAAGTGACCATGAGAAAAAACAGAAACTTTTTGACTTCTTTATTTTGTGTTTAGTGTTTTTATCAAATTTTACATTATTGATTGGTTGGGGAAGAACAAATATGTACAAATAACACATATGTGTCAAGATTATATTTTATTCAAAATGTATATGCATATATCCTTTTTATATTATCATTGTAGAACTGTTTTTATCTCAAAATTTTACTTATTACTTTGTAAATGTTTCCATGTTCATAATGAGATATAATGCTTATTATGTAATCAATGTTTTCTATTCATTGTACTAATAAACCACCTTGCTTACCCATTCTTCAACTGCTAAATAATTTCACTGTTGTTAAATATATGGCTATATTTATATTTCTGTACATAGCTAGTTTCTTTTTCAAAGATAATTTTCTTGGGATGAACCACTGGGGTGATATTATTGCATCAAAACTTATTATTATTTATATGACTCTTCCTATCTATGACCAAATTGCCCACCTATATCCTGACAAAAGGTAGACTGTATGCATTCTGTGTTTAGAAGTAGTTGGGAGCAGGAAAGGTTGGAGACATGATGAAGGACAGGAAGGAGATTGCCATTATCCTGGCAAGAGATGTTGTATATCCCAGCCGAAATGTGGCAGTGTGTACAGAAAAGGAAATGAATATGATAAATATTTAGGGGGTGGATCTGATAGGCTAGATGATATGGGGAAGGAGGAATGAGGAAGACTGGAGGATGACTTATTGGTGTTTTGGAACTTGAGAACTGGATGGAATAAAGCAGGTTTGGGAGAGAGGCTACTACTAAACATGATATCCTCAGTATCCAGCACAGTGGGCAGTATAATGAAGGCATTCAATACATCAATACATTAATCAAATGAATGTTTTACATATACGCAAATAAATTAATGCTGCAAACAACGAATCAACATCCCTTTTTCCCCAAAACTTGCAAGTACTCGGTTGTATATCTGGTTGATTTACTATTTTTATCTCAATAGGATATTTTAAAATCAGGATGCATGAGAATAAGAAAGTGAGAGAATTAGGAAAGAAATTATGCAAAAGAAAAGAATCCAAAGCCAAAGTTTAGGATTTCAGAACAACCTGATCCTCCCCTCATAGATTTAGTCAATTACTTTACACAGTTAACCTTATGCTAACTTAAATAGACTTAGCTATTTCTTACAAAAAGTTGGGGCTCCCTAATTTCAAGATCCCTGGATTCAGAACGAGGTAATGGCTTCATTCTGCTGACTTGTTAGTGAGGTCCTGAGCAGACAGTTTCCATAAAGCTCTCTGCTCTGAGTGTTGGTCCTTTCAGAGTGCCTACATCTATCTGGCCACAGGAGTCTGGACTCAAAAAAGTTTTGCTGGGAGAATCCCCAAACAGCCTATGTCTCCAGTTGCACTTCGGGCACTGTTCACCTTAATTATGTGGTTGTGACTTGTGCTTTTGTTTTTATATCAAATTTTTTCACCTTGGATTAATGTATTTTCCTGTGTTTATGTAATAGTTCCCAGATGGCAAAAGCTATGATTTCTATTTCCATCATAACTCCCCTCCCAAAAGGTATAATGTTTAGCATAAAGTGAAAACTCAGCAGCTACCGATGATTGTCCAACTATAATTACCAAAGTGAAGGAAAGTGATGATTCGTAATGGTCAATAGAAGGGGCCACGTATCTAGTCTTAGGAAACAAAATGTTTATTGAAATGACGTGTAGATAAATTATCACCAGCATAAAACTGTTAGTGGAGTTTTCAACATGGGTTCTTTTTTCTCTTAAAATGAAGTGAGGCTTTACAAGTCCATTGTCCCATATGAAAAATAGTATATTTCGCTGTTCAGATAAAGTCCTTTAAAAAGTAAATCACTTTTGAAATTGTCTTTTAAACGTCTCCAGCCTATGACCAAAACAAAAACATATTAAAGAGATATAATTATCTCCATTTAAAAAGAATTAAATATGAATGATTTAAGGGTGATACACATGGAAAAAATAGGCATCCTATTTTATTAGCATGTACCAAAATATTTAAGAAATAGTTTTTAAAAATCACCAAGACAAAATGACATGTGATCATTAAAATGAAAAAATATGGCAATTATTTCACGTATACCTAAGAAATATGCTAAAATGTTATCTCATCAGATAAACACATTTTAAATAACTCTGAGTTCACTAATTTGGGAATATAGTTCAAAGTAAGTTTTAATTTCCATTTAAAACTAAATATCCTTAACAAAAGACAAAATTAATAAATATAGTATAAGAAAATGAGAAGAAACTTTCAGAAAACTTTCTGAAACTGTGGGTTAAAAGAAATATACAATTAATTCTCGGGGCAAAATGAATTAGTCATCTTCTATTTCAACGTGGTGCTCTGGTCTGACCTGTTTAGCTCCCCCAAGGTGGTGCTGCTGCCCTTCTCCAATGGCGAGTCTGTTAAACGGGATGATCTTCATGGTGGTCTTCTTCATGGAATACCAACGGGATTTCCAAGTGGCCCAAATAATGCCATTATCATAACCATTAGGAGTAGATGATGATGAGTAAGTGCCACCTAAGACGAATTGTAGATGTGCATATCATTGCTCTTGGATTTCCTTACTTCAGAGACTTTGTAAAACTGTCAGTTATGAAGTCCATTGTCATAACACTGACTGATATTTTCAATAGCTAATATAACACTAACTGAAAGTATCAGTTAAAATAAGTTCATTATTAAACAATCCCTTACATCTGTGTTGTATCTCCTGGCCACATCCATACTTTAAATATATTCACTACTAATAGTGCTAGAATCCCAATTTCCCCAACTGGTCTCTCTCCCTAAGCTTAGCTGTCCTGGACTTGCCTATATGGATCATATTTCTGCAAACAGTTTAGAATGGCAGGAGTCACAAGTCCAAATCAGATGGTCTCAGGGCATCTAAAAATACAATTTTACTGCAAAGTGTAAGAGACTTTAGAAAATGGTTCTGGAATGTTATTTTGCCTCTCCATTATAAAGTGGAGATTAGGTCGATTTGCCAACTCCTTGTCCCTGGGCATCAGATCGCATGTAATTTTGTAAGGCATTGTCTGAATCTAACAGTGGTGTATACCACAGGCTAGCAATATGGCTGCTCTGCAAGCACCTTCGCTGAGAATTTCTTCTAATTACATGGTTTGTAGGTGCAAAGATAGATTCGATTTTTAAAACAAAAAAAAGTGTTGGAAAATCAAAAGGTAAATTTAATAATTTTTAGGAAGATTTTAAACCATCTGTTGGGTGGGACAGTACCCTGAGGAGGTAAGATTGCTCATCTTAATGACTCTTTTAGCACCAGCAGGCTTCTCCACACATGACCGTTGGAAGTAACAGTAGCTGTCAGTAAGTAAAATCAGTGTTCAGGACAATTCCAACCTTAAAGCAAACTATAGCTTGCCTTCCCCTCCTTCCCCCACTCGTCCTCAGGCTGGACTCCTCTTCTCTCAAGCTGTCATGGACCCCTGCGCTTCTCAATAATTCCCTGCTCTTTACTCCAATCCTCCAGGCACTTGCTCACTGCTCACTGGTTATATCTGATACATAGCTCACATGATGCTAAGCCACACTATAACGTGTTAACAAGCACAAATATGGTAATGTTAGTTCATCTAGATTACATAGATGGTAAGTCTAGAGGAGATATCATAACTCAAAGGGTCATCTCTGGTAGTGGTAGTTTCAAGTTCAGTGACAAACCACTGGATATTTTGCAGCAAATGGATTTCTTGTAGAGGGACCTGTTTGAGGTATAAGTGTAGTATTTTCCAATTTTGATTTAAAATCAAGAACTATATAATAAGCTCTCTAATATCTTTAATAATTTCTCATTTCCTTCTATCTATTTATACCTTTTTTAAAGATAAAGACTATATACTAACTCATATATCTAAGGGAGAAAGCCATACCTTGGTAATAAATCCCGTTGAGGTGGCCAGCATGACACTTGTTCATCCACCAACCAGATCCATCCTGTTCAGCACAATTGCCTTCAAATTTATCATTGTCATTGTCCCAGGTACTGAACTGCATGCCATTGTGGGATGTGAAAAACTTGTCACTAGGATCATCGCCAAAATCATAGCCATCAAAGGCATCCCCTGCATCTCCACTGATGAAGTAGGCGTATGTTAGGCGGTATTTGTCACTTTCAGGTCCCACCTTGAACATGGCATAGTCTGCAGTACTGTAAAGAAGGCCATAGAGAAATCAAATCTTGAGTCTCATTAGGGACCTCAGAAGTTCCGTCTTCCACAGGACGCTTGTTCAGGATTTTTAACTTTGCTTCTTGTATCTGAAATGTGCTCATTGAATAAGGTTTTCTGCAAATTTGGCAAGAGGCGATGGCTGTATGAACCAGTTCAGAGCTCATCAGTGCCACCCACAATGGTCTAGAGGCCTTCAGCCCATCTCGGCAAAAACTGAAAACTTCAGTCATTTTAATGCTCTTTGCCTATAGGATCCTCATATCAAACCCAGGTGTGTGGATGAATCTGACTAATTTTATATTTTCCACTTTTATATTAAGTGTTTTCAGCATTGTGCATACAGTTATCATAAAGCATAGTAATTAGCTGACAGTGAGTGACTATTAATTAATGCACTCAACTTCAAGGAGCTACAGCCCCTTTAGCCACTCATACCATCTGAAGGGTGAGGTGCTAAAAGGTTTTTATTTCCCAAGGCAGCATTGTAGTGACAAGGAGGAGGGTTTCCTAGAGCATTGCATGAAAGAAGTGGTTCCTGTGTTGGCCCACAAAACATGAGATGGAAGATCAGAGAGAGTCTCCCCTGGAAAAGAAAATTGTGATTAAGGGCCAGAATTCTATGGCGTGCAGGGAAGAAAGGGCCTTGGTGCATGAAGAGAGATTTCCAGAAAATATTTAGTTTCTTCCCTGATCTCCAGTATTTGGGAAACGGGAGGTGTTCTCACAGGAGCAAACCTGCTTGACTATGGAACTTTCTGGGTAAAAATTTTGAAAATAAATATACTCATTTGGCCACAAAATGTCATTTCAGAGATATAACAGGAGGTTTGGATATTTTTCTGAATTTTAATTAGACATACAATGTTCAGATAGCTCTGAGCATAGAGGGGGCTCTATCTCAGCAAAGGAGCTAGCTAATTTAATTTTAATGTAGTTCATGGATTTGACTGAATGAATGGTAATTAAACCACTAGGAAATTTGAAGAAGCTGGATTCGCTTTTCAACCAAGATAATCGTTAAGAGGATGGGCTATACAGTCAAACAACCTGAGTTCAAATCTAACTGTTACCATATACCTGCAATGTGACCTTGGAAAAGTCAATCTGTAAAATGGGATTAATAAGAGTAACCGCCTCATGATGTAGTTATTAGTTAGGTTAAATTATAATTTCATGCTCCATTTCTGGTAAATATTAAGTGCTCAGTAAATATTAGCAATTATTCTGGATGGTTCCAGGGTAAGTAGACTATATCAAGGCACTCTGACCAGCCTGGATAGGGCTTGTCTCTTTGCACTGCCCAAGAATCAAACTGACTTCGGGGGAAAAGAGCTGGATGTGCTCTTTGCCTTTTTCAGGCTGTCTCTGCCATTGGTCTGCTAATGGTTGCAAAGTGCACATTCCAGACAACAAAGAGAAGTCCTTTCTAAACAGTACCTGGTTCTGCCTTGCCAGTCTTCCAACTGCACTCTTAACACATATGGGATGGCCGACTGTGTGCTTATCAAATGAATCTTCTCATTTCCCAGCCAGAATTCTGTGGTGTCAGTAGGAGACAGATGTCCAAATCCTTCTTTATATTGAATCCAATTTTTCTTAAAATCCACACTGCCATCAAGCCTCTAAATACACAATTGCATGGGCAAAAGGAGAGATCAGACTAGCCATGCACATAAAGAAAACATTATAAACATTTATCGAAATATGGAGGGTATGATTCTATTATTTACTAACTGAATGACCTTGGTTAAGCTGCCTTGTTTTTCTCATCTGTCAATGATGCTTACTTCTTAGGGTTCATGCAGGGATTATAAGACAGGATGTAAGAGAAATACTTAAAAGAGTGCCTGGCACATGATAAACTCTAAATTAGCAGTAATTTTAAAAAACACTTGAAGGACTTCAGAACTCCAGCTTGATATTGTTGATTCTTGCACGGATGTTGGAAAGGTCAACCTATTATTGCTCAACCTGTTTACCAACCAGAGCTTCCATCACCCACTCCCTCTGAGCGCCCCCTGCAGGACTGGTTATACAGAGACTGTCAGAGGCTGGTAGAGGAAACAAAGGGTCCTTGTCTTGGAACAGCCTAACTCTATCCTCTGGGGGACTTCGTCTTCTTGTAATGGGCCGCTGTAGGTCTTGATCTACCTGATGAAAGAGGTCTCTTCTAGTTTTCTGTCACTATGATACTGTGATTCTGTACTATCATGAATCTATAGCAGCAGTGCCGGTTTAGCATAAAGTAGAAGCATGACTTTTGAAACAAGACTGCCTAGGTTGAAATCCTGACTCTTTCACAGACTCATTATGTGATCTTGGGCAAGTTACTTAACCTCTTGTGCTGAAGTGACCTCCTCTGTAAAAAGTGGTAATAATTATACCTACCTCATAGGGAAGTTGTGAAAATTACTTGAGTTCATAAGGCACTTGTAAAAGTATCCAGTGCAGGGCAGACGTTTATTTTGGTGTTTATTAAACACATATGTTGAGGGAAAACAAACCTTTTGAAGTACAGTCCATCCATTTCCAGATGCATCGATTTCACAGTAGACTAAGAACTGCTGCTTGGCTGTCAGAGGTTTAATAAAGTAAAGCCCACTCACTTTGGCTCCCTTGTTGGCAATATCTTGACAATCTAAAGAAGAAGAAACATTTGCTGTGGTATGAAATCCAGCAAAAACTGTTTCAGCCTTAAAAATAAGCTTTTAACATGTTGCAAGCTATTCATTTCCCAAGCATTTTCTTCTCACATCATCATTCCTTTCAAACTATTTTTAGCTACTTAGGAAAAGTCTAAGCAATTGGACACTTTAGATTCAATGACTAGACACTTTCAAAACTATTCCTATACATTCCAGTACATAAAATCTCCTTTACTTCTTATATTAGCTTTGATGAACATAATCCTAATATCAAACTTTCACTTACCTTTCCCAGTTGTATCCTGTATTTGTACTGTGTCTTTGCAAGGTTCCTGACACTGTCCTTCGAGCTGGGTTACCTTCTTCTTCAGGTTAAGGATCTTTTGATTATTTGAATTATATATATCCTGCAAAAATCTACAAGCAGAAGAATAAGATAACAGTATTCCTTTCAGAGATATAATCTCGTTTTTAAATTTAAAAACACTACCTTATCTTCTTAAGAATGATTTTCTGGTCAATTATTCTATTTTTGAAAAAATTATAAAATTATGTTACTAAATTAAAATTCTAAGATTTCTGGAAAAAAAGATAACTAAGTTTTTGCCAATTAAAAAATGTCATTGTCATTAAACAATGCTCTTTCTGATTTTTACCAACTGTATCAATGACCTAAGTGGGTGAAGAGCCTGGTTCATAGGAAGACCACCTAATGATAATTCTTAGCACTGCATATTCTTAAGGAAGGAAAGACTCTGTTTAGTAATTCACATGTGCTGAAGCATCATTTCTCTTCACTTGTGTATCTACTGAAGGTCTATTTAAGGACTTTAATCTATGACTTACATGAAAAAAGTATCTGGGACATTATCTTACATAAAATAAAGTAACAGGCACTTCTCCAACCTTCTTAATGTTTCTACTTACATAGCTTTGGAAAAGGCTGAGGGGAGTGAAATCGCTACTTTTGTAATTTCTCATAGGGTTGCTTGTACATATTCAGAAATGATAGAAAACTGTCGATGATGCACAGACTGTTGTGTCTTTCTTTGAAGTAAAGAAGGATAAACAAACTATTCGACCATTTTTTCTCCGCTGCACCTTAGAAAATTTCTGCACAATAGTCTCCTTCAGCTTCAATGATGGGCAATAATAATGCAATGTATAAAGCTAATAATAATCACAGCAATAATAACCATGCCCTTCTGATACCAAAAAGAGGAGAAATCCCTCCTGGGCTCCTTCTCCCCAGCCATCATTCACCATCTATCGCGATTTCTTACGCTGCTTTGAAAACAATTCAGAAAAAAAAAAAAAAATCGAGGAAGAAACTAAAACCGTATCTGTAACCCCATGCTCAGAAAGTTTATGAAGCCCTGGAAGCTGTTAACAGAGACATTTCTCTTTCAAGTGAAAGGAGGAAAATACATAATTGCAGGTCATTGTCCCCTGATAGACACAGCTTTACAATGTTTGGTACACTCAGTCTCTTAAAACACTTTTTTTTTTTTTTCTGTTTTACCTTCAATATAATTTACTTTTGTAGCGAAGATCCTTTCTATGCCTCTGCTTGCAAATTCCTCACCACCAATCCATTGACAGTCTTATAAAGAGAATCTACTTTCAGCACCCAAATTCCCATTTGAATTTATGTGGTAAGACAAATGACGGTGGGAAAAACATTGTGATAAATATGATGATAACAACATTTGAAGACATTAGAGCACCTTTCTCCCACATGATAATGAAAAAGCAATTATAACTCAATACAATTTATATTGCACTAAAAAAATACTACCTCCATTATGTTCAAGATGGATATTAAAAATGCAGAAAAAAGATGCCTTCCACTGAAGTTAGGAATATTAAATAAAAACTCAATCACACTTGGAGGGTGAGTTAAAACAAAAACTCTTACTTAATATTTGTTTCGTGTGTTATAATTGATGCTTCGTATTTTATAATATCTTCCATCATCTTCTTGGAATCCTTAGTAGCACTGTCTATCTTATCTGTAATATAGGATCAGAGAAATAAAAATGATTAGGCAAATAGAACAACTAAAACAACAGCAGAACTTTGCAAGTTACTTTCTCAGTCGATGGTGTTTAGTTTCTCACTTGGCTTTGGTGGGTTATCGGGATCATAGTTGACCTGGATTGCTTTGATCAGTTCTTTGGCTTCTAATGTTCTGTTTTCAACTTGACCTAAGATGTCTTCCAAGGTGTATAGGTCCTTGTCTATTTCATTCTGGTAGTTAGACAGGAAATCTGCAATTCCACATGTGGTCGGGCAATAACTACCCTGAAAATACAACAGTAGAGTGATTTAAAATCCAGACAAAAGTTACCCTTAAAAATCCATTAATAAAAATAGGTAAAACCTAGCCTATGTTAGAAACAGAGTTTAAAATGCCAAATAAATTTGTGAGAGAATTGCTTTTATTACTCTGCCCCTCTCCAGGTTAAACACAGTGAGAAACATAAAAACTACTTACAAATCTTTCATCTAAGATGCAGCAGTTGTCTCTGGTAGCAACATACTAGAGAAGAAAAATGCAGAAATTTTACTAGTTTATCATATTTTTTCTTATTTTTCAGCTTTCCATTTAAAACAAAAATATGTCTTGTGGACAACACACTTACTGCCCAGCATGTTGAAGAGAGCAAGAAAAGAATGTAGAAGTAGAGAATTAAACTCCGGGGGTGCAAGGACCAACTCATGATGTTGGGGTGCCCTGTGCTCCGAGCCCCGTAAGTGTCAGCACTGTGGCCTCCTAGGCTCCAATTGTCCCTTTATGTAAGTTCCGAGGATGGCCAGAGCCGCCAGTGGCTGGGCCTGATCACGGGGCCTTCTTACCTGGTCCCCGACCTCTACTCAGTCAGGTCCCCAGCTTGCGCACACAGGTTTAAGCTCCTCCTTTTTGGCCCAGCTCAACTTTTCTCCTCTGCAGCCAATTCACCTGCAAAGCCTAGTGAAGCATTATCCATTGCTAAGAGGAGGGAGGGGAACCTGGGAGGTCTGTGATGCAACCTCTTCCAGTATGCCGCTGAGAGAGCAAACACAGAGTGCTGACCTCGACCAGAACAAAGCCAGCCAAACCTTAAGACGGAGCCTGATGCCCTTCCCCAAATTACCGGAAGCCCTTTTTTAGTCCAGGGATTAGGTAACAATTACTTTTAATGAGTGGGTATGGCAGAGGGAGATTCAGCCTTCCACCACGTCCCAATTTGTCAGCATTCCCAGGAACAAGTAGACACTGTAAATGTACTCCTGCTCCTCTGTGCTGACCATTGTCTTTCCTCTCTCTCTCTCTCTCTCTCTCTCTCTCTCTCTCTCTCTCTCTCTCTCTCTCTCTCTCTCTGTCTGTCTTTCTTTCTTTCTTTCTTTCTATTGAGATATAATTGACCTATAACATTATATTAGTTTCAGGTGTACAATGTAATGATTTGATATTTGTATGTACTGCAAAATGATCACCACAAATAAGTCTGATTAACATCTGTCACTACATATAGTTAAATAACTTCTTTTCTTGTGATGAAAACTTTTACAACTTACTCTGTTAACAACTTTCAAATGCACAATACTGTATTATTAACTACAGTCATCATGCTGTATGTTACGTCTCCAGGATTTGTTTATTTTATGACTGGAAGTTTGTGCCTCGTGACCACCTTCACACATATGTTGGCCATTTTCATTGCTTCTCAGTTCTCAATGAGCTTTTGGGCTCCACTCTCCTTTCATCTTAAAGAAATGACACACATCTGCCACAGAAGGGAAATGAGTCAGGAGCCTATTTTATGATTTCCTGAAGTTCTATCTAGTCACTTTGGAGGAAAACCTGAATACAGGAGGCAGGGGCTAGAAAAATCCACCTCCCATATGTGTGACTAGAAGCATATCTGGAGGAAAGGGTAAAATGAATGATTAGGGGAGGGGTGTCCTGTTTGCTCTGCCCCTTGAGCTTTCTAGTATATTGGTAAAACACATCTACTATCATCTCCTATTGATAAACTATAATTGTGCATTACCACTATTATTTATATCCCTATTTTTTGGTTGTCCTTCGTTTTCTCCTTTGAAACCAAGCTTACTGAAAATTTTGATTAAATATATTAGTGGGAGAAATCCATCCGGGTTGAAAGAAATGTTAACAATTTTAATGTGTGATCCTAAATCTTTACAAAAGAATATTTCTTTTGACTTCAAATAGAGATAAACATTCCTACTCAGAAAACACTTTATAATTATTATAACAAAATGAATATATCAAAACCAGGTTAGTTGCTTTTTCTTTCCTCTTTAATAGTTTCATCTGACTTATCAGCTATTGCCAATCATATCATTGTATCACCAGCCAATTAAAGTCTCACTATCTTCCTCATCCTCCTTATCTATTTGTCTAATTAGTTTTTAAAGCTTGTTTTTAAAACCATTTTCACAGTGTCACTTCTATTTTATTCCTACTTTCTGTTTCCACTGTCAACATCTTAGAGGAGGTCCTGTTATTTCTTGTCTAGACTGCCTGTTGACTGATCTCCCTTCCTCCACTCCAGTCACCTCCTGCAGCAAACCATTTGTCACAGATTAATCCTCCTATAATGTAGCTCCGATTATGACATTCACCTCCTCCAAACCCTTCAGCGACCCCTTATTTCCAGCCATAATGAATGTAAACATAATAATTGTCCCCTCCTTCTTTTGCTGCTTTTTCTCTTTTAATTCTATTTCCTATACCCTCTAGTCTAACCCATTCAAATCACATAATATCCCCTTGATGTGCACCATATAGTCTTTTTAGACTGCATTTTTCTTTTAATTTGTAGATTCCTCTGCCTGAACTGCCTTTATACACACTCCTGCATCTCTGCCTGTCAAATTCCTATACAACCTGAAAATCCTCTTTCATGACTCCTATGCCCTCCAAAACAAAACCCAAAACTCCAGAGGCCTCTTTCATAGCATTTATAGCAACCTCGTATTGTATATACACAAATTCAGTATCTGCCTCATTAGATGATAAACTTATTTTTATGGCTACTACGCCTAGCATAGCAATATTTAACACTCGATAATGATTTGATGGCATTGAATTGAATTGGGCCTTTCAAGTTTACACTTTTAGTACATCTCGAAACTTCCAAATTGCAAAAATAAATGACTTTGGCAAGAGCGATTATGTAAAAGTAAATGATGAATCAGAAAGTAGCTATTGATAAAGTAGGTGTGTAAAGTCACTAATCAGAAATCAATAACTATCATCTATAACAACAACAACCAGTTAAAATATGTAATGGGAGGGAAAAATCACACTTACAACTTCAACCACACAGACAGCTAGATAAAATATCTAAGAAAACATTTAAAAAGTAATAGGCAGAATTAATATCATTAAAAATTCCAAACAATAGTGTAGAGATATAAAATAAGAATTGGAAAAATAAAATCATGCTCTATTTCTAAATTTAAAAAGCCAATTAAAATGTCAATGAGTTTCATGACATTTGAGAACTGTATCAATATTACAATAAAACTATAAACAAGATGTTTTCTTCTTTCTCCTTATTTTCTTTCCTTTTTAAAAGAATTATATTAGCTCTTTCTAAAGCTGAACTGGAAGAAAAAGATTATCTTGGAAAATCCTAAATAAGAAAAAGAATAAGGACAAAAATGTCTCTCAAATATTAAAACATATTATAAATCCATAATTTTTTAAACAATATAATACTTGTCCACAGTAGGTAGATAAGTAATGCCAAGTTATAGGCCTAAATATATTTTTATGTTTAGTATAATTAAGTTGGTATCATATATCAGTAAAGACAGAAAAAAGTTAATTATTAAAAATATGGCATTATGGTATTAGGAGAGTTGGGAATTTATCTGGACAAAAAAAATTAAGTGACATGCATATCTAACTTCTTATGCCAAAAGAAATTACAGATGAACAGATATCAAAATATAAAAGATGAATCCACAAAAATATTGGAAGAAAATCTGAAAAAATCATAATACTTGAGTACAAGAAGTCTATTTGAATATAACATAAATCCCCAGACCAATGAATTTTGACTACATTAAAAAAATTTCCCAGCCAAAAACAAAAACAAAAACCTCTATGTACAACATTAAAGGCGAAATACAAAAAGACAACAGAATAGATATACACACATGTAAACATATACATTGAATTTCAATTCAAGATTACACACTAGAGTCTACCAGTGTTTGCCTTTGTGGAGGTAAGAGGGCAGAGAATGAAGGACAAGGTTGAGAAGAAAGCCTTCATTTTCTCTATGTACTTCGACTTTTGAATATATGCACATTTTACTTATCCTACAAATATATATAATTAAAATATGTAATTACTGATCATCCAAAATTTCTTTGTTGACTAGTAATTATTTCTTGATTATTTCTTATTTACATATAAAAGGTGACTAAAGCATTACTTTTTTTAAATTGCTTTTTAAGGAGAGAATAGCTCAATTGAGGGAAATATGCCTAAGTAGTTGTTAAGAGCTCTGGATCTGTCTGCCTGGGTTTGAACCCCATCTCCAAAACTTACTACCTGTGTCACTCAATACAAATTACTGAACCTCTCTGAGTTTCAGTATCATGTTAATAAAACAGAAATAGTATCTATAATAGTACTTCATAGGACTGTTACCAGGATTCAATGAAATAATGTGCTGAGAAAATTGCCCGATCCACAGAAAATGCTAAGTAAATGTTTAAAAGGCATGAGAATTATCGAATGTAATAAAGTGACAACTGGATTTTGTATAAATAGGTATTTCATTTTGTAGAATTATAAGAGGGACCATTATTGGTAGATTTGGTTCCTGGAGAATGAACTTTGTTGTTCCAGCTATAGAAAGTTCTCCAATAAATGACCTGTTGCTACTAACTGCAGGCTGATTCTGAATACTCCCCAGAGAAGAAAACATCTGGTGGTCTAATTTAGGTAGAGATGCCACATAAATTCCACCAGTCAGAGATGAAATGATAACAGAACTAGACAGCATACCTTGTGTGAAGGTGTACTTCCTAAGGAACAGAGTTCAAGCAAAGTGTGTCGGACAGCACATATTGTCATTATGATTTTTTTTTTTGGCTGAAGACCATAAAATATTGACTTGTCAAATTTAAGGTAACAATTATAACTTTGTGTTAAATCTTGTATGTATAACATATAATCTCATATGCAAGAGGTTGATAAATACTTAAAGAAGCTGAAAATTCTATCTTGCTCAATTTTAGAAGTATAGTATTTGTGGTCCTGGCTTTTTTGCTGACTTGCATTGGAATCTGAGATGTGTCATCACAATTGTAAAGAAAAGACTTTTTTTTTTTTTAACCACAATCTCAAGTCATAAATCAGAAACCTATTAAGTAAGATGTTCTCTGAGAGAAAATGGCCAACACTGATTTAGTGGCTTACATTGTTCCTGCATTCAGTCACTAGGTTTATTAAATTTTAACTAGTTGTTCCCTTCTGTGTTTTGGCCAGTTTTTTCTCTGATAAATTACAAATAATTTATAAATGATTAATGAATTCCAGGAAAGAAGACTATGTCTTAAATCAAATTTCTTCTACTTCCATGTTTATTTTCTGAGAAAATAGCATGGGTAGTATTTAAGCCAAAAAAAAAAATCATTTAATTTAAATCAGAGGTCAATGGACCTGTTTATTGAAATAATAATACCCAAATTGCCTATCATCCAACTGTTTGTGTTCTGATTTGAAAATATAACATCTACCGCTAACAGTATTCATGTATATTAATAATTCACTCCATGATCCCCTTGTCTGTTTTGTTCATCTCTGCTTAAAATTGTCTGCTGAATTCAAAGTTGATTTGGTAGAGTTCGTGTAAGACTTCCTGACCTGGCACAATGATATAGGCCTGAAGGAATAAAAGAAAGTGCTGCTGATTTCGAGCATCTTTTTTATCTTCAATTTCTATCTGTAGTTTAGTCGTTCTTGTTTTGTGTTTTCTCTCACTTAATCCTCACAGCAAGCCTAGGGAGTAGACGGATTATCTGCATTTTATAAAGGAAGAAAGAGAATCTTTGAGAGATCATGCTGATATATGTAAGGTCACCATATGAGAACAAGGGTTCAGACCCATGGGCCCAATGCCTGTACTCTTAACCATGCCTCTAAATATAATCATGAAGTGCTTCTTGATTTAAGGTGCTATGCAGATATAAGATGTTATTATGAAAGTGATTAAGGAATGCAATGGGTTCCTAGCAGAGGTTATGGCTTTAATAATATGATGTATGCATCATTCATAGATAGATAGATAGATAGATAGATAGATAGATAGATAGATAGATAATAGATGTGTGTGTGATTGTATGAACTTGTATTTACATCTATCTTGTCTATCTAATCTGCCTCTCTATCTCCTTCTCTGGGTTAGAAACAATGTTGGCTGATAATCTTTTACAGTCTTTCTCAAATCTAGATTTTGATTGTTTTATAATGCTTGTATTTTCAGTCCAATTGTAGATGGAAGTAGGTTATCAATGCTAACCACATTGTTCAAGTTCAACAGTACTTGATGAATTGAATTCTCTCAGTAGCTTAAAGGAAGATACACTTATTAGGAAGTCCAAGGAAGTTCAAATCAATGCTGGCAAAAATATATCTATTTTTCTAATAAGTAAACCATTTATAGATCTAAGCTAAAGTTATGACCTGACTCCTCAGAGCTGGATTGCCCCAAACTAGGCAGAAAGAAAATGACCTGTTGGCCTGTCGAAAACCAGTGTAACCTAATAGTAGAAATACCCCACTAAGGGAAACAAAGTTACCTGTTAAAATATTTGCTTTGTTAATAAAAATAGCCCAGGGAAAGTGAAAATGAAAATGTTTTTTGAGTGTTTATGAACAAGGTGCTTTTAGTTTCACTATGTAAATCAAAGGCAGAGAAGCAACATCCAGCACATACTATGGAGCTGGGCAGCAACCACAAGGCAGATTTCGAGCTTCTTAACTATAAAGCTTCACCAATTGTACCAATTGGGGCTTCTGGCCGAGGGGTAGAGGTGTTCAAAAAGTGCTATAGGTGGGCTTTAGACAATTAAGAAACTGAATGCCCAGAGGAGGAAGGACTGTCCTAATCAGAATTACATCCACAGCCCAAAATGGCTGCCATTTTTAACACCGGCTGGAGATTAAGAGTTTTTCTGTGGCTGCCCTGGATTGAGACAAATTGGAATGGAGAAGTTAGATTTTAGCATTTGCTGTGCCAGATTCATCTGCTACTGAGTTCCTAGCTTGTTTGTTTGTTTCTAGCTTCATATAATTTACAATTTGAGATCCTTTTTACCTCTAAATTTGATCAGCAGAGAATTATAAGAGCAAGTGAGTGTGGAAAAAACAAAACAAAGAAAGGGGCCAAGTCACATTCACAAGTTACATCCCTCTGTTTGAGGAAAATTCTGGTCTTTTGTCAAATAAACTACCTTTGGAGAAAAAAAATTATATAGTATTCCTAAAAGAGGGATGGTAGAAAGAATAGAAAATGTTATTAGACCAACAAAATGATTCATCTGATCTTACTTAATGCACACACTTGATTTGCTTGAACGAGGGCAAATGAAATATTTGTAAGACTTGTATCCTTGTGTTAAATTCTAACTACTTGGGTGAGTGTACTACCTAACTATAGTCCTTTCAATTCAAAGTTAAATCAATAAAGAATATCCTGTGCACAAAAGTTAACTTTTATTGACATTTCAAAGGACCTTGCTTCATCTGTGAAAGGTGACATACGTTACCGTTCTTAAAATGTGGATTGCTGTGTGTGTTTTACCTTGAGTGGTGGAGCAGTGACCTCCACTTGGTAAACAAAGATATGATTTGTAAAAGCCCAAATATTTACTGAATGTTTTGCAAGGAAGACCAGAGTATAAACCATATTCTTGGTTGGTAATTATTGTTCCAGGTTACCGAGAAACAACCTGCCTGCAGGACTAACTAGAACAAGCTCATCCATAAAGAAACAAAGTCAGTCAAAATTCAGAACGTTGTGTTTCATCTTTTATAAACAACAGAGAGGAAATTCTCTTTACCAAAATCCAGGAAATCTATTGCTTATTATGTATCCCTCTGGGTCAGAAGAAAACCTCATATTCTCATATCAAGACTTCCTGTGGATCTCACTCAATATGCTTTATTAAGTTAATTTCCCCATTATAAATTCATGGCTCTTTAATATTGCATCACCTCATTATGGGTATGGAAAGCCTCTCCCTTATATCCCCTCCTTATATTTTCCTGATATGGTAAACCGCCTCTAGTTCTGATACCGAAACCGTATCAAATTATCTTAGGAAAATTCCCAAATTAATGCTTAATCAAATTTATACACCTAAATTTGGTTAAAAGGTAACTGCATACTGTCCCATGATATTCATCTGCTGGATGTTCAGACAGAATGTTTATTGAGCATGTACTATTTACCAGGTCCTCCTCATTCAGTACAATGTAAAAATTAGACAGTCTTTGCTGTCAAGAGTGGAGGGAAAGAGGCAATAAACAACATTTTACATAATGTCAATTGGTGACAGAGGCTGTGAACAAAAACAAATAAGGGTTAATGAAATGAGAGAGACTACAGCCAGTGGCTAATTGAGCTATGGTGGTCTGGGAAGCACTCTACCACAAGGTGACATAAGGTGAGGTTTGCTGGATTTATGATGATGTTAGTCACAAAGCTAATGGCTGGCTCCCTATTGCCACCTGCAGGTTGAAAGTCGACATACGTATTTTCTGGATTTGGGGCCGTCAGAGATTTGACATGTCCAGGAAGCCAGAGAGTGGAAACAAAATAGAGGGACAGTGGGAAAGCTAGCCCAAACACACCGTGAAGTCCATCTGTACATTACCATCTTGTCTGGTGTCCTATGATGGAGCTTCGATAATGTCATTCTCCTCATCCAAAACCTCCGAGGACTCCCTCTCTCCTGTTCAATTAAATACAAACTTCTCAGCCTTCTCTTTAAGCTTCTCCACAAAATATGCCCAATATAACCTATTAGCCAGATTGCCTAAATGGGGTATCACAACTGTGTAAAAATTTAAGATATTTTTATAATCATGTAATAATTAGTTAGGTGGAACAAATTTTATGTAAGCTGCCTGAAGGTAAGGGTTTTTATCAATGGCTATCTGCAGCACTCAATAAACGCTTGTTGAATGAATAAAGTATAGTTTACTAAAATATTACTAAATATGAAATATTACTAAAACACTAAAATAAAATACTAAAATGCAATTTGAGGCCAAGCACATGACCATTAAGGGGCTTACAAGATCAGTCAAGAAAAGACCAATTTAATCAACCTTGAAAACATCTGTCTCAGAGCAAAATCTGTTCACAGATGTAGCCAGGTAATCGGACACTGCAGGGCGGGTCAACAACAAAACTGGTGCAGAGCAGCTGCCCATGGACGATCCCGGGGGCTGATTCTTCTAGGACTCCATTTGAGTGGCATCAGGGGGGAGAAAGATACTTACTGTGACTTTTTGACTAAACGGACCTTTCATGTATTTAATGTTCGGAAAACAAAAGCAAAACTATACAATACTTTAAAAACAAATCCGAGTTTGAATGGTATCCTTAAATGAGGCTGGCGAAGTCCCAGAACACCAAGACACTAGGAAGAATTTTCCAGAGCTACTGGTCATTGCTTCTCCTGATCCACTGAACGAAGAATAAGGAAAGAAGGCTACGCGCAGGCCTCTGAGCTACTCCCACTTGCCTAATCAAATTGTACATCTTAACAAAGTTAAATAAAATACTAGAAGGTGGGGAAATGAGGGAATTCATATAGCATTGTGTTTTGGAGTTCCGACGAGCATTCGTTCTAACTTAAGAAAACTGTCTAGAGCACATAGGACCAGGGATAGCATGGATGGTAAAGCAAGTCAAGTGACCTTTCCCTGCCCCTTTCCTTAGTCTTGTCTGTCCTGGCCCTGTGCTTTAGCCAAATCACTTACCTGTGTCCCAAGCCAGCACCAAAAAGAGAGGTTATGGCCTACATCTGGGAAGTTCTTGAGGAGGTTGGATTGAAAGTTTTTGGGTTCCCCGCTCCCCTCTATACCTCAACTACAACTTGCAATTGAACCTCAGACTGCCACATCTCTGTCTGCTATAGGGAAACATCCGTGGCCTCCCAGCTCGGCCCCGGCACCCGACCCTACTGGGGTGTGTAGTGGCACCTTCTTTCTCCTTTCAGGCATCCCTACCTACTTCCTGCTCTCCCCAGAACAGGATCTGATATACTTATTGGAGTAAGGTATGAATGACCGATCTGGCCTAATGTCTTATTTCTACACTAAGACTGAAATTTGAACTTGAGATAAAACTAGAAAACCAAAACTAGGAACTTCTAAAGATGGAATTTGAGGAAACAGCTATTAGGAGAGAATTACAGGATCAAATGGCAAATTAGGTGACTAAGAGTAGTTAAATAAAGCAATTTCGTAGTGTAAGGACAATATTTTATTTCTATTTTCTGCATGACTCTTTCCTAAGAATGCTCCTTAGATTTTTAAATTTTGTTTAAAATGTCGGATTCCTCAGCCCCTTTCCAGGTCTACTGAATCAGAGTATCTGGGTTTGGCCCTGGGAATCTGCATTTTTATTATCAAGCTTTCCAAGATGATTACTATACTATGCAGGGGACTCATTGCCTTACACTACACTAAAGAGTAATCACATCTGCTTTACGTAAAAAGACTCATTTCTACTCAGCAATTTCAAAGTTCATATAATGCCTCTTTGTTATATTTTATACTGAAAGTACACTGAAATTATTTCTTGTTGCAAATAGAATTTTAAAAAATCAGTTTCTTCTGTTTAAGTTAAAATTAAACTTTTGGTAATGAATTTACTGATATGTATTGCTTTATGAGTATTGCTTCAATGCTGCCAAAAGAATGACAAATAGGCTGGCACCAAGCCCAATGCCTTACTTAACACATTGCAGAAGTCCTTGCACATAGAAAGTGTTCAAGAAATAGTATGGACAGATTCAAGCAATTTAAAGAAATAAAATAGAAAGGACTAGTCTATTTAGGAAAGGAATGGATTGGGAGGAGAGGTTCAAAGATAATAACTTGGAAAAATAGGAGAGATAATAGGGGGACCATTAACATAAACAGAAAAGTGAGAAGGAGGAATTGGTTTAGGGGAGAGAGAAAATGAGCCAAATTTCCAGCATTTTAAGTGTGACCTCTAATAGTTGGTGGCATCAGAATGCTGGAGACAGAGTTTTGGGAATGAAAACCAAGTTCAGTCAATAGGGGACGGATGTTTCCAAGAAGAAAACAAGGTGTGAAAATACAAGGACCTAAGGACAGAACTTGGACCTGAATTTAAGGCTAACAGAATAGACAGATAATGAAAGAATGACTCTGTTGCTATTTCATGCCCCAGTCCTACAGACATGCCAAAGACTTTCAGTCCTCCAAAATGAAATCCAATGGACCTGAGTTCACCTGTGTATCTGGGCCTTGAAATGCTTTCAAACTAAAAAATAATAAGTGATATTCTGTGTAGAGTACCTTTGCTGTTGGAAAATATTTCCGATGACACAGAATGAGTAGTGGACTAGCCATTTTACTTATTTCATATTTTATGGAGCCAGAAGCAGGTCAATTGTCTAGTAAATAAATTTTATTAGCACATTCTGTGAAATTATTCTCTTAGTTGAGCTAAATTTCTTGAGGGGCTTGGAGGAATCTGTTGGATTGCATAGTAAATGGGTTTACTACAGCATATGTTATGGTCGATGGCTATGATTATATAGTATTTCCTAGAGTTAGTGACTCAAGTACAAGGAACTTACAAGTACGTTTTATTTTAAGGCCCAACAACGGAAGACAGACTCTTCGATATGTAGTGTAACAGAGCCACCTGCTGGTGAAGTTATTTCACTGTTAGATAACAAGTGTGAATACGTACATACCTATCCATTCAAACTGCCTCATAAAGTCTTGTAGGTAAATTATCCCTCTACCTATTCCTTTTGTCTATGTAAAAATGATTGTTTGATTGTCTGAAGAGATGGTAAGGTGGGAATGAATCATCAGCCAATATTAATCACCAGCATTTGAAGTGGGTCCTTTGATCAGAACTCTGAACTTAGAATCTGGGCATGTGACATGCCTGGGAGAGACGTGGATTCTGGGAGTGTTTGGGTGTATTTCCTACTGGACCTTAGGATGTTACATAAGTAAGCCAAAGATGACCCTGTGTACTGGTGGGTTGTTGATTTCTTTACAGGAAGCTGTGACCCATGAACTCAAAAGCCCGTGGGTGCCAAAGCCAAATTTTCATATTTAAAACATATCGCTCATTTTAAACACAGCCCAAATAAGTAGACTTTTAGCTATTGAGAACCGGCCTGTTTTGCAAACCCTAAGAAACTGCATTTAACATCTGATGGCCCATAAATGAGATAAACGTTGTAGCCCTTACAGATCTCAGTCTGCTGCTGCCATTTGGAGCTCCCCCATCCAGGGACTCCCAGAGGGGCTGCCGAGCAGCCTCACTTAGACATGCGCATCCTCTCTCTAATGACCCTCTCCCGTGGAGGGGGGGGAGTCCCTCTTCTTCCCTGTGCTACCATAGCCTCTGGATGGTTCCATGCTATGCGGGACGCCTCTCTTTTGCTCCCCCATGCAAACTTGTCAACGTGTTGCCCAAATAAAGTTTGCCGTGTGCTACTCCCACCTCAGATCTTTTCCTTGATCATCCCCAGAAACTCTCCAACTCACAAATTTGAGCCAGAGAGGCCTTGCTTCCACAGGGGAAAAGAAATGAACTTCATAAACTGAGATAAACCAAGTTGTTTGTGTAGCATACACCTTCTGTGCCTCCTCTTTGATTGCTCTTGTTTCCCTTCAGAAATCAACACTATTGCCCAAATAGAGGAAAAGAGGGCCTGGCTATTGCTGCTTCTGGTTATTCTTTCTTAAAGGGTCCTGGAGGCCTGACCACAAAAGGGTTGAAGCTCAGTGTGTAGATGAGGTAAGTGTGTTCAGGGAGGAGTTGTCTCAGCTGTAGGCAAATGGGTATACCTTAGTCTGTCTCTGAGTATGGTCAAGGGCCGCCTATGTTCTTGGCATTGCCAGTGGGATGCAGGGATGGTGGAGCTACTTGGAGAGGTGGTCCAGCCTAGCGTTAGGCCTGAGAAAGGACATCAACTGACTGAACCTAAAGCCCAGAGCTCAGATTGAAGGTTATGAAGGCTTCACACACTTCTAGGCGATTCCTTCTCCCTCTATGTGGCTGAATGTACGAAAACAGCATCTTCCCTCCCACGGTAAGTTAAGGATCAGACTGGCTGTGTCTCGCCTGCACCACTTTTTAGCTCCACTATCCTGGACAATTATTAGCGTCTTTGTGTCTAAGTTTCCTTGTCTGTAAGATGGAGGTTTGTCGTGGGGATTAAACGAGATCATAGTTAATTTTTTCCAAACCAAGGCAGTGCGACACGAGAGCTAGGTTGCCTGGGTTTAAATTCCAGTTCGGAAACTTCTAGCTGTGGTACCTTGGGTATGGTACTTATGTCTCTGTGTCTCAGTTTCTTCAACTGTAAAACTGAGATAATTCTATTACCCATCTCCTAGAGTTGTTTTATTTAATGTGTTAAGAAATGTAAACACATTTAAAGCATCTTATAAGAGGTTTATTTTATAATAAATATAAAGCTCTTAGAAAGGCTCCTGGTAAATAAAGCTTCTTCACTGACCTGGCTGGAGAAACAAAGCTGGTATTGATGCAATCCCCCGTTTCAGGAGTCCCCAAACTCCGGGCCGCTGAATGGTACCCGGCCGTGGCCTGTTAGGAACGGGGCACAGCAGGAGGAGAGTGGCTGGCAGGGGAATGAAGCTTCATTTATCTTTGCAGCTGCTCGCCAGTGTTAGCATCACTCAGATCCTCGGATCACCGGGCATTAGATTCTCATAGGAGCACTGGCCCTGGGTACCAAAAAGGTTGGGGACCGCTGGTCAAGGTCGCCACTAGCAGTTCTTTGGAAGAGAAGTCAGGGGCTCTCATATCTAGCTGGATTTTTCTTTCTTAAACTCAGAATTTGGAAGGAAATGGGGAGGAAGGCAGGATATTTAAAATCTTTGAGGCAAACTCCAAAAAACAGAGGAAAGGAGGGGAGCCAGCAACCCTTCACATATGTTTTGTGTTGATTGCTGCAGTCACTCCAACGCAGCGTGGCAGGAACTGGGGTCCTAAGACCAGGGCTCAGGGCGCGGGTGGGACCTGGCCAGCAGGGCGCGCGCGGCGCCGTCACCCTGCATGACCAACCAGCGAGTGCGCGCGGGCGTCCCGGCTCCGGCTGTCCCCCATGCGGACGGCGGTAGTGTCCGGGCGCTGCCCTTGCTGCGGGCGACTCTCCCGTTTGGGCTCAAGCTCTAGCACTCCGTGGGCGGCCGCCTGGAAGGCAAGGCCTCGGATACTGGGCACCCCGGCCAAGGCCAGCGCGGGCGAGCGGCCGGGGTTGGAAGGCTGCGCCTCCGCCTTCTGGGGAGACATCATAGCATCAGGTAAACCGAAAGGCAGCCAGAGCCCCGCGCTCGCCCCCACTGAGTCTCTACTGCCCGGCGTTACCGGAAGGAAAGGTAGGAAGGGTGGCGCGAGGAGCTAGTTGCAGCCCTGGAGGGAGACACCAGGTGTGGGGGCCAGAGTCCCAGCCGTGGCACTTGGACCTCTGGAGAGTTTAGAGCCCCACGGCTGGGCTTTTCTCCGCCACGCATCCTGGCTTTGCAGAGATCTTTCCTCTCCCCAGGGAGCGTTGGCCCGGTGCCTGCCCTGGCTCAGTCTCTTCGTGGAAAAATGCCAGCTTCTCTCCCTTTCTCTGCCCTGGGACCGTCAGCCACTCCCTCCTCGCCCCGTCCTGAGTAACTTTTCTCCCTGTCCGTCTTTTCATTCACCTCCCGCTCTTCCTCCCCTTGGAAATCTTCACTTCCTAGTCTGCCAAATTAATTGTTCAGCGGGTATTGGCAATAGAGCGGACTCCTAAATTAAACGGTTGAGCCTCCTTGATTGGTGGTGGTTGTGAATTTGAGGGAAGGGTTAGGACCGTTAAAACGGGCTTTTCTATTTGAATGGTTTAGGGTTGTCTTTTAGAGAGTCTTGGTTCTCTAAAAATTAGTTCGATTTCTTAAAATCTAAAATAAAAATATATCCTCGCCCACCTTCGGGTACCTTGATAAATAAATCAATTGAAAGAAAGGGGATGGGGAATCATATCTTCGTTATTCAATCCCTTTATACATATACAAAATGCTAGTAACAAGATAATCAGGCCTGAGGGATAGTTATTGATCAGTTTATTTACATGGACATCATCTAGTGAAGTACAATGGATAAATAATTCTTTCTGAGGAGTTGTAAATATTACTTTGTACACCTGGGCATGCCCTGAGGCAGTGTCTGCCCATTTCATTTGTTTTGAGGGCTATTGTCTCTGTCATGAAATACTAGGCTGTTTGACTGTTGATGTTCATTTCTTGTTTTTACAGTCTTAATGTTCTTTTAGAATCCCCATCCTGAATTACAATTATGATGGGAAGGATGACATCATAATATGTTATTGAAGAAGAGCCTGCTCAGGGATTCAAGAAATAGGGCTACCATCTGAAGGCTTGTGTTTAGTGTTGGGTTCTGGGCCCAGTTCTGCTGCTAACTGGCTATGTGACCTTGATCGTTCAATTTATTTAATGTCTTGGAACCTTGTTTTTCATATTGTATGGGACCTGGGACTAATAACCTCCACCTGTGTGGTCAGTGACTGATGAATTCAGTGGCCAATCGTGGTGCTCATCTTCTTTGATCTATCAGTGGTTTTGGACAAAAATGATCACTGTCTCCTTAAAACGCTTTCTTCTTGCAGTCTCTTGAAGTTTCTCAGTCTCCTTGACCAGTTCTCTCACAGCTAAAGTTTGGAGTGGCCTCTTCTCTGACTCACTTACCCTTCCAGTGCTCTCGTCTGTGATAGTTAGCATCAATACCTTGATAGACTCTACATTTCTGTCTCCAACATGGACTTGTCTTGTTCTTACATCCCTGTTCAGGTACCCAGCTGCCTGCATGACATCTTCTGTAAAAGGCATCTCAGAAGAAACATATTTAAAGCTGAACTGATCTTTACCCCCTCCAATCTGCTTCTTCCCTAGATTTTTCTATCTCAGTAAATGGCAACCCCATCTTTCCGTTCTCAGACCAGAACTGTTACAGTCAAACTTGTTTTCCACCATCATTCTAGTCTAAACCACCAACTCCCTAATTAGATTATAGCAGTAGCCTCCTACTTAGTCTCCCTAGTTTTCCCCCTTGCCCTTCTATAGCTATAAAACACGTGTACACTCAGCACTGACCTTACTGAGGACCGTTGTATAGCTCATATTCTTGAGACTCTGAGTTAGTATCGAAACCCACATGTCACAGAGGCTTGTGATGTGGGTTAGCCCTGAGTCCTAGTCCCAGTTCTGTATTCTAATGGGTGGAGATTTTAAGAATCAGAGACTATAGGACTGCTTAGATAAATGGAAGCCACTTCTGAACCTCCCTTAGGTTCCCAAGCAGCCCTGTTTTGGTTGTGATGTACCCTTTCCCAGATTTGCAATTCTTTCCTCAGTAATGTTGCAGGCTCAGAATAACTTAAAGAAGAACTCAGGTAGCCTGCGGAACTTCCCCTCCTCCCCTTTCCCCGACCCCAACCCAGCTGTACCTCCCTGGGCAGCTGGTAAATGTCTTTTCCAATGAAGGAAAAGGGCATCGTAAGAACTCAGGACGGGGATCAAGTTTTATTCATTTTGGTCTGGCACAGTGCCTCTCACACATAGTATGTCAGATATTTATCAATTGTACATAGGTTTATTCTTCAGAAATATCTATTCTCATATTCATCAAGTATTATGGAATAACATAATTGTTTTAGTTTAACATTTACTCATCAGTAAATATTTCTTGAGCATTGTGCTGGGCCTTGAGAATATAAAACAGAATATAAAACAGAAACAACTTATTTCCTGAACCCAAGATCATTATTTTTGGTCTTTTGTTTTATCTTCAGATTTGTACCATATTCATCATGCTGTTTACCTTTCAAAAGTCCAAAACTCTTAAAAGGAAGAAGAACCATTTTTGTAAATGTAAACCATAGAGAAATAACTTAGGATGATTATTTCTATCTTCTCATCTCTTTTTAAAAAAGTTGTAGTTAACACAGATTATAGGGAAATTCATTCATTTAAGTTGTCAGTAGCCCTCAGCCCCACAGTTAGAGTGAGGCCGAGTCACTTCCAGCTCATTCTTACAGAGGGTGACTTCAGTGAGGGTGCCTCCCAGCCCTTGGGACAGAGTCGTCTAGCTAGGCAGCTGCTGCTTCTGCATCTTTGTCCCCTCCCTTTGGGCTTTGGGCTGCTTGCAGGGTCCTGAACACTGAAGGGAAGGCAGACTGACAGCCAGTTCTGTTCTTCTTGAAATTCTCCACTGTGTTCTGTTCAGATGCCTTTCCTCAAGAAAGCAGATTTCATGAACCACTCCATGTGTTTCTGGACTATTGAAACGCTGACAGATATGATTTAAGAATCCCAACAAGGAGACATTTAAAAATACGTGACACTAATTTGCAATGCAGTTGGATTTTACATTGTCTCTGAAACTTACGGCGGTCACTTGAACTGTCCATCAGCCACAAAGCGGGTTTTGTCTGATTTTTGTAGCATCCATTTGTTCTTGTCTTCCTTTTCTCCTTTACCGCAATATTCCCACGATCGCAGACACAACCACTTGTGTCCTGTTTGAATTTCACACTTTTGCTAAACATCTTGACGTGAAATCCCAAAGCCAGATTTTTCTTCCTTCTCTGAAATCACTGATGAAAAGGTTCTGTTCTGTATGGAGTCTGTAGAATGGCTTATTTGGAGATTGACAAACGTTTTTTGGAGGGCTAGGAGGGAACTGTTTCTCATCTCAAAAGGGTTGCTATGGACCTATCTGAGCTCAAGTGTTATGGAGAAATAACAGAATCAATTATCTTTCAGTAATTCTCCTATTTTAATGGGTTCTCATACGTATATGGCATCATGTCCGAGTTTACCCTTTTATGATGGTAAAAGCCGTCCATCTGTCTTATACGGTATTGAAGTTTCATTATACTGGGAAAAATATGTAAATGGCTATCTCAGTGATTAAGGACTACTTCTAACACTGCACTGATTTTCATGTAGTAACCTAAGACTTGGCTGTGGCAAGGTCTCTAACTTAGTGGAAATTTTTCCACCTGTGAGGAACGTTTATATTGAATCTTTACAGTAGGTTTTAGGAATTTCAACATGTCAGAATAAAGGATTCTATGGCAGTTAATAAGAAATTAGAAGCATAAGTAATACTTGGATGTACCACGATAGCTTATGAAAAATGAGAACTGTGATGTGAAGAGACCTGTAAGAAGAGCTGTTTTGTGATGTACTCTCTTATTCATTCAACCATTCATTCAACCAACTTTGCTAAGTACCCAGCAGGTACAGCGCTGGAGATGAGGGACACCGAACTAAGGCAAAGCTCTTACATACACTGTTTAGGGAGAAGAGTATCTTATAACTATTTTTTTTTAGACCTATGGCTACTGTGTTCTACTTTTGGAATTGCCTTTGAGCTTTTTACTAAGAAACTAACTTAAAGACAACCAATTATGTTAGAATGATGGAAGCAGGAAAGCTAGGGCCTTGGTAAGAGCAGATTGTCCCTTTGACCTCACATGTTTCCATCATACCCAAAACTGTGAGGGGCAGGATTGGTTTTTGCATGAATTGATTAAGAGCTTGAAATAGCAAATGCGATTTAGACCTGATGAGTTGGAAATATTTCTTTTACAAAGATATTATTGCCATTGGAGGAAATAATGGCTAGGAATAGAGAAATCTACTGCCACTGCTACGGATATTTTTCTGTTTTCTTGTCTTTTGCATTATCCTATAGTAACTTACTTTTCCTTTAGTCAGCATGATCGAATGGGTCATTGTTCCAATGTGGCAGTGCTTGAATGTAAAGCACAGTGACCCAAAACTCGTTAAGATAGAAAGGGTTTCCAGGGGCATACCCCCAAAGTGCATATGTATTGTATGTACAGCTTCTGTTTTGGGATAATCCAGAGGATGTATGGTTCTACTCATATTTTTAAAATTATGATTAAATTATTGTTTAATTTAAATTTTAAAAGGTAAATTTATACTTTGTGTGAAGAACTTGAGGAAATTCTAGTTCCTCAGCTACATCATCCATGGTAACTCTTACCCCAAGCTACCCTTTCGGTTTACTGCATCTCTTTCTTTGATCTATCAACTAAATGTGAAATAATTGGTTTCTCTTAAGAATTAGTGTTGGATTTTAGTGATGAATGCTCAGGACATATACGGTGTGGGGAGTTTAGGTTTTAATAAAACTTTGGAGTTAAAACTGCTATGGATCATAAAAGAGAAGTGATTGAGTTGTTTAGTCATTATCCTTATTTCACCTATTTGCATATAATGCAAGTTCAGTTTTTTTTTTTAACATACTGTTAGACCTTGCCATTGATTGATTAAATTTTCAAATTCACATAGGATTAGTTCTTTTCAGACAATGATTACAATGATTTAATATTGCAATGATTTAATATTTAATGTAGCCCTGCAAGTAATTAAAGGATCGATTAGTCTGTTTCCTTCAAGTTGACTATATACACTTTAAGATGAATAGCACATTTATGTTTATGTTTTAGGACTTGGCCTATGTTCCTGATTTTGTACAGACTGCCTTGGCTCTCTATATAAAGAACATTCACAAAAAAAAGATGACCTGAAAGGTATTTGTCATTAAGTCATCTTAATTCCCCATATTAGTGGCATATCAAATTTTATGAGAGTAATTTAAATAATTACTTTTAATTATCTAAAAGTAAACAATTAAATTACATAAAGGTCAATAATTAAATAATTGCCATTAGATGAAAGAATCTTAAAAAATATAGCCACTGTTAACCCATCAGCATATTTGGGTTGATTTCCAGTCAGAGAGTTAGAATTGCACTGGTCATTGGCTTTCTCAGCCTGCGTCTTTTATGGCTCAGGGCGAATCTTATTACGATGGCTCCCTGGAATCAGAGTGAAACTTGTGGCTCTGGGACCCATAAAAGCTGCCGTGGGACCCATAAAAGCTGCCAACCATACTTGAAACAAATCCAAGACTCTGGCCTCACTATCATAGTGCTGTGATTTATTGAGCTAACAAAGAAAATCTTTCGTACTTGGGTACTAAAGTAACTTCAAGTGGCATTACTAAGTATCTCTTATGTACTGAAAATACTTCTCTGCTTAAGAAGGATAAATCCCTTAAAATATGTTGTTGTTTAAGAACTTTAAGATAAAGAGCTTTGAGTAATTAGTAGTCTGGATGTAGTTATGTACCCTTTGGTTTTATTGTTGCTATATCTCAAAATACACCAGCAAGGAGGGTCTGTTTTTAAAAAATATCATTATTTTCAACTAGGGGGAGCTATATGCTCCTTTAAAAATCAGTTACCCTAAAAAAGAGTAAGGCAAAAAGCAAGCAAGGTGTCAGACCAAAACTTCTTATGAACCCCAAAGTATTGGTAGTAAATTTGTTATTTGTATATTCTCTTTCACTTTTGGAATCATAAAGTGTCAATTAATGCACAAGTGTGTATATTGTTCTTGCTGTGAGCTAGACAGCGTTAGTAGGCGTTAGAGTACAAACAAGGTCCAAGACACTAGTGCTTCTTGGATGAGAGGATCAAAATAGAAACAGATTTGAGTGATGGTTGAAATCATTATCGGAAGTAATTCTGTATGACGGGTAAGAATGGACGTAAAGGAGAGTTGGGTTGAATTTTAGGGAACCCCTGGAAAGGGGAGGCATGGTGGAGGCAAAGATGAGATGTAAAATGTGAAGGGAGGGAAAGGGTGAACCGTTGAAGAGACAGGGAAAGAACCTGGATAGTGCAGTCACCAGAACCCAAGAAGGAGGGAGTTTTAAGAATGCGTTGGTGGGGTGGAGGAAAGGAGGACGATGTGGGTTCAGACATATCTGAAGAGGCGGAGGAGGGTGAAAACAGAACAGATGTTGTACTCGGTTAGAAAGAAGACTGTATTCTAATCGCATATGCTTAATAATCATTCTCTGGTCAGTTAATAGGAGTAGTTCAGCAGGGCATTCGAAGCCCTTTTCAGATACTATCTGATGGCCATTAACCACCCACACAAGTTCATATAGAATCTAACACCACAAATGACAGCAGAAAAGGAGTAGGAAGAGCAGGGTTTCCGTCCTGTCTCTGTCACTAACCAGCCACGTGACCCTGAACAAGCCACTGAGCCTCCCTGCACCTTATTTCTTCATCTGTAAATGAGCTGGTTGGATTTGACCCAGGTGTCTAAGGATGGGCTTCAAGGAGTCTGAGATACCCCTGGAATTATAAGCAGAAAAATGTTTTTTCCCTTAAGTTGAGAATCCATAACTTTCATCAGATTCCCTGAAGAATAATGAAGCTTAAAAAGGTAAGAACTACTAGGTTAGGTGATCACTAAAGTCCTGCCTACTTTAGAATTCTAGAATTCTGAATCTCTAGCTTTAGCCACACTGTAGAATTCCACATGGCCTGTCTCAGCAAATCGCTGCCCAAGATCACATTAAAAGCTAGAGTTCCTAAAAACCTGTTTGATTGGATCAGTCCTCTCCAAAAGATTATTTAGAAAATCCAGACATTTTTAAATATTAAAACTAATCATTTTTAATAGCCTACAGATATTTTTATTAGGTCCCAACTGTTACATCTTTGTTCACGTCAGTTACCAGGCATGCATCTGATGAGCATAAACACCAGAAGTGGCTGCAGCCATTCAAACGTTGTATGGGAATGCCATTGTAGTTGATCTGTTTGCCTCTAAAGAGAAAGCAGTTCATTGAGTGAAAACTGGTGATTGAACTTGCACCAGAGTGATTGATCGCCAGGGTGTTTCTGTTCTGGTAGGTGTGCCCTCAGCATGCAAGGGGTCCCAGCCCTCTCATGTGTGCTGCTGCCCTTGGCAAGAGGTTATTGATGTTTATGTGATACGTTCCTAAGTAAGAAGCCATTATGTGATAAACAATATGATCGTTTAATTTGACCTAATGATTGAATTTGGTATAACTCTTCAGGGAGCTCTAGAGATCCCTCTTTAATCTGCCTCATTTTAGTCTAGAAAATTTAGTATGTCAGCTGCTTAGACTAGTTGTCCATGTTTATAAGCCACTTATGTGTGTGGTATCAAAGATTTGGTGATTCATCAACAATAGTGTTTAAAATGACCTTTGACCTTCTTTGGACATAGAAGACTAAATTGAAATTGTTCTTACAGAACATAAACTTATTCAGCACAAGTGATTATCTGCCTTCCTAATCTTAACATCATATTGGTTCCAACTGGTAGATTTTGCTGCAGGTGATACATTCTTTGTTACAACAGGGAGGGAAATAAAATTAATAAGGGTTTTATTAACACTTTAATTGGACAAGTTAGATGTTTCAGGTAAGCATCCAGCTTTTCATTGGTGTTGTTAAGACCATCCGAGCTTGGCTCTCTGAGAAATGCAAAGGGTGTAAAATCCCATTTGTGAAATGCAAACAATTTTTGCAGGTTCTTGCTTACTTGCACTAGCTGTCGGGAACCCACAAAAACCAATTGACTCATTTGTCTGAATGTAAACAGAACAGATCTGCTAATTAGCTTTATCTTACTCAAGCCTTTGGCCCCTGGCACATAGGACTGCTGAATGTCCTGTCTGTGCAGGTTTAGATTTATGATTTGTGAATACTGCTGGGGAGATAACCTTGCAGAACTGTCATATTTCTGTATAAATAGTATATTTGTAGTTCATCTGTATCCTTATTCTAAAAAAGAGGTTCTTATTTTTATACTACCGAAAAAGTAACTGACAGTGAATTTGCTGCCGTAACTGTCCATTGATATATTTTAAATATGATGTTACTATTAGCATGTGGCAGACTTCTACTTTAAGAGTCCCAATGTGATGACAAATATGCAAAATCTTACTTAAGAGAATTAAACCATAGGACCATTTTTCCTTTATAAAAGGAAAATACTCCCATAGAGATTTTAATTTGTTTAATCTGTTTATAGAAAACAAATATGGAAACAGTAATACCTTGAAGCAGGTCCCCGCCTGGGAATATCAGAGCTCGACCTTTAATAGCCAAAACCTGCCTACTCCTGTTGTAATGGTAACTGAACGCGATATAAAATATACTTCCTATAATATATAACACTTGTTATATGCGTATTTTAGGTATATCTTGTAGGTATGTTTTATAATACATGTAAAACACCGAATGCCTGTTGGTGACTTGAGGACAGAGCAGTCCCAGCTTTAACCTTCGGTGGTGATAAGAAAGTGTGCTCAGCAACTTCAGAGCTTCTGTAAGGCAATTACATGTTCTTTTTATGAATGACCATATCTAAGCAGCTTCAGCTAGTGCCATGGTGATGGACACAATTTTCAGGAGCTTTGCCCTGTTTTCCATACCTCTAACCTGAGTCCCTTTTTATAGGGCGGGAAAGAGGGGGCTTGTAAGACCACCCTATAACCATGTTCTCTCCAGTGCTTTGGTGAGCCTTGTTCAGGGTTGATGAAACATATTTATCTCCAGGGTCAAAGAAGAGAGTCAATCCCAAACAGATTAAACAAAAAGAAAGCCGTAACAGATAAATATAGTGCAACCGCCTAAAACCAAAAACTATGATTGTAAGAGCATCCAAAGAAGAAAGACGACACACAAACATCAATGATTAGATTGATAGCACACCTCTGAACAGTAAAATTAGAGACCCAAAGATTGTGCAATAGTGTCCCTGAAATAAAATGACAATCATTCTAGAATCGTATGCCCAGGTAAGCCAGCATTGTAGAATGAGGGTAATGCTGACGTATTACCCAATAAACGGTCCTACAGGAAATGCTGCTTAAAAAAAAAAAAGTAATGTAAATATTCAGGAGAGTGTTTTTACTCACATTATTTTATGCCTCGAACTATTTGAAGCATATATGAGTCATTGGACAAAATGTTGCCTAAGCAGTTTTGTTTGTTTTAATCAAAAACTTTAATTTTACCTGAGTTAAAAAAAAAATAACAGTGTTGTTTTATTTCCCAAAGAGCAAGACCAATTAGCAGGGCTCTGCACCTTGGTGCTGAAAGGGTACTGTGTCAGCAGAGCTGCGGTGCCAGGACCCTTTATTCATGCTGTAAATTTAAGGGGAGAACACATCCATTACCTTGAGCTTATCTTTGTTTCACTTACTAACACACAGTTGATTTGCTTTGGCCATTATAAAATGTGTTTTCAAGTTTGTAAATGTTAAAAACAAGCAAAAATAAATAAATTGCTTTTGTAATTGAGGTTTAATATGCCCGGCGTACCAAAAGTCATACAGTGAATTTCAAATTTGATTTTGTAGAACAACAATATTCCTTTGAAAAGTGGTAGAATAGTTATTGTTGTTGTTAGCTGAGTTATTCAGAGATGACCGTATGAAACTGGTTTATAAACTGACATATGTGGTTAGCATAATAATTTCTTCACCTCTGTATTCAATACCCCCAGGCTTTATATTCAATACCTTGGAATCTTATATAATCTTAAAGTAATTAGAAAAGTCTTTAGAGTTTGAGGACCCTTCTATAGTATTTTGATTTTGTCAATTTTTTAATAGTAATTTTTCTTAAACTTCGAGGTATTATTCCTTTCCTAGTCAAATTCCCTGCTCTTGGTGTGCCTCCATTTAATCCCTTAGGTATTTAAATTCTTTGCTGTGAAATAGTCTCAAGTCAAATCTGGCTTCTTGAAGAGTAGTGGAGCCTCTTTCTCTACATATGGAGAGAGAACAGTGATAATTGTGTTATGTAGATAGAAGGGATGATTCGTATTGTAGGCTTTTTAGATCTCCCCCGTTCACCCGTTCTGACACAACCCAGTATTTAACTGCTCTTATGAAGTTTTGTTCTCTAGTTTTAAGTCCTCACTCTCTCATGAGAGGCTGTTTTTAAAGCCAGATCATTTCATATTTATCCTCAAATCTGGCTGCAGCTACTCCTCCAGACTCTTCCTTCTCTCCCTTTTCCAACTAGTTTTATCCCTTTAGGGCCTCACTCTTACTGAAATGGATTTCCCTTTTCCTCCCACTCAAGAAGTACTGTTCTTTGTAATCTTGTTTTTGCTAATATTTTGAGGAAATTGTGTACTATGTATACTCAGGTTGCTTCCAGTATTATCATGATCTCTTACTAGATTTGTGACTTGGGGAAGTTATAAATCTCCAGGCCTCAACTTCCTCATCTTCATATCTACATGGGCGGTTACGAAGTTTAAATAAAGAAACTAGGTGAAACACTTAATACAGTGTCTGTGAGGCTCTAACAAGCATGTTAATTGTTACTAGAAATATGATGAACAGTGTGAAAGAGAGTGTTCAGGAAGTATAGGAAATTTATAGCTGGGGGTTCTAACCTGTTTTGAAGAGGAAAAGAAAGTCCTCCAGAGGAAATTTGGTCACTTTGTGATTTCAGGGATCGTCAGGTGAATTAAAACTCTGAGTTCCAAACCCTGTAACAAAAATGCTGTATTTAAAATAGAAATATCTGTATTCCCTAAGGAGATAATACAATAAACATTTTTTGTAATAGTTCACATTTCCTTAGAGTGTAATTATTTATTTTATCAGACTTGAAACGTATACCAAAAAGTCCTTCATTCCTTATCTTTCCAGTTAGCACCACCTTATTCAAAAAAAAAAAAAGAAAAGAAAAGAAAAAAAAAGAATGAAAAAAAAAAGGGAAATATACCTAACATAAGACAAGAAAAAATCAGACACTTCAAATCTGAAAAGTTGCAGGTGTCTGAGCCTGATGAGTGTGTGGTGGGTCCCATGTTGTACTTGGACATTTCATTTTGGTGCAGAATATTAGGTTCCCTAAGGACACTTTAAAAGCAATACTGCCTACCCTTTCCTCAATTTGACTTTTAAGTTGAGATCTTCAGGGTGGATATAATTTGTTCTGGAAAAAAAAAAAAGGTTCCAAGTAGAAGAAACTGCACTGCACATTCCAGGGCCTGAAGGCACATGGTGGAGGGGTGCAGGAACTGAGAATCCCAGATGGTGAGACGGAGAGAAAAAGTTGGAAAGATGGTGAGAGGCTAGCCCTGGAGAAGTAGGCAGGAGCCAGAAGGCAGAGGACTCTGAATGTCATCATTAGGATTTTATACTTTATCTTGACCACAAATCAAGAACCAGTAATGAAAAGTAAAAGCAAAGAAATGACACAAATGACATAAGTTATAAAGTGATCATTCCAGCTACATAGTGATTTAGGGGCAACAGACAGGAATAGGAGGCTACTGCCAGAGGAGAGTCGAGAGGCAGAGGCTTGAGTGAGGGAAGGAACTGAGAGCAGTGTACTGATAAAATAATTGTTTAGGAGGTAGACCTGGCAAGATCTGATAATGGAGAGAATGAATAAGGTCAGAGAAAAGTGAGTTCTAGGCTTTTGGACACAGCACAAGGATTACATTTAAAATAACAATAATAATAAGGAAAAAAGCATAGGAGGAAAAAAAATATAAAACAACGTTGATGATAGAGGCTCTATTCATCCCTCTGGCAACCAAATTAAAGTTGTGATGGAAACATCGCCTGGGACCTAGATGAACAAGCCATACAACTAGGGAAAAATCTAAGAAATCACCCTGCAATGGCAGAAGGCAGGACAGGGTGAAGACGCAGGGCAGAGGCTTGGGCTAAATTTGGCCTACAGCTGAATCCCTCTTAGGACTGTGCCGCTGGACACCTACTTCACAAATCTACACTAATAAGACTGGGAGACTTAAAAACTTTGCTTAGTATATAGAAACAGACACGGAAAGGCAGCCAAAATGGGAAGACAAAGAAGCAGAAACCATATGAGAGAACAGAACAAAGATCCAGATATAATGGAGTCAAGTACTCTAACAGATGCAGAGTTCAAAACACTGGTTATAAAGATGCTGAATGAACTTTTGGGAAGTGTAGATAAATTCAGTGAGAACTTCAACAAAGAGATAAAAAACACAAAAATGGAAATTGAAATTATAAAAGGGAATCAGTCTGAAATGAAGATCACATTATTTGAGATGAGTAGTATATTAAATGGAATAAACAAAGGAATAAACAAAGTGAATAAAGAAAAGGATGAAATGACCTATCTAGAGGATGGGAAAGCCAAGGACACTCAACCAGAGTGGCAAGAAAAAACATGCCAAGACTTATAAAATAATAAAAATAATTTAAGGAGCATATGGGACACTGTTAAGGGACAAACTATCCCTCTGATTGGCCTACCTAAGGGAAAAAAAGATGTTGAATAGCTGTTTAAAGACGTAATGATGGAAAACTTCCCTAATCTGGTGAAGGAAATGAACATAAAACCCCAGGAAGCTCAGAGAATCCCCAAAACCAGGGATGGAAAGAGGCCTACACCAAGACACATCATAATTAAAATGCTAAAGTTTAAATACAAAGAAAGAATATTAAAAGCAGCAAGAGAAAAGCAGATAGTTACCTGTAAAGGGAGCACTCATAAGACTGGCACCTGGTTTCTCAAAAGAAACTATGCAGGACAGAAGGGCAAGCTTGGCACAAAATATTTGATATGATTAAGACCCACAATTTACAACCAGCACAGCTATCATTTAGAGTCGAAGGACAGATAAAGAGCTTCTCAGAGAAAATTAAGCTAAAGGAATTTATCACCACCAAGCCAGTAGTACAAGAAATGTTGGAGGGAATTCTTTAAGAAGAAAGAATAAAGAATGGCAACAACTAGATTCCTATTGATAAGTACCTCAAATGGAAAAGAATTAAGTGTCCAACTAAAAGACAGAGTGGATGAATGGATGTTGCCTGCCTACAAGAGACTCACTTCAGATTAAAAGACACACATAGATTAAAAGGAAGGGGATGGAAAAAGATACTGCTTTCATGGACCTAGAAGGTATTTAAATCAGACTGAGAAAGATAAACACTATATAATTTCACTTATATGTGGAATCTAAGGAGTAAAAAGAACAAACTAATCAGAAACAGACTCACAAATATAGTGGGAAATTTGGTGATGGAAAGAGGGGAAGGGGGTTGGGGGAGTGGAAGAATGGGGTGAAGGATTAAAGAAATACAAATTAGTAGCCGATGGATGGTCACAGGATGGGGAACACGGCACAAGGGATGCAGTTAACATTAATATGTTGGCTAGGTGGAGGCCCTGGGGAGGGAGGGAACAATTGGTGGGATTGTTGTATGAACTATATAGATGTCTAACCAATGTACTGTATACTTGAAACTAATTAAAATATTAAAACTTATAAACACCTTAAAAATCTAATAATAAGGAAATGGTAGTACACTATCATTAATTATGTTTATCATACTTATAAAACATAGGAAAGGCACATTATTTAATTTCAGGACAATAAATGCATGATTATAAAAGTATACCAGTTATTCTGATTTAAAATGGTGAAAATATAGACATTAAAATTCTATGAATAGGGACAGATCAGGATAGGATTTATATCAGCTGCTATGGTTCATAGTGGCTTAATAAGTAATTTCTTCTCTATCTCTCTCTTGTTTTACTTTTCAAATATTCTTTGATGAGCAAGTATTACTTTTATAATAAGAAATTATTTACACAATAAAATAATATGGACAAGGAGATTTATTTTAAAGGAAAATCACTTGTCACTTGTACTTTGTTATTTGTAGAAATCTAAAATTTTATTTGTGGCACAGAAATGTTTCCTTAGGGGCAAAGTTGGCATTATTCACTTTTTATGTTGAATAACATCTGCAAATTGTTATGAATTAACTAGTTTAAAAATGTTTGGAATGGTTTTCTGTGTTTAACACTATGTGGCAGGCAGCTCATTTAATCCTCATGTGAACCCATGTAGGGCGGCCCCATGTGTTGGCCACGTAGTTTACATGACCGTGTGTGGAAACCCAAAAACACAGAGGGGTCTGGGCTCCCAGGGCCACTGAGCGCTAGACCCATGCTGTAACCACTCAACACTGTGTCTCTCTGGTCCTTCCAAGCCAAAAGCTGCACGAGGACTGGGACTCTCTTTTGTTGGTTGGTCACTGCTATGTCCTCTAGTAATGCAAGGTCATTTTTTAAAATA
This sequence comes from Rousettus aegyptiacus, assembly GCF_014176215.1. Lineage (NCBI taxonomy): Eukaryota > Metazoa > Chordata > Mammalia > Chiroptera > Pteropodidae > Rousettus > Rousettus aegyptiacus. The sequence continues at coordinate 30,190,141 of NW_023416291.1, forward strand.
TGGTTAATCAAAAAGAGAAAGTAAAATGCAATAACAATCCCACTACATATAACTACAGTGACCATTTTGGTGTATATCCTTTCAGCCGTCTATACACGAACGTACACACATATACTTCATATATAAACTATTATTATATGTGTGTAATGAAAAGCCTGGATCCATTTTTGATGTTTGATTGCTGCCTCACCACTCTCTCTTCCTCTTCTCTACATTTAGCACGTTGATAAGAAAGACCTTTGCTTCCTCCCTTGGCTCCAGTGAGAAGTTCAAAACATATCAGCTCTGGCTCACACATGGGAACCCTCACCCCAGCATACCTCTTAATTGCAGAAAAATTCAAGCCAGTCTTCTTCCCTGCTCTTCAAGCCAATTTTGGACCTACTTGGGAGACTTCCTTGCTCTCCCCAGGAAACCTCATCGACTAATAAGTAAACCTTTCTTATACTCTTAGTATGTGTATGTGGCATTATCGTCAGTCTCAGCATCTGAACCAAATCCAGACGGTGGGGCTGCAAGAAGTCCCTCCTGTTTTCCTGTGGTATCACAACAATATTGACTATAAACATGAAAATTACAGTTGATACGTCTCAATGAGATTATACTATGATTATCACCTAATAATCTGATTTTTAAAATAATGCACTTTGAACAATAAATATCATTTGATGTTTTTCAAAACATCATTTTTAATGGCCGTGTTTCTAGTACATGGTACAAATGATCTAACCAACTTATAATTGAGCATATATGTTGGGTCCAATTTTTTTACTCTTTTGAATAAGCTACAGTGGATATCCTTATAGTTAAATCTTTGTGTCGTATCTTGATTACTTCTTTATGATAAGTTCTTCTGGTTTTAAATATTAGAGAATCATAGGCACAGTCGGCTCACAAGAGTAAATTAAACATTTATGAGCACCTGCCATGTGTGGTTACTGGGGCTCCTGAATATAAGATGTCAAACTTGTTTTCAGAGTGGTCCTGATACAATAAGGGATTCAGAAGAATATTTGCAAGGTAAAAGCTGTGATTTATTTTTTTAAGCAATAAATGTAGCCCGTTGTTTGTATAAAATTTTATAAAGTGTGAGGTTTACCACAAGGTAGCACTAATACATTTCTATTCATTTGTGACATAATAATGAGCAGTTTTTTTCCTCTGCTGATCTATTTTTTTTGGTGATTTATAACTGGAAAAACATTTAGGTTTAGTCTGACATTTTAGAAATTAATTTACATTTAAAAAAGACAAGGTGAAGGTTTTTATTTCAGAACCCAAATATTATATATGTTTTCATAACCATAGAGGCTGACAGGTGATTTGCTTTAAACAAAACCAAACCAAACCACATTACTGAACATTGTGTGTGTGTGTGTGTGTGTGTGTGTGTGTGTGAATGGACATAGATGATGAAATAACCAATTTACAGAGTTGGTTTATATTCTGACCTGTGTCGAATAAAATTTTAGCTTTTATGTTTTCTTAAATTAGGGATCCTCAATACTCCATTTCTTCTCCCCTCTGCACCAGTAAGATCTCGGGGGCAGGGAACTTTCACAAAGTATGCTCTGCTCTTCTTACCTGCTTCTTCCACTCTGAATATGTGGAGTGCACATAGGGGTGCTCCCTCCCCTCCTTCGCAGTTAGTGCTCTAGTCAGCACCTGTTATTCACAATGGTATTTGTTATGTCTTCTGATGAAATGACCCTTTATCGTTATGAAATGACCTTTTCTTTTCTTTATAGTAGGCTTTGCTCTGAAATCTACCTTGTCTGATACTAATGTAGCTATGCCCACTCTCTTTCGAGTTTTGCTTTTTTTGCATACTCTGAGAATCTGTGCCTTTTAGTTAGGGCATTTAGATCTTTAATTTTAATATGACTGTTGATACAGTTAGGTTTAAATCTGTCATCTTATTTGTTTTCTGTTTGTTTTATCTAATTATTTATTCCCCATTTTCTCTTTTTCTGCCTTATTTGAGAGTAACGCATGTGTGTATTTTTTAATAAGTCCATGTTATCTCACTTATTGGCTTATTAGCTATAACACTGTTTTGTTATTTTAGTGGTGGCTTTAGTGTTTGTTGTATACTTCTTCAACATGGCACTTTACTTTCAAGGATACTGTACTATTTTATACAGAATATAAGAACTTTACAGTCATACGTATATATTTTGCATCAGTCAACCTTTAATGTCCAAAAGAGGCCTGGATGCAGAGCATAAGAGATGTGGTGGCATCTCAGTGCCTCCAATCGTATACTTCTATTTCTCTCCTCCTACCTTTTATTTCCATACATTTTATTTCTACATGTGTTATAAACCCAACAATACATCGTTATTATTTAGTATTATGTTGTAGTTTATTGTTACTTAAATTTTACCTTAGTCAACATTCTGGTGCTGTGTGGATCAATGTTTCCATCTAGTACCATTTTTCTTCTGTCTGAGGCACTTCGTGTAACTTTTAGTTTTATAATGCAGTTCTGCTGGTGATGATTCTTTCTACTGTTGTATGTCTGGCAAAGTCTTTATTTCGCTTGTTTTTGAAAAGTATTTTCCCCGAGTATAGAATTCAAAGTTGACAGTTTTTTTCTTTCAATACTTTAAAGTTGTTGCTCTACTGCCTTCTCAGCATTGCTTCTAATGAGAAGTTTGCTGTCATCATATTTCTTTATGTAACATATCTTTCTTTTGTTGCCTCGTTTTCAGATTTTCTCTATCTCTGGCTTTGAGCAATTTTATTATGATGTGCCTTTTTTGATGTTTCTTGTGCTTGGTGTTTGTGATCTTCCATCTGCGAATTTATAGTTTCAGCAAGTTGAAAAATATTTTAGCTTTTATTTCTTCAAATATTTTTTGTGTCCCTCTCCCTTCTCTGGGACTCCAGCCACTTAAAGTTGTTCGACAGCTCACTGATTCTCTCTTAATTTTTTGAATTATTTTTCTCTCCATGAAACTTTTGGAAAGTTTCTATTGATATGTTCGCAAGTTAAGTAACCTTTTTTTCTGCAATGTCTAATTTTCAATGATCATTATCAGTGTTTTGTTTTGTTTTTTCCATCTCAGACTGATAGTTTCCTTCATTAGAAGTTCAAATTTTGATATTTTGTGCTTTTATTTTGGATCTATTATATGTTTTTTTTTCAACACATTAAGCTCAGTTGTAGAAATGTCTACCTATATTTTAATGACCATTTATTTTAACATCTGAGTCGGGTATGGGTCTGTTTCAACTGATAGATTTTTCTCTCAGTGTGGGTCACATGGCCATTTTTGCATGCCTGACAATTTTGGAATAGATGTCAGACATTGTGAATTTTACCTTGCTGGTTGTTGGATATTTTCATATTCCTGTAAATATTTTTGAGCTTTATCTTGGAATATGATAAGTTACTTTGAAATGGTTTCATCCTTTTTGGTCTTGTTTTTAAGATTTATTAAACAGGACCAGAGCAGCATTAAGTCTAGTACTAATTATTTCCCACCATTGAGGCAACCACATAGCCCCATTCGCTCAGTCTGTCGCTTGGCTTAGGTTCTTGTGATTCTTAAACCAGTGTTTTTTCTATTATTCGAAGCTAGCCTTTCTGTATCATTAGCTTACTTTATCAACACAAACAAAAATAAAAGGGCACCATGCAAAGTCATCAAGTTTTTTCCTCCGCTTTTATGCAATACCTTCAAAAATAGAGTTTTATTTACAACCTATTATTTTCTATTTGGGCAGGTATTAAAAATTTTGCTAACCATATTAATGCTATTTTTGTTTGTTTGTTTGTTTGCTTTGCAGCTTTGCAGGTCATCTCATTGAATGCGGTGCTCAGAGTACTGGCGGCATATTCACAGATTGGCCTTTGGTGCCAGACCGGTAGGAAGCTATATTGTGTGTGTGTGTATTATAGCATGGCATAATCTACTTTTTAGAAATTTAGTTTCTGTTTGTTAAATTGTATTTATTTTGCTATTTTAAATTTTGTATTTTTAAAATTTGTATCATATATTGCTTTTTATTTGTATTGTGAAGTACAACCTTTATATCCTAGCCATCATTATCTTATTAGAATCCATAGCTAAGTTTCAGGAGAATTCTTTTTGGCATCTTAAAAATTATAATTCTCTAAAATAATATACAATATGTTTATACTCCTGTTATTATGGTCTCTAGTTTATTATTAGGCTGAACTTCTACCTATTTTGGGTTGAATTGTGTCCCCCAAAGGTATGTTATAGTTCTAACCCCTAGTACCTTAGGGTGACCTTATTTGGAAATAGGGTCTTTACAGCAGTAATTAAGTCAAAAACGAGATCCTTAGGGTGAGCCTTAATCCAATAGGACTTTTGTTCTTATAACAAGTAGAAATTTGAACCTAGTGAAAGACACACACAGAGGGAAAACAATGTGAAGACCCTGTGAAGACGGAATTGGAGTGATGTAGCTACAACCCAAGGAACGCCAAAGATTGCTGGAAAGGACAAGGAAGGATTCTCCCCTAGAGACATTAGAGAGCATGGCCCTCCCTGCTTGTCGACACCTTAAATTCAAAGCTCTAGTCTCCAGAACTGAGATAATAGTTGCTTTAAGCCATCCACTTTTTTGATATTTTGTATGGCAGCCCTAGGAAACTAATGCAGTATCTAATATAGAAATACAGTCTCTCTCTTTAAGGACTAAATACACTATACTAGAACCTTGAAATTTCAGGACATGCTAGTAAATTACTTTTCTTATTACTCTGTTCCATCCAGGGCGTTGTTGTTAAAAATCTCTAGATCCTGACTCTAAGAAGCTCCTACAGTATAAGCCAGCTTACCAATAAGAAGCTTACAATATATACACCTTTGTCTCTAGTATATATTAGGAATCTCTATATAAATAACATTCCAGACCCCTCTCAAACTAGACAGTGGCTTTTTCTAGACTTGTCTCCCACTTTTTCTCTGAACCGTACCTAGAGGCAGGTAGGTGCTGCTCACCCTTCTTTCTAACTATTCCTTTTCCTCTTCCTAGGCTGTCATATGGAGCCAGGCTAGTAGGCTCAACCAGTAATTCTAGTTCTTGTGCTTTTCTACCACATCTGCAGTTACTTCATCAACTGAAGTCTTGACCCTCTCAAAGTCATCTGTGAGGGTTGGAATCAACTTTTTCCAAACTCCTGTTAGTGTTGATATTTTGGCCTTTTCCCACGAACCGCAAAAGTTGTTAATGACATCAAGAATGGTGAATCCTATCCAGAAGGATTTTAACTTATTTTGCTCAGATCCATCAGAGAAATCGCTATCAGAGACAGCTATTACCTTACGAAATGTATTTCTTAAATAAGACTTGAAAGTCAAAATTACTCCTGTTGCATGGACTGCAGCATGGACGTTGTGTTAGCAGGCAGGAAAGCATCACGAATCTCCATCTCCATCAGAACTCCCGGACGATCAGGCACATCGTCGGTGAGCAGTAACAGTTTGAAAGAAATCTTTTTTTTCTGAGCAGTAGGTCTCAACACTGAGCTTAAAATATTCAGTAAACCATGTTGTAAACAGATGTGCTGTCATCGAGGCTTTATTGTTCCATTTATGGAGCACAAGCAGAGTAGATTTAGCCTAAGTCTTAAAGGCCCAGGTTTTCCAGAATGGTAAATGAGCATTGGCCTCAACTTAAAGCCACCAGCTGCCTTAGCCCCTAACAGGAGAGTCAGCCTGTCCTTTGAAGCTTTGAAGCCAGGCATTGACTTCTCCTTTCCAGCTATGAAAGTCCTGGATGTCATTTTCTAATAGAAGATTGTTTTGTCTACATTGAATTCTGTTGTTTAGTGTAATCACTTAAATTAATTGTCTTAGCTAGACCTTCTGGATAACGTGCAGCTTCTACGTAAGCACTTGCTGCTTCACCTATACTTTTATGTCACGGGGATGGTTTCTTTCCTTATTCCTTATGAATTACCCTCTGCTAGCTTCAGGCTTTTCTTTTGCAGCGTCCTCACCTCTCTCAGCTTTCATAGAATTGAAGAGGGTTAGGACCTTGCTCTGGATCAGACTTTGGCTTAAGGAAACACAGTGGCTGGTGTGATCTTCTATTCAGACCACTAAAACTTTCTCCACATCAGCAATAAGGTTTTCACTTTCTTATTATTTGTGTATTCACTGGAGTAGCACTTTTAATTTCCTTCAAGAAACTTTCCTCTGCATTAACACTTTGGTTAACTGTTTGGCGCAAGGGGCCCAGCTTTCAGCCTTAGTTGGCTTTTGACATGTCTTCCTCACTAAACTTAATCATGTCTAGCTTTTGATTTGAAATGAGATACATGTGACTCTTCTATTCACTTGAACACTTAGAGGCCATTGTAGGGTTATTATTTGGCCTAATTTCAATATTGTTGTGTCTCAGAGAATAGGAGGCCCCAGGAAGAGGGGAGAGAGACAAGAAATGACTGGTCAGTGGAGCAGTCAGAACACACATATTTGTTGATAAGTTCACTCACTTTCTGTTATGGGCATGGTTCATGTCTCCCCAAGATAATTAAAAATAGTAACTTAAAGATCACTGATCGTAGATCACCGTAACAAATATAATAACGAAAGACTTTGAAATATTGTAAGAATTATCAAAGTGTGACACAGATACAGGAAGTAAGCAAATGGGGTTGGAAAAATTACACCAATAGGCTTAATTGGCACAGGGTTGCCACAGATCTTTAGTTCACAAAAAAACACAGTGTTTGTGACTCACAGTAAAGTGAAGCACAATAAAATGAGGTATTCCCATATCCATGTACTGTTTCTGTTGTTCCCCTTTATTTTCTTTGTCTCCGTGTTACTGTTTTTAGATATGTAGTTTTAATAAAGTATTCAATACAAATGTGAAATGTGACAACTGTGGGTCTTTAAGTAATATCTAGAATGACCAAAATTGATCTACTGCCTCTTCTCTAAGAACAGTCCCAAGGATACTATCTTAGGCATCTTCCTTATAACTGTCACTGCTGCCACTACACATTACATATGGTCTTTTAAAATTTATAATTTGTATTTATGATGCTTAAAAAATGCAGTGGTCATAATGCAATATAAAATAACTTCAATTAATATATTTATTCTTTTTCCACTTCAGTCTTTAAAAATAATAATGAACTCCCAGCGAACTTTTCCCCTGTAAATGACCTGATATGACATATTTGAACTTACCATGAACTTTCACATGAACTTTTAGTTATCCACTGAGAAATATAACAGATGGAAATTAAGCAGATTTTTCAAATACTTTTAGATGCACTATTTTGACATGTTTAACCGAGAAAACAAGGCCAACTATCTCTTTCCATTGTTTACTTTGCTGACTTTATGGTACTGTAGGCTGTTTAGTTACATTATGCCTGAATTAAGAGGTTCGGTTATATTTTTATTTAACTGGCTTCTTGATTTTAAACCAGCACTTGTATATGCATTTAAAGAAGCTAACTGGCTCATAAAATGTAAGAAATTCTAAGAGAACTTTATTGAACACATTGAAATAATATCGTTTCAAATCATTTAGATACTAGGGGCTTTTAAAGATACATTTCAGGTTATGGAATATGAATCAGCTATGTTTTTCACGTTGAATAGTTTGCAGCTAGGAATTCAGTTCAAAATGCACACGGTTTCTGAACAGTCACTTGGGAAAGGAAGAGTAACATTAATTGAGTACCAGCTGCTGCATTATTGCTGTTACGGTGTGCGACTGGCTCCTTATAGGTGGGCTATCTCTACAGCTCTCTTCCAAAGTAGCTTTCACACTCATTTTACAGAAGAGGAGAGGGAGACAGAGAGGGAGACAGAATAACTTGCCTGAAAAGACACAGCTAAACTAGAAATTAAATCTAGGTCTCTCAGGTTTTCAAATCCTTGCTCCTTCAACAGTTTTGTGCTCCCAGAAACAAAACATTTGTTTAAATAGATGCTAGAGATAAAAATATGAAAAAGCGATAATACATTTATGGTCTTTGTTTTGAGAACTTGGAATTTTCTTTATATTTATTGCATAATGTGGTTAAATAAATTAGATCAAAAAACTCTCAGAATGCTCTCAGTGATATAAACATAGTAACCAAGATTTTTGCTTCTCTTAAAAATTTTTGCTAAAAGCTACACATCTATTACATTTACCAAATGATGCAGGCATATATATTATTTATCCACTGATATGCATCTTCTTGCTTAGAATCAATTTTTATTATCACCCACTTTATTCTCATAATTTATTCATCCCAAGTAGTATTTTAGATGTTATTTAGTTCAGAGAGATATTATACTTAATGCACATAGCCATGTGTAAAATGGCACATAACTGCCTGTATGAGGTCAGAAGGTGAACTGTATGTACTAAGCTGTAAGTAGCCCAACTTTTCTGGCATTTCACCAAGTAGCGACGATGCCATTGGTGAAACAGATAAAGATCTCTTCATTCACAGGATGTGTTCAGAAGCTTAAAAGGCCTGTTGTGATCTTGTTAGCGATGTAATTTAAACAGATAGCAAGTTAATAAGATATATTTCTCATTTTAGGATAATTTCTAATATTCTCCATTCCTTAAGTCATTTTTAAAAACAGTGTTGTATTAAAAGTAATGGACAGATTTTGTAATGAAATAAGTGGTCCTGTTTTTCTACCAACGTGTAGCGTGAGTTCAAGGAGCAAAGGGGTCTTTAACTTCTTTGTTTTATGAGATCTTTTCTCCTGTGTGATTTTGTTACCTGTTCAGAGTTCAGGGAGGAAGCACATAAGTTCCCCTCTGTACAATAGTCAAACGTCTAGTAAGATGTTTTATCAACAAGATGACTATCTTTTTCCACCTTTAATACCCTTTTGTCAAACTTTTCCAAGTATATTTATGGCCTCTCAGGCTGTTCTGTGTGTATTATTGCCAATTTTCTTGGTGTAGGCTGTGCTTCCACGGGAATATTCCTACCCAGCCATACCAGTTCACCTAATTTCATGATACTGAAGGTGAGGTCAGAAATTTAGTTGCTGTGTGAGTGATCTTTAGCTCCCAGCACCAGAAATATGTGGGTAGTGGGGCGGGGGATGGGGAGCGGCGGGGAGCAGGGAAATTGGTTTCAAAGGTGCGCAGTCAGAACCCAGTCCATATGTGGAAAATTCTTCCAATCATTAGGCATGTAGAATCCATTACGTGTGTAAAATTCATTAGGCATATAAACAGAATTCAATTCTCATTATCGCCTAGTCAAAACTGGAGGGTCTTCCCTCTCAGAAATATAATTGACAGTGAAACATATGTAATTATAATAACACCTCAAAGTGAAATTATTTTTAATATATTGCTATATGAGATCAATAGATATTCTTCTCTCAAGAAAAAAAAATTGTAACAAATATCCAGATCACATCAAAAGCAGTAATCCATTGAGACAGATAAATTTGAAATAGAAACCAATTAATGAAAAATAATGAATTATATGAACACATTGAAAAAAGATTTAACTTTCTTGCTTTGATAATAAATGCTGACATCAATAAAGTAGCATAAAACTCATGAATACCCACTATGAATCATCAATGACAAAGTTTCTATAAATTATGTTAGCTTTAGGCCTCGCAAAATCTAGGTATGCTCCACTTCTAATGAATGAGTCTTCTACTTGATTTTTAATGTTAAAGAAGGTACAGAACTTTTAAAGCTCCAGGTTTTTCTCTTTTCTGAGAATAATAATGAATAATGAATACTTTACAGGGTTATAGGGTTCTAAAAGAAAGACACAGGGAGAAGAGGAGAGGGGAATGAAAGGGCACTGAGAGAGAGGGAGGGAGAGAGAGAGAGAGAAGGAGGCGGAGGAAGGGGAGGAGGGGTAGAAACATGAAAGTATGTTTTAAGCTGCAAAACAATATACATGAGCAAAATACAAAGTGATCTCAGTGAAATATTTCTACAGTACATGACCTACTCCTGTCTCTTCTTAGGATATTGCTCATTTTACATTTTTTTTAATGATTTGAGATTGCCATTTTGAACGTATGAACTGCATAGACCGATACTCCATTTATAGTGTCCATTAATCCTCAAGTTTGAGAAAAATAAAATCCCCAATGTGTTTAAGTCATTGTTTTTTAGTTTCTGATGCAGTTAAAAAACAATATCTAAGTGATATCGAATTTGGGAAGGCATTTAGGAATTCTGGGTACTGCTCAATATCCTCATTCTAGGCCAGATTTTTTAATATTGTTTCTTCAAATGGTACATTGACAGCACATAGTCTACTTTCTGTCATACAGCATAGGATCATTTGACAAAATTTTGCATCACAGAATCATAAGAGTTACCAGCTCTCTGTTTTCAGTATCTGGGCTTGCTGCTCAAAGCCCCACTTCCTCCAGTAATTCAATCCCACATTTTAGATTGCAGCACCCCATTCCCAGGTACTATAATTCTATATAGTTCAGGGTTCTTAGTCTCAAGCAGAACTCTATCTAGTTTAAACAGAGATTTATTGAAAGTTATTAGGTGGCCCCCAAAATTTTGGGAGAACCATAGAACCAGTTTGAATACTACTTAGTCAAAACACGCACACACACACACATGCACACACGCGCGCGCGCACACACACACACACACACACACACACACACATATACACACACTGGTTCTGCTGCTCCGGCAGCTAGGATACTGTGTTCCAGAGTCCACCTTAGTTGTCTCAGAAGAACTACGCGGCTCCAGCACAGAGCATACAAACTCCCTGTATGCAGCAGCCACCTCTCATTGCTCATTTCTCATTCATGTTCTGTTTGGTGGGAACTTAGTCCACAGGCCAGCACCCTAGCTGCAGGAAGACTGTGAAATGTTCGAGTTAGAATGAGTTAGGGTGAGCCAACCTTCAGAATCTACCACAGTTTCCCACTTCCTTAGCAATTCATTGTGACACTTTAGGCAAGGTGCTTAACCTCTCTAAGTAATCCATTTTCCTAATACCCAGCATTAGGATTTTGGACTCCATGAATTCCAAGAGTCCTTACAGTAGTACAAGTCTGTGTCTGTACTAGTTAGAATGCTGGCTTTAGTGATGGCATTCTTAGATGAAATAGTGAAAGTAAGTCAACAGAATTTATTGGCTCTTATAACCTAATTGTGGGAAGAGCAGGGGCGAAGCTGGCTTTAGGGGTGTCTGGCTCATTTGACCTTTCACTGCTTCTCTCTCTGCTTTCTGTGTGTTGGCTGTAAGGATCAGCTTCTCCACAAAGCTGGAGCTGCAGCTCCAAGGCTCAGTCACATCCAAACAACTCTGAAGTCACAAAGGAAAAAACTCCTCTTTCTCAGAATCATTTTTAAAGGTCTAGAAGAAGGACTCTCATTAGACGAGCTTGGTTTGTGTGCCTGCTCTTGTGACTGTAGGAGTGGTCTTTAACTAGAGAAGGGGTGTCACACAGGCACGACCACTGGAGAATTGTTGTGAGGCAGCCGGCCCTGGTCTGTGACCAATGCAGAGTCTAAGATCTAGTATGCCACAGTATGTGATATGGGGTATAATCATTTGTTTTCGGGCTTTCATTTTTGTGAATCTCAGTGTTGCGTGGCATGTAATAGGAGATGCAAATACCATATAGACCAAGCACCTGCATTCAGGAAGGTTAAAATTTCATTACAGAGATAAAAGCAAATAGAGGCATGTGAAGACCGAACTGTAGTATTAAGGAAAGATCTGAAATCTTAAAGCAGATGAGTTGGAAATTGAAGGGCAATGCATTGGTTTAACAATTTTTGCTAGATATTTTGCCCCACATCATAGTCCCTAACCAAATCATATTTTGCTCGAAAGATCAGTGATCAAATATAGCAATGATATTTTTTTTCTTGAACTTTTGGCCTTGTTCTTTTTTCTCAGAGATTGACTGTGTTGGTATATAGACCAACATAATGTACTTTGGAAAGTACATTTTTGTACTGAAATATATTTTGTCCTTAGCAATAAATATGACAATATGGTCCTTTAGATTTATACTTTATGAACATAGCTTATATAACAGGAAAAAAATTCTACCATTTTTTCCTTGGAATCAAGAAATAGGTAGCTCACCCTAAAATTTATCTAGAATGCAGATAGAATTTTGCACATTAGGTTGTACTGGGTTGGCAATTAGATTGTGGAAAATGTGTGAAAACTTTAGCCGATCAATGTGTTGGCCTTTGGTTCATCATACAAATGAACTTGGTTTTATAATCTGAAGCACATGCATATTAAGTAGAGAGAGCTAATTGCAGTAAATCCTGGCAATAATCTGGATATTTCAATAATGTCACATTGTTATTCCTGAATTTACTTGTAATACTGTTACATAAGGGTCTTGTTTTTAAACAAGACAATTGTGTTAGTTTTGTTCGCCTCTCCTCTGCTTATTGAATCAGACTGATTGAATTAGAACTTATTTAATTAGATTTTCTAGTTATGTGGCATGTCAAAGCTCTCGAATGCATTTTGTACCCTTTTCCTCATGGACAATTCCTATAAATGTAGTTAGTGGTTTATATGTATTCTGTTTAATTATTTCTCCCTTGGAATTTTTATTGCAACAGGCAATGACCACTGTATATACTTCAGGGATAATAGAGGATCACTCCTTGCTTTCAAAAATAGAATATAGTCATTCCAATAAGTAGACAATAATGGTTTTAATGACTATCAAAATCATTTTAATGCCTATTCCAACAGTTATGCCCCCTTTTTCACTGTCAGGCAGATCATAGACCTTTAGGAGGCTGAATTTACAGAGCTTCACTGGATTTGAGAAACAAAGGAGAGAGGAGCATCAGGGATCATTATGAAATCTGGTTTAGACCACTAGGTGATGGTGGTGCTGCTCACGGAGGAAGAGAACATGGGGGAAGAAGCAGGTTAGGGAGAGTCTGTGGGACATTTCAAGATATCCAGCAGGGAGCCACTGAGGAGACATCAATATATAGATAATAATTTCATGTCAACATGCAAAAGATTTGCAAAAGAGGATCTTTCAAAATAGGCTTGGAAGGATCTTCTGGAATTGGGAAGAACTAGGACAGAAGACTTAAAAATTCAAGAGAAGAAAGTATTTCGAAAAAGGATTGAATGGTCATGGTGTCAAATGCAACAAAGAGGTCAAATAAGATAAAAACCAAAAATTCTCATTGAATTTTGCAATAAGGATGTTACTGGTGACCTTGGCAAAAACACTTCCAGTCAAGTGGCCAGGGGCTGAGTCCGGATGCAGCAAGTGAGGAATATCATTGCTTTAATCGTTAGAAAAATAGTTGGTGGGAATAAATAAATCTTATATACAGAAATGCTATACTTGAACATAGAGTTGAGGAAAGATGAAGAGAAGCCTGTCTTTCTCACTACAACTGAAGTAGCACCTCTCCTAGTCACTCTCTAGCCTATTACCCTACTTTTTTTTTTCATTAAAACTTAACACTGTTTGTGGTTATATTATTTGTCATGTCTTTAATGTCTGTGTCTCCCTTCTAAAATGTGAACTCTCAGAGGACAAGTGATTGTTACCATTTACTACCAACTCTCCCGCACTAAGAGAAGTACCTGTTTCACCACAGACACTCAATACATTCATGTTCAATCAATAAATGAATGAACTAGATGCAAATGCCAGCAAAATAGGTACTGGGAGAGTGTATATCACTCAGGAGCGCTGACACTCACTCACTCCAAGGGAACTGAATGGATACCTTGACAGACTTTTCCTCATGTGTCATGATTTGAATGCATAATTCTAATTATGGATTTAGAATTCTAATTCTAAATCCTTACCTTTAATATGATGACTAATTTTCATAATAAAATAAACTTGTACAATTCATTATCCTGATGCAGATTAGTAAAAAAATTTTTAAGGTGAGAGTCAAATTTCTGGGAAAAGCCAGAAATGGATATTGGCCAAATATATGTATGTGTGTAATTATTTTGGGGTTAAACAATAAACAAAATTAGCTTTAGAAATAACATCTTTTTTTTAAGGCCAACAATTCATCAAAATTTAGAATGACCTTTAAAATGTAACTTGTAGAGTGAACGATGAAAAAATAACTGTCATCTTATTTTACATACAGAAAAAGAATTGAATTGGCATTGTGTATGTACTAGATAGCAGTTTTAGATATAAATGTTTCTTAATAATCAGTGCCAAATTTGCATAGGTTCTACTGGGTTGTGTATATTTTTGATTGTTGATAATACTTTAAATATGAATTTGACGCTTTTACTTTGCTTTATTTCTATATATTTTATTTGTGAACAATCATAAAATTTTATTTGACCTAGACAGCAAGAGTATGCAATATGGACTTACTATTAAGAGTTTAAGCAGAGTTCAATAACTATAAAATATTTCACTAATAGGAAAAGAATAAGACAAACCCTCTGCTGACCTTTGTTTCACATTAAAATGACCGGATTTTGACACCAAAATGACAGCTGGTTAAAACAGCTTGAGATTTCAAAGTGCTCGAGTATATATAAATATTATGACTGATCTCATAAGTGTGTTGGAAAACACTTTAAGAAAGGTCCTGATTTAAGAGTTGGCTACATTCTCCCCCACTTTGGTTGGAGGGAAATATCACCCCTCCCCCCCCCCCAAATTTTATCTTCTGAATTTGGAGGAAATAGAATAATTAAAAACATGTAGCTGAACTCCACAGAACCAAGATTGGAGATTAATACTGTGAACATAAATTGCTACTTAATGCACAAACCTAGGGTTTGGATTCTTGTTGGACAGTAGGACAGATACTGCTTCAAATATACTTTATGTAACGAGATGTCAGTAGCAATAATATATAGAAAAATTTATTACTAAAATTTATTTTCAACACTTCCTTTTCTATAACAACTATATTAGGGCATGGAGAGCTCCCAGGGATCAAGGTCAGTCAAGGACAGATCATGTCTATAGTGTGTGGTCTCATAGTAGTCAAAAGGGCATATCTACTATCAAGCCTCTACTCCTTAAAATCTTCTTGATTTTATTTTTTAAAATTTCACTCAGACTACTGTTTATCCTAAACATTATACAGTAGCTACTTGGAGTCTTCTGTGGGCAAGGATAACTTGGGATGACAGAATGGAAAGGATAGGAAGCAAGAGTGATAAACAAAAGTCACAGTGATATAGTTTGTTATTAGACGGAACAGATTAAGATTATCAGCCATACAGAGTTCAGGCAGAAGCTTTCCCATGAGGCTTGAAACATTTCTAAAAGACATTAGCAGCAATTAGAGAAGAATTAATTCAGAAAGTGGAGGTTGAGTAGGGCCGTGTTATCAGGGCATGAGTGCAGGTCTGAGGAGCAGAGAAAAAGCCGGGCAGGTGGTCTGCAGGTGGGAGGGTGAAGGGTGAAGGGTGAGGGAGGTGGCATGGTTGGCAGAGGCCAAGATGAATAATTTTATTTTTATGTTTACTTTTTAATTTTTAAAAAGATAGTACAAGCACGCAGTACAGAATTCAAACAATACAACAAAATCAAATGAGATAAGTCAGCTTCCCACCCCAATTTCCAGTGCCAATTCCCTCCAGAAAGTCAACACTTTTTTTTTTGTAAATCCTTCTCTGCTTTATGTATAGACAAACATTAAATACAACCATTTTTTAAAATGCAAACAGTAGTATTATACACAATATCTCCATTTTCACACAGGTAGCATGCAAGTCATATTATCCTAAACTTTTTTTAACCTAATAGATGATAGTTTCATTCCTCTTAATTTCCTCAGTTCCTTTTAATAGCTACGTTATGTTCTGTCCTGTGGATGTGACAGTCCCCTATGATGGCCATTTAAGTTGTTTCCTGTCCTTTGGTCCTATAAATCATCATTCAAACATCTCAGAGTCATCCTTGGCACTTCCCTCTCTCTCCTCCGCATCCAGTGTTTGGCCAAATCCTCTCAGTTCTACCTGTACAGTGTATGTTGTGCATCTGCCCCTCCCACCATCTCCACTGCCATTCCACAGCCCTTTACGATGCGCCTTACTGTGAGAGCTGCTTGCTGGTCTCCCTGACTTCACTCTTACCCGCTTCAAGTCATTCTCCACATGCAATGAATATGATCTGTTCTCATCATAAGAAATGTGAACTACAATGAAATGTCATTTTCCACCTATCCCACTAGCAAATTTGAAAATTTTTGATAATGTATTGTATTGGTAAGAAGTACAGGTTAACAGGTGCTCCTGCATTGCTGGTGGGAGTATAAATTAATTCACACCTTTGGGGAGCCAGTTGGCAATATCTATCAAAGTTAAAATTATATAAAGCCTTTATGATCCACATGTTTGTTTCTGGGAATTTATTTTTCAGGTATCTTAGAGAAGGGCAAAGTATATGCATATGTGTGTGTGTGTGTGTGTGTGTGTGTTGTGTGTTGTGTGTTGTGTGTTGTGTGTGTGTGTGTGCGCGCGCAAATAAATATGTATCTTCTAAATGCTCATCAATGGAGAACTGATTTAAAATAAAGAATGGTATGTCTATGCAATAGAATACTAAGTACTTTTTGTGAGCTAATGTGAAAAGTGCTCCAAGATAGTAAGGGAATAAAGCAAAATGCAGAACAGTGTGTGTATTACAGTTGTTAGAAGGAAAGGAAGGAGGGAGGGAAGGAGGGAGGGAAGGAGGAAGGGAGGTAGGGAGGGAGGTAGGGAGGGAGGGAAGGTGTTTGGTCTGGGACAGAGAACTGAGTGGTCATAGGACAGGACTGCGAGGGAGATGATTGTTAATGTAGATGCCCTTTTATTGAACTTGATAATCTATACAGTTTACACATTCAAGAGGGAAAAACCATGTTTTAAAGAGTGATCTATTAGGAGTCAAAATATGGGCACGCGGTTTCTCTGTTGAGCCTCCTTCTGTGAATTCCTTGCATGTAGGATAAAACCCAGTCCAGGACTGTTTGCCCCAAGTTGGGCCAGCTTTGTCTGTCTCCTGAGGGCATTTTGGGGACTTCTTTTTTGTTGCCCGCATACCAGCCCTGCTTTCAGTTCCTCTAACGTGCCCTGTCCCTTTTCACCTCTGAAATGAGAAAGTATATGCACCTTTTTTTATATTCTCCCTGTTGCCTGAAATGTATTTCCTTTATGCATTCCCTGCGAAAACTTCTCCAATCTAAATTAGGTTCCCTTATTAGTCTCTCTGATAAGAGGTTGAAATTACATATTTATCTGTGTGGATTTTACTTAGCATCTGCTCTGAATACTATTTTTTCCTTATTAGGAAAGGGCAGTGGGAAAAAACAAAAACATTTTGTTGAGATTCGGGAGGTTTAAGTTCTGATTTTACCACTGCATAACTGGCCTTTGGCAAATCACTTAACTTTTCTGGGCTTCAGTTCTTTTATCTGTGAAGTCAGAAAAGTAGACTAGCTGATTTCTAAGGCCCTGTAATTTATAGTATTAGAATACTATGAGCGTATAGTATAAAGTGAAATACATATAAATGCTGAATGCTGGTGTGCTCTTTAAATAATGTGAAATACACCTAAATATTGCATGCTTGTGTAAAAGAATTTTATGTTATAAATGAAAGTTTAGTTAACTTCTTTCTTCAGAGAACTTTATTTCCCACAGTATAGTTTCTTGATTCCTTCCTTACTTTTTATAAATGTGTCAACTACTTAGATATCCAGGTAACATTCAATGATGCACTTAATGTACAGACAGGATATTCTTCTATACCAAACCCTCATTGTTTTCTTATAATACTTTCCTTGCCAATTTTTTATAAGGTATTATTTTTATCCAATGTCTATAATTTGAGTTATTAGATCCTAGAAATCTTTCTCACTTCTGTTTTTGATTAAATTATAAATCCACTAGATGGTGTATATACACAGAGAGAAAGAAAAAAGTTAGTTCCTTTGTTCTACTCTATAGTTCAAGTTTAAAGTTTCTATTTAAGGAGAAAACTAAAAATTTCTAATTATATTTTGGTGTTTGGAGCAAAGAGAAGATTTCCTATCAAAAAACAAAACTAAAAGAGGATTTCCTTAAGTAAATTTTAATGTTTCTGTTGTCTATTAAAATAGTTAATTCTACAAATTGAATATTTAGATTAGAAGAATGTATCGAATGAATACAGTCAGATTCAAATGTGATAAAATTTGTTTGCCTTATTTCTCTAGTAATAATGAGTCTATTCCATAAGAATTTTTAATTGCCAAATTATTCCTCCAGTTACTGATTTCTAACTATGAATTCTGGACATTGTTTTAACCTGTATTTTCTGGGGAGCTAATAGTACCCTATGTTAGACAATTAATCCTTTGTTATAATGGACCACACTGAGGTTATATTATAAGAATTTAACAAACCCTTATATTGTAAGAAGGAAATTGTTTAAATTTTTTTTTTCTCTTTAGCATCTGGTCTGACGGCAATGGTTGGAGATTGTCCAAAAGCGTCAGTTTATTGATGGTATGTCAAAGTCAGTTTTTTATATCTCGCTCCCCTCAGCATAGTTTTCTGTATAGGGGTGAGAGCAGGGCAGGTCTAGGGATCAGAGGCCTGTCCTTCTGTCACATCTTGTTAATTGACTCTCCCGAGACTCACAGGAGCCTACTGTGACTCTTGAACAGTAGGCTGGCCTTATCTAAGAATCACCTGTGCTGATCCTGGATGACGTAGACAGGTGAATTGGTCCCTGCAGTTAAAGTTCTCATGAGATAAATGGCATTTCTAGGGACTAGCATAATAAGGCTGAGCTAATCTATTTTTCCAACCACTAATTTACAATGGGGGAAATTTGATTTATTGACAAATAAAGGAGACATATTTAGCTTCACATAACATTAGAAGAAGGTGGCCACTTCTTTTAGGCTAGCACTTGTAACAGAATCACGGGTTCTGTTTCTTTTGGTAGTCCTTTCTGTTTGTAGAAAATGAAGTAAATTCTTCTGTTTTAGTGGAATTTTGTAGCTGCTTTGTGTTCCATTCTTTGGAGATGAGGTAAGTTATGATATGGTAAGATTACTAGATTCCAGTATGTATTTGTGTCAGTTTAATCAAGAATGCATGGGTTCTCTTTCTATCCAAAAGTCTGATAAGGCAGAAAAAGAGCCTCAAGAGAGTTGCCCGTGCTGTTTATTCTTTTTTCTCCACTCTCTCCTGAGCCCTCTCTGCGAAGCGTTTCATCCTCATCAGTCTTCAGAAGTGCCCTCATCCAAGTCTCCCCCACCTTTGTTTTGTTTAATACTAAAGTCTGTTATTGTCATTGTCTTCCTTGGACCCTGAGTATAGTTTGACACTGTTGATCACACTTCTCCTTTTCAAAATACTTTCTTAACTTGGCTTCCAGAGCACTAGATTTTGTGGTTGTCTGATACTCCTCTATCTCCTTTGCTGAATCTTCTTCTTCCCTGACTTCTAAACATTGCTGTGCCTCAAGACATGGTTCTTGGGCTTCTTTCTGCTTTTCTAGCTACACTTACTCCCCTGAGGATATCATTTTATCTTTACCTTTAAATACCACCTCACTGCCAATGACTCTTAATTTTTTTTCTCTAGCTCCTGTGTCTTTCTCGACTCTCAAGCTCATATATTATCTATCTACTTAACAGCTCGCATTTGGATGCCTAGTAAACATCGAAAACTTAACATGCCCCAAACTGAACCTCACCTACCCCCATCTAAGCAGTTTCTCCTCTTCTCAGTAAATGACAACTTCGAGCCAAAAACCACTTGTCAGCCCTGTTTTCCTTTTCTTACACCTCACATATTATCCACCAGCCAAAGCCCTGTCCCTGTGTCTTCGAAATACGTCAAGAGTCTGAACACTTTTTATCACCCTCACTATCGCTATCCTGGTTTCAGCCACCATCACCTCTGACCTGAATTATTTCAGTCATCTCCTAACTGGTCTCCTGGTTCTACTTCCTACTATCATCTATTCTCAAAATAGAGTAATCCTTTAGACATGTTAGCCAGATGATATCACTCCTTTGTTCCAAATCTTTAATCTCACCTGGAGTAAACGCCAAAGTCCTGAAAATGGCCTCACAGTCTCTGCCCAATCTCTGATCTCCTCTGCTGACCCCTCTCCCAGGTACTCACCCTGCCCCAGCCCCACGTACTGGCCTCCTTTCCACGCTGCCTCAAGTACTCTGCTCAAATGCTGCTCCTGGAGGATGCAGGACAATTCCTTTTTGAATGAGACAATCCTTCAGATTTTAATACATACAGGATCTGGTCTTTACCCACTACATGGCAGTAAACCTCCACCATCATTATTGGGAACAAAAATGCTCTCTTAGGTGTGGCGCCAGTCCTGTTGACACCAATTGACCTATGGTACCTACTTAGCACTGGATTACGGGTCTTAAGATATGAGCATCTTTAACTTTACTGACTATATGTTTGTTCTCCAAAGTAACTCCCAATTCTCCCAAGTGTTTAGATCAATTTACACTCTTACCAGCAGGATATTAAATTGACCATTTCTCCACGTAAGTGCGGCTTTTACTTCTAAAGCTGTACTTTTCCTAGGTTATAGCTTTGTTGACCTCAACAGTTAGTTGTTATAAAAGTAACTTACCTATGCCCTAACTCATTATATATCTGCCCCCAAAGTAGAGCATCTCTCACCCTTCTGTGTAAAACCAGAGCAGCAAACCTGCTAACTTGAATGCAAGCATGGTCTCTTCTGCCATGTTCCCAAGTGCAGCTGTGGCCCAAGAAGTCCCTACTGATCCTAGCTCCTCTCTACTAACCGCAGGAATATCTATCTTCATCTCCTAACTGTCCCCTTCTAGAGGGATCTCATAGGGCTTCCTCTGGGTATTTAGAATTTGCACACATAAAAAAAATCTTGAAATCTGAATCCTTAGTTTCATAGAGCAAATACAGAGTGAGGTACGTGGAGCCAAGTCCATTAGTATTAAAGAGTGATAACAACCTGACCTTTACACCTCTGACTATAGCTATAAAACAGTTTTTGCTGCCGTAATGGTAAAATACTCTAGCCTCATTGGCTCATGATAACAAGCACATTTTCTCACATTCATGGTCAATTTCAGCTGGGCTGATGTAGGCTCAGCTGGGGTGGCAGTTCTGCCCCAAGTTGTATTTTTGTTGGGCTTTGGGATGGTTTCAGGTCTGCTCCACATTTTTTATTCTGGGGCATAAGGACAGGAGCCAAAAGAGCTTGCTCTTCTGGTAGATCATTGGAGTGCGAGGGCATGGGCTTACCATCCAGCATAGCTTAGAGCTGCTGCTCACGTCACGCCTGCTGATTTTCCATTGACCAAAGCATGTCACATGGCCAAGCTCAAAGACAGAATATACTTTGTCCCAAGGGATAAGTGGAGAGGGCTGAGTATTTACTGAGCAATACCCAGTCCAATGCAAAGCAGCAAGCCTTTTGTAATGAAATAGAGTCTGTGATTAAGCAAACATTTTGGGTTTTATGACCAAAATATAGCAAATGTATCCAAACTGATATCAAGAATCAATGGAATAACAACTAGAACTAAAACCCTTTTTTGCCTGTCTATATGCACAGGCTCTTTCTTTTTCATACCAGGTACACTCCCTCGGCATCTGTAGCCATGGTCGCCTTACTCTTCCTTTAGTGACAGAAGACAGGGCTATTGGTTTGGAGCATGGCTACGCTAGAGGGATCTCATAGGGGTTCCCCTGTGCAAATTGCAGGACATACCTGTATTCTACCTACCACATGTTTCTCCAGTGGGAAAAATGAGTGAGGAAATCTCCTCGGTTTTCCCTCCACCTCCCCTCTTTGCCAGGCTAATTGGAACCAATCCTTTCCAGTTATCCCTTTTATGAAGCACAGTGAATTTAAGAAACTTTTTTCTTTCCCTTAAATGAATCAACTTAACATATTAAAAAGATAGTCCAGATTTTCACCATATGATAATCTACATTATTAGAAAGAGAGATTAAAACATCAAAGAATAGAATGGATAAATAAGTTGTGGAATATTATTTTAATGGAATACTATACAGTATGTAACTGAACAATTTATAGCTACATACAACAACATGTGAGTCTTGCAAACATAATGTTGAATGAAATAAGTCAGGAACAGAAGAATATGTACTGTGATTTCTTTTATATAAAGTTCAAAAAGCAAGTAAAAATAATGTTTTGGGATTAATGCTTAGGCAAAAGAATTATATGGGAAAGCAAGGAAATGATTGTTATAGAAGTCAAGATACCGATTATCTTTGTTGGGGGTGGTGGTAATTGGGAGAGGCAGGATGGAATATTCTCAGGTGCAGGTAGCAATGTTTCTTGCCATTGTAGGCGATTACATGGTTGTTCTCTTGTGATAAATCATTAAGCTGTGCATATTTTGTTCCTCAAACTTTTCTCTGTAAGTATTATATTTCACCATAAACATGTTTAAAAATGTTTAAGGATCCCAAGACATTTGGTCCCATAAACTTAATCTTACACACCATGCAACTTAATGATAACATATTTTGCCTCTAGTTTCAACTCAGTTAATTCAGTCCACAAATATTTAATGCCTTTTGTGTTCCTGTTATAACTTTTGTGGGTTTTTCTTAGACGTTGTTGTCTGTCCACATTGGATAATTAGGCTTCCTTCCAACCTTTCTTTTTGAGATTAAGGTTCAACTTAAATATTAAATCACACCGAAGTCCATTTATCTCTGTCTATGTCCAGAAATTTTCCCCAGCTACGCTCAGACTTCTTTTAGGTACTGACTTGGTCTTCAGAAAGACTGGATAAAGGAAAGTCCTGGTGAAACTCTATAGGTAATGCTAAGAAAATAACTGTTTCATTCAACTTTTAATGCCCTAGTAACGCTTGGTTTTCATGTATGTAAATGCACTATCTGATGAATAAACCTCAGTGCTCTTTGGCAGGATCAAAGGGAAATGCAAACAAGAAATAAATTGGTGTATACGGTCAATAAAAAAACTAGATAGAGAGGGGTCAGGAACTGACAAGTGTGTGGAGGTCTGTGGAAACCCCGCCTCTCTCTTTTATGAGCTCTTGCCTTTGCAAACCTGGTACTTATTGTCCTTTCTTTTGTATCGTACTCTAAGTCTCCTGTTTTAAAACCATTCTTTTCCCCTGTATCCCCCAAAAAAGATTAAGGTAAGAGACATTCCTTAATGTGCTACAATAGTATCTTAATTACACCTTCAAGCATATGCGATACTGTTTTTTGGAGACGTTAGTCTTGACAAGCCTCTTTAATTATACTGTTTATTTGATTAAAAAAGAAAAACTGTTCATGGACATGGTTGGGGAATGGGTCGCCCTAATTCTCTGACTGTTCCTATTAAGTGAAGATGAACCTCTTCATGAACTGGATCGGTCTTGACTTTAGACCAAGTATACAACTATGCGGATGGGTGGACTGCACCTTATTGTCCCTGAGTTTTTTTTTTTCTCAGGGTTCCAAGATTGTATTGTATATAGTCTTGGTTGTTCATTTTTAAAGAAATTTCACTTTGCCAATCATCTTTGGTCTAGGGATCAGGATAGCATTCGCAGTGAAAATATACTCATGAAAATATAAATGTCTCATAATTTAAACAGAAAAAAAACAAAAGGAAAAAAATAAATATTTTTAAATCTTCACATGTTAAATATAAAACTTCAGAAGCCATAAGTACTCCCCAAAACATTGTTTCTTTAAAAAGTAATTTTCAAAGTAATTAAAGTGCTTCTGAGTTTTTCAGTCAGCAAAATTAGAAAGTTTTTTTTTTAAACTAATGGTTAATGCTAATAAATTACATGAAGGGAGTAATCATATCTATCTTACTTACCACTGTATTCCCAGCACAATGCCTGGCAAGTCGTACGTGTAAAAAGTGAACGAATGAATGAAGTTCATTGTGGATAGATAATACTACATATGTTATTTTATTTACTCCTTAAAATAATGCTACAAGTTAAGTTTTGGTGTTCCTTTTATAGATGAGGAAATTGATTGTCAGGGAGAAGAGTTGCCCAAGGTAGAACACACACAACTAGGAAATGGCAGAGATGGGAACCAAACTGTGATGTTCATGCCTACAGATCCGACATTTATTCGATAGTGACACTGGTTTTAGCAAAGATAGCTAGTTGCCTACCCAACAGCCATTTCCCCTCTCATCCTTCATGAGAGCTCTAATTTTGTTCTAGTGTCCTTTCCTCAGGCAACACAGGTAAATCCTGATTGTTCTAAGCCAAAATAATACCCCCAATTCTCATACCTGCCTATGACCAGTTTAGGGGATTGGAATATAACCTGGCTTGGCCATTGGGATTGGAAGAAAATATGTTAGTGGGAGCAGAGATTTTTTTGCCTCTTTCACAAAGAAACACAAGGGAAAAGCAGACATTTCTCTGACCCCTAAGTGTTGATATATGGAGATGTGATGCCTGGAGCTGCTGACGTCATCTTGCTGCCACGAGGGGATCTAGAAGACAATCCTCGGTGTGTAGTGACTATCAATCGCATCCCTGGTTTTGCTCAGCCAGTTGCTTGAGAGCTTTAGCTACCAACCAGTTAACTGGAGTATCAGTCACTCTAGAATACTGACCCTGTCAATTCCAATTCTGTTTTAAATATCTCTATTCTAAGTGTACATATGAAATGAAATGTTTTTATAGTTTTTATCATTTTATAGAAATGAGATATCTTCGTTTATTCATTAATTCACTAACCATTTGGTAGATGCCACTTGCTGGGAGCAATGGTACATTTTTGAGTAGAGATACACACATAGAAGGACAAAGAGAGATTCTTGACTAGCCTGGTCAAGAAGGAGAAAGGTCAGAGAAAGGTCAAGGAAGAAAGGTCGGGGAAGCCTCTACGCTGGAGCTGATGAGAAATGATATTTAAACGGACCCTGAAAGACCAGTGGAAATTATCCAGGTAGGAAGAAAGAGGGTGTTGCCTGAAGAGGAGGTAGCATAGGAGATAATGGGAGTCTGAGAGAATATGGCACAGTCAAGGAAGTCCAAGTAATCGAGTGCTTAGGGTACAGGTTGGACAAATCTAAAAGGGAGTCTAGAGAGGTGAAGAGGGGCCTGATTACAGAGGGCCTTAGCCCCAAACTACAGTCTGAGACCTGTATCAGAAAGCCGTAGGGAGTTACTGAAGGATATTAAGGATGCACAGAACTTTAATAGGACCACTTTGGCATTAGAGAGGAGAATGTTTTGGAGGAGGAAAAGATGACAAGAGCTGAGGAGCAGAGAAAATGAAGAGGGGCTTCTAGATTCAAGAGGTATTTAAGAAGTGGTTTAGATAGAACTTGGTGACTAGATATGAGAGATAAGAGAGTAGTAGGTAGGGAATTTGCAAAGAAATTCAGGGCTGGTGAGTGGCCTTGGAGGCTGCCAGACTGTGTGCTGAGGGCTCAGCTGAGGATAGAGACCAAGAGTTAATGGCTCCAGTGCACAAAGTTGAGTGAGTGACTTAGTGTGGTTTTAGGGGCAAAGAAGGCTGGATTGGTCCACATTTGGTTAAGTATTGCAGAAGGAAAATGGAGCAAGAGAAGTTGGGGTATTAAAAAAAAAAAACAGGTTGAAGGACTAAACCAAAACAAGAAGAAGGAAGCAAAACCAGAAGAAAGTCTAATACGTGGAGTGAGAAAATAGGACTTCAGTCCAATTCTGTTGAATAAGCAGGTATAATTGGAAAGATGAGGATAACAGGAGCTTGAGTAGAGAGACACACACAGAAGGACAAAGGTGGAGTAGCTCCAGGAGGTAACAAGGGGGAAGGGATGAGTTTTAATATTAGTGTGGAGATGATTACTGGAATGTAAGAAGCCAAGGTGCCGGGTATTTGAAGGGTCATCCGCATGAACAGTAAAGAGAATGGGATTATGGCGGGTTTGGGGTGGAGGGAAAATCATAAGCCATATTCCGAAATCTCTGATACATGTCAGGGAGTGATGAGAATGAGAAGGGATGGAGGATGGTAAATCTGAGAGGCATGAGTTTCAAAGGGAGAAAGATTTTTTATGGGAAATTAGAGGAATATTGAAGGGGTCTGTGCTAACAGTTATTTAGCACTTATTGTGTGCCAGCTTCTGTTCTAAGTGCTTTATGTATACTAAACTCATTTAGTTCTCACCTACAAGATAAGTACCGTTATCCATCCCCCATTTTACAGATGTGGAAACTTAGGTCGTGAGACTTTTAATAACTTGTTTAAGGTATATAACCATGATTCCGATCTAGGCTGTTAGGCTGCAAAGTTCACACTCTTACCAACACCACTGTCCTGCAGATTCTGTTGGACAAGCCCAGCTGGCCCCTGTTGGTTAAGTGGTAAGTTCAAGAACAAACAGCCTCTGCTTAAGAGTGTCAGGAGGAGGTAGTGTCCATGGTGGGGAACCATTCGAAAAGGATAGCAGCAATTTCTTTATGTTTTCTAGTGTCTATTTTATTTAGTACTTAAACACGATAGTGTGCCTTTGAACTATATGTTAATGTGTAAACTGCTCCAGGCCTTTTTAGAAGTGAGTGTGGTATAATTTAAAATAGACGGTCACATTAATTATTAACTGTAAGTACTCAATTACATAAAAGAATTAATTTGGACCTCTCCGTGAATTTATACACATTCTGACTAAGAATGGCCAAAAAGAAACTAACATATGCAATCTTGAAAAATACATGACACTGTTTTCCTCCCTGGCATTCCTAAACTTTATGGCCAACCAGTTTATTGGGGTTCATTACTGACTACCTATTGGAAAAAATTCTCCTGACTTCTCCTTTTTATCTGTGTTACTTGTCAGACACTAAGTATCTTAAAAACCAAGAGCCCAAGAAAGTTAGGAGGCATAATGATCCAAAGGAGAAGCCTATTTTGCTTGGCTCATATTGAGTTCTTTTTATTTTCTTAGAATTAAGGCTCTCTAGAGTCTTTGAATAAAGTGCTAGTCTTACGAATCACTGAAAAATTAGTTTCATTGTCTTATAGAGTTACTACTCTTGGTAAAAAGTGTGGCTCTAAGAAGTGTATACATGAGGAAAATATAGATTCATACAAAAGGAAATTTATGATATAATTATAACTGTACCGTGGGCTCATAATTGGAAGTCTGCATCTCACGATTGCATTTAATAACTCTTGTACATATAAAATAAGTTATTTCAAAATGTGATTCAGGCTTCATTTAGAAAATGCATCTATTGAAATGAAGCATACTGCACAGAGGTTATGTTAATCATGAATGTGAGTATGGATAGTTTAATCCAAATTAAGAGTTGATAGGTCTGACACAGAGTCTCAGTACAGTAATTTGAGAAACCAAATGATTTCCTTTTCATCTGAAAGGTTCAGAAAGTCCGCTTTTGAAAAATGCCATTGACTCAGGGTAGCTGTTCTTAGTGACGCTTTGGTTTCTAGAATAACTAGAAGGTTTATAGACCAAATAGTTTTATACAAGGGGAGAGAAGAGAAATTGGAGAATTGTTAGTACAAAAGATTATCCATTATTTCTACTACCATTCTGTTCTTTGGAAAAAAATATTTTGTAAAGTCAGGAACTAATACAGAAGAAAAGGCAGTGCAATTCAACACAAATCAGTTTATCTGATGTTTTTTTAGTGTCCAACTTGCAAGGCTCTGAGTTTCCTGTTAAACTGTATCCATGTTTTGGCAAGGGTGGGTGCGGTAGGAAGGGCAGGTAGAAATAAATTGTAGTCTTTTCCCTTGTGTTGCTAATAATATATTTGAATTTTATGTTTATTCTCTTGCTTGTCCGTATAGTTTTGTCATTTATGAATATGATCACACTTATTTGATGGATTCTTCTAATTTAAATATTCAGTTTGTAGAATTAAGTATTTTAATGTCCAACAGAAACTTTAAAATTTACTTCAGAAAATCCTTTTTCATTTGTGTTTTTCGGTAGGGACATCTTTTCCTTGCTCCAAAAACCAGTTTTGGACATTATATATGTGGAATCAAGCTGTTCATCTCCTGTAATTTGTTTTTTTTCACTCAAAATTATCAGTGATGAGGCATTTAGCAATCATTCATTCATTTTTCCTCATTACAGAGTCTTTTATTTTATGAATATGCAATAACTTTTGAAGTAATCTCTGTTTTACGAGAGCACTGACATTTTTTAGGTTTTTATTTGTCTGCTTTACTCTTACACATGGCTGCCTTAAATAACCTTGTACATTGCCTGGTATGGATTCCTGGTGGTCAGGTTTCTCTAGGTTTTTACCTACAGGTAGAATTGTTGAGTCACTGGATAATGTCAACTTGTTTTCCCAAGTATTAATTTACATTCATCTCTTCAGCATATGAGTGCTTGAGAATCTCTCCAGCACTTGATATTAGTCAATATTTTATTTATTGCCAATTGTGATCAGTACAAAGTGATATTTCATGTAGTTTTAATTTGCATTTACCATGTGTTTATTATCAGTCCTGTTGCCTTTCTGGCAATGCCCATTTGTCTTCTTAGGTGATTTTTTTCTGTTGGGTTGTCTGTCTTTTTCTTCATGATTCTGAATTCTTTAAGTTCTTTTTGAGTTCCATATATTTGGAAATTAATCCTTTTTTAGGTATATATGTCACAAATCATTTCCTCCTGGGTCGTGGCTACTGGGATTTATTGTTGAATAGAATTATTTAATGTGATTCATTTCATCTAATTTTTTCCTTATGATTTGCTCTAGATAACCTTTCAAAGAAATTCTTACCTATTCATTTATGTCTTACATTTCTTTCTAAAAGTTTTCTTTCTAAGTTTTGAAGTTTTGCTTTTAAGTTCTTAGTCCAACCCAAATTTCTTTTATGTATTTCCAATAAAGTTTTTAAATTTTCTCCATAATTGTCTTGATATTGAGATAATTGTGTGTTTTCTTTCCACATTGTCTGTTAGGGCAGTATTAGAGCAATAGATTTGATAACCTTAAGTAAACCTTGTATTCCTGGAATAAATCCTTCTTGATCATGATGTACATTGCTCGATTTCATTTGTGAATATTTTCTTCATGATTTTTATATCTGTTCATAAGGGAGATTGATCTAAAAATTTCTTTGGTTTTTGTATTAAGTTATTTTAGCCTACTAGTATTCATTATAGTGTCTTTCTCTTTTTTCCTATATTCTGGAAGATTGAAATTTCCTTTTCTTCTTATAAAACTTACCTATAAAACTATTTGTACTTGGTACTTTCTATATAGGAAAATACTTCACTGATTCAGTGTTTTTAATGCTTATGAAACTATTTAGTTTTTCAAATTTTGAATTAATTTTTAAGGTATTTTTTCTGAGTGTTATTTTTTTCAAGTTTACTGCCATTAGCGAATCATGACAAAATCATACTATATTTTAATCTATGTTGCATCTGAAATAATCCCTCTTTTCATTATGATATTTCTTATTTGCCCTTCTTGTAATGATCAAAACTTACTAGATATTTCTCATTTTTATTATTCATTCAGAGATCAGTGCTTGGCATTTTTATTCACTCTGTTGTACGTTTGTTTCTTATTTCATTAATTTTTCCTCTAACCTTTATCTTTTCTACTTTCTTTCTATTTTGCTGATCGTTTCTAACTTCTTATTGAGTGCTTAGCTTGTTAATTTTCAGTCTTCTTTCCTCATGTAGGACATGAAGGCTATAAATATTTTTTCAAGTGCCATAATACCATCCTACATTTTTTGAATTTTATGTTTTTATATTTTTCATTTTATTTTCTAATTTCTATTATGTTCCCTTTTTACTCATGGGTTATTTAGATACATATTTTATGAAAGAATCAAATAAAAAACTCCTGGAGCCATTAAGCAATTATAAGGTTGAAGGATACAAGGTTAATATACAACAATCAATCATTTTCTTATAAACCAACAATGAATAAATAGAATTTGAAAAAAAATGCCGGTTACATTAGCATGTAAATCTAGCAAAACGTGCAAGATATACATGAGGAAAATTACAAAACTCCGATGAAGGAAAGAATAACTTAAATAAATGGAGAGGTGATTTGTGTTCACAGATAGGGAGGATCAGTATTATCAAGAGTTAGTTTATCTCAACTTGATCTATAAATTCAATGCAATTGCAATCAAAATCCCAGCAATTTATTTTGTGGATGTTGACAAATTGATTCTAGAGTTTATGTGGAGATGCAAAGGACCCAGAATAGCCAACACAATATTGAAAGAGAAGAACAAAGTTGGAGAACTGACACTATCCAACTTTAAGACTTACTATAAAGCTGCAGTAATCAAGACAGTGTGTTGGTGAAAGAATAGACAAATAGGTCATTAGAACAGAACAGAGAGCCCAGAAATATTCCCACACAAATATAGTCAGCTAATCTTTGAGAAGGGGCAAAGGCAAGTTAATGGAGAAAGATAGTCTTTTTCCAACAATAGTGCTGAAGCAACTGGCATCTACATGTAAAAAAAAATAAAATCCTAGATACAGACCTTATACCTTAACAAAAATTAATTCAAAATGGATTATAGCTCTATATGTAAAATGCAAAAGTATAAAACTTGTAGTAGGTAACATAGAAGAAAACGGGTAACCTTGGATGTGGTCATCACTTTTCAGAGATAACACCAAAGGGACAACCAATAAAAGAAATAATCAATAAGCTGAATTTTATTAAAATTAAAAGTTTCTGCTCTGTGAAAGATACTGTTAAGAGAATGAGAAGACAAGCCAC
The DNA here is from genome assembly GCF_014176215.1 of Rousettus aegyptiacus. Lineage (NCBI taxonomy): Eukaryota > Metazoa > Chordata > Mammalia > Chiroptera > Pteropodidae > Rousettus > Rousettus aegyptiacus. The sequence continues at coordinate 30,220,810 of NW_023416291.1, forward strand.
ATTCAGGGAGAAAATATTTTCAAAAGATATATCTGATAAAGGACTATTATTCAAAATGTACAACGAACTATTAAAACTCAACAGTAGGAAAACAAACAGCCTGATTAAAATATGGGCAAAAAATCTTAATGGACACCTCACCAAAGAAGATATACAGATTGAAAAGAAGCATATGAAAAGATGTTCAACATTATATCTGCTAAGGGAAATGCAGGTTAAAACAATGAAATGTCACTACCCACCTATTAGAACAGCCCAAATCAGAACACCGATGCGCCAAATGCTGGTGAGGATGTGGAGCAACAGGAGCGCTCCTTAACTGCTGGTGAGGATGCAGACTAGCACAGCCGCTTTGGAAGATACTATGGCAGTTTCTTACAAAACTAAATATATTTTTACCATATGATCCAATAATCGCATTTCTGATATTTACCCAAATGAATAGAGAACTTATGTCTACACAAAGTCCTGCACACAGATGTTTATGGCAGCTCTCTTCGTAATTGCCCGAACTTGGAAGCATCCAAGATATCCTTCAGTAGGTGAATGGATAAACTGGTACATCTGGACAATGGAATATTATTTGTTGCTAAAAAGAAATGAAATATCAAGTCATAAAAAGACATGGAGGAAACTTAAATACATATTATTAAATGAAAGGAGCCAATCTGAAAAGGTTACATACCATATCATTCCAACTATGTAACATTCTAAAAAAAGGAAAAACTATGGAGAGAGTAAAAAGAATAGTGGTTGCCAGGGGTTGGGGAGGAGGGTTGAATAGGAGCACAGAAGGTTTTAAGGACAGTGAAACTATTAGGTATGACAGTATAATAGTCACTTTTTGTCGTTTTACATTTGTCAGAACCCATAGAATGTACACCAAGAGTGAGTCCTAATGTAAACTACGGACTTTGGTAAAAATGATACATGATTGCAGGTTCATTGATTATACAAATGTACCACTCCGGTGCAGAAAGTTGATAGTGGGGAAGGTATGCATGTGCGAAATTCTCTGTACTTTTTGCTCAGTTTTACTGTAAGCCTCAAACTGCCCTAAAAAATAAAATCTTAACAAATGAATTTATTTCTCCTCTAATTTCAAAGGATAATTTTACTAGGAAGATCTGTAGGCTGAAAGTTATAGCACTTTGATTATTCTGCTATTGCTGCTGAAATATCAGCTCTCAATTTGGCAATCCTTCGGTGGTTAGTGTCCCTTCTCTTTTATGGCTTCTTTTTGTCTTTAGTATTCTACAGTTTCAACATATGTCTAGGTATCCATTCCTTCTTACCTCATTTGGGATTCATTTGGTTTCCTATATCAGAGAATTTGTTCTTTCATTCTTGAAATTTGTAAGCCACTCTCTCTCTCTCTGAATAATTTTTTCCTTTTTTATTTTCTCCTTTAATTCCAAATGGAAATATCTTACTCTTCTCAAAAATAAACTTTTTAGAGTTACTTCATCTTTGTCAAAAGCCATAGGAAATATGTCCTGTGTAGGAGTTTCTGGACTTGCCCTTTTATTCACCTGAATTGTGACCTTCCTGAATTGTTCTCTTTTGTGGAAAGCCTTTTGCCTAGTTGGAGAAAATACAATAAAATAATGTTTTACATTGATAAATTAATTGGAAGGATTCATGGCAACCTGATTTTTGGCAATATGGTTCTGAAGTTTTCAATTCTCTGTAACATCATTGAAACTTGAGATGATACAGTCTTGCTTGCCATGGAAAATGATGGAAATGTAATGATGGAGTGGGTAGCATCCCTAATCAGTGCCCTTTGCAGACTTTTTATATAGTTACTAGAAATTTGGAAATTTGGGTATAACAAATTGATAAGGATTTTCTAGAGCTGCCAATATATGGCATGAGTAAAAAGCTAATTTTTAAAAGGGATGTACAACTCACTTTTATCACTCAGTTTCAAAAAGCCTCCTTTTCACCCATTAATAAAAATACAAGTTCACTAATCAGCTCCTCCCAGGCCACTGTGAAGTTACAAACCATAGGAAAATGGATGGTAAGTCAATTTGCAGCTAGTGAATGTCTCCATTTGGAAGTATTTCATTTTATTTATGTATTTTTTTATGCCTACAGTACCTGGTATTCCTGGGTGGTTTTCCATCCAAGTACTAACCAGGCCCGACCCTGCTTAGCTTCCGGGATCGGATGGGATAGGGCTTGTTCAGGGTAGCATGGCCGTAGACTGGAAGTACTTTAAAGGTGGTTTATCAGAGCAAATATTCAAATGCCTCTGCTTCAGCATAGTTCTTAACATTTGGAACGAACATACCCTGGATAAGAACCTAAAAGCAAGCGCCTGGTAGCAGTATTCGGCATGGCCATATCCATTTTTGGCAGATGACCATATAAAATTGTTGACACCTGTTATTGTCAGGGATCTCAGTTTTGCCCAGAACTTGCCCTGGCTAGAAATGTGAACCCTCTGTATATTAAAACAACAGTGGCACAATTCAGTCAGTTGCTTTTCTTTTAGTAACCTTAAAGAAGAAAAACAGCAGCCTGGAAAAACAAGCTGGACAGGGTGGGAGGAGAAGGAGCATTCCATTTGTTGAGATGGAACCATTTGGAGATAAAAAATAATCCTGAAATAAACACAGAATACCATTCCAACTGATATTTATTGCCTGCCTACTCTGTGCAGTGTGGTTCCAGTTCTCACAGCACTTGCATTGGTCATGAAGAAGATCAAGAATAATTGCAAGGGCAGCCCTGGAAAACAACATATAAAACTCCTACAATTTATACAACATTTGTTGAGAGTTTGTATGTTGCAGGCAGTGACTGTGTTAGGCATTAGGACACAAAGAAGAAAATGACAACCCACCCTCACATACTCGTGTAAACGAATGTAGTCATATAAGTAAAATTAAAGGACATGCTTTTCTAGATTCTCTGCTTTTCTGGACTTGACTGTACATTGGTGAGTGAGCCAGGTTCACTATACCCTGATAAAAAAATAAGGCTGACACATTGCTTATGACAAAAAGCTCTATTGTGAGGCTCTGGCACTTGAGAGAAGGTGTGCCTCAGACCTGATCAATTCTCAGAAGACAGAGTGAAGAAACTAGAAATGCTTTTTCAGGAAAACTGTACTGATGAGGCAACCATCAGTTATTGATCCACAAGAAACAAACAGCCTTTGATTCCAGTGTCAGCCTCAGCCCATACTTATTAGTGCTTCTTCAACTTAGTTTGCCCCAGAGTATCAGAGCTCATGGTCAGTCTCTCTTTACCATCAACAAGCAGATGCAGAACTCTGGAGAGACAAATACTTGCCCAGAAGCAGAAGAGAAGTTGGATGCAGGTTGCACTTTTTTTTTTTTTTTTGTACTAAGAAGAATGACAACACAGTATAATTCATGTGGTTCCACGAAAGCTGTAAAAACAACTAAGGTGGGAGTAAAGAACTGACCAGTTAGTATTCCAAAACACTGCATGATAAGTACAGACTTCCTTATTTCTAAAACCTTTTTTTCCCATATCCTGGCTTAAATTTTTTTTTTTCAGGTTGGTATCCACATATTAGAAACCATATTGAAATCTTTCATGAAGATCTCACATTTACACTGAACACATTGGTTTTACCAAATTTACCCAAGATAAATGATAACCTAAGAGGTATGTTCACTTTCTCTATCTGATATGTTCTGCCAAAGTAGTTATTCTTTCCATTTTTCATTACTTATTTTTTCTCCCAGTGTGTTTTCATATCTGTAAAGATCGTAAGGCAAGTATGTAAGACACTTTGGCAGGAAATGCTAACATTATTTATCTGAGGCCAAGGCCCGATGAGATCTGGGTGTGGCATGCAGAACAACTGGGAGCTTCGTTCATGAAAGATACTGAATAGACTGAGATTCAGAGAGAAAATTGATGACCCTACAATTCCATTTGGTCTCTCTTTTTGTTGATGAGAGGGTCTAAGCAAATATAATGGTTATTATTGCACAAATCGAGGATAGGCCTACACAAGTGGAAGGCTGGATTTTAGGCTGGATACAGAGAGATACACTATCAGAACAGTTTTCTTATGACACTCTTATGAAGGTACAATGAGTACGCCAAAGGCAATCATTAGTATGGAAAATAGTCACGAAGGGAACATTTGATTCAGAAAGAGGGAAAACTTTGGAAAACTCTCAGTCTCAGCCTTTTAGATATTCAGCTTGAAGAAACTAAAATAAATCCACGGGTCTACTCTGACTTGTCATACTCCTTTTTATGTTTGGATCAGCTTCCAACACTTCATTCTTTGTGCTTTCAATTGGGAAATATCTCTTGAGAATTCCTTTAATGTGAAGGTTTTCTTTTAGGCATCATTTCCTCTGTGACATCTTCATCCTTTTAGTCATAATCTCTTTCTCATTACTGCTGATAAACTTGCTTTCACTGACTTCCTCTGGCTGTATATCTAGAGTCTTTCAAGAGTGTTAACATAGAACTGTCGGTTCTTTCTTCTATAATTCTATTTATAATTTTACTTCCCCTGTTATCACTTATTGTTTCTTTGCTACACTTTACTTTTTCTTGACCGAGTCTCTCTTTCGATGATCCATTTTTGTAAAATGTCATGTATATTTATCACTGGGAGACTAAGAAGCAACACAGCTACCATCTTTCCCATGTTTATCAACTGAATAGTAATTATACAATTACATTGTGGACAAAAAAGGGGCCACATACTAAACCAAACAAGCTCAGGGGAGGCCAGCAGGGGATGCTCTACAAATTCAGAGACCAAAATTAACCACATAAGATGGTCTGAACATAAAAATTCCTGGAAGTAAGGAATGTGGGTAGTCATATCCTATTCCTTGACAAGGTCAGTCTTTTACTTTAAGTGAGCCTGTCTATTGTCTTTTTGTATCTAAGATAACATACCCCAGGAATATCAGAGTAATCCCCTTTATCCAGACCCCTCAGAGACCATAGAACCCCTCATTGTTATCTTATTCCCCAATACCATCTCTATGTGCTGTAAATGTTAATTAGTAACTCTCCTGTACCCACCAATGTAAAAGAAATATGTGTCTCTCCATTTCACTTTTTATCCAATCCCAGAGATTTCCCCAACTTTCTTTACTCCTGCCCTCTTCATCTTCCACCAGTGGATTTCATATAACTCTTCTTGCTTCTCCCCCTTTGATTCTAATGTATAAAAAAAACTGTCATTCACCAGAGAATTTTCTCAGCCTGTTGAGATCTTGCTTCCCAGCGACTGTCGTCAGTCTGGCTCAAATGAACTAATTAAAATTCTCTACAGGTTTGAATGTTTCTTATGTCAACAACATCTAGTTGATATATCGTGGTAACTGAAATTAGAACTATGTTGTTAGGGAACTGGTGTTAATCAACTAAATCTTGGTAACAGAAATTTGTGCATATTAAAACAGGGCAAAGTGAAGTCTGCCTATAATTCAAAGAGTTTACACTAAAATTATTCACGTGCTTATTGGCTTAATTTTAATTACTGTATCCTTATGAAATTTGCTTTGAAGATATTTTACAATTGAGGATTTTTCCCCCCAATTTTTTTGAAATGGGTTTCTTAATTAATTCATTTTAACGGGGTTTACTGGTTTTGCATGGTCTGTACCTTTATTTTGGTGATCTGGTATTTATTGCGTGGTCCTCTGTTCAACCTTAGTGAGTATCTATAAAGTTTTGGTCTCCTGTGAAAATGAGATGTGGATTTAGAATCTAAAAAAGAGTTATTTTTCCCACAAAATCATCGTAAAGAGAAACAATCTGAAACGTTTTGCTTCCCGTTTGTTAAATGACACTGTAGATCTTTAACTTCCTAGCAGTTATGCAGGTGTACCCATTTAGAGTGGTGCAAGGATCTCAGCTAACTGTCACCTACTATCATTCTGTTGGTTTTACATAAAATTGTAATTTTTTAAGCAAAACATATATTTATGCCTCATAAATGTTCAGTGTTCTTAGAAGTCTAAAGAAACGTGTCTGATCGAGAGGGCTGAGCCTTCCAAAAGGGATGATCTAACCATACAAATTTTACTTCTTTAAGTGACTTTTTCCTTTCTTTCTCCTTGATTTAAACTGGCCTTGGGCTCACTTACCTCTTTTCTTTCCTTATCCTTCTGCATACTACATAACCACTCTCTTAATCATTAAGCCCTTAGGTCGGCATCAGTTAGTCTTAGGAACAAAGCCTCAGGTCTGTTGACCACAGAAACAGGGTTTTAGTCAAACTAAAGATAACACCTTGCAGGTTCACACCCATGAAGGTGGAATGACCCAACCAGCATCCCCTTGAAACCAGACATAATGATGCCATGACTGACATCAGGGCCTCGTGCAATGTTCAACTACCTCCTACCCAAGCCCCGACCAATCAGGATAGCTGAGGACCCCAAACCCCTTAGCTACTAATGGGTTTTTCCCTATGTAACATATTCCCTAGAGGCTATCGGGAGCCAGGTCTTTGAGCACCCGCTCATTTGTGTCTCCAGGTTTGGTGCCATTTCCTTAAATAAACCTCTGCTTTCTTTGCTGCAGCCTCCTGTCTGTGGCTTTGACTCATGTGGGCAAGATGAACTCCTTGAGTTCAGTAACACTCATCATGACAAACTAAGCTGTTCTACGTAACTCCACGTTAGAACAAGCACCTTCCATACGACCTCTTTTCTTTTTTCTTTTCTTTTCTTTTCTTTTTTTCTTTTCTTTTCCTTTTTTCTTTTCTTTTTTCTTTTCTTCTATTTTCTTTCCTTTTCTTTTCTTTTCAGTTCTTTGGTTTTCTTTTTTCATATCTCTACAATGTTCTTTTATTGGTAGATCTACCAAGTGGCTCACTGACATGCCACATGAAGGTCTGGCCTATACGAGAAACAGGGACAAAGGCATCTCTGCAAATATAGGTATGTTTTTGCTTATAAAAACCATTTTTCACACCTCTAGAATTGATTTCAGTCAAATTTAATAGGTTTTCACTTGGATTCAAACAATGAAAGTTTTTGTTTACTGTATTGGTTAAAGTCTATTAAGTTGTCCAGTGGTATCTAGCTATTTTCTTATTGACATAACAAACAAACAAAAGTGAGTGCTTCAGATAAACTGTGGCTCTCAATAATACATTTTCATAAAACATAAACATTTTACATGTACTTGGGGCCAGAAAATCTACTCCTGTCTTGTAGTAGTATAATGAACTTATTCTATGAATTGGCCTTTTGCCAATAGTTCCCTTTTTATCTTCTTTTCCCTAATGTTCTCTAAATAGCACAATACTTTATTATCACCATATTTCTATTTTTCCTTACACATACATATTTGCTTTATTTATATATTTTTAAAGACTACCTCTTCACTTCTTTGGAACATTGATTTTGTATCCAGAAACTTTACTGTATTTGCTTATTGTTTCTAGCAGTGTTCTTGTGGAGTCTTTGTGGGTCTTTTTATATAGAGAATCATGTTATCCACAAATAGTGACAACCTGACTTCTTTATTTCCTATTTGGATGCCATTTATGTATTTCCCTTGCCGGGTTGCATTTGCTAGGACCTCCAATGTTATATTGAATTACAGTGGCGATAGTGGACAGCCTCGCCTTGTTCCTGACCTTAGAGGGAAGGTTTCTAGTTTTTCACCATTAATATGTTGGCTGAGGGTTTGTCATATGTGGCCTTTTTTATGTTAAGGTACTTTCCTTCTATACCAACTTTATTAAGTGTTTTGATCGTAAATGGATGCTATATCTTGTTGAAGGCTTTTTCTGCATCTATTGATATGATCATATGGTTCTTATTTTCAAGTTTGTTTATGTGGTGTATTGCATTAAAATCTCTTCATTTCTTAATACTCCTTTTTCCTCTTCCTCTCCAGAAATTGCTGGATCCTTTCCTTTTCTCCTTAGAATAACCTCCCTTGTTCTTTTTTCCTTTTTAACCTCATGGAATGCTATTCGCTCAACTTTTTATTGAAATCCCAACAAAATCCAGAATACCTTTTAATAAATGCCTGTAAGTGGAATGTAAAAGCCATTGTCCTTTAGTAAAAATAATATATAAAAACCAGAGTGGACTTAAATCTCCATTGTCTAGTGAATTTGTAAACTGAAAAGAATACAAATGTACAAATACTTATTACTGAGGCCTGTATCTGAAATCTTGTAAACAATGACTCCATTGATACTTTGCCTGTACTTGGCAGGCTATCTGGATTATGGCCACAGCCAGTCTGTGTACTTCATCTCCACCATTACCTGCCGTATTTGTTTGAGCTGTTTGAACTGAGGTGACTAAAAGAAATGGATTAGCCAACCTTTTATTCCTAATAATAAAAGAGAAGAGTTCACCTTCTCAAAAATAAATAAATAAACAAATAAACAAATAAATAAAAGAGAGAGAGACATTTATATTTGCTACTTTTTACTCAAATAATATTTAGCTGCTACCATTCCCCGGAGCAGTAGATGATGGCAGTGAGCATGATAGTCAAGGTCCTTTGGATACTAATATCCTAACATTCTTTGATTTCGTGTCAATCTTCCATTCTCTCTTTGCAAGTTGCAGCTATTTGACATATGCTTAATTTTAAAAATTAAAGGAATGAAAAGAAAAATTTTTAAATGTTATAATACACTTTGAGATACTTAGAGTTGGCAAATAAAATAAGGAACACCTTGTTACACTTGAATTTCAGATAAATAATTAATAATTTTTAATATAAGTATGTCCCATGCAATATTTAGGTATGTCCTAAATTAAACATATCTAAATCTGACCCTAGAGAAAGTCTGGACATTTCCAAATCAGGGAAAATGACATTCATCACCAAGAGGTTTACTTTGATGGCAACAATTTGTCCACTGTATCCCCTCAAATCCTTTCATCACTCCCATCCCCCCCCGATACACAATATCCTCACAGAATCAGATTAAGATACTTCAAATTAGCAAGTCATCTTGATCAGTCTTCAATGTACCTGCTTATTAATGTGATTTTTTGTATACAATAGGCCTCATAGGGTACTGTCTCTACTACTTGTACTTAAAAGAATTTCTAACTGCTCAAGCCATGGAAGATTACTTCCAACATATTCTGCATAAGGAACAACTCGAAGGGAATTCAGTGATAAGGTATGATTTGACTGAAGTGATCAAATTGCCACATTTATTTTTGAGACCTATAAGAGTCGAGCATGCTGATTTTGAATTAGGAGATTAATAGCTTTTATTCGGTTCTAGGACTTTTATCATTTGCCCACATTATGAGAGTTACAGAAAAGCAGAAGACATGATTATTATCCTTCAATATGAACTGGTGGTCCTGCTAAATTGACACTCTTTGTACACTTGTTAAATTGACAAGATTTGGAGCATCTAGAAGTCACTATGAGATCATCTGACATATGTTAAATTGGGTGGTCCAAACACTAAACACAGGAGATCGGAGATAGCTGACTTTTAGAATTCATATATCTTAGCAGTTTAAGACCAGAGGATTGATACAAATAATTAGATGAATTTATTTACCATCCAGAATTAAGAAATTCAAAGCTAAAGGTGGTATAATAGATGTGGCTACTTCTATATAAATAATCCTTTCTATAATATTTGATTTTGGAATATTGTCTTAAGGATCAACTTAAAACACATTGCAGGTTTTCTCTGTTTTAGTTCATTAGTGTTTTATGCCTGACTAAAAAAATAGCAGTGAGGTTCTACATTATTTTTGGTACTCCTTCACACTCTAGGTGGATATTTTGAAATGTTTCGACCTATTTTAGATGTTTGGAAATGTTGAATCAATAACAATTGCAGTGAAAAGTGCTACTACACTTTGATAAAGAATATTAGATTTATGCAAGAGTTTGAGGAAGACAGGTAGGGACCAATGCCAGAGAGATCACTCTCAGGCTGAGACTGTGACTGAAGAATCACTGGGGCAAAGCTTAATTGAGGGCTATTACCCAGTAGGCTTGGGTCAAAATAGGGCGAAGGTATTGACAGCTTGAAGCCTATTGGCTTAGCCATGCAGGATAGGCTTAGGGAGGGCTGAGGTCACAATCAGGTGAGTTAGCAGAGCATACTGATAATTTCTTAAGGAGCATAAGATAGCCAGATAAGCAGAAACTGAGGTCTGGCTCTGAGATAGTACTAAGTATCAGCTCCTATAAGTTATTTCAGTAAGAGGCTATATTTAACTTATAACTTTTCTCTATCAGGGCAGGTACAAGTCTTCCATAGACAGCTCTGCTACTATGCCAATATTTCTAAGACTGTGCTTGTTGGAGCAAACCAGCAGCTGTATTTTCAGACTCCCAAGGCCTGAACCATGTTTGTGTGGGGTAGCAGTGCTCTGCCTGGTGACCTCAGCAGGGGCTCTCTTTCAGACTAAGTCCTCCAATTTACTTTTAGTCTCCTTCTGGAACTTTTACTCCACACCCCCATGTCCTGGGAAAAGGGCCAGGCTTATAAAAACCATGCTTTAGATTAGGGTTTAGGCATACATGACCTATAAAAATGTCTGAATTGGCAATAATTAATCTTGCGCAACTGAGTTTGGCTCTAAAAAACTATATGTGCTTAGCAATTATTCTTACTGGAAACAGATCTATGAAGGTAGGTTGGAGATGATATAAATATTCTCAATCATTGGGGATGAAATCTAGAAACATTTCTTTTACTGTCTCCTTATCAAAGCTTTTAAAACTACTGAACTCTGATCTTAGGTTCCTAAGTATTACTGAGTAAGGCCGTTCTTAGTATGGTTTGATTCTGCTGTAATGTCAGGCCATCTAATATTAGCTAAGTGAGTCTCAACCCACTTGGAAATGGGTGGTAGTGTTTTTTTTTGTTTACCACAATGACAGGACACAATGGACAGGAGCAAGTGATGCTAAACTTCTTACAATGCATAGTACAGTCGTGTAAAATCAAGAATTACCCTGCACAAAATGTCCAGAACACTCCCGTGATTGGCAATACTTGCAGTGATCTCTGGTTGGCTCACAGTTGCATTACTATTAGTAGCTGCCTCAACACTTCTGCTCTTCCCCAAACCACTCAGTTACTATTGTAATTTCATATTTTTGTTTTCGCAGACTCTTCATAGCATTCAACAAAAATGTACTCAAATTTGCTCCCTGTTCCCCTTACTATTCTGTATGTGTATCCTCCCCGCTCTCCTTCCTCCCCTCTCAGAGAAAGAAATCTTTCATCTCCTTTCTAAGGGTAACTGCTGCACCCAAGGTTTCGATCCCATCTCCCACCACTCCATCCCATCCCCAGTTCTGCCTCTTGCATCTTTAGAGCCAGTCCATTCTTTCTCTTACCAAAGTGCTTGAGTTTTCCTGTCCCCAAATAGTAAATAAAAGTAAAAACAAAAACTCGAAAACCTCTACTTACCCCCTCAAATTAGCATTCCATTTCATTTCTTGAAGGTAGGGGCCGGCATCTATAAACCATTTTATGCAGTCACTGCCTCTACTTCTTTACCATCTACTGGCTCCTAAAACCCCCTAATCCATCCCCTAATTCTGCTCTATTGAAGGTTACCTTGATGACCAGTTGTCAGATGACTCACTGTTTAAATTCCTTGGATTTCTCTGTGAAATCAGATCCTTGATAAACCCTATATTAAAGATCATTCTCTCTCTTTACTTCACTTTGCTTCTTGTTGTTCCCAAGAAGAGTAGGGCCAGCTATACCATATGAGCTTCTTCATTTTCCTGAACTCCATTTTGGTATTTTCTTAGCTGCATATGTCCAGGATTCTGGCTCTTTTATTTTTGAGCTCCTTTTCCTCACCCTTTGTCCATATACTGGATACAGGTGTTGCTCTCCTCTACTCATTGTCATTGGCCATCTTCTCAGCTGAGTGAATGATCTTCACGTCTATAAACAAAGCTAGCTATAACCCTTCTCTTAGACTCCAGACCGGACTGCCAGCTGCCTGATACATAATGCCACCTGATGGTCCACTGCTACTCCCTAAATTGAACAAAATAGAATCTAAAACATTTTGGTGTATTTCTTTTAAGCACGTTAAGTTTGGTGATCTTTTTTTTTTTTTTTTTTTTTATGTGACTATCTCCACTACCAGCCTGAGCACTCCTTCAAGACAAGGATGGTTTCTTATTTAATTTTTGCCCTAGTATCTAGTGCTTTAAAAATGTTAATTGGATGATGAAGAAATTGATGAGCGAGTGACAACTTGAAGCTCCTTTAGAAAATAGTGTGTGTCTTTCATATCTGTGGTTCAGTGCTTGGGACAATGCAGATACTAACTAAGCAAAATGGTATTTTCTTTCCTATCAGTGTCAATGATTCTGCCATTTTCCTGGTTGCGAAGTTGCAAACCTCAATCTTCTTTGATCTTTTCATAGTCACCAAATCTAATGAGTCTCCAATCCGGGAAGTTTCCCTCAAAGATTTTAACTATTTCCTTTTATTTTACTTCCACTGTCATCATGCTAATAAGTACTTTCACTTAGATATTTCTCAGTCTGCTATCAAGCAGTCTACAAGAGTTCATAGAGTGTGGTAAATAAACGAACAAAAAACTTCAGGAGCAAATGAATTTGGGGGTTAGGTACTAGATCAGATGAAGTTAACCTACTAAGTACCATCTTTGAAACTTTGAAAGGTAAATATCTTTTAAAAGGCAATATAATGTATGATATAGAGTTTTCCAGCTTTATTTTACCATAGAAGAACTTTTCTGATACTATATCAACTTCCATCTCCTGAAAGAGAGTTCCATAAAGCCTGAGTTTGGGAAATACAGGCACAGGCTACTTGTAATAGCATCCTACTGGCTCTCCCTGACTTCAGCTCATCTTTTTTCTAATTCTGTCATTAAAAAGAACACTCAAACTAGTTTTCCTGAAACCTCACTCTGATCGACTGTTATTCTCTTGTTTACTACTCACCCTTTCAACCCCTCAAAATTCTTAATGACTCGCAATGACTTACATAATAAACTTCCCAAGTGTCCAGTTCTTTGACATAATGCAATAGCCAGGATAAATTATGTGTTAGCAAACAACTCACAAATCTCAGTAGCTTAAAACAACAAATGTTTATTTCTGGCTTATGAAATGTGTTCATCGCATGTCAGTAAGGAGACTCTGCTTGTTTTTAGTGCCTCATGCACTCAGGCTGATGGAGTCTTGCCAGAAGGAAGAGATGTGTCCTGAGCCTGCCCACTCTTTACCTTAGATATTTAAGCAGATGTGATATATTTATTGATCTCTAAGGAGGTTGTTAGAATCCTGCCAGTTCATCCCACCCTCTCACCCTGCCTGCTTTGGTATTTGTGGGATGTCCTGGGATTAGAGTTATTTGTACTGGGGACTGAAAACTAATTACCCTGTGTTATTCCAATTTTGTACTCATTAACAACTTGCCATAATCATTTGGATTAACTAGTACCAACAACACTGGGTGTTAAATTTAAACATTACTCCAGAACACAGTAATTTAAAAATAGTGGGGTCATTGTCAGGATTTGGATAATCTTGAAATCTATATTTGAGAACCAAATCCTAGGAAGTGTGTAGACCTAGAAGCTAGAAGCCCAGTTTTTGATTTTGCTAATCAAAGAAGCATGTGGCCAACACATGGCTTACCTTCTGGTCAGCAATATCACCACCCATCTACCTTTCTCTCTTCTCTCTTCTCTCTTCTCTCTTCTCTCTTCTCTCTTCTCTCTTCTCTCTTCTCTCTTCTCTCTTCTCTCTTCTCTCTTCTCTCTTCTCTCTTCTCTCTCTCTCTCTTCTCTCTCTCTCTCTCTCTCACACACACACACACACACACACACACACACACACACACAGTGCCGAAATTTTCTTGAAAACAAAGAGCATGTTTTGGCATTGTTCCTGATAAATTCCCCATAGTAGAATAATAATTGGGTCTTAATCTTTTCTATTAGTAGTACTAGGGAACACCACACAAAGCATCTCTTTAAATATATTTTAATGACAAGGCTTAGACTAATTCCTAAAGGGCTGGGATTTTCTTAGTGTCCCTTGATCACAATGAAATTGTGAAACCTATAATACATTTAAATTTAATATTTTTATTTTCTGGATAGATAAAATTGGAGAAAAATCATATTCTTTCCTTGGCGCCATCTGGTAACTTCACTTAGAAGGAAGGAGCAAATATGTTTCTAGTTGCTTTGAGCACCCCCATATGGTGCTAATCATTACCAACACGGACTAACCAATGAGACAGTTGGATTTGACTAGTGTATTCCGAGATTTAGTCTGATTGTTGTTTCTATTGCTGGATTCTAAACAGATAAATTTTCTTTCTTATGTTTTTATTTAATGCTTTCCATACTATCTATAATCAATTGATTTGTCTTACTTTTCTAGAATTCACCAATAATAATTTAGCCAAAACTAACTGGAAATTTTCCTGGAAGTCTGATTGCTAATGAATACTGAAACCAAACTCAGTATATTAAAGAAAGTAATTAAGAAGGCACCCCGTTGTGTTTAGGTATGCTAGGTCAGTCCAAACAGTAGATTTTTCTATTTTTATGAGCTCTTGTCAAATTTAAAGTATGTTACATTTTAAGACAAAAATTTTAAAGAATTTGTTAGTAGCAGTGATACTCTATAAATATTTATTTTAAAATTATTTTTTTGTGTAACTTAAAGGTGACTTTTTGAAATACATGGCCTAGGTATGCCAATAAAAATACCTATTCAACTTGCAAAAAAAGGAGTAAATATCACAGATATTTTCTAATTAATTATATGTACACACACTATAGTGTGTGTGTGTGTGTGTGTGTGTGTGTGTGTGTGCAAGCACACAGCCAAGCAATAACAACTAAGTATGGAAGACTGTAGAAGTCACCTAGTTCATTGCCTTGCATTAGAAAGGCTGCTCCTGTGTCACCCTTGGAGCACAGTTAGCTAATGTGGTTTCTTTGCTCTTGCTCTTCTGCTTTGCCTTCCTTTATTGCCATCATGGTCATAACTAGTCTTTGTATAATGTTCGCCGGTTATCAAGCACTATTGTGCTTTTTACTTCCTGACTCACATCATCCTTAATTTCTTTGTGTATCACCTCTAAACTGCTTTTCTGTCTTTCTCTTCTCATTGAACTCAACTCTGACTTTAGATATGGCCTCCTTTCTTTTTCTTCATCATATTTTTATTTTTATGACCTAGTTCCCTATTTGCGTCACTAGTTAATCTTCCTTTTATTTTTCCTCTTCTCTATCACATTTTTTCAGTACTTTAACTTTTCCTAAAATGCTTAGCTAGCAGTCTTTGCTGGGCAGTGAGAGTTCAGGGTGACTACTCGGCACTCCCGAGACCTACCTGCTCACTCTCATGGCAGGAGTGTAGGGGTGGTTGGTGAGGTAGACAAGCAGGCAGGGGGACTTGGGCTTGGCAACACTTACAACGAATGGTGTGCAGTACCAGTTTGGGTCCTGAGATAATCAGCCAGTCAGTTGGATTGCTATTCAGGTTTGTAATCTTGAGAAAGATAAAGGCCCACTTTTTCTGATGAGTATACCCTTTTTAGAGTAGTTCTTTTAGAACAGTGCTTAAGAAAATTGAGCTTGTTTCAGTGTTGCCTGGGGGCCTTGTAAAAAAGATTGTAGTGCCCCATCCACATTGATTCTAATTCTGTAGATCTGGAGTGGAGATTAGAAATTTGCAGTTCTAACTAGTTCCCAGGCTATACAGATATTGCCTGCCCACAGTCCAGTTGTTTGGGTAGTACCAGTTTGCATTTCTTTCCATTTCTCTAATCTTTAACTTAAATAATTCTGGATGAACTTCAAGGCCAATTACCTGTATACCTCTTTCTGTGGAAATGATCTACTGGCAATCCCTGTAAAGTGATGTTCACTCACAGATTATTTTCTTATGGCCAAGTAACTCAAATTTCTTTAGCTTTTTACAAATATATTATGTAAATTTTTCATCACTCTTATTGCTCTCTTCCATTTTCTCTACCAGTTGTCTACATCATTATCCAGTTGTAGCTATGCAAAATGAATTTAATAATCTATATAGAGTTTAAATTGAAAAGAGACTTGTCTGATTTAAACTTCGGTGTGTAGATTAACTTTTAGTTCCCGTACATTGTATTTATTAAATTTATGTATATATATTTCTCACCAACAATGTAATGTACTGTGCAAAGTGAACTAAGGATACAAAAAAAAATTAACATATGAACCTAGCAGTCAAGTTTGAAACTCTTTATGAATGTTAAATAAAACAATAATATGACAAACAAAAGCACAGAGAAATAGAACTTTTGGAACTAGAGTGGACCAATTAAACATCAAGCCTTGAGTAGCAATAAAAATTGGAAGAGCAATCCAAAGAAAAATAATTGACTTAATCATGCCTAACTAAAAAAAGAACGACCCTGGTAATAATTGTTCATTTTTGTACCACTACCCATACAAATATATTTTCTATCTATGTCACAGAGTTACCATAGTTATCCTATGCCACCTTTTCGTAATCATTCGTTGTGTAAGTTCCATCCCCTCTAGTATACCATTTGAGGCCCTCCAATGTGGAGATGATGTCTCACGCCTCTTTATATTAGAAGCACTTAATATAGCATAAGTATGTATTCCCAATTTACTATTGATTAAATAGTGAAAGTGAGTACATAGGACATAATCTGATTGGCAAATAAAATGGTCACTGAATGAGTTTTTTAAAGCTTACCACCATATTAAAGATCCTTGCAGGGGGTGGTGTCTAAGCCCAAGCACAGCAGACTGCAATTAGAAGGACCTCGTTAGCACATATTGAGCTATATCAGCTCATTCAATGGTATTAATTATTTATTGAAAGTCTAACTGACCTACTCAGGTTTTTCAGCACATGTTAATTCACTTATTCCTCCTCACAAACTTCTTATGATATGAGGAGGGAAGTACAGCGTACAATGATGAAATAATGAATGTAAGGTCACAGTAGTTGAGTTAGGAGTCGTACCTGGGCAGTCTAACTCCCAAGTCTGTGCTCTTGATCACTCTGCTGCATCACCTGACCTCAATAAAGGACCCTCCATCACACTTTCCCTCTCTGCAACCCAGTGACACTCTCCCTTGCATTATTTCTTTCTCCAGAGTTGGACATTGATGCTTCTGAAATATAAAGGTATCACATTTGGTACATGTGGGTGTCAGTCTTTGCCTTGATGTAGCACTGATATGTTTGAAGTGATCCAAATTTTAATAGCGTAAATATCACGGGCTTAGTTTGAGATTGGTTTGAGCAGGATACTGGAACTTAAGGTTTTCAAGGCTGGTCAAATATTTTTATAATTTTTGATTATTAAGATTTGTATCTTGATTCTTCATTATCTGAAGTTTGGCTAACTTCATTATCTGAAGTTTTTTTTTTTTTTTTGTAAATAAATGGTTAATTTACAAAATGAATTTCATATGCTGAAAAATAGCATACTACTCACAACTGCTCTCTCTGCAAATAAGTGTCCCTCTTTTGCATTATTTCTTTTGCAGAGTTGGACATTGATGCTTATAAAGTATAATGGAATATGTGGTACCTGTGGTTTTGGGGCTTTTCCCTAGCACCGATATGCTTAAATGATTCAACTTTAAATAATATGAATCAATGTTGGCCACCACTTTATTTTCCTGAAGGACTTTATGTTATTTTTTTATTACGTACTGCCCTGAATTGTCATAGAAGATGAGTTTACATTCTGCAGAAATATTTGTCCAGTAAAGCAAATGAAAGAAATCTAGGGAGAATTCTGTATTACCTGAAATTCATAAGCTGATTTCTCTTTTTTAATATAATTGCAGTAATTAGAAACAAATGTTAATAACAATTCTCAAATAATTTTCATTCTCCTCATGAAGCCCACATTCCACCTGGTTATATGTACAAGGAAAAAAAATGGGTCAAATTTATGTTAACAGTTATCAACTTACAAAGGAAATAGTAACCTAGAGAAGGTTCTGTCACTTAAAATTAATCTTCGCTTGAAATAACACATTTAGAAATTGTTCTTAAACAAAAACTCATAGACACAACAGTTTAGTGGTTACCAGAGGGGAAGTGGAGGGAAGGTAGATAAGGACAAAGCTGCTCAAATACATGGTGACAGAAAGAAATTTAACTTTGAGTGGTGGACACACAATGCAATATGTATATGACATATTATTAAACTGTACACTGGAAACCTGCAAAATTTTATTAACCAATATCACCCTAATAAATTTAATTTAAAAAACAAGAAGCCACAGACCAGGATAGAGGCATGTTTGGGGCATTGTGTGGTGACAACAATGTTCATTGATTTGTCTGTGTTTGGGCATGATAATGGAGGGGCCTTGACCAATATTGGTGTTCTGGGAAACAGTTCACGTTCAACAGAATACCAAGGCCTAGCTGTGAGTGTCTGCGCATCTCCTAGCAACACCAAGGCCAGCTGGTCGCGTTCTCCCATCCCAAATATCAAGCACTGCTTTTCTCTTTCTCACTAGTAATGGGGCAGTCAGTATCATGTGCCCACAGGTATGAAAGGAAAACACCATCACTGAGTGACGTTCCTGCCATAAATGCAAAATCTGAGTATAATCATGAGGAAACATAAAACACAAATTGATGGAGATGCTAAATGCAGGCCTGCATTTCTCAAAAAGTATGAAAGAAATATGAAAAAAGATGACCGAGGAATTGTTTTAGATTAAAGGTGACAATCCAGACATAATAGCTGACTGTATGCATGATTAGGAATTTTCTTTTGCTATAAATTATATTACTTGGATAATTGACAAAATCTAAATAAATCTGTAGATTAGATAATTATGGCAGTGTTAATTTTCTGGACTTAATAATTATGCTGTGATATGCAAAGAGAATGTCTTTATTTTTAGGTAATACATTGAAGAACCTGGGGTAAAGGGTCATATCTGCAACTTATTTTCAAATAGTTCAGAAAAAAAAGTGTGTTGTGTGTGTGTGTGTGTGTGTGTGTGTGTGTGTGTACAGAGAGAAAGAGAAAGAAGGATAGACAGAAAAGATAAAACAAGATTTAGAAAATCTGAGTGAAGAATATATGAGACTTCTTCATACAATTTTACAACTGTTCTAGAAGCTGTAATTATGTCAAAATTAAAAGTTAAAAAATGCCTTTTCCCATTTGCTAAGTGCTTTTCTTTTCTGAGTAAACATCCTTGGTGAATGCAGCCTTGGTGTTTCACTCACTGCATTCTTGAGTGAAATATCTACATCTAAATCACCTACCTTAATTTTTTATAGCTATCATAAGGCTGACTTGTGGAATTTCCTTTAGCAAATTTGGTAAAATTTGTTATAATTCATCTTTCTTTTCTTAACTCTATAGATATGAATTGCCAGGTACATATGCATTGAACTTCCTTTTGAAAAATTCCCTTGGTGGTAGAGGCACTGTCTCACTGAGAAGTGATCCACAGGTAAGCATCTAAACATTGAAAGTTTTCTCTTTCGAGTCTGTTTCCCATGTGCTGTTGACATCAGCCTGTATCAACAACATTCAATAAAACAACACATACACTAATATTACAGTGCTCTCAATTCAGAATGAGGAAGAAAATAGGAATGACGTATTTTTGGATAACTTCTTAGTGAACCATGTTTATCTTCATTTTAATGAGTGTGGTGGCTTAGAAGCAGTCCTCAACTTTTTTGGCACCAGGGACCCGTGCTCCTATGAGAACCTAATGCCTGATAATCTGAGGTGGAGCTGAGGCGGTGATGCTAGTGCTGGGGAGCGGCTGCAAATACATACTCACTAGCTTGCAGCTCACCTCCTGCTGTGCAGCCCAGTTCCTGACAGGCCACGATCAGTCCCAATCCACAGCCCAGGGGTTGGGGATTCCTTTTTAGAGGATTTGAAGATCATATAGCAAGAGAGAAAATTTAGTATCTTGACATTTAAGAAAATAGTTCATATATGACAATCTTGAAGCTAAAGAGTATTTGGCATTCTATAGATTGAGGACAGTTATTATTTGAAGAAAAAGTTATCACCTTACTATCGTGGGCCAGTGCCAGATGAAGCCAGATACTATGGAATTGGGTTGAAATATGCCTGGGTCATCCTAAGAAGGAACTAAAATCATTAACTTTAGTTCAGTCCAGTATATATCACTTAGCTTTAAACATTGCCTATTATTTAATCTATTCTTTGAATCATCTGATGCTCATGCAGTCATTCTAAACTATACAGTAGTCATTGGATAAAGGAAAGAATTGTAAAGTTGATGAAAACAACTCATATCATCAGTTATGCTTCTTGTCTAAGCCAATAAGCTATAGGTATCATTAAAAGACTTATAGGCAAATGGTGACTCACTAGCTGAAAAAAGACATTTCATTTCCTTTATATGTTTAATTTTTTTGATGTTTGTTTATTTTGCTCTATATGTGATTATTATTTTCCTTTAAAACATTTTTTCTCTATCACTTTCTTACCACTAGTTCATTCCCATATAAACATTTGAGAGTTTCTGATTCAGGAACTGTCTGTCTTTTGCATATATTACCTTTTTCCATTTTGTTTTTCATAGAGAATTCATCTACAATAATATATTTTACTTGTAACTGTGTTTCCTTACTATGTGTTTTTGAAATTTGTTGTCATTATATTAAATAAAATCTTATTTACCCAAATCATTGAAATAGAAATCACTTTTTAAAAATGGGTGACATGAAAATTAATAACTATAGTAGAATTCTTTTAACACTCAATACTAGTCTGTCTGTTCAACAGGGCAAAGCACTTGGACAAATGGTACTGGTCTTCTAGATCAAAGATATTCCTGACTTAAAGTCATTAGTGGGTGAGTAAAATATCTTTGGCTTTGGGAAACTTAGTACAAATGCTAAATTGAACAGGAGGTAAAGGAATATAGAAAATATGCATTATAAGTAAACACTAACTTGGTGAATTGAATCCCAGCATTAATAACGTGGTCACTGGAAGGTAGAAGAGAATAGGTGATTTTTGACAAATACAGAACAGTAGACACCAAAGATAGATATGAAACAGAGAAGAGGACTGGTAAGATATATCCTATAAGCACATGATGAAGATGTACTTTTTTTCTGTCAAGCATATATTTTAAAAACTTGATAAATGTGATATGTTTAATAATATATTCATTTTTAGAGTCTCTCAGATACCAAAATCCAAGATGGGCTAATCTTGTTATTTGTTTCAAGAGTATCTTCTTGCTCTTCTTTTAAAATATTATTTAAACATCATATTACCTATTTTAAACAATCTATGCATAAATGTACAGATCAAGTTCAAGTTCAAAGAAGCAGTCTATCAATTATTTAGATAATTTTAACACATTTGTAATATTCTCACACTGAATTTGGAAAAATAGCAAATATTTGAATATTTTATCCTTCTCAGGAAGGAAAATTTTGAAAAGTTAATGATACATCGACTGAATGCTTTGAACTCAAATTATATTCAAGATCTGCTATAATACTATTATCACATTTTAGATCGGGGATAGCATTTAACCACTTTTTTTTTTTAAATTAAGTTTATTGAGGTAACATTGCTTAATACAATTATACAATTTTCAGGTGTATGTTATAATTTGACATGTGTATATTCAATTGTGTGTTTACCACCCAAGTCCAGTTTCCTTCAGTTACCATATATTCGATCCCCTAAAACCATTTCACTCTCCCCCTACCCTCCTATATTTGACTCTCGTTACCCCATCTACCTTCCTGTCCCCCCATCTCCTACCCTCTGGTAACCACTAGTCCATTGTCCATGCCCATGAGTCTCTGTTTGTTTGTCCTGTTCATTTGTTCCTTTTAGGTTTATATTCCACATATAAGTGATATCATGTGATTTTCAACTTTTTCTGTCTGGCTTATTTCACTTAGTATAATTATTTCAAGGTCCATCTATGTTGTTGCAAATGGCAGTATTTCATCTCTTCTTATGGCTGAGTAATATTCCATTGTATGTATGTGCCACAGCTTCTTATCCCATCATCTAGCGTAGGACACTTCAGTTGCTTCCATGTCCTGGCCACTGTAAGTAATGCTGCTGTGAACATCAGTGTACAAATATCTTTACGGATATAAGTTTTCAAGTCTTTGAGGTAAATATCCAGTAGAGGAATTGCTGGATCATATGGTAGATCAATTCTTAGTTTTTTGAGGAACCTCCATACTGTTTTTATCCATAGTGGCTGCACCAGTTTGAAGTCCCACCAGCAGTGGCATTTAAGTACTTTTAATTAACTACAAATATTTTCTGTTCCATGGTAAATAGTATGGTAATTATTTTACAGTGATTTGATATAATAGAAATGTGATTAAAAATTTTAATGAATTACTCTGATGAACCTGGTTTTCCTTACTGTCTATCATTAATATGATGCCCATATCAGCACCCCCACAGCTCTAATTTAATACTAGAGATTGACATCACTGAGAGCCTATTGTTACTTAAAAAATGAGGGAAGATATCATGCTCCTGGGAACATGCATGTAAAATTTACTGTAAATAAATGCTCTGAATAGGAATGGAATTAAAACCTCTCATTTTCATTAAGATTTGTAACATAAGCAAATGACCGACTGTCAATTTATTGTACACCAATATACGTGCACCAATATACGTGCATGAATTTCTTGAGGCATCTCTGTTAACTTGGCCGATTGGTGGGGTTTGGTAGTTTTCTCTTTGAGAGTCTATAGCACAAATTAAAGCGAGTGGATAAAACTAGTAGTCTTTTTCACTTTTGTTTCTAAATGTTTCTGGAGCTACCCTTCAGATCTGCTTCTTCCTTTCCTATCTCAGAGGAACAGAAGTTCCTTACTCATCCCCAGTTCTAATTCCCCCACTTTTTTTTTTTTTTTTGAGCAAAGGTCGCCTTTTTTTTTTTTTTTAAATTATTTTATTATTTTTTATGGTGACATTGGTTAAGGAAATCCAATGTTTCAGCTGTACACTTTAACGGTGAGGCATATATGTATTTACACTGTGTGTTCACCTCCCATAGTTAGATTTCTTTCTGTTACCACGTATTTGACCCCTTTACCCCGTCTACCTCCCCCTAACCCCCATCTCCTACCCTCTGGTAACCACTAGTCCATTGTCCATGCCCATGAGTCTCTGTTTGTTTGTCCTGTTCATTTGTTCCTTTTAGGTTTATATTCCACATATAAGTGATATCATGTGATTTTCAACTTTTTCTGTTTGGCTTATTTTGCTTAGTGTGATTATTTTGAGGTCCATCCATGCTGTTGCAAATGGCAGTATTTCATCTCCTCTTATGGGTGAGTAATATTCCATTGTATATATGTACCACAGCTTCTTTATCCAATCATCTATATTATAGGACACTTCGGTTGCTTCCACGTCCTAAGCCACCTGTGGTTTTGACGGCATTGCTTTCTGTCTCTTCTGGGAATGACTTCTATCACTGAACACACCTTCCTATTCATACTTTTTTCAGCCTCTCATTCCTTCTCAAACGCCTTGGTGATTCTGAGTGCGGCCTTTCCTTTATGCGGAGCTCTGTCCTGGCTGCCTTCTCATCCCATCTCTGTGCTGTCCTTGGGTAGTTTCAGCCACTCCCAAGGTTTGAACTACCACCTAGACATTTCTGCTCTCACATCTCTATCTCTTGGCTACAGTCCTCTCCAGAGCTCTTGTTTCATTTATTTGTCTGCTTTCTTAATATCCCCACCTGAAAAGCCATAGACTCCTGAAACTCAGCATATCTAAACTTGAACTTGTTTTCTTCCTCCCATAAACCTATTCCTACTCCTGCCTTCTTCCTCTCAGTGAAGGGTTTCACTGGCTGTCTAGTTGCTCCTCTAGCAAGGAACTTCAGAGTCGTCCCTGGTCCCACTTTATTCCTCTTACCACTTTACCACTACATCCAAGTCATCAATCTTGTCACTTTGTCTCCACAAATATCTTTCAACTTTTTGTCACGCCTCTTTGTCTCATTTTCTATTGCCTTAGTCTAGCTCTTTTTCATCTCTTCCCTGGACTAAGTTGCCTTCTCATTGGTCTCTGCTTCTGGTTTCTCTCCTTTCTCCCTCCAATCTATTCTCCACCCTGCCTCCAGAGCTACCTTGGAGCATATCATTCCACTTCTTGAAAGCCTCTTGTGACTCTCTACTGCCTACAGAATAAAGCCATAGCTCCCAGCATGGCACAGTAGGTCTTCACAGGTTGGGACTCTAACCTCAACTCAGCATAAACTTTATATTCTAGTCAAGCTGGACCATTTATATGTTTTTTGCAAAGTATAAATCGGTCCCCTTTCAACAAAAGTAGCAACAAATGCAAAAGGAAAGAGAGTTTAATCTTCGTCATCTGACATTTGACTTGGCAGTGAGGCATGCTGGATGACTGTCTGTAGCTACTGGTAGGTTGAATTCCAGAAAGTTAAGGAGGCAAGGAGACCATGAGAGACATCAGCAGGAAAGGTAATGGATACTATCATCCCTTCTATAGATGAGTGGACAACGACATGAAGAGAATCACAAAACGGCTGTGAAGACATTCTGGTTGATATAGGACTGAATGTAGGAAATCTAGTAATGATACCAAGGAACGTCTAAGTGTAGCCAAAGCCTTGGGCCTGGCCTCGGGGTTGGCCTCCATTGGCTCCCCTGTAAACTTAATTCAAGCACACAGTTTTGTGTCTACAGATAACCGAGGCAGACTGGTTCTTGGGAGAGAGCTCCCTCCTTGGAGTTCTTTCAGTTAAATCTGAGACTTCTTAAGTTTAAATTTAAAATCAAATTTCCATTTTTCATCGTTGCTTGAGCTGTTTAGGTATGACTCAGCTTTAGTTGAATTACATGGAATTTTGTTTTACAATGGGGTGGGACAAGAGTAAATGTAATTACAAAAATACCAGAATGATACTCTTACTTCCCTTTAAATTAACTCTAGAAATTAAAGAGATGTTATTCTTTACAAAAACATCAATAATGCATATTGCTACAAAATATCGGTTTATATCATTTTTAATTTCTGTGCAATTGAGTATATGTTATCAAAAGAGCCATTGATTTCCAGCACCAGCTGTTGCCAAACTCTTGCTCAGTCTCCTGTCTCCTCCTTATGGAATTAGTTACTGTTTTGCTGGAGTATGAGTGATTTCTTTCTTCCCTTTTTTTGTTTAATTCAATGAGCCATTGCGTTTTTTAAAGCAATTCTTGTAAATCTTGTTTAGATTGTCTAAGTGCTGAACAGTGATTTATCTTCTTTTTCTGCTAATTACTCTGTGAAAATTCACCAAGAACCACAGTTAAGACTCTGAGTAATTTGATTTTCATAGGCCCATGGACCATTCACACTTGGAGGGGTTTAGACAGCACCTCATTCTAATCCAGCTCAGGACACTTTGCAGATGAGGCTTGCTAGGCCTCAAAAATCTCAGTGGTCTCACAGGCCATCAGATATGAGTAACTAGTGCCAAGCCTGATATTAAGAAAGTTCGGCATTCAGTTTCCTGTCATTATAGCTCTATGATGTGTATGCATTTAGAAAGGATTTTTGAAATATAATAACGTGGCCTCTGTTGCTGTTCCTGGTATTCAGTATTACTGATGACTACAGTGCTGTTCTGGTGGGGATAGCAAGACCTGACTTCTCTGCACATTTCCTCTAGGAATACAGTGGTGTCGTAATTAACCTTTAACTATGTAGCCAAAGGCTGTCGTCACATTTGCTTTTATTAACAAACCTGGGTTACCCAATATCCACATTTACTGTTGCTTCATAATGATAAACTAGAATCAAAAGTAAATAAGATGAATTTATAAGGTTGCTATATCTACTCCAAGTTATTAAGAAGCAACATGATTTGCCACTTATTCGTATTTTAAAGTGAAATGTGCTTTATGTGTTGGGTACCTCAACATTTTTAGTCATTGCTTGATATTACGTCATTTTATCATTTCTAAAATGGACATTTGGGGTTTTTTGTATCTTGTGAGAGACATTTCCAAACAAACAACAGTTGTTTACTTTTGTTTTTTCATTGGTTGTGAGCAATGGGTGGTGGGAGGGGTGGGCGGAACTCTGCAAAGCTTCCAGGTCTCTTGCATGTGAGACCTGCATGTCCCTTGTGCTGGCTGCCTGCTGACTGTCACTCTGCCCTTACACTCAGCTCCCACTTTGTCCCTGCTTTCTGTTCACCTCTGTGGCTCTGTGCCAAGTCATCAGAGAGGTCTGAGTAAAAGCTTGTCCTTTGTCTACACTGCATTCTTCAGTGACTGTGCTGTCAAAGCACAAGGGGAAGAGGACCTCTTCTTGACTGAAGAGTAATACAAATGATATTCTACGTGAAGCTTCATACAAGGCTGCAATATATTTGATTCTGTTTATTCCTCCAAACAGCCCTCTGAAGTATTATTCCCATTTTAGACAGGCTCATTGTGGCAAATGACTTATTTACTTGTAAATGGCACCACTGGGCCTTAAACTTGGGATTTCTGCCTCCTTTACATTACAGCTGCCTTAATTAATTAAAATTTTATATTAAGCTATAGTCATTTTGGTCATTTTTCATAATATTAAATGTCAATTTTTTGTTTTGCTACATGTTCTTATCTGGCTGTTGGCAAAAAAAAAAAAAAGAAATCTCCAACTAATTCCTGTCTGGCTGGAGTAGTGGCCTTTAATCTTTCCAAAGACAATAGGCAGGATCAGGCCCCTCATCATAAGGTGCCAGCCAACAGGGAAGCTGGGGAAATCTTCCTCCCAGGAGGTAATTGATTCCTATTAGCCTAACACTCCCAGAAGCACTGGATTAGGAGGCTCCAAGATAAGGTGTCTGCTCTTTTTCCTCTGCTTCCAGAGGGGAGTTCACAAAAGCCTTTATTCTGCTCGCCTCCCTGGAGTTAGGGAGTTAGGGAGTTAGGGCCTCTGTTTGTGTTGTGGGGTCAGACTGAGCATATGTAAACAAATAAGAAAAAATGAACAGAAGAAAAACAGGTGTTAAGATTGTCATTATTTAAGTGTTCTATGATTTAATCTAAAAAAAAATCTAAGAACAACAAAATAATCATAAAGGATAATAATTTTAAACCATGAAGTTTAGAAAACCAAAACCAGGCTTAGGACCCAGGGGAAAGTTCCAAGAGATTGAAGCCTGCAGCTCAGGTTCTGCTTCGATTCTGTGCCCTTGGGCAAGACATAGAACACCTGGTCTAGGCATCCCTGACCCAGATTCCTGTGTCTAAGGAGGGTGTTGGACTACTGGCCACTCAACTGCTTGGGCCTTCCTGGTGAGGGTATACTGCTAACCAAACCCTTAACCAGAACTCTCTCACTATTGCAGTAAAATAACTGATGTTAAAAACTGGACCTGTTGTCATTTGAGAAGCAGAGAAATGAAGTCCAAATTAAAAAGGTGTGGGACCTAAGTTTGGGGTAGATATTTCACTGAACTTCCAGGGCTGGGCACAGCGCCTTGTATATAGCAGGTGCTCGATAAATAAATAGATGGCAGGTGTGTGAACTGATGGGCAGTTAGGCCTTCCCCAGTGGTGGTGGACTCGGGGCCAGGGAACTGTGGTTGAGTCCTGATCCACACTAATGTGGTGATGGAAACAAAGTTATAAACTTCAATTTCTTCCTGTGCAAAATGACATTGCTACTTCACAGGGTTGTGAGGGATAAATGAGAAAACTGTTCAGTGCCCAGCACATAGGACACACTCAGTATAGTGATCAAGCCCTCCACTCCAGACCCTTCTCTGAGGAGCAGAGAGACTCCAGAGGTAAGAGCTCTGCTAGTAGGAACTCCATTAGCCTTCCAGGCTTCTGCCCGAGACTGGGACATCTTTCTCCTCGAACACACGCGATATGGTCCAGGGCAGGAAGGTGAAGCCGGAAGTCGAGTGGGCCCTCTGAGCCCCAATTTCAGCCTTCTCTGAGCAGAGACCCAGTGGAATCTTGGCCTGTGCACCTGGAAGAAGGACCCTGAGAACCGCAGCTGGGAGGGCACCGAGGCCAGGGCCTGAACCGCAGGGCTGGATACTGTCACTCTTGCTCTGTCTGTGGGAGGGCAGGGAAGCAGTGGCTGAGGGGAGAGTCCACCTTTCAGTGCAGTGTATGTGTTGACCAGGCAAACCTCAGCTCTTTTAGAATCACCGGGTCTGGAGACCCATTTGAGCCGGAAATAGGTTGCCTTTCATATGATCTAAGAAAGGAGTTCTTTCTAGTAAACCGCGGGGATTCTCTTTCCAAATGACTGGTCCTGGGCTTTTCCTCCTAAAAGCAATTGTCCTCCCTTAGTTTAGCTAAAATTGATGCAGGCAAAAAAGTATTAGTGGGAGTGTGAGCCTCTTAGTGTATAAACATTTTTATGAAGTCTGCCTCTAGGGAGCCATCGAAAACTGACTTGGCCACAGAAATATAAGCAACTCTGAGAACGTTGAGAATTTGCCTTTTGCAAGGTTACAATTACTGTTGAAAAAGAGAGGAGAGGGCAATCAGTTCAGCCAACAAGAGCTCCTTTGACACTATTTTCAGTTGAAAAGTAGCCTAATCTTCACTAACTCCTCCTCGCTTGAGAGATGCCAAACAAGATAAATGAAGATGCTTCACTGCCTCCTTCTGGTTATCCCAAGCTGAAATCTGGTAAGGCAGAGCTGGGGGAGAGGTCTGCATTCAGCCAATTTTCCGGAAAAAAAAAAAAAAAAGTAAATATATATATTTTTTAATGGTATAACATTCTGGCTTAAAAACCACGAGTTATCAGGGACAAAAATAATTATGGACACTTACCATTCTCATTCATTTCCAAAGGCAGCAGTGCCTCTGTCTTGAGCAACCTTCAGGGATTCATGCCTCATATTGATCTTATCTCCTTTTTGCTTTAAGTGACTCCTTTTCCAGAGGCAGAGGCCAAAGGCATTAACCCCACCGGGAAAGAAAGAAAAATCAAAGGCAAATCCTCTTGGCACTTCCTGCCTCTCTCAAAACGCCCTGGGAATGCAGCTCTTGAGGGTGATTTCTCCTTAATATTTTTTGCTCTAAAAGAGTCTTCCGTGGAGCCATGAGGCAGTTCTCCATACTTTGTCTCCTTTAAATTCCCGAAATGGAGACAGTCCCACGTGTTATAAACTGCGTTAGTGACAACTAGAGACGGAAATCGCTAATTACCAAGTCCCCCTTTGATCTCCTGAAGCCTTTTGGCTCTAGGCACCTCTGATATCTCGGCACTTTCCCAAAGCTGGAGCTGACTGGTGCTTCCAGCCCGACGTGGGGTCTACGGTTACCTTCTACGACGAGGTCTGGACCAGATTTTTAAATATTTCCCCAGATTCCCCGGATTTTAAATCCAGCAGCTAAACTGGTGTGTTCCTGGAAGCTAACAAGCGCAGAAGCACTTGATTAGTTTCAGCGACTCACTAGCCCGGCGCTTTTCTGGGGAAATAGATGATTTTAAATTTCCACGTCCACTGCCTCCCCCCCCCCCCCCCTTTCTCCACCTTCTTTCAATTCGTTTGTAGGCAATGGAATTTTCTTGTCTTTGCTGGAACTATAATGTGATTCAGGATCATTTGTGAAATGAACAAAAGTCACCGGCAAGCGGGAGGACTGGGACAGAGCGCTGATGGCGGACCGGGAGGTGGGAGCAAAGGCCCGGCCTCGGAGGAAAACGCGGAGCCAGCTTCTGCTGGTCGAGTCAAGGCCCCTTCATCTTCCAGGTAAAATGAACAGCCCTCCATCCATCATCCGCAGCGAGTCTCATCCACAGGCTAGCGGAGGTTCTGCTTGCTGATGAAACCTATTAGTCCCGAACTGCGCGGCTTTGTGGAGCCAAATGAGGCTGTCCATTGTGGCCTTTGTCCGCAGAATTTATTCATTTGCACAACGCATCAGCACGGAACTCTGCGCGGCATAGTGAGTCCGCGTGCCCAGCCTGGCCCGGAGGGCACGTCAGCAGCTCCCTCAACCTGGCAGCTCCCCGGGACCACCCTCGCGGATGCACCCGGGTCACCGTGCAGGCGCCTGGCAAGAAACTCAGTGCCTCATCCTTCCTTGGCCACCTCTGGACCGCTGAGCTTTAAAAGAAAGCGGCAAAATTTGGGTAGGTGAATCGAAGGTACATCCATGTGATCCTGAAGCCGGAGAAATAAACTTAACCTGAATTCGGCTTTCCAGGAGAACGTTAGGGGCTTCGCGGTTTTCCACGCCGACCGTTGGGACCCGCGCGCTCAACGGTCACTGGTGCCTCGGAGCGCAGAGGCGCGCGGGATTCGGGTCGCTGGTGCGCGCGGGACCTGAACGCTCTGAGTTGCTACCCGACCCGCGCGCAGGCTGAAAACAAGGGGGATTCCGAGCACTTAAAGGGGAGGAGGTTCCGCGGCGTGCAGGAAGTTTATAGGAAGGAGTCCGCAGGTTTTAGGGGTGTGCACACTTCTCAGAGTAAATGCAGACATTTAGTTAGCCGAGGTCTCTGGGTACCCTACCCTTTAGAGGGAGGTGGTTCTGCTCAGGAATCTCGCCCGAGGGGACTTTCCGCAGAAAACATCCTCGAAGTGCCCTGAACCTGGCCGGGTCCAGACAGGTGCAGAACCTTTCCTGCGGCCACGCCTCGGCCTCTGCTTTCCAAAAACGGCCGCTTAAAGGCCAGAAGTGCTTAGGTTGTCAGTGCAAGAGGGAGCGGGTCTGGAAAGGATCATGGTGCATAACCTGG
This sequence comes from Rousettus aegyptiacus, assembly GCF_014176215.1. Taxonomy (NCBI): domain Eukaryota; kingdom Metazoa; phylum Chordata; class Mammalia; order Chiroptera; family Pteropodidae; genus Rousettus; species Rousettus aegyptiacus. Next base: position 30,251,537 of record NW_023416291.1, read on the forward strand.
ACCCCAGAGATCTCACGCAGCCTGCTAAAGAGACACGGCCCCGCGCGCGCCGGGCTGCGAGCGCCGCTGGCCACCGCGCCCAATCAGCGCTCTCGCCGGGTCTGTGACGGCGCTCGGCTCCGCCCCCTGAACGGCGATAAAAGGCTTCGGAGAAGGCAGCACTCCAGAGCACCGCGCTCCGCCCTGCGCCCCGGCAACCTGTACGCTCCAGGTGCGCTTCTTTGCTTGCTGCTCGCAGCACCCATCTCACTGTCCCCGCGGTCATCCCCACAGTCCCCTGTACGGTGCGACCAAGCCAATCTGCAGGCTTTCCCCTCTTTTTTCTCTCCCTCGCTCCGCTGCAGCCGCTGTAGCCCGCGGCGCTTGGCCGCTGGCCTGCAGGTGAGCAGCAGCGCAACGCCTCTGTCCCGCGAGCTCACCTTGCCTGGCCCGGCCTGTGCCGGAGCGGTGGCCGTCCTACCAAGACTCCTCCCTTTTCCCTTTTCCTTGCAGGATGAAGACCTCAGTGCTTGAGGTGGTGTCCCTACTACTGGAGAAGCTGCTCCTCGTCTCCAACTTCAGGTTCTTCAGCTCGGGTGCCCCGGGCGAAGACAAGGCGAGGAACAATTTCCCGGAAATTAACTCTTTTCTCCGCGGTGACGTGCTGGAGGTTCCTCGGACCCACCTGACCCACTATGGCATCTACCTGGGCGACAACCATGTCGCCCACATGATGCCCGACATCCTGGTGGCCCTGACGGACGACAAGGGGCTCACACAGAAGGTAGTTTCCAACAAACGTCTTATCTTGGGCGTTATTGCCAGGGTGGCCAGCGTCCGCGTGGACACAGTGGAGGACTTCGCCTACGGAGCCAAAATCCTGGTAAATCACTTGGACAAGTCCCTTAACAAGAAGGCGCTGCTCAACGAGGAGGTGGCGCAGAGGGCGGAGGAGCTGCTGGGCATCACTCCCTACAGCCTGCTGTGGAACAACTGCGAGCACTTCGTGACCTACTGCAGATTCGGCACCGCGACCAGTCCCCAGGCCGACAAGGTACGATGTGTGACTCGCCGGTGGACTCTGTGGGGAAACCCCCTTCCATTTCTAACTTTTCCTTTCCCCTGGGATCAGGGATTGAGTTCTAGATTGCGTTACGAACTCTCTGGCGTTCTTAAGGGGGAGACCGAGATATAAATGGCGTTGTACCTTGGAAGATACCTCAAAAGGCGCTGTGAAAGAGTGTGGCAATGCAGTACCGCTCCCTGAGATTCCAACAGAGCTGCCCGGTTATTGCCGCTGAAGTCGTCAAGGTGTCCATCCAGCGTAGTTTGTGCAACTCTTCCCAAGAATTGCAATTGGAAAGAAGGTGTCTAAGGTTTATATTTAATCCATAACACTATATACAACTGGTGTCTTTAAAATAGGGAGCTTGCAGCGTTCTCCTTCTGTAAGCTTGAAGGAGTGAAATCCCTTTGCTTAATGTAAACTGTCAAAATTCCCAGTAAGAAGACCTCCCTGGTAGATAAAAATCCTTTATTCCCGTGCCTGGGCTTCAGACAAGTCTTCCTGAGTATTATGAATTCTTTCTGTGTTGGCTTTAATCCCCATCTAGATGTCCTCATTGTTAGCATCCGTTACCTATTAGCCCCAAAAGTGGGTTAGAGTGTTTCTGAGTTCCCCAGAGATCAAAACAATTGGTTTTTAAGAAGAGCAATTAAATATTGGAACATAATTTTTATGGATAGTTAAAAAATACAATATTAGAATTTAAAATCTTTAAATTAGACGCAAATCCAAACTGGGGGAGGAATGAATTTTTATTTCTTTTAGAGAGCTCCTAACTTCTAAAGATAGCTAGTGTTTTAAGCCTGCAACTTCATTTGCAATTAGAAGCTTTCTCAGCCTTCGCTGCAGTTGTTAAAGAGGTATTGTTAATGTTCACTCTTAACAAGGAAGTCTAGGTAATCACAAAATGAGCTTCGTGTTTGACTCTTTGCATTTAGTTTTTTTGGGCCAAAAGAATCTGAGTCCATGTAAGTGATTTTTTTATTGCACCACATCTTGATTAATTTTTTGACCCATAGGAGAAAACCTTCCCTCTGGGGCAGACCATGAAAGTATCATGCTTTTATACATTGATATATGAAACTCCTTGTAATTATTTATAGAGCCACAACAGGCTCAATCTAGGAATGCTTTTCTAAGTAAAATAAAAATACGGTTAGAGCACTGTGCAGTGATTCAAGAATCACAGCCCCAGTCCAGGCCTGTTTAGAAATGAACTTCACCACATTTACAAACACTGGGTCCAAAAGTGTACAAAAGGAAACACGTCAGATTTACTTAGGAACAAAGCAAATCATTTCTTTAAGGAAAACAGTACTTTTATCCCGTAATTAGGAGTTACCCTTTCGTGGAACACATATAGTTCTGTATTATATATTTCTACCAAAAAACAGTACAAGGGTTTTTTAAGGTAGCAAAATATTTAATCTGCATAAATAACTAGTCGGAGTAGTTTTTCATCTTTGGAAACTTTGTAGGGCTTTACAGAAGTAGAAAAGGGTTTTAATTGCTGTTGCTACATAGCACCTCTTGTGAAACAGTTTTTGTCTTCATTTTGAATAGTTTAAAAATTTGGCCACAGAGTAGAATCCCCGGGAAAAAAAAATCTCCATCCCAAACTTTCCAATTCTAAGAACTGTGTTTTAAACATGTCTTGTAAGAAGTAGGTCATTAATGCTAAAGGAGGACTGGTTTCTACTTTTCAGAAACGTAAGGAATTACTTGATTTTTGGATGTGAGTTTTGAGTTTTTCATATATATAACTTTGCCAGCTTTAACACAAGAGTTGCAAAGTTGTCTTTTAAATCTGAGTTTAAACAAACTCTCGAGCACTTTTCCTCATGAAAACACTTAAACTAATTTGAAAATGAACTGGAAGAGAATCTTTTATTTCTTTGTAGTGATTTTTTTTTACAAGTTTAGAAATCATAAAATTAAGGAATTATTTTTAATATGACTTCATGATTTCAGTGTTTCATAAACTATAAAGCCGTTTAATTAATAACCATTACTATTCTTCATGCTTTTTTTTTTTTTTACTATGTTTTGTTTTGTTTTACTTTGCTGATATTGCTTTTTGTTGCCCAAAATGAATGTAAACACCTCTTTTAATTTCTGGGGATTCAGTGCTCAGAAAGTGCCCCTACAGGGGTCTTAACACATAGAAGTGCAGGAGACTTCCTCCTGTTGAGCACCAGTGAAGATGCCATGAGGGCTGATGGCCAAGTGAACAAGAATGGGACATTAGAAATGAGACACTCCTAGACAAAATCTGCTGTTGGGGGAAAAGAGTCCACATGATTCTGTTTGCTTTAATTAAAAATTACTGGGAAAAAGTTAAAAGAAGCATAACCATATCAAGACAACTTACTTACCTAAATGTATATTTTCCCATTATTTGCCAAGCAACTTTTCTCATTGTCTTGAAAACTTCATTCGGTTTGATCATCACTACTTAAAGATTATATATTTGTTACTCAATGTCTTAATAGTTTAGTAAAAAGAGACAAAATATATGTTTGACACTGTATTTAGACATGGTATAAAAATATGGATATAGATAACCTTATGGTCAAGATAGCGTATTAGAGTATATTGGATTTGTGCATTCTATCTATCAAGAATTTGGAGACCTAGTTGTCCAGTAGTATGTAAGCCACTGTATGAGACCCTAAGAGCTTATACTATGTTATTTCTAGAAAATGAGCTTAAAACTAGTTATGAGTAACAAAACTCATATAAAAATGGAGCAATTAATTGCTAAAATCTGCCCTGACAGTGATGAGGTAGAGATAATTGTCAGTAGATGCAGCAGTAATAACTATTGTAACACCTTACATTTACACAGCATGTAGAAGAATGAAGAGTACTTTTGCATAAAATATTTCATTTGATCCTCTCAACGACCTCACTGTTCCCATGGAGAAGAAGATAGTCTGGACCGGTTAAGTGATTTACTTGAGGTCACAGAGATAAGAAGTAGATCCTGGACTCAAACAGAGGCCATCACTTCGGAGTAAAATTAGTTTTCTAAGAAAAAAAAATGACAATATATGAGAAGAATATACTCTTCAGGGGTACGGGTCATATTTATCTTTCCAAGTTATTGATTACATAATTGATTGTGAATTTGTTTAATTTATTTAGGGAGGGAATGAGATATCACAACAAAATTAGACTTTCTATGCCTATAGATTTTGAAATTTATAAGAAAGTTATCATTTGTATCATCAAATTTTAGAATAGTAAATTGTAGAAATAGAATTCACCAATAATAATAATAAGCTGAATTCAATTATTTAATAGTAGAGATCTCTTCATCTAATTTTAGAATATGTTATTGCTGTTGCTAGGCAGTTTAATGTTTTTAACCTTTAATTTTGAGTAACTTTTATATGGTTGCATTCTCTTTAGATTTCTATAAAAGTCCTGTATTTACAAAGGCAACTGCCATTACTAACCCAGTTGCCTAAAGTTTTGTTTCAGCTGCTATGGGATGTGGAATCAAGAAACTGAACTATTAACATCTTAAGTTCTTTCATAAGTCATAAGATAAATTCTAGTTCTTCTGGTAGACAGAAAATAGCTGGGAAAATTGTGCTTTCTTATTTGGTATATATAATTCTTAGACATAGTCACCTTTCCTAATATTCTTACATTTTATTTTCCAGTTTTGTGAGAGATTGAAGATAATTATTCGTGATCAGAGAAGTGTTCTTGCTTCAGCAATCTTGGGATTGGCATCTATAGTCTTTCTGGGCTTGGCACCATATACTACCCTTCCTGCAATTTTTATTCCCTTCTGCTTATGGATGGCTGGCTAACTTCACATCCTTGTGTCAGTGTGTGTATTCTGTGTATAAATATGTTTATATTTATAGAGCACAAGTCAGTATAAGCATCCTCAAGAAAAATGTGACCTGTGACACTGTTCTGGATAAAAATGTGATTATGAATCACACAAAGTGCTTACTGTGTAAGCCCAAGAACAAAGGCTTTCTGATCTTTCTCAGGCAGTTCCATTTTAAAGCACTGGAAACATGGCACCTTGTGATAGAACTCATCATTACAAGAAAAACCAGCCCCTAAGACGATGGCCACAGGAGATTATTTGTGTTATTTTTTCATTTTTCTTCTCTGTTAGGCCTGAATTTGAAGATTGGTAGACTTATTGAATGAAATTACTAACTTTATTGTAAATTTATCCTTTCATTGAAAAACTTACATAAACTGAAAGAATTTCCCATGTTCAGATGAAAACTTGTTTGATGATTGGCCAAAAAATTCTCAATCTTTTTTTCATGTACTATACATAATTCCTAGTGAGTGAAGAATATTTTCATTAATTGAAATCATATTGGCAAAGTTATGGTTTAATGATAAAGTAAATGAAGTATAGAAATCTGTTTTCCTGTAGAAATAGCCAATATAGCATCAGCTGAACAATTTGATTTGGCTTTATTTAATAGGAAGCCAGGCATTTACTTTTTTTTCTTTTGTGTATCATTGTGGTTACCTTAAACCACTCTCAGAGGTAAATGGATATAGAACTGATGTAATTTGGATACTTGGAGTGTTGTATGTGCCAATTAAATATGCAGATATCCTCATATACTCAGACTGAGAGACAAATTAAGTTTGGTCTTGATTGCTTTATTGTCTTACCAGTGTGGTTATTACCGAGCATTTGTGGAGGCGAATGTCAAAGCAGGTTTAATCCCTTTTCTTATACCCTGCTTGTGGTGAAACTCGCATATGTCATTGGATAGTTAATCTTTTAAAGTATTTACTAATGTACTGTATAATTTTTAAAAGCCCTTAGATTTGTTTTCTAGTCAGTTTTCTCTTTCACTGCCAAGTAAGTAGTAAGCTTATATCCTTAAAAGAGGGGTGCCATAGCAGTATATAAACCCCAAACAAGTAGGACCAAAGAAAATAACAGTTAGCAATAATTTTTACATGCCTTTGCACCACCAGGCATGTAAATTGACTACACTGATGCTACTTTAATATCAAAGTTGAGATGTAGCAGTGTTAAGGCAGGCATTCAAGCACTTTTCCAAAATTATAAAATCCTGCAATTAAGCCACAAGATAGACTTGCATTTCAAGTATTAAAGTTACTTTATAAACTATCAAGAATCACAAAATAATCAGTTATATTTTGACTGGTATGAGGAGCTTGGGTCAGTCAGTGATCCAAACAGAACAGATTTAAGAGCAGATTTTTAGTGTAACTGATGATTTATCACCATTAATTTACCCACAACAAATTTAGCTAGAGTTTAATAATAATAAAGTTTTGTGTTTAATCATTTAAATTAAAACATGAAATGGCAACACCACAGAATAAAGTTGTTCTATGGGCCTATTCCAACCACTTAAAATTATTTTACCTATGTATACAACAATTAGAAATCCATTGTATTAGTGTTTTTTTTCACTCCTGTATAATTACCCTTGTAGCAACTGTTTAAATCATTTTTTAAAAAAAATATGGTGTCCTCGTAAATAATAACACTTTTTGCAGACTTTGGTATTGCATTAAAAAAAAAATGACTGCATGATGTTAAATCTGTTCAAAGATGACGATCCCTCCTTAAATGCCAAGGGATAATTAAGGTTGGAATTAACATAGTTAGTCTTGACTTACTTCATATCCTGAAAGCAAGATTCAATTCATCATTCATTTGATTGCTCACTATATGCCAGGCACTGACTTGTTGCAATTTCATGGTCTAGAATTAATATTTTTTAATTAACCACACTAAAGTGTATACAGTGCTCTGGAAATATAGAGGAAGAAGACATTAAATCACCAGAGCAACCCGAAGGAGGCAATGCCAGCAGTAAGCTGAGAAATACAAGTGACCTTATCACACTGATGTGCTGTTCCTCTACTTATAGGAGAGGGAACTGGAAGGAAGGTTTTATTTACTAAATGCTCTACAACACTAGAACTTGCTGAACTAAGGAGAAAAGGAGAGTTTTTGTTGTGCTCAGTTTGATTAGTTTCTTACCTATATAGAAAGAGATGCAAATATTCCTGATTGTGGTTGTAGAAGAAACACAGCCATTAATATGTGTTGTAATGAGTTTCCAGAATTGATCAGTCAATATTCATCCTTATGATCCTAAAAGTAAATTGTATTTTTAAACTTCTATTCTAACTTGTGAAATGGTAATCAAGTAGTATCTGAAGCAATGTTTTGTTGCCAGACAGGACTACTGAAATAATGTGAGTCAGGTACTAGACAGGAGTTAGGAATGAAATGGTACATGAGATATGGACCTTTTCCTAAAAGTTTATGGCAACATGGACATAGAAGTATTAAGACTTTATGCACTAGAGCTAATCAAAGGTACAGAAAAAGAAGGCATAGAAAAAAAAACCCAAGCAGGTTGGTTTTAACTGGTAAGGCCAAAGCTATAGAGACTGTGTACTGAGTTGGAAATATGAAGTGTTTTTTGGTGACAGATTTGAAAAGGACATTTTACACAATGAGAACAATATGAGCAAATGCATAGAAACTGCCCACAACATGCCTGGCACATAAGTGTGAGGTACTCTTAATATTTGTTGACTGAAAGCATGAAACTCCATTGGGCATTCAGGCAAATGCAAGTGGTTCAGAGGCTGGAGCAGAGCAAGGCTGATGAGAGATGTCGGAAAAGGAAAGCAGTGATCAAGTGGCACAAGTCTTGTGCAGACCAAGGAGTGTGGAACTTTATGAACAGGCAATGGAGATTTGGGATTCAGAAAGGTAACTCCCAAAAGCATGGAGGAAGAATGGGAGCATGGGACAAGATAGGACAAGGGGATCTATGGGGAGACTAGCTATGGTCCTCAATCTCAAACAAGAGCCTGTTAATTGTGAGGGTGGAGCCAAACATGTCAAGGAAGTGTCTGTCAATAGACTTTAGCTAAATCCTTGTTTGACTAACTCTTGGTGGTGGGGAGGGGGGATGTCAGGGGGAGTCAAGCATGCTTTCCTGCCAGAAAGTTGATTCCTGAAAAATAAATTAAGATGTTGACTGTATGTATATTGGGTACACCAGATTTTTGTTCTGCTAGATATATTTCTTTCTAAGCACAAGTAAACATGTAAGTTTTTTCTTGTTTAAAAGTTATTTTTTTCAGAATATAGATATATTTCTTATTTTTAAATTTCTATTTCATACTATCAAATAGAAAAAAAATGTTTTTCAATAATATCAAAGTTATACCAATGGGAAAATTACTTTGTTATAGATGAGAAGCATATAAGAAATGATAGTTGTTAATTTTCAGTTTTATATGGTCTGTTTAGAGAGTTTTATCTGCTTAGACTTGTCGGCTCAACTAATTTTATATTTGATATACACGTATGTTAAATAAAATCATTTTTACATACTGTCTTCCCTTGTCTTTGAATTTGAAATGCATAAAGGTAGCTCACAAACTTTTTTTTTTTTTTAGAGCATGGTAGCCTGAAGAATTATGCCTCTCAAAGTTTCCTTTATTGCACATAGTTTTACATATTTGAAATTAAAACTTTATATGGTTCTGCCTTCAGACTGATATGGTCTATGTTACCTATATCTCGAAGCCTACCTTGATTATGTAGAAGTGTTCTGTGTAATATTAAATGACAAATTCCCTTCTCCATTCCACAAAATCAAGCAACAACAAGGAGTAATTAGAGCCCTGGGTATGAACCCTTTAACCAGATGTGTAATACCACTGCAGCAGACTGCAGCGTTACCCTGGCCATAGGTGGGGTGGAGATGAGGTGTGAGGAGTAAGTCCCTGGGCCTATCTTCAAGGGCATTCACAGCATTGCAAAGGACCGTAGAAGTTACTGGTCCAAACCCTTATACAACTAATCACGTTTCATATGTGGAGAATCAGGTACAGAGGTTGGGATATTTTGTGATTATGCAAAAAATCAGCCAGATCCAGAACCTGACTCCAGCCTTCCCACTATACAGCACTGGCTCCCCAAGGTTTCCCATGAACTAGGCTAGGCACGCTTTCCTCCAACGAATGTATTAAGTTCTTCCAGACCTGTATTCTCCAAGGAGGACCACGTAAGAATACACTAGTTGGAATATCAGTCCTGTAGTTGCTCAATCTAATGATAAAAAAGGCAAGTAAATAGATTTTAAAACAATGACATGCTGGGACAGGTGTCAGAAAAGCAGACAGCCAAGACCCATACCTGTCTGGTGGGAGCCAGTAAAGAATAAGAATGTTAAAGAAGTTTTCATTGATACCATAGTCAAGTTATAAAGAATATAAATATTTAAAGTGAAAGAGAGCTCCCTCTTCCAGGCCATTGCAGGGGCCTGAACAATAAATACAAAGGCACAGCCATGAGAACCCACATCACAATTGTATTACTGCTAGTCATTAAGAACAATTATCTGTGTTTATACTGTTACTTTTCAAGAAAAGTGCCCAGTACTGTTACAAAGAACCCACCATTCCTTTAAGAAAGAACAGCTCAGGTGATGCTAGAGACAACAGGCGGGATCATGGATGATTTTACACTATAAAAATCCTAAGTGGAAAGAAAGAATCTCCTAAACTTTCCAAGTGCTTTGGCTGAGCATACAATTTTGTGAAACACATGACAAATAGGGGTGGAATTAGGCAGTGAGGAAAAGAAACATACATTTTATGGATGGAGGCTTTTTAAAGAATACATGAAGTTGAAACTAAAGGAATCACCTCAGCAGGTGAATGGTCTCTTCTCCCATTCAGCTCACAACTGCTCCCATATCCCAACAATAACCCCAGTGCTATCTCTTCTTGACTCTAGGCTCTGTCCCAGATATTTCTTTCTATTGCACTTATAACTGCTATTCCTATGGCTGTCTGCCTAGTGCAACTAACCCTCAATGTTCATTTCTTCTGTTGCCTCCTGGCTGTCCTTACACTTTTGTATTTCTTTTCTGCTGCATTCCACTGGGTCTCTTGCCTCTCGTTTAAGATTGCCAGAAAAATTTAATTAGGCTGGCCAGTCATTATGTAGTATTGGTGGTCACAGTGAACAAAGTCCTCTAGCTAGGCTGCCTCATGGGCTATTGGTCATTCTCATATCCTTTAGGTCAGGTACCTTCAGATCAGGTGACATACTTGGGCCAATCATACTTGTGCCAAGTTGCAGAACCACATGACCCAAGGCATGATAATCTACTCTAAAGGAGTTCCTTGTGGCTGATTTTCATTTAAAAATGGCTATTAGTTTTAGTTTAAATGAGAGAGTAATATCTGATTATCACCCTAGAGAACTCATTTTTGCAAAAATGTAGAGAATGGACTAGATGAGATATAACTTGAAGGATATATATTCTATTAGCAAAATGTAGAAAAGAAATGATGAAGACTAGATATAAGTCAATGGACAGGAGAGAACACACTGATCTGAGGGATGAGAAAGAGGGAGGTTCTTTTACACAGGGTCCAACCACAAAAACGGAAAACATTCTAAGTATTGTCTGGTGGGGGTGGGGTGGGGTGGTGTGGGGTGTGTGTGTTTAATACCCTAGTTTCTTCTTTCCTTTCATCAATCTCCTGTGAGGGCCTCACACTGGCCAACTAAACCAGAAACCAGCTGATAGGAAAGCCTAGGGCACAGGCTGCCTACAAAGGCAAACCACATACTTAAGGAATAACAGGCCCAAACTGGGCATCAGGATAAGTGTATTAGTTGTACTGTGCCATAATGGCGAATTTAGGGGAGTGGGCCTGGGAGAAGTAGGATGAAGGTGGTTTTGAATATATAAAGTTTGACTAGCCCAGGGTTCCATTGGTAGAAATATAGAGTAGACAATTGGAAACTGGTGTCTCATGCTCAAAACAGAGCTCAGAGATGAGGATATATCTAGGAGTTATAACAATCATGGTTGAAGCCAAGGATTTGAATCAGAAGATCTTGGAGTAGTCTATGAATATTTTTAAAAAATTTAAAGATAAAAAACTAGGATCACAAATAAGAGGGAGAAAGATCAAGAACAGTTCCACAAGAACAGTTCCAGAAGGAGAATAAGGAATAATAGTACAAAAAGTTAGTGCAGACCAGAAGACACTGTGGGAAAGCCAAGGGGTAAATTTTAGAAGATAAGAGTATGGAGAGCATCATGATATAGGAAAGAGATAAGGACTGAATAGCATTCACACTGGATTTGACAAATGAGACTGTGAGTGATCTTGATTAATACACACTCCACTAATGCTAGGAAAGGGGGTGTTAAAGAGGTTGGAGGAGAAGGCAGATTGTGGGTTGAAATGTAAATGGAAATGAATGTAGGCTTCTATTTTACAAAGTTCGATGGGAAAAGGAAAAAACACAAAGCCGAAAGTCTCAGAAAACAGTATTTATATGACATCTGTTTACACTTCAGTATTCTTTGTGATAGAACATACTGTGAACTGCTTTATGCTTCATTTAAGAAGCATAAATCATATTTTTCACAATTCTTTTCTGGACAAACACTTTTTATAGTACTATCGGAACTGCACTTTTTTTCAGAACAGTGATTAGTATCAGCATCAGTCAAATCAATGACTAAGTCAATTCCCATTTCTCCTGGCTTCTTTGAAAAGAATACATATTCAGATGGAAATCCTAACAGGGTCAGGGGAAGTGAGAAGAGGTAGAGAATTAAACAACAACAACAACAACAACAACAACAACAACAACAACAACAGAAAAAAACAACCTACTGCAAAGCACTCGCATCTCGGGCTCTCATTCTAGTAATCTGTTGAGGGAAGTCCATTACTATTTCTTCCTTTTCACAGAATGATGGAGCAGAGAGATGAAGACACAGTACAAGACTCAGATTTGAATGCTTTGGGGAATTTTTGAGCAGCATGCTCTCATAAGAATTTCATATCCTCTACAATTAAAATATTTATGAAAAAATTATAATGGAAGATTAAAAAAATACAAGTGGCTAACATGTCTAACGAAAATTGCACATAATGGTTTCTTGGTGGTTTTTTTTTGTTGTTGTTCTATATTGACCCCAATACGTGTGAAATTTTGAGACCGTTATATCTGGTAGTTGACTGAATCACCTATCCTTTGAAGAAGAATGTAAGTATGCCTAAGAAGATCTCTTTGTTTATAATGAGTCAAACAATGAGCCAAAATTACAAAATGTATCAGATAAACAGTTCTTGTCTGTTAAGCCAGGCTCAGCCTGTAGCTGTTCCCAAAGATCTGTCCAGGCAGAGGAACCAAAGCTTTAAGTTCATTTGGTTCAGACATCTGATCTGACCAGGTGTCTCACTGCTGGGTGGAAATCAAAAAGTTGGCAATTTCTACATGGTTGAGCAACATCAAGATTTATTTCTTCTCTAAGTCTCTCCTGACTACCCGCTCTCTGCTCCGTCTCTCCATACACCTCTCTCTGTACTTCACCTCTGGCAAGTCACAGACGAATGACTGCCAGGGTATTTCACGATGGTAAATCCTTTCCATTTTTTACTACACCTAAGTTTTCCTGGACGAGGACTTAAAGGACCAATAACATTGGCAACAATTATTTTAAAACATTATAAAGGAATTTCAGACATAAGACAAGCTAGAAGAAAATCCGAAAATGAAGAGAATCAGGGAAGTGGCCTAAGAGCACCACAGCAGTCTGTCTGGGGGGATAACTAGCTCTCCTGTACGTGAACAGCTACAACATCCCTACTTCTCTTTGCTGCTGCTGGTGCTGCAGGAGCTGGTACCCATGTCTCCTTCTGTAGCTCAGTCAGATTTCTCTACTTTGCTTATTCTCCTGATCAATCTGGAAACAAGTGTTATGGAGATCTTTTCTCAAAAAAGATTTTGAGGAAATGTACTTTTGGCCTTTCTTCTCTTCATATTTCAGCAAGAGGTGGAAAAACAAAGTGTATTTTATATCAGCGAATATGGCCCTTTACTTCATTTTCCTACCAGGCCTCAAACCGATCTCCCCAAAAGTAGGTCCATTTGGTTTGCACTAAAGCAGTGGTCCCCAATATTTTGGCACCAAGAACCGATGCTTCTATTAGAATCTAGTACCTGATGATCTGAGGTGGAGCCGAGGTGGTGATGCTAGCGCTGGGGAGCAGCTGCAAATACAGATGAAGCTTCGCTTTCTCACCAGCATTCACCTCCTGCTGTGCGGCCTGGGTCCTAATAGGCCGTGGACCAGTACTGGTCCATGTCCTGGGGGTCGGGGACCCCTGGACTAGAGAGTGGGAATGTATGGATAAATGAATTTCAGTCTTTGTCATCTTTTAAAGAGGCAGAAATAAAAGTGTAAGTAAGTCATGGTTTTACAAGACTATGTGGTTTGAACTTTAAGAATTATAATCATCGCTTTGCATGAGTGTTTGGAATTTTACCCCCTTATAGCATAATTAAGTATAATTAAATATACTTTGTAAACTTGCTGGTTTCATTTTTATCTTTTATTATTATTTTATTTTTTACTTTTTCACTTAGAGAAAGATGAGTCAACTTTCATTCTCAGAATGTCATCTGTATTTTTTCCTGTGTAAAAGAAAATTTTATGTGTTTGTCTTTCCATTATGTCTAGTCCTATGTGTTTCAGCTCTCAAGGGCCTCACCTGCTCATCTGGATCTTTCAATGTAAGGCGAATAGATGTAACTTGCAGAATGAATACTCAGCAAGAGATCAGAACATGAAAATTATAAGATTTAATTAGTATGCTGAAACTATGGAATATTACCGCACTTTTGTCAAGCTGATTTACAGACAAACTGCCGCGACATGGCAATGGTGACTTGTAGTTACAGGACTAACACTCAACATCATTCATAGCAATGGGATGGGAGCCACAGATGCTCACAGGTAGAGGAAAATCTTCAGCTTGTGTACACTTCTGAACTCTAGTAAAGCATCATCAATTAGAAGTGGTGGCCATGATAACTTTTGGTAGAATGGTCTGCTGAATCAGAGATGACAACACATTCAGAGTTCCCGATGGCTGGGCTAGAAGAGGCTTTGACAGGAGTCAATTCAATCTCCTCTCCTTTTAGGTGAGTTAGAGATTGAAAATAACATGGATCCAAAGGAGATTCTGTGATGGAACCACAATGAAGACTGGATTCTCCTGACACCTACTCCCCGTTCTGGTCTGGGGACTCTATACAGATGAATTGTTTGCGGGATTGCCAGCTGGTCTTGGCAGTCTTCTGCCTTGCTACCATTGGTTGATTATTTGGAAGAAAACAATATTTCAAAATGGTATGGTTGACCTCAAACCTTTGATCCCAAAGTTATCTCCCCACCTAGATAGCAGGGCAGACTGTTAGAAAAGGTCAACTTTTATTATCCCCTCCACACCTGCTTGGTTCTTTCCCTAGCTAGGCTCGAAGAACTTTTACTGATGTGTGCTCTTTTGCACAAACTTTGCCTGGTATGAGGGAGACATGGTAGGTCAGGAAGATCTCTCCTAGGAACCCAGAATATGTGGGGCTTACTAACCAACCACTCCACATTTGTACTCTCAGGCTTAGGACACTAACTACTTCCTGGCAGGGTAAGGAGCCACTTCATCTTCACAGCAGAGAATTCAGATTCTCCTTCATTCTTTCTGATCAGTTCACGAGTACTGAGTGTCTATTATATACTAGGCATTGAAGTTGGTGGAGGGGCTACAGAGGTGAAAAACAAAAGTTTCTATTCTCAAAGAGAAAGTATGTTGGGACCATAGTATTATAACTATCTGAGTTGAAAATAGCTTTAGAAAATATCTAACATTTTCACATTTATTATTTTATAAAGTGCTTTCACATACACTCACTCATTTAATAATTAGTACCTTGTAAAGCAAAGAAGAAATGGAGCTTATGAATATTAAATGACTTAGTTTTTAACCAATCCGGTTTTATTCCTGTTTTATAGCCAAGGAAATTGAGGTTAAGCAGGTAAAATATTCAAGATCCTACAGTCAGCAATGCAGTATCAGGACTCAAACCTTGGTATTTTTACACTGGATTCTGTTTTGTTTTATTTTATTTATTTAGGTGAGGCAACCCTTGGTTGACCTCACAGATTGCAAGGACCTTGTCAGCTTACAATCCCTTATATTTTAATTTATTTTTTATGCCTACAGCACCTGGTCTTTCTAGGTGGTCTCCCATCCAAGTGCTAACCAGTCCCGACCCTGCTTAGCTTCCGAGATCAGACAGGATTGGGCTTGTTCAGGGTAGCATGGCTGTAGACTGGATTTTGTTTTATATCACACTATTACTTGCACCTATTTGTGGGCAACCAAGTAAATGAGATCAATTTCTTTCAAAGACCATACTGCTATATCCAGTCAGTGGTCATTCAACATTAGAAGGGGACACATTGATTTCCATAGTCCTGATCTGTGCTTTTTGGCTGTATAGTTTAAAGCAGTACTCTGATAAGGGTGATATGGTGTTTATGAGCTGACACCAAGGTGAACAGTCTTTATTCCATAGTGAACTGTTTACAAAGCGGCTTCCTTTTGTGAAGCAATGTCAAGACAGATATGAAGTTAACACAAAAGCCTGTAATAATAATATGTATGTCACTCTACCATCTGTTTGTAGGTATACACACAGAGGTACACACAGTTCTTTAAAGTGGGCCTCTTGGCATTTGGGACTTATCCTTTAGGTATATGAGAAGTCATTTCTGGGTGATGAAATTCACATTCCAAGTTCTAGCCCTGCAACTCAACTGGGAGAATACTGAAAAGCTGAGACATAGGGCTGGCAAATGTACCATCTTGGCTCTTCATCAAACAAAACAAAACTTCCGGGCCTACTGTGGGTGGCGGAATCACAAACTGTGATAGGCCTGGGTTACAGATTGAAGGACATTACAGATACATAGTGCTGATTCAGCAGAAATCTGTCCTGGTCAGAAGAGATGGAATTGAATATCTTCCTATAGTTCTAAACTTTTTCTTGCAGTTTCTGCTAGTTGTGAGCCAAACTCCGGAAGCCTTGCTGATGGGCCACTGAGAAGCCAAGACAGAGGTGTCAGTCAAGTTTGAAGGGTGATGAGAAAATCAGCTTGGGAGATGGACATGTGTCAGAAAGCAAAGTGGAGACAGGGCAAACAGTTCTGCATGGTGCCTGTCAGAAGGCTATGGAGGTGTCCTACTCTCATAAAGACAGGCTTCCATCTTCATGTAGTGCCACTGGGCACCTGTTAAGAGGAGACCAAATGTTGACCGAAGTATGAGGAAATAAACACCAAGACCACACGCAGAGTCCTTTCTCCTGAGTGAGGATGAACTGTTGGATGTAGGCCCAGCAGCTGCCATTATCTGTGACTCTCAAGTGGGGCCGGGTCCCAGCCTGAAGGCTAAGCTGACCTGAAACACCTCACACTGCAGGTCTGGGGTCCGTATATTTGCCATGTTGACAGCTGGCTTGCTCTGCTCCCCAATTAAACTATAAGCTCTTTTAAAATGTTTCTAAGTGTCTAGTATAGTGCTCAAATAATTATAATGAAAGGACAATTTCTCTTCTTTCCTTATATATAGACAGCTAGCCAAAGTAAGAAAGGTCTCTCCCTTTTAGCTCTTCAGCAGATTTACTCAATCTAACCAGCCCCCGCCCCCCTCCTCTTCTTCTTCTTTTTACCTTCTCCCTTTCAACACATGCAGAGTACTTGAGAGCAAGGAAGGTGCTGTGTCTTTATTTGCTGTGGATGTGGATGATAAGGTACTGGATCTTTCCTGCCACCACATGGCCAAGGGTGGCTTGTGTTATCACTTTTCATCACAGGCCTGACAGTGTTAATGGTGATATTGTTTATGCTGTGGTTTATGCGTGTAAGCATGCCACTTATCACGATGCACTGTAAATTTCCTGTTTAATCCTTTGCTTACCTCTCCAGAACATCTCATCTCATAGTTTAAGATCCCCATTCTTAGGATGTGGGTCTAGGTTTAATGTACAAAAAGCCTTTCTTTCCTCTGTCTTCTAAATTTCTTATTGGCCAGATAACATAAAACAAAACAAAACAAAAAAAAGTTTTTGTATGCACCAATTGGAAGTGATTTTGACTGGCTCTGAAAATACAACCTTGTTCCAGGGTGTGGGCCCCCTGCCCACCTGGCTGCCATGGAAGGCACACCTCTCAGTGCTGTACATGGGCTCTCAGGGTTGTTACATGATGCATTTCCACTACTCTCATGATTTGTAAAACAACCTGTTCTGTCTTTCAAGTTTTCCTGTTTGTCTACTATCTAATTTAATTGGAGATTATCAAAATCTTTTTTCTACATTTAATAGGAACAAATTCTGTTTATATTGGAAATGTTGGTTCTGTTTAATACTCCAATTTTTCTGTTGTTTCATAAACATTATCACATTTATTTGCAGTTCCTCTCCATGATTCACTTCTCCACCCAACAATTCTATTCAATCTTCATCAGGGAGCCTCTGTGATAAAATGGCAAAGTCTAGCTTTGAGTCTTGTTCCAGACCAGCTGGAGTCACCAGAAAACTGTCTCATTCTTAATTTTCTCAAGTACAGTTGACCCTTAAACAACGAGGGGGTTAGGGGAACCGACACCTTGCATAGTCAAAAATCTGTATATAATCTTTGAGTTCCCCAAAACTTTAATGACTAATACCCTACTGTTGACTGGAAGGAAACCTTACCGATAACATAAACAAGTGATTAACACACATTTTGTATGTTATATATATTACATACTGTATCATTACAATTAAGTTAAAGAAAAAAATGTTAAGAAATTTGTAAGGAAAATATAGTTATTTATTGAAAAAAATCCACATAGAAGTGGGTCCATGCAGTTCAAACCCATATTGTTCAAGGGTCAACTATATAAATAGGGGACCATATTCATTTGGGTCACCATTTCCCATAAACTTGCAAATAAACATAACAAACCCTAACTAGGGATTTATTCCTGATAAAGAATTCTAGTGGTATAAGTATTTTAGATCTTCTTTTCTAGAGCCTTGAGAAGTAAGATTTAAGGTTATTCCTTTAATTTTACATGTAGATAATATAGTTTTCCTAGTATTGAAAAATACAACTATTTATAGACTAGATGATAAATGATTCAGAAGGAATCTGATTGAAAGGACATAAATGTTAAGTTCTGGAAGGGTCTTTAAATAACACTGCCTGTCTAAAGCAAGTTTCTATGGCCTGGCTCCGATGTCTCTTGAGAAGCCTTTGTTTACCTGGTTTTCTTTATATTGAGTGTGAAGTGGGTGTGGGGAGATAAAAAGAAAACTGGAAGTGTAAAAAAAGTATTCAGGCTACTTCCAGGAACATCTTTTGCACCTCAGAAGATAACATCTCCACCTAGTGATGTTTTAATGATACTACTGTAACTCCTAAAAAAATTTTTAGTTGAACTTTTCAGATTAATATGTCTTCCATAATTTCAGCTAGTTTAACTTTAAATATGTATTTAAATTAATTACTGGGAATTGAGATGACACTAACCTGAAAATTAAGGATGTGTGAAATCTTTTCTGGGAGAATAAACGAGAAAGCACAAATAATAATATGATAGAACTATCATCATCCTTGTAGTTCTCAAGGTGGAAAAATGACATGTTTAAGAAAAGCTAAGTATATTCTATCAGTCTAGGTTTTTTCCCCGTTTTATTTTAAATTAATGCAGCTTATATAAATGAGATGATATTCATTGACTGAAAAGTAGAGAGTTTAGAAAAAGAGTATTTATTGAGCTCCATGTGTGCATTGGGTATCATCATGCCACATGTTTCTGGACACATTTTGAGACAGTATGGCACGGTGGTTACATCTGCAAGTTTCAGAGCCAAACTGGAGCTACTAACTTGCTGCATGACCTTGAGCAAACTACTTAAGTTCTCTGTCTCAGTTTCTTCATCTGCAACATGGGGCTACATGGGACTAGTACCTTTGCCAAAAGTTACTGTGATAATGAAATGAACTAAGATGTAAAAATCCCTTAGAGTTGTTTCTGGCACACGATAAGTACTCATTATTTGTTAACTTTATCATTTAATCCTCATGATCCCCATTTTAAACTGAGGCTCGGAGAAGTTAAGTAATTTGTTCAAGGTGTCACAACCACAAAATGGTAATGTAAGGATTTAAGCCATATCTGTCTGACTTCAAAGTCCTTGCTAATTCCTCATTGTTAGAGTAGGTTAAAAAAAAAAAAAAAGACATTCAACAGTGCCTTGAGCATATGGAGACAACAAACAGAAATCACAAATTATTGTGGAAGAAAGCACCTTGAGGTTGGGAATTAGGGGGCCTATGTTACTGTGTAACCCAGTGGATTATTCTGGGCATTAAATTCCTCATTTGGTAAAGGAGAAGCTACAAGATCTAGGCATGTTCTTTCTATTTCTAATATTCTATAGGTCTATGAGTCTACAGTTGACTCCTAAAGTATCTTTTTCTTTGTCTGCCATTTATTTCTGAGTTCTATCTTTAAAGTAAGCAAAATTCTGGCTATACGTGTAGTATGCCACACAACCATATCCGTGAAAGTTAGTTTTAGACAAGCATAGAACCTGGTTTTTCAGCTTAGGCACTGCCGAATCCCTCCCCAAACTGAATAAAGGTAGAGTCAGGCCTATTATTGGTCTCCTGATTCAGATCATCTAGGCATTTAGACCACTACACTTTATACGTCTAGTCCTATTTGCAAATCAGCTTCATTCACCCACCTTGCCCCAGTTTTTATTCCAAAAAGGTCCACAGTTACTATATATGGCTGGCTGTTTTGAGTCAAAGGAAATATTTAAGACTTGAAAACTCCATCAAACGAGACAAGAACCTTTACAATTATCTGTATTTCCCTCTAAGTAACAGAAATAGGAAAGTTAATATCATAACCTTTGTTTTTAAACGCCTTAAAAAAACACGCAGAATCTTTGGGTATCACTCCATGCGTAGCAGGTCCCCAAAACTCGTTTTCTTCGCCGCAATTGGCTAAAGTACCTGTCACTCCCAGCAGTTTTACTCCCCTTCCAAAAAACTTCGGATTTAAACCATGGTCCCGCCCACCCCCTCGCTCCTCCCCAGAGGTCACTGATTGGTCTAAGCGCCACTCCGCGTGGGGCTGCTTAGGCCACCGCGCGCGGCGCCCGCTGGGAGCCGAGTCTAGGCGCGAGGACCGCGCGCGTTTCCCCGGTGTGCACCCCTCCCCCTGCGGCGACCACCGCTCTGACCGACTGGTCCCCGAAACGGTGGCGACAGTTTGTGGTCGTTGGTCCCAGGGATTTAGGACTAACATTGGAAGACCTGAAGGGGTGAGGAGGGGATGGGGGCTGCGCAGCCAAACCGCTGGTAATGTCTGGAGACCCTGCCCCCAGGCCGAAGAAAGTCTTGTCCTACTCACTCTCACGCCAAATACGTAGTGAGGACCCACGCCTGCTGGAGGCGGTGTCTGCGGGCTTCGCCCTCCCGGTGCCCCTGCCCCGTCGAGCAGCGGGATGGCAACCGTCACAGGCACGGCTTCCCAGCCACACGGGGCATCTTTTTGCTCGGACTGCTCCAGCTGTCAGCCCTCCCAGCGCGTGGTCCCAGCCGTCTGGCCCCCCCCAGCGCCCCGTCTCGTCGGGCCGTTGGCCGCTCCTTCCGCCCCACGGGGCCCTGCCCTCTCTCCCCCTTATTTCCGCTCTTCCTCGCCGCCTTCCGGCCGCTTTCCACCTGCTGCCCTCCATGTTCTTCTCCTAACCCTCTCCTCCGTCGACCACCGCAGGTCAGGCCACCCGCCTTACCTCTCAGCTGGACGGCCGTTGTGGGCACCCACGCGTTCCTTCTAGAGGCTTTGGGACAACGCCCGGGGGCTCCCGATAGCTGGGTGAGATTTGGCAATCACGTCGTGGTTTTCACTGAGTTCTAACGGGATGAGCCTGGAACTTTCCTCTGCTTTTGACTCTCTTCCTGTTTCTACCCCTAGTGTTCTCTTGTGTGTTGGGTTTTGAACGTTGGAAGGCTGCGGGTCTGCGGGAAAGATAACTGACCACCTTTCACCCGTGACACGCGGCTGGCAGCCATGGACGGTAAAACAGGCAGTAGTACCATCTTTATTTGCTAACATCAGATAGTTTTAATTACTAATTCGTAAAATAGTTTCTTCGGGTTAATGGAAAGAGCACGGAACCAGGCATCAGGAGACCTCCAATTTAATCTTGGCATGATATTAATTCTGAGATCCTTGAGAAGCCCCTCGATTTATTTGGGCACTGGTTATGTGAATTTAGTTTAGCTAATGTTGAAATCTCTTTAAGCTCTCTCTTATATTCTTGAAACTATAGTCTCAATATATGGTCATTCTAATAAGGCTAAAATAATAGAGGGGATATTAGCAGGAGCTTTTTAAGACGGCTTATCCTAAAAATTTATCCCGTTTTGTGTTTGAGGATGGCGTTAGAACAGGAAGCGGGATATAACATATTCGCATGTCAGTAGAATTTTGCTTACTTAATTAGAAGATTGACAAACTTTCCTTTGGAGCCTTTCAAAGTTAAAGCTCTTTATGGGCTCTATTGATAGATTCCTTTCCAGGGTTCACATTTAAAACATTCTATTTTAAAATTAGTTTCTTTGCAACTATGTGCCATTATAGACTTGAAGAAGACTATTAGTACCAAATATTAGCATCGCCTTTTTTTCTGCTTAAGACACTGCTTTAATTGCTAATTTTCACGTAAGAGGGTAAAGTATTGGACTTGAACATTATTGCCAAAGATTCTAGTACGTAAAAACTTTAAATATAAACATGTATATTACTGGATATATTATGAGATAAGACTTATTCATAAGAATATGCCTAATTTATGAACTAAAGCCTCATACTTTTAATGGTGTAATGTTTGTTAGGAAACTTAGACATGCTGATTTAAGGAAGGTTTGTGAATAGAAATCAAATGATTGATGTAAAATCTGCCCAGATTTTCATATTATTGCTAGGTGTTGTTTTTCATTTTCCTACTTGGCCATTTCCAAAGCAAGAAAAAGAGGGAAGAAAATATGATTTCTATGTTCAAATTTTAACATTTCAGATGACAAATTATAGAAGACTTTATGTAAGGAATAGTAGTGTACTATTTTGTCGTAGTGTACAAGAATTTTGTTTCTATTGTGGATATTTTTACCCTAAGTTCAAAAAGCATTACACTTTTGTGTTCAAAGCAATATTTAAAGTTATTAGTTATAATTATTTTTTTTAAATTGTTCAATGTTTAAATCTTTCTAAATTTAAACCTGCCCTCCACAGTATTATTAGAGGTTGTGAAACATGTACTAACGGTTTTTATACATTATGTACTTAACTTATAGGAATAAAAATGTGCTCTTATTTTTTAATAAAATTTAAAAATGGAATCGAACTCATACCTTTTAATTTGAAATGTTAGACTTCAAATCAATACACTTTGACTAATTTAAATTTGCTAACCATGTTGCTATAGTGTAGTCTGTCACTAAAATGCATTGTTGCTAAAAAAATCTCCATTGACCTGGCAACCATGGTCTAAGTGTACTACACTCAATAGCAACTAAACTAACAAGTCTGGAATTTAATACCATTTAATTTAAGGAATGCCATAAAGATCTAATGTGCTTTCTATAAAGGCATTTTGATACCTTAAAAATTATTTTTTTCACTATTACATTCAGTTTTTAAAAATCACAGTAAAACTTATGAATGTTCATTTTTACAAATTCAAAATTTTTGTAGTAATTCGGAAATGAAGTTTCTGTTTAAGTAGTTTGAATGAGTTGACACATTCCTTTAGATAAGTGATTAATCTTCATTTATATTTTGCTAAAATTGTACTTGTCTTTTTTCATTAATATAGTTTCTATTTTGAAAGGCAGTACAAATTTGAAATTTCTATTTTCGTTAACTTAAGATGCTTAAAATTAAAGAGGATATAGTTAGCATTTAAAGCTAAGGCTCGATTCAGATTGCTACTTGAATATCTGTCCTGTGATTAGCTGTGTTATCTTGGCCTTCGGTCTTACAGCTTTATAGGTTTTCTTTTCTTTCTTCTTTTACTTTTGAAACTCATCTGGAATGGGATCTTTGAAAGTCTGGAGTTTAGGAAAAATGTAGCTGTGAAAGTTGGAGTTTATAGATGGTACAACAATTTTTAATCTACCCTTCCAGGTCTTTTTTGCACCAACCATTTGTGTCATTCTCTTGCTCAGGGCCTTCCTTCCCTTACTCAGATTCCTTGGGTCAGCAGGGTAAGGAAAAAAGTTTGTAGAACACTTTGGAATGTGAATCCACAGCTGAAAATGTCAAAGGACTACTGTGTCTGCTTTGTCATGAAGTATAGGATTGCTGTCCTTCCTTGGAATTTTGGTAATTCTCAGATTGATTCTGGAATATTTTAGAACAAATATAAAGATATTGTATGCCACTCTTAGATTTGGTTTTTTATTCTCTGGTTGAGGTTCTTGAATTCTGGCTCTTTTAGAAATATATTTTGGTTAAATTGAGTATGGTGTTAAAGTTGATGTTTTTAAACTTTCAGATTTGTTAATTAGATATGTGTATATGTTACCTTTGTTTTCAAGGTTTTAAGGCAAGAACACATTCTTTTCCAAAGAGAATGAGATTGGTGACCCTCCAGTGTGTTTTATTTTTCTATGATTTCAAGTTTTTGTAATATTTTGATTGAGATTTCTTTATATGTACTAAGTCTGGCGTACATTTCTGGTCGTTCTCTAGTAAGAGTCTTTAATGTGAGGACTGACTTATTTCAGCACGAGACCCTAGATAATATCTTTAAAAATACAACTTTAGAATCGACCCAAAATGTTTATCTGTAAGGTAATTGTAGGGCTGGGTTGGGCAGATGGGAATCTCTGCCCTCATGTGACCTAGAATTTAAACGATAGAAAGTTTGCAGGTATTTTGTTTGGTCTGTACAGTTTTTGTTATTATATTTATAATTGGATTAATTTTTAGTTGTTTTTTTTTTTTTTGACTATGCAGTACTCTGTTTTTAAGGGACAATAAACATCTTGTAGAGATATTGCTCTTTAGAATGCAAGCTTAAAACATAGAAGACACCTAACTGGATGATGATGATATTAATATTTCCTGGATTGTAAATCCTTTTAAGGCAGGGTCTGTGGTTAAACTCTTTGTACTACAGTTTGGAAGGGATGTTAAAGGCCACGTTGTCCAGCAGTGCACTCTTTGCTTGACTCTTTACTGCATGTCAAACTCATGTTTGAATACTCCCATTTGGCAGAAAGCTACTTCCTATGGCAGCCCTTTCCAACTTTGTGCAGTTGTCTCTGCTAAATAGATAGTTATATCGAAGCACACTCTGTCCCAGGCACTATGTTCCTGTGGTCGTAGTTTTTGTCCATTAGGGACATCGATATTATTGAAAATCAAGTAAAGTGACTTGGATATAGAAAATAGCAGTACATGTATGTAGTAGTGAACTCAATTGTGAGAATTTAACTTACGTTTTTGAATTGGGAAGTGGAACTGAAATATACTCTGGATTAAGTTTGAACATGGTTTTTCACCAGATTACTTTTTGGTTATGCCATTTTTATGCCTGTGAATATCTGAACATAGAAATGACATTTATGTAGTTGTTAGTTTTAGTATCTAAATGTAGCTCTTTGGCTCCCAAATTTTAAAAATTGAGAGATTTCACATAAAAATCAACAGAGTTCTGGCTTCTCGTAAAATAGGAAAATTTGGCATAACTGGAAAAACTGGATTTCCTTATGGTAACTGTTGGCTAGACTTGAGTAACCACTGCCCTTTTCAGATTGTACATTGACTTTTGGTTAAGCACAGGCCATAGCACATCTTACAGTCTTACACTTGGCCTTTCCACTCATTTAAGGTTCTTTGCTAAGGCCTTTTAGGCATCTGAGTTGGTCATTTTGTGGATACTCAGAGTTAACGTCCAAAACTGAACTCTGATCTTACCCCTAAAATCTGTTCTCTCTCAGCCTTCCTCACCTCTCTGCTTCTCATGGCTCAGGCCAAAACTTTAGTGTTATTTTTGACTTATTCTGTTTATCTCATAATCCACATCTAATCTATGAGAAAACCTTTTTGGGTATATCTTCAAATGTAGCTATTATCAGAAACTACTTCTTTTCCCCTCCTCTTGAATAAATCTGGTCCATGCCACCATCATCTCTCACCTGAATTTTAGTTAATAGTCTTCTAATTGGTCTCTCTGCTTCCATCTTTGCTCTTATATTGATTTCTCAATACAATAGTTAGATGATCCTTTTAAAATGAAAGATCTTGTTACTTCAGTGCTCTGAATCTACAGTGGCTCCTCATGTAACTCAGAATAAAAGCTAAAGCCCTTCATTACCTGACTTTCAAGGTTTGTGTGACGTGGCAGCCTCGCTGACTTCACCTTTTACTATTCTCCCCTGGTTTTACCGTATTGGTCCCCTTGCTATCCCTTATATGTGCCATGCATACTTCCATTTTTGGGCCTTTTGTCCTCATCTTTCCATTTGTGTGGCATACTCTTCGCAAATAACTGCATGGATAGGTTCTCTTAATTCTTTGCTCTAATGTTCCCTTCACAGTGAGGCCTATACTGGTTATTCTATTTAAAATTGCACCCTTTCTTTTCCTGCCAACCTCTCCCCCCACCCCGTGTGCTCTATTCTTGTTCTCTTTCCCCCTACTATTACCTTTTAAAATATGTTATCTACTTATTTTATTATCATTTGCTTTCCCTATTGGAGTATAAGGTATACAAGGGAGGATTTTTGATCTTTTATTTATTGCTGTATCTCAGATATCCTGGCACATAGTTGGTGGTTAATAAACCCTTGTTGAACAAATGAACAAACTTGAGTTTTAAGACCCTAGTCTGCAGTTTGTGTTTTCCTTACTGTTTTATTAATTTATTATTTTATCAGAAATTAATGTTATTTTATTATACATTAATTAGATCATAAATACATTTATAGTGCTCATGCAAAATGCTATTTTAAATTGTTTATGCTTAATCCTGACAACAACACTGTGAAATAGAAACTAATATTCACATTTTACCGACAAGTAGACTGAGGCCAAATTTGCCTAAAGTCACAGCTAGTAAAGGGAAGAGCCAGGATTCACACTTAAGCAGTCATTTGGTGCCTGAGTTTGCTCTTAAGTATGATACCATGCTACTCTTTATTTTTAGGAAATTAGCTTTTTATTATGTGTATTTCGGATCATTTTTTCTCTGTTTGTAATCTTCTGTCTTAGTTTTGTGATTTTTTTGCCTTCCAAAAGCTAATATTTATGTAGTAAAGTAATCTAGTAATATTTTCCTTTGAGGTTTTTTGTTTATGTATTAGAAGAGCCTTCTGGATTCTAAGAGTTTAAAAAGAAAAATAAAATAAATTTGCTCATTTTTATTCCTTAGTTCTTATTTATAGAAGCTTAAGATAAGCAGATATATATTTTATATCACTTTGATTGCATTGTGGAGATTTCATTAGAAAGAGATGAGACTAAAACCTGAAACAGTTAGGAACATAGTACTAATTCGAGTAAGAAATAATTGAGAACAGGCTGTGGGGATGGATAGGAAAAGATAGATTTCAAGAGATATTTAGAAGGTAATATATGCAGGTCTTTGTGACTGATTAGCTGTGAGTCAAAGGAAGGATTCTGGATTAACTCCCAGGCTTCTGGCTGTGACAGTTTAGAGAAGGGAATGTGTTGTACCATTTATTGGTTGAATGGATGAAGTGATGGAGATATGGCGAAACTGGAGGGATAGGTTTGGAAGATAAAATGACATTTAGTTTTTGATATATTGAATTCAGGATGCCTATCGAACATCTCATTCCCGATAGTTATATTTGTTATGCAGTTTGATAAATGAATCTTAGCTTCATAAAGAAAACCAGGCTTCAGAGTTTAAGGAAAGGAGGTAGATGGCAGGTAGAAACTATATGTGTGCATTGCTTTCTTCAGAATCAATTCATTGGATGGAATGTAATAACTTAGAAGGAGCTTTAAAAGACTGTAAAAAGATCGTGTGTGTGGTATGTATGATCGTCACTGAACAAAATTCAGATATCTTAAAACTAGGAAAGACTTTAGAGGTCATCTTATTTTAACTATTATCAGTTTATAATTTCTGAATCTTCCATTTGCATAAAAGTCAATTTGGAGGTTTCTTTGTCCCTTGAGGTAAAAGTGCTAAAAGGTATGTCAAAAGCATTTTCTTGGTGGTGGGGTGGGGGGTGGGGGTGGCGTTTGAGGTCAAGCAGACCTGCGTTTGAATTCCGTCTCTGCCACTTTCTGACTCTGAATAATCTATCTTTCTTAGCCTCAGTCTTTTTCATATGTGGAAATAGTAATTTTGTTTTAGCAAGATTGAAACTCCCTTCTAGTCATTGTAGAGACTAGAGATAATGTGTAGAAATTCTCTGGCATTTATAATAGGTCTTCTAAGTAAACTGAACCTTTTATGATTGTATTCTCAGCCTATTTTTGTCTAATGTCACAGTTTTGTTCTGAAATAAACTAGTGTAAAAATAAATTGAATATCTGGATTCTAAGGTATTCTTATTTGCAGAAGTTTAAATCATTTGAAAGATTCCAATATTTGCATAAAATTAGTATTTGGGTTTAGGACCAAAAAATGAGTCCTAGAGGTTTTTGTTTTGTTTTTATTTTTTAACAACAGTTAACTGATTTAATATTCATAAACTATGAGATAGGCAGCATGGTTATCTGTATTTTACAGGTGAGGAAATTGGGGTACAGAGGGGCTATGTAATTTAGCCAAAATTATATATCTAGTAAACAAAAAGAAAGGACCTGAATCTAGGAGTCTGGCACCAGAGCCGCTGTACTATAGTAAGAACAAATGAGTATAACTGCAGTGACGGTCTTACTTACTCTAGTGCAGTGATTTTTTGGTGATGTCCTCTCTACTTACACTTTTTATCTACCTTAGAGATGCTGATACTATTTCCTAGGTATGTGTCTTCCACATCATACTAAACCCTCCACCTTTGAGAAATGAATGTTTCTCAAAACAAAACAACAAAAACCCACCCAGACCTGCTGTCTGTACCAACAATGTGGTTGCATGAACAGTTAAGATTTATGAGTCTCCAGTATTTTTCAAAAGAACATTGATTTAGCCTTTTGTAATTTCAGCAAGCCTTTGAAATACATTGCCTCATTTAATCCTAACAGCAACCTTGTGATGAACAGTGTTGGTGTTCTCATTGTACAAATGAGAAGACTTGGTGTAAAGAAACTGAATAATCTGTCCAAGGTTGCATGCTACGAAGTGGCAGAGCTAAGTCTGAAATTGAGGTTCTGTGGCTGAAAATTTCATGCTGTTTAAAATGCCATGCTATGGTGATTTTATTTTCATTTGTAATTAGGAAAATTCTGTTTAAAGCCCAAATAGCTCTTCTAATGCATTTCCCCACATGCTGTGGATTTTAATTTTTGTGTTTGTTTATGGTAATGCCAAATGAGAGAGAGACATAAAACTAAAAAATGAAATAAATCAAAGTATTGATCTTTAGGATCAGTGTAATCTTTTTGACAACCTGAGAATATGATAATTTAGTTCACTTAAAAAAAAATTAAAAACATTTTTATATACAGTGGCCAAAACAGACCTTAGCTCCTCTTCTGTAGTGCCTTTCCATCTATTGATGTTAGTTTCTTAAGCTGCTGCTGGTTGGAAATCATAGTAGCTCCTGTTTCTGCTCAGAGGACAAGTGGTTGTGATCCCTGCTCTCTCTAGTAGCTTCCAGGAGGTAGGAGTTCTGTTTACTTATTCCAGGTGTCTATTCAATTTCTGATAACTAGTGGAGCTCATGTGGATTCCTGACAACATGAGTGGTATTGGCATAAGCTACATTTATTTACTGGATAAGTAAAGGCACAACAAAACCCAGTTGGCCTATATAATAAAATAACTTAAACCTTGGGCTGTATAGATTGACAGTGGTCATATATTCATCAACAGCAGTATATTTATTTCCTTACGCCTGCTTTCTCTTTTCTAATTCTCTTTCACTTCTGTTTTCCCACTCTTGTTTTTGTTGCTCCTTATGTTCTCTTTTCCACCTTTGCCTCCCTTTTTTGTAGCTTAGGCCTTGTAAAGGTACTGCTTTCTTGATAAGTGACGTTAAAAGAAGTTTCCAGCCTCCACTGTAGAGAAGAATTTTGGTGCAGGACTGCAGTGATCACCAAATGTAGCAGCCACAACTATCCTTGATTTCTTGCAACTGAAAGAAATACTTCATAGATGCCTGGTGCTCCATGCTGTAAACACTGTCTGTATACTTTGTTTTAGGGACTGCAACCATGAATGAAGAAAATATAGATGGAACAAATGGATGCAGTAAAGTCCGAACTGGTACTCAGAATGAAGCAGCATTACTTGCTTTGATGGAAAAGACTGGTTACAACATGGTTCAAGAAAATGGACAAAGAAAATTTGGTGGTCCTCCCCCAGGTGTGGGTTTGTTTATGTTAAAAAAAAAAAAGAAAAAGAAAAAAGAAAAAAATAAACCTGAATCTTTAATGTAGTCATTTTCATTATGTGTATATCTGCACAAGTATCCCAAACAGTAGCTGTTTTCATTGTAACTGATTTAAGACCTTAGCAATCATTTTTGCTTGTTGAGGAAAAGAGGTAGGTTTTATGTTATGCATGTTTTACCCTTACATTTTTCACCTCTGCTCCTGGTTTAAGAAGCAGTTGAGAAAGAGATTGGGTTGGGTTTAGAAAGAAGTCAGGATTGGGTCAATGGGGAAAAGGATACTCTAGCTATTATTAGAGAGGAGGTTGTTTTGGGAGGAATTTGAAAGAGCAGTGAGTAGAGGACTGGTGTCTATACTAGATGCCAATCAGATATAACATTTTCTTTTTCTACCAGTAGCCAAGGCTACTTCTTTGCTCAAACCCTCCAGTTAACTTTCTGTCAGACTTAAAAATGAAATCTTGCCCTCTAGCTACATTAATGGCCACATTACCTACCACTTTACTCCTCCCTCAAGTACATGTTAGCCACACAGGCCTGCATGCTCTGAGTTGTTCTACCATATAAAATACTTGCATTTTTTCCTTTCTGATGTGTCCTCAAGACTCATTCCCTCATTTTATTCAGATCTCTGCTTAAACTTCATGTCCTTAGAGAATATTTACCTGACTACCAAAAATGTCAACACTTGTGTGGCTTTGTTTTTCATCACAGCACTTAACATTCATTGTCTCCTTTCTCTATTGAATATAAGCTTCTTAAGGGAAGGGGTTTCAATTTTTGTTCTCTACTGTATCCCCCAATACCTAGAATAGTGTATGACACAAAGAAGGCTCACAGTACATTTGTGGAAGTAATGAATGAATAGTGAATATAAGTATCTTATTAGAATTTATCTGTATTTATTTTTGCCTTTCAGGTTGGGAAGGTCCACCTCCACCTAGAGGCTGTGAAGTTTTTGTAGGAAAAATACCTCGTGATATGTAT
Source organism: Rousettus aegyptiacus (assembly GCF_014176215.1). Classification (NCBI taxonomy): domain Eukaryota; kingdom Metazoa; phylum Chordata; class Mammalia; order Chiroptera; family Pteropodidae; genus Rousettus; species Rousettus aegyptiacus. The sequence goes on from NW_023416291.1 coordinate 30,282,062, forward strand.
GAAGATGAGTTAGTTCCTGTATTTGAAAGAGCTGGGAAGATATATGAATTTCGACTTATGATGGAATTTAGTGGTGAAAATCGAGGTTATGCTTTTGTGATGTACACTACAAAAGAAGAAGCCCAGTTAGCCATTAGAATTCTTAATAATTATGAGATTCGACCAGGGAAGTTTATTGGTGTGTGTGTGAGCTTGGATAATTGCAGATTATTTATTGGAGCTATTCCCAAGGAAAAGAAGAAAGAAGAAATTTTGGATGAAATGAAGAAAGTTACGGAAGGAGTTGTAGATGTCATTGTTTATCCAAGTGCAACTGATAAGACTAAAAATCGTGGTTTTGCATTTGTTGAATATGAATCTCATAGAGCTGCTGCAATGGCTCGGAGAAAACTAATTCCAGGTAAGCCTATCCTTTTAAAGGTTATTTTCCCATATCCACCTTATTACAAATACGGAAAAATGATAGAATATCTTAAATTAGTATTGCAAAAATACGTAATGCCTTTAAAGAGAATTAAAGATTGTTTAAGAAAGTAAAATAAATGATTTCAAAAGACTCATTATTATAAATGAGTCATTATTTATAATTTACTGACCTGCTGAATGTATATATTTATATTGAACTGTTAATTATTGTTTGATAAAAACCCAAAAGACAGTGCGTAATTCTTCTAATAAAGATCTGTCTTTGAGGTATATTTGTTCTGTTTGTTCTGTTGACTCTTTAAAGCTAATTCCACTGTCAATTCTAGTTAGGTTTGCCTTAGTAAACTTTCATGCGGATAGGACACTGAAATGATTAACTAAATATATTGATATGTATTTGAATTTCTGCTTCTTTGGAGAAATAGTTTTACTTAACAATATTTGACTTTTGTTTTAATTGTCTTCACATTAATTAATTTATTTTACAGGAACATTTCAACTATGGGGCCATACCATTCAGGTAGATTGGGCTGACCCAGAGAAGGAGGTTGATGAGGAAACCATGCAGAGAGTTAAAGTTCTCTATGTAAGAAATTTAATGATCTCAACTACAGAGGAAACAATTAAAGCAGAATTCAATAAATTCAAACCTGGTGCAGTTGAACGGGTAAAGAAACTTAGAGATTATGCTTTTGTTCACTTTTTTAACCGAGAAGATGCAGTGGCTGCTATGTCTGTTATGAATGGAAAATGCATTGATGGAGCAAGTATTGAGGTAACACTGGCAAAACCAGTAAATAAAGAAAACACTTGGAGACAGCATCTTAATGGTCAGATTAGCCCAAATTCTGAAAACTTGATTGTGTTTGCTAACAAAGAAGAGAGCCATCCAAAAACTCTAGGCAAGCCACCAGCTCTTCCAGCTCGTCTCAATGGTCAGCATAGCCCGAGCCCCCCTGAAATTGAAAGATGCACTTATCCATTTTTTCCTGGAACAAAGCTTACTCCAATTAGTATGTATTCTTTAAAATCAAATCATTTCAATTCTGCAGTAATGCATTTGGATTATTACTGCAACAAAAATAATTGGGCACCACCAGAATATTATTTATATTCAACAACAAGTCAAGATGGGAAAGTACTCTTGGTATATAAAATTGTTATTCCTGCTATTGCAAATGGATCCCAGAGTTACTTCATGCCAGACAAACTCTGTACCACGTTAGAAGATGCAAAGGAACTGGCAGCCCAGTTTACATTACTTCATTTGGGTAAGTTAAAAAATATTTTAAATAATATTGTAGTATATGAAATATTATATATTATAAATTCATTTATTTTGAACTCAACATTAGTGGTGAGTATTAAACATAAATTTTAGCTCAGTTTTACGAATTCCTGGTAAATTTTGAGACTTTTCTCCTTTAGAATCTCCCTATATTTAGCTTTTTTAAACCTTACTTATGGGAAAATTTGGTTTTGATTTACTTTAGAGTTCATGATCCTGTTTCATTAATTTATTGTTTTGTAATAACTCATCTTCATTTGAAATAATAATTTATATATAAGGTATAGGATTTATTACTTAAAGCAATTTATAAGAGGGCCCCTGCATCTTTGGTAAAGTCTACACAGTAATCTTTTGGGGGAGCAAGGGTAGGAAGTTGATAAAATCAGAGGCATTTCAGAGGGGTCATGTGTAGACACAGCCTTATGATCACCAATCTGGAAATTTGTTGTTATTACTCATGAAAGACAAAAAGCATCATTAAAAGATGTTCATGACTATTCTAGTCTTTAATTCCATGCTTAAAAAAAAAATGTTTCTCTAAAGCATTTGAAGGGTAATTAAGAAAGGTTTTAGATCATGTGCTAATTAAATATTAGGCATTGTGAAGGAAGAGGTGTAATATCACGCTGGTATTCTCCTACTTCCTGGTTTTTTCCTTTTTTGTTAGCTTCCTCTCTACCAGTCTGTCTCATTTTTAAATGCAGCTGTAGATTTCAGTTAGTGATGACTTCGTGCCCCTAATAATATTTATTAGAATACTGGTTGCTTGAAAATCAGCAATAAAAAGGACAAGTCTCCTACTAAGCACTGTAATTGTTTCTTGATGATAATTGTCAAACTCTTAGCTTAAAACTGATTTGCTATATGGTTGCAGAACCATACTACTGAAACTTATATCTCTCTTTAAAGTTGATATTCTCAAATTTGTTAAGAGAAGGCAGTCAAAAAGGAAAAACATTGTCAAAAGAGAAAATAATTTTTATGTATTTTATAGACTTGCTTATCCATCATAGGCACTCCTATATGATGTTATAAATATTTTCAAGAGATTTTGATTTGGAGATCTCGTCATAATTTTAGGACTGAAGGTAGAGTTTCTTTCCCTCAAAGAAACTTTTCAGTAGTGTCCTCAATTATTAGTTTTGAAATATTTTGTAATTTTACAGTTATCTAAGTTAATAAATTCTTAGATATGATTTCCATTAATGTATAAAATAGAGACCTTCCATATCTCTTTTAATAAAGACAATCTAAGTTAAATATAAAATTAGGTGGATAGCAGACAATTCAAATTATGGTTCTTAGAGAAAAATGGATCAAATTAATTCTTTTTTGGAGTAGAATATAGATAATTAGTTTGTGAGCAAAATTTTCCCAGGATACTTATGTTTGACCTAACACTGTAATGCTAAAATATATTTTATTTCTATCTCCACTCATTTACCTTACAAATTTAATTTAAATTTCCAAGATTTTTAATACATTGTCTTAATTTATGTCAGATTTTCTGTTAAGACATGGTTTGCCCATCTGATTATCCCCATAAAGATCAGATGTTATATGGAACCAGAGGTTTTTTTCATCAGGTTTTAATTTAGTATTAAGATTTTTTTTTTTTACTTGAGTCCTAGTGCCATAATTAACTCGTTATAAATTTTAGTTTCCAAAGAAAACTCTTGTTCAGGTATAGTATTCCCAACTTGATTATGTTATTTGGGGATGAAAATCGCTTTAATAAATGAAATGCTTAAAGGACATAGGGAGTTTGCTTTATAGTCATCTATTTCAGATTTTATCAACCTTATATGAAAACTGCTTATAATAAAAAATTGATCAATTTGTGTTTTATATATCTTCTCAGTCTATTCACCACCAGAGAAAAGAGTTGAGATCCAAATATAAGCCAAATATTTCAGTTAAACACTAGAGCTTGTTTGGATGCAGTATATAAGGCCTAGGGCCTTATCTGCAGATAGTAACCGAATAACCCTTATTGTGACTGACTAGAAATATGAACAAAGGTTGAGTTAGAGGCAACTGAGGGGAAAGAGAGAGAGAATTCAAGGAAGTGGAAGAGTCTGAGATCTGGGGTCTAGGAATCTTTGATCAGAAAAGAAATGTCAGACTTTTCAGAGGACATGTGTGATAGCCAGGAGGTTACAAATTGCCACATGACAGGGTAAGAAGAGAGTTAATATCATTGTGCCCACGTTCTGGCTTGCTTTTTCCTTCTATTAATAATGGAGCCTCTGGGCTTTGAAGAGTTGATGCATTTTTACCTGCAGTTTTCTTTAGGTGAAGGTTGTAGGGTATCATTGGATGTTTCAGGGCTGAGAACATGGTGGTAGTAGTGTGTTCCAGGGAAAGGGGAGTGTGTTATTGATATCCTGCTAAATGTTTAGTGTTTCAAGCATTGCGTTTTTCTGAGATCTTGAGAAGTTACTGGCTGGTCCCTCAGATGGAGTTCATTAAGTTTATCTTTTGGCTCTCTTAAAGAATTTGAATCTAATTTCCTAGATGGTGAATTTTAGCTACTATTTAAAAATGTTTGAGTGTAGTGATTTAAAAAAATTGCCTTGATACTCTTCCATTAAACCTTTCAGTTTGATGCTATTACAAGTATTATCTAGTCTTACCTTGATGATCTTTGATATGTGATATAAGCAGTCATTTACATTTTTATTTCAGTGCTCTTTAAGAGTAAGTATGCTTTCAGTGTCCATGTTGTTTTGGCATTATGCCTATTTTTTCAAGTTTGAAAAATAAAAGAGAAAAAATTAGACTTTAGTTAGTTAAATGACTATCATTGGTGTTATAAGGAAAATAGAAGTTCTTTTAAGGGGTAACAGGCACCTAAATGAGTGCTAGAAATCAAGAGAGTCTACTTCTGGTGACAATGGAGTACTCTTACCAGAATCCCAGAAGTTCTTGGTGTAGTCTCCTAAAATCAGTTTTTAAAATGTGTATGTGTGTGTTTCCCAATTAAATTGAGTTCTATTTTATGCAAAATGATCCTGTTAGAAGAAAAGCCAAAAGCTAGGGTTAATGCCAAAATTGAACCCTTGCTTTTTTTTTTTTTTGTTTTACTTCACAGTTAGAGACCATCTTCATAATGTCAGAGAATAACTTCTTTAACTTCACTAGAAACTCTTGACTCAACCAGTAGGATAAGAAATTATGTATCATGTGGTTATAATTAAGAACTTGTAATAAGTGGGATACTCAGTGGGTTTAATGAGTAGAATGTGGACTTGAGGGCTAGGAGATAGATTCTATATCAAATATTTGATATATGGAGACTTCTTGGGTTATTTAGTATCAGACCTTTTCAAATAAACCTTTTCTATTTTATCATTTTATATCTTTGATAATGGATCACACTATCAGTATGAATAATACTGCTTTTCCTAAAACTTTGCCTCTGTTTTGAATCTGGATCTTCCAGTATTGCTACTGCTTTCTCCTGGAGGGTTCTTCGCCATCTAGGAGTAGAATAAGGAAAATTAAGGAGATAAAGGAAAGTTCTGGACAGTAATAGTTTTGAAGAAGAAAGTCCTGGAGAATACATACTGGAAAGAGGGAGGTAGCCTCAGTGTGTGTTGATAATTCACCTTGATTAATAATTTATTAACAATTACTTATAGAGAAGGCATTTCTTGTTTCTTACATTTATATAATAAACATAATGAAGTGACAGTTTTTTTTTTTTTTTTTTTTTTTTTTGCTTGTATGACCACCTAATGCTTTAAAACGGGTGAAGAATCTCTGTCGCCAACCACCTTGTGCCTTTGTTTTAATTTCATCAGCTTTCTGTTGTTTTGGCCATGACTAATGAAGTTTAATTAAAGAACAGATTTTTTTTGAATACCTCTTATGTGCTAACTATACTTTCTTAAGCATTGAGGAGCTCTTACAGAGTCTGCTGAAGAAGGCAGAGACACAAAACTCTATGCATAGGCTGTTTTGGGAGTACAGAGGAAGGGCATGTCTCCCACTTGGTCTCAGTTGTTAATCTTGAGGAGAGTTTGTGGCCAGAAATAGACACAGCATAACCAGATACTTATTAGAAAAACAGCATGGTGGTGGGTTAATGGCAAACAGTACTACTGTACAGTATTTTTTGTTTGTTTGTTTGTGATTTCAGTCAGATTTTAAGAATTAGAAATTGAAAGGAAGTAATTTTTAGTTAATTGAAATTTCATCAGTTCTGCTATGTGAAACTTTGCAGGTATTTTTCTTTTTTCGGTACAACTATGTTGACATGACTTTTCCTCTGAGCAAATAATTTTTTTCTAGATGAATCTATTCGGATTTGTGTGAACTATTTTATGTGTGAATTTCATCGTTTTAATATCTTCTGCACTTTCTGTTTTGAGTATTCATTTGTGTGGCTGACTTGAATATTGCTTCTCATATTTGATTATGTAATGACATACATCATTAGAATATTTGACTTTTTTCTGGTGATTGAGTGGTAAAATATTTAGTACACATATTTTAAGCTCGATAGCCATTGTTTGCTGTCTCTTTAAAATTTAAGTTTTGATTTGTTAGCACTTAAAACATGGTTGAAAGTTATGAAACCGAAGACACAACTGGGTGAAGGTATACTATTCTGAGAAGTTTTAATGTGAAAAAGAAGTTGCTTTTTTTCTTATGAGGTATTTCCAGATTGATGGGCGCAAGTGCAAAAATCAAATTTCGATTTAAAAAGTTTGCTAATAAATTGCTTTGAAACAAAGAGAAACCTTCAGGTTTTTTTTTTTTAACTTAAGAGATAATTTTAGGAGACACTTAAGCTAGGTACAATATACTAGTGATATCATAATGAAAAATTTAACTAAATAGAGGAAAAATAATACTTTTAGAAAGTTTTTCTTTCCTTTTCAATTTTAATTACAGATCTAACTTTGATGATACCATTTCAAACTGGTATTTTAAAGAACCAAAATTTGCTGAATTTGCTTTCAGATTCACTTAGATAAATAAGTAGAATCGGCATTAACATTTTATACATTAATTTGTTTTCATATGATCACGTGGTGAGAGAAAAATTCCATTAACTCAACTATGTCTTTGACCCTCTGTGAGGGCCCAGTATTTATGAAAACATATTTCTATTCCTCTTGAAACAGCTGTTTTTTCCTGAAAGACCATAATGTGATATTTCTCATAATTCTTATCTTAATAACACTTGTATTAATAGATCATAATAATTATGGAGTTAGCACTGTGAGAGAAGTAGCTTAGTACAGTAATGAGTAATCAAGTAAAAGTACAAGAACCTGTAGTCTCCGCCACCAACAAACTGTGACCTTAGAATGGCAAACTAATCATTTATTATCCTTCGTGGATCTCAGTGCTTTTAATCTAAAATATGAGGGCTTTCTTGGACTTCTAAAGCTGCTCTTATGGTTTTGTTTAAAATATGGTCAAAATCTGATGGACCAAAATAATACTTGAAATTTTTTATATCAACCAAGATAGGTACTTAAGTTTAAATAGTTTAAAATTAAGAGCTGCTTTTGCAAGAATTAACTCTTTATCAGTTTAATATTCCTTTTATACATTTCAAAGCTTAATATCTGTCTACAACAGAATAACTGGGTTAAAAAAATGAAAAATTTATCATTTGCATGATGACAAGTACTTGCTTTTTGGTTATTTCCTTATCTGAGTTATTAATTATAATTAAAAATTATAATTAAAACCAAGATTTTATAAAACAAATCTTAATTATTTAAAAGTTTAGAAATTAGTTTTCTTTTTGTAACAAGATCTAGGAAAATGATGTGTATTAAAACATATCGTCTGACCAATATTTGTTCCATAGTTATGTCATTAACTGATTAAAGTGATCATGTGATTTCATTTACTTTATACATTTGTTTAATAATGCTTGATCCTCTATCCTATAATTTCTTAGTATCTTTGGTTAATACATTCCTAAAATACTTATTCTAGTACACTAGTTTTAACAGTAGCTGTTACTTTATTAATTTATAAATTTAACATGATTTTATCATTTAATATTTTAGAAAATAACCATTTATAAAATTACCTTGCTTGAATAAATACTACTGTAAATGTTGCCTATGTGTCCCATTCTTAGATGTCAGCAACAATTCGTAATTTTGCCACATGGTGTCGCCTAAATGTATTTCTTAACCTGCCTTTAAAAGGAATTTCAATGTTATATTGATTCCTGTCTCCCCCTCTCGACCCCCTCCCCCGCCCACCTTGGCTTACTTATTTTTTGGGGTTTAGAATCAGTAAAATCTGTGAGAAGCTCCAGATGGTCTTCAGCATATCATGTCTTTATTTTTGCTTCCTCTTTAATATTTAGTAGAAAATAATTGCCTATGCTATTGCAATATAATTTAGTGAATTATATAAGGGCTAGTAAATGGAGACAGAAGATGTTTTGAAGATTGGTTTTACTGTGGTGAACTTTTTCAAATCATCATATGTGCTTTTAACCACTTTAAAATTATACAGTGTCAGTTGCTTCTAGGCTTTTTGGTTAAGGTTGAATATAGTATCTACTACTTACTAGTTAATTTTGAATATATAATCTATCCTAGATAATACATCCTCTATCTAAGACCCGGTAGTGCATCACCTCCAAGAATGGTATGCTTCTCTCTAGGGATTTAAAACAAAAGAAAACAGAATAAAAAACTATTGCCTCCATAATTGGAAGCTTTAAATCACCAGACTATTAATAACTACTTGGTTTTTCTTGCTCCTTAAATTCATATTTGGTTAAAGATACATTAGTTACACGTGTGCCATTATATCATGGCAAGTGACATTTAAGCTATAAAAATGGCCTGTATGTGAATTTTTATATACACAGTACATATTTTATAAAAATGATTCATGTGGCTAGCTATATACCTTTATGCATTGCTTCGATTCAGTAAATATAAGATATACCACTGATAATGATTTCTACTATAATTGTATCTATAACTTTGGTTTAAAAGTATATAGGAATGCAGTCATTAGAAAACATCCACCTGTTGTAATTGTATAGCCTGTTAATTTGGTGAACGTACTCTGAAACCTCTCTTTTGTTATGTGTTTAAATAGTATAGCTTGATTTTTATACACAGGTTAATTCAAGGGATTGACATTTGAATAAATAAATTTGAATAAATAAAAAATGTAAACTAAGATACAATTCCAGCTTCTTTTGTACAATAGATATTTATGTTGACCTTTACTTACAGTGGATTGCTATTGTAGTGTAATCAAGTCCTCTGAACTCTCATTCTCCTGTTCAGAATGCTCTATTGTTTGGCCCCATCTTACCCAATCATATAGAAATAGCTCTTGCTTTGATCATCTGAAGAAGATGTCATGCTCATTGGTACTTCCAGGCTTTTCCTAGTTCTGCTCACTCCGCTTGGAATATTCTACTTACTCTTGTCTACTTAGTCTCTTATATTAGGCTTTTATTGGACATAGTAACTGATGACTTTTTTCTTATCATATTAGTCAACAGTTTAGTGATTTTTATATTACTGTTTATTTACTGTTATAAAATTTTTGATCCATCAGGTTTATAAAGCCAAGGGACTTTGTGTATATATATATATTTTTATCATTGTTACTATGTCCTCCATTGTATAGGTCAATACTCTCTCCTCTAGTACTCAGTGTGTGGTACTTTTCATATACTTGAAAGTGATTAATTATTGCTGTAAGGTTAAAAGAAAGATTCTGAGAAAAGATAAATTTTGGCTGTGCTTGAGCAGAAAGAACAAGTCAGAAAAGGAATATGTTAGATATGGAGTTGGGCGTACAGATACAGAACAATTAAATTATGAATGGTGGTTAATAGGATTTTACGTATTAGAAATACAGCTTTTAAAATGCTGGTGAAATGAGTGTTTCAAAATAGAGAAACCTTTGAATACAGACTGAGTCATGAATCATTTTATATTGAATATGTATTATATGTGTGTATATATAAATGAAATTTGAATAGTGGAAGAAAAGGAGATTATAGAATAAAGGAATATAGAAAAGGAATATAGAATAAAATGGATCATATTATGTATAATTTTATAATTTTATTGAACTTCTTAAGTTCATTACATAAGCCACAGTTATATTTAGTGCCATGTATATAATATTTTTCAAGACTTCACAAATGGAAAATTTAGCTTATTGTATGTTATTTCTAAACTTAGTTTATGCTAGCATTGCTTTTCTTCATCATTCTTCTACACAGGTATAGACTGAGAAGATAGCATTCTTCCTTTAAAATTAGTTTCCTCAAAAGCCCTGCAACTTCAAGATGCTAAGATAACTTCTTATTTGGAATGTACTGGAATTCTGTGCGTTCAGTTATTTTTTGTTTTCAAAAGAAGAAATAGTAGTGTGACATATCTGAGAGTCTTAAAAATAGTTTTTCGTCTTTCATACCAGTTACTTTAAAGTTTACATGGAATTGTTCTTCAAACTGAAAACTAGTACAGTCTTCAAAGATACAGAATATGCTATATACACAATTAGTTTAAATAACTTTTAAAACTTTTCGTCACATCTTTATAGACCAAGTCATATATCTACAATGCTATTTCTTAATGAATATAATAAAAATTAGCATTCTAATTAGTGAGAATTTTACCTAGTTTATCTTTCTTTTGACTTTTATTCTTACATAATAGAAGACTAAATATAACACATCTTATAATTCCAGTTTTAGAGGAAACAAGATTTTGTCTCTGATCATTGAAGTTTAGAAGATTATATTGACTTTTCAACACACCTTTTCTTTTCCCTAGACTCTTTCTTGTGTCTTGATAACTGAACAATCCCTTTTGAAATAATTTCTCAGAATATATTTATTAACAATCAGTGCTTTTTTAAAGGAATGATACTGCAGTGCCACCGTTAGCATAAATCAGGTATGTATATGTGTGTGTATACATATACACACACACACCTCTATACACATACACACCTCATTCTGGAATCTCTGTTCTATTGCATTGATCTATTTTACTACATTGTCTTAATTATTTAACTTTATGAAAAGTCTTAATATTTGGTAGAGAATATCTTTTTACTTTTTCCCCCTTATTTACAGTTATCTTGGCTCTTCTCAGCCCTTATATTTCCATATGAATTTTAGAATCAGATTGTGAATTTATTGCAAGAAAATCCTCCTGGGAATTTGATCGGAATCAAATTGACTCTGTACATCAATTTGCAAAGAACTAATATTTTTATAATACTGAGGCTTCTGATTCATGAACAATATCGATCTCTCCATTTATTTAGGCTTTCTTTAATTTCTCTAAACATTCAGCAGTTCAGTAGTTTACTGTGTAAATATCTCTTGCCTCTTTCATTAGATTTACTTGTAGGTATTTAATGTTTTTCAATGCCATAGGAAAAAGGTGCCTTTTAATGTCAATTTCTCATTGTTCCTGTTTATATAAATATATTTTTTGTATATTGAATAAAGCTGATTCTAATGGTTTGATTCTATTTAAAGTTTTCTCATACACAGTCATGTCAACTGCATATAATGAGCTTTTTTCTTCTTTTCTGTCTTTATACTTTTTTCCTTGCCTTATTGCACTAGCTAGAACCACTTGTCCAGCATTGAATACAAATGATGATAAAAAGCATCCTTGTAAACTTTCAGTATTTCTCCATTAAGGTATGTTTTGTTGTAGCTTTTATTTTAGAAGCTGTTTATCATATTAAGGATATTCTCTTCTATTCCTAGTTTGTTTTTGTTTTAAATCAGGGATGGGTGATGAGTTTTATCAAATGCTCTTCTGCATCTATTTAATTATATCATTTTGTCTGTTATTTGTTTAATGTGGTGAATTGCATTGATTGGTATTTGAATGTGACATCAGCCTTGTATTTCTGAATTCAATTCATTTTGATCATAATACATTGTCTTTTTAATTTATTGTTAAATTTAGTTTTTGATTTATTTTTTAGGACTTTTACATCTGTGTTCATTAGTGAGATTGGTACATTTCTTCATTAAAAACAGTTGAGAAGTTCTCTTTTACTGTTCCGTGGAAGAGATTGTATAAGATTGGTGTTATATTTTGACTGTGGAATATCATTTATGAAGACATCTTAGAGATTTCAGCTTTTTATTGCAATATATACATTTGTAGGCCACATATTTGCCTCTTAAATATATATGGTTACAGCTACATGACACACATTTTGAAAAAAATTTTATTACTTATTTCAGAATGTTTCGATTTATTCTTGAACATGAGTATAAATTTCAAAACCTGCGGAGATTTTTGTAGTTGTATTTTTGGTTTTTATTTTACTGCAATCAGAAAATACGTATCATTTTAGTCCTTTGCTTTTTTTAAGTTATCAAAGTAAATATTCAATGGCTGCTTAAAAAGAATTTGTTTGAAGTGGTTAATTGCAGTGTATTAGTTTGTTAGGGTTGCTGTGGTAAAGTTCCACAATCTGGGTGGCTTAAGCAACAGAAATTTATTCTCCCTCAGTTCTGGAGGCTAGAAGTAAGAATTTAAGGTGTTGGCATGATCATAAGGTGTTGGTAGGGGAGAATTTCCTTCTTTTAGCTTCTGGTGTTTGCCAGAAGTCCTTGAATTCATTGGCATATAGATGCATTACTCCAGTGTCTGCCTCTGTTGTAACATGGTCATCTTAACCCTGTGTGTCTTCACATGGTCTATGTCTCTCTGTGTTTTTTTATTCTTATAAGGATACCAATCATTAGATTAAGGGTCCACCCTACTCCAGTATGACCTTATATTAACTAATTACATTTACAATGACCCTATTTCCAAATAAGATCACATTCTGAGGTACTAGGGGTCAGGATTTCAATATATCTTTTTGGGCATACAGTTGAACTCAAATGCATATATATATATATATATATATATATATATATATGCATGCATGCATGTATACACACACACACATATATATCTCACATATATCTCAATTAGTCCAGGTTTGTTAATCATATTTAAATTTATTCATGATTTTTTTTGTCTGTTTATTCTAGTGCTTACTGTGAGATGGTTATGAAAATCATCCACAATGATTATAGATTTGTATTTTCCTCTTTTTGGTTTGTCAATTTTCACTTTATGTATTTTGAGGTTACGTATTAGGTGCATAGAAATCTAGAACTATTTTTCTGGTTAAGTGTACCTTTTATCATTATACTGTGTCATTCTATCTATATCACGCATTCCTGCCTTAAATTGTACTTCCTTTGATATTAACATATGCTTTCTTTTGGTTAGAGTTTTCATGTTATATATTTTCTGTTTTTTAACTTTTATTTTTCCCTTATCTTGGCCTTAAGATGAGTGCAATATGTAGTTGGTTTTTTTGTTGTTGCTGCTGCTGTTTGTTTTTATTGAAAGTCTGTCTAAGTGCTTGGTCAGCTTGCATTAGTGTACTTATTGATATGCATGTAATTAAGTCACTTATCTTCCTATTTGCTTTTAATTCTTTGTTCTATTTTCCCTTTTCTCTTTTCTTGCCTTTTGATAGATTATTTCTTTGCCTTTTTTTCTCCTCTCCTTCTTTGAGCTGTGATAGTCACAAATTCTTCACTATTTAGTGATTATACTGTAGACTCCAGCATGGATTCTTAACTTATTGAAGCCTAATATTATTTAATCTTTTTATCACATTCCAGACAATTCAAGGACCTTAGTACACTTTAGGTTCTCTTATTTCTTCTTTCATTTTACATAATGTCTTGGTATTTCCATATATTTTAAACCTATATTTTTAATCTCACATACCTAATGATAAGATTTTAGTTAACATAAATTTATCTTCATTTACCATTTACATATTTATTATTTTCTTTTCTTTTTATTTCCTCTTTCCCAAGCTTCCATCCACTGTTATTGTTTATTCTGACCAAAGAACGTTCATTTGTATTTTCTTTGGTGTGGATATGCTTTTGACAGACTACCTCAGTTTAATGTGCTTGAATATGTCTTTTGAAAGGGTATTTTTCTAGAAAGCAGTTTTTTTTTTTTTTTTGAGGTTATAATTCCACTCACTGTCTCTGGCTTGTGTTGTTTCTTTTGAGAAGTCAGATATAATTTACTCATTACTCCTTTGAATGTAAACTTTTCCCCCCCTTTGCTGCTTTTAGTATTTCCTCTTTATATGTGACTTTCAGAAGTGTTAGTGTGATGGACTTATACATAGTTTTCTTAGTCTTTATCTTAATTGGGACTTTAACTACTTCTAAAATATGTGGATCAATGTTTTTGAAAGTTCTAAGTTATTCTGTTTTCAGATATTGCTTTTGTGCCGCTTATCTCCTTTCTGTATGGTATTCCAGTTACACATATGTTTGACCTTTATACTATATCTCCTATATCTATTTTATTCTTTCTGCATTTCTTATTCTTTTGTATGTTTAGTCTGCATATTTTCTTCAGACCTATCTTTTGATGAATTTTTTTCATCTGTGTCTAACATGCTGATGAAACGATTTGCATTTATTTCTCAATTCTGGAGTTTCATTTGACTCTTAAAAATAATTTTCATGTTTCCTTCAAAACTTTCAGTCTTGTCTTTTATTTCCTTGAGTACATGAGGTATAGTTATTTTAATATCAAGTTCTGAAAACTTTATGTAAACTTTTTTGTAGATTTGTTACTATTGACTTGTTATTGTTGGTTTTAGGTCACATTGTTTTATCTCTTTGTATGATTTTCTTTATTTAAATTAAGTTTATTGGGGTAACATTGATTAATACAATTATATAATTTTCAGGTGCACATTATAATTCGAAATCTATATGTTCTATTGTGTTTACCACCCAAAGTCCAGTTTCCTTCAGTTACCATATGTTTGACCCCTTTTACCCTGTCTGCCTCACTCCCACCTTCCCCTTCCCCTACTCCCTGGTAGTCCATGTCCACGAGTCTCTCTTTGTCTTGTTTATTTGTTGTTTTTAGGTTTATATCCCACATATAAGTGATATCATGTGATTTTCAACTTTTTCTGTCTGACTTATTTCTCTTAGCATGATTACTTGAGGTCTGTTCATGTTGTTGCAAATGGCAGTATTTTATCTCTTCTTATGGCTGAGTAATATTCCATTGTAAATATGTACCACAGCTTCTTTAGCCAATCACCTATCGTAGGACATTTGGGTTGCTTCCATATCCTGGCCACTGTGAATAATGCCACTATGAACATTGGTGTGCAAATATCTTTTTGGTATGGGTTTTCAAGTCTTTGGGCTAAATACCCAGTACAGGGATTTCTGAATCATATGATAGACCAATTCTTAGTTTTCTGAGGAACCTCTGTACTCTTTATCATAGTGACTCTACCAGTTTGCAGTCCCATCAGCAGTATATGAGGGTTCCTTTTTCTCTGCATCCTCTCCAGCATTTGTTATTACTTGTACTGTTGATTATAGCTATTCTAACAGGTGTGAGATGGTATCTCATTGTGGTTTTGATTTGCATTTCCCTAATAGCTAGTGATTTTGAGCATCTTTTCAAATATTTGTTAGCCATTTGTATGTCCTTTAGGGAGAAGAGTTGTTCATGTTCTCTGCATATTTTTTGATTGGATCATTCGTTTTTTTGTTGTTATTGAGTTGTATGAGTTCTTCATATATTTTGGATATTAGGCCCTTACAGAGGCATTGCTTGCAAATATATTTTCCCATTGAAATGGCTGTGTATGACTTTATTTTTTATTGAATGCCAGATAGTGTAGATGAAAAAAAGTACAGATAATTTGAAAGATAGCATGCTGTTATTTTTATTTAGACAGGATTTATTTTTGCTACATAAAGGTGACCAAGTGACTGACCATCCCTTATTGCCTTAATTTAGGCAGGGATTGAGAAGATTTGAAGTTGAATTTAGTCTCCATTAAAGTCAATCTACTTCTGGTTCAATTTTATTCAAGGTTCGAGGCATAAGTCATCAGAAGCTCTGCAGCTCATTTTTTTGTCTTCCTGTCCTCAGAAATATGTCTGTCTCTTGTCATCTTCCCTTTGCCTCTCAGATCTCTCTTCAGAATTTGCCAGTCCTTCTAGGGAAACACACCTCCAAAAGTTGTGCATACCTCTCTGAATTTACTTCTTGTCCAGGATTTCATAATTCTTCACCGTCTTGGTCATTCTCAGTGCTTTCAGATGGATAATTTTGCTTTTAATGTCTACATTTTCTAGTTCTCACTGGGAGGGTTGATTAGTCACTTAGTTGGTCATGTAAAAATCAGAAAATATTGTGACTTTTTTCTACTGAATTATCTTTAAGATGGCTATTTAAAAACCTACAGTTTTATGTGGGTGATCAAACATTTTTCATTTGTTCATACTTCTGTACACAATTTCTTAGCATAGAGTTGGATATACATTTCTACCAGAAAGCTTTAAGGCACATAAAGCTTTAAAGAGATAACCACTAAAATGGATGAATGTCCACAGTTGTACTACATATGGTTAAATAAGGCTTCAAATAGATGAAGTTTAGTTGTTATAAGCAAAATGTTGTTTAAGCTTAGTGTTATTTTGGCCATCTATCTCTTTTTAAGACAGAAGGAAAGGATATTGATATTTTTCAAATTAACTTAGATCCTTTGGCTATCTGCTTATCAGAAACTGAGTAATTTCATTTGCTTTTAAAATTCTTTCTTTCTTAGTAGAGTAGTACTTCTTGGAAACACCAGCTAAGAAGGACTTAATTTTGTATAGAAACACATGTTTTTTTTCTGATAATGTATTAACTCATAATTTTCATTCAAATAGCAAAATACTGTTCTCTTTGTTCATCTTTGCAGAACTTCAGAAATGATAACTATTTGTCACTTGTTTCCTTTTCTTTATATTTATTTTCCTGTTTACTGGTCAAAAGGTTTTTAACTAAAGTTATCAAGGATTCCATGCACTTCCAAGATAGGGATAACATCAGTCTAAAGACTCAATTCTTTTCTGTCTTCACTGCTTACAGACAGGGAACACAATCTCTTCAGCCTGGACCTATGTAGAAGAATTTGGAGAAAATAAACAGGTAAGAAAAAGTCTCTTAGGAATATTAAGTGATAATTTAGTTTTCAGAAAGCCAGTTTTAAATTATTCTTATAGTTATAAGGAGAAATAATTAAAATTGTCCAATAAAACCTTGTGAAATATTTTGATTATTATACTTTTGTTAATTATAGATTGATTAAGTTTTAAAAAGTTTAACTGATTTCCATATTTTATATCTTCTAAAACTTTTAAATCACCAAGATGATAAACATTGTTTTATGGTAGATGTAGTTAGAGTGAGTATATTATGTGTAGATTATCCAGCATTTCTCAAACGTACCTGAAAATGGAACTCTCATTTTTTTCAAGTTTATTAATCCAAAATTATTGTTGATACAATGTAGAATAAAAGTTATGTTTATGAGTATTCACTGTTAGTTTTTTCAACATGGTACTGAGAAGGATAAGTTTTAGCAGGAAGTTAAAGGTAGCTTATAGTTTGAATAAAGATTATTACTATCCAAACTCCTTTTTACATGTAGAGGCAAAAAGAGTGTTGTGGTTCGCTGGGTAGCAATCCATGTACTAGTTCTGTGTTCTTGAATAAGTTATTTTACCTTTCTGGGCATCCATTAGTTTGTCGTTAAAGAGGAAAATAAGAATACTCATCTCATAAGATTTAAATAGTGCCAATCATGTATCGTTATTTTTGGCACTTAGTACTCAACAAATATTAACTTTTATTAGTAAAACTCGTTTTGCAGATAGAAAGAAATATATCTGTTATGCTTCAGAGTTATAAGTTTATTTTTATAGATCTTAATCTTAGCATAAAAATTCAAATATGTGTTGCTATTCTTAGAACTACTTTTTTCTATGAATTTTTATATTTGAAATTTTGGTTTATGAGGACTAATTTTAGATATTAGATAGAAATGAAACTTGAAAAGAGTTACCTTTTCTAAGGCTTTTATCTTCTCTTTGCTTTTGCCTAGTGTTTCTAGTGAGTTGTACTGAAGCCTGGATTGCTGTAGGTCAGATCATAATTTTCCCTCTTATAGGCTGCTGTTGTATTACTCTCTTTCTGAGTGGTTTAGAAACTAGCATTAAAATGAATTTGAGATAATTAATCTCTTAATACAAAGGTAACAGACTGGAAGCTCTGGGTAATGGTTTGTTTGGTGGAGTATAGCTAGATACCTATTGGTTCTCTTTGAGTTCTCTTTTTGTTTGTTACATTTTGACCTCTGAAGGCATTTATGTTTGTAATTTTTCTGTTTTGTTTTTGAAGTTTTCCTATTATATATTATTCCCATTAAAAGTTCTTCCCAAACTTATTTATAAAGTTGTTCAGTGGAATAACATTTTCTAAGGTCAAACAGGTTTGAGAAAAACTATGATATACTGCTCTTGGGAAATCATAATGCATTTTAGCATATAGAATAATTGTAGTAGCAACCTGTTTAACTGTTACCCTCATCTTTCCTAAATTTTTCTCAAGATTTTTTTGGCAAAGTTTTTCTCATTTCGAGGTACTTCAATTGCATAGGCTGTAGTTTGGGAAATATTGAAACTAATTCAAAGAAACACTTACTTAGGTTTACTTATAATTATATTGAGGTATAATAAAAATACATAAAATACCCATATTTAAAGTGTACACTTTGGCCAATTTTGGCTTATGTGTTCATCTGTGAAATGATACCACAATCAAGAAAACAAATATTTCATCACCCCTAATGTAATCTATTTCTCCTCCTATCCTCGTTCCCAAGCAACCACTAATCTGATTGCTGTCACTAGATTAGTTTGCATTTTCTAGAATTTCATATCCTTGTTTTAGAAGGTTTAAATTATGATCTTCAGATAATTTAGAATGAAATAGCTGTAATATATTAAAAATAAAAGTACAACTTTCTGACATATTTATAATTGTTACATACTATTAAAATTTTGTAGTAAAAAATATAAAACCCAAATAACTCTTCAAATAATATGGACAATATACTATAAATATTAAAAATAATTTAATTAAAAACAAGCAGATGCTTTTCCCCAAAATAATTGAATCTGAAAAATATCATTACTCTAGTAAAAATGGAGAATAAAGCACTAGAACTTTATAAAGAAGCAATTACAGACAATAACATTCTTATTTAGCCATCTATTACTAAGATTCATATACTCAAAGCCTCTTATAAATCATCTTAAAACATAAATACTGACCTCAGCTACTTTGTGGGCCTAGTCTTAGAAAAAAATGTTCATCACTTCATGTGTACTTCTTGTCCTTTGCTGTCAGTTGCCTGATAGGAAAAATTAAGTAGAAGACAGAAATACCTTTTTAAATTTTTTTGAAATATTATTGTAATAGGGAAAGTAATAAGATAAAAATACCAGTGAATTTGATAATACTAATGTGTTTTAGCCAAAAGTATCACTTTTAAAAATTTATGGTTAATGATTTTTAACTGTTTCATAGGTTTTAAACTTCTAGTTCTGAATGTTCTTTCTTCTACTTTCACTTAGCTTTTGATTTTCTGTACTAGGATGGAAAATACAGAACAATAAGTGATAAATGTTACTTTTTTCTAATACAGATAATTTTTTTTATCTCTGTGTTTAAACCCAGCCATCTACATTTTATGTTCTGATAATGTACAGTGTTGTTAAAAATAAAAAACTTTGTTTTGCAGATGAAATACACTGAAGGAAAGTTATTGAGTTATTTTAGTTATGACTATTTGAATGTTAGCGACTGAAATAATAAAATGGTGAAACGAGGACTTTTTCACAAAATTTAATAAATAGCCCATAAAAAATCTAAAGAAATGCTTAAAATAGGTATTAAAAGTACGGGAAATGTATGTCATAGATCAAAATAGCAGGTGCTTCATTATCATATACATTGCTATTGGGATTTAAAATGGTATAAGCTGCCTTGGAAAATAGTTGGTAGTACGTGACAAATCTAAACATAGTTACCATATGTACCAACAATTCCCTTCCTAGGTATTTCCTCAGAATTGAAAACGTGTCCACACAAAATCTTGTACACATTTTTTAGCAGCATTATTCATAATTGCCAAAAGGTGGAAACAACCTAAATGTCCATCCATTGACTGATGAATGGGTAAACAAAATGTGATATTTCAAGCATACAATGAATATAAAAAGGAAAGAAGTTATGATACATACTACAACATGGATAAAACTTGAAACATTATGCCAAGAAGCCAGTTTAAAAAGACCACATAAATTGTACGTTCAATTTATATGAAAAATGTAGAATAGGCAAGTCTATAGAAACAGAAGAATTAGAGGTTACTGGGGCTGGAGGGAGGGAACGGGCAGTGATTGCTAACAGGTGCAGAATTTCTTTGTAGAGTGATGAAAGCGTTCTGGACAGTGGCATTGGTTGCACAACTTTATGAAATAGTTGTAAATTTTGCAAACATCTGAACCTTTCGTTTCCTAATACAGTATTTGGGGAAAAATTTTCTTCTCTTGATTTATCCTGTGTCAATAAAGTCATTAATGTTAACCTTTGCTATTGTATTCTAGTCTCCTTAAAAATGTGAGAATACAACAGTTGATTAGTTTACTTTTAAATTAAAGGCTTACAGTAGGGTGCTATCAGAAATGCATATTTTCAGACCTAAGCACTATGCCATTAACCAGTTAATCTGACTATCTTTGTGAAATCTTCCTCTGAAGATAGCTCTTCCATCCATATTTCATGGTAGGCTGCATTAGCTCTTAAATGGGTTTAAACCCAAAGTAAAAGTGATTTCTTTGAAAAACATTTTCCTACCTACAGAACTATTTAAAGATCTGCTCTTCTAAATCTTGTTGTGTGTGACTACATTGTTAAAATTTGTAAGAGCTAGTTGTGTCAGAGATACATGGCTTAAAAAGAATTGGACTGTATTTGTGTAATCATCTTCAGGAGGAGAGAACCAGAACTTTTTTTAAAGCAGTTATTTGAATTACAGGAGCACTAAAGTTTATGTTTATACTCACTCCGTAACCCTTCAGACACAGTGGACCCTTTTAAGAGAGGAATTCTGTGGTACCTGGAGTTATCCCACTTTGTTATCAAAATAATTGCTTATCCAATTTCAAAATAATGAAAATATTTTGAACTGGATGCTTTTAATGTATTTATGTCTTCTGGGAGCAAACTGCTTTTATTAATCTTATGGTGCCATTAATAAAAATACAAAGGTGATAAAATTATTCTAATTAAAGTTTTACAATGCTAGAAATTAAACCTATATTTAATTGATTTTTATTTTTTCATTTTTTTTTCTTAACTAGGTCCTTTCTGATGTTGCTTGAGCTTATTCTTCTGCAGTTGATCTCATTCCTGTTGGCTAACTATTAAGTCCCATGACAACATTAAGTTAATGCTCGCATGTTTTAGGCCTCATTTATAGTTACAGGAAAATATAGAAAAAGCCTTACCTGTGCATTACATGACCTGATTCCTTTCGTCCATTCTTAGAAACACCATAACTTTAAAAAATACTCATTTTATAGTATTGTCACATCCTTGGCTTATTCTGCACTAAAGAACATAGTTGAGTTTTTGGAAAGTATAGGATTTACAAATTTGGTCTTTAATATTCACACACATCTATAAACATTATAATTAATGAAGCAGGAAATTATTGATGCATAAGATGAATGTTTATTGTTGAACAGTAATATTTTTAATATATGTATTTTAATTTGGTTTAATTTTTGGATTTTTCTATAGCATAAGTTGATAATGGTTTCTTAAAGTTTATTTTATAAAATACATTTAACTCATTTTATTGTTTTATGGTACGAGTAGGATGCTAATGTTAAATTTTATGTTGAGTTGTATAAATGTTTATATTAGTATTTAAATAATGAAATATTGGACAGTTTTTGCAGCCCGGGGTGAATATTTTTGCTGGTTTGATGCCTGATACAGTTTTTAAAAAAGCAAATATGAATTCGCTGTTTTTTATTTTTCCTTCATGGACTAACCCTTAGCATCAGAACCAAATTTAAAAAGAGCTTCATTGTGGAGCAAGAGAAATCAGAGATTTTCTTTTTCTGTGATCAAAAAAGAAGACAAAACAAGTAATAGATAGCCAGGAAATAGATATCCAGGAAAGCATTTTAGTAAGATCTCTGAAACATTGTCAGTAAAAGAAATGTAATATTGACTGATAGAACTGTCAGGATTTGCCAGGTAGTGAATGCTGAAACAGTCTTTACCAGCAATACAGCATTATCAGAATTTTCAGTGCTAGAACATTATGTTAAATTGTGATTATAGTTTTAATGCTTTATCTCTTTGAATTAAATTTATATTCATAAAGATGTGGAGCATAATTGTTCATATATTTATTTACAGACTACAATTTCCGTCGCAGCTCAATAAATAGTATTTTCCCTGTTAGTGCTACCCTCTCTTCTGGGACTCCCAGCGTGCTTCCTTATACTTCAAGGCCTTATTCTTATCCAAGCTATCCCTTGTCACCAACAATATCACTTGCTAATGGCAGCCATGTTGGACAGCGACTGTATATCTCCAATCAGGCCTCATTCTTCTGAAGAAAATACTGTAAACATGAATATGAAAGTTACTTTGTAAAGCATGCAAATTAAAATACTGTTTTATTTTATAATCGGGTTTGCACATTTGGTTTTAAGTGATAAATATGTATTTCAAAATAGTAAAAGAAACCAGTCATAATTCAGAATAACCCACAGTTGTAAAACTTGTAAAAATTGTAAGTTTAAAAAGTTACTCAGTGGTTTCTCTTGATAATGGTGTAACAAACTACTATTCTTTTTAAACTTTTGAAATTTAAAATACTTTGATTCCTGAGTGGGCAGTAGAACTCAGTGGTTTATGTTAAATTTTTGCATAATAACTTTGCTACATAGCATTTCACAATATTAAAGCGCTTGCAGACAGTGGTTACACTGAATTTGATTACCAAGGATCACTATATGTATTAGAGATTAGAGCAGTTATATAACCAGAAGCGTCTAACTATTATGTAGAAAGAAATGAAGGGCAAAAAGATTAAGATGCAAATTTTATGCAGTACTAAAGAAAAAAGCAATCTACCATTGTGGTCCTTGAAAATAACTATAAATATATTAGTTAATTATTTGTTATATAAATAAATTATAATTTTGCTGTTAATGTATTTAAGGTTTTTATAGTTATGCTTCATTTGTGTTTTTGATATTCACTGTATAGTTGTTTGAGTACTGTGTTATGGTTTTTTAATGTTGAAATCATGTGTTGTTTAATTTTTGTACTTGAATTCAAATTCTTTGACATTAAATATGTGATGCTTCTAAAATGTTTGTATTCTATTTTTTATTTTTAGTATGCACACAAAAAATTAGCTCTCATGTTCAGCTTGACCTTTTCTTGAGAACAATTTTCCTTACTAGGAATGTAGCAATACGCTGAGTGTCTTCATGGGACCAAAACAAAGATATTGCAGAAAATCGTTTGTTTTATGAAACATAGTAACAAAAATCCTTTTCCAAGACCAATAGAAATATTTCATTGGTGAACCCAGTGAAGTTTCCCCCTTTTACTTATGAATAATAAATGAATCCAGGTCATTTTGGTTGCTTAATAATTTAGTAGTATACATTTATAATGAATTTCTAAGAATGGTTTACATAAATGATAGAGACAAAAATCTTTCCATTCTTTGATACTGACATTAACTTTGCTTATCTACTCATTCTGTAGCTTTATGAAAGGTTATACAGAAAGTTTATCTCTCTTCAGTTTTTCTTTCACAAAGTTGGAGTAGGAAAGATTTTTCTAACTACGATTTGAAATTTGGAAGCCATAATAAAGAAGGTTGATAGGTTCAATTAAAAAAAAAAAACCTGAATGACAAGAAAGTACCAAGGGTTATTTCAAAAGACAAATTATAAACTTGAACAATAATCACAAATCATTTCACAAAGGGCTAATCGCTAGTATTTCCAGATATCAAAAAGACCATCCACTAAGAGAAAAATGGATAAAATGAATAGGCGTATAACAGGCATATGAATAGGCATATAACAGATGGCCTTTAAGTGCATAAAAAGATGCTTTATCTCATAATAGAAATGCAAATTAAAAGTTGAGATTTGCAGAAATTCAAATTTTGACAAGCTTTTGATAAACCTTTAAGGAAATTAACTTTCTTATACATTGCCAGTGGAGTTATAAATTGGTGTAAGTAATATAGAAAGCAATTTAGCATCCATTATCCAAAATTACAACTACTTAAGTTTTTTGCCCCAGCAATCCTTCTTCTGGGATATATATTTGTGTGTGTGTGTGTGTGATTATATATGTAAAAGGCAGTTAATTAAACATGATTCATAACCCAAATACCCATTATTAAGGGGACTGATGGATACATTTATTGGTACATCCTAAGATATGGTACAAAAGAGAATAAGGAGACCATATTCCTAATATAGAGATATTGTTAAGTGAAAAAGGTCAGAGTTCAGTAATATGTAATATACTGTAATATACTGTAAACAGGAAGAAAGCATTTGAATATGTTTATATTTTACAAGCAAAACTGTGGAAGGATATACAAAAAACAAGTGATTCTGAGAAAGTAAATGAGGTCACACTTTAAAAGTTTACTTCAGACACGCTACAGTGATAAATTTATCTAGTATGTGTCTCTGTCTATCTAAAAAAGTTTTAAGTAAAAAGGCATATAACTGTTCTCAGAAACAAAGTGAAGATCTGTAGTGAACCATAATCTGAACAGAAACATTAGGGAAACCTACACTGATCTGTTTACTCAGTGATCAGACGTTAATGGGTTTTGAGTAGGACTAAATAAACCCAAGTGGTAAATGCAGCAATACAAGCAGATATGTTTCATTTTTGACTCAATGGGTCCAATGTACTTGGAATGTGTCACTCATTGTGTGTGTGAAGCGTGAAGCACGTATAATCCCTTATGGGAAAAACAGTGAAGTCCTCATAAGATTTGAAACAAAGCCGTGTTCTCTTGGGTAAATAATTTACCTCCTTCGGAGAAACATCTTTTAGCTAGTGGTTAGGATTAATAGAAACTGACCCTCGGGACTGGGTGAGACTTGATTGCCGAGTAAAGTTGAGCAAGCCCAGCAGGACCATTACATCAGATGGAGGTGGTGCATGACGGTCTGGGTGGCTCTGTGCCATGCTTCCCTCCCTTACTCAATCTTTCGTATCAAAGGGTCTCTATAATCTGTTGGCTAAGGAAAAATAAATTTGGAATCTAGTATTATAAGGATAATGGAGACCACCAAAAAATTATACATTTTTTACAAACTATACAGAGCAATAACAAAAAGCCACACATGATCCACAGCTTCAGCATAACGGACAATGCTACAATTTTGCATAAGGGAGGGAAGCATGGCACAGAGCCACCCAGGTAAACCTGCCTTAAGTAAAAATAAATATAGACATCAAATTTTAGAAGTTTTTTATTGAAACATGTTTCACAATACAACATATTAGCTTCAGGTACGTGGCATAATGATTCAATATTTATATGTTGTGAGAGGATTACCAAATTAGTTAATATTCATTACT
Organism: Rousettus aegyptiacus; assembly: GCF_014176215.1. Lineage (NCBI taxonomy): Eukaryota > Metazoa > Chordata > Mammalia > Chiroptera > Pteropodidae > Rousettus > Rousettus aegyptiacus. Next base: position 30,307,400 of record NW_023416291.1, read on the forward strand.
ACCCAGTTATCTTTTTTTTTTTCGACTGACTACCTTTAAGATTTACTCTTAGCAACTTTCAAATATACAACACAGTATCATTAATTGTAGTCATCATTCAGTATGTTCCATTTCATAACTTTATTGCTAGAAGTTTGTATTTTTTGACTCCTCTACCCATTTTGTCCACCCACAAACTCTGCACCTTTGGCAAACACTAACCTGTTCTTTGGATCTGTGAGTATGGGTATTTGTTCTGCTTTGTTTTGTTATGTTTTCAGATTCCACATATAAATGAGATCATACACTATTTGTCTGACATTTCTCTGACATTTCATTTAGCATAAGGCCCTCAGGGTCCATCCATGTTTTCACAAATTGCAAGATTTTCTTTTTCCGTGGCTGAATAATATAATATTTGTGTGTGTGTCAGATTTTCTTTATCCATTCATTCATCCATTAATGGACACTTAGGTTGCTTCCATGTTTTGGCTCTTGTACATAAAGCTGCAAGGAAATGTGGGTGCATGTATCTTTTCAAGTTAGTATTTTCATTTCCTTCATGTAAATACCCAGAAGTGTAATTGCTGGATAATATGGTAGTTTTAGTTTTAATTTCTTGGCAACCTCTATCCTGTTTTTGTAATGGCCGTACCAATTTACATTCCCAGAAGCAGTGCATAAGGATTCTCTTTCCTCTACATCCTCACCAACGCTTGTTACCTTTTTCATGATAGCCATACTAACAGATGTGAGGTGATATTGTGGTTTGATTTGTATTTCCCTGATCATGAGTAGTGTTAAGCACCTTTTCATGAACCTGTTGGCCATTTGTATGTCTTCTTTGTAAAACTGTTCATTCAGATACTCTGCTCATTTGTTAATCTTATTTTTTTTCTATTGAATTAAGTTTATGTAAAAAATGAATATACATTTTGGATAATAATCTCTCAACAGATACATGATTTGCAAATTTTTTTCCTATTCTGTAGGTTGCTTTTTTATTTTGTTGGATATTTCCTTGATGTATAGAAGCTTTTTAGTTTGATGTAGGCCCACTTATTTATTTGTGTTTTTATTGCCTTTGCTTTTGGCATCATATCCTAAATATCATTGGCAAGACTAAAATTTAGGATTATAGGATTGTTTTCTCCATTTCTATGAAAAACGCCATTGGAATTTTGATAGGGATTGCATAGAATCTGCATATTGCTTTGAAGAGTATGGGCATTTTAACAATATTAATTCTTCTAATTCATGACACAATATCTTTCCATTTGTGTCTTCTTCAGTTTCTTTTCAAGTGTTTTAATTTTCAGTGTACATGTCTTTTACTTCCTTGGTTAAATTTATTCCAAGGTATTCTATTTTGAAATTGCATATAATTATTAATTATTTATTCTGTTGGTTCATTATTAGTGTTTTGAAATACAGTTATTTCTGTATATTTATTTTGTATTCTGCAGCTTTCCTGAATTCGTTTATTAGTTTTAACTGTTTTGGGTGGTGTCTTTAGGGTTTTTTATGTATAATATGTTATCTGCAAATAAAAACAGTTTTACTTCTTTCCAACATTTTAATGACTTTTATTTCTTTTTCTTCCCTAAAATCTCTGGCTAGGACTCCCAGTACTATGTTGAATAAAAGTGATGAGAGTGGTCATCCTAGTCTTGTTTCCAATCTTAGTTTTTTAAGTTACTGGTCCAGTTCCATTCTTTTACATTGTGGCTGTCTGGTTTTCCCAGCACCATTTATTGAAGAAGCTACCTTTTTCACATTGATTCTTCTTAGCTCCTTTGTTGTATATCAATTGACCATATATGTGTGGGTTACTTCTGGGCCATCTAGTCTTTTTCATTGATCTATGTGTCAGTTTTTATGGCAATATTGTACTTTTTGATTACTATAACTTTTTAATATAGTTTGAAATCAGGAAGCATGGTACTTTCAGTTTTGTTCTTCCAGAAGGGTTATTTTTGGTGCACTTGATGCAAGCCTGTGGAGAGCAAGGGATGTGTTGAGAGGTCTGGAAAACTGTGTAAAAAGAATGGGAATAGAGGGATTAAGGGTGGCTAATGGTCCACTCCCACTGTGAAAATACTGGAAAAAAAATCCTGGGATATACAAGCAATCTCTTCTAGGAGAGGAAGGTCAAAAAGATTCTGGGTTGTGAAAAGGAAAAAATGCAAATGGGGAAATTCAGGATCCTGCAAGGCAAACTAGAACCACAAAAGAAAAGGCATACAACCCCTATCACCCTAACACACAAAAAAACTTACTAAAGAAATTGTACTTAACTCCACTGAGAACAGAGGGTAGTCTTGAACTTGGAATCTTAGGAACCACTCAAAACTGCCAACGAATAGACAAAAGCAGTCTAACTTTATACAAAGTCACTATAAAGAAAACAAGTGAAAAAAAATTTCAGCTGATGAAAATTTCCTCGCAAAACCAAACACTAAATAGCAGAAAACAGTTACACAATACTCTAAACTGAAATATCCTTAAGCATTTGGCAATATGAGAAAAAACAAAAACAAAAACCACCTTGAAAGAACCCAGGGAGTATCCTCCTGAGGATTCTTGGGAAATCTACTAGATGATGAGCTTTGACCCAAGATATGACCAGGGAAACTTTAGCAAAAGCAATGATGGTGAGCATTTCATTTATTTAATTGTAGATCTAAGGCTAACAGATAGGGGTAATGGTGGCAAATAATGTGTGTTACAGGTTGAAATCAAATAGAAAAATGTAACAAGTTGGGAGAAGGGAGAGGAAAAAAGGTGGAATAAGCTCTTTGTTCTGTAAATGGCATGTAGCATTAATAACTGATAAACTAGATCGTAACATGTCAAATAATAAAACAGATTAAAAGCTTATAAAAGATATAAGGAAAAAAGGCAGCTACTAGAGCAAAATTACCAACCTTCTGAAATATTAAAACAAAAGTCCTATAAAGAAAAAAAACCCCATAAATATAACAACACACATCGTAATTATATCCTAAAATAATAAGATTATTGTGAATGGGCTTACCTAAAATTGGCTCACAAAACATTTCGCCTCTGATCTATAGATGAGTCAGTCCCAAAACAAAGTGATTCATAAAGAAAATATAATGTGATGACAAATGTATACCAGGCAAATGGAAATAAAAGTACATATATACAATTCTATTCATTGCAGCATAATTCATAAGTGTAAAATATAGCAAACAACCTAAATGTTCATCCATGAGAAACAGGTTAAATAAATTGGCACATCCACACCACAGAGTATTATGCAACTGTAAGGAATGAGAGAAAAAAACTCTAGTAATTTATATGGAGAATTTCTGGAATATGTTGTCAGTGAAAAACCAAATTATAAGAGATTGAAGAAAGAAATAGCCCCTATGTGAACCACAGATTCCTATCTACAGCTGAATTCACTTTCTTTAAGCATCTCAGCCACATCTGCTTAGCCAAGATAGGGCATTACATCAGGTTGGAGAGTATTATCCCAAAAGCCTGCTTACAAAGTAATCTCTTGGCTGTGGCAAGCTCTTAGGTCAAAAAAGGCCCTTAGAGATAAACCACTGATGAAAGTCTTAGTTGCTTCATTATTTCAGTAATATGGTAATATAGAAAGAAGAACACAAGGGATAATAACCTAAAGAGAATTTTATTCAATTAAATAAGCATTTATTGAACACATCCTATATGCTGGGTTCTAAAAAGATACATATGAATTTGGTCCCTGCTCTGAAGGAAATCACAGTACCGTAGAAGAAACAAACATATAAAGGTATAAAATATAGACTGGCCAGAAAATTTTACGAAGCATACAGATAAATGTTACTGGAACTAGAAATCCAGGGTCATGTAGTAAAAACAGAGGTTAGTTAGGTGTCTTTGCACATTTAAACATTCTTCACGATCACCTTCTATACCATGATATTGACCTTACAAAGTAGGCAATAGAAGCTATTCTCAGGTAAGATAGGCACCATTCACACCTAATTTGGGGATCTCATGGATTCAATATGTAGACCCCTTATGTTCATTTATTCAGCCACTACTAATTCTATTCCTACCTATTACCGTTGTTGCAATTAGCGTTTGGTTTACAGCGATGAACACACATTGCTCCTCTTCTCTTGGAACTGATGTTACCTGGCAGTACTGACTGGCCAATATATAAAAGCCCCCTCTAGGTTGAAACTTCTATATGGTTTGATAAGAGATCTTACTAAGAACCCTAAGTGTCCATACAAATGTCCTGTCCTCACTAAATCAGATGAACATCAGGATTGTGTGAAATTGTATATAGTACAAATGTTAAGGTAAGGCACTTCAGCTCTGCTTATGTAACTATGTGCTCATTACAGAGGTGAACATTCTTCAATAGGTAATACTTAAAAGGTATCATTCGGAGAACAATGGAGAGAGGAACACAAAGTGAATTGTTATCCACTGAAGCATCTTTGACTCTTAAACTGGGCGCCTGGTTATTTTATGCCAATTCCATTTGAGTAACTACTCTCTGGCCTTTTAAATTTCCCAATACAATCACCAAAGTAGCACATAGTGATTAATGATCTTGGGTGTCACATACATAATGTGCTGCGTGAACTAGGAAATACTGTTCTTTAAGCAGAGAAGGGGGTGCACAGTATTTCAGGTAGGGAAACAATATATGCAAAGATGGCATTGTGAGACAGCATAACACGTGTAGAGAATTCCCTGGATTAAATTCCTTTCTCCTTGAGATATCTAGAATGGTTTTTGTTTCCTGCACTAACAGGGCGGGGAGCATAGCCCTTGCTGCCTTTGGTATGAGGCAGCCACCTCTACTAAGTTGATGGTTACCTTCATCACTCACTGAGTATCTGAAATTTTCATCTTTGTGGATAAGTGAGGTGTCAGATTGAAACCGGGGTCAATGTTGACAAAATGTCAAATATATCTAGGGAAAATGCTTAAAATTTTGGAAAAGAAATATCATAGATTCTTACCTTGTATGACCCTTCAAAACAAAAAACCCAGTGGATGAACAAAGAAAATGTTAAAAGTTGAATACGTAAAATGCACACTTTGAGATGGGAGAATAATAATAAAAGAACCGCGAATCATGACATCATTATAGGAATCAGTCACAAGCTACCTCACCTTCTCAGCCTTCTCCTTAAATATTCCTGCTCTGATCAGAGACCCCATGTCTATTTTAAGGGCAAACCAGAGGAGGGAATTTTATGCTCTGTGTTTTTTGTTTGAGGTATATGGAACGGAGAAAACCATGAGCATGTCCTCTTCGTGTGCATTTGTCAAAATTAATGTAGAGGAATGTACGTGCTTCGGTGGCCGCTTTCTCCAAGCTGCCCTTTCTCAGAAGCCCTTTTCAGGTCATGCCACTGTGTTTTTCCCCAACAAAAATAATGACCGATGCCAATCTATCTTTCTATAAGAGCTTGTGAAATTACCTGAGTTTTCCTGCAGGGGGAAACATCCTCTAATTTATGAGGGAAAAATTATTAAAACTTGCAACAATCAGCAATCTGGCTCAGTAAAGATTGTAAGTACTTTTTAAAAATAAAAGTTGCAAATGTGTCTGCTTGATTCCTTTTTGCAGGTTGGTGAAAGATAATTTTATCGTTTTGTTAAATACAAAAGTCCTTTAAATGATTATTATTTTAAGTAAATCTTAGCTGATCATTATTATAATATTGAATGCATGTACAGTTCTTGGTGGCTCACATAATCTGAAAGCATGATTGGCCACCTACTATCATTTATACGTCTGTAGAGCTAGAAAGAGCTACAAGGAGAGGCAAAGGCTAAAGGAGTCATTGAGACTCAGGAAGGAATAGAATGGGGATTGCCATTCCGTCATACATTTCATCAACTGAAATTTATTAACCACTTCTTAAGTGTGGGATGCACTATGTCCTAGGGGTACAGAAGCGAAAAAGGTAGTGTTTGTGACTAAGTCGAGAGAAAAAATTAACATTTGGCAAGAAAGCATTTTAAAGATTTCTTTCAATATGATTTTTTAAATATTTGTTTTTCAGACATGTAAATGGGGCATATTGTTTTCATATTCTCATACATCATTTTCTTTAATTCCTCAAACCCCGTAATGTTGGTGGTGAAGCGAAGCACTGCAGTGCAGAGAAATTAAGTGAATTGATAAGGCTCTTTTCCTCCTCCCCAAGCCTGAGTGTGTTACGGATTGTTTTATTGTTGTTATTACTTAGATCTTCTTTTGTTTTATAATCTCCCTTTAGATATCCTGCATATAACTAAAATTCAGCGTATCTGTAACCCAACTAACAACATCTCTTATTTCCTAAGCTAATTATTATTATTTGAGACTTCTTCATTACCACAAAATTGCTTTCATTCTTCAGGTCATTGAGGTTCAAAATACTGATGTTCTTCCTCTTATCAGTTATGTGGTCTTCCCTTTTACTTCTAAATATATCTTGCTTTATTTCTATCTTGTTCCCCTGCCTCTAACACTCCCTAGCGCCCGAACAAAGATATTTTTCTTATCCAAGCCTTCGAATTGAGCTTTGTACTGAAGACTTTCTCCCATTGACAAAGTTTGCCATTATATATTATATAATGTATTTATTGCCTGTTTCTTTGAGAGCAAAGACCTAAGTATATGTAATGCTTAGAATACTATATTGAAGTTTCTCAGTAACTATTAATTGAATGAATGTTAAATTGAATGCTGCTGTAATAATTTTCCCAAAGCCAACTTCTGATTATATCATCCTTGCCCCAAAGCTTCTCTTTCTCTTTCCCATGCCTCCCTTTTTCTCAGACTCTTAGTCAATTTGCATATGCGAATAGGTACCTGGGTATGTCACCTTCTACATTTACCCACTAACAGCATAGAAGTAATTTCAGGCCAGTCATCCTCTAGAACAATGGGCGGTTACTTAGTTTTTATGTGAATAACTGAAATAACAACTGCTGTGGTTCTTCTCCGAACTAAGGAAGAGTCTGCTCCAAAGGCAAATCTAGTCTCTCTTTAAGAAGCTGACAAATGTATTTTAAGTTTTTAATTGAAAGTGTTCTTTAAATCAGAAGTAAGTTTCTTTTTTCCACTGGCCCTTGGTTTGCTTGTTCACTGTGCTGTACTTCATCTGCCTTTCCGTGGTGTCTCTCTGTCATTGCACTGCGTCTGTCTGTCTGTCTGTCTGTCTTTCTGCCCAGTGTCTACTACTGAACACCTTATTCTAGCATTTGGCTTCTTACTACCAAGTTTTTCTCTCCTTCTAGGTTGCCGGTTCACATGTACTCATTGTCTCTGTGTAAGTCATAAGTTCTGAAGGCTTTTTACATTGTAGGGGGGAGAGTGTGCTTGACAGTCTGGGAAGTGAGAGCATCCAGACATGTGTTCCTGCCCGCCGAAGTCAGGCAGCCCGCATTCAAACACATGTGTCCAGTGCCCTTGATCCTTCAGTTACTGGTAATGAATGCGTTTATTTTGCAATATCAAGGATTAAAATCAGTCTGCAAAGGACTCAAGGTAGCATTAGAATTCCTCTTACTCTAAATGCATAAATTTTGTCCTTCATTCTCTTCCTCTCTCTGGTTTTATTTACTTCTGTTTACTTTCAATAATGTCATGTTTTTGAGGTAGGTAATTTCCATGCTTACTGAAATTTGACTCTACGGTTATTTTTTCTGCTTTTAAGAGGAACACTAACTTCTAGAAGTGTGACTCCGAGCTTCCACTTCACAGACTCACATGTGATACCTGCTTTCGTTTTTCTCTTGCTGCTCCACAGGCTTCAGATTTTTAATGAAGTATGTAATTTGTTTTTTATGTTTGAAGCAGGTGACTAGGGCACTTTATTCAAATTAACCAACATCCTGTGAAGGCAGGAACCCTCAGGACCACATTTTCACATTTTCACTATGAATTTTATATTAGACACCTTAACACTTAATTGAACAGTATTTATAGGTTATTCAGCTTATTGAGAGAAAAAACAATACATGCCTTTATTTTCCATTATCTGTGGGTATTCTGATGTGCTCAGTGCCTCGTGCTATCTGACAAATATAAGCACTAAATAAATATTTATTGTATGACAATGAACATGTAAGACCCTAGGAACCTGAGGCAAAGAGGTTTCCAGGACTTGTATATAGTAATTTCTACATACTTTTTAAATTTTAGGTTCTTATAGAGGCGCTTTGAAATGAAATGCAGTGCTCGGCTTTCTCTAGCTTTCGTATTGAGCCATATAAGAATTTTATTATTTTTCCTCCACTTACAGTATTCTCTCCCTGTACTTTAATGTCATATTTCATTGATTTTTAGAAATTCCAAGATGAGAAGATTGTTCAATACCAGTAACAATATTCATTTTTTTTTGCAGTATAATTTACAGTTTTTTCTTGTTGCAGTGATTTAGGTTAATAGTTAGAAAACTAAATTACAGCAATTTATATAAAACCTTTCTATGAAATTTGTTAACTGTACCTGCATAGATGAAGACATTCCCATTTTTAGCAAGCTTTACTTATTCAAGATATATCACAGTCCGAATGGCAAAAACAAACATAAAACCTTGCTTTCTCTTGCTTCTACATTTTCACAGAATAATTCTCACATCCTAACACATGTATATGTAGCTAGACTGTCAGTTTAAATCATTTATCTGTTCATTCAGGACTGGAAATATAAAAGATGAATAAGACAAGGTCCTGGCTTTTGAAGCATTTTATAATTAGTTCTTGCATTTCAAAATTAAATTTAACTATTTTGTTTTTTAAAAATAAGTCTTTTACAGTGGAGTTAGAAGGACACAAGTCCACTGGTTTGACATCGGGCAAATAATACTCAGAACATAAGTGGGATGCTTGATTTGGGTAAATCCAGAATGGAATTATTCCAATGAGGTATACATTTGAATTCCACTACAAAGCAGTAAGAACCTACAGAATATTTCCTTGACTTCCAGTTTAGTTGTCCACTGAAACAACTAAAAATACTGAGTGAAATATTGTAAAATCATCTTTTCAAGTGCATCAATGAACTGGTTACCAAGAAAGGAATTTATAAAGATAAAGATCAACTAAAGCAGGAGTGCAGAGAGGTAAGCATTGCAGCTACATAGCCTTAAACTTTTGTTTGGATAGTCTTGGGGTGGCTCAACGCTTGCCGATGATGGGAATCTAGTTGTGTAAAAGAAAATGTTTTTCATTTGCAAAGCCCTGTCTAGGAGATGTCAAAACTGAAGTCTGCTTTTATACAACATTTTTGACAGTCACTGCTGATAACGTTTGGAGCAATACACCAGCCACTCTTTCTGCACCAGCTACACTGGCCCCTCCAGGTGTGAACCCTGAGCACGGATCGAGGGCCTTTGCATTTGCTGTTCTCCCAGCCTGGAGTGCTCTCCCAGATTGTTGCTTTGTGATTCTTCTCGTCATTTAGACTAAATTTCTCCTTGACTTTCCCATTTATAGAACCTATCAGCCAGTCACTCTTCCTCTCATCACTCTTCTTAATTTTCTCCACAGTGTCACTATGAAATTGTTTGCTTTATTCATTTGCTTCTTATCTCTCTCTCTCTTTTTAATTTAATTTTATTATTAGTTTCAAGTATACAGTACATTGGTTAGACATTATATATTTTATAATGAAATCTCTGGCTTTCCACCTAGCCATTACGTTAATGCTAACTGCATTCCCTACGCTGTGTTCCCCAACCCCACGACCATCTATCAACTACTAATTTACACTTCTTTAACCCTTCACCCCTTTCTCCCAACCCCGCCCCCAATCCCTCTCCCCTCTGGCTATCACCAGATTGTGAGTATGTTTTTGATTAGGTTGTTCTTTTTGTTCCTTAGATTTCACATATAAGTCAAATCACATGGTATTTATCTTTCTTATTTTCTGTTTGTCTCAAATAGGATGTGAGTTTCATAAGAGTTAAGATTTCTCTCTGTGCTATTTTCTACTATCTAGAACAGAATAGGACATATGATCTCAGCATATTAAAAACTGGAAGAATGTATTGATTTGGACTAATATATATAATGATGTAAATAGAGGATTTTACCATTATTGTGTTATTTTCATAAACCAAATGATGTAGTTTAATTTTATTTTTACATAGCCTCATCATACATGAGGAATACTTTAAAAAGTATAATAAGAGAAAATGTGGGAAGAAAAAGGCATATTTTGAATGCCTATCTTTCCTTCTTATATTTTTTATAATTAAAGATTTAAGTGAACACTCTCTGGATTACTCATGTATCCGTTAGGTAGTTAATATAAAAAATACCTTACAGATTTTTTTTCTGACAAAGTAATTTACTGATCCACTGTTATTTACCTTTCTTTTCTCTTCAGTGGTCTATAAATCATCAAATCAAAACTCCCCCACAAATCTAATGGTGTTGGAAGCATTAAATGAAAATGTACTTTTAAGAATATTCTAGTTACTGGAACATGATTTATTTGGTCAAAGTCATGTTGAAGGTTCTGTAGACCAATGTTGCATTTACCAAATATAGATGACCTTAGCATTAATCAAAGAAAATAAAATTCAGTGGTTAGACATCTATCAACTGTTTAAAAAATTGGAAAGTCTTTTGCAACTTTAGCAAGTGATGCTTTGGCTCACATTTCTTGATTTTATAGATATACGACATTAAATGTCCCCATATTTAGAATTTAAGTGAGGTACTAAAGAAAATTTAATCAAGGTTTTGATCACTCGTATGTTGGTGACGTTGAGTTCCTTTACAGTAGTGACTTTTCTATAAGGAAGTTGTGGGACAGAGGAGGAGGGAAACAACACCAAAATTAATCTTCACCTTGACCTGGGGATAAAATATGTACAGCAATAACTATAATCCAAGAGGATAAATGGTATACCCCATAAGTCGAGTATGGAAAAGATTCCATGGGATTTCAGAGAAAGGAGATTTTGGTTTTAACTGTGAGAAGTAGAAAGAGACTACAAAACTAACAGGATCAGTAAGTCACTCCTAGAGATGGAGGGGAGGGAACCTCTAGGAGAGAAGACCTAAAGCCTTAGACATTTGCAGTGAAGGTGGGCTATTTGGAGGCGTGGACTGAGGCCACGTAGTGGAGGGACTTGGCGATTGCAGAGAGAAGTATGCATTTCGGTAGTTCGTGAGGGGCAGTTGAAGGCGAGTTGCATGATCGAAGTTATGCTCTGGGAAGATGATTATGGCAGGATGAAGAAGAAAAGAGCTTTTGGGCAGGACTGTTAGAAAACTGTGCCATAGACCAGGTGGTAGGCACTGTAGGTAGAAGTAGCAGAGCATCGAAAGGCTGGAGAGGGAAAGAAAGACCTGTGATAGGCGCAAAGGTCGAAGTCAAGGAATGGAAGACTAATTTATTGTGGAGAAGGAAAATAAGTTCAATTTTAGAAATGTTGAATTTGAGGCCTCAGAAAGATTCGTAAAGCGAAGCCATCCAGTGGACAGTTGGGATTCAAGAGCAATTTGGATGTCAGATCTGGGTTCTTGGGGCTTCAGATTCACTGACAGTAACTCTTCATGTTGCTCCATTGAAACTTCACCCACCTCCATAGAGGGAACCCTCATTCCATACCCAGGTTGTCAGGATCCATCCTCCCTCCCTCCTTGCAAAGGCCAACTCTGAGGCCTTTATTTTGGAGAGTACGAGCTTATCTAAGCTGCTAAGTAATCGACAAAAAATAAAGACCTTCAAATGAAAAGACATACAGAACTTTCACATTTTAATTTGCTACTTCTCGAGACTACCTCATTGCTACTATACTCTGAAAAGGATACGACAAAACAAAAACTGCAGGGACTAGAAGTAGCACAAAAGCACATCCCTTCCGCCCTCCTGCAGGCCACACATGGCTCGAACCAGTGTATATGTCCTCTGAGACAAGATCCAGAATTAAAATCATACTCCTATGAATGTCAAAAGGACCTAGAGAACATCTAGTTAATGTTCATTATTTTATGGTGAAAGGAGCCTGAGACTAGAGAGGGTAAGTGACTTACTCAGGTCACAGCGCTAGTTAATGACACATATGGGACTGCAACACCAGAGCAGTGGGCCATTTTATAGTGGGCTTTTTGTTACTTTGTAATGGAAAAAATACGGTTATGCCCAGAAAGTAAGAAATCACATGTAATATGCTTACTTTTATATCTGAGACATTTATTACATCATTAAAACAAAGACCAACAAAATAAATGGATGGATGGATTGGTACCAAATGTGCCTGATCAGATATGAGTGCTATTTCTGCAGTCTCCTTTATTGTTCTGGCCGGAACCGAGGGTAATGGACAAGTCTCCAAAGACTAGGTATTTCACTTCAAATGGAGAGTCGTTTAGCAGTTCAATAGTTACACCTGAGAAATTGGACTGAAGTTTCGGTAAGAACAAACTGTCTAAGAAAGTGTCCAGTGCTGTTTATGTCTGCCAAGTAGCACGGCCATCACCCCTGTGGTGGTAGATGTTTCCCCCTCATTCCTTCTTTCTGGAAGATGTGACTCAGAAGCCATGGGGATCTTTAGCACCATGTGCCACGTTTCCTGCAATAAACCTGCTATTTTTCTCCAGTGGCTAAGGATTGAATTTCTGGGTCAGTGTGACCCAGAAATCTTTGAGTTTTATTAATCTTTGAGTCTCCTTTTAGAATGAGCACATTAACAAAACAGAAATTTTAACACCCCATACTGCTTTTAAATGTATTTGTTAATATCTTTAGAAATATTTTATTGGAATTTAGGTGGGAGATTCATGTTCTGAATCTTTTTTTCTTCCCTTATCATTTCTATATTTAAATATTTTCAAATATGTACTGCCTCTAAGAAGGTAAGCACAATAGTTTTTTTTTTTTTTAATGAAGGTTTATTGAGATAAAAGTCACTCTTCTGCGTATTCTATTTAGGGATTTTAGCATATTCACAAAGTTGCACATCCATCATCACTATCTAATTCCAGAATCCTTATCATACCAAAAAGAAATCCTGTACCTATTATGAGTCATTTCTCATCCTTCCCTCCCACCAGTCCTCCGCAGCTGCTAATCTACTTTCCGTCCTTATATTTTTGCTTATTCTGGACATTGTATATACATGGAATCATAGCATGTGACCGTCTGTGCCTGGCTTCTTTCACTCAGCATGTTTTCAAGGTTTGCTGATGTAGCGTATATAAGAACTTCATTTATTTTTCTAACAGAATAATATTCCATTGTATAGATATATCTATAGATAAATGGCTTATCCATTTGTAAGTTGATGGACATTCAAGTTTTTTTTTTTATCTTTTGGTCGTTAAAAATAATGCTACTATAAACATTCACATACAAGTTTTTGTGAGCATATGCTTTCAAATATCCACTTAGGAGTGGCTTGCTTTTTAATGGTACTAGTCATCTTTGGCATAATTGGTTTGCAGATAACTGAAAGTTCGTTGCATATACTTTATTTCTAAAATGGACACATGCTCTTTTATTTCTCATAAGTGAAATTTATTTCTTTGAAATCCATTTCAATGGCACTTAGTTCTTCTGTATTGAAATAAGGTAAGTGTTTTCTGATGGACACGAACATAAATCTTAATATGTAAAAATGACTTAAGTGTGATGTTCTCTATAAGCTAAGAGGTTGAGAAAAAAAATAGGTCACCAAACCAGGAATGACTCAAATGTTGATCACCAGTTGCAATTTCTTTATCACAATCTCTCTTGGTTGAATACTGTGATGGTTAATTTTATGTGTCAATTTGACCGGGGCACAGGTTGCCCACATATCTGCTCAAATATGATTCTGGGTGTGTCTGTGAGGGTGTGTTTGGATGGAATTAATATTTAAATTAGTAGACTGAGTAAACAGATTGCTCTTCCTCACGTGGGTAGGCACTTAGTGTAATGCCCTGCACATGGATGAAGAATAAATGACGAAATGCCCTTTCTTTTGAATTTTGATTAGTATCTCTCTCTGTCTCTGAGTGTCAATAGAGAAGCACTCAGTGGTGTGCTGGAGTCTACAGTAAGAACCAACCTATCATGGGCATCTTTCTCCAACTGGATAGTCAGAGACAGCACATTGATAGCTCACAGTTAGGGTGGGAGTATTTACACCATGGAATTGCAAGTGCTATAGACAAAATTATTTTTTCTACTTTCCTGGTTGCTGGTTATTTAAACATTTTTCAGCATACCACTGAAAGACCTCGGTGTTGTTTTCTTCAGCATTTTATCCTCCCCAGATAGCGAAGTGCTTGGCTCCATAATAGTTATCAATCACTATTTGTTGAATGAGTGAATAATTCAGTGCCCTGGGCTCTCCAACCTGCTAGGGATGGCTTTTTTCTCTTTATTATTTAACTCTCTTTAGTATTTCACAAGGTGGGCAATGAACAGTGGTTTGTTTACTATTTTTGAGTAGGTTGCAGCAATACAAATATTGTTTGTATTTACAATTGTTATTTCTTTTCTGGATGGCCCGTGGGACAGAATTCTTCTCTCTCATCTCCCACATTTTCTGGTTCTTCAAAGGCTACTTTGTTTATTAGGGAAGATCAAATGACACAGAATGAGATGAATAGGATCTGACAGGAGGCAGAGAGAATATATAAAAATATATGTGAAGTATACTTATGAATGGAAATCAATTTTGCCAAAAACCTGTTTCAAGCTTTTCTGGAATCATTTTCTTTAGCATGTGTAGAATATATTGCGGAGAACAGTTCAGGGCTCAGTTTAAGCTGTTGATAAAGTTGCTAATTGCTGCCTGTGGGAAGGCAGCTTGACAAAGCTCTAGGTTTTTCACATTTTAGACATACCATCCTACCATTAGAATTTTTGCCATGACACCACATGGTAACACAGCTGCAGGCCAATTGTTTTATTATTTTTAAAATTTAATATTTTTCTTTAAATCAAACAACCTTTAAAAACTTAAATTTATTTTAAAGACATTTCATATCATGCTCTTAAATATAAAAAGGTTATATCCCTGCAAGTTCGAATTAAACAGACACATAGAACATGTCCATCTGTGTACACCAAATATCCTCTCGTGTACTACAGCGGTAACCCTAGCACACTTTGGGAAAAAAACTAATAACATGGAAAGAACATGGATTTTTGAGTTGCCTACACTTGATTTGGCATTTTAGATCTTCCAGAAGGGCAAGTTACCTCCCTGAGACTTAGATTCTTTATCTGTAAAATGCAGATCCTGACTTCCAAGGGAGGATAGTAGTAAGATGGTGCTCAGAACACAGGGACCAAAGAGTGGCGCTCAGAGGAGATGCTCCCATTAATTTCTTTCTCCATTTACTTCTCACCTCTGTCCCAGGCTCAACCATCTCTTTTTGGCTCTCATTTTTTCATATTTTTAAATTGAGGTACGATTTTTACTCAATAAAATGCTTGAGTCTAAAGTGTATAGATCAGCATTTTTTTTCCTTGTTGGTTCTAGCTTTACTTTTTAAATTGGTTGTCTGAATATCTGACTTCTGGCATCAGATCTGATACTTACTAAATGTTTGATTTTAATAGTATTACAACTTCTATGATTCTCTTTATTCATACAAAGGATGCTGTGTGAAACTGAGTCAAAGGTGCTGAATGTTTACAAAAGTACTGTCTAAGCATTCTTGTTAGTAATATTTTTTCTATCATTCTTATTATCAATATGAAGACTGAGGTTTCTTTAACTGGAACAAATATGTAATTTATTATCTATACCTTGCCTAGAAATGCATTGCAGCCTCGCTCCCTGTGAACCATTTAGCAATCAGCAACTTGCAATTCAAATTCAGCAGCTTACTGGGGACAGACTCAGAAGTGTGAAACAAACCCACAGCTTGCTGATTTGTATTTCTCTCTCAGACTTCAAGATATTAGTAATTAGCCACCTTTGGGGCATTTTCACGGCTGGGTCTTGAGTTAAGGTCAACAAAAGCAGAAATCAGGAATTATGATAAGAGGAACCCTGCTTGGATACCAGGTTGCCTAACACCAGCTTAAATCATCCATGAACAAAATTAATCATTTGTTTACTATAAACTTGGCCATTCTGGTACCACCTGGGCCATCAACCCTTCCTTACCACACCAGTCCTCGCTGACCTCTTTCCTCTGGGTCCTGCATTTGTGGACTTGCTGAGCTGTTCCCCCCATCTTCTCAGTGATCCACATCCTTCATGAGCATGATGTGCAACCCTGGGAAACACCAGGTCTTTGCCACTATTTTGCAATGTGGCGGGGCGGAGCATGTCTTATTTCTACAAGTTCTACCCCTTAATGGCCACAAAGAATTATGATCAATTCAGTGGGAGTTTTGGGAAGAAAAATGCCTGCTTAACATAAGGAAGAACTTTCTTGGGGCAGAAATGTGTGCCAACAAAGCGGCTGCCCTGAGAGAGTGAGAATCCTCTTAATGGGAATGGGTGTTGTTCAAGCAAGAGCCATACAATCGTCCAACAGTGATGATGGAGACAGAGAATCGAAGAGTTCAGAAGGGCAGTGAGACTAGTTGAGCTCCAAGTCCCTTATATCTAAGCTCTATCATGTTATACATACCAAAGAAGTACCCCAAATGGCTACTAACACAAGATAAACAGAGTTGGTGAAACAAGATCTACAAGCCCAAATAACCAGTGAAAAGGTTCTTGTAAAAACCAGCATCCTCCACTGTGGTGCTACTATAGCAGAGCTCACTAGTGTTGAGATAGTTATTTACTTTAAAATACTTTAATATGGAGAGTTGGACGTTATGATGGCTGTCATCATTAGTCAGGTTAAGCTACAACCCAAGTAGTCTTAGTGTTCTGATTGGATAGCTAGCATTCTAATCAGGAAGTCCCTGAGAGAGGACTTGAGCAGGGACAGAGG
Source organism: Rousettus aegyptiacus (assembly GCF_014176215.1). Classification (NCBI taxonomy): domain Eukaryota; kingdom Metazoa; phylum Chordata; class Mammalia; order Chiroptera; family Pteropodidae; genus Rousettus; species Rousettus aegyptiacus. The sequence goes on from NW_023416291.1 coordinate 30,324,263, forward strand.
AAGGCATGAGCTCTGCAACCAGATTGCCCCAGTCTGAGTCCTGGCTTTGTTATGTACTAGTTATAACAGTTCAGGAATTTAACTTATCTATACTTCAGTTTCTGAAACTGTGAAATGGAGATAATATTAGTGACAACCTTATAGGCTGCTAAGAGGATTATCTGTGTTAATATGTATAATAATGTCTATAGTAGCATCTGCCACAGAGTAAATGCCATATGGCGTAAAATAAAATCAATTGACATAAATTGCTTTGCTGAGTGACATGCTAAATATCAGAAATGCGTTCTCATTGGTGAAATCAAAGGTATTCAAATTGTGTAGATTGATTAACATAACCTAGAGACTGCATCCTTCCACCCTTTTGTGAACAGGATGTAAGAATCTAACACGGGCTGTAAGGAAGACAGCCAAGATTTGATTCTTACTCATCCTAGGTCCAGCAATTGAGTCAAAGGAATCTGGTTTCCTGATGCCAGGTGTAAGGGAAGCAGAATCCTGCCTCTGGAATACTGTCATTTCCTCTTGATTAAACATTTCATATACGGTGGTAATTGGAACACTAAAAACAAAGAACTAGAATTCATGGAGCTGAACAGAATGTATGAACATTTGTGTGCCTACTTGCTAATGAATATTTGTGTAATAAATATATTTATGCTTTTATTACATTCCAGTAGAAAGGTTGTGAGGGGGAAGTTAACTCTCACCCAAATCAAATTTTTAAAGGTGAGAATTACCTAAAAAAAGTATCTATCCTAAGAACTGTGTATGACCAAATCGAATTAGAATCAGTTCGCAGTAAAAGACAAATAGATTAGGGTATCTCGAGTGCAGTACTTCATTGTGATTCACTGAATCCAGTAATTCAGAAGGATCTAAGGAGACGCTAGTGGAGAGGGTGAAGCTTGAGCCCTGAGAATGGAGGAAACATAGATAACAGCAGTAACAAAGATGGGAAAACAAGTGTGAAAGCGACTGAGATTCTGAGTTAATAAGGAGTGGGAAAAAAGGGTTGGATCAGAGGGATAATGTCAGACTATACAGAGATTGGAAGTTAGGCAAGTTGTTTCTTTTTGCCTGGCTAGACAATACATAGCCTCCTAATGTGGCCTCTTCACAAAAATGCTCTCCTGTACATCATCTGTGACCTAGATCTTGTAGTCAGTGACCTTATCTCAGTTCTTCCTTTGTCCACCTTTCTGCAGTGTCTGACCTGTGATTTACCTTTCCTTTTTGAAGATGCCATGCACAAAGGTGGAAATGCCAGCCTTGGGCCCTTAAAGAGTTGAGGCTGGAGATCTGAATTTGGAAGTGTTGATGACGCTGTGGCATGGGTAAGGTCACTGGGTAGGGTCCTGGGGTGCAGATGCGGGGAACTGCAATGCCACCTTGGAGGATTATAGCATTTAGAGAGCAGGGAGACAGATGGGCAGAGGAGCAGTGATCAGAAGATAGGAAGGGAATTGGGGAGCGTAGAGAGAGAAGCTGAAGGGCACTGTGAGTGCTCATGGAGGTGCTGCTGTTGCGTGTGGCACTGGGAGTCGCCAGGGCTGGGGGGAGTGTCTCGGTGCGTTTGCAGAGAGAAAAGGGAGGACAGTGATTGAACTGTGGGAGGCAGGGGGAGAGCAGGCGCTACATCAGACTTGCCTGCCAATTTATTAACTCCATGGACGCATCCTCCTAGAAAATATCGGTGAATCACTGAGATAATGAGTTTTCTTGTCTTCCTCTGTTTTCTTTTTTATCTCTTCCTCTACTCTGCTTCATGGGTAAATTGAATCACCAGATGATAGAACCTGTGTGTCTCTTCTTGACAAAGCATAGGCCTTGTTGCCATGGGAAGCCCTGCAATTTTCCATCATGAGAATTATTATAAAGTTACATGCACAAGAAGAACAGATGAAAGGTCTTGTCAATTTTTTTTTTTTTTTACAACACTGTCTTCTAATCAGTGGGAAATGGTTGCAGTTAAAGCATTTGGAATTAAAAATAATTGATTTAATCCATGCTGCGTTCCTTCCTGCAGGCTCTGGACATCACATATCGATAGTCTTCCTTCAATTTTTGAATAGAATTAAAGTTCAATACTGTGGATGGAGTCATTCAGTGGTTGAGTCATTCATCCATCCAACAGCTATTTACTGCAAGCCTCTCATGTGCTGGTCAGTGTCCTGGGCACTGGAGATACAGCAGTAAACGTAAGAAGTGTCCTGCCCTCAAGGAGCTTACATTCTGCATATTCTGCAAAGATCACACAGAAAACGAATTTTGATTTACCTTATCAGCTGTTTTACTTAGATAAGTTTTGAAATCTGTCTGTCTCAGTTTCCACATCTATAAAATAGGGTTGCTGTGACGATAAACTATGTGGAACACAGTTAAATATTCAGCATATGCGTTTAAGTCAGCGGATGATGTATGTAAAAATACTATGAAAACTTGAGAGCAACATACATAATTTAATTCACAAATTATGTTGAGTTGGACCACCTTGGAGGCCATCTGGCCTGTGACTTTTACTCTGTTTGCTCTTTGAGGAGGGACAGTGATGTCTGGTTGCTGAACTCCTCCCCGTTTCTGGTGTACTGAAGGTCATCATAACATCACAAAACCCCGGACACCCGTCTCCAGGGCCTCGGCCAGGAGGAATTTATTTGGCTCATTTGTTTGATACCCAGTATAAAGAGTCTTAGTGAACTATTAAACTCTTGACTCTGCCCTATATAATGTTTATGAAAAGCTAAAATTTCATAACATTATTTAACATTCATAAAAAGCTTTCATTATCATTATATTTAATTATTTCTGTCAGAACAAAATAAATGGAACTTTCTGCCACCTTGCTCTGCAAAGCTATCAGGTCTTGGTTAATCTGCTACCATTGGAATGTGCATGCTTAGCTGAGGTCTTTTAGATCTACAGAACAATGTAGATCAGAGGGAGATTACCGTTATATTGTCTTACTACGTTCTGCATAGGGATGCAGGAGGGAAATGATGGACCTGTTTTTGACAGAATGATCATTTAGCGGCTGCAAGGTCTAAAAAAACAATTGTAAGATTTTGTGATTAATGTTCATGTAAAATCTAATGAATACATTGGTTTCCATTACAAAATTAAGTCCAAACAAATGATAAGGTAAAGCTTGAACAGGACGGGTAGAAGGTAGTATAATATTGTAGGCACATGTCCAACATCAACATCTGCATTAACGTCAGTGTCGTCAGCCCACACTGTCCTATGGGAGGGAAATATGGAATGCACCCCCGTGTCCAGGACACATTTTAATGACTAGTGTGAGGAACCTGTGGCCTGGTGACTTGCTGTAAGTTATTTTTTAATTTTGTAAAAGTTTTTTAAATGCTGTAAAATTTAAAAAATACTTAAAAGTTTAAGGAAGAAAATGAGAACCATCTAAAGTTCCACCACCCTGAGAAAAACTACCTTAAACATTTTATGCCTGTGTACCACAAACCTTAATTTTTGCTTAAATGATATATACCTGCTGATTTTTTTTTTTGACATGACATCTTAAATCTTTGTTTTAATGTCTTCCTTCCCCCTTGTTATTTTTAACTGCCAGGTGTATATCTCTCCATATATTTCTCAATGTATATAATCATATGTAAACACACATTATAGGGTACTTTTTAAAGTCATTGTTTTACAAAAGTGGAATTTATTATATGCATCTTTACATGTTGCTTTTGTAAATCAATAATAAGTTGTAGAAATTCTCTTAAATTAATTAATATGGATTGAAGTCATTCTTTTAAAAGACTGCATACTATTTCATGTCACAATCTATGCATTCATTCTCCCACTGATGAATATTTCTTTTGTTTTCAGGTTTGCCCCTAAACGAGGCTGCGATTCATTTTTCTTATATGTGTATCTTTATGTTTGGTCCTTTTCAGTCTAGGGAAAGATTCCTAGAGGTGAGATTGACTGTACCACTGAGACTTCGGACTGCAGAAGTGATTCATTAAAATGGAATTTGCTTTCTGGAAAGGAGGTATGAGTATTAAAACTAATAACAAAGAATGTCAAGTGAAAATTGCACATGCTCTGAATATTGCGCATGCTCTAAAAATGCATATTGATTAAAAGAATGAATGAGTGAAGGAATAATTACAGAATCACTCTCTTCCCTTGCTCATTTTAATACATATCAGTGAAGTGACAAAAGCAGATTGCTCTGGTTCTTCTGTTGCATAAACCTTGTTTTAGTCGCCTGTCAGGTTGAGTGATCTAGAGATGACCAGCTCATTAATTTGCTACCATTTCTTGTTTTTCATACTTTAATGCTTATTTATGTTGCTGATAACCTGCCTGATTTCCTCTGGAGGCCAGGATATCCAAGTCCGCCCAGATATTAGCTACTAGTATTCTTTTCATGAGTTCTCTGCTGGACAACTATTATACAATTTTAGTGCTGTCATGAGTAATAAAATTTCCCATGTGATCTTTTACTTTTGGCTTCTGTTAAGATCTGTTTCAGCTCTGATTATCAATTTGCCAGAATTCAGCAGAGTTGAAGGCTCTGGTAATCTGATGGCCAATTTCTATATTTTCACTTCAAGTATTTGCATTTTTACATTAATACTTAAATCTTCCTTCCTTGAGGGTAGTTAATATACCAAATCCAGATTTGGATTAATGGCTAGGGATGTATTATTCAGGAAATGAAAGAACATTCTAGTTGGATAGAATTAAACCATTACTGTAGATTCTTACAATTGAGAGAGTCAAAGCTCATTTTCCCACTTACTCGCTAATTTCTAATGGCCCCTTGGTGTGCTAATTGGAAAACTTGACAACTTAATCATCCATGAGTTGTTCACCACAAAAAGCAGAAGAATTTTGTTTTGAAAAATGCATCAAGATTAGTTAAGTGTCCATAATATTTTAAAAGTTTTCATGAATGACATACTTTTTGCCCGTGATAAAGTGCAGTAAATTTGTTAATGCGTTCTGTGAATTTATGAACAGCAGTATACCAAGATTATAGTGAATAACTTAAAAAACTTTTCCTGAGGTATTTTTTTAGGGCTTTCTCTTGTGTTTGTGTGGCTCAGGAAAAGAAGAGACCATTATCTCCACAAAACCTAAGATGAGGGTCTCCCTTCATCTGTCCTGGTTAACCCACAAGCACCCATCGGAGAGTCCCTAAGTCACAGATCTGTCCTTAGAGACATGAAGGAGTTATAGGGTTTAAATGGCAAAACAGGTGAGGCTTTCTTTTAAATGCTAGAGAGCACTAAGAAGAAGATGAAAAAGAAAACAATTTGGAAGATGGGAACAACCACAATAGTGAGAACAAGTCATATCTATCGAGTGCTCACTACTTGATAGCAATTTATATGCCTGTTTTGTTTATCTGTGCGATAACTTTGCAAAGTTGGTACAGCGTCACCATTTCCATGAGGACACTGAGGCTTTGACACATAAAGTAAATCTCCTGGGTTACTCAGTTGGTAAATGACAATGGTAGACTGGGACCTGGTGTCTCTGACCCAAAGATCCATGATATCACCATCTCCCTCTGAAAGAAGACCTCCGTAGAGCCTCTCTTAGGTCATTTTCTTCCTGATGATCTTTGAGAAACTTGGAGTGCTGCAGCAGGTAGAAGCCCTCTGTTCCTGTGGCCCATCGTCTGTCCTTACCTCTCGCCCTCCTCATTTCAAGTATCCAGATGGCTGGCAAGACTGCCTGCTGGGCAGGGGCTCAGTCAGCTCTGGCTGGTTCTTATGTTGTTTCTTGCCTTTGCCATGCCCTGCCTGGCCTCGACTTTGCTCCAGTCTCCCGCAGACTCTGCCCAGGAATCATGCTCCTTGCCATACCCTCATCTCAAAGTTTAATGTGACTTGTAGCACACAATTCCGTAAAAGAATCATACTCAGAAATTAAATCAGTTCTACTTATTGGCTGTTTGTATTTCTCTTTGTTGCCTATGATTTTATCAGTTCCTATAGTTTTGTATTAGCTCTTCAATTTCTTCGTTGAATGAAATCATGCAACCCACTCAGCTGGACACCTAGACAAGGTCTTCCACTTCTTTTTCATTGGTCAGGAAACTCCTAAAATCATTTATACATTCTTTTCACAGTTTTATGGAACATGCAGTTATTGTTTCAGGCTTGACTGGATCAAATACTCATGATAACAGGTTATTTTGTGGAATGGCAGGGAGAATTAGCAGGCTATTTGAGTTGTTCCCTCTCACTTTTTCTGCTCAACGTATATAATTAAAAATGCTTGGATTAAAAGTACAGTGACTCCATCGCTTATGAAGTTATAACATGAATATCGTTATTGTTGACGTTATTATTAAAAGCCTTACTTTGGAAAAAGAAGAAGAGTAGAGACTCCAGAGTATCTTTGGGGTCAGACTTTTAGGATGGGAGAATGCTCCCAGTTCATGGATAGTCGAGGTAAAGATAGGAAATGCATCAGCAGGGTCGCCTCTCTCATTGTGAACCCACACGCGCCAGCCCCCACCCACAGAGATGCAGTCACCAGGGCTACCAGCTAGAGGAAACAAATGGCAAATGAGTGGGTATGTCGGCTGGGTCGTCTGGAAAGTGAGTATTGAGATGGAGACAGCCAAGGCCAGACTCAGCTGAGGAACTGCCTCTAGTAACTGAGCATTCTGTGGGGGTGCCAGGCCTGGTCGCTTCCACTCAACATGAGTCTCCTCTAATGAGCAGTCTTTGCTCCAGAGTTCCCTGTTGGACTGCCTAGACTTCATCAAGTCCGCACTGTTGTCTGAGGCCCTCTGCTTGGAGTGGGTCCTGCAGGCACCGCTGTGGTCAGACAATAGCACTGTGCTCTTCCTGCGAAGGAGCAGGGGGTGAGACGTGATTCCACTGTTATTTCTACAGTGTTATATTCTCCTCTCAGACGGGCTGTCAGGCCTGTTTGGGAGGCACCAAAACTAAGAACAAACAATACTTTTTTTGGAAGAAGATGATCGATAGCACCTATTCCCTTTAAAATCCCAGTTTTCAAGTAAAGTTTTGTTCCCTGAGTAACTGTTTCCTGTTGCTGAGGTTTAGCATGACTGTGCCCTTGCGTTTCTGCTTCATGTTCCTTTGGCTCCCACTGGCAGCAAACACAGGTGAAGGCACTCCGGGACTTCCGATGTCCAATTTTGCAATTATATCCTAGTTTGAGTTTATAAATCACGTGGAAAAAAATAGCGACTGAAAATAATATTTTTATTTTTAAAATTGAAAAACACCGGTAAGAGATTATAAAAAATGTTTATTCCAATATTTATGACTTGCTACACATTATTTTAAAGAGGTTTGTCTGAAAATATGAAAACTCACCCACTATAATTCTAAATTATAACTAATCTAAAAAGCCAATGGCCTTTTAACATCCACATTCTCTTATTTTTCGATATGCTTTAAAATAGAGAACTTCATTTGTCCTTGCAGTCAGGGCGCTTATCGGCTATCCTCATTCTTAATGGCATAGGGAATATAACACGTCACACGTTACAGAACTCAAAGAATATAAAACAGAGTTGGTTCATAATATCTTCTCACTGTTTCAGCTCTACTCCAGACTTGGAGCTTGGGACATCACCATCTGTGAACCCAGGTTGGGGAAGGATAAATTTCCCATGGACCAAACATTTGATTTCTTGCTTAGGAAGGCTAATGAATATACTAAGGAAAATGGAGACTTTCATTATAAAATGGCATACATCTGCTTTCATTTAGATAATTTTTTACCTGTCTCTTCTTAGTGAATGGCTTTCAGAGTTGATTACTTTAGAACATCACATAAAAACACAGTGTTTTTCTGTTTCTGTTTTTATTTTTATTGAATTTAAAATATCTTTTTTGCCGTCAACCATTAGGTTGTCAAATTTCTGTCAATTTTTGTAGATATGTTTTTAAAAATCACTCACAGAGTTCAGTGGGAAGGGAGTGTCCTAAGTGAGGACTGATAGCAACTGGTTCCCTATGGCTGGCTTTCTGTCTAACAGGAGCCTTGTCTGAGGGGTTATTAAATATTTGGGATATTTCCCCTTCCCTAAATCAGCCCTCGACCTTTCTGGTCCCTGAGGCAGATTGATCTTTGTTGTGCAGATGATGCATCAATTTCTCACAGACAGATGTGCTTAAACGTTTATTAATGATAACTTTACTTTTCTAAGTCCGTTATCTTCTTTCATTCGGTTCTGACAAGTAAGCCTGCACTTCTCTCAGAAGCGTTGTCAAAGTTGACAACGATAAACAAAGATGTCTTCTTAGCTTTCAGGTGTTAAAACTCACAGCCTAGGTATTGGGCAAACATTTTTAGGAAAAATATTTACAGACTGAGCGTGATCCTCCTTTCCGCCAGGACTGGCAATGCGACCTCTAGTGGGAGAGGAATTGCAGAAGGGCACAGAGATCAGACCTTAGTCATGGCTGCTTGGCTGGGGCTTCAGCCAGGTAGGTGGGCAATAACGGGGCAGTGTCTGATGGAACTCTCTGGTGTAATTTTGGGAACCCAGGAGTAGAGCAAACCCAGGACTGCTTTCTGCCTGGAGATCTGAGGGATAGCCAACTCCATCTGAGCTCCAGTGCCACTAGGACCTTGGAAAGAGAATGAAGATGTCAACAGGGGGTGCCCAAGAGCAATAGACCAGGCCGAGGTGTCCTCGGAGAGAAGCCCCGTCATACAGCATGTGCCTCTCTTCTTGCACAGCTGAGAGAGGGCCCTCAGGCTGCAGGGCACAGAGAGTGTGGCTCTCTGTGAGAAAACTGCAGGCCTAAGAGATGGTTGGAGAGAGGGTTAGATTATCCCAGGGACTTCAAGGTCAGAATAAAGAATATGCCAGGGATCTATGACAGAGGCCCATGGAGACACTGACAGACCAGGGTGTGTCAAGGAAGAAAGATATCAGGTACTATTCATTTGCCCTGGAGTTGAGCCACTCTGTGCAAAGGAGGGCAAAAAGAGGAAACACTGAATTTCACTGAGACCATTCCTAAAAATGAGCTTATACTTAAGACTGGCAGTTCCAAATAGACTTAGCTGTATTAGGAATCCACACTGGGAAAAATAGGGTACAGTTGAGTTAAACTAAAGTAAAGTTGTATTTTGCACACCCAAGGTTGTGACCTGAGAAAACTCTCTCTACCAGCCATTGGATTCTAATTTGACTTTCAGTGGGTATTTCTCAGCCAGTGGACCTGTCTGCTTTCTTTGGCAGTCATATCTTGGCATGGCTAAATCCATGGCTGTTTTAGCTTATATATGTCTGACATGTAATGAACTTGATTTATGTGAGTCCAAACTGGAGAGGTGGATCCGCTTTCAAGATACTGGCAAAATGTTTGGTTGAATCTGCAGAGCTGAGGACAAAACCTGGCACAGAATGACATAACTTAAGCAATGCCATTTGAGGCTCTCCGAGGGCGACATTAGTGTTGAGCCTTTTTATGGATCCTCCAGAAAACTGAGAGCACCTTGAAAACAGGAAGTAAATCTTGTGTATTTTTTCATACAGTGTCTAGACTAGTTCATACCAGATATGTTTTCAATAAATATTGAATAAATTAAGCCAAACTAAATACTTTCCCCCCTTATTTTGTTCCTAGTGTCTTTCTCAATTTTGCTAACTTAAGTTTTTCCTCCTAGATAGCACTTTCTGGAGAGAAGAGCACTCTCCACCCCTGCCCCCACCCGGCCTCGCCACCGCCTTTCTGAGCTGCCATTTTGAGAGGCGTGGGAACAGGTATTCATGTTCTCACATCCACTCCTGGTGGGTAAGAGACCTGAAGACAATAAGAGGTAAATGTAGGAGGGAAAAGGAGGAAGAGATTAAATGAGACCAAACATTTTAACTGTGCGACAAATAATTTAGAAAGGGCTTATTTTAAATCTCATGCCTCAGTGACTCTCTATGGAAGTGACACATTCACCAGTCTCGAGCATAGTTCTCCACAAAGAGGAATCCGTGTCTTGGTGGCAGAATGCAAGAGGATGTTCAAATTGAATAATCCCAAAGCCACCTGCTGACCTGAGGATGCGAGCATGATAGGCAGGCAGACTCAGTATTTCTTAGACAACTTTGCTTCCAGGGGACATTTGGTAATGTCTAGAGATATTTTGGTTGCCACATCTATGGGGGAAAGTGCTACTGGCATTTAGTAGGTTGAGATCAAGGAGGCCGCTAACTATCCTTCAGCGTACAGGAGAATCCCCACAGCAAGGGCTTATTCAATCCCACATGTCAGTATTGCTGCTGCTAAGAAACCCTGGGTTAACATTTTGATATAAGCTGTTAAAAATACAAATATTCCCAAAATAATTTAGTAGTATGTATTAGTAATGTCTCAGGCATAACAACCATAGCGAGATTACCACATTGAGTAGACAGTATTTAAAACATTATTTTGATAAACAATTATATTTGTCAGAAGTTAAAGAGAGGAGAAGAAATAATCTTGGCACACACCAACTGTAAACACTCTGCAGCCTGAGTCGGCCAGAGTCTAAGGACGGGTCCAAGAGGGCGGATAAGGGGTTAACTTTTTGCCCCACTTTGAGGCTGAGCTGAAGGGCCATCCTAGGTCCAGGGATCTTAGTGGGACCCTCTGGGGCCTTAGTGAAACTGCACTGGTGTCTTACTACCCCTCTGCCCTGTCTGAATTCCTTCATCCTGCCCAGCTGTTGGCCTTAAGGGCCCTTCCCAGTAAACTTTCTCTGAGTATGTTTCCCAGGGAACCCAAGTGCAATGTGCACACAGTGTGATAATTTGGGGCAAATATAACAGTGCCATGTAAGGATCTCCACTGGACATGTTAAGGTTGCAGAACTGTACAGAACAAGCCCATTGACAATTTACATAAGAACATTTTGTGCCCCTGGAGGGAAAGTGAAGGAGACAGTATATTCAATGCATACAAAGCTACTTGAAATAATGTACGGTGATCTACTGGAAATGGAATGTGAGTGATCCCTGTGATCTGACTGGACCAGGTCCCTATTTAAAAGTCTCTGTTTCTGTCCCCCTGCACCCCCCCCCCCACAATATCCCTATGCTTGGGCACTTGCTTTTTAATTCTGTGTCCAAAGAAGCCCATCACTTCCCCTTCTAATGAGAAGGAAACATTTGATTTATCATCTTTAGTATACACATGCACTTAAATCATAAAGAGAGAGGAAAATAGAGAATATTTTTTTCTATTTTAATTTGTATTTCTAATGGGGAAAAACAACTTAGCAAAGGCCTTTCAGCTCTTTCTACAAAAAAGTCTCCATTTTTATGTAAATTACATTTATAAATAAGATTTGTTTTCCAAATTCTCTTATGGTCTGTACTTTGATTTGTCTCATTTGCAGACACCACAGAAGATACAAAAAGGAAAGCATTGCTGTAGTCAAGAATTTTTTTTTGTTATTGGTTATAAAAATAGTATAGATGTGTATCAATGATGTGCAGAGCACACAAATGTTGTAGGTTTAGAGAATTGGAAGTGAATGTGGAGATTGGATTATATCCTAGTAAAGGTGCTTATATTTGTAGTGTTTATTCTTTAAACATTTTGAGCCACTAGGAATTTATTCACTGTTGTTATTCAGTCAGGAGGCATTGAGTTACACACCCGTCTATTGTTTAAATCTTACTGAAGGTTATATTATTCCTAAAGAGTGCTCATATTATTACAGTGTGTGAAAGAAGATTTGTATTAGCATAACACAGGAGTAATTTTTTTTTTGGCCACAAGTAATCACACTCTTGTATTTATGTCTCACTCCTTCCTTCTTTAATAAGGTGAAGTACTTTCATAAATATCTCATTTATTCCCACAGATCACTTAAGGGATAGATCAAGCAGGTTTAAACTTGTTTTTCACCCTGGATTAGGAAGTTGGGACACAATAAGTTGCCATCATACTTGGTAGCAACTATTAGCATAGGAGAAAACAAATGAAAATTTAATCTCTGTGAAGGGCAGAATATACAACTGAACTCCATTAAAGCCAATTTTATCATTGCTTTATTTGTGATTGGTTGACTTGGGCTTATTTGAAATTTGGCTTTTCACTTTTTGTGGATATTATTATATAAGCCTATTTCTGGGAAACTTGTTCTGGACCTGACCAAGAAGAACGTTTTAAGTTAATCTTGATAATTACAAAAGGAATCTGTTCTGATTATAGAAGACCCAGCACGAACTCTATTGGAAATATAATGTTAGCAAGTGAGTCTCAGCAGCTGAAGGTTTAGAATACATTACATACAGGGCTTTAATAATTTTAATACCAAATATGATTTTAACTAAAGTAAAATAAAATAAATGAAAATCTTAAGTCACTTCTGGGATCTCTGAATATTTTTAGCTCCAATTTCCTCTTCTTCTTCTGAGTTGGAGGGAATGAGTAGGTATCCAGAGGAGTAGAGAACTTGAAAATTATCAAAAGTTTGGGGGAACCTGAAAAGACTATTGTGGGCATAAGAAATGCAGAGTTAAGTTTTAAACGAAGGCTCCATTCTTTGGTACTAATCGCATTCAGCATAGAGGAATCAAGGCGACTCAAGCATCTTAGCGATGTCACTCTGTTCTCTGGGCTCTTTAGTTTCTTGAATTCATAAATGTTCTTTTATACTTTCATGTGGAACTTGCTTAGTAAATTGAGCGAGCAGACATAGCCCTCTTAAAGAAAATTGCTTTATTCTGTAGTCAAGGCTTTTTTTCCCCTCCGCCACAAATTGTGTTTTTCCTTTTTTCTGTGATCAGAATCGCTTTGCCTACGGGCGCCCTGTGTCAGAGTGGCTTTTGGCTGAGGAGCTGGGGGCTGGGAGCGGGTTCTCCATTACTTGCGCGCTGCGATTCAAAGCACGTGAATTCTTTCGGAACACGGTTATCTGAACAAATGGCCTCTTAACTGAATTTAGCACTGCAAGGACACACTCTAATTTTCTCACTTTAAACATATTGAATCCACACCGACTAAAGGTTTTCTTACAACTTTAGGAAGTTTTTTACAACTTTATTTTCTGTTACAAGTGATAAATACTGAAAGTGATCAACAAGGCATTTCCTGTTATAATTAGTATCTGTGATGCTTACATAAAAAGGGAATTCAAGGTTTCTCTACCCTTGATACCCCTTTTATAACTCTCTAGAGAGGAGTTAGGGCAACAACTTTCATTTCTAAAAAGGACGAGTGTTGTGCATATGGAACAATGTTATGGGAGCACTTTTTTCCTTCCTAGAGCTGGTGCTCTCAAGGCGGGTCACATGGATGCTCTTCTTCTGTGTGTTTGGACTTAAAAGAGTCTGGGGCTCAAGCAGCCCCAGCCAGCTTTTATTTTCACTTTTTTTCCACATGCAACCAAGTGCATTGCTATCGTATACGCCTAAAACGCCTAGGGCAGGTGGCCTGAGTCAGCTTTAATCCAGGCATTGAGTAATCTGCTCCCTCTGTCCTCTTGTCTCTATCTCCAATATTCTTGGCTTTATGGGATATGGATTCCTCCCCCCACCCCTGCCCCCCTCATTGGAGATTTACGATTCAAGATTTGAGTCTCAGCTTTATACCCCTCCCCTACGGTACAGTAGTCATGTGATTTGCATGGGATGAACCCCATCTCCAGCTGGCTTTATATAAACAAACCAGGGTGATCACGTTCTCCTCCCCACAGTATGGTAACTATGACTACGCCAAACAGAGCATGGCTTGCGTCTAGCCACAGGGGCTAATTCAGGGTGGTTGAGTCACTGAAAATCTGAGTAATTTTGTGCAGTAGTTGTAGAAATCAAACTCTTTTTCTTACTGGTAAGATGAGGAAATGCCAGTGGCTTTCCCACAGACCTGGGGAGCCAGCCTCAGGCTGGGGCTAACTATGAAGGACACTACATCCTCATGACAGCACCATAAACCAGCTCTGAAGGTCACTTGGCCTCTGGACTTTCCAATAATATGTGCTAATAAATGCCTTTATTGTCGAATGTAGCTTGACATTCACTGCTAACTGTCATAGAAGATCTTAATAGATATAATAATGGGAATGTGTCTGTGTGCACATCAGATTTCAGGAACTCCTCATTATATGTGACATTGCATGTTTGCACTCGTGTACCATTGGGAAGGCTGCCAAAAAATGGAGGGAAGATGCACAAAATTTATGCCGTATAGGATTAAAGTGGCTGTAAGGAAACACAAATCTCACTCTTGCAAAGATGGCAGATAATCAAAGGCTTGGAAAGGAACTTGGTGATACGCTAAAGCAAAAGAGGAACCAAAATATAACTATTTAAAAGCAAAAGAAGAGTCGTTTTAAGATCTGCCTTTGCAGTGTTAAGTCGTAAAGCTTCATGTCTCACCAAAGCTTTGACTACAATGCTTTAAACACGAAAACCCGTGCAAGTGGATTTTTTTTTTTTTTTTTGTGGCAAAGGGGTGAGGCAGTTCAGAATTTTACATCCAGATTGACATAGTGCACAATAAGATTAAAATGATTTATAATTAAAACAAGAGCTCACCGTCATAGAGTAATCTGAACCTTTTTTCTCTCTGGTAAATCTTCCCAATGGTACATGAGTCCAAACTAGTGCTCACATATACAACTTAATCGAAATCCATAAAACTCGATCCCTCTAAACACTTGGAGAAATTATGAGCATTCTTCCTTGTGGGATGTTCTTTAAGGTTATTTTATTTGATTGGACAAAGACAGAATTTTTTCATCAATCATGTTGTTTTCAGGCATCTCACATGTCAGTTGGTATTTAATTGAATGAACAAAATGGTATAAATCAATGAGAAATATATTGGCTACTCCAAAAATGTCAGCAGAATCTCTGAACAGAATTCAGGGGAAACTCAGAATACCCCACAATTTCCAGAATCATTCAGAGAAAGCCCCGTGTCTTGGGTTCAGCGCTGTACTACAAAACCCAAGCGTTATCATAGGATCTTTACCTGTGACAACATTGACTCAGTTCCTGCATTTCAGCTCTCATTTTACTATTGCCATTTTCTTTTCTCCTGTCTCTTTTCACAGCTAAATCCAAGCTTAAAAGGAATTTTTTTCTGGTAAATCTTTCTGGAATCCCTTACTATAGCCGAGCCTACCATACCGTGTTAATTTCTTTCCATTGTAATTTTGCTGTTTCCATCACCTGCGCAGAATGGATAACAGTTAGGAGTTAATTGTTTTTGAATGAAAAAGAGATGTCTAGATTTCTGAACCAACAGACTGTCCCTGAAAATTTAAATCAAAGCTAGATTGATACGCCTTGAGGCAAAAGTCAAAAGCAGTTTGGAAGAATGGGAAAGAAGGTGGTTGAGTGAAAAGTTGCTGTTGAGTTCCAGGAGATACCCAGATGTAAGCAGGACTTGAAGGTCAGAAGAAATAAGCTTTTAGTGGGCATCACTGGGGATGCTAAGCCTGGGCTGAGAGCAGGGTACCATTAAAATGGGGCCGGCCACAGGGAAGTCCAGGAGAGGACAGAGGAGAGAGAAAAGGGAGAATCTCTGCATACTTGCCAATCTGCAGAGGTCCTCTTTTCAGGCTCTGGCTAGAGAGAAAGTGTTTTTTTTTTTTTGTTTTTTTTTTTTCCTGGAGTGTTCACTGACAATGCCCGTTGCACAGTTCTGGGACTTGGACCACTTTTGGGTGAAAGCTTAGAGATAAATGAGGGGGAAAACACCCCAGTAAACACTGCTACTAGTTATTTTCCAAGTTTTGGCTTTCCTTCTAAATTGTCTTTTTATTGTTTAATTTTCAGAGTTTTAAAATAGCTGCTTTTTATATTTTCTCCAGGGTTTATGGTTGCAATCAGTAGGAGAGGTAGTCTACACTGGGCTTATTCTATCTTGGTTGGTGCTGGAAATTGGCAATTTCTTTTAAAATATTAATTGTTACATGAAAACCATTCTATATGTGCCATTGCACTTATTTCTATTTCAGTAAATATGAATCAAGATTATATCTTAATCCAGAAACCAAGAGTCACTTTTAACATTGCAATTTATATATAACCAGTCACTAAATCCTACTGATTTCCTAAGAGCCAGTAGCATGGTGCTTAAGAATATTGGCTATTCCACTCAACTGTCTTGTTCTGAAATCTGGTTCCCCAACTTTCTTTATGCTGGGACATTTCTTTAAGCTGTTTGTACCTCTGTTTCCACAACCACAAAATGGGAATGATGTTATCAGTGAAAATAAATTATACAGCATTTGTTTTGGGGATTGAGTCAATACATGTAAAGGAATTAGAATAATGGTAAAAATAAGTTTTAGCTATCATTCCCTTCATTCTAGATATTTCTCAAATGTGTTTAATTTCTACCATTATCATCCTGGTTCAAGCAGAAATTTGAAACACTTAAAACAATATTATTCTAGGCTCTGAGAACTAGAAAGTAAGCTTTTAAAACTGTTGAGGATAAAATGTAGGAGAATTTAAGTGATTTTTGCAGCATTTCAAACTTTTGTTTATTGATTCAAAAAAAAAAATAACAGCAGGTAAGGCAGAATTTGAAGATAGGCAAGACTTTAAAGGTAGGGGTTCTCAGACTTTAGGCTGCTGCACTGAATCAAGTGAATTAGAGATCCTAGTAAGCCAAGGAATCTACGGTTTTAACGCACGAACACTCATCATTCTGATAACGGATAATTCTAGAAGCAAACTCTGAAATCAGTAGTGCTTCTCTGACAGTGTGATAAAAGTGAACAATGTGCTAAATTCTGTTGGAAGTTGAATTATCTTGTTTTATAAAAGATGACCTGGTACAGCATCAGCTTATTGTCTAAGGGCACAGAAATGGCCAAATGACCCATATGTTAGTGTTAGCTTTTCCCATAAACTCTTGGGAACTTGTTGACTGGGAAATAATGGCTCCATGGCAAGGATAACCTTTTTGAGTTCACTCTCTTTGATTTGGGGCAACATACCTCTTACTCCTACTTGCACGTCCATTGCCATTATCAGCCGTCTTTTATCTACTGTTGCTTGACACTCTCACCAGCGTCACTCCTTTGCTGCAGGTGTTTCAGATTCTGATGTGATTTCTTTCATTCTATAAATTCACAGGTCAGTTTTTTTTTCTGGTTTAAAGGACAGAGAGGAGGCCAGGGGTCAGGAGAGCTATTTGACTTTTCAGTCACTGTTAAGGTAACTTTTGTTCAAGTCAATATGGGCTGCTGCTCTACAAAAATGATGTTATTGATGATTTGTAGAATGTATTCTAATTTTCTTAGTGTAGTCTATTCTATTTTCCCTCTTTTTATTTCTAGCCCTGAAGTGGGATTACAAATATCATAATTATAATAATAAACTAAAGTGCTTCCAGAATGCTGTTTTGAATGCATTTACCATTGGCTTAGTTTCTAGATTTAGGAATTTGTCATTAAGTTAGGATTCTTTTTAGGTCCTGTAGTCAGATGGCAAGACTGTTAGGAATTTTTCCAAGTAAAAGCTTATTTCGAGGGCTATTATATTTAGTTTTCATGTTTTTAGATTTATTAACCACCACTCAAACTCTTTGCCTTCAACATCTTCTGGCACCATAAATACAGCTGCCCAGATATACCACCTAAGCCTAGCATATCATAAGCACATTGGAAATAAGAACCATCCCTGTAGCCTGTAAACCCTGGTAAATAGTGTGTTCTCCATAGTACTCATCAAGCATCTATAGGCAAGTTGACTACATAAGCAGAATCCTTGTACCCTGTAAACTGCAGTAGACAATACGTCCCCTGAAATTCTCTGCAAGCACTTGGAAGATGGGGTCGTGTCTATTTTGTTGAAGGAACTCACTTTGAGAGCAAGAGATAAAAGTATTCTCATCTCTAAATTATGAACTAAAGATTCAGAATTGGGGAATAGAAACTTCAGTGTTTGGATAATGCAAACAGAAGACAAGTTAAATACTTCGTTTTCTTTCTTAAATAGTGCATATAAGTTTGAAGTAGCTAACATTACAAAAGCAGTTAAGAAAATAGCTTGTAGGAAACCAGGAAATTTGTAATAATTTTGGGGAAAGATCTGTTCTAGTTCATATAAAATATTGTTTATGAGGTTTCCTTTCCATTTCATTTATTATATTTTTAAAATATGAATTGTTTTTCTCTAAAAGAATCCTTATATTGAGATTGCTCTTATGATTCAGCAAAGAATTCATTGGTACACTTCTTAGGTAGTCTGTCTTTGGGTTGTTAAGTTTAGTTTTATAATATTGAATTTCACTTCTCTTTTGCAGATGATGACCCTTTAGTTTCGGGTGCTTATTTTTAAATTACATAAGATGAAAGTTCCAAATTTGAGGGCGCTTCAATGAATTTTAAGGTAAATTGGTGAATCATCGATCCCAGACATCTAATATGTTGAAATATTCAGGTAGCATTGTTTTATCAGTCAATTAACCTGGATACAGTTAATTTGTTTTGCAAAACGAAGGAAGATCTAATAAATTAGGCCTGACCTAATATTTTAGTGACTTCCACAGAGAGCCACTAGGCTGGCAATTATACTGCTCAAATGTCTGGTTTGAATCCTGGTTTCCTCATTTATTAGTTCTTTATTCTGGAACATTATTTAAGCTATTTGTACCTCTATTTTCACAACCACGAAATGGGAATGATGTTATCAGTGTTAATAAATCATATAGCATTTGTTCTGGGGATTGAGTTAATACATATATAGCAGTGAGAATAATGCCTGGCATATTGTAAGCTTTGGCTGTTATTCCCATCATCCTAGATATTTCTCTAATGTGTTTAATTTCCACTATTGCCATCCTGGTTCAAGCAGAAATTTGAAACACTTAAAACGGTATTATGTTAGACTTTAAACCAAAGATATACTCTTTTCTAACCAATCACACTATTTTCACAAATTCTGGACTTAATATTGTGCCTGCCCATTAGCCTATTATTATAGTGAAGGCTGTATTTGAAACATTTTTGCTGTAATTGGGAGCAGAGAAGTGTCAGTAGCTGAAGGAAGATATAGGGTCAAAGCATTTAAAAATATACTAGTTATTATAGCCTATTTGATGCTGGTAGGAATAATAGAGAGGAAACCTATCTTTTGAGCACACTCACGCTTTCATTTCACCATGTTGGGGATGTGCACTGAGCTATAACACATTCTTCTCCAACCACAATGGTCCCCTTTGTTTCTGATGGTGTTAAAATGAAAGGGTCCTTAGGGATCACCCAATCCGGCTCTGTGTTTTAAAGGAAAAAGAAACAAGGTGCCAAGGGAACAAATACCATCATTTCTTTCCTAGACTAGTGCTGTCACTTCCTTATTGGGTGCCACACCCTCTGCCCCTCCAAATCATTCTCAACCCTGAAGCCAGTGATCTTTACAAAATGCAGATCTGATACTGTTCTGCTCTTACCTCCGACCCCCTTGAACCTTGGGCCCAGATCTTTAGACTGCAAATTCCAATGACCAATTACCCTGTTAAATTGAATTGATATGCGATTTGTGTTTTTGCTGTTTATAAAAATAATATTATAGATTATATTGATAAATGCTAACTTCGATGAAAAAATTTTTTTAAACTAAAGTCTAATACAGTGATTTTCACTGGTCTAGAAACTAGCCGTACATTAGAATCAGCAAGGAAGCTTTTAAAAATCTCAGTGTCCAACCCCAAGTCCCCGTCTGATCTGACCCTTGCCTACCTTTTAAATCTCCTTTTGTACCCTCACCCGAGCTTCCTGCACTTTGTCACTGAGGCCGCTTTCTGTTCTAGAACACACCATGCTCTCTCCCTCCTCGGGGGCTTTGCATTTGCTGCGTACCTCTGCCAGGATTCTCTTTCCTCCTCGTTTCAGTACTTAGACCTGACTTTCTCTGCAGAGCTCTCTTACGTTTTCTCCAGCTGCCTTTCCGTGACTTGGCAGTCTGCATGAGGACCCTGTGTAAGGCGCCCAGGGTCAGACACTGTCTCATCTGCAGCGACAGCCTCGGTGCTTCACAGAAGTGTTCTTTAAGGACACCGTGAATTATTGTTGGGTGCGTGAGTGAATAATGAATTTCTATGGACAGGTTCTAGTAGTTTCTGTGAGACAGATTAGACACAAAAAGAAATAATGCTGTTATCTGACAATTATTTCTTAGTGTACCTTTTATTTTTCTCTCGCCTCCTACAAGTTTCACCAGTTTTCTTCAGTATTCACAAAGGAATCGAACATTTAATATAAGGTAGAAATCTCTAATGATGTTGGGAGATACTTAAAATGAGCTTCAGCATGAAAAATATATCCAATTTTTACTTCGTTTTATTAAAAATCCTTTATACTCAGGGCTTAGACCAAATATTTCAGTTTGTATTTCCTTTGAGAGTCACGATCATCCAATATGTCTAATGAACATATTATAACTGCTTATTATAATGCTCAAGTCATTCCCATGGTCCCCTATTTTCTAGTCATCATTCTAATAGAATGAGTTTTCTCTTTTGCATCAATTAATATTGTATCAATATTTCTGAAAAAATTGGATTACAAAATTGTCATCAAAGATACATGTTGCACATTCGTGTAGATCACTAGATTTTTATCTTGAGCATCTTCCCAGAGTTGCTCTCTCTTTTTATTTCCTTTTCCTTGGATTTTGTTATTGTTTGGTGGTTTTTCTTCCTTGAGTCACATTCTGCAATCTCCTTATACTCAGTTCTTGAGTATAAGGAGAACTTAAATCCCATTAAGTAGAAAGAATTTTTGATAGTGTCTATCATTGGCAGGTTTCAAAAAAAAAAAAATGCCAACTGTTTTCTATCTGTTACTCCAGTGTGACACATTCTTTGAGCAGGTGGTAATTTTGATCACATTTGTTGATGCTATTTCTACAAAATGTTAAGGTTCTTGGGGCCTCTGGAGAACATCAAGATGTTAGCACGATGAGCTAGATGTTGGGGACAGTCAGGCCTGGTTTCAAGCTCTCATTTTCACACTTAGTTATGTGAGTGCAGACAGTCTCTTAATATTTTTGACCAAAGATAATTCTCCTCTGTTAATGAAGGTTGTCACTTACCAGGTGCACAGCTTCAGAAGGGACACACAGAGTGGTGAGGAAGGGCGCACCAAACTGAACAACCAGAGCAGCCGAATCAACCCTGGCAATCAATGGGGTCACAGATTTGCAGCCAGACTCTCTTTATGTCTTCAGTGCCTGTTTTCTGCAGAAACCTCTCATGACTTCTCTGCTCTTCATTTGTGACTATGTTTTCCAAATGTATAATGTTAAAGGAAGGACTAAAAAGTTTAAGACTCGGGATAATATGCTCTATTTATTGAGCACTGTTTTCAATCCAGATCCTGGCAAGAAATAGGTGGCATAGTTAGCCAGGAGTTTTGAAGGCATTTTTTTTAATGAAGTAACTACTTACAGAGGGGTGGCAGGTAAAGGGAACCAATAAGAAATGAATGCTATAGCATCCTGGAAGTAGCCCAGCAGAAGGTCATTGTCAGCTCCTGATATAAAGGGCTGTATTCCTGGGTGATTTAGAGCTGGAGCTGTTATGAGAGGATGTTCATCTTGAGCTGGCAAAGGGAGAGAGCAGGAGGTACAACTCCCTTCAATTCTCACTCCTCTTTCTTTCCCATCTTCTGACAGTACCTCCCATTGGCTGGAAGCAGCCAGAGTACAGACTTCAGAGCCTGGATGATGCAGTCCTTGTGGGTAAGCAGACAAAGGGACTTAGAGTACAGAGAATGAATTGGAGCAAATGGAAAGTATATCAGACATCATGTGAAGTGGGTATTACCGCCAATTTACAGATGAGGAAACTGAGACATAGAGAAGTGAAGGTAACTCAGATGGGAGGTCACCGAACTGGTATTCAAACCTAGGTCTGTAGGCCCCTGAAGGCCAAGCCCTTCCATCTCAGTCAACTGCTTCCATCACACATGACCCCCTCCTCCTAGCCAGACTGTGCTTTCCTGCAGGGTGGTAATCGGTGAAAAACACAGAAGGTTTCACACACTATGGACTTGGAATGTCATTTGATTTCATGTCTTAAGTACTAAAATAAAAGTCTCTTGTTTAGAATTAAGTTATTAATTTTTTAATTGAGATATAATTGACATAAAAATTATTCTAATTTTAGGTATGTAATATAATAATTCAATATTTATATATATTGCAAATGATCACCACAAATGTCTAGTCAAATGTCTAGTCACAAATTATTTTTGCTTGTAATGAGGACTTTTAAGATCTACTCTCTTAGCAACCTTGCAATACAGTATTATTAAGTGCAATCACTATGCTATACATTACCTCCCCATGACTTATTATTTTATAACTGGAAATCTGTAACTTTTGACCCTTTTCACCCAAATGAGAGTCTTTAATCCAAGTGTGTTTAACACTAAAATAAAATTTTTCATTTTTAGTCTCAACATTTTCCATTATACTTTCTTACCATATTTCTATAATCATTTGCTATTGGATTTTGGCACAAGAGAGAACAAAGACTTCTTTTAAAGGAGAACACAAAGTTATTTTCATTGGGCATAAAAATATATTGTTTCATCTACGGCCATGCCACCCTGAACAAGCTTGATCCCATCTGATCTAGGAAGGTAAGCAGGGTCAGGCCTGGTTAGTACTTGGATGGGAGACCACGTAGGAAGACCAGGTGCTGTAGGAGAAAAAAAGAAAAAATAAGGGATTGTAAGCTGACAAGGTCCTTGCAATCTGCGAGGTCAACCAAGAGTTGCCTCGCCTAATATATACATATATATATTAAAAACATATATATATATGTTCCAAGAAAGAATAATAAATATTTACAATGATTACCAATATCCAGCACTTAAAGGGATAAAGCTCTGGTTTTCTAGAAAATTCAAAGAAGTAAATAATTTTTTTTTTCACAGGCACCACTTTGTGGAGTGACAGAATAATATTTTAGATGAAGCATTGGACAAGGATTTAGAATACTGGTCATAGATCACTCTATGATGTGGAAGAGTGTGTGACCATCTCTATTCTTTCATTCTCAACTATAACATGGAAATAATACATATGTAAAATTACTTATATAGGATTGTTGTAAGAATCAAAGGAGATTATGAGGCTGACTTAATTTTAAAGGTGACCTTCCAGCTCTTAGAGTATATACCATGTATTTATAAAGTGCTTTATAATCTTTAAAGAGCTATTCAAATATAAAGAGGTACAGGATAAAGCAAGGCAGTGCAGTATTTAAACTATTCTGTGTGGGACTTTTTAAAAACTGGCATAACATTATGTTGGTTTCTGGTATTCAAGATAATGATTTGATATTTGTATATATTGCAAAACGATGTGTCTGAGACTTTTTATGAACAAAACTTTATTTTAATTCTAATTTAATTATTAGAGGGATTAATTGTACCAGAGCCAAGATAGTGGCACGCATTTAGAAGGAAGTTAGAATTTATTTGAAAGAGATTTTTGTCTGACATGTTCCTTGTTTCCCCTTATATTAACTTCATTTGAAATTACTTTGGATTTTGTTCACTTGACATGTTGAATAGAGGTGAAAAAGGCAGAAAGGATACCTTGTACCCTTTGGACTCTTGTTCTTTCAAGCAGTTAGTGACTAATTGGTGCACAATGTCCTGAGCAAACCGTGCAGAGTGCTGCAGCCGCAGTCCCAAACCTCGCTCAGGAGGGGAAGAGTGGTTCTTCCCTTCACTTACCATTGCATTATTTCTAATGTTATTTCCTTTTTGATGCTCAATTTACCCATTTGTAAATGTGAGTTATTATGAGATGTGATGTTTTAATGAAGTAACATAAGTAAAACCTTCTCTTAGAACAGACAACTCTCCATAAAAGGTAAAACAAGTTGCCTTTATTGCTTTTATTCATTCACAATGGAGGGCAGAATTAAGTCAATGGATAGAATTTACAGGGAGACTTTGTTTCAATATAAAGACTATTGTAATGGTTAGCTCTATTTAAATAGGTCTTTCTGACTGCATCTACAACTCCCCAAATGAAATAAAAAAGCAAATGACATGTGCACATTTATCTTTCTTTATATTTGTGAATATCAGTCAACAAATATTTATTGAGGGCCTACTATGTCAAAGAACTCTAGAGTATATAATGCTAAGCATTAGAAGTTATGGTCGATGCTCTCCAAAGTTTACTAATCCCAGAATATTAGTAAAACAACATTTCAATAGAAACATAGCAGCATCTGTAGAATGATTCAACAAGTTAAAATGTTTTTATAGACAGCATATCTTCTGGGACACTGAAGCCTGA